>NC_051073.1:7366165-8752415 GCF_004664715.2 Peromyscus leucopus
AATTAAGAGTTATTATTTGGAAGCGTCTGTGGAATGGGGGCAGGACAGAGAAACTCTGTTTACATATCCTAGGGAATCTGACATCTCTAGCCATGGGCCTTTGACCAGGATTACAGTACCAGACATGGAATTTCCTTCTGTAGAACAGGCCTTAAATTCATGTAGAACGTATTGGTTACCACATACGAGTCATGACGTCATTGCACTAGTGAGCACTTCAGGTTTTGCAGGTTTCTATTGTAGCATGCAGGGTACAGCGCCATATTTTTTCCTAGGATATATGTAAGTATTTATTTACTTCATATTTATGTGCCAGAATTATGTAAAATGGAACATAGGAAACAAAGAGCAGAAGACCCAATTTCTTTCCCAGATTATCTAAGTATGCGTGGTCGTAAGCATGAGACAGATTTCCTCAGCCCCTCCAGCATGGACAAGAGTTGCTGCTTTCTCTCCTCTTGGATAATCAGGAAACGATGTTATTTTCATATCTGATGCACCCCTATGGACTCCATGTTCTCCCTCTCCTAATCAAGCAAGCCTATGAATTTGGGGTGTTGCTGAGGGGAAATGTGAAGTGTTCTCCATCAGGTGTGTAGGAGGAGTCATCCCTCAGAAGCAGTGGTACCTAGTAACAAACTCCTGCATCACACAGCTTTGGACAGTGACTCAGGGTGTAGCTGGCAAAGACGGGCTGTTTTCTACGTGTAGATCTTATTTCAGAGAAGTCAGTCAGTGGACTCCCACCCGCTTTGCATCTGAAGTGCTGGTGGCAGCCTTGTCCCAAGAGAGAAGTCCTTGTCTTCCCGGCTGCTACTGTCCTGTCTGTGGAGGAGGACGGTCTACAGGTGGCCTGTGCAAGGTTGGCTCATCTCTGCTGGCTCTGGACCTGGGCGTCAGGTTCCTATTATTGAAAAGTGTGGAAATTCACTCCCAAGGAGTGGTGTGAAAATTCGATAGAAACAACTTTGTGTAACTTTGGACTGGCTCGAGGATGGCTGGATAGACACTTGCTGCCCGAGAGAACTTTACAGTAGAGTCAGAAGTCATCTTCCTTGATAACAAAGTATACATAGCCAGTTGTCATGGCAACTGCAGCTCCAGTAGATGGGAAGTGGAGGTAGGAGGACCAGAATTTTAATGGCAAAGTGGGCTAAACAGAGAGACGTCTCAATGACGTAATTATATTAATCTCGAAAAGGAGAATGATTTTAAAAGAGCAGCTTCAAGGAACAAAATACGTCCATATTCTCTGAGTATAGCTATCTCATTAAAATGAGAACAGGTAAGAGTTGTCATAAATGGAGTTGCCCACAGAAAAGTTTTTCTCTTATTGTTTATCGGCCTCTAGTGATTTGGTGCAGTCCTTGCTTCATTTAAAGAGCTGTCCTGCAGGTAAGCCTTTGTTAGCTGTGATTTCAGGGCCAGGGGGACTCATCTGTCCCCCTGCGCCAGCTGATGGCCTGGCTCCGTGTCCGTGACCATTGATCCTAGTCCAGTGTGTGAGCATATACCAAAGGGCACTCTGGGAACGATGGCTGCTTCAGAGCAAATCACTCCCGCGTTCGCTTTCTGTTGCCGTGATGGACACCACCAAAAGTAACTTGGTGAGGAAAAGGTCTGTTTAGCTTATAGATTATATCCCATCATCAGGGCATGCCAGAGGCAGGAACTCAAGGCAGGAACCTGGAGGCAGGCACTGAAGCGGAAGCCGTGGAGGGGTGTGCCTTATTGGCTTGTTCCCCATGACCGGTTCAGTTTGCTTTCTTACACAGCCCAGGACCGCCTGCTCAGGGAAGGGTATCACTCATGCTGGTCTGGACCCTCCCACATCAATCATCGGTTAAGGAAATGCCCCCATAGGCTTACCCACAGGCTAATCTGATGTGAGCAATTCCTCCCAATGACTCTACCTTGTGTCAAGTTGACAAAATCTAACTAGTATATTAGTCACTTTTCCACTGACAGCTGTTATGGCCACTATAACCAGAAGGTGGCGCTGTTTCTCAAGGAAAGAGGTGGAAGCCCGCAAAGCGGCTGTGAGTACATTTCCGTGTGTGAAATGACCGCAGCAGGAGGTGATGATGCCCATCAACTCCTTCTTTTACTGGCAAGACACGGAGACCGGAGATCAAGAAGGCAAGCGCAAACCAAGTTCTCTTGCACGAAGTCACACTACAGATTCCTAACAGAGGCAAAGCTAGACACGGGAGTGCCCGTTCATTTTTCAGCAATTTTCCCAACAGTAAGGGTTTATTCTGATCCTAAACTGTCTTCTCTGTACTGTCTCTGTCTCTCTGTCTTTCTCTCTCTGTCTTTGTCTCTGTCTCTGTGTCTCTCTCTGTGTCTCTCTGTCTGTCTCTCTGTGATACACACACACACACACACACACACACACACACACACACACACCATGCAGGCAGACACACACAGAGAGATAGATACACCAGATACACAGAGACACACCACACATACTGACAACAGACAGACAGATAGACACACAAACACACAAATACACCACCACCACCACACCAACCAAATAACTTGAAAACAGAGTGATCCATTTGATACCTACACCTGTGATATTTCCAAAGAACTAAGTTGTTGAATTCCTTTTCTATTCAAATGTCTATTATTTTCAATTACAAGGTTAAGTGCAATTTATTATAAGTGATTTTTTTTTTTTTGGTTTTTCGACAGGTTTTCTGTGTATTTGCGCTTTCTGAACTCATTGTAGCCAGGCTGGCTCACTCACAGAGATCTGCTGGCTTGCTCCGAGTGCTGGGATTAAGGATGGCACACCTATTATAAGTGATTTTAACATATTGGTGATTTAATACTCTACTCATATTTTCACACATTTAAATGAGGAAAAATAATCATTATGGATGGCATTAAACACTGTATTGTCTTCCTTGAAATGCAAGTAAAGTTAAAATACTTTAAAATTCTGTGTAATACAGATGACTTTGGAAGGGTCTCACAGGTAACAGAACCCGCCCTACGGCAGCCATCTTCGGCTTCTGCTCTTCATAGAGGGAAGCCGGCTAGGAATGGGCAGAGCCAGGACAGCTGTAGAAAGCAGAATCTGAATTCATCTTTTAGGAGCTTTCTACTCTGGTGTCCTCATAGTTTCTTGTCAACTAGACACAAGCCAGAGTCCTCTGGGAAGAGTGGACCCCAGTCGAGAGAATGCCCCCACCACATTGGCCTGTGGGCAAGCCTCTGGGGGTGTTTTCTTGATTAATGTTGGATGTGGGGGGGGGCCCAGACAATTGTGGGTGGTGCCATCCCTGGCATGGTGGTCCTGAGATCTATAGGAAAGCAGGCTGAGCAAGCCATGGGGAGCAAGCCAGTCAGCAGCTCCCCTCTGTGGCCTCTGCATCAGCTCCCGCCTCAGGACCCTGCCCTGCTTCCCCCAGTGATGGACTGCGAAGGTGATGTGTGAGTTAACTGTATTCTTTCCTCTCTGAGCTGCTTTTGGTCACGTCGTTTCGTCACATCTACAGAAAGCGCACGAGGACTTCCAGAACAAGCGGTTTTTCTTTACTTCAGGAGATGGTGGGCGCTGTGGAGTTAGAAATGGGCTCCACTTCCTCTTGGTGGAGTTGGAATGCACTCAGTGTGTCTTAGAGACTCTCAACTCACCGGAGTACAGGGTTTGCACCTGCACTGTTCTGAAAGCCTTTCTGGAGCCACAGGCCACACAGCAGACATCATCCCAGCCCTCTGTTCACCCCACAGAAGTGGCTTCCACTGTTCTTCGGTCGTTTTCCTTCAGAGCTAAGGGAGATTTGTGAGAACGGATGGTTTCTGAAATATGTTTTTCAGCACGTCCATTGCAGCATTTGGGGCATATTTATACCAAGGGAGTCACTGTTTGTCTGGAATTAAACTTAGAGAGGTGTCCTCTACTCTATCTGGTGAACTCTGGTGTGACCAGGGCTTCCAGACTAGCCACTGCAAAGGAAATGTTCTCAGAGGGAAAACCATTTCTTTCCCTTCCTGGCCACAAGAGGGAGGGGCTCAGAGCCGGGGGCCACCTGGGGCCTGGAGATGCCTGACCCTGCTGCTGTGCACCCACCCTCTGTACTTGATAGACATCTAAACAAACAACCAGGAAAAGCTGTTTCTAGTCAATAAAACACACCGAGAAGGCCTCCAGGGGTGCACAGCGGGGCGGGGGATCAAGGTAGCCAGCACTGTGTACTTAAGAGAACCTCGGAGTGATTTTGGAAGCCGCCTGTCTGTTTCCATGTGGAGCGGCTTCCTCCTCTCCCGATGGGACCTACAGTGATGTCTGCACACTGTGCCCAGGGTCAAACCATTCCCCTCCCAAAGGAGAGAAGGCCCTGCTCCTCTCCTGTGATGGATTATCATTTAGTATTACTTGGTGATCGTGAAGATCAAACCCAGGGCCTCACACTGCTAGGCCAGAGCCCCCCCCTCTGAGCTGTGTTCACAGCCCCCCTTTACTATCTTTCCCTTTTAACCACACCGAAAGGCGAGGTCGGGATGACAGAGACAACACGGGCCCTGCTCATTTGGGGGAATCACCTCTTGTGACCCCTGAGCTCAGCAGAATGCTCTAGAACACAAAGTGTTTTCTGATTAGAGAAATGATCTCTAATCTAATCTAATGATCCTCGCAGCCCTGGACTTAGCTAAGGTCGCCTTGGAGGTAAGTCCGCCCTCTTCCCTTCTGTGATGATGCATTATAAAACATCGGGGACTGCATTTACTAACGACAGTGGGAGGTCACAGCTGGCTTTAGGGATCCAGTGTCCTCTTGGATGTCTGGGACCTCTCTATGTGGCAGTGGCAGCAGCAGCAGAGACCTCCAGCCTGCTGTAATATCTGTAGTTCCTGCAGTAAAAGTGTGGCCCATTTTTTAGGGTAGTGCTGGAGTGGACCAAATAAGAAAATAACTTCTGCAGAAAAAAAAAAAGTCGCAAGCCCAATCCCACAGTGGCCATAGCTTCCGACTGTTTTCCTTCTGCCTGAGGTGGTGGCTCACACCGGTGATCCCAGCACTGGCCGAGCTAAATGGGAGGCGTGTGGTGACATCCATGCTAACAGAGGCTACTAGCCTGCTCCAGGCCAGCCTGATCTACAGTGTGAGATCTCGTCTAACACACAAAACAAAACTAATGAACAACAACAACACAACCCGAGCCACACCCTCATTTTAATGAAACACGTTATTTTTCATTATTAAAAAAAAAATCTTCCTCTCTATCAAATTTTTGTCAATTGACAAAAAATGCATACCCTTCAGGCGCTGAAAGTGTGTTGATACATATATATACATATATACATTGTAAAATGGTGCACTATCAGTCCAATGAACAAATACATCATTTCATGTGTTACGTTGTTCTGTGTATGAGATTTTTTGTGAGGTCACCTCAGACACACTTTCTTAACAAACTTCAAGATGGAGCACGCTGTTATTGATCCAGCCATGCTACACACTAAGACAAAACAGTCCCAAATACATTGATCCTAAAATGTCCCTGCCACTGACACTTTTATTCCCAGGGAATTAACCACACACTTTATTTTTGTTCCTTGGGCCTTATTTTCAGTAAAAAGCAAGAAGGTCTATTTGAAAACACATTAAATCGCTATGTAGATTAAAGTGTGGCTCACACACAGACTTCCCTGAGAATCAGTGCAGACACTTTGGGCTGCCTTTCTGCTCTGTTCTGGTCCAATAGAGGCATGTTTGCCCTACTGGCTGGGTCGAAATTTTAAGAACTATTTTGAAAATTTGGGTAATGAGACAAATTATAGTGTGCATTGCATTTGCATTTTTTACATCTGACATGTGCCCTTGTTTATTAGCTATGGTTCATATTTATGTTGTTGATGCTCTGTCTTAGACACCTCAGATAATAATACAGTTAAATGCTCAACAATGATAATAATAATGATTATAATAATAACCCCTCCTTTCAAAGTGCAAACTAGCAAGAAACTAGAGGAGCCATATTTGGATATCTCTCCACCCCCACCCCACCCCTGGGAGGCTTTAGGATGAACTTGCAAAAACTGGACAGGAAAGTGAATTCTTTAAACACAAAATGTAAAGGTGAATGTTAATGGTGACATTATTTTTGTTTGCTTATTGAGTTTCCACTTTAAGATACAAGGGGAATTATGTATATAATTTACATGTGAGGGATAGAAGTTGTGCCATTTATTTTTAGCAGCTGTATTAGGGGGAAAAAAAAACCTGATTGCAATTCTTGTTACCAAACTTAACTGTGTACACCACCGCAGACTTATGACATGGAGATAAGCCAGAGAAAATGAAAATTAGGCTGCAAAACAGTTGGCTGTGTGCTCTCTACCTTGCCAGCTTTTTTTCTTATATATCTGTAAAAAATATATCACGTAGTTTCCTTTATCTTAATTATCACTGGGGGACCAGAGTCGAGAGAAAGGAAGAAGAACTTTCGCAAGGACTGTGACACCAATGCCCCCCACAAAGAACTTCTGGGCACACAAGAAGTAGACTGGAAATTGTCTTCAGTTGGTTTTAATCATGCCCAGGAAACAGCCCAGGATTCCCTGGAAGCCTCATCAACAGAGGGACACATATTTGTATTTATCTGTGTGCGTGTGCGTGTGCGTGTGCGTGTGCGTGTGCGTGTGCGTGTGTGTGTGTGTGTGTGTGTGTGACTTAGAAACTCCCTTCCTAGTGACTTGAGACTGAGTGGCCTTAGCTTCTCTCTGTCAGCTGTGATTGATCTCAGCACGCATGTGGAATTTTTATCTCCGGCACGTGTGAACTCGGCATCCCCCATCAGCACATTTCCCTCCCCGGGACTCCAGTCCAAATGCGAACTATTAAGCCTGAACCCTCCTCAGAGGGCAGACGGAGCTGCTGACAGCTGAAGTCATTGAACCCCCACGCCTGAGGCCACGCAGGAGCTGGCTTAGGTCCCAAACCAGCTTGAAAGCCAATGTCCAGCAAAAGGAGGCGAGAGACAATCTCTGAAAACCACGGGAGGGTGAGATGCCAGGTAACCAATACACGCAGGCTTCATTTTGAGAGTTTCCAGGGGGAGACTGGAGCCAGCCTGAAAGCAATAGGAACAGAAATAGCTGTGTGCTGCAGCAGGGCGGTGTTACCATATTGCGCCCAACGTGAGGTTATTAATTTCACAGTTTTCACAGATAAGTTTAAACATAGGAACATGTCACAAATAAGCCTCGGTCTCAGGGAGGCTGCCCCAACTGGGATTTAACAGTCTGCAATTTTTAAATTCAGCCGAGTCCCCAAGGGCCAATCAATATTGGTGACAATTATTCTTAGCACAGGGCCCGAATGCAGGAGGTGTGTTTTTGTCCGTGGTATCAAGGTGGGAGAGTGTGATAGAGAAATAAGCAAATTCCCCAGTGGCGGGCCGCGGCTCCCGACAGCTGCAGTGAGTCCGCCGTGGGTCCCTTCGGCCTGTGTCTCCGGAATAGGCCCATAATGACCCCATTATTTTAACCCTTGAACATGAGCAATGTTTGATAGCTGGCTAGAAAAAGCCTAGTGTCAAACAAAGAGAGTACGGTGGAAAAAAAAAAAAAAACGTAAACAAACCAGACTCTCTGGAAGTGGCTGTGGGAGCATTGTACACACACAGGGTTTATTTACATGCTCCGGTTTCTAAGTCACAGCCTCTCGGGGGCCAGTGCTGGGCACAGGTATGTCCTCATGAGGCCGAGGCCATTTACATTCTAGAAGGAGAGGGAATAAAACGATTTTTTCTCCAGTTATTATTATTATTTTTTTCCTGAGGAAAGGTACTGGTTTATGCAAATGGATCCTTTCCCCGCCCCACTTCGAAGAGTTTTGCTTAAACATATTTTGTTGTTGTCGTTTGCTTTATTTTTGATGAGAAACAGTGAAAGTGGAGAATTAGGAATAGAAAGTCACACTAAGAGACCAAGTTCCTTTATTCAGTGGGCCCGGGTTTAAGTGAGTTTAAGGCCCTAACCTTGAGTTAATGAGTTTGCTGGCCCCACTAACAGAGCTGGAGTTATCCGGGGAGAGAAGGGTTAAACTGTTACAACAAATTAGACAAGATGTGTGTTTGAGTTTTCTGCTCCTCGGTGGAGAGTGTCTTTTTGTCTTTCTCGGGAACCTAATTCTGGCTTTCCATCTCCTTCCACGTCCAGCTAATTAGTCATTTAAAATGTCAGATTGCCAGGGAGCTAACATTAGCTAATGCCGTTTTATAGTCATGAACAACAAAATCAAGCAGGTCAATACTGTGCTCGGTTTCCATTTGTGCTTTTGTGCTGGCAGTCTCCTGAAATAATTGCCACAGAGATGGGAGATTCTAGAACAGAAACAAAGGAACGAGCAGAAAAGTCCCCTGATAAAAACACTAGCCTCGTGGATTTGCTACCCAACAGTTTACCAGCCGTCTTGGAATTAAGGATTTTGCTTGTGGACTTTGTCTATTTTTTCCCACTTTGAAAGGAAAGCTGGAATGAGCTGAGGGAAATACTAGACGACATTTCGGGTCATAGAAGTCAGTTTGCTTCTATGAGAACTGCAGTTTCCTATGGCTAAGAAAAGAGAGAGACCTGATTTTAAGATGGTTGTAGTGATGTCTTGAGCCCAGTGTGGTGGCACATACCTCTGGTCCCAGCTCTCCGGAGGCTGAGGCAGGAGGATCAAGAGTTTGAAGTCAGCCTGGGATACATAGGGAATCAAAGACCAGGCTGACTGAGCTGCATAGTATTATCCTCTCTCAATCAGGGGACCTGGTAGGGGAGGTGGCCCCTTCAGGTAAAGTCAGCAGCTGTATACACCTCACAGCTGGAGTTTGATCCCTGGGCCCAGAGTCAAAAGCCAGAAGCAGTGGTACATCTGTGACCTCAGCTCTCCTACCCTGAGATACAGGCAGAAATAGGAGAACTGGGTAGAAGCTTGAAGGCCAGCTAGCCCGGAGGCTGGAGCCCGGAGAGATTGAACAAGAGAGACCCTGCCTAAAAAAGGAGAGGATGGATTTCTAAAAGTTGTTCTCTGACCTCCACATTGGAGCTGTGGCATGTGGGTGTACACATACATGCACTCACAATAAATAAATAGATAGACAGACGGATAAATGGGTTGTTGAGAGACCGGGGGATGCTGGCTAGGTTGGTAAAATGTTTACCTTGCAAGCTGAGACCAGAGAATCCTTGGGGGCTCCCTGCCTACCCAGGCTAGCTTACCTGGTGATGTCCAGGCCAGGGAGAGACCTTGTTTTAAAAAGCAAGTGGTGGGCTCCTGAGGAAGGGCACTCAGGGTCATCCTCTAGTCTTCCTCCCTGCCCCCCACCCCCCACCATAAATAAAAAGGAGGAGGCACGGATGAAGCGTCCATTCGATTCTAGTTCTGCGCTGCCTTGTAATCATGGTTCTTTCCGTTTCTTTGGCACAGTGGGGATGGTGGTTGGATGTCAAACACACTTTGTCCTCCTCTGTTCTGAAGTGAGTGGAGATAAAGATTCCTGAGAGCCATGGCGACTTGTGCTTAATGTCATTAGACTTCTGGTTTGCATTATGGCTGCTAATTAGTTTCTGTCCTTAACTTTTTCCAATTAAAGCACCGAGTCCTTGGTGCTAAACACCTGGGCAGATTACCTAATTAGACGAAAGAAACATACACAGTCACTCACAGGTAATTATTTTAACTTTCGCTGCTTGCCTCTGGTGAAGGGAGGCTAGACTTTGCATCAGTGGTTTAGGCTCCTGGGTGAGGGAGCTGGTCCGGTTCCACCTTCTACATGGTGCTGAGAACTTTTCTTACATTAATATATGAGGAAGGTAATGCATGTCTTTCTTCCCTCTGAAGAGAGAAAACACACAGGCCAGTCATTCCCCACCCCTGCTCATCTCAGGAGCCAGGAGAACTCAGTGCTTTCTGGCTGAACAATGTTCTGGAGCGTTCTTGGAGACCTGCTGTTTGTCTTTCTTCCCTGGACATTGGAGGTGGGATGAGGAGACCCATGGCTCTGGAGGTGGGGTGTCTCTTCTCTACAATTCAGAGTTGTGAATCCAATCTCTACACTTCACAGTCTTTTAAAGGAAAGGAAAATAATCAAAGCTTTGAGGATCTTTTAGCCACTGGGGTAATGCCAAGGGCCAGCCCCACACACAGGGAAGCACATGGCTAGTCACTGCTGGTGACCCACGAGGTGCCTTAGTGAATTAGGATCTGCCAGGGCTTGGGGATTAAATGCATGCAGCTGATAATATCAATGGTTCAGTCAGGCCGGGTCACTTCAGCCCCATCCAGTCTCGGAAGAACTACCCAGAAGCACCCTGGCCACTTCCTGAGCATACTCCAGCCTTGGTTCATGCGCTCTCCCTTCAGCCACATCCTCCAGCGTGACTCCACCCTCTTCCCCTCAGAGGCCTGGCCCCTTCAGCCCCCTTCACTAAAACCTTTCCTAGAAGGGAAGCCCTGTGGCTCTGCATGTGTCTCTGGCCACCGTCTTATCTCAGCTCTGAGAGCATGACACCTCTTCATGTAGTGTCACTGGCCAGTGACACTGAATGCCCTGCCTCCATCCAGCTCCCAGCCCAACCAGAAGGAGGGTGGACAGCCTGTGAGCAAACACATAAACCCACGTTCAGAAGCCATGGCATAATATCAGCAGTGAAGGATCCTACCACGAGTCAGGTAGGTGACAAGGGAGCCAGTGCAGAAAATACCAAGTCCTCTGTGCCTACCACTCCGATCATGTACCGGAGCCTCCCCTGGCATGCATTAGGCATCACCTGTGAGTGGTTCCCACTTTGGAGGAGTTGAAGCTTAGACTGACCGGCAGGGCACACAATAGGACCACACTCAGTCTCACCAGCACATGTCCTTCTAGGTGGCCTCGTCACCTTCCTTCTCTCCAGGGCTATAATAGTGGCTGGGAGGCACAGAGCAGATAAATGCCAGAAGGTGCAAAGAAGGCCAGCATGACTGACATGTGAGTCTAGATCTGAGGGCCCAGAGCCTAATGGAGGACCCATGAGTGACATCCAAAGTCATGGACAAAGAATCACCATGTGAAGCTCACGGAGACAGCCAGTGTGCTGGGGATGACAGTACTGTGCTTTGAATTCAGTGTCAGAGTTCTGCAGAACTCAGACCCAGGTCCATCAGTGGACAATGAACCTTAGGACATTTGATGAAGCCGTGAAACAGATCCCTCAGGCAAGCCTAACAGATTTTGGCTCAACAGACAAGTTGTCCTCAGGTTGCTGTGAAAGTTGAATGCTGTAATTTTAGCAACACTTAGCTTTGTGCCTGGACGTGACACACACTCAATTATTATTATCATTATTACTATTTACATTTGAGATAGGGTCTTGCTACGTAGCCCTGGCTTGCTTGGAACTTGCTGGCCTCAGACTCAGAGGTCTGCTTGCTTCTGACCCCTCACACCCGAGTCGAAAGTGTGAGCCATCATACTTGGCATGAGGCACCTTCTTTACCAACACTATGGAGTCCCTTAATGTCCCTCCTCTTGCCACAGAGAAATCACGTTCCTATCCTGCTGTGATTAAATGTTGGTGTCTTTTCAGAAGTTGTCACTGAAATGTCACCTCATTGCTGTGGGATGGTCTGTATGTCAAATCTGTTGCTCTGATTGGTCAATAAATAAAACTGATGGCAGTGGCAGGCAGGAAGTAGGGGGACAAGGAGAGAGGAGAAGATGGAGCAGAAGGCTGAGGCGGAGACACTGCAGCTGCCCATGACAGCAGCATGTGAAGACGCGGTAACACAGCACGTGCAAGGTATAGATTTATGGAAATGGATTAATTTAAGCTATAAGAATAGTTAGCAAGAAGCTGCACGGCATACAGTTGTAAGCAATATAATCTTGTTTACTTGGTTGGGTCTGAGCGGCTGTGGGATGGAGGGTGACAAAGATTGTCTGACTGTGGGCCAGGCAGGAAAACTCTAGCTACACTCATTGTGACAGTGGTGGAAGCTGTGGCTCCATAAATAATGAACAGCTTCGTGGATAGGACTAGGCACCCACTCTGAAAGCTTAATGCAGGGGATGTCCCCCTTTGTCTTTCTGTCTTTTGCTACCCAAGGACACACTTTTCCTTCCCTCCGTGGAATACAGCATGGAGATTTTCTTTCTGTATTTTGTTTTTTGAGACAGGGTTTCTCTATGTACTCTTGGCTGTCCTAGAACTCACTGTGTAGACCAGGCTAGCCTCAAACTTGGAGGTCTGCCTGCTTTTGCCTCCTGAGTGTTGGGATAAAAGGTGTGCACCACCACTGCCCAGATGACATGTGTTGATCTCAGAAGCAGAGAGACCAAGCTCTAGTGTGTGGGCACCTTGATCATGGACTGTGCAGCCTCTGGAACTATGAGAAATAAATTTATGTTGTTTATAAATTTCTCAGCCTCAGGTATTTGGTTATAGCAGCACAATATCCTTGGTGATATTTCTTTCGCTGACAACATTCATTTTACAAGGTTTTCTGTGTGCTAGACACTTGGGGAATAATGGTGACTCCAGTCTATGTTTCCTTGGCAATGCCAAGAATAGCTGTATATATGAATTGTAGACATAGTGCGTGATCACTCAGAGAGACTGTAAACCCCGTTTACAGTGAGACCGATGCCAGTGTATACCAGCATGCTGCTTTATAGTGAACTCTTTACTATAGAGTAAATTATTTTTCTTTCCTACCCAGGGAGTATCACACAGAAGCTCAGGACCCTCTCTTCCAGTTATTAGATGCACTGGGAGAGTTTATCTAAGAGACTGAAAACGATTCAGGCTATTGCTACTGCTCTAGGTTGCCTGCTAGAACTTGAGGGTTAAGACGCTGTTGCTGAAGACACCACACACTTCAGTCACAGGACTTGGAGAAATCAAGCTGCCTTGGGTGCCTCCTCCCTGACGACTGGCTTTCATAGTGTTAGAAGGTGTTGTGAAAACTTCTGGGGAAGAAAGGTTATCAACAGTTCTGCTCAGCTGTCAGTCCTGCTAACTACAACAATGACCAGCTGGACAAGTAAGGCCAGTGCTGCAGTAGTGACGCCAGTGTCTTGTGGGTAACCAGCAGCTGTCTGGGTGAACCTAAGGCCTGCTCAATACGAGGGGATTCATTTCTGGTGCTGAACCTAGCCAAAACCCATGGTCGGAGAGGTCCTACATCCTAGAGGAGAACATTCCTACTACTGTTTTGCTAAACTGATATAATATTCAGCTGCCTTCTTAATTCTTACCCTTATGGACCTTATACTTATGGACAAGTGTGGCCCTTACCCTGTATCATTGAAGCAAATGGACTATTGTAGAGAATCTCAAAACCCATAGAAGAGGTGACTGTGGAGTTTCTAGCCCCAAAGGGGACACACAGAACACAGTCTCTATACCAAGGCTCAGGGACACATTGGAAAGATTGTAGGAATCATAGTAATGATGCTACAGTGCATCTCCATCTGGCCAAGACAGGGGCTCAGCTCCCATGAATTCTCAACAGCTGTGGTTACCTGCACAAGACCTGAAGGAGACCATGCCAGTGAACATTCCCACATGGGTCAGGGAAGGTCTCACAAGAACCCAGATGAACTGAGGAGCCTCCTTGCCAGCTAGGCAGGAGCCTTGGAATAGTTTAGGTAATGTTACTATGGCATAGTAAAGAATTTAACGAGCTTTATTACTGGTTTTTGGAGGAGGCTAAATCCTTGGGGTTCCCCACAGATTCCCTCTTGGTTAATCTTGAGCTGCTTAGTTGCCCCAGATTTTAGTTTAAGGGATGAAATGACCTTTGAATGAGAGTTTCTTACCCAATAGACCAGCTTTGGGATCAAAGGACCGGGGCTTTGTGGCTGGCAGCCTGGCCAATAGGAGGGGCTGAGACCACCCGAGTCTGAGCTCAGTTACATGATCAATGATTCAATCAGTCAAGAAAAACTCTGGATCCTGGAGCTTATGGAGATTTTGGGCTTGTGGCCACACTGATGTTCTTGAAGGTGACATACCTGGAATCCATGGAGACAGGGCACTCAAGTTCTGCCTGCTGTGTACACACAGAGACTTCCTGACTTCTGGGACTCGCTGCTGATCGTGGAAATCTGGAATGTACGGTCAGCCCGTCTGAGGGTCAGGTGGCTGGTGTCTGCCGTAAGAGTTGCCCTGTGGAGGACTCTGCCTCTCGCTTGGGCTGGGCTCACTCTGGTGGCGGGCACTTCAGGGACACCAGCTGGTACAAGAATAGTTACAGAGAAGACACCAAAGTTGCATGCTTCCAAACTCCTAGGGACCGTGAACTTTGGGAACTGAGGCAGGAAAAAAGCTTTCTCCCTGTGCAGAGGGCAGGGAAAATCCTTGACAAAAAGTCCACCTTTGTTGTTGACTTTTGAGTCCAGAGGTTTTGGGGCAAGTGCTGACCCATGCATGATTTTCATCCAGTGTAGGGGGCGGGGGTCTTTTGTCTTTTTCATAAAGGTGAGAGACAGGAGAGGTCCTTGAAAGGCTGATGATTGGCTCAAGCCTTTTCTGATCTTTCATTCATTCACCTGCTTATTAACTTATTCACACTGTGACTGCCACAGCCTGGTGCTCCCCACCCCTGGATTGGGGGTGGGGGTGGAGAATGTAAATGTTCCTACCTTACTGGTCCTTACCCACTGTGTGTTGGAGGCAGGGTGGAGAGACTGTCTGAATACAATATGCGTGATGAATTCTATATTAGAAAAAAAATAGGTTACTGATGTTATAGGTGTGTAGTTGAGAAGTATTATGGGGTAGAAAGGTGCAGGGTTAAGGGAGTGCTGGTGGAGGAAGTTGCAATTTTAAGCAGGGAAGTGGAGGCAGAACTCATTGAGAAGGCCCCATCTGAGCAAGGGCTTCATGAGCATGTGAGGGAGAGTCATGAGAAGCAGTGAGTGTGTAGCCAGGTCCGGAGGCCCAGTCATCCAGCTGCTCAAGAGGCGGCATGCTACAGTGTAAGCGGAAGACCAGCATGCATAACTTTGTGAGGTTCTCTCTCAAAGTTGAAGTGGAGGGAGGATAGAGTGTACAGCTTAGTTCTGGAGCACTTGCCTAGCGTGCCCTGTATCACAAGGAAGGGAGGAGGAGGGGGAGAGGGGGAGGAGGGGGAGGAGGGAGAGGAGGGAGAGGAAGGGAAGGAGGGGGAGGAGGGAGGGAGAAGGGGGAGGAGGGAGAGGAGGGGAAGGAGGGGGAGGAGGGGGAAGAGGGGGAGGAGGGGATTAATGTAAAAGTCCTGCATATTTGAAGAGCATGAGGAATTGGGGTATATGGAGGAGAATCAGCTAAAGAGGAAACATTAGAGACAGTCCACTAGAAAATGTAGGATGTAGGGGTGTGGTGGGGGAGATTCATACAGAGCCCTACAGTCCATGAGAGAATGTAGGATGTAGGGGTGTGGTGGGGGGATCTTACAGAGCCCTACAGTCCATGAGAGAATGTAGGATGTAGGGGTGTGGTGGGGGGATCTTACAGAGCCCTACAGTCCATGAGAGAATGTAGGATGTAGGGGTGTGTGGGGGAGAGTCTACAGAGCCCTACAGTCCATGAGAGAATGTAGGATGTAGGGGTGTGGTGGGGGAGATCTTACAGGGGATGCACAGTGAAGACTTGGATTTTACTTGGATGTAGAGGAATCAGGAGAGTTGGGGACAGACAGCAGCCGCGGTCTGACTAGGTTTTACTAAGGACTGATTTGCTGCTGGGTTAAAAGAACTTCACGGCGGGCGAGGCTTGAGACCCAGCGAGGCCACTGTGAGAACCACAGAGGTGGCCCAGTGGGGACCGTGATGCATGAGAAGTGATCGTCATCGTCGTCTCCATCTATTTAAAATTTTAGCATTTTCTAAGAGATCGGCTATGTGGAGAGAAAGGGTGGAGTCAAAGATGCCTCCACAGCGCTAGCTGACCACAGCTGAGCGGGGGAGATTTCAGTTTAGGCACCGCCTGCTGCTCCCACATCGTCATAACCTGTCTGCCCATTCACAAATAGGCTTATTGCTTTTGATTTCTTCTAAAACAGCCCTGTGTGTTCCAGTGTTTGGCCAAACTTCCCACTGTGAGTCCTGGCTTTAATTTTTTAAGAAAAAATATTTTCATTTTGTATGTATGGATGTCTTTGCCCACATTTATGTCTGTGTACCTTGGAACTGGAGTTGTGGATGTTTGTGAACCACCATATGGGTACTGGGAACCAATCCACATCCTCTGGAAGGGCAGCAAATACCCTTCACCTCTGAGCCATCTCTCCAGGCCTCCTGGCTTTACTCGGTGGATCTGAGAGCTGCATCTGTGGAGGGTCCTGACACAGCTCTCAGTCCCCACAGACAGCAACAGTTGACTGTAACTCAGGGTGGGCATGCGTTGCCACATGCATAAGCTTTATGAAATGACTTCTATAGTTAACCTGATCAGCAGATCACGTCACATAGTTACTTTGTGTGTGTGAGGATGAGAACACTCAAGACGTGTCCTCAACAAATTTAAGTACGTATTTCACTGTTTTTGACTATGGTCACAATGTCATACATTACGGCTCTGGAATGGGTTCATCTTTTTTGTTGTTGTTGTTTGTTTTGTTTTTTGAGACAGGGTTTCTCTGTGTAGTTTTGATGCTTTTCCTGGATCTCGCTCTGTAGACCAGGCTGGCCTCGAACTCACAGAGATTTGCCTGGCTCTGCCTCCCGAGTATCTTGTAACCACACGTTTTCACTCTAACTAATGTTCAATTTCCTTCACCTCTAACCCTGTAAAACCACAACTCCATTCTCCCCTCCTGTTTCCATGTACCCGACTGCTGCCTGCTTCACCACAGAAGTGGTATTGCAGGGTATTTTTATAGGAATGTCTGAATTGCTCCAGGTATCCCCCAAATCCACATTTTTGCAAAGTCAAGATACTTTTTTTTGAGACAAGGTTTCACTATGTGACTCCGGCTGGCCTAGAACTCACTAGACCAAGGTGGCGTAGAATTCATAGATATTGCCTGCCTCTGCCTCCCGAGTGTTGGCTCTAGAGGCGATTGCCACTCTGCCCCGCCAACATGTCCCTTTTTTAAAGGTGGAATGATGGTGTACTGTATGCATATAATGTTAAGATAAACACCACAATGAACGGGAAGCAGAAATGGAGCTTCAGATCGTAGGTCCATCCTTGGAGTTCAGCCCTTTCTTCCCTCCCCACTTCTGTCTCAGGGATTCCTCGCACATGGATGTGCTGTTTTCTCCTGAGTCCAGTTTTATTCCCCTTCAAAAGTGTTCAGTTCATCACACTGAATTTCCAAGGTCACTTGGAAATACAGCCTCAGCATTTCTGGTTCTGCTTGCTCAAATCCCAGGCTGGGGACAGTTGTTACAGAGCGGGATGCTCCCTTTTGGTCACCTACTGATGATCTCTTTGATGGGGCAATCTGGTCTTCTGGCTGGCACTAGGGAGCCCATTAAAGTGTCCAAATACACTACTGTTTTACCTGCAGAAGAATAGTACTTTATAGAATATTGTTTGGATAGTAAATACTTAGGTACCTGGATGTCTTTGAATTTGGAACCAAGGGTTAAAACCCAAGGACTATAAATCATTTTTATAACTAGATTTCCAAACTGCATATTGAAGACACAGAACAAAGACTTTAGAATTAGTCAAAACCGAGAGTCCTACAAACCCCAAACAGGAGATATTCTTTCTCTCCATGTGTACGTGTGTGTGTGTGTGTGTGTGTGTGTGTGTGTGTGTGTGTGTGTGTGTATAGGCTTGAGTATTTTGAAACAAATACTTACTTTATATTGTTTCATCTGCACACCTTAGAAAATGAGAGAAAGGTGCATTAAAAATACAGCACTAGGGGCTGGCAGGATTGCTCAGTGGTGAGGGTTCTGTCTCCAGAGCTCATATAAGCTGGCTTACGACTGCCTGTAACTCCATTTCCAGGTCATCTGGTACACCATTCTGGACTCCAAGGACACCTGCATACATGTGATGCATACCCGCACATATGCGCGCGCACACACATACACACACACACACACACACACACACACACACACACACACACACACTATAGAACAAATGGCTTATGGAAAAGACCTAATTCCAGGATTATTTTGTCACTGTGGCTTGCTATTTGGAACTCTGACTCTGTCCAACAGAACAGGGTTGTGTAGATGGCTCAGTTGGTTAAGTGAGGCCGGAGAACCTGAGGCAAAGGCTGGGCATGTGTGCCTGGCATCCTAGTGTTGGGGAAGTGGATACAGGGGGATCCCTGGGTCTGCCTGGCGAGCTGGTCTAGCCAATTGGTAAGCTACAGTTTCAATGAGAGACCTGATTTCCAAAAATAAAGTAGCATGATATTGAAGAAGACGCCTGATGTTGGCCTCTGGCCTTCACATGCATTATACATACTTATACAAGTACCCACATAGTCACATGCGCGCGCGCACACGCACACACACACACACACACATCCAAAATAGCATACATATACTAGCCATTCTGTTTCTATGGTCGGGGATTAAATTTGAAAGGAGAACTGATTTATTTTCGCAAACATTTTGCTAATATTTCTAGCTAGGAACGTGACATACATGGAGTTTTCAGAGATAAGACACTCCAAACTGGAGAGAACCTGGGACGTGAGCCTCGATCAAACACAGACACCAATGCAGGGAGTGGAGCTGAGCTCAGGAGGGTAGCCCTTGCCCAGCATGTTCAAGGCCCTGGGTACAATTGTGAGCACTGTGCAGACAAATACTCTCACTCAGCTACCAATGCTACTTGAGTCCTCTGTGGCACGGGTGTGTACACTTGGTTTGTGTCAGGAAACTGCTTGTGGTTTCTTGCTTATAATTTAAAAAGTGTACCATGCACTGGTAGTGTAGCTCAGTGGTAGAATGGTTGTCTGTCACGTGCAAGGTCCTGGGTTCCATCTCTAGCATCACACACACACACACACACACACACACACACACACACACACACGCACGCACGCACGCACGCGCACACACACGCACACACACTCAGGCACACACATGCACACTCATATACACGTACACACAATCAGTCTGAGAGTTTCACATGTGCCATCTAGGGTCAGTCCCATTGACCTGGGGCAGCAATCTCCTTATGTGGAGTCCTTCGTTCACTCTCTGCCCTCTTTTTCCTGGGGTCCTCCTTAGGGTCCTGGACCCTGCAGCATGACTGCTCAGAGGGGATTAGAAGCTGCCGCCCTTTGATGGTAGTTTCTGGGCCTAAGATGGAGACAAGTCAGTCCTGGGATGGCCTCTCTCCTTCCATTCTTCTTTTGGGACTCAGCTCTTCAGCTTGGTCTGCCAGTCTGGGGAGCCAGTGTGCAGCCATGTGTGCCGAGCCCCTGGAGGCTGTGGGCACTGTCTGGGGCCTGGGCCCTGAGCTGCTGAGCTTCTTAATTAGCCCTGGTGCCCAAGAAGCCCCATCTGTTCCCACACTTCGTGCGGCTCCAGCTCCCCAGCTCCCTGCCTCCCAGACCAGGCAAGCTTCTCCTCCTCCTCCTCCTCCTCTTCCCTGCCATCCCTGGAGATGGCCCTACCCTGAGAGCCTTGTCATGGAGCCACGAGCCGGTTGTCACAGGTCTAGATAAATCCTGCTCTCTCACCCTGCTTGACAGACAGATCGGGACAGATGGCAGAGAAGAGAAGGGCCAGGGCAGCTTCTGCTGTAACTGGTGGACCCTGCCCTCCACTGGCCACAGAGCCCAGAGCTGCTGCCCTCCATAGGGCAGACACAGCTCCCTGACCCAGAGAATCCTAGAGTATTAGTTGGGTTCTCTTGACTGCAGAGCCTGAGACAAGGGTTTGGGTGTAAGTGTTTTTTTCTGGGGGATTCCAGGATGCAGGTGATGGGGAGAAGCAGACTAGAAAGAACAAAGGGAGAGGCAAAGTCCATCACAGAAATTCTGGCTGAGGTGACAGGGGACCGATGGTGAGACTGTTCTCAGGGGTTCAGGTGTGTAAAGCCTTTGTGGGTGCACCTGCCACCCACCAAGCTGCTGGTGGCTGTTTGGAGAAGAGCAGGCCAGCACAGCACCAGGCCTGGAGCCTTAGCGTCTCTGGTCCTTGCCACTTTTGCCTCCCTATCCCATCTACCACACACCAAAGCGAGGTGGGTGGCCCGAACAACCACCGTTTTATTACCTCTCGTATCTGTGATGCTCTGATCCAGCAAACGCTGAGCTGTGGGTTAACCTTGGGGTCTCTCGTAGAACTGTGGTCAGATGGTGGCCAGGACCAGACACCAGAGACGCAGGGCTACTGACGCTGTCTGTGTGTCCTTTCCTCTCTGAGTGTGCTTGGATGCCTTGCCAGGGAGCCTTTCTATGTGGAACTGTTTGGGTGCCTGTCTTAGTTCGGGTTTCTATTGCTGTAGTAAACACCATGTCCCTAAGCAACCTGGGGAGGAAAGGGTTTAGTTTACAGCTTATATTCCATCACTGAGGGAAGCCAGGACGGGAACTCAGGGCAGGGACCTGGAGGCGGGAGCTGAGGCAGAGACCATGAGGAGTGCCGCTTATTGCTGCCTGTTTCCCATGGTTTGCTCAGTCTGTGTTCTTAGAACACTCCAGACCACCAGCCTAGGAATGGCACTGCCCATAGTGAGCCTCGTCTTCCCACGTCAATCATCAACCAAGAAAATGCCCTCCAGGCCTGTCCACAGGGCAACCCCAGGTGGGGGCATTTTCTCAGTTGAGGTCCACTCTTCCCAAATGACTATAAGCCTGTGTCAAGTTGACATAAAAGTAACCATTACAGCTTTCTCACAGTATGGCTGTCTCTCAGCCCTTTCAGGGTATGGGGTCGATGGGCCTGCACAAATGTCCCGAGGGCCGATGTATAAGCTGCAGCACTTCTTACAACCCTCGTCCAAGAGTCATGTGACTCACTCCCATCTCAGACTGTTGGTTGCCAGTGAGTTACAAGTCTGCCTACACTCAAGGTGGATGGGCATAGACACCGCTCTGAATGGAAGAAGCGTGAGTCCCATTGTAGAAGATCAGGTGTCATGGAGGGCAGTCCTGCGATTGTCTTTTGACAGTTACGTATGAATGAATGTATGATAATATACCATAGTTATACATAGTTATGTAGTATGTACAGTTCTGCATGACTTTATATACTGCATCCTACATCAAAACATGACTTCAGAAACAGAAAGTTTCTGGTGCTACATGCTTATAAACCCCAGTGCTCAGAAGTGGAGGCAGAAGGAGCAGAAATTCTAAGTCATTCTTTTTTTTAATTTAAATTTTTAAAATTCATTTAACATACCAACCACAGATCCCTCCTTCTGCTCCACCCCCTCACGTCCAGCCCACCCCAGCCTCTCCCCTGAGCCCCCCTCATCCCCTCCTCCAAAAGGGTAAGTCCTCCGTGGGGGAGACAGCAAAGCCTGGTCCATTCAGTTGAGGCAGGACCCAGCCCCTCAAGGGTGAGCAAGGTGTCCCTCTAAGTCATTCTTAACCACATAGTGAGTTCTAGTCTAGCCTGGGCTACATGAGAAGCTGACTGTAAAAAGGAAAGCAAAGGAAGTTCCTCTGCTAGTCCATCTGTCGTGGTGAGGGGAGCTGCCTTTCTTCTGACTACTCTCATGGAGTTGAATGTTTCCTGTTGTGACCCTGGAGCTGGGAGGCCTCTCCTCAGAAACCTGTGAAGGCATTTTGTTGATAAGCCATAAAGCATGGTTCCTTTTGCTATTGCTTAATATTTGCGGATGTGTGGGTGCGTACACAACTAACCTTTCTTCCCGTTTTATTGATGGGGAAACCGAGGCTCTGAAAAGACCTCCAGGGCCCAGCATGTAACGAAACTAGGCGTCTGCCTTTGTGGTTTCTGTGCTGAAACCTCCCCGGGATCCCCATGGGAGTGGAACCCTCCGGGATCCTGATGGGTTCTCAGGACTCTCTTGTAATTCCTGGATGTTGGTGATGATCCCGAGGCCCCACAGAGCTGAGGGCAGTTTACTCTCTGGCTCAGAGATTTTCAGTGGCTCCCTGGCACCAGCAAGAACGGATCTAAATGTGCGGGGTGCTCAGGGCCCTCCGCGGTGGGACGAGCGCATTTGTACCAGTGTACCCAGCGGAGACCTGTAGGCATCTGGGAAGGATAATGCCTTCTGGACAGGCCACAGCCCCCCACCCCTGTTCCCTGTTCCCCGAAGGTCTCTCTGCAGTTGTAACAAAGGAAAGACACCCCCCACCCCACCCCTGCTCTGAAATTTTCTTTGTTCCCCGGAGCTGACGGACAATGGCTGCGGCTGACTGGGCAGACCGGAGTGACCAGGGTGGAGACACAGGGGGAGAGGAGGGGCCGGAGAAGTCTTGGGGAAGTTTCCATATGCGAGTAGTTTCTGAAAAGACTTGGATCCAACTGCGCTCTTTTGGACCTAGCTTGTTCCTTGCCGATCCAATAGGTCTCAAGTGGCCCATAAAATTTTTACTACATTTTGTCCGCCCGTGGATACGGTGACCTAACGTGACCCAGTCAGAGAGCTGTTTGGCAATGTTTTCAGAGGGGACCAGAATGGCCTGGGCCGCCGCCGAACTGACAGTGTTTGCTTTAATCAGGAATGATGGCTTCTGGTGGGAATCGGAGGCAGGTGGTACGGGGAGCCGGTGAACTTTGTCACAGCGCAGTGACTTCTGTAAAATTCACAGCGGTTCCTTCCAACTCTTTCTGGACAAGCAGGAGAGACTACAAATGTCTGGCGGGCTGCAAGGAATGATGGGAATAGTGTCTTATTTTTAGTCTTGAACTCAGACAGGGAAGCCTATATGGGTGAAGCATGGTTTAACTGCAGTTTGAAATACTTTACCCTGTTATTTTGATTGAATAACTCAGATAAATAAGTGGAAATAAATGAAAAAGAGAATTCCTTTTTTTTTCCTGCTATACCAGAGTGTCTGAGACTGAATAACTGATAAAGAAGAGAGGTGCCTTATAGACTGAGAAGTTCAAGGTCAGTTAGCCACCTCTCCTGAGGGCCTCATGTTGTTTTATACATGGTGTAAAAGCAAATATCTGCATGTGAAACAGAGGAGAGGGGAGTGACTCTTATTCTGGTTCGTTCATAACTGAAGAAAATCATGAATTCGTTATGAACACTCCACCTCTGTGATCCAAATACCTCCCACCAGACTTCCCCTCCCACCAGGCTACAATAAGGAATTAAGAAAAGGTTCGGATTGGGGTCAGCTGTGTCCAAGGCTCTAGCAGGGATGTGCTTCTGGGTTTTTGACTTTGCCTTGTTTGGTTCAGATGCCCCCAAGGAACAGGGCCCAAGCAAAAATCCTAGTTCCTAAAGTGGTGGCTTCTCTCGAGTCAGTTTCCAGAAACAATGAGATTTCTCTCAGAGTTGCTAAATACAGGACGCTATGCCCAGGTTCCATAGAGGCAGAATTCATTTGATTCAACCCTAGGATGCTCTGAGCCTGCCTCTGAGGGTCTGGTCTAACTAATTGCCTGCTGCTGTTTAGTTAACCCAAAGTTCATGGCTCTTTTTTCTTTTCTGTCTTTGTTTGATACAGGTTGGTTGATTTCTAAGCCAAGATTGGTCTGGAACACTCTTTGTAGCCCAAGTTGGTCTGAAACTTGTGGCAATCCTCCTGCTTCAACCTCCGGAATGCTGGAATACCTTGCCTATTTCTTGTCAGCTCTCAGTGGGAGGTCAGGGGTCAATAACATCACCGGCAGCGATGTCTCAGGCCTAGGCTGGAGGGAGTTGCTGGGCAGGTGTCTCTGAAGAAGTGCTGTTGTGTAAGACTGTGTAGGGCCACAGCAGAGGCTCTTATCGCCAGGAACATGAACAGGTGCACTAGATTCTTCCATCGAAACCCCGCCCCCAACCCCTGCCGCTTTATTTCCTTATTTAGGGATTGACTCAAGTGACTCACTTTTGATGTTGATGTCTTTCATGGCTGTCTTGCCCTGGCTTTTTGGCCTGCCACATCTTTATGATTCCTTGTGTATCACCCCTTCCTCCTCCTCCTTCCCACCACTACCCATGGCCAAGGTGCTGCTTCCATTCCTCAGACACTGTCGACCTGTTTGTCTTAGTTTATTTTTCTGTCTCTATGATAAAATAGCCCGACAAAAGAAATTTAAGAGAGGAAGAATTTATGCCGCCTTAGAGTTGGAGAGCAGAGTCCATCAGGGAGGATTAATTAACCTCAGGAGGTTGGAGCAGCTGGTGATATCACACCCACGGTCAGGAAGCAGAGAGGGATGCATGCACACACGCTGCCCACTCAGCCCCCTTTCTTCACTTATATGGCGCAGGAGCCCGGCCAGGGAATGGTGCCACCCACCGTGGGCAGGCTTCCTCCCTCAATGAACTCAATGGAGAGAAATCCTCAAAGGTATTCCCATAGGCTCATCTCATTGATCATTTTAGACCCTGTCAAATCGATGGCTGATATGAGCCGTCACAATGTTGCTAGTGAATTTTTACTATGTAGAGGTGTTTTTTTTTTCTTCTTTTCAATTGAAAGCTTGCAAATGCAAGATAAGTTAAGAAAGTAACTAGTCCCATCATCACTGTCACTGAAGCTCTTTGTACACACTCAGTGTTGGCCACAGAAGACTGAAGGGTGTGGGTTGTCATCATCTGAAAACCTCACTCACAGGCTTGCAGTGGGTGCCTCTTATGGGTTGAGATCTTAACAGGGGCTCTCAGCTGGACAGCTCCACATGGTCCGGGCCCTGAGAGTGAATTAGGCAAAGGCTGTTATCAGCATCTCACTACTTGGCCTGAGATATTATGGGTATGACTTCCATTACACATTCTGTATTTCACCCACTGAGGCAATCAGATGCCCAACTTCCAACTGTCTGTCTCTACTTCCCACCTCCTGATGGAGAGTGATGATATTCTGGAAGAGTTCATGGGCATAGGAATGTCCACACTGTACATTCTCTGCGGTCCATCCTTCCTGATTCATGAGGCTTTTGTCTTGTGAGGATCCCATCCATCTCTGCTAATCTCGGGTCATTCCTCCCAACAAGACTCTCATCTTTCACTCCAACCCAGATGAATCTGAAAGCACCCATGTTTTCCAAAATGCAGAACAATTTAGCCCTCTCTGTCTCTCCTTTCTCGTGTGTAAGTCTGCTCCTGATCTTACCTTTCATAACTTAAGCCCCTTTCATAACAATAGACTCACTGAGTATTTTTCAAGATTTATTTCATTTTTTATCATATGCAAGAATGTGTATCTGTGTGTGGGAATGTGCACATGAATGCAGTTGCCCACAGAAGCCAGGAGGTGCCAGGTTCCATGGATCTGGAGATACAGGCAGGCTGTGTATTACTTAACATAGGTGCTGGGAACTGACTCTGGTCCTCAGGTCCTCTGTAAGAACTATATGTGCTCTCTAGCTGAATCATTTAAAAGGCCTAAAGACTAGTTATCTTTGAAAATAAAATTAATATATAATTAGTTCTCCCCTCACCATTACCAGATATTTTGCAGAAACACCATAAAGGGAGTGTTATTCTCATGCTCCGAGGGAATACATTCTACCATGGTGAGGGAGGCATGGTGGCAGGGTTTCCAGCTGTGGCAGCCATAATGGAAGGCAGCTGGTTACATTGCGTTGGCATCCAGAAGCAGAGAGCAGAGCCAGGACTGGGACCAGGCTATGACCTATTAGCCCCTTCCCGTCAGATACATGCCACTTTCTGAAGGTTCCAGAATCCTCCCAAACCACCAGCAGCTGAGACCCAAATGGGAAACATTCGGTATTCATACTATAACATGAATAAACAGTGGACATTAGAAAATTATTGTTTTCCCACTCTTTTTATACAGAGCCTTTTCTTTTAGGGCTGAGCTCTACAGAGCCAATGGTTTCTAGGAGGCAAGGGACACATACAGAATCAGAACAAGAGAGAGTTCTTCCGCTTGCTGCCTATTAGCCCTGTCTTTGGGTAAGAACTTGGCTGTTCATGTTTTCACTTCATCATCTATGAAAAGTGAGGTCACTGTCACCCATTATTGCACATTGATGTGGAAATGAACGTGATATACACGAGGAGGCCCTAGAACCAGAGACCTGACAAGGATGGAGGACACAGATCTTGTTTAGCCTGAGGTGTGAGTAAGAAGAAAGGGAGAATGTTCTGAAAGCTGATAATGTATAATAAATCCCCAAAGAGATGCTCTTTCAAAAGCTTGCTGCTGATTAAGACATTTATCAACTGGGGAAAACGTCTTAGCGGAGAGATGGAGCAAGTCTAGCTATAAATCTGTTTCCTGGTGTTTGAGCACAACTTGGAAGAGGGTGCAGTAGGTATTACAGAGTTCCTGACCCACGACCTCCAGGCAGGTTCACCCCCCAACCCCTTGCCCTGACAGAGCTTGGTGTGACCATCTGCAAAATGAGGAGTGTCTGTGGTCAGCATTCCCAGAGGACCCAACTTTTATTTGTATTTGTATTATAAATGAAAACATTTCAGCTAGTCTTTTATGGCTTATCTTTGGGGTAGTTTCTTGGTGGTCTTTAGACGAAGGCTTCATATTTTATCTCTTCATGTATGTACATGTATGTGAGGTCAGAGGACAACTTGCAGGAACCAATTCTCTTCTCCCCACCATGTGGGTGCCTGGGATTGAACTTGGCCTGTCAGACTTAGTAGCAAGCACCCTTTACCAGCTGAGTCAGCCTCATCAGCTCCGGTTTGACTTTTAACAGGAATGAGGGTAGTAGGGTCCCAAAGCTTGGGAGGTGTCCTTGGTGCTGAACCATGGGCGGCTGTATCTTATGAACATCTCTGCTTTGATGAGAGAGACACACAGAGAAGGAGGGAGTTGGGAGCAAGAGAATGACTGAAATTCTTGGGTTGTTGTTTGCCTTGTCTTTGGAGACATACATGGGGGAATGTCCTGAGCAGAGAAATCCCAGAAAGAACAAGATTATTAAAGCAGCAGCAGCAGCAGCAGCAGCAGCAGCAGCAGCAGCAGCAGCAGCGCTTCAGTGCAGCCCAGGGGACAGTGTCTGGAAAGACCTAAGGCTTCCTGGTGTTGACATGGAATTAATTAGTCTATGTGTGCTCCTATTTTGGAGTCATCTGTAGCAGGAATCTTAAAAGTACTTATTAATAAAATCAAACCCGAGGTCAGTTATCGGGGTCAATGCTGATAGATCTGAGAGAGAGAACAAGCCACAGCTATCTCACCTTGCCAATTCCTTAGCTGGTCCGTTTCCTCAGACTGGAAGCTTCTGTGTCCTCATCCCAATGGCTCTCAGCTGAACTGCTGCTGGAAAGCCTGAAGCTTAACCAGCCACATGCTTAACCAGCCAAATGTTTCTAGTTTCTGGTCCTCACGCCTTATATATATCTTTCTGCTTTCTACCATCACTCCCTAGGATTAAAGGCTTGCTTCCTGGGATTAAAGGCGTGAGTCACCATGCCTGACTGTTTCCAATGTGGCCTTGAACTCACAGAGATCCCAGATGGATTTCTGCCTCTGGAATGCTAGGATTAAAGGCGTGTGCTATCACTGCCTAACTAGTGGCTTTTCTGTTCTCTGACCCCAGATAAGTTTATTAAGGTACACAATATTTTGGGGAACACAATACCACCACAGTCATCCTGTGTGGAGCTTTGACTCAGATGTTGTCATTTCCAGAAGAGAAAGCACATGATAGGACTTCTGAGTGATGAACATCTAAAATTATTACTATTGACCTGCTCTTGTTCAGAAAATATCATATAAAGTATGTATAGCATTGTGTCATTGATTATATCATGCTGTATTATCATATATACCAGACCATATCATATTGTGTTCAAATCTGCTAACCCAAATGCTTTTTACAAGTTCACCCAGAGCACTTAGTGGGTGCTTGTTATGTGCCCGAGGAATGATGAAAATTATTTCTAGATTTAGAGTACTAATACAATAGTCTCCCTGAATCTTGCCGCATACCTGTTGGTCCCAGGGAATCCTGAAGGACTAAACATAACAAGTTGTATGTCTGTATTTGACGTTTATATTTAGGTAGCTGCCAGATTATAAATGCGTTGTTTTTTGAAACCTCATTTGTTAAATCACCATGAGGCTTCTAGTGGAATTTTCTCAATGAAAATGTCATCACACTAGGGGAAGGGAATGAAGTCTTCTTCAGTTTTGTGTCTCTGTTACCTAGTGCCATGTGTGGCTTGT
Source organism: Peromyscus leucopus (assembly GCF_004664715.2). NCBI lineage: Eukaryota > Metazoa > Chordata > Mammalia > Rodentia > Cricetidae > Peromyscus > Peromyscus leucopus. The sequence continues at coordinate 7,394,367 of NC_051073.1, forward strand.
AGTGTGCGCTCAGTGGTGGAGAGAATAACAGTTTTCCTCTTTACAAATGTTCCTCTCTCCCATTTCACCTCTGGCATTTCTCTGAAGCTTCTCTGGCTCAAATACAACACCTTCAGGAAAACTGCTCGACACCAGCCCCAGCCTCGTACTTCCTCCTCTGCAACCCCGTCTGAAAAGGTTTATTGTTAGTACGCTAATTAACGCTGAACTGGTTTTGTGCGGTGCCACTGAGCACGATGTACTGTGGTGACCGATGGAGGCTTCCCTGTTCCCTGGTATCCTGTGCTCATCTCATCCACTTGCCTGCTCATCCCTAACAACTCTCCCAGCATGCTTGGTACAGCTCTGGGCCAGTCCTGAAGTCAGCCTCACCTGTGGTGAGATCCAGATCTTAGAGAACCCACTGCTGACCTCTGACCCATGGCCAGCTGCGGTCAAAGAACACAAAACGGAAAATTCCAGCAAGAAGCAATTCCTAAGTTTGGAATAACTTTTATTGTGCTGTATAGTTACAATGGTTAGAGTTTACTATTGGTTACTGTTAACTTTCATGGTGTCTAATTTATCGACTAAACTTTATCACATATTTCATGCACAGGAAAAAAGCATCTTCTAGGCTTTGGGTCTATCTGCAGTTTCAGGCTCCGCTGAGATTGTGTTCTTGAATGAGAGAAGTGTTGGAATATAACATCTAGGCAAATCTGCTCTCTGCAGTTCAAGTTTGGACAGAGATGTGTTCAGCAACAGGGTGTGGGTGAGGAGAGGGATGGGGAAGTGAAGAGGGGAGGAAGAGGATCTCCAGGACCAAGACAAAGAGCCATGGCAACACTAGCCCCCAGCAAGGACAACCTGTGGCATGTGAGAGACAGCTGTCCCCTGGGCACCCAGAGAGAGCATTTCAGTGGAAACCACCTGTTCCCTCTGACCAAATGTATGGTGCTTGGGAGTCACAGGATGGTGGGCGGAGTCACAGAATGGCGGGTGGAGTCAATGAGTGGTGGGCGGGGCCGTCACTCAGTGAGTTCTTCTGAGCTCTGGGCAGTGCACAGGGCAGCCGTTGGGCCCTGAACAAACAGGAACAGGCACACCTACCTTTCCCTCTGAGCTTCACTTGCCTGTCCTGCAGGGACGCACAGACGTCACTGTACGGCAGATGTCTTGGGTCTAGTGAGAGAAAAGATGCTGTTTCAGGAAGATTTACTTAAAGTACAAAAACCCAAATCCATTTCGAGGCCCCATCGATGACAGCGAGCTGCTAGCTCGGTCGCTCTACCTCCCAGCCTCCAAAACTTCCCCAAAGCAGGTCAACTCACTGAGGAGGTTAAGTGTATAGTCTTAAACTTGGTCTCCGATGTCAATATTCTTAACGACCACAGTGACATTTCAACGGGAGTTTGCTGGGGACACGGAGCAGGCTGTGCTGCTGGCCTTCTGGCCTCGTCTTCGGATACCCTGTGTTGTTTTGCATGTGGCAGGAATCAAGTTCTCCCCGGTTAGCCTTTTATTCTACTTGGCTCCTTCGGGTCAAACTTTAAGAACGATCTCCTTTGCTTGTGGGGAGGTGTGGGGACAGACAGGGACGGAGGGAGGGGTGTAGAGAAGAGGCAGATGATGTCCAGTGACGGGTGGCCGGGCTGTGTCTTGCGGCCGCGTGTCCGGCAGAAGGCTAGGAGGAGAACAGCATCAACAGAGGCATCTGGTCCCCCAGCATGGAGCAGCGGCCGTGAACCGTGGCAGATGCAACCTCAGCTGTGATTGGGCACGAGGCATCAGTGTCCAAGCCCGGGTCACACGCCGGGCCCATTTTAACTGTGACAGTACGGTGTCAAACTGCCATTCTTTTTCCCTGTTTTTTTTTTTTTTTCCTCTGAAATCTGCCAGCTCTTGGAATCAGCCTAGACCAGGCCCCTCGGGTTCCCAGGCTGGAGGAAGCAAGCGGGCAAAGGGGTGAGTGACATCCAGAGAAGGACAGACGTGGAGGAGGGGGACTGAGAGAGCTGGGAGCCTCTGGGCAAGATGTGAGAACGGGGGGGCTCTGGGGTTGGCTTCCTGAGACACGGGTGCAGCATGAGGATGCTCAGGGCACGCGAACGCTTAGCTGCGTGGCCACCGAGGGTACACAGGAGCTCCCCGGAGCTGGGGAGACGTCCTCAGAGAAAACCGGTCATGTCAAGTGTTTAAAACCTGCCGTTGCACCGATGGAGGAAATCCTAAGAGCATGTGTGTCCGAGTGGGAGGCACAGGGCACGGCCGAGGGGGGCTTTGTTCTGCCGTGTGCAGTTGTCTTCCCCTCTGGTCTGTTCGCGGTGAGCTGGTGGGGCAGGCCCATTTCTGGAGCTGATGACATGGGTCTGGTTAGTAACAGCAGGAGCCTCTGAATGCACATAACGTGTCCCATGTGTCAGGGCTTCCCAGTTGTCCCTGTCCCCTCCAACCCTCTCCCTCCTTCCTCCTTCCTTCTTCCTTTTGGCTTTCTTTCTTCTTTCTCTTTCCTCTTTCTAAATCACTCCCCCCCCCCCCATTTAATTTCCTTTCTCTCATCCCGTGTGGAGAGAATAGTACATCAGAAATCTCTAAGCAAATTCCACTTCCCAATTCTGGGTGGAGAGACCACACAGTTCCCTGGTTGTGGAGTGTCTCAAGAGTGTTGGTCTCAGAGTCCCAGGGAAGTGTGCTTAGAACGGAAAAATAAAATAAAATAAAATGAAAACCTGAAGCAAAACAACTCACACTACTTGCCAGAGCCTGGTTTCTGGGAGTCCAGACGGGTCCAGACACGGTTCCTGAGCCTCTGAATCCTTCCGCTTCCCACATCATAGCATCTTTCTCCTTTTGCCACAGCGCCTTTCTCTCCCTCTCTGTAGGCAGAGAGTCTTGACCCTGGGTCTCAGAGTGGACATCCATTCCTCACCAGATAGGCATCAATCATGTCTCTACATCAAAAGCTCCCCAACTCTTCAGTGCCGTGGTCCTTCTCCCCGCCCCATCCTTTCGTTTACTGCATGTTTGACTTTCTTTCCCCGAGTTTTCTCCTCTGCATCCCTCTCTATCCTTTTTTATCCAGACTGGGGGACACTGCCTTGACATCCCAGCCTTTCTTGGTTAACACACACACACACACACACACACACACACACACACACACACACACGCTGCAATCTTGCACAAATATGCACACCATATCTACACGCTGTGCAGTCTGGGCTAAGTCTCTATCTGGATCTGAGGAAGGCTTTGTGTCCCGAATTCACAAAGCAAGACAGATGTTAGCCCAAGGTGCCTTTCTTCTCCAAACTTCTGGCCTCTGATTAACTGCCACCACACTCGATGTTTCCAGAACCCTGATTCCCACAATATCACGGGGCCCGCACGAACTTCGGAGGACCTGTTCTCCAGTTGTTGCGGGGACCCACCGTATGATGACAATTAGGAGCAGTTAGTGTGCAGATGAGGCCCGCGAGTGGCAGGTGGCAGGAACGGGCCTCAATTAACTAACAGACACCAAATCCCTTCCTAATGAGGCTGGGCCACCCAGATGAACCAGGAAGCATGTGTCACCGACAGCAGTGAGGATTTGTGCTGGAGGGGGTGGGGGAGAGAGGCTGGTCAACAGGTACCTGGGGCAGCTACAGAGACGGCCCCTTCGGTTCAGAAGGAGACTGGTGTAGCCACAGAGGTCAGCGGATGGCCGAGAGCAGGGCCTGGGGCTGGAGGTGTGTGGGTGTCAGTTCCGGGTCTTTGGGTGGGTAGTTCCCTTTGGCCAGTTGTCTCGGTGTCTTTTGGTGAGGAGTTAGAATTGAATACGTGGTCCACGGGACGTGGCCAGCCAGAAGGCGAGGAAATGAGTGTCAGAAATGTAATAAAGGGCCGTTGTCTTGGGGAGAATTTGAATTCCAAATCAGACACGGTAATAACGCTGCACATTGGGCTCTGTAGTTGGGAGCCAGTGGCCATTTCCATTGCAAATCTCCTGGGGGGCTTTGTGTAAATGCATCATCTGAATTTATACAGGATGGAAACTTGTCTAGCTTTGTGTGTGCTTGAGAGAGAGAGAGAGAGAGAGAGAGAGAGAGAGAGAGAGAGAGAGAGAGAGAGAGAGAAGTGAAGTGTTGGCAGAGTGGGAAGCGCATATAGGAACGTTACATTTTCTTGATTTCTTTATTCTAAATAGCTCACCAGAAAAGTTTGACCCTTAAAGGAGCAGGATGCACCACATAGGTTTCTCTAGTAGTCGAGATGGATCAGAACACAGGTTCTATGCTCCTCATCTTATTGATGTGTGAACGGTAGGATCAACATATGCACTTTCTGGGGTGTAGCTTTGTCTGTGCACAGCCCCTAATTATAAAGCCGTATCATAATTAATATGTGGGTTAGAGGTATGCTTGAAGCTGGTGCTTTGCAACCCCCCCATCCCCTGCACCCTACCTCCTGCACCCTGGACCCTGCACTCTTCTCTTGAGGCACAAAAATAACATTGATAAAGGTTCGGTGCTTTAAAATGAGGCATAGAACCAAGACTGGGGATGTAGGTGTGCCTTTGTCCACCTGTGATGGTGTTTGGATAATATTACACACCGTATGTGCCAGGCTATAGAGCCCAGAAACAATGGGGTAAACCAAGAAGCCACCAGGGAGCCCGCATGCTCGGCTTCCCTTGTCTGTCTCACCCAAGGAGTATTGAGTGTTTTCTCCCTTCCCTGACATCGCTGGTATAACAACAAATGTTGCTTAAAGGGAGTAAAGGGGAACGTTGCTAACTTAATTCATCAGCTTTAGCCCATCCGCTCCATCGCTCCATTGTAGCCCTGTGGCCTGGAAAAGGGAAGTCTATTTAAGTCCCACACAGAAGCTGTGCCACGTCCTTCCTTGAGGAAGGTGTCCTTAGACCGCCTCTGTGTCCAGCAATGTCCACTACTGCTGAGCTGTGACATTAACAGATTTTCTTCTCTTTTCCCTCCTTCCCTCTTTCCTTCCTGCCTGACCGCTCTTTCCTCCTTCTGGACAAGACTCTATTCCACAATGGCTCTAGGTCAGTTTGGCTTTCCCCTTCCGGAAGCTCTGTGGAAATTCATCCCGTCGTTCACAGAGGCAGCTGATGTCTCCCAAGCCAACTGAGAGCTGAATGCCTTTCCCTCAGGGCTGGTGGCATCTAGCGTCCTCCCTGTGTGAGGGGTGAAGATAGCTTTGTAAGAACACATCTCACGGAGCAGAAAAGCAGGACGCAGACAGTGAGATATCAGTGTGGTATCTAGTGAGATGCCACACACTTAATGAGTCCTGATGTTGTTGTCTGGATTCTTCTAGAAGTGATATGGAAACAAAGATTCCAATGCAAAGAACGTAGGGAGGCAATTCTGAGAAATGCTGTAGGGGAGTATCGCGTGTAGGAGAGGTTTGAAATCTGGTTTGAAAAGTAGGCTATCAGCTAGTCGTAACCATGAGGACTCAGTGTCCTGGGTTCTCTGAGGGACAGAGAAGTCTGGGCTAAGGAAGCTGGGCTCCACCCACCATTCATTCATCCGAGAACGTGAACACTTCAGCACATCGACATTTGTGAACACTTTAGCACATCGACGTTTGCTGCATACTCAGGCCAAGTGTGGCCCGAAGGCCTGCTGTGGTTTGATGTGGTTTGTCCCTAAGGACGCGTGGGCTGGTGGGCTGGTGGTAAACGGTGGAACCTCCAAAAGGGGAAGTCCAGTGGGGGAGGTCACCAAAGGCGTGGTCCTGTTGCTGGGTCTCAGCCTGCCTGTCTCCCTGCGTGGTGCTGTAGTCGCACTCCCGAAGCAGTCCTGCCATGTGACATGAGGCTCTCACCAGACCAAACTAATGCCGACACCATGCGCTCACTAAAGACAGTTGTCCTTCGGGAGGCAGAATAAGGCGAGGCGATATCTACCTTTCTCTCTGCGTGTGGTCACCAAAGGGTGTCACAGCAAGTCAACCTAGTCTCTTTCAGCCTGCTTGGGGGTTTTTGAAGCTCCAAGAATTCCTTCTAAATCTGTAAGGCATGTCTCTTCTCTGACCCCACTGGGCAGGGGCTGAGATGTGGTGATCACAATACTCCTGCTTTGACTACTGGCTTATTGGCTTCCACACCTAGGAACCCCCTGAAAGAAAGGGAACATTGTCCTCCAGTTTTTGTCACGGACCTGTGGTCCTTCGTCAGGTTCTTGCCTCATTCTTTCATGTGACTTAACTGACTCTCCCTCACTGAGCTCTGTGAGAGAGTGGGTCCATGTGGGCTTGCTGTGGCATCACCAGGACCCAGCACAGTGCCTGGCATATCAAAAGGATATTTTTGTTGAACTGCCTGCAGAGTTCCAAGGTAGAACGGAGCTCCACATGGCAAGGGAGAGCAAGCTTGCTGGCTTGGTGCTCCCTCCTCCTCCCCCTCCTTCTTTGTTTTTTTTTTTTTTTGAGACAGGGTTTCTCTGTGTAGCTTTGCACCTTTCCTGGAACTTGCTTTGTAGGCCAGGCTGGTCTCGAACTCACAGGCTTTTACCTTTCTCTTTTTTTGCATACCTTTCTTTCTTACTCTGTTCCTGGTTGTGTAGCTGGGTGGCTGGCCCCTGATGTCCTCCTCTTTCTCTGGCTCCTTCCTTCTTTTTCTCCCTGATTTCTCCTGCTGTTTCTTCTCTCTGCCTACCAGCCCTGCCCATCCTTGCTCCTGCTTCGCCTTTGGCCATTCAGCTCTTTATCAGACCATCAGGTGATTTAGACAAGCACAGTAACGCAGCTTCACAAAGTTAAACAAATGCAACATAAACAAAAGTAACACACCTTAAAATAATTTTCCCCAGCAGGTTGTTAACTTGAATCTAGAATCACCTTAGAGGCGCATGTCTATGATGGATTTTCTAGACTGTGTTGATGGTGGTTAACTGAGGTGGAAAGATCACTTTAAATGTGCGTGGCATCATTCCGTGAGCTGTGATCCTGGACTGATTAAAAAGGAGAAAGTGAGCTGAGCTTCATCCTCTCCGCTTCCTGACTGTGGATGCAAAGTGACCAGCTGCTTCAAGCTCCTGTTGTCATGGCTTCCCACCATAATAATGGACTGTACTCTCAAACTGTGAACCAAAGCAAACATTCCCTTCTGTAAGCTGTTCCCGGTTGAGCATTTTGTCCCAACAGGAAAGGCAGCTAGTGCACATCCCAGGGGAACAACCCCCCCGGGGGGGGGGCCCTTGAAAGCCTCCCATGCCTCCACCTTTAGAGTCACCCCACCATTTAGATGTGGCTATGGAGTCTGGGGTGGCCTTGGGACTTGAGTCAATGGGATGTGAGTAGACCAGAAGTGATCCAAGGCCTTAGCAGGGCTAGTCAGGTTGGGCTGACTCTCTGGTGCCTCTGCCGAGTGAAAGGCATGTCTGACCAGCCTGTGGGTCTATGAGGAGGAGGCGTGGAGTGGAGCTCCTCACAGCCCCAGCCAACCCAAGACGTGTAGACAAGAGTGTGACGATACAGGGTCGCTGTTGGTGACACTGACGTTTTGTTCTTTATTCCAACATGGCAGCCTGAGACACCCACCCTTACACTCTTCACCTGAACTAACCAGATGGCCAGGTCATCTTCATAGAGCTTTTGTGATGATATTTTCTTCACTGTTTCTCCAGGAGAAGAAAGACCACAAACAGACGAGGATTCCCACTTAGTTATCCTTAAGTGTATGTATATTCTGTAAGTTGGAATGGTCAGTTTCCTCCGGGTGAAGTTACAGATTGGAGAACGATGGGCCTTAGCGGAATGGAATACCAGGACTGTCTCTGGGTAAGACATTATTATTATTATTTTTTTTATCACAATGCTTTGTTTTGTATCATAGCTTTAGAGCACCACCAGTGTGGCCTAACGTGTTTAAACAGTAAATCCCCCATTCTTTGTACCAGTACCCGCTCACATGTTTATGTTTTATCTACGTCCTAGATTGTACAAGCAGCTCATTGATCCATTTTGTCAGCGTACTTTCATCTGGAAAGCATCAATCAAAGCAATGCCCAAATCTTTACTTTATGATGTCAGAGAATATTGACAGTTCCTTGTCCACCAAGATTAATAGACTAAAACTGTAAATCAGAGTCACACAGACTCTCGGGTCCTTTACCGCCATGATGAACAGAATCTCTTCTGCTCCGCTGTGAGCCTAGGCTGCGGGACGGCATTCCCACATCTGCTCGGTCCCTGGGTCCCAGTTTTGGCAACTGTCATTTCTACTGATATAGCCTCTCCTGGACAAACTGAACACACACACGGATCTCAGCTCCTAAGTGTGTGGCCTCAGCTTCGGGTCCAGAGAAGGGCAGCTTTGTGTACTGGTACCCTGAGTATGGCGTGGCTTCTCCTCTTCCTAGTGTCCATGGCTTTAGTGACCCACTGCCTTCACAGCCTCCCTTTCCTCTGCCCGCCTTCTTGAGACCATCAAAGGAGACATTCTTTATATATACCACGTGGCCTCCAGGATAGGTTTGAGTGGAACCTCCACTATCTTTTTGACTTTGAAGTCTGGTGACTCAGTCTTGTTTCCTGGTCCTCGGAACACATTCTCCTGTAGGCTGGGCTAGGAATGACCATGGAATTGGTCCCAGCTCTGGTGAAGTGTGTGTGTGTGCGTGTGCGTGTGCGTGTGCGTGTATGTGTGTGTGTGTGTGTGTGTTGGCCACCATGCAGCTCCATAAACCTGTTCTTCTGAGGGAGCTGCAGAGGAAGCCAGACCAGCATGGGGCATTTTCTCTGAACTTACCTGACCTACTAAAAAGGAGCTTTTCTGGAACTTTCCCAAATGCCACGCCTTACTGGTTCTTCAGGCACCATTTCTCAGTGATAACAGCCACCACTTTCTATGGAAGACCTTTCCCGCCTTGAAGCCATTGAATTAGGTGCATTCAGCAACTTCGGCTCCTATCCCCAAGATAAAGCAGCCAGCCCACCACAGTGCTGGTGGTGTTCCCCAGCTTCCAGATGCCCAGTGTCCTTTCCAGTGGCTACCACATGGCTCTTACTGCTCCTCATCTGTGCTCTCCAAACTCTCAACTCCCTCGTGGGCTGTGGATTCTTAAGTGCTTCTCAGGCATGCCTTGAGGATGATGGGAAGGTTTCTCACAACCATTCCAAACACTAGCCACCTGCCATCCTGCTGGGCACGAGGTGGGAGTGTGTGCCAAGCAGCCAGGGCCTTGTGGGTACATGCTGGGTGTCCTTGTTTTCTTTTGTTAGGTGCTCTGGGGGCGAGTGCTGTCCCTCCACCAATGAATGCTTTCAGGTAGCTCTCACACTGACCTGGGGGACCAGGCAGTGCCCTGGTGGAGGAGGACTGGGCGACTGGGGGTACCTGAGCCCATGGAAGATGCCCAGCGGGCCCCTAGCGGCAGCAAGTCAGGGCGCATGCTTCAGGGCTCAGAGCCGAGGGCCGAGCTAGCTCAGAGCTAAAAACTACTTCGGTGACTATGGTCTCCAAGACCACACTTGCTGACAGTCTCCCTGTGGATCCACAGTGTTGCTGGCAGGTATCTGTCCTTCCTCTCGGCTGTCCGTCTGGCCAATGCTTCAGAGCACCCTGCAGAATCGTATTTTTAAATTAATTTTTCAATGAAGTATTACTTCCTCTGTGTGTGTGCACAGATGTGTGTGCACAGATGTGGGTGCTATCGAATACCCATGGAGGTTGGAGGACAACTTTGCGGGATCAGTTCTCTCCTCCTCCCTTGACGTGGGTTTTAGGAGATTGAACTCAGGCCGTCAGGCTTGTGTAGCAGGCTCCTTTATCCACTGAGCAGTCTCACCAGCCCTAAAATGAACTTTTAAAGTCAGCCTACAGAGCAGTGGGCTCCATTATCGCATCTCGGTGCAAAGGTGTGGTGATACTCTCTTATTGTCTCGCTCCTCACAGCCCTCCCCATCCTCCTTGTCTCTCTCTTGCTGACCCCCGTTCTCTTCCCAAATGTGACCCCTCTGCATCATGTCTTCCGTCATTTGAGATCTCTTCCTTCCCACTCATGGCCCCCTTTCTGTCTTTGTCTGTTTGTCTCTCTCCCCGCTCTCTTACACACACACACACACACACACACACACACACACACACACACACTGCAGATGAGAGAAAGTGGGATATTTTCTGAATCTCACTTGTTTTGCTTAACGTGATGGTCGCTAGCTCTGCCCCTTTTCCTGTAAATGCCGTAATTTTATTCTTTATGACTAAATAAGATTCCACTACTACTATGTATATTTTCTTTATCCACAGAGTCATATTTTTAAATATAAAAAGTCCAAAGAAACCAATTATATTAAAATACAGCAGTGAACATGTCTTTAAAAAAAACACGTCTGTGGTAATAGTTATATACTTCTTTGAAGGCACATTGAATAGCAAGATTTGATGGCAAGCTTGACGTGTGTGATTGACGAAATGATGACGACTGTAAACAGTATTCCCAATGGGTCACCGTGTGAAAATATCAGCAGTTCTAAACAGTGAGAAAGGCACAGTGATATGAAGGACTCGTTTGCATCCGAATTAAAATTTTCAGTTAGAGATGAAGATAAATATGAGATTTCTCAGTCTGAGGAGCCTAGGTTCAGCATGTTCCCCATGAGCAAGGCACAGACCCACGGGAAGCCTGGGTTCCAGGGTACGAGTTACAGACCTGGGTCTGTACATATATCGCTGTACATATGTGGGAATATGTCTGTCACCCTGGGTCTCTTTATCTGCTGGTCAAAAAGTTCAGTTGTGGCAGCTACTTAGCTGGTTGCATCAAAAGCTGTGTGTGTGTGTGTGTGTGTGTGTGTGTGTGTGTTCTTTAGTCTTAATTACCAGGGAACACTTACTCTGTGAGCGTTGAGAAAGACTAAAAACTGAATCACCCTTTCAAACATCGCCTACCAACTTTCTACTGAAATGTTTGAGTTAATTGCTGATGCCTCCACCGCCTTGCTCTAAGCCTATGTTGTAGGCATACAATGAATTCCAGGGAAGCCCTCTCTCTCGCTGGCTTAAAAAAAAAAAAATCTGGGAGGGAGTTGTAAAATTCTTGGCACCAAAAAAAGAGATGCTGTGCTTAATTGCTGGGCTCAGGCTTGGCTGACAGACACTTACCTGTCTCCACGTTGTCTCAGGCCCAAAGTCACCCGCTAAACGTGTTTTCTCAAACACGGGCTGATAAGTTAGCTTCCGGATCCCCCAGCTAATTAGGCATCATGAGTTGAAGCTAATTTGGTGGAAAACATTTCTCAACTTAATGACATTTATGGGCAATTAGGCAGTTCTGGAGGGCGGCAGGCACGCACGTTTCAGCCTCTTTCCAGCGCTTAACAAGGATCCCCTCTTCCCTGGATGGAGATTTCTCATTCTCTGAGGAATATGTTCGATACAGACACCGCGGGTCTCCTTGTTATGCCAGAAACCAGCAGTCATTTGCACGAAAGGAGCTACCTCGCAGTAATGAGGTGCAGCCGGAGGTAAAATTACATTTGGCGGAGGCTTCTGTGTCCTGCAGCTGGCGACTCCGGGCAAGGATTCCTGAGCTGCGTGCCCGGCTGCAGAATCACATCGTGGATCAATTGCCTCAGACACACGCTTTGTAGCCTGTGGTTAGAAACGACTTCTTTCTTCAGTGCCAACATAGCTGAACGTCTAGCAGGTAGCGTCCTTCCCTTCAAAAACGGTATACTACTGCTGCTAGGAGCGTTCTGTAGGCCGGCAAAATGTTCCCAGCATGCCCTGTGGCCATGATGTGCTGCTGACAGCTTCTCTCGTATACTCAGCACATGGCGGTCCAGTCTGCGGTCAGCTGGGGAGGAGAGGAGTGGGGGTCTCCTGTCCTTCCATCTTCGCTCAGCGGTTCAGACAGCATCCCACCCACCCTCTTCTGACTTACCCAGCATCCATTTCTGCAAGGCAATCCTTGACTCTGCCTCTGTCTCCTCTCTGGGAGTGTGTTAACCAAACTCATGAGAAATTTCTAGTTCGTCTCCCTGTGGAAAGGGAGGACGGTGTTTATGTGCGTGCCCACGTGCACAAACTTGAAGCTAATTAATGCCGAGTCTTCCTCCTAGGTGACTGCCACCGATGGCTGAAAGAATTAAGACTGACATAGACTGTCCCTGTTCAGCATTCCAAAGCAACACAGCCAGCCAGAAGCTACCAATCAAGACGTCTTATTGTTATCCAGATCTCTAGCCCAAGATGCAGCAGACTAGACCCTTCATGATAGTTTGTCTTTTTTCCTTTGATTCGTGAAGTCAATTCCCACTTAATAGGAACTGTAACCTCAAGTTTTAAACTTTGATCCTTTACCAAGCTAACGGTATAATGACTATTCTCTCTCTCTCAATGGTGGATGATGGCAGGAACTGAAGCTGTATTAGCTGGTGTGTGTGTGTGTGTGTGTGTGTGTGTGTGTGTGTGTGTGTGTGTGTGTGTGAGAGAGAGAGAGAGAGAGAGAGAGAGAGAGAGAGAGAGAATGTGAGCTTGACACAAGCTAGAATCATCAGGGAGGAAGGAGCCTCGGTTGAGGGAATGCCTCCATGAGATCCAGTTGTAAGGCATTTTCTCAATTAGTGATTGATGGGGAGGACCCAGCCCATGGCAGGTGGTGCCATCTCTGAGCTCTGGTAGGCCTGGGTTCTATAAGAAAGCAGGCTGAAGCCGGGCGGTGGTGGCGCACGCCTTTAATCCCAGCACTCCAGCACTCGGGAGGCAGAGCCAGGTGGATCTCTGTGAGTTCGAGGCCAGCCTGGGCTATCAAGTGAGTTCCAGGAAAGGCGCAAAGCTACACAGAGAAACCCTGTCTCGAAAAACCAAAAAAAAAAAAAAAAAAAAGAAAGCAGACTGAGCAAGCCAGGGGAAGCAAGCCAGTAAGCAGCTCCCTCAATGGCCTCTGCATCAGCGACCGCCTCCAGGTTCCTGCCCTGCTTGAGTTCCTGTCCTGACTTCCTCCAATGATGGACAATGACCTGGAAGTATAAGCCAAATAAACCCTTTCCTCCCCAACTTGCCTTTTGGTCATGGTGTTTTGTTGGAGCAATAGAAACCCCAACTAAGACAGAATCTCACAGACAGCCATGTGATCGTGACGGGGACAGCTGAGCCCCTAGTGAGCTGAGGTGGTCAGTAGGTCAGATTCATTTAATGCATTTTCCACGAATGATACTTTTGATGTCTTGTTGAGACAGGATCTCAGTATGTAGCTCTGGCCTTCCTGGAGCTGGCTATGTAGACCAAATTGACCTCAAACTAACCGAAATATACTGACCCCTGCTTCCTGAGTGATCGGGATTAAAGGCTTGCACCACTAAACCTAGCTTGACATTTTCTATGTATGATGAGCCCACCAGGACACAGACCCATCAGAGGTTGATGAACAGATGTATTGTGGGGATTAAATGAGCCTACCCATGCAAACTGCTTGCAGAGGTGTCCGAGCTCCAGATGTGTTCGGTTGGTACAGTACTTGTCTATGTGCAAAACCATAGGTCTGAGCACTCAAATGGGTGCAACAACAAAGCTCTATAATCCAGGAAGATCAGGAGTTCGAGATCATCCTTGGTTAAATAGTAAGTTCGAGTCTAGCCTGGGCTGTAGAAGACCCTATCCTAAAACAAACAAAAAACTAACATTAAACAGAAATACAAAATAGAAAAAACAGTGTCTATCTTGCCACAGTAGTTGAAGTTATGATAATGGGAATGGGAATCACCATTATCATCTTTATTATTATTGTGTGATGTGGAGGGTGCTTGTGTTCCACGGCCAAAGGATGGAGGTCAGAGGACAACTTTGGGGAATTGGTCCTTTATTTTAACCCTGTTGAAGGGTGTCTTTTTTTTTTTTTCTTGTCATGCTGTACACTCCAGGCTAGCTGGTTAAATAGCTTCAAAGTGATTCCCCTGTCTCTGTCTCCCATCTTGCTGTAGGAATGCGGGGTTTAAGATTTATTTATTTATTATCTATATAGCATGTATGACGGCAACCCAGAAGAGGGCACCAGACCTTATTACAGATGGTTGTGAGCCACTATGTAGTTGCTGGGAATTGAACTCAGGACCTTTGAGAGAGCAGTCAGTGCTCTTAACCTCTGAGCCATCTCTCCAGCAAATGCTGGGGTTTAAATGCATGCTACCACATCTGGCTTTTTCCAGGGGTTCCTGGGATCAGACTCAAGTCATTAGTCTTATGCATCAAGCCCTTTTGCAGGCTGAGCCATCTCGCTGGCCCTGGCAAACCCGTACAGTTGAAGTGTTAGCTTTTAGTAGGAGACAGGCAGAGCCTGCCTGTGCGAACATCGGCCTCCAGGAACTCCATTCTAGAGCTGATTCCTGGCCAGGCACTGCTTCACACAGTAAAGGCCATCCACCTGCCTCGAGTCTCCTTCTATCTGTAAAACATTGCTGCTGATACCCACCACCTTGCAAAAAGCTGTTGTAAGAATCAACCAGACAGCCATGCGGTGGTGACACACGCCTTTAATCCCAGCACTCGGGAGGGATCTCTGTGAGTTCGAGGCCAGCCTGGGCGCAAAGCTACACAGAGAAACCCTGTCTCAAAAAACCAAAAAAAAAAAAAAAAAAAAAAAAAAAAGAATCAACCAGACAGTGCATGACTCGGCAGGGACATGCTCTGTAATGTCCTCAGAGCAGAGGCCATGGGACAGGTAACATTTCTCACTTGGGTTCTTCCTTTTGACTGACAGCCGAGTGCAGCTGTCCCCTGAATGTTGCCCTTAGGCAATGCTACCCTCGTCCCCACAATCCGTGCCCAATGACACTATTCTTGCTCCCTGCCGATGATATCAAGATGATCCAACCACAGTCCATGCTAACTCAGATGAGGGAGCCAGTGGATTCTTCTCGTAGGTTGACGTACATCTTTTACGGCAGGCTTTCTGGACACATGGGGCCTATGTTAGAAATATAACTCAAATGGACTGTGTTTGGGGCTGTGGGAGCACCCCTTGCAATGTCTCAGTCAGCCATCCCTCATCTACCTCCACATAAACACTCTCCTGAACTACATCCCTCGCTGCATCCCCTCATCACACAAAAGCCAGGAAGCTTTTGTTGGAGGAGGCACAAGGCATAGCTTTATGAACCCACCACCTCCTGAGCACTTGGTAAAGCCATGATAGCATTGTTGTTTATGAAGCATCTGGCATGTGTGGAGACTTTGTCTATCTTAATTCATTTGGTTTTCATATAAGAAGACAGGGTCTGTGGTTTTAAAAAAAACTATAATAAAACCACATGGTACGGACTTTACCACATTAGTCACATTTAACTGTGTATTTCAGTGGTATGAAGTGCGCTCACATTGTCACGTGACTGCTCCCTCCCTCTTTCCACAGAAAGCTGGTCATTTTGGGAAACTGAAACCCAGCACCCACGGAACAGTGACCCTGACTCCGCCCCAGCTTCTGGCAACTGCCGCTGTGTCTTCTCTCTCCTCTCTGTGACTATTTTAGAGCTGTAAACAGGATTGTAAAACACTGTCTTTTTGTATCTGCCTTAATTCACCTGGCATAGTGTCTTCGAGACTTCACCCAGATCATGGTATGAGTCAGACTTTTTTTTCCTAGGCTGGATAATATCCCATTACCTGTGCGTACCACATGTGTTGACCCACTCATCTGTTGATGGCATTTGGATTACGTCTCTTTTATGGATGACGCTGTTATGAACACAAGTGTGCTAATGCCTCTTTGAGTGCTCTATTTTTTCCATTTTCCTGTGTGTATGTATGGTGTGCATGTGTATGTCTGTATGCGTGTGCAACTGTATTCATATGTATGTATGCATGTAAATATGCATGCATATATGCATGCATGAGTGTGTATGCATGCATCTGGTTGGGTGGATATGCACCTACGTGCATGTAGAGGTTGAAGGATGGTGTAGCTCTTAGTTGAGGCAGGGTTTGTTAATCAAACTCCAAGCTACCGATATGGCTGGCTTTGCTGGCC
This sequence comes from Peromyscus leucopus, assembly GCF_004664715.2. Classification (NCBI taxonomy): domain Eukaryota; kingdom Metazoa; phylum Chordata; class Mammalia; order Rodentia; family Cricetidae; genus Peromyscus; species Peromyscus leucopus. Next base: position 7,410,329 of record NC_051073.1, read on the forward strand.
AGCTTGCTCTGGGCATCTGTGTTCACCTTTCAAGGCTGAAACTGTGGGTGCATTGCCACAACCACCCAACATTTACACGGGTTACATGGGTTCTGGGGATCTGAACTCTGGTCCTTAGTCTTGCACTTTAGCTGAATAATCTTCTCAGCTCTAAATTCTTGTTTTTGATTTTTTGGGGACACGTACTAAAGTAAATTGTCTAGGTCATATGATAATTATATTTTTGTATGTATTTGTGTGTGTGCACTTACATGTGCTTGTGTGTGTGTGTGTGTGTGTGTGTGTGTGTGTGTGTTTATGCATATGTGTGTATGTGGAAGCCAGGGGTCAAACTGGCTTCCTCAGGCACTGTCCATCTTGCTTTTTTCTTTTCTTTCTTTCTTTCTTTTTTTTTTTTTTTTTGCAAATGTATGGATGTACAGTATGGATGTATTTGCATGTGTGTGAGCACATGTGCATGTGTGTGTTCTTGACTATGGAGGTCTGAAGCTGATGGTACATGTCCTCCTCAGTTACTCTGCATTTTTTCTATCTAGGCAACATCTCTGGCCTAGACCTGGAGCTGCCGATTCTGGCTGGTCTGGCTAGCGGTTTGCCCGGAGGATTGCCTGCCTCTGCCTCCTGAGTGCTGGGATTACAAGTGGCCACCATCCCTGCTTGACATTTACCTGAGTATTAGGGATCTGAACTCTTATGCATGCCAATGGAGTGGAAACACATGAAAACTCACCTTCTTCACCTGAATTACATTGATCATTACTGGGGGATAGTAAAGTCATGTCTCTCTTGTTCCCCCAAACAAACATCATTTCCCTGATGATACCACAAAGAAGTGCAGCCAGAAGCTAATGAGGAACCATGGAAAGCCCACCCTACAGAAAGACCTACAAAATCATTGTTCCTTTGATGATCAAGTATCTAGTTCAAAAGAAACCAAAACGGTTATGAATTGGAGAAGTCTGACGGTGTGTGATGTCGAGGGGTTTCACCTATGCGATGGGGTGGTGTTTGAAGTCACCAATGCTAATTTCTTCTTTGTGACAAATGCGTCTTGGCTATGACAGAGGGTTCTAGATGAGCGACACACTCAAGCATTTGAAAGTGATCGTGTTCTAGTTTGCATTCTACTGTTGTGATGAAGACCATGGCCAGAAGCACCTTGAAGAGGAAAGGGATAATTTCATCTTCTGGCTCACAGTTGGTCATGAAGGGACTGAAGCAGAGGCCATGGAGGAATACTGCTCACTGACTTGACCTATGGTTTGCTCAGCTTCCTTTCTCAGACAGTTCAGAACCACCCGTCCAGGAGTGGGGCGCCACCCAAGGTGGCCTGGGCCCTCCCACATCAATCGTGAATCAAGAAAATGGTGCAAAGACTGGCCTATAGGCCAATCTGATGGAAGCATTTTCTAAGTGAAGGTTCCCTCCTCCCTGATGACCCTGGCTTGTGTCAAGGCGACAGAAAGCTCACCAGAACAGATGGAGTACCGTGTGAACCACTTATCCCCCAAATGAATTTATTTTTTCAGATCCACAGCTTTGTGGGAAGCAAGAGTCTAGGCCTGGAGGAGCCGGTCCTTTATCTCTACCCACCTGTAGGCTCTGAACATGCTGGCAGACGTCATGGTTGAAACGAGAGGTGGTGTGCACAGTCTACACTGTTCTGGGCATTTTGCTAGACAATTTCAGGAGCCTTTGAATATGGAGCATGGATTTATTCCTGTCCAGAATACCAAAATGACAGTCTGGGCTATCTGTATGTTTGAGAAACAAGAGTGTGGCTGGAGAAGAGGGACAGAGAGTCACAAAGATTTTCTGAGCAAGAAAAAGGAAAGGCACCTGATGGAACCGGCATTACTGATGAGAGTAGAGGTCGAAGTATTGGCTACAGCGTCGTGGGGGGGAGGGGGAGGGTCTAAGAAGCGTGGCTGGGAGCAGTCGGCTCATCTAACCCATTTTCCGAGGGGGGAGGAAGGCAGAGCTGAGTGCAATACGGTTCTTTTAATTAGACACATGTGGATTGGATTCAAAATTAGTCTTCTGGTGGTTGAGTCGAAATGAAATGAATCAACACATGAAAAAAAATCACAGCAGGGTGCTGGGGACAAGAACTATTAGGCACCCAGGCACATACATAGCAAACGTTGGGACAAGGTTAAGAAGGAGCAGCTTCCCCAGCTGCCTAGAGACCTCAGCCAACCCCATTGTCAAACCCCAGAACCCAAAGACACCGCGTGGGGTCACCTTTCTCTCCCACCTCCAGTTTTGTGACCTCTTTATTTTATTTGCAACGGTGTTCTTCCCTCCAGGGAATTCCCAGGTTCTTAACAAACTTTAAATTACCCAAGGGAAACACGTCCTCACAGGTAAGAAAGCAAAATAAAGAACCTCAAAATAAACGCCCTCCACCTCCCTGTCTGTCTCCCTCTGCGACATCCCCCCTCACCTAAAATAGCTCAGGCACGTGAAGCCAGCCAGGACTGAGCTCCTGAGGTCCCTTAGCTTGAGGAGCCCTGCACACATGAAATAAAGAGGTTTCTTCGGAAAACGCCAGGGAAGTGTTTGAAAAGGGCCGAAGCGATGCTTCTGTTTTTTAGTTACTGCCTCATGACATCCGCCGCGTAGAATTCAAGTCCATCTGGCTCACGGAGGAGCAGATTTTCCTCCTGGGACACTGGATCTCTGTGGCTCTGGATCTGCTGTGATCACAGTGTCATCTGTGGTCTCCCAGGAGACACAGCTCCTCGGAGAAGCAATCTCCCAAAGAGAAGCATGACTTCGCCGAGACCGATGAAGCAGAGGGGCAGTCACGGCCCTGGAGTTGCGGTGGCAAGGTCCGCCTTTCTGCATGTTTGAGGCTCTACAGAGATAGGAAGGAATCTGTGTGTTAGTTTCCAGGGTAAGGCTGTGATGAAGTTCCCGAACCCCGTGAGTTTGCAATCACTGGCCAGCAAGGGGCGCTGTTGATTGAAAGACGGCGTGGGGGACCAAGGGGCTAGTGGGTGTGGTCGTGCTGGGATCCCTGCAGGGGAAAAGCTGAGGAGACTGAAGGCTGCAGCCTCAGAGCCCCGTGCGGCCTCTGAACGGAAGCCCATCCCTGGGGCAGGCTTCCCACCCGCCGGGGCTTCTCCCCCGTGCAGCCAGCCCTTCCCTGGTCTGCAGAAGGCTACCAACCCCACAGAGGGATGGTTGTGGTCCGCCCACTGCAGCTTGGGTCTCCATTTTTGTTCAGTTTGTTTGTTTTTGTTTTAATCATTTATTTCTAAATTGAAAAAATGTTTCTGTACAATACAGTTTGATTGTTTTCCGTCTCGTTCAACTCCTCCCAAATCCTCCCCATCTTCCCACACACCCAACTGTATGTTCTTTTCTCACTCTCTCTCTAAAACAAAAACAAAACAAAACAAAAAGCAAACACACACACACACACACACACACACACACACACACACACACACACACACCATAAAAAACCCAAAGAAAGCAAAATGAGACACAAAGTCTGCGTAAATGCCATTGGGTTCACTTAGTGTTAGCCCAGCTACTCCTGGGCACTGGGCCGCCCTGAAGTGTGGGTTATACGTCTGTTCTTCATTTTTCTTTACGGCTGCTGTCCTTGTCTTCTGATCTCTGAGGCCACCTGGGCTGAATCTTCTCCTTCATAACATCATTACTCCTCTACCTATATTGAAATCGACCAAGCACTTTGGTTGATAGATTATTAAATTGTTGGCTCAAGTCTCCTGATATGTGTGTGTGTGGGTGGGGTGGGGGTGGGGGTGGGGTGGGGTGGGGTGGGGAGTTGGAGGTGTAGAGAAAGGAAAAAGAAGAGAACAGAATTATAAAACACCAAACTGAATGTTCCACTTGTGACGCGATCTATGGTTGTAACTGAATATTATTGTTTACATGAAGCCTCTTGAGCGGTCACCGTGCATTTAGCCTGGGTTTATAAGAAAGCATGTTAAGGATGCTGCACCCATGGCCTATGCTCACAATGAGATGCCTGCAGCGAAGGGCTGTACAAGTACAAATAACAATAATAATAATAATAATTTATTAACTAATAATAAAAATTACTATTATTATTCAGACAAGGTCTCCTGAAGCCCACACTGGCTTCTAATTCAGTATGTAGTGAAGGATAATCTTGACTCTGATCCTCCTGCCTCCAGTGGGAACCTCAGGCTGTTTTCTTGTTTTTTTTTTTTCCCTCAGTGGAGGACTGCATCAAACAGGAGATGTTTGAAAATATGGAGTATTTGCAGCGTGTGTGTGTGTGTGTGTGTGTGTGTGTGTGTGTGTGTGTGTGTGAGAGAGAGAGAGAGAGAGAGAGAGAGAGAGAGAGAGAGAGAGAGAGAGAGAGAGAATGTTTTAGTGAGTCCAGTGACGGGATCTTGGTTTGGAGGGAGAAGTGAACTTTTCAGAGCTGCCAGTGAATGAGTTACATGGCCGCCTCTCCTTTCTTTGAGCTTTTAGTTAAGATGAGAGTGCCCTATTAATATGTAGATCAGGTTGCCCCTTTGCAAAAAATTAGAGTTATTTCTGATGCTGCATGGGAATCTTTCCTGTGTGTATCTTCAGGGGTAGAAAGTCCAGCTGGCCCTTCTGAGATTGCCCATAACTCTTCAGATGTCAACAGACCATTGAAAGGTGTCAGAGTGAGGGAAATGAAAGATAATTATTCCAGCCATGGAGAGCTACTTTGAAAGTGAATAGAATCTGTCAGATTGTCTTTTGAAAGCAGCAGTTGACTGCCTGTCTGGGCCATATTAAATGGATATATCTAGAGCACAGAGAGGTAGTCTGAGGTGGTGGCAGTCAGCTGAAGCTGGTTTGGGCCAGGATACTGGAAATGGCTACCATTGAGGTTTCATGAACAAGCCCAAAGATATGGAAAGATTTCTATTTATCTTTTTTTTTTTTTAAATGAAATCTTATGTTTGTGAATTAGGAGCTGTGACCAAAAGGACTTGGTAGTTCCTGGATGGGGTGGGTGTGGAATGGCTGGGGAGTCTTCGAGAGCATCCTCATGGTCAGGGTTATGTTCGTAGGCGATGCTTGAAGAGAAGCATATTGTCCTGCAAGGGACCGGTCACAGTCAGAGGATTGAAAGGTGTGGAGACTGGGGGAGGTGACCGCCATGTGCTTTTCTGTTTGAGACTGTTATCACAGGGTGGAAATTTAAGAAATTTTATTTTACATTGGTAAAAGTTTTTTGTTTGAGTTTCTCTGTTTTGACCTTTAGGGAAAAAAAGATTTCCTATATGAAAAACAAGATCAAGAGTGGGGAGAAGTTGAGGGCTTATGTGTCCTGAACGCCACACTGAACACTCAGAACCCTGTGTGAAGACTGGCCTAAGGCTCTGAGAGGCTAGATTCAAATTCACACTTAACTTCTCCAGCTCCATGACCTTGAGGACAGGCAGCTGACCACTCTATAGAACACTGTCTCCTCTTTAGAGAATCAAGATGATAAAACAGACCTCACCCTTATGTTCCCAAAATAGCAAGCAGTTTTCACAAGAGGGAGGATGATTCATGCAAAGCCCTGATGTTCGTAATACCAACTTGAGCTACTTTGTCAGGAGTTCCACACTATCATGAAAGAACCATGGCCAAAATGTGCTTTCTGGGATAGGAAAGAAGTCGGCTCAGTGATTCAGGGAACCCAGGGTCAATTCCCAGCACCCAGATGGTGGCTCTCAACCATCTGTAACTCTAAGTGGCCCTCCTCTGACGTTTGAGACATGAATGTGGTATATGCGTGTTTGCAGGCAAACACTTATACCTCAATTAAAATAAATACTAAAAAGCGATTTCTGGATCACAAATACTCAATCAATTGATTAATTAACTAATTAATACAAGGTTTTGCTACAAAGCCCAGGTTGGCCTTGGACTCTGAGCCTCCACCCTTCACTTCTCAATGGTGTTTACAGGCATGCACCACCTTATAGTTGGATTACAAAAAGCTCAGCCAGGGCTTTCCTGGCCCCTGTGTCCTCTGCACCTGTGAAGTGACAGAATGGCCTCCCGGGAGCTGGGGCCTCTAGAAACTGCTGACCAATCAGAAGCAGGAACCGCCTCTTCTCTGGGTCTCATTGTTGATTACAAGTGTTAGCTGTGACCTGCTACCCAGAGTCCCCTAAAAGGCTGAAAAGGCCACCGGCCTTATTGTCTGCTGATAACTTCTTCTTTCTTGTTCTTCTGGTGGGCATTGGAATAAGAAGAGAGAGAGAATTCCTCAAGTGAAGGCATTAAGTGAAGCCATAAAAAAGGCATGTGAGGTTCAGGGTGTGGTGGACAGTAAGGGCCAAGTATGAGAAGAAGGGAGAGGGATGGAGCAAAGACCCAGACAGAAACATGAACTCAGGAGGACACAGCACAGGTGTCTGTGCTCACAGACACCGAGCCCCTCAGCCCAGCGGCGTAAGTGGATTTCTGCCTCTGTTGCTTTCCTGTCTGATGTCACCCGTGTGCAAAGAGCATGAACAGGACATCTCAGATGTCTTCAGGCTCAAATGAGGAAAACAGGGTGTGAAAGAAGCAAGGAGACCTAGGTCCCATTTCACCAAAAACAGAGAGGGGATCCCCATGTCCTTGACACAAATACCTTCCTATGGGCCAGGGTCACCAGGAGCTGGCTTGATGTATGGTGGGTGTTTTTAGTCTTCAAATGACATCTTAGGCAAGCAATATGTCCTTGTCCCAGTGAGTGTGTGTTTGTTCTGGGTGAGTTGCACACACAGATCTGGGCAATTCAAATCTCTCTGGGGATGTAGTCACCTATAGCCCATTCTTACCCAGTAGTGGTTAGTGTACGTTCAGAGATACAGATATATCAAGCTCCCTCTCCCGGGAGAAGGGAAGTGAGGGGCTAAACAGATTAGCTATAGTGATGACAGCTAGATTCAAGGGCTTGAATTCACGGGCATGCCCAGCACATGGAACACAGTAGGCTTCACATCAAATGTGGGACATCAAATCTGTGAGGAAATGATACAGTTATCCCAGGAAACTGAGGCCCAGTGAGAAGTGACAAAGTGCCACTCAGGGCTGAGGTGGTGGGCACACCCTGCCTGTAGGTCAGTGTTACATGATCTTTATTGTTTTTGCAAAACTAATCATAAATCATTAAAACTCTATGGATGGCAAAGCCAAGCCATTTAGTTCGTTGATACTATATTTTAAAGCACAGATTTATTACGCCACAGTAAGTTCCTTAGGGAAAGGGCTTGAGCGTTTTTTTCTTTTTCCTCTTTGGCTGTATGCACTCAGCCTTTGGCATGGACCCTTCTCATAGTGGGCATCCAGGAAATTGACTGGTCAGCTCCCCTTCTTCTCTTTCTTATGGAGTTCATGTACCCTATGCCAAGGGATATCTGCAGCCTGGCAATGAACAGTTACTGGGAAACACATTATTTGAATCTGTATTACTTCTTCAAGTACAAAAAAGGATTGTGTGTTTGGGTTTAAAAAATACTAACAAAACACAAGCTGTAAAAATGGAGAGCTTCCTCCTCACCTTCTGGATAATGAGGTGTGATTCTTCTAGTTTTTCCATCCCTCCGCCCCCCTTTTTTTTTTTGAGACAGGGTTTTTCTGTGTAACAGTCCGGGCTGTCCTGGAACTCACTCTGTAGACCAGGCTGGCCTTGAACACATAGAGATCCACCTGCCTCTGCCTCCAAGTACGGGTATTAAAGACAATTTTTTTTAAAGGGGTAGACCAGGCTGGCCTTGAACTCACAGAAATCCTCCTGCATATGCTTCCCAAGTGCTGGGATTAAAGGCTTGTAACACCATGTACCATGCCAGCCTAGATCGTTTTGTGTATAGACAGATGTTATACAAATCGCTCTCCAACTTTCTTTCCATGGAGTACACTGTAAGTTATTTAACTCCCAATTGCTGGACATTTAGGTAATCACCTGTTTTTCATTTTTGAAAATATTTTAATCAAGCCTGTGTATGAATGCACTTGCATTCTTTTCTAATTTTTATAAGAATTTTTTAGGGCCTGGAGAGATGGCTCAGTGGGTAAGTGCATTTGTTCTTACAAAGGACGGGGTTTGGTTCCCAGCACTCACATGGTGGCCCACAAGCATGTCTGATACCCTCTTCTGACTTCCAAGGGCATCAGACAAACATATGGTGCACATATATATGCAAGAAAAATACTCATATAAAAATCATTTTTTTATTTTGAATTGTGCATAGATATGTATTCTGTGTGTGTGTGTGTGTGTGTGTGTGTGAGTACAGGTGTCCCTGGAGGCCACAGGTGTCCTCTGGAAGAGCAGAAAGTGACCTTATCCTGAATTGTCTCTCCAGCACATGTATTTCAATTTTTAAAAATTTATTATTATTATTTATTTTATGTGTATGTATGTTTTGCCTGGAGGTATGTCTGGGCACCATGTGCGTGCCCAGTTCTCTGACAGTACTCCTTGGAGGCCAGAAGAGAATTTCATATTATGCAGAATTGGATTTACAGATGGTTGTGAGCCAGCATGTGGGTGCTGGGAATCGAACCCAGGTCCTGTGGAAGAGCAGTCAGTGCTTTTAACTGCTGAGCCCTCTCTCCAACCCCTTGTACTTGCATTCTTAAAGGGCTAGCTCAGTGTGATGGTCCCAGAAGGTCAACTTCAGGGTCACAGGCTATAAGCATCCCTTACCGATGGGTATTTAGGTTTTCCCCTTCTCTCTCCTGTAAATAGCGCTGTAATAAATTCCCATGTGCCTCTCTTCCTTGCACACTTGAAGGATGAACTCCTTAGGTGACAGTCCCAGGAGGGGAGTTTCCGGGTCACCAGGTGTAAATATTATACACGTTGCTAGAAACTATCAAATTACTGTCTAGACGGACCGTTACAATTCACATTGCCACCAGCAAAGTGGAATAATCAACTATGTCTTCCTATCCTGAGATGTGTTTCCAAATGTAATTCCATCCACGTCTGTCCTTAGCTGTACTCCCTGTGGATCCAGGGTCAGAGGTGTTTGCCTGGTGGTAGCTACCTGGAGAGCAGTGTCCCATCTGTATCAACCAGAATTCATGGGAATGGTGTGATGTGTGCAAGTGTTTCCAACTGAAGTATTAAAAACAGCTACCAAAACATCCCCCAAACCCACCCACAAAGATGAGGTGGGGTTTGTGCACATACAGGGAGTGCTCCACATACATGGAAAATCTAGAAGGTTTTCCACAGTTCCGAATTGAAATTTCTATTAGCTTTCATATTCTGGGTATACTTTAAATTTCTACTGAAAATGTCAACATGAGTCTTTTGGTGGGGGACAAAGCCACTAGGCAGTGACAAATTGATTTATACACCTGTTAGAAAGTTTAGACAGGAAAGAGCCAGAACTCAGCTTACAATTAGCCAAACATGATATCTGTGCCCATTTTCGGCACAAAGAATAATTCCTCACCTCTGGGTCAGATTGTTATCTCATGGTTAACAGGTTAGGGGGAACAATCCATTTTCCAATTTCAGCCCTCAAAAAAAAAAAAAATAGAAATAACAAAACCCACAAACCCAAAGTGTTATTTCTAGAGAATGGCCTGTCATAAGTGCAGAACTTACTTTGAAAATGTTTGCAAGTAATCAAGGTTCCAAGACTGGTTGGCACTTAAGTCAGGTCACCCTTTTAATTGTTCAAGTTGTACAGATGACCCTGTACCTAATTTGGCAACTGCGTGAGTGGCATCTCATTTTTTAAAATCTGGCAATCATAAGAATAACTTGATAGAAAAATTTGGCCAGCTTCACACTAAAGTCCTATGGCAGAAATGAAGAAGGACACAAGCCTAGTTTCTAATCTAACTGCCAAACACTTCGGCTTTATACTACATTTTAACAGTGTTACTACATCTACTATTCTGAAGGGTCAATGTACATTTAAGTGCATGACTAATACCTACTGGGTTATTTTTCTACGAAGTTTTTGAATGCCACATTATTGTTAGTTACCATTTATTAAACTCGTAGTGTGTGGCCAGTGTTAAGAAAGTCTCTTCCCATTTTTAAACTCTGTGAAATAAATGTGTTATCCCTTTTACAAGCTGAGAATAGATACTAAATGATTTTTCCCAGGACGATAGAGCTAGCAAATTCTCACGTAAGAATTCCACCCTCGGACCAGCAAGATGGCTCAGCAGGCAAAAGTACCTGCCACCACGTCTGGTGACCTGAGATTGAGCCCCAGAACCCGCGTGGTGGAAGAAAAGAGCCAAGCCCTGAGAGTCGTCCTCTGACCTCAGTGTGGTCTCGTGTATGCTGTGACACACGTGAGTGTGTACACAAGCATGCACACAATAGATAAATGAGTGAATGAGAAGAAGGAGAGGAGGAGTAGGATGAGGAGGAGGAAGAGGAGGAGGAGGTGGATGAGGAATAGGATAAGGATGAGGAGGAGGAAGAGGAGAAGGAGGTGGAGGAAGAGTAGTATAAGGATGAGGAGTAGGATGAGGAGGAGGAAGAGGAGGAGGAGGAGAAGAAGAAGAAAGAAAGAAAGAAAGAAAGAAAGAAAGAAAGAAAGAAAGAAAGAAAGAAAGAAGGAAAGAAGGAAAGAAAGGAAGGAAGGAAGGAAGGAAGAAAGGAAGAAAGAAAGAAAGAAAGAAAGAAAGAAAGAAAGAAAGAAAGAAAGAAAGAGAAAGAAAGAAAGAAGGAAAGAATTATTCAACCCTCTCCTGTCTGTCCCCAAACATGATGTCTTTGTCCCTGAAGTCACCTCAGGTGTCTCTGGCTATCAAATGGTCCATTTGTCATGGAGTAAGAATTTAGAGATGTGATTTGGTGAACCAGCCCATGTAGAAGCTGTTTGAGGCATATGAGTGTTTTCCTCTAAAACACAAAACAATACAACAGGTATTGGAAGGTGTTGGCGCGAGGCACATAAGCCGAGGCAGTTTCCGATCTGTTTGTCACTTTCTTTTCCCTAATGAAAATTTCCCATCACAGCAACATAAATGTGCTCGTGGTAGCAACTGAATTTGGGTCATTTCCGGAGAATGACGCTTCTTCCATTGAAATAGCTCCTCTCTTGGTGGTGGTGGTTTTGTGTGTGTGTGTGTGTGTGTGTGTGTGTGTGTGTGTGTGTGCACTTGTTTGCCTCATGAAGCGGGCATTCAGGTGGCACAAGGCTGCCGGTGACTTGTTCGGCTATTTGTGAAGAGACTGGCAAACTTGGGCTTTCTCCCTGGCAGGGAAGAGAAAGGGCTGTTTGTTTGTGAACCACCAGGGAGAAGCCTGGTGCAGGTGGGGCCGTCAGTGACATGCTGTTGGAAGCAGAGACTGACTGCAGGTGCCGCCTCTGGGACACGGATGTGTGCTTCCTCGGCCTGGGGCCGGAGAGTGAGGACTGCCAACCCCCCAAAAGAACCACACTGTTGTCCTCAGGGTGAATGAAAAAGATGTTTCAGTGCTGTGGACGGATCTAGATGGTTTGCCCCGGAGGACAAAACATCTCCTATAAAATCCCATTTACATAGTCCTATCTCACTTGGGCTTTTGGTGACCAGATTCAATTGTGCTGGTGTCCCTGTGCAGTGTGATATCATAGCCTCAGAGGAAGGCTTTATTTAGAGGTCACACTAGTTTGTCCTGGGGATGTAGTCATTTTTTGTGTCACGGACAATGTTTTACTGTGGAGATATGAGCCAGATGGCTCAGCCACTTGCAGGCCGGGGCTCAACAGTGTCGGTATTGTTGGTGAATAAACAGAATCCATTCTCCGCTGCTCATGAAACTGTAGTGCCCACCACTGTTTGGAGATGAAGTATTGAACAAATTGTTAGGTCTTGCTTAAAGCTGCTGTGACATAGCACCCCAGAAACTAGAAATCTCACATATTCTTAAAAGCAACTGCTGCCTCCCATACAGCTTTCTTCTCCCCCCCCCCTCCGCCCCCTCCGCCCTGAGAGGCCATTCACTCGTACAGTAGTGGAAGCCCTGATTTTTGTTTCTTTCCCACCGCAATCCATATGCTAATATGATCTGTAATCCTTGCGCCCACGCAGTGGGGGAACAACAGCCCCTCCGTTTTCTCAGCCCCTCTGAACCAGGCCACCTATTTGTCAACCCCAAGCAGCACAGTGGGGCTTTATAGGACACTGTGCACGGTGTGGAAATTCGCTCTCAGAAGTTGCCTCTTCCTGAAGCTCTGGGTATAGACGGAGCAGTGTTTGGAGAGGTCCGCTTGCAGGGCGACTTGGTATCCGTCGTCGGAGGGGTGAGCCCACGCTCCCTGAACTACATGCAGCACAGGCTTGGAGGAAGTGTGAAATATTATTTTTTCTTAGAAGAATGGTGTGTTCCTCAGCATTCCCCACTGGTCACCTCTTTTTCTCCCCCTCCTTTTGTCTGAGCGCGCACCTTCTCTCTCTCCACCGAGCACACTTTAACATTTAACTTGGCCCAGCTGTGGCCGGGTCTATTGCAATGTCAGAAGTAGTCGTTTCCTGTTTTAATTGCAGCCAAAGCCAACCTTGACTGGCAAGGAGAAAGGCACTGACAGGTTTGGGCTGTGTCCAGACCTCCTCAGACTCGCCGGCAGCCAACTGCTTGACAGTCTATGCAAATGCATGCAAATGCGGGGACACTGGCCTGACACCTGCAGAAAGTGACCATCCCCGCTCAGGCTTGGCCTCCCCTGGAACTGGGGGTTTTGAAATGCGGCTTGGTTGCTTTCTGTCAGTTTATTATGCGTTTGTCAGCGGAACGCTGGCCTGGTGAAAACACTCCTCTTTGTCCCGAGGAGCCGCGCAGCTCCGTGTGGTGCCGCCGCAAGCGCCAGGGGTAGTGGGATGGCTCCTGGCCAGCTCCTGTGAATCCTCCCCTCTGTCCCCAAGCCCCGAGTGCAGACTCGGAACTCTTGTGGGCTTGCCCACACGGAGGAAGGCCTTCTGTTTCTCTGTATGTGAGGACACAATGTTGGTGGTGGGGTAACACAGTGAAAGGCCGGCAGCTCCCTGGCAGCTGGAACTTGGTGACTTTCAGGGAAAATGTGTCCTAGATTCTAAAAAGCCAAGCAAGAGATCTGCCCAGGCTGTCAGAGCATCGTCGCGACGGGGAGAAGTTCTGCTGCTCTGCTCGAGTGGGAATCAGATCGCCAGCACACACACCTCCTCCAGACTGTGGGAAGAGGGCCAGGTGGCGGGACGCTCGCAGCCACTTGCGGACCCGCCATCTCGGCTCCCATCTGCTCAGGCCTTCCCTGGCCTCTCACGGCCCTCTCTCTCTAAGAGACGCTGGCACGGGTCGGACAGCTGTTCCTTCTGAGTTCTGTGCGGGGCGTGTGTAGGTTCAATCTTGCCTTTGTGAAGACGAGTAAGGGCATCATCATCATCATGGTCCCACAGTCACACACTGGAACGAGATCTGGATTCCAGTGCCGCCTTCCTTCAGTCACTGAGGAGGGGAGAACAAGTCAAGAACCAGCATCCTGTGGCCTCCTCAAGTGTTAGCCGCCAGATCTGGAGAGAGCACTTGCTTTTTTTTTTTTTTTTTTTTTTTGTGCCGCTGGGCTTTAGTTTTCTAGAATGAATGGTTACGCAAAACTGAACTTCTAGGACCTGGCGAGATGACTCAGGAGATAAAGTACCTGGCACACAAGCGTAAGAACAAGAGTTCAGATCCCTAGAACTCACATAAAGCTTGCATGGCAGCATGTCTGCAGCCCCAGGATCCTATCGAGAGATGGGAGACAGATGAGGAATTCCTAGAAGCCTGTGGGCCAGCGAGCCTGGTGCATGCAGTGGCAGACAGCAGAAGAGGGATTTGGCCCTCAAACAGGGTAGAAGGTGAGGACTAACACCCAAGATTGTCTGGAGCTCATCATACACACAACCAGGATTTCTAAATCCACCCTCCACAGACTTAGGACGGAAGGGTCTTGAAACATGAGTCTAGGTGTGAGTTCATGCATGTGTGTGTGTGTGTGTTGGAAGGTGAGAACCTGAATATTATATATATATTATTATTTATCTATTCTTATCTTATCTATATCTTATTTTTTATATATATATATATCCTAAACATCCTGGGCATACAAAGATCTCTGGAAATATCTGGAAATAGCAGGTGTTGCTTATAGACAACAATATAGGACTGGTCTACAGCTCAGTGGCAGAACATGTGCTCAGCATGCAAAAGACCCAGGACCACCTTCCCCTCAGAAAGGAAAATAAAATAAAAATCAATTTACTTGATATCAATATAGACTATTGATCACAGTAACTTAGATCCCCAAATAGATTTTTGGCATAAAGATCATTTTGCCGTTCATACAATTTAAATCAATCAAGTGATCAGCTCACTCCTTCTTGTGTGTTAAAGGAAGTGATGGAATTGTGGAGGAAAACTCAGGAAACATTTCACTCTGTCGTCAGGAAAAGGGCTGGTGGGAAAGCTGAACGTGTGGGTTTCTGCACAGCAGGCAGGATGGTTCTTAGTGGAGACCCAGAGTGTGCGAGCGCCACGGCTCAACGCACAATCGGTGAGAACAAGGGGTTCAAAACTCAAAAACTGCATTGCTGGCCATCGTAATGATGGTGTTCATGGAGCCTGTGGGATTTTCAAATGCACTGAGGGAGACATGGGGTGAGCTGATATGAGAAATGTATATAAAGGGCTGGCTCAGCACCTGCTGCTATGGGTAAACTGAGGCACAAAGGCATTGATAAGGATTCATGACCACTGTTTACAATAGAGCCCCTGTCTTGGGCACATGCCTTTCCTTAATAATATCACATAGCACGTGCAATAAGGAAAACTCTAGCAACCAAATAAACATCCACAGAACATGGGGGTGAGATCTACATACGAATGATAAAGGTGATTCGAATTAGATGCATTAGGGGCTTCTGCCCGGGATGGGAACTAGATGGGGGTTGCCTGGGATCAGATGCCCAGGTCCTCTGAATATCCATGAGACCCATATTGTCTGTGGTTGTCATAACATCAGCAAGGAACGAAGGCAGGAATGTCACTGGCTGGGTTTGGGGATGGATTTCACCAGCCCTGGTGCCTGGTACGTGGTGACTAAGACCAACCTCTCTGCTCAGTGCCAAGGCAAGCCCCTTGGATACCAGTCTTGTTTGACTCACTGAAAAGCGAGAGTCGCATCTTACCAGCCCCAATTCTTAGGACCTGATCTCTTATTTAAATGAGCCTGTGCTTTGCCTTAAAAAAAAAAAAAAAAAAAAAAAAAAAAAAAAAAAAAAAAAAAAGAAAGAAAGAAAAGAAAAAGAAAAGAAAAAAGAAACAAGAAAAGTCTAGGATGGAATAAAATTCCACATTGCTTCGTTTTCCCCTGGTTTCCTTTCTCCTGTGCACTCGAGATTTCTCTTTTTAAAAATACACGTTGGAACCCAAGGTAGTTATGTTTAAGCAGCTTTAATGTCCTTTCAGGGCTGTGCGCAAGGTTGTGGTCACTCAGGCAGCAGTAACTTTGAAAAAATGACCCGTCTACACCCAAACAATAACAGAATCCCCCTTTTTATGTTGGAAACGCCCACGGCTTTCTGCGCACCCCCAGACTCCCCACGTAGCGGCAACTGTTTGACCAGCCTTCTACTGAACAACTTAATTAAGCAAAAGGAAACGTGTCAGTTTCTGCCAACCTCACAAATACAGAGCCGTGGGGGGAGAAAGGGTCGGCCGAATTAACCCACATTCCTGAACGGGTTCACTAAAGCGCGGCCTGGCTTTGCGGCAATGCCAAGGGGAGCGGCGCGCTGGATCGCCATTCACATTTATCAAGACATATTGTTCGCCAGATCATACTGAACACAATTAAAGCTGCGGGACCTCGGGGGGTCGAGGCTCGGGGTGAGCTTAGCTTAACTTAAAAAAAAAGAAGAAGAAGAAGAAGAAACTTGTCACTACACGGTGCCTACCGCTGACATTCCGCACAGGGACGGGACAAAACAGTTTTCCCCGCAACCATATGAAAACAGCAAGTTGTTTTTAGTAACCCCCTTTCTATGCCCCCCCTCCCTCTCCCCCCTCCACTTCCATGAAAGCGCATGCCATGTGCAAAGCGACTGTATATTCTACATGCCGTTTGTCTTGGCCAGACCAAACCTGGATTACACCCACCCCCTTTCTTTTTTTGGGGGCTGGGGGCGGGGAAGAATCCCTTCTTAAGTCCTTCTGTAGAAGCTGGGAAAGCAGTGGCACCAGGAATCCTGCTTCCTAGCCAATTAAATGTAGTCTCCCCCCCCCCCCCGCCACCCCCCATTTTGCATTTTGGTTTTTCTTCCTTTATGTGAAGCCAGCCAGGGTGGAGCTCAATGCCCAGTGCTCCGTCCCAACCCCACACCATCTGAGCCTCCTGCGGTCGTCCCCAGGAAGATCACAGGCTTTCAGTAGTCGCCAAAGGAAATTCAGAAACTGCCTGTTCATTGGGGGAAATTGGATCTGCACCAGTTTGGTACTGAGGCCATGCAATCCCAAAGTCTTTAGTCTCAGTGAACACCTCCTACCCCGTGTGTGTGTGTGTGTGTGTGTGTGTGTGTGTGTGGTGTGTGTGTGAGAGAGAGAGAGAGAGAGAGAGAGAGAGAGAGAGAGAGAGAGAGAGAGAAGAGAGAGAGAGAATCCTTGTGTCATTATCTATGAGAAAAGTATCCTACAGTTAATTACATGGGCCCACATTCCATGTCAGGAGACAGGGACTCAGGCCAGCCCTCCACTGTCTCATTATGCAGGCAAGGAGTTCTCTGGTGTTTGTGGCTTGGAGGATTCTTAATGTTACACATTAGGAGCAACAGACTCTCCAATCCCACAGGAGCAGAAGCAGCAAGCTGCTCTGTGGGGACAGCTGAGGGTCCTATCTTTATGAGTCCTTGGTGACACAAGGCCACATCTGATTTGGAGGCATTGATATTTAATATCTACCGCAGGTTTCCTCAGCATGGATAGGTTTCCGGTCTAAGACTCAGTAGGTCTCAATCAGCAGATGATATAGGCGGAATTGGTCAGCTCTCTCAAATGCATGTGTTTCGGGGTGGAAATAGCCAATGGCTTTGATCAGATAAGGGGTATAATCTAGTCAGAGGTTAGACAGACAGACAAATGGGGGAAGCAGAAGTTCGGTTTGGCACATGGATAGATGCCCACCTGGAATGCAATAGTGGCCATAACATGGACTCTTGCAGACGCACTGGGTCAGGAACCTTCCTAAATGTGTGGCCCCCACCGAAGACTGTTTTCCTTGAAGCGGCAGAAACAAATGTAAAACGTGCTCGAGGCAGATAGTGTAATGACGTGCCCTGGAATTTCTGAGACAATCCTCCCTACAGCCATTTTGAAGAATCACTTCTTCCTCTATGTGCAAGGGCATCAAATGTGTCCCCTGAATGTCTCATCTTTCCAAGAGCTCTTTGTTAGTGACTGAAAACCATTCATGCACCTGGCAGGGGTGGGCGTGGGGACTCCACGATCTGGATCTAGCTTGTTCCGAATGATTTGGCCCCCAGGAAGATTTCCCTTGTGTTCTGAAGGGTGAAGTTTGTCCTACACTGTCTAAAAAGGGTTCTTCTGGGACCTGATGGAAAATCTGAGTCAAGCTTGAAGGAGGCAGAATACCCTAGAGACACATCCTCTCTTTCAGGGCCAGCATACCAGCGCCCCTTGTCCTGCCTGCCGTCCCCTTCTGTCCTTTGCTCTGACCTTGCTGCTGCCTCTGGTGTCTTGACTGTCCCTGGTCTCCACTACAGACTGAAGACCACACTCTGCCTGTCTCAACACC
This sequence comes from Peromyscus leucopus, assembly GCF_004664715.2. Taxonomy (NCBI): domain Eukaryota; kingdom Metazoa; phylum Chordata; class Mammalia; order Rodentia; family Cricetidae; genus Peromyscus; species Peromyscus leucopus. Next base: position 7,428,088 of record NC_051073.1, read on the forward strand.
ACTTGGAGCACACTCAAGGAGGTTCAAGTCTCTTGTGGTTATTTTCTGGAGGGTGTGGGGTGTGCAGTGTGTTTGTATCTTTGTTGTGTGTGTGAGAGAGTTTGTGTTGTACACGCACATGCAGAGGCCACAGAATAGCCCCATGTTATTCCTTAGGTGCCACTCATGTAGTTTTTGGAGACAGGTTGTCTTATTGACCTGGTGCCCCGTAAATAAGGTCAGGCTGGCCAGTGAATCTCAAGATTTGCCTGTCTCTGCCTCCACAACACTGGAATTGCAAGTTCTTACTACTATGTACAGCCTTTAAAAAAAAATCTGTCCATTTATTTATTGTGTGTGCACATGTGTGCAGGCAAGTGTGTGTGCCATGGCATGCATGGAGGTCTGAGGACCACTCTGTAGAGTCATCCCTCCATTGTCATCCTTACCTGGGTTCTGGGATTCGAACTCAGGTCCTCTTGTTTGCAAGGGGAGCACTTTATGGACTGAGATGGCTCCTTGTATTTTTGGCAGTGTTGGGGGTCGGGGGCTAGATCTTGGTAATGCTCAGCAAGTACTCTGCCAGTGAGAGACACCTCTGGCCCTTCTCTGCAGAGGGCTGGAGTCTAAGGCTGTGGGGCCAAGTTAATGACTATAAAGGAACCAGTGTGCTGCATGGTTCCAGCCTCTGTTGCCATCAGTCTACGACCCCCTGTGTGCCCGGGGTGCTGCTTTACGTATGACAGGCGGCAGGTGCTGTGGATATTGCTCTGTATAAATAAACACTGATTGGCCAATAGCCAGACAGGAAGTATAGGCAGGACTAACAGAGAGGAGAATGAGGAAACAGGAAGGGAAGGGAGAGATGGCTGGAGCCGCCGCCAGGACAAGGAAGATGTAAGTAAGGTACCAGTAAGCCAAGAGCCACGTGGCAAAGTATAGATTAATAGAAATGGGCTGAATACAAGAATAAGAGCTAGACATGATAGGCCTGAGCTAGTGGCCAAGCAGTTTAAATAATATAAGTGTCTCTGTGTTTATTTCATAAGTGGGCTAAGAGACTGCCGGGCTTGGCGGGACCTGGAGAGAAAACTCTAGCTACAGGCAGGGATGGTAGAGTGGACTGGAAAGCCTCTTTATAGTCTGGGCTGGGTTCCCTAGGTTTCCCAGCCAAGCCTTCGTGTCAGTTTGGTCTCCTGGGCAGATCTGGCAGGACAGAGACCAAGGAAACGTGTCCCTCACCGTCTTCGCTGCTACTGCACCAGGTGGGCCTTGAGACTACGAGCAGAGCACACTATGAGCACGCAAAGGCTTCAAGATCCGCCTACCCTGGCTGTCCAAACACCCCACTCCACAGTGCAGAGTGAGGATCAGAGATGTCAAATGACTGGCCCTGGGTCACACCGTAAGATCTTGTGTAAGAACTGTGGTCCATAAGCTCTTGGCGGTTTGATTTTGCTGGATACCAGCTTCACACTTGGATGGCAAGATACTTAACTCGGTGCTGTACACATCCTGATATTTAGCCAAACATTTCCTCTCGTTAACATATGGCCTGAACTCTATCTAGAGTTAGAACATACAGATGGGGTTTAACACATGGTACCAAAGCAAAGAGGATCCCGACCACCCCTTCCCAAACGAGTCCTTGGTATGGATGTTGCTCACAAGGACAGGGTTAGCATCTGAGGGTTGTCATGCAGTTGAGAAATACAGAGACTGAGTTACCCAAGCATGCTGTTGAGACACTACACAAGGAAAGGACTGCTCCCACCCCAGCCCTTGCCCACCTGCACCCCGGCCTCCCCAACGCTGCTCCACCAGTGATTAGCAGCTGGGAGTTTTCCTAACAAGCCCGAGGTTGAAGGGCATCTCTTGTTGGGTGAGATTTATGAGCCTGCACTTCCTAGGGAGACTTCCCACGTTGAATTGTGGAGCACTTCTGACCTTACCGCCCAGAACAAGAGAGGGGTGGAGAAGGGAGGGGCAGAGGGCAGAGGAGGCAGGGAGACGGGGCACTGCTTGGCCAGATGTCAGAAAGAGGGATCTGCAGATGTACCAAGGAGACTATCTGCTGGTGCAGGGACCAGGTGTGTGTGTGTGTGTGTGTGTGTGTGTGTGTGTGTGTGTGTGTGTGTGCATGTGTGTGTGTGAGTGTGCATGTATGTGTGTGTGTGTGAGTCAGTGTGCATGCATGTGTGTGAGTGTGCATGCATGTGTGTGAGTGAGTGTGCGTGTGTGCGTGTGCATGTGCATGTGTGTGAGTGAGTGTGCATGCATGTGTCTGAGTGTGCATGTATGTGTGTGTGCATGTGTGTGAGTGAGTGTGCATGCATGTGTGTGAGTGAGTGTGCATGTGTGTGTGTGTGTGTGTAAGTGTGTCTGTGTGTATCTGTCTGTCTGTCTGGAGTGTGTCTCCGTCCCCTCCCATCTGTGTGACCATGGATTCTCACCCAGAGCATAGAAAGACTGGGGATGTGAGAAGGATCTGCCCTGGGGCTGGTCTGCCTCAAACACCCTCTGGAAAGAAAAAAAAAAAGCTAAGCCTGAGAGAATGGCTGCACTCAGGAGTCTGTAAGTCCCTTCTGGGTTTTGCACCACCTCTTCCTCTGACACTGTATTTTGATATTATCCTCTCTGCCTGCTCCTTCTGTCTCTGTCTAGGGGAAGCCCTTGGTGGGGCTCCCTCGGCCATCTGCCCTCTAGTCTGAGGGAGCAGAGAACTCACCCAGAGGCCCCTGGGCAGGCCCTGCCTGAACTTGGCTGCACACTAACATCTTCGGGAGAGATTGTTAAAAGTATGGAGGCCGGGGCCTACCCCAGCAGGGTGATTTGGTTGGTCTAGGGCAAGGCCAGGGTGCAAGGACTTCAGATCTCCTGTGTCCAGTGAAGCAAAGTGGGGGAGCCCTGCTGACTGTCGGCTGCCACCCCCAGCACTGAACATCCAGGGAGTTCTTTAAACTCACAGATCACTGAGATAATGTTGGAATGCCTCATAAGGAGATGCATTCCATACAAAATGACATTGAGCCAAACACACTCTTTCTGGAGGAACTACCAATGGTTTCCAAGACCAGGCTCCTCAGAGGCACCAGTCGGAGTCTGGCTTCGCCACTGAGGTCCCATAGTTCTCGGTCCAGAGAGGCATGTCCTTAGCTGATCCTGCAGTGTACGGGCCCCAGCTCCCCCACCGCCACCATCTTAGACCAGGCATGGCTTCCACCATGAGGTGTGGATAGGTGCTGCATTTGGCTAACACCCTACTCACTTGTCCTTCTTCAGCTTTTGTGTGACGCGTTTCTCTACAGCACACCCCAGCCCATGCCGAGCCTTCCCGTTATACCGCTCCCCATTAGCCAGAGTGCATCCTCAGGCTCGTTGCTTACTATCGGACCTGCCCACTCTGCCCAGCCACTGCTAAGCTGTGATGAGAAGCATGCCCGTTGAGTTAATTGCTTCGGCTCTGCATTCACTGTAGGCCGCAGTGACTCAGACCTGATGATGCTGGACTATGATCACTCACAATTCCATTTCTGGGATCTAGCTTTGTATTCACTTTAATTCCGATGGCTCAGTCTTTAGTGGCTGTAATGTTAGTTTTTAGCAACTTGATACAAACCAGTTTCATATAGGGAGAGGGCAACTCAACTGAGATACCGCCTCCATCAGCCTGGGCTGTGGTCGTCATGGAGAACAAGCCAGGAAGCAGTAATCCTCCGTGGCTTCTACTTCAGAAAGAAATCTTGGGATGATGGACTTCTAGGCTGTTTTGATTTGGACACCAAACTTTGTTTTGGGTACCTTCTATACCATACAGACAAAACAACACAGAATAGTTCCAAAGAAGGTCCCAGTGACTGTAGGAACCGGAATGGACACCCACATCTCACTACCTTTCACCCATGAACTCAGCCCTGGAGTCCAGGGGACAGTCTGACTTTGCACTGCAGAGGTCAGTCTTCGGCCAATAGTTCTGGAGCTCCACAGACCCATAAGGAGCAGCCTGGCACAGAACTGGACCCCTGGTGAGACCCCAAGAAAGCTGGCTGACTTACATTTACCGTGGGTCACACAGACGATTCAGCTAGGTGGGGAGGACTACAACTTCATCCAGAATTAAAGGAACACAAACATTGGTTTGCATCTAACTACAGTTGGTCCTGACCTGTCTCTGTCCCTGTCTCTCTGTCTCTGTCTCTGTCTCTGTCTCTCTCTCTCTCTCTCTCTCTCTCTGTGTATATGTATGTAGAGTTCAGAGGATAACCATTGGGTGTCACCCTCAGAAAAGCCACCCACTTCCTGGAAGACAGGGTCTCTCATTGGGCGGGAGCTCACCATTAGGATGGGCAGCCTATGAGCTCCAGAGATCTACTCATCTCCTACTGGGGGTGGGGCTTACGAGCACAGCCTACCACACACGGGTTTTTTCTGCGGGTTCTGGGGAGCCACCTCAGATCCTCTTGACCCTGAGCCATCTTCCAGCCCCGTGATCTTGCCTTGTGTTTCTCTTTCCTCTGGTTCAGCATTTCCACACGGATGCTCTTTTCCTCCTTCCCCTCCGGCTCCTCATCTCTCCCCCTCTCTCATTCCTTCTCTCTGATGGCTTCTTCCCCCCACCCCCGGCCTCTTTCCTTTTCCTTTTCTCTCTCTACTGCCCACCTCCACCCTGTCTCTCCTCTCCATTCTTTTAGTACCGTTCCGGTTATAACCTGTTCTTGCTGACCTTTTCAGCCCCTCCCCATTTGAAGTGATTACCCGTCTTAGTATCTACAACTGAAGGATTGGGGGTGGGGTGGGTCTCATCTTGGCCTCAGAAGAGCTCTTCTGTCCCTGAAATGACTTCCCTAATGCTCACCAAATCGCCTCAAAAGCACAAGTCTTGCTAAGAAATAAACTAGATTTCCTTTTCTGATTGTAAAATAGTTTCTTCTTAGTTATAAGAAACCAGTTAAGTATTGGGGGGTAAAACATGGGGCTGGGGAACGGGTTCACTCAGTAAAGTGTTTGTCTCACAAGCATGAGGGAGGACCCGAGCTGGGTCTGCAGCATCCGTGTACAAAGCTGGGTGTGGCGATGTATGCTTGTGCCCCAGCTCTGGAAGAGGAAGCAGGTGGATCCCTGGGCTGGGTGACCAGCTAGCCAGGTCTAATTGGCAAGCAACAGGTCCCAGTGAGAGATCTTGTCTCAAAACACCGAGATGGGGGGTTCCTGTGAAGCCCGAGGACTTCCATGTATGCACCCATGAACACACACACACACACACACACACACACACACACACACACACACGGACTCCCCCATGTACACACACATACATGTACACACAGAATAAAGCTCTAACAAATCCCCGCTATCCAGAGATAAACAGTCAGATGAAAAATGTTCTTAAAACACTCCCTCTCCCCTCTCCCCCCTCCTTATTTTGACTCCACACACACTTATACTTAGACATCTTCTACCTCAGATGGTATTTTACATTACTCTCTAAAACTGCTGTGGGTATCTTTCTTGGTCTAACTACCAGAGCTCTAGAACAGTATTTGCAGTTGCTTCAGATTACTTCAGAATCATTTCCTTATTCCTGGCTGCATAGTATTTCACTGTGCATTCTTAGCAAAACTTGACAAAGATGAACATGCTTATTTCCGTTTGGTTTTAAAGTTAAAAACAACTTTGTTTTTAATGTCCTGATAACTGAATTGTGAAGTCTCTTCCCATTCAGAATAATTCCTTAAAGAACAATTGGTTTGAGTGAGCTTACTAATCATTTATATGATATATAATATGTAGAGTGATATATAGATGTTACCATGTAAATATAATGTTATCATAAAATCATATATATATAATGAAAATGCATAATATTTGCTAGGGACATTAATGAAATAAAAGATTCCCATGTATTCATCTCTCAGTATTAGCAGGGGCAGCCATGTCTAATCCACAGGATCATTTTCTCACTCAAGTCATAACTGCTGGTCATTCTTGAGGACTCATTAACAGTAAGGTCTCTGACCCGTCTGTCCCCATGACAAGCTCCTAGATCCCAAACTTCCTGTAAGGAGAAGAGCGAAGAAGGAATAGAGGCTCCTGTAGCAAAGGGACAGGAAGGAGCTGGTGTGCGCCGGAAACCACGGGCTCCACAAGGGTGGCGTGCATCTAGACTTGAGGAGAGAGATGCAGTCCACATAAACCAGCAAAGACCTCAGAGCTCAGTTCTTTATTTCAAAGTAGATCTTAAAGACAGCGGATCACTCTAAGGTCTTCTTTCCTGTGGGAGCCCACAAAGGTTTCCTAGTGAGATCTGAGCTTGCTTTACCCAGCAGGGCTGCGTAAGGGGGTGGACTGACCACTGTTACCGGGTGTTTGGAAGGGTCTACACTTGGCTGTGCTAGGGGGAGGTCTTTTGTTCCACCCCTTGGCATTTCTATAAATAGCCCTTTAGAGGAGACAGAAGGTGCCGGTGGGTTTTGACCCAGGCCCTCCTGAGGCTGTCCTGTGTTTCTGTCTGTCTCTCTCCTCTCTATATTTCTATCTAAATATCTCTCACTTCTCCCTACTCAAGGTGCCCCTGGAAAAATGTGGGGGCAGGTCCCCCACACTTTCCTTTTTAATAAAAAAATACTTTGTGTGTGCGCACGCGCATGAGATATGCCTGTGTCTGTACATGGGTTCACTCATGAGTCCAGGTGTGGAAGCCTGAGGTTGACACCAGGATCCTTCCTCAATTGCCCTCCATCTTAGTTTCTGACACTGGGGGGCCTCTCTCTGAACTTGGAGCTCATCAGTTCAGCTGGACTGGCTGGCCAGCCCATCAGCCCGTCTCTACCACCACCCGCCCAGTGCCGGGGCTGCAAGTGTGCGTGCCTACACTTGGCTTCTCCGTGAGTGCTGGGGGTCTGAACTCAGGACCTCATGCTTGAGTGGAATACACTTTAGCCACTGAGCCATCTCAGCAGCCCCTCCCTCCCTCCCTCCCTTCCTCCCTCCCTCTTTCCTTCCTTCCCTTCCCTTCTCTCTCTCTCTCTCTCTCCTCCCTCCCTCCCCCCACTCTTTGGCTCTTTGGGTACCAATCTGATTATAAACTACGCTGTTCTTATTGACCTTTTCAGGCTTTCTCATACCTTGAAAGAATGAAAAATTATAGCATCCACGAATTAAAATAACTCTCAGCCCCCTCTTAATAGCTGAATGCAGTCGGGGCATAAATACAGTGAGTGTTCAAGGGGGAAAAAAAGAGTGAAGAATAGAAAATTGCTGGAGTGGCCAAAGAAACTTTATCCCATTGTGCCGCGGGCCAAGCTATACCAGCTATATGTAAATGCAAGCGGTGGCCTGTGCTCATGTGTCCACTTTGAAGTTGCCATCTGAATTTAATTCTGTCTTTGTGATTAAATCAGGCCATTACGTTTAATCTCACTTAATAGTAAGAAACGTTCTTTGTTGTTTTCTATAGGCAACATATTCTGCCCCTAACATATACAGCTTGGCATTCACACTTCCCTATTAATCCCCGATGGCTGATAATTGCTTCATCTCCAAGCCCTCTGTCCAATTCACAAGAGCTGATTGCAACTATTCTCTCCTATACGTTAATGCACTGTTTGGGTCTTGCTTCTTTGCCTCAGCGCGCCCTATCAAGCTGTCCACATTTTCTGGGCATGTGGATGTATTGTGAGATGCTAAATTAAATTCTGTGTTGACACCCCCACCCCGCCCCAAACAGCGGAATCTATTAGCCCCTGGAACTTCGCTGATTGACAAGTGGAGCTGCTTTTCCACTGAAAACCCTTCCGTAAAAAACGACAACACACTAAATATTTTGTTTCTAGGCGAACGAAGTCTGGGGTCTGACGAAGGCTCTCCTGCTTGTTCTGCGGTCATCACGGAAGCAGGGCCAACTGTGTTCTCGCCTTGAAGTTGTTCCCATCTTGTGTTCCTCTGTGCTGTCTTTCTCCGGGGGAGGGGCTTTAACTCTCAGAGATGCTTTTGGTGTTGCCATAAGACTGGACATTATCCTCTCCTTTTTGATTTCTGTCCCTAAAAATGTTTCAGATGCTGACTCCTCTGACCTCCTCCACCTGTTCTCTGTGGCGTGAATTGCTCAGGCTGAGCAGGACAGCGAGGAAGACAGCAGCTGGGGCGGGTGGGGGTGGGGCCTCCCGGCTCCACGCTTTACACCTACGCTAACAGATACGGCTAATTTTAATGTTTAGCTTTACAAAGACGCAGGCTTCCCTCTCTGTTACCCCTCATTAGATAGGCCATGCTCACCAAACTTTCCATCATGCTAAATTAAGAATACTATCATTATCAATTTGACTCTTGGTTCCTGAAGCTTAATAAGCTGTTTCTATCTAATTCACATTAACCACATATAGAACCTGGCGTCTCCACGGAGGCCGACACACATTCATAGCCTCCCCACGCTGCTCAGCCCGGCTTTGTGCAATTGCAGCCTCCTGCCTGTTACTGGGGCCCCTGGGAAATTCATGTGGTGAGTTTTAATTTCCTTATCGGATTTTAGAAGCGATCTTATTTGACCTTATTTTTATATAGTATATGTTAAGGTGAACACTGTCTTATGATTACCACAAGAAAACCCTAAAAGCTCAGATAATTTTGCTATAGGGAAAACTCCCGAAAGCATCTTGAATCTCCGACATAAGCAGCTGTCATTTTGGTTTATTTTCTAGTTACAGTTTCTGTGTTTAACCAACACATAGAGCCGTGTTTTATATAAAAGCATACATACACTTTTCAGCATTTCCAGAGCATTTTATTATATTAGTCCAAGATAAGCGAGGTGCTGAGAAATGTGCCTTCGGAGATTAGTCTTATTGTAAAGCAATATTTAAAGAATGTGACTTTTTCCTGTTTAGAATAATTCCAGATTTACGAGAAAGCTACACATGGTACAAAAAGCATGCCTGTGCCTCTCACCCAGTGTTGCCTTTTTTTTTATTTTAAAAAATTGCATACATTTATTCACTTATTTTAGCAGGAGCAGTGTGTGTGTGTGTGTGTGTGTGTGTGTGTGCGTGTGCATGTGTGTTTGTGTGTGTGCATGTGTGTCTGTGAGTGTGTGTTTGTGTGTGTCTCTGTGTGTGTGAGTGTGCGTGTGTGTCTGTGTGTGTGTCTGTCTGTGTGTGTGTGAGTGTGCTCACGTGTGTGTCTGATCAAGCGACAACTTATGTGAGTCCTCTTCCCGCTGTGTGGGTTCCAGGGATGAAGTTCCGATCACCAGGCTCTGTGGCAAGCGCTTTCCCTGCTGAGCTGTCTCGCCAGCTCGAATATTGCCTGTTTCTTAACATCTTACATATCTACAAGATCCTTGTCACAACTAAGAAGTACAGCGTTAAAAAAATCCATGTAGGGTCTATGAAGTCATTTAATCGGGCTCTTTCATCGTAGAAATACATATTTTCCTACATCATCGAACATTCTTTTTCAAAGAGAAATTGAAGGCGACTGAGTATGGCTGTCGAATACGTTAGATTCTAGGTCACATGTTGATGGTGTCTAATCATAAAACTGTCATCTTCATCCTAGAAGTCACTTGCTGGAGACAGGCTGCACTTAGGCTCACCCCACCCCAATCCGAAGCAGTGCCTACCTGCAGGGCTCACTGCTGACATTCTCAGAGCCTCAGCGGGAGGTCCTGAGGGCGAGACAAATCCAGACAGCAGTGTTTCTTCCCTTCCTTCCTTCCTTCCTTCCTTCCTTCCTTCCTTCCTTTCTTTCTTCCTAAGTTTATGAATACATTGTCACTGTAGAAATCTGGAAGCTACACACTGGAAAAAATCAGTGAGCAGAACGGTTACCAGCCGCGCAGATGTGACCGTTAGGAACTTGCAGGCACAGCTGGATCCCTTACTGCTTTGTAACTGGCTATTTCAGTTATACCCTGCCCATTTTTCTGGAACATTTAATATTCTTATAAAGTTCCCCCAAGAGCTACACAGGTTCCATCCTATGACATTACCAAGACTATTGAGCCTCATGTTTGGAGAATTTACGATGTTTCAAGAGAGGCAGAAACAAGAGAACCCTGAGTGTACAAGGCGGGGTGGGAAGGTGGGTGGTCCATCAAGAACTGACTCCCGAAAGTTGTCCTCTGACCCACACGCTGATGCTGTGGCATGGTGCTGGGCACATCCAACTCAAACACACAGACATATACAAATAATAAATATCTATGAAGATATTTCAAGATTTTTCTCATTACTACTATAATTTTCTTTTTCATTTTTCCTGTTTTATATTCATTTTTCATGTTAAAAGGGAATAAGTAATATGTTTTATTATTGTCTCAGGGATAATATTTTCAGGGACAGAACTCATGACTTTGGCTGAGGATGTCCTGTTTGTACCGTTCCCGGGTTGTTTTCCAGGATTATTTAAAAAAGAAGTTAACCTGAGAATCACTGCTTTTATAGGGGAATGGTTATAGAAATCGGATTTTTCAGAAGATATCAAATACAAAATTGATTAGCAGTTTCTGTCTGGTCCACTGTGTAGCCCCCCAGGGGCTCTCCTCCATCAACCTCTGGGAGGCGGTTGCGTACTTGTGGGAATGTGCATCACAAACACTACTCCAGAGAGCCCTGAAAGCTGGCTGAAAGGTGACCAGAGAAAATGGCAGGAATCAACAATCACAAAAACAACATGAACTGGCTCTGGGTGGGTCCGAGTCTCCAGATGCAGTTGTGAGATGTCACATGTTCAAAAGATATAAACAAGCAGAATTTCTATGGACATTTCTGGAAATTTCTGGGCTCATTTTGTTGGCATTAAGACACAAGACAAAAGCTGTCCTCGGTGACCTCAAACCACTCACTCTCTCATGGAGAGCTAGAATTTTCCAGGGCAGATAATACTGCTGTGTTGTTGGGTCTTGAGCTCCGAGAGAATGGTGAACTTAACTAAGCCTGCGTGGATTTGGTAGACAATTGAGTTTCCCTAATCGCTTCTGTATGGCGATGGCACGGCTGTTTCACTAAATGGGAGTTGGTGACTTTAGCTTGAGATTATACCAAGCAAGATACAGGATTACATATGCTTTTAAAATATATTCCCAGACATTTTATGAGATTAAAAAAAGAATTAAAAAAATTGTGCTGGGAAAATATAGCCAGCCTCCTGGCTCTGCAGGTTCTAGGGCTGTGGGTTCTATACTCGTGGATTCAACCAACTCTGGATTAAAAATATTTGGTAAAAATTATGTCTACCGCAAATCTTTAGAGATTTTTTTATTGTTATTTGCAATACATGCACCTCACTTACATTTGAGATCATAAGGAACGGAAAGGGTCCAGGTGTTGGTGTCTGGAGACCCTGAAGCCGAGCAGACAGCCTCAGACACAGTCTAATCCCATGTCAGTTAGACACAATCTAACCCCAAGTCAAAGCTGTTCTACACAAGACAACTCGGAGGAACTGGGACTGTTAGAATCGGGTTAATACTGCGAACACTACCTGGTGCTTTTGCTAAGTCAAAAACAGAGTGATTCCTCCTCTGGATTCCTGAGAGAAAGGCATCTAACACCACCAAACGTCTCAACAGGAGCAAAGGGAAGTAGGGACCCGGAACACAGACAGATGAACGGTAAGTTCTCAAAGCCAAAGGCTGGAACTTCCCTGGGTGGCCACGAGGCCCCTGAGTGGGAATACAGAGCACAAGGCCTTCACATTCCGCAGCCCCGGGCGACATCCAACATGGTTTTTCTGTTCTGGAGCTTGAATCAGTAGCCAGAGAAGAAGTTGGCATTGTGTTCTCAACTTTTAAATTCCATTACAGAAATTCCTGTAGTGATCTTTTCTATCTGACAATGCAGCGGAGGGACAGCAGCTGTGGCTTGGCTGCCGACGCGTTTGTCCAGCATGCACGGGGATCAGGGTTTGATTCCCAGCGTTCAGTGCCCTGGGTGTGACGGCACATGCCTGTAATCCCAGCATTAGGAGACAAAGGCGAGAAATACCACCAGTAAGGGGTCATCCTCTACTATTTAGAGAGTTCCAGGCCAGCCTGGGCTACAAGAGACCTGTCTTAAACAGAAATAGAGGAAGGAAGGGAGGGAGGGAGGGAGGGAGGAAGGGAGGAGAGGGAGGAGGGAGGAGAAAGAAAGAAAAGGAGAAAGGAATGTAATAGAAGGTTTAAGATGAAGAAGACTAAGACCACGTTTTACCGGCAAATTCTTGCAGTCTCCCTTCTCCTCTGTCTCCTCCCTCCCTCCCTCCCTCCTTTCTTTCCCAACTCTATTAGAGAAGGCAGAGTTGGACGTGACCCCCATCTTAGAGGAATGGGAAGGAAAGAGGGGTCACCGTCTCCATGGCCCAGTGAGGCGTGAGGCAGGAATTGGCATTTAAGTCGGATCTCGAAGGGTGTGTTACTGGGGTGGTAGAAACACAGGGGGGTGGGGTCTGGGTCAGACTGCCTGGCTGAGGGGACGAGTGGAAAGGCTGGCAGGGGAGAAGGCAGGATGTCAGGCCGGCAGGTACCTGAAGAACAGAGGTTAGGGAAGCCTTGAGTGACAGGTTCTGGGCTGTTCTGGGCACTCTGTGCTCAGAGGTTTGTCTCACTCGTCAAACTGAAGTGTTGTTCGAACACCCTCACCAGAGGGCAGCCCTCACATGGGTGCTGTGCTAGCTTTTGAGGAGACTGAAACTTTCAGGGAAGGATGGAGACAATAGATCAGCTTACCCACTAGAAGCGTTAGCCTTCTAGTCCTGCCCAGCTGGAAAAAAATAAATCCCCCCAGGGATGAGGCTCCTGGGCCACAGGCTTATTTTGAAAAGACAACCTGGTGCTATCCTGAGCCTGTTTATGTTGTTGAAATGACATTGCATAATCCAGTCGGCTACTGTGATATAAATACACCCACAGCCTAAAGAAGCTGAGTCCCCGGGCCCATGGGGAACCTGGGCTGCTCTTGAGGGACTTACCCATCTGGAAGTGACAGGAGATGGGTCAGACCTTCCAAAGGCTCTCTATACCTTTCCATACCCCACAGCGCAGGTAACCGACTTCAGGGCAACCGTGAGTGGGTGCTTACAGAACACGCTGCAGGCCGCCTGTGAGAGGCGCTGTTCTTAGGAGGCCCAGAGAGAAGATGCAGGGTCAGTGAAAGCAAGCATCGCTGGTCTAAAACCCACAGACCCAAGCTCTGTCTCTGAAACGATCCCGTGAGTCTCTGGGCGAGACAGAGAGGCAGCGCCAGACCCGTGCTAAGAGAGAGGCAACTGAGGAACTAGAGTCGGGACTCAGATCTTGGCTGCCCTCTCCTTTCCTCATTTTTCTCTCCTTCACCTACAGCTAAAATAACTAGAAATGCTTTCATGTGAGAGAGAGAGCGCGGTGCCATCAAACAGCGGCTGAGCTGGAACCCGGGGTCCCCTGCCCCACCCGGGGTACTCTAGGGCAGTTCCCCAAACCACTCCAAAACGAGAACCACCCTTGACTCTTACCCAAATTAATGGTGTTGAGGTCCCTCTAGGTTTACTTTGCAAAACAAAAACAAACTAATAGCCCAATAAGTCTCATGATTCTTCTATCTCATCTTGGAAGTAACTTTCTAGAACGGCTTCTTGTTCCGGATGTGGAAAGCCTGTGAATTCTAGATTTCTGTGAATTCAGATCCGAGACTGACTTGGTGAATTTGTTTCCATCTTGAGAGGTAGAAATTAAAGTTTAAATATTGGGGACTGAGTTTATAGTTTCGTGATAGGAATGTTGACCCAGACGGCGAATGAGAACAGGAGAATATTCCATGACTTCGGCCCACATAACTGCTCCTCTTTCTGTTTGGCTATCCGCACGGGCAGGCCTCCATAAGCACCAGGCAAGCACGACTTAAGAGGCCTGGCGTTCCCAGCCCAGGCCTGCTTGCCTGTAGAGTATGGACGAGGAGCCCAAAGACCTCAAACACTATTGAAATGGGCAAGGGATGGAAGAGAGGAGAGCTGGGGGACAGTGTGGCCGAAGGGGACATCTCCATTCAGCAGTAATTTTTCCCTGCCATTCAGAAACCTGGCTACTATGACATGTCTTCGGATTTTGCCAGGGAAACTCAACATCTACATTTCCAGGTAGTTTCCCAGTGGTCACATGAGCCAGCAAACTGATTTTAAAACAGCGGCACTCAGCTGTCCCTGCTGGCCCCCGCCCGGGCCACCTCTGCCCTGGAAATCAGAGTATCGCAGACAAGGGCCTTTGAACCGAACCCTCAGGATTTCAGGTCACTCCACACTCTCACAGGTGTCCTCTGTTGTGGGGTTTAAAAATTATATTTCAGCCCAGACTCCACCCCAGGTAGAACCGCTTTGGGAGTATAAACTAGACATGCGTCTGATTTGTTTAAATTATTTTTATTTTGATTAAATAGCCACAAAAAAGCTTATCATCTTTTTTTTTTTTAAAAAAAATTGCTTTGCTTTATTAATTCCATTTCTCTATGAGATTTTTGGTTGCTGTTTTTAAAAATACAAAGAATTTGCAAAATAAGGTCTTGTATAGGAAACTACAGGAACTATTTTTTTCTTTTAGATATTTTCTTTAGCATGGTTGATTAACACTATTATCAGTTTAGGGAAATTCAGCAGCCAATCCATTAGTAATGCTCTGTACATTTTTAGAGCTGTCTAACGGGGGAAATTTCTCGATGTACCTTTTCTTATGTGCTGAAAGATTTCTTAGTAATCTTTGTGCAGTGATTACTCTTAAATTTTAATTATTTTTAGAGTCAATTTTTATTTTTTCAAAAACCATAGTTGGTGTGAATACAATTTAAATATGAAACAACACTATAATCAAATGCTTTGTTATAGTTTACAAAAGGGGAAATTTCAAGGTTACAAAACCCCTCTCCAGAATAAAGTTGTTTTTTTTTTTTTTTAAACCCTCCTTTTTCAATGAGTCACTGTGACAAGCATGTTCAGTGACCGGTCACGGCTGACTCCTATTGCACTGGTGGCCAATGGAATTAAAAAGGAGTCCCACTTTCATAATCGCTGCCTCAAAGGAACCACAATGCAGGTTCATTTGGAATGAAGAAATGATTCTTACTGCTTTGGTTCTTCTTCAAACCGGTTTATTGTGAGTTTTGCAGAAATTTACTGTCGTCACCATTATCTGATGGACGGCTCGATGGCTCTGAGGAGACACACACCTGGAGTACCCGTCACCGCTGTCCGCCTTGATATTTTTCTCATCTCACAGCACTGGAGGTTTAGTCAGGAAACAGCACCTTGCTTCCTCACCCTCAGCTCCCAGCAAGCACTCCTCTCCTCACTGTCTCCAGATCTGTCTGCCGAGGCTCCTCAGACAAACAGAAAGACACAATGTTTGTCTGTTAGTGTCTTTCCCTGTCTCGTTCACGGTCCATAAGGCGCTTCTCTATTGTAGCATGGAGCAAAATTCTCTTCAGTTTTAAGGCTGAACGGCACTCCATTATAATCACATACAGCACTGTGTTTACCCATTCTTGCATGGACGGACACTTGGGTTGTCCTAACTCTGACCTATTGGGAGCAGAGCAACCACGGATTCTGATCTACCCATATGTGAGTCCCTGTTTTTGATTTCGGCAGTCCCTGTTTTTAAGGATCTACTGCTGGCCTCTTCTTCGAGGGCTACTCTCACCTGCAGGGGCTGGGTGGGGATGATCCCCTACGTGTATGTGTTTCAGCTACATCACCTGATTGTTACAGGTAAACATTTACATTACATCACAGGCGTGGTCCTTCACTCTAGTTCAGCCAGCAGAAAAGAAATGGATGGAGGGAGGCTGACCAGCTCGTCCGATCTGAAACCGTAGAATTGGCTTCAGAGGGAACGGAGACAGATAAGCTCCTGCCTCTGGGCAAGCCTGCTTTGGACACTGCCAGGATGCCATCACCACTGGACACCCGCTGCTGCCCCAGCTGGAGTCTGTCACTGGACTGCGGTTCCGACAATGGCCACCTCCACATCAGTGAACACTTGAGTCTGCTGTGGCCACAGCGAAGACCGATAACCAGCCCTACCTACCAAAGTCCCTGAGACGGAAACTTGGGCTTTAGATGTCAGGAGGGACATATGTGACCCTCAAAGTGACAGTGACAGCCATGATTCTCATGTGGCCAGGAATCAGCACGAAGAGGAGAAGCATTTACATTCACTGCTGTGCCGGCCGGCATGCCAGCTTTGGGGACAGGACACTGGCTTCCAGAACTGGCTGTAGTGGGATGTTTACGTTACAAACTGCAGCTTTGTTTTTCCCTTAGAAAGCATTTTCCTGGCATACCGCTGGTTGATGTACTGAAGAGCCCAAGGGGGCAGGTGTCTAATATAGCAAGGAAATAACAGATCGCCTGTGCAGATCGACTGAATGGAGCTGAAGGAAGGAAAGAAGGAGAGAAGACAGGGAGGGAGGGAGAGAGAGAGAGAGAGAGAGAGAGAGAGAGAGAGAGAGAGAGAACACAGGCACAAAGAAAATACATTTCTACACAGGCACAGACAGCTTAGAACAGAGCTGGCCCATGGAGATACTCTTCAAGCTGCACGCGTAATTCTAAATTTTTATCATGGACATACTAAAAGTTAAAAGAAATGGGTAAATTCAATTTTAGTAATACATTGTATCTAGTCACTATTCTTAAGAATTATTAATGTGAAATTATTAATGAATTTGCTTGTATTTTTTTTCTTTGTTCAATGTCTTCAAAATCCAGTGTGTATTTCATACCTACGACACACTCCGGGTGGATGGGCTGTATTCCAAGTGCTCAGTAGCTCCATGTATTAGTGGCACCACACTGGACAACAGATGATTATAATATTTGAAGAATGCTTAGGACAAGCTTCAGACCATGTCCCTGTTGTGGGCTGTGAGGAGCATATTGCTTTCCTCTCCTGTCGGCATGGGAAATCAGAAATCCGAACTTCAAATAAAATCGAGCCACGTCAATTAAGAGCCTATCTTTTAGGATGAACGTTGCTGAAGATGTCAACTATGCCCCTGAGAATGCGAACAGGGATTTCCAGGGGAAGAGGGGGAGAGGAGGGGCTGGAGAGATGGCTCCGTGGATAAGAGCACTGGCTGCTCTTATAGAGGACCCGGGTTCCATTCCTAGGACCCATATGGTGGCTCATAACTGTAACTCCAGTTCTAGGAGATTTGATGCCCTCTTCTGACCTCTGTGAGCACAGGCACATGGGTGGTACACACACACACACACACACACACACACACACACACACACACACATTCAGGCAAAACCACCGTAACATAAAGTAGCAACGAATATATATGAAAGGATACTCAGATTTTGCTGAGAGAGAGAGAGAGAGAGAGAGAGAGAGAGAGAGAGAGAGAGAGAGAGAGGCCATCTGAAGGACCCACAGACCACAGCCTGGTTCTCCATCTATATAGAAAATGTAACTGCAACTTATAACTGCCAAGTGAGCATCATGGTTCTGCTCAATACCTTGCTGAAATGGGTGTCCTCGGGGCTTGAGATGCAGCTCAGCTGATAGAATGCTTGCCTAGCACATATCAGTCCTAGGTCTGATTTCCAGCTCCACATAAACCTGATGTCATGGACAGATCTACAGTCCCAGAACTTGGGGCAACTGAGGCAGCATGAGAAGTTCAACACCATCCTCAACTGCATAGTACATTGGAGGCCAGCTTGTGATACACGAGAGCCTGTGTCTAAGTGCAGGCACATGTAAGGGCACTGATGCCGAGCTTGCTAGGAGTTAGCCAGGATTTTTTAATCTGGGAGTCGATGTTTTGAAAGGACCAAACTTAATGTGACTGTTAATTTAAAAATGGCTTTACCCGTGTCTTAAGCCTTTCCTTGAGTCTTAGCTGAGTGGAAAGTACAGTGTCTGCCTTGTAACAAGAAATGAAGGATCTAACCTCCACAGAGGGTTGTTTGGAACCAGCTCTGCAACCCCCCTGCACAGGGCCTTGGGTGTCCAGTCGCTTGTTTCACTCAACCTTATGTAAATTCGAACCCCTGGTGAGTTGGGGAGGAGAGGGTAGGGTCTTATTGCCCACCATCTATGGAGAAGGAATAAATCATTTTGCTTTCATTTGTAGTTGGCATTCATGGGGCATCGACACCCTCCCCAGTGGATATCAAAGACTGAAGGTGCTCGAATTCCTCTCTAAAATGGTTTGTTTTCACACAACCCCACACAATCTCTGTGTGGTGTGGATCACCTCTAGACTACTTAGAATACCTGACATGTACATGTAATGCTTTGTTATCCCAATCATTTATTATCCCACAGTTTTATAGAATAATGACAGGAAGAAAATATCCTGCAAATGTTCCCTGTAGATACAGTTCTTTTCCTCTAAGTATTTTCTGCTCTAGCTGGTTGGAACGTGAAGATACTCTCTTCACAAGTAGAGTTCACTCTCGAGGACAGTTTGACTATGGCTGTTGATTTCTGAGATAGGCCATCCGCGGAATGTGCTAGACCATACCAAGGGAAAGTCCTGTACACATGTAAAGATGGATAGAAACAAGGATGTTCACTGTTCACACAAATACTGAAAAAAAAAACAAAACCCTAAGGATTGACACAGTGAATTACAGTGAGTCTACCTGTAGGATGCCCAACAGACATTTAAAAAATATGACTTATTTATAATTGACAAGGGTTGAAGGTGTAGCTTGAATCTTAAAGAGTCTTATTAATAAAATAAGATCAGAGAGACAGAACAGGCCACAGCTACCTCACCTTGCCAGGTCCTCAGCTGGTCCTGTTTCCTCAGACTGGAAGCCTCTGAGTCCTCATCCAGAATGAATCTCAGCTGAACTGTGCTGCTTCAAAGCCTGAAAGCTTAACTAGCCAAAATGCTTCTAGTTTCTGGTCTTCACGCCTTATATACCTTTCTGCCTCCTACCATCACTCCCTAGGATTAAAGGCTTGCTTTCTGGGGTTAAAGGCATGTGTCTCCATGCTGGCTGTATCCTTGAACACACAGAGATCCGCCTAGCTCTGCCTCCCAAGAGTTGGGATTAAAGGCGTGCATCACCACCGCCCAGCTTCTGCTATGGCTTGCTATTAGCTCTGACCCCCAGGCAACTTTATTTATTAACATACAAATAAAATCACATTGCAGTAAAATAAAATATCACCATATTTCCCCTTTTCTATTTTAATAAAAAGAAAAAAGGAAAGTTGTAACTAATATAAGAAAAACTATATACAAAAGTACAATAACTATATACCATATATACAAGTAATAAATACCTAAACAATGTCTAGTCCATTTGTATTTGACAAATTCAGAGAAAATAATTCCATTATCTATCCCATTTTGGTAAGTCCAAAATGTACCTAATTCACTTTCTATCCTAACTAATCTTCAACTATAACTAACTAATCTTCAACTATAACTAACTAATCTTCAAAAAAATTTTGGTATAGACATTGAAAGAACACTTAAGGGAATATAATGAGGGGCTGGAGAGGTGACTCAGGAGATAAAGCACTTTCCACGCCACCATGAAAACCCGAGTTTGGATCCCCAAAACCTACACAACACTGGACTCCAGAGTGTGCATCTGAAGGCCAGTGCTTTCATAGCCAGATGGAGACAGAGACTAAAGAATTCCCGAACGCCCGCAGGCCAGCTACCCTGGCATATGCAGCAGAGAACAGTGAAAGATCCTGTCTCAAACAAGGTGCACAGCAAGGACTGACATGAACACACACACACACACACACACACACACACACACACACACACACACAAAGACAAAAACAACCACAGTCAAGTTGTGTATGTCTGAGAATGGAAATGGCGGCTTTCTTAGGAAATTTTGATTTGCTTAAAATGTTGATAAAGCGTTTACCAATGATCTTGGAGAGTTTATACGGTGATAAAAAGGTGAAGTAACAAGTGCACACCATGTTTTAGCAGCATCTCTTGTATTCTTGAGGCTACATGGGGACATGTCCTATTGGTGTGACAGAACCAAAGCCTTATCCACTGATAACCTTCGAGGGAGCAATTCTACCTCTAGGAATTTGCCTTAGCATAAGTGGATGGGGGGGGGTGCTATAGATATATGTACAGGGATGTTTTTAAATGTGTGGTTTGCATTAAAAACATTGAAAGTGAAACAAAATGGCCATTTAAAGGGAATTAATAAATCACAGGGTAACAACAGTGACATCCTAGGCTAAAGAGGTAATGCCAGAGCATCATTGTTGGCATAGGAAGCTGGTCACAGTGTATCAATGGGCAAATGAGACGGGTCATGAGAGCCTTCACAGTTTGATTCTGACCTGCCACTCATCTGTCATTTAGTGTCCCGGGCATGGTTCTAGGACCTCGCTGATACCCAGACCCTCGGGTGCTCTAGTTCCTCATAATTGATGCTCAGTGTTTACATGTAACCTAGGAACATTCTTTGCACAGTTTGAGTCATCTCAGGGTGAATAGAAGACCTAACACAATGTAAACACTGTGGGTCGAGGTGTGATGCTGTGCTGTGTCTGTAATCATGGTCTGAAAAGACCATGGGACTGGAGTTTAACACAGATCCAGGATCTTTTCTATCTGGTTTTGAAGAATCTGTGCATGTGGAACCTAGTGTCGACGGAGGGCTGATTGTTCTTAACTACATATATGCAAAGACGAGGAAGAAACTGTACAATAATGCACATCAGGGCAGCCTTATATGGTTGCCATAGCCTTCTCAGTACCAAAGTTATACACCATTTTTGGACCCCACCCCTGTATTTGTTTTAAAATGGTCTAATTTGGGCTGGAGAGATGACTCAGTGGTTAAGATCACTAGTTGCTCTTCCAGAGGACCTGGGTTCAATTCCCAGCACCTACACGGCAGCTCACAACTGTCTGTACTTAAAGTTCCAGTAGATCCAACTCCCTCACAAAGACATGCAGGTCAAACATGAATGCATATAAAAATAAAAAAGTAAATTAAAAAAATGATCTAATTTATGTATAGTGATAAAAAAAATCCTTTTAAATTTTCAAAAAAAATCAAGATCTTTCTTTCTTTCTTTCTTTCTTCTCTTTCTTTCTTTCTTTCTTTCTTTCTTTCTTTCTTTCTTTCTTTCTTTCTTCCTTCCTTCTTCTTTCTTTCTTTCTTTCTTTTTTCTTTCTTAATAGCCACTACAAGTACCTGGGGCTGTAGCTCAATTGGTACAGTGCTTGCTTAACATGGGTTCAACCTGAAACTCTGCACCAACCAGGCATGCTAGTGCATGCTAGGAGGAAGAGGCAGGAGGTCCAGTTCAAAACCATCCTCTGCTCCCTAAAGAGTTAAAGGCCAGCCCGGGCTACATGAGACCCTGTCTCAAAAAGAGAAAAATGTCAGCTTCAGAACTTCCCACTGTTCCCTTCAGAGACAGATCCAGGTAAGAAACAGCAGCCAGGCCTCCACTGTAGAGAAGCTGCCTGGGAAGCCGATGGAGGCGGGGCCAGGACCCAACGTGTGAAGGACACTTCCCAATTGCTGAGACTCCTACAATGTTCAGGTACAATTTATGTATTCTTTTTTTTCTTTTTTTTTTTTCCCCGAGACAGGGTTTCTCTGTGTAGCCCTGGCTGTCCTGGATCTCACTCTATAGACCAGGCTGGCCTTGAACTCAGAGATCCATTTGCCTCTGCCTCCCGAGTGTTGGGAAAACAAAACTCTTTATTTCACCCAATGCAGGGCCAGGTTCCAACATTTAATCTTCAAGTGTTCTGTACAACCACCCAGACTCACACTGGCTTCCCATCACAGGCTTTCAGGCCCCGGAGCCACTGTCTAGGAATGGAGGAAAGGGGTGATGAGTTTAATGGCAGGACAACCCTGGTGTGGCAGGAGGAGGTGTGCCCACCGCCACCCTGGGTGGTTCAGATGTCTGCTCTGTGAGGCTGACACAGGACGGCAGCTCACCCCAACTTGATACCTACTTGTTGGGCTCAATTGTGTCCTCTGTGATCTTTGGTTGACCCACAAGCCTTTGCACGGGACTGGAGCTAAACGACACCTCCAACAAATAGCGGATACCTGGTGCTGAGCGTTGGTTCCAATGAAATGCTCGATGGCAGCCTCCATTGCCACTGCATTCAACAGCTATGTAAGGAAAACAATGGACCCCATCTTCCTCAAGAGGGCTTTCCAGATGGATCTCCAAAAGAGGTAGCTGAAGGTAAGGGGCATGGCCGTCCTGACAGAGAACTCTGGAGCCTGTGCTGTGTGGGTGAGGGGAAGGGTTTCCTCCCAGCTCACTCTGCAGTAATGTGGTTCTGGACTCCCTAATCTCGCCAGCTAAATGCCGTAACCACCCCTCGCTACAGACGAGAAAGCTAGCAAGGGCTGGGCAGGGATTTGAAATGAGACTTCCATGGGCCACTCTGTTGGGCCACCACACAGCAAGGACTGTATTTGCTGGCATCTGAACTTGACCAATGCCTCATTTTTCTATCATTGAGCTACTTTCAGCCTCCAGAAATTCAGCCCCACGTGGCCAAAGCTGGATGGCACCGGTGGGAAGACTGTGGCCCCGTGGATGACCTGGCAACGAACGGCCCAGGCAGACTGGGAAGGCAGGCTGGAGGCTTGCCTTCAGTTCAGTCCATGGAGGAGCCTTGAAAAAATCATCCTGTCTGTATGTGAACTTCTGATGTTTTACTCATTACATCTTTTTGTGTCAATTTTGATTTAAAATACCTTAAGACATTATCACAAGTGATTTTGGGGGGAGGTCCCTCCAATTTTGTATCCAAAGGTGTGCTACAGTTACTTGACCCATGTCCTGGTTTCTGGCTAAGACCCAAGTAATACAAGCAGGTCCTGTCTCAATATCCGGGGACATTTAACTTCTTGAAATGTTCTTCTGACTCTGTTCTGTTTGCCAGAATGAAATGGTCACCTCATTCATGAGTTTGAACCAAAACATAACAACCATTTAAAACTCAAGAGAAACAGGGCTTGGGGGTTAGCTCAGAGACAGAGCGGGATTCTGGCAAGTTCCGGCCTTGGGCTGGGCCCTCAGCTCCGAGGAGGGCAGGAGGCCAGCAAAACCGAGACTGGCCACCTTTTTCCTTCCAGTCATTTCTCTGATTAAAAGTTTTGTGACATGATTCTTTGCTTCTCTTATTTCTATCTCCTCTACTAGACTTGGGTGTTTTAAATAAATTATAAAATAAAATATATAATAAAACTGCTTCATTTGTGGCATGTACGTGGTATGCCTACGCGCATGTGGTACATGTATGTGTATTGCAGGCTACATGGACACATATCTACAAGCCAGAGGACTAAATGTCTCTCTCTGTTACACTCCATCTTATTTCCTTGTGCTAGGGGCTCACTTAATGTGACGCTTGCTGTTGGGCTCAGTGTGGTGGGCAGTGACATCTCAGGGTCTGCCTGTCCTCCCCGGACCCCAGTGCTGGAGTTAACAAGGACATCTGGGCAGGCCTTGCTTTCTGACGGGTCCTGGGGATCCAAATTCAGACCCCTGTGTTTGCATGGCCCTTACCCACTGAGCCATCTCCCCAACCCCGCTACTTCAGATTTCTGTATTGAAGTTCTGCCTTCTTCCCTGTCCCTTCAGCCTCCCATCCCTCCCTCCACCTCACTGTCCTTCCCTCCTTTGTTCCGTGGAGGCAACTCCGGCTGGAAGGTACGTTGAGTTCCACCCATTCAGCGTTGCTGACCACAACACCGCTTTGAGCTATCACTATGCGGGCGCCAAGTACGGGACCCTCACTGAGAGCTGGCCAAAGGGATGGCTCTTGAGTGGGTTGCCCACGCTCCCCGGCAGGGATGAGCCCCAGCTCCCTTGGCCAGCGCTCTCCTGGGCTCACTGCACCCCATTCATCCCCCATGTGCAGATGACTCAGCCAGTGATTTCAGCCACCCGCCTGGTGTTTGTGCCACTTGCCGCAAACCGGTGGACACTGTTTGGTGCTGTCCTGAGCTGACGCTCTGCTGGTGGAGAATGACATTGAGTCAGCGTGCAGCCAAACAGATGAAATGCTGTGGCTTCTGAGGAACCTATTGTTTGTGGGCCCACCAGGAGGAGGAGGAGAGGGGACTGCCACCATGGGGAGGGGGGATCCTACAGTCTTCCTGCAGCTACCTCAGGGCAACATTTGGCTTCAGGCAGAGTGGGCACCATAGCAGGAATCCAGGAGAACAAGGGCAGAACCTCACATGGGCTTTCCTAAGAGAACCCTCAAGCAACCCAGCTGGACTCTATACCCTTGTTGCTTGTTCTGAATGGCATTTTGCTTGGCACCCTTGGGTTCTGCCATGGGCCCTGATCATGTCCAAGGAAGGATGCAAATGTCGAGGACACACTGTCCCTTAGTGATCACACAGAGCCACGCAGTTAATCCAGTTCTAACGGGAAAAACTCTGGGTAGCGACAAGTCAAATGTCCACAGCTGTAATAAGCACGGGGCTGGGTCCTGTCATGATTCCCACCCGAGAGACCCGATGAGTCCCCAGAGTCCAAGTGGCCTGTCTGAGATCACCCAGAGAGGGAAGTAACAGCTCCCAGGCTCAGCCACAAAGGGCAATGCATAGCAAGGCGGCAGAGGGAGAGGAGTGGAGAGAGGGCAGGAAAGTGTGTGGGCAGTGGATGTGGCATCCAGTGGTGCCGGGAAACAACAGAGGGTCTCGGGACAGAGAAGGTGAGGGGACCTGGAAGCCCAGGAAGCTCCCCTACTGTTTCTGTCTCTGTTTCTCCAGTACTGCTTGGCCCTCCCCTCGGGCAAAACTTTCCCAAATCCTCTATGGGGAACGGGGGGGGGGGGGGTGTGATCGACCCCTGGCATGTCTGCTTCACTGTGTGTCATCATGCAGATAAAGGACAAAAGGCATGCCCTCACCATCCCTCTGACCTAGGTACCATCACCATCACTGGCAGGGTCCCCCTGCTTATGAAGAGGTCACTGAGAGGCGTGGCTTTATGTTCCTTCCTGAGATGACACATGCAGCCAGAGGGGTGCTGACTGGTCCTCCTGCCCAGGCTGTGCTCAATAACGCAACTCCCAGGACTGCAGAGGGATCTCGCCACTACCACCACCAGAAGCCGGCAGACAAAACAATGAAACAGCCCTTTGATCGGTAACCCAGGTAAAGAAAGTATCACCCAGTCAACACTTTCTTTACAGATACTTTATCTGCTTGGTGTGATTTTTTTAAGGACTTCAATTGTCCACATCTAAGCACCCCTTCCTGAGAATTCTTTGTTTTTGTGTAGGGCCAGGAATACATATGTCTCGAAAGGAGCAGGGAATGTATGTCCACCTTCCATTCCATCTGCATCCCTGATATCTCGGAACTGCATGTCCTGATGTCAATCATTCTCCTCCTCCCAGACTGGGACATGTGGGGACTAAAACTTAGAAAATGGAGCAACTTTCTACCTCTCAAAAGATGCTGAAAGTGAAATGACTTGAAATACCCACCCCGTGGCCTCTGGACAGAGAGGGGTGAATCTCTGATGTCGCTGCTGGGCCATGTGGGAATCTTAGGGTCCCGTTGATCAGAACTCTGAGCAGTCAGGCCTGGGGCACCTATGGGGGATGCTACCACCTTGTCCCAAAAGCTGAGGAAAAGGAAGGACAAGGACATCTCTCTCCACTCCTGCAACAGCAGGGAAGACAACCCTCAGGGCTCCCCCGCCCAGGCTTCTAGAAATCCCTGATGAGCCTTGTCTCCCTTTCTCTCTGTCCTGCTCACCTCTCACCTGTAAGGTGAGGATAATCTGAGTGTCTGCAAAGTGAGATGAAGCATGTCAACGCTCAGAAGGCTCTCGGCACCCAATAAACACAATGTTGGCTCATATGGGCACTGCTACCTTTGTTGGTAGCAGATGCCAACCAGCCATTCCAACTGAGAGCGTGTCCTCTTCCTCCATGTCTGCTCATCTCCAGGTGAGCTGGGTCTTCTCTCCATCCCTCCCTCTCTTCTTTATCCCTTCCTCTGTCTCTTTCTTTCTGAACTCACAGATGAGTCTTTTCAATCTTATCATTTTGAAGTCTCTTGGTGGTAGCATTCAAAGTTACCCACATTGCCTAGTAACTTTGGGAACACACGAACCTAGGTCCCTTTCTTGGGACCTAGGGTTAAACGTTTTCCTGGGACCCACCATTTACTGGTAACTCACGTGCCAGGTCCAGGGTCCAGGTGTAGCAGCAGGCATGTCCAGCTTCTGTTCCTGGATGGCTGGCTGCAGTCAGGGCTTCCTGTGATGGAGGAGCCTCTTGGAGAATTCCTCTTGTCTATGAGAAACGCATGGCATGCCCGTCTTGTTGAGAAAAGGGTCCCCATCAGGGTCAGCACAATGAGGACATGGAAAGGAAGCCACTAGAGAGAAGTTCTGCATTGTGTCCCAAGCTGCTCCCTGCTGCCGTGGCCGCCAGCTGTCTCCTTCTTTGCTTCCTAAAGTTGCTTTCTGAAACCCCGATGACAAACGTGTCCCTATCAGAGCATCTCTCCCAGGGCTTGCCTCTGCCTCTCCCTGTCACTAATCTGGGCCTCCCTGGGGACCAGGAGCAGGGCTGCCACAGAAAGTCTGGGTGACTCAATTGCAGCCAGGTTGCCTGGCAAGGGATTGGCCCCAAGTCTGTCTCATGGATACCACTCACAGAGTCAGACCCAGGGCTGTGTGGAGAGGCTGGGGAAGGTCAGAGGTCAGAGACATTCCAAGGCATCAAGAACAATGTGCTCAGCTTGGGGTCCTGGGTCCCGTTTTACCTCTCACTGGGAGGAACCCAGAGAGCAACTTTTGCCTCACCAGCACCGGTCCTTGATTACCTGTGACTTCAGTTGAGAAGAGAGAGTGGGTGGCTTGAGGGTCCTTATGTCCTGAGGTGTTCTGTAGGATCCGGAGGAAAGAGTGCGGATTGTACTCTTTAGCCTGGGACCCGGCCCATCTCCCAGCTCTGTCCTCTGTGGTCACTGCAGAACGCTGAGCATGGAGGAGAAGGGCCCCCTTCTGCTTTTAAGCTAAGCACCATCCCCCAAGGCCTCTACTGCTTGCAGTGTTTGAGGACCTGGAATACGTGAGCTGGTTATCCTGAGACGGCCTGACAACAGCAGCGGAAGGTGAAGGAGAAGTTTCTAGATGGAGCAGTTCATCCCACGGGAGCAGAAAGACTGGCTGAATTTCCACTCGGCATTTCCATTTTCTTGAGTTTGGTTAAGGTGATGGACAGGGGCGGCTTTAAAAACTGAACTCCAATGTGTCTGTCCTTGTTGGCGTCTCTGACTGTGATGAAACGCTGGCTAAGAGCAAAGAGGGAGGAAATGGTTTATTTGGCTTCCAGGTCAAATCCATCATGGAGGGAATCCAGGGCAGGAGCTGAAGGCAGGAACCAGGATGCAGACACTGAAGCAGAATCCACGGAGGAACACTGCTCACTGGCTTGGTTTCCTGGCTTGCTCAGCTGCCTTTCTTACACAGCCCAGGCCCACCTGCCCGTGGTGGGACGGCTCTTCCTAAGTCAGTCAGCCATCAACACACCCACAAGCCAGTCTGATGGAGACATTCAAACAGTCCCTGACTTGAGATTCCCTCTTTCCTGATGTGTCTAGGTGTGTGTCACGTTGACAAAAGCCAACAAGCAATCTCCATACATGTAATAATAGTGATGTCTATAATGTTAAGGAATACTTTCCTATTCTATTTTCAAGCCTTGTATCTTGTAAAATAAACCCCACCTTCCTCCTTTCGTTCTGTGCTGGGAATTGAACTCAGGGCCTTACCCATGCTATGGAAGCACTCTACTACTGAGCTACACTCCCAGTCCTGGAATCTTTTTGAAAACAATAATTTCAAATGGACTCCCTATTACTAAATCTGCTTATTGAAAATGAATTCCTGTTTAAGGAAAAATGGCATTTTTCAAGCTGTTGCTTCATGAGCTACTTCAATTAATGTGGTCAACCAGTGGGCAAGCAAGAAAATGCTCTTTGAAGGATATGTCCTATTCCAGACAGTGCCCTGTATGCCATAGCAGGTCAGAGGACCCTTAGCAACTCATCCCAACTGTCCCCTTGTTCTGTTCATGAAATAACTGAGTGTGGATGAAGGAAAGCCCTCCTACCAGCTAGCTTCCGTTACCAACCACACAGTGTGCCAGGACAGGCAGTTAGCAGACTGTACAGTGTTCTAGAACAGTCAGCTAGCAGACTGCACAGTGTTCTAGGACAGTCAGCCGGCAGACTGCACAGTGTTCTAGGATAGTCAGCCAGCAGACTGCACAGTGTTCTAGGACAGTCAGCCAGCAGACTGTACAGTGTTCTAGGACAGTCAGTCGGCAGACTGCACAGTGTTCTAGGACAGTCAGCCAGCAGACTGCACAGTGTTCTAGGACAGTCAGCCAGCAGACTGCACAGTGTTCTAGGACAGTCAGCCAGCAGACTGCTACAGTGTTCTAGGACAGTCAGCCAGCAGACTGCACAGTGTTCTAGGACAGTCAGCCAGCAGACTGCACAGTGCAGGACAGTCAGCAGACAGTGTTCTAGGACAGTCAGCCAGCAGACTGCACAGTGTTCTAGGACAGTCAGCCAGCAGACTGCACAGTGTTCTAGGACAGTCAGCCAGCAGACTGCACAGTGTTCTAGGACAGTCAGCAGCAGACTGCACAGTGTTCTAGGAGCAGATCACAGGTCAGCAGCAGACTGCACAGTGTTCTAGGACAGTCAGTCAGCAGACTGCACAGTGTTCTAGGATAGTCAGCCAGCAGACTGCACAGTGTTCTAGGATAGTCAGCCAGCAGACTGCACAGTGTTCTAGGACAGTCAGCCAGCAGACTGCACAGTGTTCTAGGACAGTCAGCCAGCAGACTGCACAGTGTTCTAGGACAGTCAGCCAGCAGACTGCACAGTGTTCTAGGACAGTCAGCCAGCAGACTGCACAGTGTTCTAGGACAGTCAGCCAGCAGACTGCACAGTGTTCTAGGACAGTCAGCCAGCAGACTGCACAGTGTTCTAGGACAGTCAGCCAGCAGACTGTACAGTGTTCTAGGACAGTCAGCCAGCAGACTGTACAGTGTTCTAGGACAGTCAGCCAGCAGACTGCACAGTGTTCTAGGACAGTCAGCCAGCAGACTGCACAGTGTTCTAGGACAGTCAGCCAGCAGACTGCACAGTGTTCTAGGACAGTCAGCCAGCAGACTGCACAGTGTTCTAGGATAGTCAGCCAGCAGACTGCACAGTGTTCTAGGATAGTCAGCCAGCAGACTGCACAGTGTTCTAGGACAGTCAGCCAGCAGACTGTACAGTGTTCTAGGATAGTCAGTCAGCAGACTGAAGTTCTAAGCACTAGTTTTCAGCCTCACCTTCACACGTGACCAACCAGTAAAGATTGAAAGGGAAAAAGAGTCAACCTACCAGGGCCAGAGAGATGGCTCAGAGGTTAAGAATGTGTACTGCTATTACAGAGGACCCAAGTTCAATTCCAAGCACCCACCTTGGGTGGCTGATAACCACCTGTCACTCCAGCTTCAGGGAAATTCAGCACCTCTGGCCTCGTGGGCATCTGAATGAGGGTGCACATAACCCTGCATAGCCACACACATATACACACTATTTTTAAAAATCTAGGGCTGGAGAGATGGCTTAGAGGATAAGAGCACTGGCTTCTCTTCCAAAGGACCCAGGTTCAATTCCCAGCACCCACATGGAGGCTCAGCTATTTGTAATTCCAGTTCCAGGGAATCTGATACCCTTTTCTGGTTCTTAGGGACCCCGTGTACATGTGATATATAGATATACATGCTAACAAACGCACATACACACAAAATAAAAATAAAGGTTAAACAAATTTTTAAAAATTTAAAACCAAAAAGACTTCATTAAACTTGGGGCTGGTAAGATGACTCAGTGGATGTAGTACTTGGTGCATCTGTGTGAGAACCCTAGTCTGTAGATCCAGCATAAAAGCCCCCTAAAAACCAGGCATGGTAACTTGCCTGTAACCCCAGCCCTCTCAGGAGGCAACGACAGGGGGTCCCCAGGGAAAGATTGCCAGCTAAACTAGCTGGATTGGTGAGCTGTGAGAGACTCTACTTCAATGTATAAGATGGAGAATGACTGATGGAAGACACCTGATGCCAACCTCTGCCCTTCATACACAGCCCTCCTCCCCAACTCGCAAGACCCCAAATGAAACCCTAAATCACGTGAGCAACATGGAAGAGCTGTTGCTGATATTCTGAGCTTGAGGGAAGTGCAGTATTTTGCATGTTTGAAGTAGAGTCTCTTTGCTGGTGGAACTATTAGATTAAATATTTCGTACAGCAGTATTTTCATACCTGGTACAGTTGCTTTTCCTTGGGAGAGATCACCTGTCAGTAGATGTCACTATGCTAGGGAAATCCCATGATGCTTCTCTGCTTTTCATCTGCTCAGTTACTGACTTCCACACATCAGCCAACACTCTCAGCCTGTGTGCTGTCCGCTTTGATTCTGCTCTCTAGGTCTGCTGGGGCTGCACTCTGATGGGTGACTGAACACAGGGGCTTTTCCCTAGGCACCAAGCCACATGTTTTGTCCTTTTTTTTTTTGTCCCAAAGACCCCATCTAAACTCTCTCTGCTTTGTTACTCCCTTCAGAGATTAAGCTGTTGCCTTAGCCCACTCAGTCTGAAATCAAGGGAGGCGGGACTTCAGCATCTTTCCTTGCAGATGCAGTGGAGCACTGTAGAGTTCAGAAGCCGCTCTGCTCTGCAGTGTATGCATCTGAGCTTAAACCTTGTGCCTGAAGAACCCACTGTCACAGGGATGCCAGGAGAGTCGCCTTCGCTCTTGACACCGTGTACGGCGGTCTCCGACTTATCTAACAGGGCTCCTGGATGCTTGCTGTGGCAATTTACTTAGAACATGAACTCCTTATGGAGGAGTCCTACCAACCTTGCTCAGCATATGACTGAGAAGATGCTACACACAGGCAGATGATGTAAAGATTTTGATGGTACCCTGTCCTGGCTGTTATTGTTATTGTTATTATTATTATTATTATTATTTTGTCAGTTTGATACACGTTAACATCATTTGGGAAAAGGGAACTTCAGTGGAGAAAATGCCCCCATAAGACTGGCCTGTGAGCAAACCCACATATATTCATTTTCTTGATTAAACTCTGATGGAGGAGGACCCAGCTCACTGTGGGTGGGGCTACCCCTGGGCAGGTGGTCCTGGACAGTATAAGAAAGCAGACTGAGCAAGTCATGGGGAGCAAGCTAGTCAGTGGCGTTCCTCCATGGCCTCTGCTTCGGTTCCTGCCTGGAGTCCCTGCCCTGACTTTCCTGTCTGGCCTGAGTTGTAAGTTGTAAGCTGCTTTTGGTCATGGTGTTTATCACAGAAGAGAAACTCTGAGACATAACCCAAACCAACCCTGTACATCTTTCCGGAATTCACTCATGATCTTCAGCAGTTGAAGGGTATTGTTTTCTCAGTTTAGAAATCACACACACTGAGTTTTCCAGTAAGATGAGGGTTCTTGTCCTGTTTACAGCCGGAGAAAGGGGGTGAGATAGTATTCATAGTCACTGACTTCCTACGCGGTAAGCGTCTGTCTGCTCTTACAGATGCCTCTGGGATGACAGAGGCCGCGCTGGAAGTGGGGCCGGAAGGAACTGTTTCTAATCTAGCAACATGGTTCTGTGCCTTTTTTCACGGAGAGGCTGATTTGTCTTTAGCAGCCGATTGTTTCCTCTTCTGACCCCTCATCAGGGTGTGAGGTAAGCAAGGGTAGGCAGAGAAAGAGAGAGGAGAGAGGAGAAGGCTGAAATTTGAATAAATACCCAGTGGCAGAGTCTGGGAGGGATAAGCCTCCCTGCACCGGCTGGCCTGGCTGGCGTGCTGAGCTGCTCTTCCCTTGAGAGTCTGGGTTCCCTCAGGACAGAGGCAGCCTTCCTATCTCTCCACCCCCTTCTCGGTGTGTTCTTAAAGTGAAAGCTCCTCTCCTCTGTCCGCACGCCCCAGGCAAGCCCATGTGCATAAAATTAAATCACTCCGCTAAAGGGGGACCAGGCACTAACAGACACTTAGACAGAGTTTGCATGTGAAAAAGTCAGCATTCCAAATATCTTATTTTCTTTCTTCTCTTGAGACAGGGTCTTATGTATCCCAGGCTAGCCCTGAACTTGATCAAGGGTAACCCCTTGCCTCCATCTCTCGAGTGCTACACCACCAATCTTGATTTATGGCACCCCAAAGTCTTACAACCAGTTCAGTGGACCCCAAAGCTCTTTTCACTTGGAGTCAAATTATGTCCAATGTCCCATTTTTAAAAACTCCTGCACATGGGGAACATTCATACATCTGCTTATGAATTTTGTTTACTGTAAGACAAAAAGACTTCAGAGAAAGAAGTTGAAATAAAAAATGTAATAATGTATGGCTTAATTCAACCCCCCCCCCCCACCAGGAGGAAGCTGTATTTCAAGGAGCCCTAACTCCTAAGTTTGGCCGGCACTGGCTCTGGGATTTCCCCTCCCTCTCTGATCACCCCCGCCCCAGCTTTTCCATTCCCAGCTGATGTCTGATTTTGGATCACAGTTGCTTGTTCATTGGGTTATTTTACAATCCAGGAACTCAAGTTCTGACATGTGGAAACCCAGTCACTTAACTACTACTAACCTTCACCCCCACTTTGAGACTCACTATGGTACAAGGGCATCTGTATTTAGCAAACAGACAAGAAATGTAAAAATTCGACTGTTGACATTTTATTTTGTGTTTTCGGTACAGTTCGTTGTTGGGGTGGGGGGTGGGGCGGAAAGAAGTGAGGACAAGGTTAGAGGTCAAATAAAACGCCAGTTAAATTCGGCTATTGTCAACAACCCAAAACTTCCAAAATAAAAATCAAAGCAAGCTGGTGAAGATTATGAGATAATCCTGGGCAGTTTCCTAACACTACACACAAACCAAGACGCGGCGTCCACGCGTGCACGCTTCCACCGAGTTCTTCAGCAGCGAAGCCTTGGTTAAAGACCAGCGCGCTGCGGCTAAAGGGCCAGCGCCTCCCCTCCCTCCGGCCTGCGGCGCGCCCGGGTCTGTCCAGCCGGCGGTTTGGGATCCTCGCCCACCTCCACACACTTTAATGAGAACGTTAATTACCGAGTTTCACAAGCCTGCGCTACGAAATGCCTTGTTACCTAGTTTAGTAAGTCCCGAACACAGATGGCGTGAAAGGTGATTGGTGTTTTGTTTTCAAGCAAGCTCAAACGTGGGTTAAACTACCGCGGGGGGACGGGGGGGGGGGGGGGCGGGGGAGACTAAGTAGATTTCCAGGATTTAAAGAGTGGATACTCTGCAGCAAAACAGCTGGGTGCTCCAGCCTGAAAACCTAAGCTGTGAGGCCAGACGAACTTCCCCATTCCTCACACACACCCAATGGCCGTGGCGCCCCCACCGCCCGCACCTGCACGACACCCTACTCTGGGCCTTCCAGGGCAGTCCATCCGCCAACACCCTTGATATTTGTACCCATGGCCTGGGCTTCCTAGACCTCCTAGGTCCACATGGGTTTAGCTGGGTGGAGCAAGAGAGCCTGTGCGCCTGGGCCGGGGACAAGGAAAGAATGCCCCTCTGGGTAGACGTTGTTGGGGAGCTGGCGGATCCCAGGGCACCGAGGTCGCGGGCAGCCTTTCGCTGCACCCAGGGCAACCGACTGTACCGCACCGCTACCATCCTTCTCTGGCTTCGCGATGCCACAGCTACAGGCAGAGACCGCCACTGGGTGAGCTTAAGGTAAGGATGCGATGGCAGACCGTCTGGCTCTAAACAAGTGGGATCCATCTAGAACCCCAAGCAAACTGCGTCGCTCCTTGGAACACCCGCTTGGGTCACTTGAGTTGCCAGGGAGTGGGGGCAGGGATGAAGGCGCCCTACAGTCTGTCGTCTGGGCGAGAAGTCTGGAAATGTCCTCCTTATTGGGGCCAGCTCTCCTTAGATTCAGGACGCGAGGGCGCGGGAAGATTGGCTGAGGTCGCGCCCCGCCCCGGGCCCAGCCAGCCCTTACTTGGAGAACTGAGCTTGCACCGCTGCCAGGCCCAGGCCAGCGGGGACCAGATGCGGGAACTTGCACACGGCACAGGAGCAGAGGCCGGGACCACCTGCGCCACCAGCGGGGAGAGCGAACTGGCCGCACGGTGGCTCGTCGAGCGCTAGTGACAGGTACTTGGTGGGGCGCAGCGTTTCGGGGGGTCCCACGGCGCCGGGTGCCAGCAGCACAGAGCCGGGCGCGGCGGCCAGCAGGGGCAGGCCGGCCAGGAGCAGGCGCGGGGCTGCGGGCCCCGCACCCTCGCCGAGCGCGCGGCGCAGCTCCTGCAGCGAGCTCCCCAGCAGCAGGATGTAGTTGCGGGCGAGCAGCAGCGTGGCGATCTTGGAGAGCTTGCGGCCGGGCGCGCCCTGGCAGTGCGCC
The DNA here is from genome assembly GCF_004664715.2 of Peromyscus leucopus. Taxonomy (NCBI): domain Eukaryota; kingdom Metazoa; phylum Chordata; class Mammalia; order Rodentia; family Cricetidae; genus Peromyscus; species Peromyscus leucopus. The sequence continues at coordinate 7,462,483 of NC_051073.1, forward strand.
GCGGAGTAGGGCAGGATGACTTCGCGCAGTGCGTCCATGGCCAAGTTCAGATCCTGCATGCGCTTCCGCTCGCGGCTGTTGATCTTGCGCCGCAGCTGCTGCTGCTGCTGCTCCTCTTTGGCGTCGGCCCGGGAGCCCCGGGACTCCGGCGCGGTTCCCAGCGGTTCAGAGTGGGGCGCTTCTGGCTTCTCGCGCACAGCCTTGGGGAGGAGGGACGCGGTGGAAGAGGAGGAGGATGTGGAGGAGGAGGAGGACGACGACGAAATGGGCGGCTGTCTGTAACCCACCAGCTCGTATAGCGAGGTCCCAAGCTGCACGTCTCCCGGCCGCTGTGGCCGCAGCATGGTCGCGGGAGCCGCGTTCACACGCGCCTGAGAAACCGCATAGTACATCTGGGGTCGGGGGGGCGGTGGGGGCGACCGAGGGCGCCCTTCACTAACGCCCGGGGGTGGGCCGGTCGGCAGATCGCCCTCCCCGCGGACCTGCGCGCGGGCGAACGATTAAAGAAGCGCAGTCCGCGCCTGACACCTTTAAACCCGGCTTGGGAACCTGCGAGGACCGCGGTTGGTGGGGTGCAACCAATGGAGGAGCGAGGCTGGCCACAGGAGAGTGTTTATTGGCTGCCTGCACGGCGGTGCAGCCAGAGGCTCTCCAGATGGTTATCTGGGCGCCTGCGCGGGTGTCACAGCACCCGCCCCGGGAGGAGAAGGGGGGTGCTTTAGAGCAAAAAGAACCCACCGTTCTTTTGGGGTTCTAATTCCTCCGGTCTGGCTAAAATGGCTATTGACTCTCTCTCCATCTTCTCTCTAGCTCTACTCCATTCTCTTGTCCTTATAAAATGTGGTCAACCAGTTATCCCAGCACTTGGGACTGCTATGGCAGGCCGGCAGGAGAACAGTGTGGGGTTGCCGGACAAGTTCCGTGCCAGTCTGGGCTATAAAGTGAGAGCCTATCTTTAAAAAAAATGTAGTCAAATATTCGTAACATAACATACACCATCCCTAAGCGCACAGTTCAGTTGTGTTAAGGCCTGTTTGTTCACAGGGTTTTGCAACCGATCTGCAGGACCTATTTGTTTTTGCAAACTTTAAACCCATTAAACACACACACACACACACACACACACACACACACACACACACACACACACTCTTGATAACCATGAAAAGAAAACCCTCTTTTTCTCGCGTTAGTTTGCTTCCTGTCGCTGTGGTAAGCAGCATGACCAAAAGCAACTTGGGGAGGAGTTCATTTGGCTTACACTTGCCAATCACAGCTCCTCACTGAAGCCGAAGTCAGGACAGGAACCCAAGAGACACGGGCTAGAACCAAGAAGAGCCCTCTGAGGAAAGCTGCTCTCCTGGCTTGCTTCCCCAGGCCCTCCCTTACCTTTCTCACACAGCACAGGACCCCCTGCCTAGGAATGATGCCGCCCGCAGTGGGCAAGTGGCTAATTGATATTAGCAAATGGCTAATATCAATTAGCAATGAAGAAAAGGCCTCACAGAGGTGCCCACCAGGCCAATCTGATGGAGGCAATTTCCTCATTTGGGGTTCCCTCTTCCTAGGCATGTTAAGTTGACAACCAAGATTAGCCACCGCGTCTCCACCTTAGTAACCACCAACCCGGCTGTGTATGCATGATTGTTTTGCTCAAAGTATATCATATAAGCAGCATCCATTTTTTTTGAGACAGAGTCTCTTGTACCCCAGGTTGGCCTCCAATTCAGTATTTATGAAAAGGCAACCTTAAACTTATGATCCTCCTGTCCCCACTTCCCAGATGCTGGAATTACAAGCACTCACTACCATACCTAGTCTGTACATTGGTGGGGATCTGAAACCAGGGCTTTGTGTATAGTAGGCATGCACTCTACCAACGGAGCTGCAGCTCCAGCCAGCCTGAGCTCTTCCTTGTGAAAGCCACATGGCATACTACCCTTCCCAGTATCGGTCTACATTTTCTGTAACCAACGTGCCTTCATTTATCTATGAGTTCACGGAGGATGATTTCAACCGTATGGCAACCAATGCTCCCATGAATATGGGTATATTCTGGCTGTGTTTTTTAAGTACAAAATTTCCCATCAGGTTCTGAGAACGAAATGTCTGGCCACCTGACAGTGGCCTAGGATGGGTTACTCTCTGTCACTCTCACCCCATCTCTCGGATCCAAAGGCCTCTAAGGATGAGTCATTGGCGTTAGAGTTGTCTCTTCCTTCCCCCAAAGAATGTGAGGTCATTTTATCAGTGACTCGACTCTTGCTTAAGCAACCCCCCCCCTCTCTGGCCTCTTATCAGAAAGAAAACAACACCCCTATATTCCTATCTGTTGAGGGCGGGGCCAAATCTTTCTCTTCCCCAAGTACAAGAGGATTACTTAGCGAAAGCTTTCATCTCCGAACACAAGCAGGGCATAGACCTGCATCTTGTCAAGAGCCGAGAAATGCCCCCAGGAAGGGTCGTTTGGTATCCGAACTTGCACTGTCTAGACTAGTAGCCACAGGTGGTTATTCACTGAAGTGTGAAGTAATTAATAAAACGAGGCTCAGAAGTGCATCTCTGTTTGCACACGTGTCGCTTCAAGGGCACCATAGTGATAGTTGTTGCCTACGGAACAGCAGATGTGACACCCTCCTTTCATGGATGAAAGTACAGGTCTAGGGTGTAACAAAAGATGTTACATTTGATGTAAGGCAGCGGTTCTCAACCTTCCTAATGCTGTGACCCTTTAACACAGTTCCTCATGGTGTGGTGACCCCCAACCATAACATTATTTTTGTTACAAACTCATAACTGTAATCTTGATACTATAATGAATTTTACCATAAATGTCTGTGTTTTCTGATGGTCATTTGACTCCCTAAAGGGGTCATGACCCACAGATTGAGAACTGCTGATATAAGACAAGGGGTCCTCCATGAAAACTGATGTTTGCTCTGGGTGCCCACTGGCTGCGCTTACTGATTCCAAGACTGTTTTGCGTCATGTTCTTCCATCAACATTCATCCCATAGGCCCACTTGATCCCTGCTTCCAACCTCCAGCTGAACCTCACGCAGCTTTCTTCTTTGCCTGGGATATTTCCCATCTGCCCTCTTCCATTGTGCCCGAAGAACCACTGACATCAGCTCCCTAGCCTGGACTGTCTTGTGTGGGTATCATCTTGTCCAGCTGGGATGGTTTTCAGAGCAGAGGGTCACCCTGTCCGTTTCTCCATCCTTCTGACGGGTTCCCAAATCTCCACTAGCTCACAGTAAGAAGCTCCGCCTTGAAATGCGCAAAGGCCCAATGGAGCTCATTGAAGAGTGTGAGCAGGTTTGCAGAGAGGAGGGTGCTGGTAGGGTCCCCTCACTCCAGAAAAGCCTGGCCTGACAAGGTGAGAGAAGCCCACTTGTGGAGAGAGGGGGAGGTTCCAAGAAGACAAGTTCAACAACAAATGATACCCAACAGGAATCAAAGCAAAGGGATGCCAAGCAAACAGCAAGGGACCTCATCACCTCACTAACCATGTCGCCCCTAGGCAGAGCTGTCTGAAATGTTTTCATGGACACTTGCATTTGGCTCTCACAGGACCTTGGTAGCTGGGCATGTTTGATCCCCATTGAACATGGTTAAAAAAAAAAAAAACAGAACGAGGCCCTCGGGGAGTGCTGGGCTGCTAGGTTCCTTCAGACAGGAAAGACAAAGCTTCTCCAGCAGCAAATGGCTTCTTAAAAACCCCCTTCTCGGCCCAAGTTTCCAGGAGGCCCAGGAGAGAACTGTAAGGGGGAGGGTTGCAGACTGGGTAGAAGGATGGAGTGCCTAGCAACGTCTAGCCAGTACTGACAAGTTACGGGTTCAAAGCCATGCTCCTGAAGCGTGGGCACCCAGGACACTACCTCCACAAACCCTGAGCCAACTTGGCAGGCCTTGCCCTGCCTTTTCTCTCCGGACCCCTTAGCCCAAAGTACTAGATTGATCAAGCCTTGGTGGTCCCTCCCTCTGGCTTTCTCCTCTGCCCACTCCCTAGGCAGGGGTCCTGGGCAGTGAAACAGAGAGGCAGAACCCAGTCTTGAGTCACAGTGGCCCAGAGTGCCCCCTCTATGTTTCCCACAGGTGGGGGCACCAAGAATCATCCCTCCAGGATACCCTTTTATTGTAGATACGCCCTGAGGGTATTTTACCCTTGGACTCGCTCATCAACCTCTTCTTGGAGAAGAAACAAGCGCCCCTCCCATCCATCAAGGATATATGACAGTCAGTGTGCGTTGAAGTGTTCCAGTGGAGGGCCCCAGAAGAAAGTTCCGGGTGGCCGTACGGTCCCAACATGGACACAGGATTTGGCACTCTTTGGAGCTGGTGACTTGGATGGTCCCTTGTGCGGGGCCCAGAGCTCCAACAGCATGCAAAGCGTGACAGCTGGCAAAGGCCAGTGAGGCATTGTGGCCACTGGCAGGGACCCATGCCGTCTGTCTCAAGGGGAGGCAGCTGCTGTGGCCTCCCACATTCAGGACATGCTTGGGGAACAAGTTGCACTAGCCCCTAACAACGCTCTTGTCTTTGCCCAAAGGGTGTGTGTGTGTGTGTGTGTGTGTGTGTGTGTGTGTGTATGTGTGTGTGTGTGATAGAGTCCAGCTATAGAGATGTGTATCTCAGGCTTCCTTTTTGTTACATAGAAATCTATGCTGTCCTGCCCATCCTGACTTTGGCCTCAGAGGCAGAACCTGTGAGATGGCAGGTAATGGGTGATGTGGATACCGCAGTTCTAAGCACTAAGGCTGTGTCTCTAAAGCCTCCTGTGGTTTGAAGTCTTCTGTTTTCCCCTAAGACATTTTTTTTTCTCTCACAAGCAGCCAGCTAAGTGTCCAGAGGCTGTGCTGAAATGTGCCGTTTAAACTGCCTGGAGCTGAGACCTTTGATGAAATGATGGAGTTACCTTTCTAAAGTATTAAGAAGGGAGAGCTTCTTTGAAAAGCTTAAATTATTCTAGAGGCGTGGCAGTTCACACTATCAGTAGCCGCATACAGTATCAAGGTCCCTCTCTTGCCTCCAGATGTAGCCTGGCTGGAATACAAGAGGCAGGAAGAGCCACTGAAAACAGCTTCATGCTAGATTTCTCCCTTTGGGAGAGAGGAGAATAAAAACAAAGAGAAAAAATATTCTTTGCTAATTCTTCTTGGATGGGGAGAAACTCTCCATGGACCATCTCATCAGAATTTAAATCCCTCTTGGAAACAGCTCTCTTTAAATAAAGATTCCAACTGGAACAATGTCAAAGACCATGAGGGTGTCCGTTTTCAAAAGTCAGTGCGGTAAATTAAGTGCAATGTCTGGTAACTGACCACGTTGTTTTGAAATCTATACGTCACCTCCACTGTCTTTATTTCTGCTATGGCTGGGCACAGGCAGAAACCCGGTCTTCTCTTCTGTGCTAATAACACTGAAGGTCGTCAAATGCATTGGTGCGCTTTGTGGATATTGTAGAGTTTATTCTTACTGTTGAGTGTATGTGCTGTGTGCATGCGCATATCCGCTTGTGTACACATGGGGGCCAGAGGTTAATGTCAGGTGTCTTTCTCTGTCACTCTCGGTTCTTGAGACAGAGTCTCTTGCTGAACCTGGTTCTCATTGGTTCACTAGACTGGTTGGTTAGTGAGCTCTGGGGATCGACCTGTCTCCTCCCCCCACCTCCACCCCATCCCACCCCACCCCGTTCCCACTTGTCTTCCCTGTCCCAGAACTGGGGTTACAGATGATGCTGTCATGCCTGGGTTTTCCCTGGGTGTTGGAGATAAAACTTGGGTCCTCACAGCACAGGATGCCTGCAGAGGGATCCCCAGCCCTTATTTTATTCCACATAAAGCTATTTGCACCTGGTTTTAATAAGTTTACTACTTTAAATGATTTCTGAGTCCAAAAATATCATATGACATATTTTGGGATAGTAGAAAAATAAATTAAGGGTCATCTGTGTGTTTGGGGGGGGCATTCCTTAGTCTAACAAAAGCCTGATTCAGCTATTGGTGACATAATTCAAGCAGATGGGCACAACATTCCCTCCCCCATTTTTTCAGATTCAAAGTGACCTACCAGAAGTGCGTTTCTTTGCCCCTGTGAACACCAAATCCCGAAAGTCCCCACGTTAAGGGGGCTGTATAAAACGCCGCTGCTTAACTCTCTGCATTTCCCAGAACTATTCAGAATGATTCAGAAAAAGCGAAACATTGTTTTCGCTTTAATGATGACAGGAGATGGTCTCTGTCCCTTCCTGAGCAGAGCAGTGGGATGTTGTTGGACAGAGAACCTGGGTGTGACTAAGAAATACCCCCTGAGTAAATGTGGTATCGTGGTGAATGAGGAGCTGTTTACGTTAATACAATGCAATTTGGTGTTTGAAGCATTGGTTTAGGGCAGAGCAAAGCTATTTTTCTGAGCTTCTCTGAAAATTAGTAACCAAAGCCAAATGTTCCAAAGGCTTACACCGAGACAATGAAAAGGCACAATTTGCTGGGAAGGCTGTGGCTAATTTATAACACAATGTCCAATGTCATGGTTAGTTTTGTTGCAAAAAATTGGCAGTTGAACCCCGAGTCTCAGGCGGCCTGAAAAGATGCGAGAGAGCGATTCTGGCTGCGGCACCTCTCACTTGCTGGATGCTCCAAATGGTTCAAACAAGCCCTTTCATAGAGACGCAGGGCCAAGTGTGCTCAAAGGAATGAGGGGAAACAAAGGTGGCTGTGAAGTCACTTCCCTGCGCTGGGTCCAGCCATCCGGTTTCACTCCTTCCCCATTGAACAGGCAGAATGCGACAGGAAGAGCCGGATGAAAGAGAACAAACCGGCCGATGTGTGTGGGGAGAGAATGGAGCGGGCCGGGGCTTGGGGCCGCCGCTAAACTCCCATTCTAGGTTTTCAGACAGGAGTGAATGATGAATTAGAGAAACCTGAAAGGTAATCAAATATGGGTCACTGAAGCGCTGAGGCCAAGTGGCTAAAACACCTGCAGAGGCAGAAGGTTCTGGAAGTCAGCGTGGGCCCCCACAGTTGCCTGGGCAAGACACCCTGCCGGAGGGGGGCACAGAAGGGAACTGTTGTTCGCATGCTCACCTGTTGTTTGCTGTTGGCTGCCGGCTCCCCCCTCCCTCCCACCCCTGCCTGTCAGAGCCGGAGGCCCCGAGGGCTGGATCTGACTCCAGATGAGACCACCAGCGGGAAGAGGAAGGTGGTGAGAAGACTTCCCAGAGTGCAGCTGAGGTGACCAAAGCCGCTGCCTGCCTCTCCACAAGGCACTGAACTGGAAATATTAACCTAGATGGTGGAGACATCCGAGAGACATGCAGACCTGCTCAACTGGAATATTCTGGGAACTTTGCTTAAAGCTCAGCCTATCTGTGTCTTACAGAGTGGGGCCCCCAGCTCTGAGCAGGAGATAAAAGATGGCTACCCATACATTCTTCTCTGTGAAGTAGGACTAATAGTATTTATATCCGAGGGATATGATGATAAGGATTGAAAAAAATGTAACTGGCATTCCCTGCCTAGAGCCTGGCATACAGGAACTCTTTAGCAAAACGACACTTAAGTACCAGACAGAAACCATAGAAAGACATTTCATTTACTGCTTTTTTTTCCAGACAACTCTAGTGTTCTAGATTCATTTGCTTTAAGAACATGCTTGCTCTGTGCCAAGCATTTGGAGTTCTCTGTCCCTTTGCCCGCTTGCTTCATACCCTGGATGTCCCATCCATGAGGATGTGTTTCAGGAATGCTGTCCTGTTCTCACTAGCCAAATCAGCAACAGTGTGCCAAGGAAGGTATGACAGAGAGCACAGCCCTAGTGAGAACTCAGACGGACGGCTGGCTTTGACTCCTGACTAGCTGTGCGATTGGACTAAGAGACTTACCATGTCAGTATCTCTGGTAAGGAGGACTACCTTGAGCTATATACCTTGAAGTCTGTCTATAGGACCTTGGCGAAGATGGAGGGAGCTGATCTCCACGAGGCGTGGAGAGCAGAGCATGGGCAGCATTGCCTGTTGCTATCATTTTTATTAACCTCTGTGATGGGTCGATGTTGCCCCTGAAGTGTATGTTGAAACCCTACGCCCACATCTCAGAATGTATCAGAAAGTGGCCCCCAGAGACTCACTGCAGATGTGATTAGCTTGGATGAGTTCACTGAAGCAGGTCCCTAATCTATGTGACTGGATTCCTTATGAAAAGGGGAAATCTGAGTCTCTCCCCCCACCCCCACGCACACCACACACACATTAGCCTTGTACATGTGAAGATGAAAACAAAGATTCAGGCAATCTTCTATAAGCCAAGAGACATGGAAGACAACCAGCAGATCACCCAAGTTAGGGGAGAGGTCGGGAACAGACTGTCCTCACAGCGCTCAGAAGAAGCCAGTCCTGCCACATCCTTGCTCTTGGGCTTCTGCTCCCTCCCCAAACAGCGAGATGATAGATTTCTACTAGGCATGCCCAGCCTGCTGCCTCAGGGCTGCATGTGCCCCAGGGTGAGTATGAACAGGCTACAACACAAAACTGTAAACTGACTTAAAACATTGAGATATTGTCTGACTTTCTTTCTCAATTGTGTGGTTCTTGAATGCAAACTTTGTACGTGGAGTCATATTACAATGTCCAAAGGTTGGGCACTTCTGGAAGGCACCCAGTGGCGTAGTGTTTTAGTAAGCAGAGCTGACCCGTGCAAACTCTGATCCTGGCTCCTACATCAGGCAGTGGCTGGTTGGGCAGACTCTGTGGTCAGAGTCTCGGAGCTCAAACCCATCCCTGCCCAGTGTATGCAGATCTGCCATCAGAGGTTTGTGAACTTGGACAGGCTGCTTAGCCTCTATGTGCCCAAGTTAATCCACGCGTACAGCGAAGCTCATGATTATACTGAAATCTAGTTATTAAGTGCCTTTGAAAGCAAGGGTTGTCTGTGAAGAGACTGACATCAGTGATTGGGTGGCTGCTGCTGCTGCTGCTGCTGCTGATGATGATGATGATGAAGATGATGATTTGGGGGCCATTTCTGAGGACAGAGAGATTTTTAACACAGCGGTTAAAGCAGCTGGAGTCTCTTGGTTTGTGATCAGATCAGGGGTCAGGAGTGGAGGGGATAGCCCATTATGATTGGAAACAGGATAGAAGGACGGACAAGGAGGTTGCCAGAAAGGATGGATAAAATAGGAGTAATTCCCCCCACCATAGCCAACAGGACCTAGATTATTTCGTTAATCTTTTGTTTTTAACGACAGTTCCTAGAAAGATTGAGACACAGGGACATAGCCTTCCTCTGGTCTGTCAGCCAGGCAGAACATGTTTTCAGAAATGTTGTAAGCATAGGTTGCCCAACAGTGCAACTTGTAGATGCAAGTCAAGTTCCTTGCAAGATGCGGCCCGAAGGCCTAGGGTTCGCAGTGGACAGTGGGTGCTCTGCCTGGGCTGTGCTCACATCGAACCAGCTGTGATGGGGATGGGTGGCTCTTGCAGATGAATGGCCCATTTATTGTTTTGCAAACCACTTTCACATCTTTTATCTCACTGGGACCTTCTACAACCCCTGTGTGTGTGGTCGGGAGGCTAATGCCCAGAGAGCCTTAGGGGGCCAGCCCAGCAGCTCCCTGGTACAGAGCCTGGGTAAGACAGTGATGGGTTGTTCTTTATGCCGTCCATATTCTGCCTTGCCTGATGGCCGCACATGTGGTCAGGACTGGAAGGCTACGTTTCCATTATCGGAAAAACTCCTCCTTCCTTCAGCATTTGTGGGGTGATGAGCTCCAGCATCAGAGATTTCCCGCTAGGATGGAACCTGGGAAAGCCTAATGGCACTGGAATGCCAGAATAGTTTAGACTTTCTCAAGGGTGGCTATGGCTTCCCATTATCCCCCCCCCACGATGGGACAGGGAATGGGAGGGGGAGAGGGCAGCTGTAGCAACTGGCACTGCTTCCCACATGGCTCAGAGAGTAAGGTCGGGCCAATTTCACGCTCTTTCGTCCCTTATTATGACCTCCGGGTGCATGGCAGCTGCTTCACTCCAGAGGGGGAGACAGGAAGTATTATACTGTTGTTAGTAACACCCAAGAAGGGGATAACTCCATGATTAACTCAATCCATTCCTCCTGATTTTAACGGGCGCACCCTTTAGAATTAATGCCGAGTGTGAAGGACACGTTTTCATTTGCTTCTTTCGAGACTTGCTTGTATGATCTGACCCTTGCCAAGAAAGCGGGGATCATGTCCTTCAACCACACGGAAGAACTACAAAGCTGTCACTCTGCAAGTCTGTCCCTTTGGAGCACTGAGAGCAGTATCGGGCACTTGGATTAACGTGGATGGAAACCTCACCTCTGATGAGGATAGAACATGCCCCGCCCCTCTACCCCGTGCCCGGCCTGATTCCAGCTAGCTGGGTGGTTATCACCGATGTCTCCTTGGACTCCTCTGTTGCAGGCCCTGGCAGCTCTGAGCTGGGGTAGCCCAATAAGGCCGGAGGTGGCTATTGCACAGAGGCCTCTGGGAGGCTCTCTGGGGAATAGCTTGTCTTTGTCACTTTCCTTCTTCTGGCTGCTCAGAGGTAGGGAGTAGTCATGTGGCCTCAGGGTGTGTTCCTAGGCACTGAAGGTCTGCATTACGCCTCCTGTGCGAAGTCAGGTGATCCCCAGTCTCCAGCTCCACCCTCCAGGGTTATACAACCACTCAGTACAACCCAGTCAGCTCCAAACGTGTCTACTTGACCTGTCTCTAAAAGTTCATGCATTAGAAACAGTCCCCAAGGGCCTATGCTGATGGTGTTTGGAGGAGAGACCTTTGGAAAACACTGGGATTGAATGAGGACCTGGGGGTGGTTCCCTGTGGTGGGATTCATTCAGGAGGAAGAGGAAGAGAGCCCCGAGCTTCCGTGCCTGCCCTGTCTGGTGATGGTGGTGGTGTGATGCCTTTTTCCGTGTTAGATGCATCAAGAAGGCTCCTGCCGGATGTTAGCTTCGTGTGCTTTTGAACTTCCCAGTCTCCACGAGCCCCATACTTCTGCTCTTCCTAATTGTCCTGGTCTTGGGTATTCTGGCACAGACAGAAAACGGAATGATGCCCTCTAGTTAACAGAGCTCACTCACCACACAAGACTTATTTGTTCATTGAGCATGCCTAAGAAACTTGTGATCTATCTTCTAGTTGAGTCCAGAGCTTTCCTCCCCAAAGCCCTTCGGGTGAATGGACCAGTCTGCATTTTATCACGCTAATCATAGATGCCAACTAGTCCAGAGAAGAGACGTCCTTCTGTGGGCTCTTCTTCTGACCATGCCAGCACCTTCAGTGTTCACTTTTCCCAGTCCTCACACCTACCTACCCACCCCTTGTGAGGCAACATGCTCTCCTCGCCTGCTCGCCTGTCTTTTACCCATCAGGAGACAGCATGGCCTTGGAAATGTGGGAGGGGCCACATGAATATCCAGTTAATCTCAGGCCGGGGCCTCTTCTTAAAACACCGCAAAAGGGTTGAAGATTGCAGTGTGAGCAGATGGAGTAAGCTGCTCCTGGGTGGACTTCTGAGCACCTTATCTATGCACTGCTCTTTATTTTGCTCTTTCTGATCCAACATCAGGATGCTGTAGATGTTCCTATTACCTACCATCCCGGGTTCAGGACACCCCATGGCTGCGCATCTACAGGAGAGGCTGTGTGTGTGTTGGGAAGTTACCTGATTATCCTGATGGTGGCCCAATCGTTGAATCCTGATGGTCCTGGTTCACTGGCCATTGCCCTGGGCTGACCCTGTAGAAAGCCCCCTGGAGTGTTGGGTGGCTTATGTCTGTCTCTAGGAGTAAGAGGTGTGTCTAATAAACTCTTCCTTCTGTGTGTGCCACTCAGGCTGGGAGGGGAGAGCAAGGGGTCAGACATGGCTCTTTGTTTCCATGCCCAGGATGACGCATAGCTGGGTTCTTAAGTTTCACTTTCTCCTGGACAGATGACCAATATCCAAGCTTCCTCCAATACACATTGGAGACCGCTCTGGCTGCAATTCTTTTTTTTTTGGGGGGGGAGAATTATTTTTTATTTTGTGGAATGTAATTATTCGTGATGACTAAGAATGAAAATGTATAATATAACAAAATAAGCATTGGAGTGTTAAAATCCGCACAGGATTTACAAAACATCTTTTAAAGGATTTTTTACAGCGCTTTAAGAAAACGTACTAATTTTTGAAAGTGGCATAGAAAACATCGATTCTGGTTTATGTTACATTCAGTTTCAAAATCACTTTTATGAAATAGGTTCGGTAATCACTGTACTCTACAGTGTTTACTGGTCGGAAGCAGATTTTTTTTTTATTCTCAAACCAGATGAATGTTAAAAGATAGCAAAAGTGTGAGTTTAGTTTTAAAAGGGAATTTAAGTATTACAAAATGAACCAATGAGAGGAGCACATTTCCCCTAAAATCCAGTTCAGATTTTGCATCCTGTGTTCTTGTGACTCTCCTCATATCTGAGCCACCTACCAATCCTGCATATGGGTTTTGCATAGAAATTAAAATGCTTTTTCCTCAGTGTGTGAGGTAGGTAGGTACCATGCACAGACTCACAGAAACTCCACCAATGCTGACTAGAATAACGTGACCTGACTGAACCAGGCCCAGTGAGCTAAAATGTGAACACAATGCACTGTAAACATTTAAAAGGCAAATAATATCATAAAATCATATCAACCTAGATGGACTTACATTCAGAAACCAGGATATGTCTATTGTCATGTAAGGTGCCAATCTTAACAAGGTGATAGGGGAATTCTTCGTTATCTTCACCTTGACTTTGAGGCATCACACAGTCAGGGGAGGCCGTGGCTTCCCGTAGAAATCAGGAGTGCCAGGTGTGCGGGGCGATGGGACTCTTAGGAGCAGATTTGTCTGAACTGACGGGTTCTACCTGATGACTCTTTTTCATTCTGTTTTCTTTTTCCTGTTACCTGATTCTGACACTTGCGGGTCCAGCTCATCTCCTCGCTGTGACAGGGCCTCCTTGTGGCTCTCTGCCCTCCATTGTTTCTGTGGCGGCCCCTAGCCCGGCTCTGTGACTCTACTTGGAGGCCAACATCACCGTCTTTTCCACACTCTGCTTCTTTTTCTCTTTTTCTTGATTTTTTTTTCATTCTCAGTGATTGCAGCTGCCTCGGGCTGGAAAAGATTAGCAGCCCACCCCCCACCCTCCGCCGGCCCCTGGTCCTGGGTCCATCTCAGCCAGACCGTTGTCCGCTGTCTGTAAAGTGAGGTTTATTGTCATTCTTTCTTCCTGTATTTTTCACGCTCGCTCAGCTCTCTCTCTCACTTCTCCAGTTCCTCAAGAGCTCCCTGCTCAGTTGTGTCTTTTCGGATGCCTTCACTTAAGGCGTCCGTCTTTCGTGATGATGTGCAACAGCCAATAAAGACCCTTTTTAATGAGCTTGTCAGCTTTCTGTCCGTGTCCCAAGACTGCTGAACAAGGTTCTGCCCGACACAGGCGCTCGTGCCCACTGACCAGCTTTCCCAGAGAGGGATTCTCCTAAAGCCCTCTCCTTGTTTTGTTTATTTGTCAATCTCCTTGTATTCCCTTTCTGAGGCGGTTTTTACCAGCGTCATCAAGTCCCACCATCACGGTCACCTTTTGGACAGGCTCCTCCACCAGTGCTTGAACAAGTGGCTGTATTTGCCACCAGACTGAGCACTCCAGGCTTCCTGCAGCCTCCAGTGGGGTGTAGAAGGGCCCTGAGCCACCCCCACCTTCCAATCAGTCACGGGGTGTGGAAGGGCCCTAAGCTCCACCCCCACCCCCTACCCCCCGGTTCAGGGGCTCCACATCCCCAGGATCCCCTAGGGTGGACAGGCCGGGAAGGGGGTGACCTGACAGGGCCTGGCTCCTAACCTCATCTGCCTGTCACCCGGGGACAGCCTGAACTTGGACTCAGGAACAGCTGTGCGGCGTTAGTGGGATTCCCCATGATTCTTAGTAAGTCGTAATCCAAACATGTGGTCCTCAATACTCAAAAGCTTCGACAGTCTCCCCAAAACATTTATAATTCAGTACAGAGACCCCGCAGCCTCTGCAAAACAGGACTCTAAAGCTTTGGGGCTTTAAAAGGCATGTGCCTTTTCAGAAGTTCAGGGACACTGCTCAAGGGACCACCAAGAAAGAGGCCTGGAGACGGATGGGAGGGATGTGGTGAGCCTAGCTCTGAGTCTGCTCATTCTCCCACACCTCCACTTTAGCCCCTGCGCTGAGCTCCTCATCTCAAGCCGGTGTGGGTCTTTCTGCAGCACACGGCCTCATCACTGGCTCACACAGGTTTTCATGTGAGGCAAGCCCCTGTTGGTGGCTGCTCTTTTCTTCTGGGCTACTGCACAGCCGTAGGTGAATGGTGCTTACGTGCAGCCGGCTCTGTTTATCACTGGACGGCAAATCTCAGGAGAGGACAACTGTAGCCTGCTGCGCACACCAGATCAGAGGCTCCCTTCTCCACCGCAGCAGGAGGCCAGCGGGCCTCCTCTTCCTTATCTCACACTTCCCCCCAAGGCCGCTCTCGGCCTTGAGCAATTGCCTGCATGCTGCAAACTGCTTTCCTGTACTTCTGCACTGGGGTCGCTTTTTCCTCCTTGATTGGAGGTTGCAGGGCCCGTTGCCCATGCTCCTCTTGGCTAAGAAGTGCCCAGGGCAACCGAAGACCCAGTCCTTCTCATGTTGCCCTGAGGCAGTGCCACTCAGAAATAGAGGCTGAACTGTTTAGAACTGGGAGGGGCTGGGGAGAAGAATGAGCTGCTGAGTAGCTGGTCTCCAAAGACAGTTCCTGTGCCTGCTGCCCGTGTTCAGAACCTCGCCATGTGCAAACCGTGGGGGCACGCTTTCATCGGAACACAGTAGAGGGAAGCCATGGTGCTCTGGCTCGACCAATGAGGCCTTGTTCACAGCCTTGTGAGGCTGTGTTGATGCTCCCCTGCGCCCCTTCTCAGGTGAAGAAATGGAGGCTCAGAGAAGAGATTTGCTCCCAGCCAGTCTTACCCACAAGTCGACTAATTCTGCCAATCTTGGGGGCACAAGGTCAAACTCCTGAACACGGTTAGGACAGGAGCCTGGGATGAACATTTGCTTCTAGAAGTCACCAGAGAATGGCTTTATCTTCTAGAAACTGAACCAAGCTGAAAGGAAAGAGATGGTCTCTGCTTCTTGCTCACAACTTCTCTGGTTCTCAGTTTCCCCAGATATAAGTGGGGTTTGCTCCAGGGTCTCTTTAGGCCACTTCTGACCTATAAATTCTACCCCTTCACACGGTGCTAAATGGTTAAGAAGAGTTCTCAACTTTTTGTTGTGCCAATGCTTGCATTTAGACTTTATGGCTGTTTGAGACATCCAAGAAAATAACAGTGTTAGAACAATTACTTGGGAAACAGGAGATGGCAGAGCTCCAGGTAGATTCAACGTCACCTCATCGGGGACCCTATCCACTTTCCTTTCTTGCATCTCAGAGATTTGAAGGGTTGTTTTGCTTTTCTATTGATGAGGCTGAAAGTGGGCAGCAAGTCATCTTCTTTAGTAGTCAGGCGAAATGGCTTCTTGGGTCTTTAGACCTGTGTTTCTCAACCTGTGGGGTAGAGACACCTTTGGGGGTTGCCTATCAGATAGCCTGCAAATCAGATAGTTACATTATGATTCACAGCAGTAGCAAATTTTCAGTTATGAAGTAGCAACAAAGACTAATGTTATGGTCGGGGGTCACCACAACCTGAGGAACTGTATTAAAGGGGGGAAGAATTAGGAAGGTTGAGAACCACTGTTTTAGACGTTCACATAATCCTGAAGACAGTAAGTAGCAGTTGTTCACAGCTTCTCTTTTGGGCTTTGGGATGCAGATCAGGTAGCGTGGGAGCATCTGGAGAGGAGACGCTGCCCTGATTCAACTCTGCTCTATCATTGACCTGGGAATCTTCGATCCTGTGAGCCTTGGAGTTTCCTCTCATGCTGTAGGAGAGCCACCTGACATGGACCGTGACCTCATAGATGCAAATGATCACAGGGAACTTCGAAAGGAGCAGGAACCTGCCTCCTTGCCTCACCAATGGCATCTGCCGTTAAGGCAGCGTTTCGGTAGTATCCTAGCGCCCAGGTGTGTGCCACCATGCCAGCTGGGCTAACCCTTTAATTTGGGGAATCCTTCGATGTGGAGATAGAATCTTACATTGACAAGCATTCATTTTCCAGGGCTCCAAGGAAGCAGCTGTCCAAGACATACTGGGACAAGAAGCCCCTTGGAGTCCCCAAGGGCAGCATCCTTAAATTGTTCTCATCCATCAACTCTGACAGTTATGGCCCAGAGGGCCAAGAGGAAGCAGTGACTGGGCGAAGAGAAACCCTCTTTCTGACAGATGCTCCTCCCCGCCGCCCCCCCCCCCCTGTTCCTGTTTCCTCTCTGAAATCATTTAGGAGAAGAGGAAGGCAAAACCGTAGGCCCAGGTGGCAGCTTGGGACGTGGGAGCTTGCAGTCAGCCTGGGAGACACGAGACCCTGTCAGAGAGAAAGCCAGCGTGGGAAAATTGTGTTCCCTTTATTTCTCACTTTCTTGAGACAGGGTCATACCATGTAGCCAAAGTTGGCCTTGAAGTTGTGATCCTGACCTCAGCCTCCTCCTGAGTGCCGGGATTACAGCTGTGTGTTACCACGCCGGTCTTGTTTGGTTCTATTTAATATGTACAAAAACAACAGTCCTACCATATTACCAGTGCATTTCTGCCTAAGGAGAGCAAGTAGTTGCTAATGAGACCAGCTAGCAAAAGTAAGAACCACTAAACAGGACCTTCTTAAAGGTCTCCTCTGTATTGGCTTGTTCCCAGGGAATGTGCTGTTGGTGCTCATCCATCTGAGCACTCAGGCAGGTGGGAATTCCCAGAATTATGTAATGGGTGCCAGGTTGAAAGTCGGTAGATGGGCTGGCATTCAAGTTCAGCTCTGCCTAAGCCCAAGAATTCAGCTGTTACTCTGGACCTTGAACTTGGAGTTACAACACCAGAGCTCAGATTGACCCATTTCTATGACATCTTTATCCCAAAGCTGGCCTTCTCAGAGTGCCCTGCTGAAATAGATGGCTAATCAAAGCTATTCTCTAGATCCGGGCAGGGAATCTGAGGTTCCCAGTTCAGGACGATGGAGAGTCGTCCAGTTCCTGTGTAAACTGCCTCCCCCACCCCCTGCAAGCTGGCATCAGGACTAGCCGCTTCCTGTAAGCATGGGAGGGGTGGAATGCCCCAGGGATCCTAACTGGCTGGATGACCCCGACTCATTCACCCCACAGGACCAATGCACAGGTGACTTCAACCCTTCTCCTCGGGGTTTTTAAATTGTGGTTCTTTTTGGATGGAGGATTGATGTGTTCTCAGATTTTCAGATTTCACCAAAGTCGCCCATGGGTCCCAGCAGGAGGTGAAAACTGAGGATGCTCTCTTGCTTGGAACTGGCTCATTCCAAATCACCTTGGAGGGCAGAATTTCCATTTGGCCAAGACCCTACAAAAGCAGTTCTCCACAGTGTCTGTTTTGCATAGTGTGAGCACCATGTCCCGGAACTCTTGACAGTGCCCCAGCCTGCAGGGGGAGCGAAAGTAAGTTCCGCTTTTGTGTTAGGTCCCTTACGTAGAGTTAGGCTTGAATTACGTCACCTCCAAAAGGTGTGTTAGAGTCCTGTTCTCCAGTCTCCAGAGTAGACCTTTTATGGAGAGAGGGTCCTTATCGAGGAAATCAAGTTGCAATGAGGTCATGTGGTTGGTCCTAATCTGACCTGGGAAATCTGGACACACAGTCAGCACATGTAAGGGAGGGTGATACAGACAGAGAGAGAGAGGAAGGGCTGGGTAAACTGAGGAAGGGGCTTGGGTCAGATCCTGCCTCCCAGCCCTCAGACGGATCAGACCGCCTCAACCTCAAGTTTACTTCTGACCTCCAAACTGTGAGTCACCCCCCTCTGCTGTGGAGGCCGCTCAGCTGATGGCAGCCTGTTAGGAGCCTTCATTCACAACATTCATACATGCTTCTCAAGGAGGAGAGTTCCAAGTCGAAGTGCTTTATGGCTGAGGGAAGTTATTCTCGGCCCCGAGGGGGGTGGAGGCCACGCTCTGCCATTGGATTCTGAAGACCACAGCATGGGAAAGCAGGTCAGCTGGCTCCCTCCCGCTTTTATATTTTGTGTTTTCCAGAGATTTGTCCCTAGTCCACGGTGTCAACCGTTACCATTAACTGGAATTTATATCTAAAATGGCATGGTTTTAAGTAGCCAAGTCTTGGGAGGCTGAGGGTGCAGTTCAGTGATACAACCTGTTGCTTAGTGTGCATAAGACCGTGGGTCTGTCTCCTGTGTCAGAAAGTGAAACAAAAGCCTTAAATATAGGGGCCATTTTCCCATTTGGGAACTAGTGTGTAGTTCAGTAGTAAATCATATGCTTAGAATATGTGAGGTCCTGGATTTCTCTCTCTCTCTCTCTCTCTCTCTCTCTCTCTCTCCCCCCCCCCACGTCTGGTTCTGCTCCTTGTCCCTAGGTAGCACAGCTGCCAGTCTAGAGCTCAGCACACACCGCTCTGTTTTTACCATTCCTGCCCCTTACAGCTCTCCAAATACGTGGCTCTTTGTGTTGGAGACTACAGTATGTCCAACCCAGCAAAGCCGGATCCATCCTGATTCTGAGGGCTGGAGGAGCCTACTGTGGCCTGGCAGTTGCAGGTGACAGTCCTAACCAGTTCTGGAACAGATGAGAAGTTCATTGGCTGTTAATAGACTGGAACCAATCAGTGACCGTGGGCTGATTGTGCCTAGCGGCTGGGGACGCAGGTCCTTGGGAGCGCTCACACTTGTGTCCAGTTATCTGCATAGAGCGGAGGCTCCTGCCGCCGTTCACGTTTGTTACAGAGAATAGACATATGCCCCTCACACTAGCACAGGGAATAGCTAATGAAGGAACACAATGGTTGCTTATGCCCGGGGCTGCTACAAACAAGGCTCTGTTACTCCCCCGCAGAACCACGAAATGGTAGTGTGTTTTTAATGGACAATAATGAATGTATTTGAAATATATTAGAATTGATTTAGCCCATACACTCGACTTTAAAATGAAACAAAACAAAACAAAACCCCGCTGTCTTCCAAAAAGGACGTTGTCCATTTGCATTCCACTGTGGTGATCTAGGAACGAGCGTCAGCTGTCAGTAAAAATTTGATGGTTGGTCGTGTTGTTCATTATAACTTTCTTTCCATATAATTTTTATAAATGGGTTATAATCTTTGGGATGGAAGCCGTGTTGAGTGGAAATGATGCCATAGTCTGGGGCAGTCTCCAGCGTGTCCTGGGACAAAGCGCTGAAGCGTTTTGAGGAGGGAATGTTTTTCTTGTGCCAAGCTTTGGATTCCTTCCTTTCATGTGAGTGGGACTCACAAGGAAGATTTTAACTAAAAAATTAAATCGTGGAATCATTTTAGTACACTGAGATCAGGCGAATCTGAATGCGGATGCCAGCACCTCCATCTACCAGCCCTCAACCTGGCACCCCGTGCATATGGCCTGTTTTCCTGGAAATCCCCACCTTTCCCGGCTGTCATGAGGGCAAGCACCAATAGCACACTTGTGGGAACAAGCCAACACAGGAGATAACGCTGAGGAGGCTAGTTTGAGTAGTTATTTTATTAGCAAAACGTTGTATTAATTGCTATCAGTTATCCATCTTAGGCAGACAGGCCTTGGTTATACGATGGACTGGGATTTTTATCAGGAGAAAAACATGATTTTCTTTTCCCAACTTTATGCTCTCATGACCAGGAACAAATCTTGAAGCTAGCCATGTCGCGGAGACCGTAGACAAATACGGGATCCCTTGCTGGAAAACTAGTAAGAACTTCAAGCAGAGCACCGGCCGACTTGTGGCTGTTCCAGGCAGGCGTGCGTTGCTGCTGACGGCGGCATACCTCTCAAGGGTCATTTTATTCTCAGTGAGGACACACAGGGCGACTAAGTCCCATGTGCTATGTGGCTCAGGGGCTTGGATTCAATTGAGGTGAAATGAGTTAAAAATGGGAACTTCAAATTTAATTTGTTCATTTGTACCAGGTGTGTGTGTGTGTGTGTGTGTGTGTGTGTGTGTGTGTGTGTGTGTGTTTTAGAGGTCAATGCCTGCCTGTGTGACAGAGGGAAGCAGTACCAGATTGTGCGGGCCTGGTAAGAACCTCAGAGACTTGTGGGAAGAATGCTACAGGGAGGACAGACATGGGCAGTGACCTGCTTCGTTATCCCAAGCGTCCAGAAACAGACCCGGAGTGGAATGGTGTGTCTTTCCTCAGGGGTTGCTGGTTTGATGATTGTGTCCTGGTCTCCCTTGGATAAGGGATCAAAGGTATTCTATTCCCTGCACTAAATGCCACAGGCTGTGCGTATAATCTACGCATCTGCTCTCACATCCAGTACATCATCTCTACACTGCTTATAGTATCTAATACCATGCTGATGCTATGTAAGTAGTTGTCATGTTGTACTATAATGACCGAAAAAAAATCTGTGTTTAGCATGGATGAATTTTCCCCAAAATAGCTTTCTTTCCTTCTCTTTTCCTTTCCTCTTTCTCTTATGAATCAGAGTCTCGTGTAGCCCAGGCTGGCCTTAATCTTGCTATGTAGCCAAGGGTAACCTTGAATTTTTGATTCCCCTGCCTCTATCTCTTGAGTGCTGGAATTATTGGCCTTTCCCAGCATGCTTGACTTGTGGGGTACTGAGGATGGAACCCAGGGCTTCTGCATGGCTGGCAAGTAGTCTCCCAGGGAGCTACGTCTCCAGTCTTCCCCCACTTTTTCTTTTTTTAAATCAGAGGTAGATGGAATCTTTGAATGTTGAACTAAGGAGACAGAAGACTGACTATTAATAAATTAGGAAAGCAGCAGGAAGAGGCACCTGAGAGGTTGGGACTATAAACATATCCTGTTTGTCTATTTTGGTTGATCATACACATACTTTCATGAATCTTCATATATAGTTTTTTTTCACAGACCAGAAAAAAGACATCTGCAGCCTAATGTGTCTTCAGCATCATTCACAATAGCTCAGGAGTGGAAACAATCTATGTGTCCATCAACTGATTCTAAAAAAAGAATGAAACCCTATCAGTTGTGACGACATGGAAGGAACTAAAGATCACACTATAGCACATGAGGTAAGCCAGGCACAGAAAACAAAAACAAAACAAAAAAACCACCCTCATGAGCTCATTCACATACGGAATACTGAAAGTTGATTCCATTCAAGTTGAGAGTAGACTAGCAGCTCCCTCGGGCTGGAGGTAGCTTTGCAGAGGGAGAAGATGGAGGAAGGATGATGGATGGAACCAAGTTAAAAGACAGGAGTGAGGAAATGTGGTGTTTGAGAGAGTGTTTAACCTGACTTAAACGTTATGCAATATATATAGGAATTGAAGCATCATATGGTATTCCATAAATAATAGTTTTATGTGTTTATGTGTTGGTTCTTGAAAGGAAAGAAAGAGAAAATGAAATTAAACCTGAGAAGCAACCATGAGGTGTAACATGAATTGCTAAACAGTCTTATTTAAAAAAAAAAAAAAACCCAGAGCCAAATATTGGGGTGAAAGTTGAAAGATCAGAGAAACAGAACAAGCCACAGCCAACCTCACCTCCCCAACTCCTCAGCCGATCCTGTTTCCACAAATCCTCAGACTGAAAGCCTCTGAGTCCTCACCCCTGGGGGTCTCAGTTGAACTGCTGCTTAGTTCCTGTCTCCTCATGCCTATACCTTCTCCACCCAGCCATGTCTCTTCCTGGGATTAAAGGTGTGTGTGCTTTCCAAGCAAAGGCATGGGATCTCAAGTACTGGGATTAAAAGTGTGTGCCACCACTGCCTGGCTCTGTTCCCAGTGTGGCCTTGAACTCACAGAGATCCAGATGGATCTCTTCCTCCTAAGTGATTGGATTAAAGGTGTGTGCCACCACTGTCTGGCCTCTATATCTAATCTAGTGGCTAGCTCTGTCCTCTGATCCCCAGATAAGTTTATTAGGGTACACAATATATTGATGCACACAATACATCACCACACTGAGTTATGGGTGAGAAAGCATTTCTTACTCAGTGACAGGGTGTCTGTAGCTGGGTCAGGCCCTGAGGTTGAGGCTGAAGGAAATGCAAGAAAAGTAAAAACTGTAAGCCAGCAATTTCATTTCTGTCCCTTCACTCACTAAGAATAAATGGCTTCTGTCCAGGGGCGGAAGCAGCAGTGACTCCCTTTTCCTGTGGAATTGTGGGTTGTCAGGGTGGGTGAACAGGGCCATCCTGAGAAACCAATGTGTGGGTTAGACCTGCAGGTGGTGGTGTTGGATTGGTTGGTGATGGATGCAGGTGGTGTTCGATTGGTTGGATTGGTTGGTGATAGAATCAGGTAAACTTTGGAAATCTACCTGTTAAGTGAAGTCACAGTTCATGCTCATTCATCTTAATTGTCAGGTTGAGGGGATTTAGAATGAACATAAAGATGTAAACCTCTGGCCAAGTCTGTGAGCAAGTTTCTTGATTAGATTAACTAAGGTGGAAAGATTCTCCCTAAATGAGAGTAGCACCATCTTATGGGCTGAGGATAATATATAAAAAAAGGAGCCAGCGAGCTCTCTGGCTTCCTGACTACACATGCAATGTGACCACGTGACCAGCCACCCATACCCCGACACCCTGACTCCCCCATCTTGATAGATTGCACCCTCCAATTATGAGCCAATGTGACACCCTAGTTGCATCTGTCAGTCATTTTGTTAAAACAATGAGAAAAGTCACTAATTCAGTGAATGTTGGCCAATCGCATCCTTCCTTCACGCCTCTTTATCTCTGAGATGATAGCATCAGGTTAGCTCATTGATTAAAATCCCCAGTGATTACAAACTAGGCTCTGGAGATTCCCCATCATTGAGTCAGGTGTTTGCACAGATGCTAAAGAACAAGCCAAACCCATAACCCTCCCAGGTAGTCTTGATGCACACTTGGGTTTGTGAACCAGGAGTTGAGACTTTGCTCTTGCGTTAGTCAGAAGGTTCTCTGAGCAGAATAAACCCGAGTGGTCTGATATTTAGCTTTTCTCAATTCTCTTTGTCCACCTGATGCATCTTCTAGGGCCAGTTTAAATCCTCAGCCTTCCTCTAACCTTTCTCCACTTCCAGGCACTACTGATCAGTCTTTTCCCATCTCTGGAATCATCCAGGACCTGGGAGGGTCTCCTCCATGTACAACAGCATTATTCAGTGTAATTATCAACCCGGCCGTCTCTTTTCGCTGGTCTTCCCAGAGAGAAGGGCATGAACCTCATTGGGAGAGCCTTGTCTGCTCCTGCCCGGACACCGTGGGTATTGACTTCCATTGGACTTCTCTGAGCTGGTGTCCCACCAGGTCACTGAGTCATCTCAGCATGATAATCGCTCCTCTGCTCACTGTCACTTCAGCCCAGTGAGCATCCGTGCCCCCTTTCCAGTGGGGCAGGACATAGTTTATTCATTGCGGTCACCTTCATGCAAATCTCCTGGGTATGTGTTTCTTGTGATTTTATTAGCCTGCAGGTGAGGGTTGTACTTGTCTCATGACAATGCTGTTAAATGCCTCAAATGGCAATGGTTTTTGGCAACTTTCGGTTTTGATTTGGGGAAGGTTGTGTGACAGCCTCTGTCCCGGTCATTCTTTCTTTCTCCACTACTTATTAGGCAATCTTGTCCCAGAAAACAAAATGAAAACGGTTGAATCGGCATGTATGGGAAAGGTGGAGATGGAGTTGGGATTGTTGGGGATGAGAGTGGGGGAGCAATACCACATGCCAGGTGGAGAAAGCCTGATTCCTCTGTATCAGGTTTCCTTGTTTTCCACACGCCTGATCTCACCCTCTGTGTAAAAACAGCACACACACGCACACACACACACACACACACACACACACACACACACACACGCCCCTCATAGTAAATGCTCCTTGTGATGTTGATGAGGAAATAAGAGAATTCTGGAGAGAGAGGCACGCCGTATATTCGAATGTGGTACCTAACCATGGCTTTCCAAAAGAACTTGGGTTTTGAAGTGCATCAGTGGGCAGAGTAAGAGTCCTCGTTCCTGGAGCGGATGGGGTAAGTGCTAGATACACACAGTGCTTGTTTCTCAGCCAGCAGGCTCATGGTAACTTGGATCCAGGTCTGGAAGGGGCTGTCTCTCTTCCTTACTCTGCTGAGACTCTGGTCTCTCTTTCCCCTCCCCCTTCCCTTCTAAAGCCTTCCTCTCCCAGGGGCACAGGCCACCTGCATGGTCAGACTCTGGCCGGGAATCTCCTGGAGAGCTCCTGGGATTCTCTTCTCTCAGGCCACCTGGTAGGACAGACCCTTCCCATTTTGGAACTGCGCTTTGTGTAGCTTCCTTTTCTTATTCTGTCCTTTTCCGGAGAAGTTGTCATCTGCCACGCTGGCTGTAATTACAATGTCCCTTAGGGTGCTGTCGTCCCTTTCCACTCACTGAGGTTTTAATACTTCCTCCCAATGTGCCGTGCTCACACGATTTCCCTCTAATCCGACAAAATCCCTCTACCTAACCTTAATGCAAAGGTGATTAGCTTTCTCTGCACCGTGTGGCTTCTTCTACAGGAGCAGCCTGCTCACCATGAGCCAGAGAGGTTGTGAGCAGAGCAAATCTTTGGTGGAGACCATGAGTGACAGACCTGAGCTAACAGGAGCAGCATCCTGCAGTAAACACACCACAGTTTCTCTGGAGCACAGGGCAAGGGTGAGGAAATGGGTCCCTGCGGTTTAGTTAAATCTTGATGACTGCAGTTGAGGACGGGGCTCATTTGATAGAGTCCTCGCCTTTGATGAAGGAAGCCCTGGATTTGATCTTCTGCCCACACAAACTACTTGATAGCCTCTACTTGTAGTCATAACAGGTGAAGACAGAGGCAGGAGGATTAGAGATTGGGAGCATCCTTGGCTATATAGCAGGTTTAAGGTCAGCCTGGGATACCCCGAGACATTGTCTCAAAAAAAAAAAAAAATCACAATAACCATGTTAATGTCTTAAGGGAGCACATACACACACCTATCTGGGTTATCGTTGCAACGTTTCTGTGAATCTTAACTTGTTCCTAAGTGAAGAGATAAACTAAAAATCAGTTTTGGCTGGCCTGGAACTCACTATGTAGACCAGGCTGACTTCAGACTCACAGAGATCCACCCGCCTCTGCCCAAATGCTGATATTTAAAGAGGTGCCACTATATTTGGCAATATTTTTAAGTAAGAGGCAATTTAAAGGGAGTGTGCGTGCTTTTCAGATATCTCAACACGGTGTCATCTTGACAAGCTTGGGTTTGTGAATCCCACTCTGCTACTTGCGGCCTTGTGGTTTCTGATTTTATTCTCTCCTGGGTAAATAGAAATAGAGATCTTGAGTCGGTACAACTGGAACAGCCGAGTGATGTGAGTTTTTCTTACTGAAGTCTCACTGAGTCCAGTCTATAGTTGATGAGGCAAATAGCCACGGACCATCTCTTTGTTTTAAATATGTCTCACATAGGACACCAAGTGAATCATGCTCCTTGCATTTTCAGACATTAGTTTCTTTGTTTCAAAATAGATCCCAGAGCTGGCAGGATGGGTCAGTGGGGTAAAGATGTCTGCCCCGAGCCTGACGACCTAAGTTTGATTCCTAGGACCCATGGTGGAGGCAGAAGAACAATCGAAAGTGTCCTCTGACCTCTGCACCACAGCAGCCACAGTCTCTCTCTCTCTCTCTCTCTCTCTCTCTCTCTCTCTCTCTCTCTCTCTCTCTCTCTCAAATGTAAAAGAACAACAACAAAAGCAAGACAACACATCCCAGAGCTGTCTGAGAAAAATCAGTGTCATATGGTTTAAATCTGAAATGTTCCCCCAGGCCTGTGTGTTGAAGCCTCCTGTTCAGGGGTGCGGTTGTGGGAGGGGCTGGAAACCTGGGGAGGTGGGGCTTAGCTGGAGAAAGCGGGTCAATCCTTCCTTGGGGCGTTATCTTGCCCTCCTCTGTCCCTCTCTGCTTCCTGTCCACAACGATCTGAACAGCCTCTATTGCATGATCCTACTGTGCTGTGTTCTGACCCCCCAACGGTCCAGGAGCAAAGAAGCCAAGGACAATGGATCGAGACCCCTGGAATCATGAGACAGAAGAACCTCTCCTTCTAAGTTGTTGACACCAGATATTTTTGTCATAGCAACATTCTACCTCCTCCTCCTCCATCCTCCCATATCTCAGAGGTCAGGACGAAAGTCTGTTACTAAGAGGAACCTTGAATAGGAAAGAAATGTCCAACAGGCAGGGACTCAGGTGGGACTCAGGGTCTGCGGTCGCCGCTATCTCTTGTCCTCTCACGGTGTGAGAGGGCGCTGTAAGGGAAGCAGAGCTAAAGGACATCACCGTTCTGTTTCTTCTGCTGGAGCCAATGCTACCGGGTCAGGCCCAGAGTGCAGAGGGGTTCCTCAGGGCCAAAGTTTGTCGTGTATCCTAAAATATATTGAGCACTGATTGTGTTGACAAGGACAATCATTCCTGAGCACGAGTCCAGTTCATCGGACTTCAGGATAACCAAGAGGAAGATTGTTGGCCAACTCCATTTGGACAGCTAAGTCTTGGGGACATCTAGACAACAGTCTTGCACCTCGGCCCCGCCCACCACAACTTAATCTTCTCACGCTCTCCTTGCTCTCCTTCCTATGGCTCATTTCCCTCTTCCACGGCTTTCCAGCTGGGCTCCAAGCACTAACTTCCTGTAAACACTCAGAAAGGACCCACGGTTGGTTCCCTTGGCTGCCACCCTCACTGAGTGACTGATGACACACTCACTGTGGTCTGGCCACCAAGAGACCTCATCCAGTCGTTTACCACAAGCCACATGTGGGTGGCTTCACAGAGTCAAAACTAATGATGATGAAATGAAACCTACATTTTCCAAACGCCATTGGGTGTGACCACAAAACTCAGCACTGCTCTGGAATCTGGGCACAAGTGGCGTTGCTTTGGGTTCGTACTCCAGAGAGGGAGAGAGCCCAGCCTTCCTTGCTCTAGGATGGGGGCATGGTGGAAGGTTTGGAGCAGTCACCTCAGCCACAGAAGGGGGGCTGTACATTGAGGTCGGCAAAGTGACAGAAAGCATCCTGGTCCCCCATAAACCAAGCCACTTCCTAGATGTCATCTTCCTCCCAGCACGGTCTTGGAGCTGGCTGTCTTTCTGTGTCCTGCCTAATACACATCGCAAATGACCCTCTCCCAAGCCTACTTCTGCTGTGTGTGGTCCCAGCCCTGCTGGTCTCCAGTTCTCTGTTTTCTTTGATTCCCTTCAAGGGAAAACTCACCGGTTTGAGACCTTTGGCACTCTGCTTCATGTTACCAACCAGTCTATTGTTGTGCTGTGATAATGACTTGCTCTGCAACCCTCTCCCAGAGATGGGTGTTTGAGGTCTCTGGGGATACTTGGCCATACTGCATTCATGGGAAAAGTGCTGAGCATCCCAATAGGCTGAGATATTGGGGTTCATGCCAGCTTCCCAGGGATCCCCCCATGAACACAATGAGACTTAGACCAGTTTTGAAGGTCACTGGTCAGTAACAGACCTGAGTGTCTACTGTAGCACAGAGGGTTGATGGTCTTTCCTGGTCTCTGTGTGCCTCTGCTGTGTTTCTGCCTTGGCACTGATGTGAAATGACATCCTTGTGTGCCACCCTCATCTCCATTGCCCAACTGTGACCCATGCCCAGCCCTGGGGATGTGAGCTGGAGAAGAGGACATGACCTCTTGGGAAGCTCAGCACGGCTTTGTGGGTGGCTCATTACCAAAGATGGGCACTGAACCCCTGGTTCATCCTAGGACAGGGATTTTCAGATGTAGGAAAACGGATGAACATTTCTCTGTCGCTTCTTTTTGTAGCTGCCAGAAGGCCTGGTATTTGATGTATTGTTGCAATGTTGTTTCATTTGTGTATGTGTATCTATGCATGTGCCCAGGTGTGTGTATGCATCTGTGCATACACATGTGTGTGGGTGTTTGCATGTGTATGTACATGAATGTGGAGGTCAGCTTACAATAGAAAATATCATTCTCAGATGCCAGGCATTTGTTGTTTTGCTTTGAGACGGGTTTCTACTGCCAGAACTACCAAATGGCTAACTGTCGCACTGAATTCAAGTGCATGCAGCCACATCTGGACTTTTCCCTGAGGAACACACTAGCTTTCTTCATGTAAGCTCTGGGTATTGAACTCATGCAAGGCAAGCACGTCATTGACGAAGCTGTTATACCCCCCCCAGCCCGTCTGTGCCCCGTGGCCGGTGTGCTTGTGTATAGTTTTGGTGTTGATTTGGGTGAATTTCCTTCCTCGCGGATGTCTTTCAGTGTGCAGTAGAGTAGAAGAGACCCTTTGAAGTGTGAGGGAGAGAACGTAGGGCCACGTTCCCCACATGACATCTAAGTCAAAGGAGAATACTAAGTAGATGATTGACACTCGTCATGAACATAGAGGGCCGATCCCAGTCTCTTTTTTTCTGACTCCCTATTGCATGCAAATGTTTTTAAATTCTGCATCACAAGTCAATCTAACAGAAGCAAACCTCTGGCCATCATTGCCTGGCATGTTTGCCTTTGAGTGGGATAGAATGGGCATGTCCCTCCCTCCAAGGACAACTATCACCGCTCTAAAGACAAGCAGGGTTTTAGAACCGGGCAGCGTTGGAAACAGGCTTTGGGCTCTGAGTTCTGACCCAGGCAGGGCAGGCCTGGCTGTTGTCACAGCCATCTGGTGGAGCACATTAGCACAGGACCAGCCCTCAGCTCAACATTGTTCTCTTAGCTGTGTCCATTCTGCAGGGACATTTTGGCAGCTCAGCGGAGTACAAAAAGGAGAGTTTTGCATTTGGGATAAATATAGCCACTGAGCTTCTCTCTTTCTTTCTTCTTTTTAAGAATACTCAATGAGCTGGGCAGTCCTGGCACACGCCTTTAATCCCAGCACTCGGGAGGCAGAGGCAGATGAATCTCTGAGTTCCAGGCCAGCCTGGTCTACAGAGTGAGTTCTAGGTCAGCCAGGGTTACACAGAGAAACCCTGTCTCAAAAAGCAAAGACTAGGGGTTGGGGATTTAGCTCAGTGGTAGAGCGCTTGCCTAACAAGCGCAAGGCCCTGGGTTCAGTCCTCAGCTCCAGAAAAAAGAAAAAAAAAAAACCTAAAATTAAAAAAAAAGAAACAAAATTAAAAAAAACAAAGAGAGAGAGAAGAGATGAGAGAGAGAGAGAGAGAGAGAGAGAGAGAGAGAGAGAGAGAGAGAGAGACTTACTGAAAAGGCTTACCCTGGCTGTCTGAATTGCTCAGTGATACCCCCTCCCACACACAATGTTGTCCTCATTCTGTCTATGACATTGACATGGACGATTGACAGGAGCCGCTAATTGACCAGAAGATCTTTTAAAATGTGTGTGTGTGTGTGTGTGTGTGTGTGTGTGTGTGTGTGTGTGTGTGTTGTGTGTGTGTGTGTGTGGTGTGTGTGTTGTGTGTTGTGTGTGTGTGTGGGGGGGGTGTGTGTGTGTGTGTGTGTGTGTGTGTGTGTGTGTGTTTGAGAGAGGAGAGGTGAGGGCACATGTGGGGTCAGGGGACAGTGTTTAGGGGTCAGTGCTGTCACCGTATTCAGTCAGAGTTCCTCTGGTTTCACCTGCGGTGTAGTGGACTCCAGGCTGATCCAGAGCTCCCAGCCGAGTCTCCTGTCTCCCCCTC
This sequence comes from Peromyscus leucopus, assembly GCF_004664715.2. Classification (NCBI taxonomy): domain Eukaryota; kingdom Metazoa; phylum Chordata; class Mammalia; order Rodentia; family Cricetidae; genus Peromyscus; species Peromyscus leucopus. The sequence continues at coordinate 7,492,268 of NC_051073.1, forward strand.
CCACCTGGAGAACAGCGCCGGGGTTATAAGAGCCTGCTGCTGTATCAGGCTTTTTACACAGGCTCTTGAGGATCAGATTCAGTCACCAGCTTTGTACAGTCAGCACTTCTCCCCACTGAGACATCTCCCAGGCCCCATCTCTCTCTCTCTCTCTCTCTCTCTCTCTCTCTCTCTCTCTCTCTCTCTCACACACACACACACACAGATGGACAGACATACAAACAGATATACATACACATGCATACACACACAGACATACACACTAAAGAAACAGACAGACACACAGACATACACACTCATAGACACACACAGATGGACAGACACACATACAGATGGACAGACAGACAGGCAGACAGACACATGCACACACACACAGTGACTCATCCAGGGGCCTGGAGAGGAGGCTCAGTGGTTATGAGTACTTGTGCTCTTGCAGAGAACCTGGATTCAGTGTTCAGTTCTGACCACCCACAGAGTGGTCCACAGCCACCTGCGGCTCCTGTTCCAGGGGACCTGACACCCTCTTCTGACCTCTGCAGGCTCCAGGCACACATATGGTACACATACATATAACACTCACACACATAAAACAAAGACTTTTTTTTTAAAATTGGACTCATCCAAAGAAACATTTGTCTTTTTTTTTAAATCCGAAGAGTTTACCTTTGATTACCTAGAATTAGGAGGAGCTGTCTACTCATACACCCATTCCACATGAATGGTTTTACATCTCAAAGTCTACAGCCTTCTTGCGTTCAGAAACAGCTCTTGTTCACCTGTTCCTGGAGAGTGTTCCATTTCAGCTTTAGGAAACGCTTTGATCCTAGCCAATCATTTCAGACGATCTTGTATTTACATCAGTGCCTGTAAGACACCAGGAGAAGACGATCTGTTGATGTACTCGGTGGAGTTGGATTTTGCTCCTGTTGTCTTGTTTGTGGCTTCCTGGGAAGCTCTGTGCCTTGTCTATTCTCCATAAAAAAGCGCTTGGGAGCCCAAAGTTGCCTGTATGTGGTGATTCTATCCAGTGCACGTTCACTGAGCGCTTCTCTGTCTGTGGCTGGACGGTTAGATGTGCGCTGCCTGGGACTCCGGTTTAACAGGGGGTCAGTTAATATGACTAATCTTAATATGAGATGAAGAAGAAAAAAAGTAAAGGGCTGGAAATGCCAGGGTGGGTGTGGAAGACTGGGAAGGAAAGGTAAAACTGTGACCTTGAGTTGAGGGAGGGGAAAATAGAGCCAGGATAAACTGCATGAGAAAATAAACTATTTTCCATAAAAAAGGGAGAAGCTGGGCAGTGGTGTCGCACCCCTTTAATCCCAGCACTTGGGAGGCAGAGGCAGGTGGATCTCTGTGAGTTCGAGGCCAGCCTGGTCTACAGAGTGAGATCCAGGACAGGCACCAAAACTACACAGAGAAACACTATCTCAAAAAACCAAAATAAATAAATTAATTAATTTAATTAAATTAAAGGGGAAAAAACTGTGACCTTAATGTGCACAGCTTCTGTGTCTCTGTATAAAATGTAATTCCTTGATTTGCAAGTGTGAAAAATCATTTCATTTCATGCTTCTAGTCAGGGCTATGCCTCAAAGCTCTTGTTTTAAAAAGCACATTTCTTAGCTGGGCAGGCATGGTGATGCATACCTTTAATCCCAGCACTTGGGAGGCAGAGGCAGGTGGATCTCTGTGAGTTCCTGGCCAGCCTGGTCTACAAAGCCAGTTCCAGAACAGTTAAGGCTACACAGAGAAAGCCTGTCTTGGAGGGGGGAGGGAAGCATGCTTCTTAAGTCAGCGTCTCTGTAGGTTTCTAGTTGCCCAGAGTAGAAGATGGGGCAACCGTAGTTAGTGAGCGAGGATTTGCCATCCTGGGTCTTCTGATGTGTTCAGTATATGTCAGATAAAACAATGCAAATATGATTTTGGAACCAGCTTCAAGTGTCATTCTTTAGATGCCTGCCACTATTTTTTGTTTGTTTATCGCTTTTGAGACTGGGTCTTCCCCTGGCTTGGCACTCACCAAGTAGGCCAAGTCTGGCTTTCTAGCAAGCCTCCCTCGAGATGGGTTGCAAGCCTTCCCCGCCACCCCAGCTTTATTTTACATGGTCCTGGGGATCAAACTCAGATGTATTTGTGAGGCTTCATCGACTGAGCGACTCTCCATGCCTTACAATATTTAATTTTTACCTTAACTAAAATATGAAAAGGGCTAATGGCAACATTTTTACCTTAATTAAAACAGGCACTGCTGTGGGCGATGGTAAGAAGCAGATGGGTGGGTGGGTGTGGCTGGAGCCCTGATCCCGGCTGGTGGAGGGGCTATCAGGAGAGAAAGGCAAGGACTGTGTGCCCGGTCCATTGATGCTGGAATTGAGCAGAAAAAGATGGACAGCCTTCTGGATGCCCTGAAGTGGAAGCTCCCTGCCAGTGCCCTCTGGGCTGGCTGAAGTAATTTCCTTCCTGTGTTGGCTAAGCTATACTGGACTCCAGTGTCTTCCTCAGCATTGACTTAGCCTGAATAGTTTTCAGAGGCGAGAGCTGGGCATGATGGGAGCCCCCAGCCCAGTTCCCAGGTGTCTCATCTCTCTGAGGCTCCTGGCTGTACTTCAGAATGTTGCTGTGCTGGTCATCTGAGGGCCATAGACAGAGGGCCTAACTGTCCTCTTGCCAGCTGGGAGTTCCCAAGGCTTCTGCGGTAGGGGACACCGGGGATTCTGATAGCTGGAGCCTGACCTGCCCAGGGCACGTTAGAGAATGCCCATCTTGTCTCCATTCTACAGTGGAGGAAACAGACATCACACAGCTTCTGAGAGGCCTAAAAACTCCAAGGCAGGCTTTTAGTCCCAAATGAAAGGGGAGGAAATTGCTTGTGACCTGATTTTGTCCTGAGGGTGGAATTTCTCTGTGGGCCAGGCCACCAGGAAGAGAGCTCCGTGAGCCAGATTGCTTTGGGGGTGCGGGAGGGGAGAGAAAGTTAAATTTCTAGAGACTAGAGAAGGCTAGCTCTCAAGGCAGCCAGGGAGACAGTTACAAATCTGAAGGTCCAGCCTGAGAACTTCAGCTAACTGCTCCTAGTGCTCAGAGCACTAGCCGGTCGATGTCTGTGCAAACGCGGCGTGGATGGTCCTGTGAATGAGGAACTTAAGTGTATAAACCTCTGTGCACAAGCCGTTCCCATCTGGGTATCTGGATATGTGTGCACCCTCAAGCAACCGGTTTGGTCCCCCACACAAAAGTAGGCGCTTTGGATTGGTTTTGTGTTCCCGCTTCTCGGAGGAGGACCTCCAACCTTTTCTCAGCCAGTGGACCCAGAGGCTGAGCAGCCACCGCCCTTTTTCAAAGAAGCTTCTGCATGGCACAAGCCAGCTGGGCATTCGGAATCCGTGCAGTGCACCCAGACACGCGGGAAATAGTAGTCCCTCTGCACCCACCTGTGAGACCCAGGAAGCCAGCGGGAGGAGAGGACCCTTGGGCACCTTTCAAAGCGAGTTTTCAAAGCAATCTCTGTAAGCCGCCATGCTACGCAGCGGTGGCTGGAGGAACCCGATTCAAAATGCCACCTCCAAGGTAGCTAGTGTTCTGCCAGGCTGTCTGGCTTCCGAACCCACGGACGGAAATTTCAAGGGCCAATTCGACCCACCGGCGCTTTGGAGGGTAGTGGGCCAGGGTGTTGTTGTAAAGCCGAGTCTGAAGCCCCACAGAGGTGAGTCCCAGCAAAACCTCTGGGGTCCCACCGCCTCGGTGTCTGCCTGGTTTCTGCGACCCCTTTCTGAATCGCTCCCCAGGCTCGGAAAGCGCAACCGGGGCTGAGGCTTGGGATTCCGGCTGATACCGGACCCGCAGCTGTCCTGGCAGTAACGACAGTCCCTAATGAGCAGCCATCGCGGCTCACCTGCTCCGGCCCTTCCTCCACCCTTGCAGCGCGCCCATCGGAGCCCGCTAATTGCTCAAGTCTGTTGGCACAGCCTGTAACCCAGATGGAGGCGTCAGGGACAGATGGGGTCCAAGCACCTAGGGGGAGCACCCAGGAGCTTCCCTAATGCCGGTTGTGGGGAGGGGGCAGCATCAGATCCAAGAGTTCCCCAGTTGGAGCTAAGCCAATCTGCGGACTGCTGGATCTGGGGCTGGGGCTGGTATGGGCTTGGTCAGAGGGACTCTTGTAGGACAAGCCGGCAACCTGAGTTTATGGACTGTGGTCATTTGCCCCAACACAGGTTCTTAGCCCGGAATGTGGGATAATAGCAGCTCCTCAGAGTTACTGTGAGAAATCCATGAGCTGGTACACAATGGTGTCAGTGCTGTGCCCACTCCCCTCCAATAAATATGTCCACCTCCTTGTCCAGTCCTTTTATCCCTAGCCTGAACTGCCAGCTCAGCTCTGGGTCCTCCTAACTGCATCCTCTTTCATTAACCTGCAGCCAGACAATGCAGCCATATGGCAATAACTCAGCTCCTGGGAGAGAGCTGAAAATAGGTGTGTGTGTGTGTGTGTGTGTGTGTGTGTGTGTGTGTGTGTGTGTGTTCTCTATCTACCGGGTCAAGCCTCCTCCCTCACCTCTGCTCAGGTTGCCCCTGCACTCTGACAGGGAATGGAGTAATGGCCCTGTTTGGGAGGCTGGGCTTTTGACCAGTGGTCAAGCTGACTCAGTGAGTTCCTGAGCCTCTCCCCAGCAGTGGGGGTGGATTTAGGAGCATCGGCTATTTTTCTTTGAACAACCAGGCCTGATTTTGGTCTGTAGAGGTTATGAGTGACAGTTGCTCACCCATAAGCTGTCTTGTGGCCCTTGATGTAGGGCTGTTGGTGAAGACTTCCTATGATCCCTTCGGGTATTATGTGGGGAGCAGAAGACTTGGCACAAAATCTGTAGTGATAAACAGAGTCTACTGGAAGAGATGGAGGGTACGGGGCGGGGGGGGGGGGGGCTTTGTCTAAGATGAGCTTGGCCACAGTATCGAGGTACTTATTTAACAGGGTTCAGACAGACCTCTAAGCTGATTCTTCCCTAACAGGAAACTGCTATTTCTCTATCATAGAGTACATGAGAATATGGGGGGGGGGGTTTGGGGGGCATTCAAGCATAGCACCGTAGCTGGATCCCGTGGTGCAGGCCTATAATCCCAGCTACCGGGGAAGCTGAAGAAGGAAGATTGCATGTCCAAGGCCTGCCTGGGTTATAGATGAGTTCGAGGCTAGCTTGGGCAACTTAGTGAAAACCTGTCTCAAAATAAACCAGTAAATCAATAAATAGGACAGACAGTAGTGGAGAGCATCGCTTGTCGTTCACAAGGTTCAATCCCAAGTGCCTAAAACAGACTACAAACAAGCAAACCTTCACACCCTGTGAAGGAGGACGAGAACAGGTCTTACTTGCATAGTTGAAGGAGCACCAGGTCATCAAGGGTGTCCCTGGCACTACATCTTCCCACAGCCACACTAGAGTCCTTGGCCTCCCTGGGAGGGACACCCCTGGGCCTGGCAATGTGTTCCTCCGCCAGGGTACCCACTTTGTCTGCCAGTTTGCCTGCCCTCTGTTCATGGTCTCTAATGTGAGTCCCTCTGTGGCACCAGAGGGACCTCATAGCTCTAGCCGATCCCGAGAGTCCTCCAACACTGAGTTCAGGGGATCAGTCCCTTTTCTAGGACTTGGACCTAGGGGAGTGTGGAGAATGTGGGGATGGTGTGCTCGTGGGGGAGGCGCAGAGGCTAGTGGAGGTGACTCAGCTTCTCTCCCATTGCTCCCCAGGCTCTGTCCACTCCATCTCCAGTGGCGTTCTGGACTTCAGTCTCTCAGATCTTGTGTCTGATGAGTCCCTGGGCCCTGTGACTGAGAGCTAGGGAGTCATGAAGGCCACAAAGAGGACATGGCTGGGTAGAGGCTGAGGAGCTGCTCAGAACTGGAAGGAAAAAAAAATCTGTGACAAAGAAGTCACAAATAAAGTCTGGAGGGAAAAATAAAATCTCATGACGGAGGTCAAAGTGGTCACCCATAGTCTCCTGGGAGCACCTCTCAGGGTAGATCAACACTGACCTGAGACCTCCTGACCATGGAGCAGGCGAGGCCCACCCTAGGACAGGAGTCACCTGCTGTGGTTAGAGGTCTGGGGTGCCTCTCACTGAGCCCAGGCCTCCCCACAGCTGAGGCTAATGACTCAGGGGAGGGCCCAAAGCCAGGATGGATACCAGTCCTCCCTCTTCTGTGGGGGACGAGGAGGCTCTGAGCCTGGGATAATTGGGGTCTGGGATGGCAAAGCAGACTTGGTTTCTTTCCTTGCAATTGTCAAATGCATACGGCCTGGGCAGGGACTTGCAGAACCTTGCGTGGTGTGCCAGCTTTAGACACTGCCAGGGTGCCCATCTCTGCTCCTCCAGGTTCTTAGCTCGGCTTTAGGGATTCCCAGGTCCTGGCAACCTTAGGTGTGTGTGCATGTGGGGCTGGACCAAACACCCAGCAAGCTGCACTTCAAATGGGATTTCAGAATCAACAGGAATGAACCCTGCTGAGCATTGCCCTTTCTGGGGTTCCACAGGTCCTCTCTCTCTCTTCTCTATGCTCCCAGGAATTCCAAATGCCTCCTAGCCTTAAGGAGAGGAGGAGAAGGAGGAAGAAAGAAGGATGAAAGACAGACAAGAGGAAGAAAAAAGTAGTGGTGGTGGTGGTGGTGGTGGATGTGGTGGCCGCTGTGGTGGTGGCCATGGTAGTGGCCGCTGTGGTGGCCTTCTGTGATAAGCTAGGTGGGGCCTGCAACAGCTCACCCCTGAGAGCCTGCATTTCTGGCTAGCAGACAGGCATTACCCACTGGAGGTGGGAGAAGTACCTGTCCTGGAGCCATCGAATGGGTCTACAGAAGGGTCCACCCTCACTCAGGCCTGAGTGAAGAACTCCTGAATGGGCTGGGCTCCCAGGAACCGAACTAAAAAACAAAAAACAAAAACAAAACAAACACAGGGAAATCTCCAGTTCCAAGTCTAGATACCTTCTGCTGGCGGCCACTAAAGATGCCATCCGATAAAGGGTCTGCTGCCAGCACCAGGCTGACATTTCAGAGATCCTGTTCCTACGCCAGCGCTCCAGAGGGTTGGCTGGAGCCAGAAGCTTTTAACATTTTCTGCACGGAATCTCTCTTGAAAGTAAAGTCCCGAATTTGCACTGCAGTTTAGGATTCTAAGAAACCAGGTGTCTCAGAGAAGACAGAGCTGCCCCTGAAAAGTTCGCAGGGCCATGGGGCTGCAGGAGAAAGCTGCCTTAAGGCTAGGAAGGTTCCCGACGCCCACAGTTTGCAGGCCGGTGGGTATGGAGAAGGGATGAAGCCTTAGTGAGTACTCATCAAAACCTGAAGAACGTTGCACAAAACGCCCAGGCTTTGCGGGGCCTCGGGCCACCAAGAGTCTCTCAGCTGAAGCCAAGGGCTCAGTGGTGGCCAGCGAAAGCCCTTGAGCAGAGAGAAAATAAAATCCCGGCTGAGGCGGACATTGTTAGAGCTCCCAGAACCTCAGCAAAGGCCCAAAGTTCCGCACTCCCGGAAGGAAAATTCATTCTTGAACTAGCTCAATTTTCAATTGAAGGGAGAAGGACTTTCCGAGTAGGTGTGAGAAATTAAAAAGCCCAAGAAAGCTGTGGTACACATCAGGGCGTGTGCCCTTTTAAAGAAACCATGTGTTAGGGGAGGGAGTAGCAAAAATCCTCTATATTTTTCCGAGCCTAAGCCTACCAAACGAGCTACAAATCCTCCCCCAGAGGAATCGCGGTTCTCAGTGTCTCCCTGCCCCTCCCCCAACCCCCTCTCACGGACCGAAAACACCCGACTCACTTTAAATTTTATTTAAAATCTCAACACTCCATCCTTTGTTTCGTTTTTATGCAACCAAACAAGTAATAAATATTATTTAGCATTTTTTTTTCTTTACAAAAATAAAACAGATGATAGGTGCACTCTGCAGGGCCCGCGCGGGAGAGGTGGGATGTTAGGAGGCAGGCGTCCTAAAGCCCATGGTGCAGCGCAGGCCGGGGAGCGAGTGAAAGGATTTGCCGCTTGTGTTAACCGTGGCAAAAGTGTGTGTGTGTGTGTGTGGGTGGTGGGGGGGGGTGGGACAACAGAGAAAGAAAACAGCCGGCTTAGACTCCGGAGGGGCTGGCAGTCACACGAACAAAGAGCCTAGCATCGTGCACTTCATCGATATTTACATACACAAGAAATTATTAAAATCCCAACGGAACCCCCCCTCCCAAAGAACTCAAACTATATTCACAGCAACTTTCTGATGTTGTGCTGTCAAGCCCTCCGGTACCTAAAACAGCTGTCCCCAGCCGGATAAGAAACCAAACTGCCTTGTGCTTAGCATAGGGGATGGTGGTGTAGTTTCTATTTAAAAATAAGGTCTAAAGAGCATCCCGTCCCCAGGTCGGTAGTTTGGATTATTCCATTCCACAAGTGCTTCTATTTTGAGCGTCTGTAAAGCTTGCTCGCGTGGTCGGAAAAAGGAACATTCACAGATTTGTTAGGAAACCACAAGTCAACAGGAGAGACAGGACAGAAGGCCACACTTCTGAGACCACACAGGTTCCCCCGGTTATGGAAATGGGACACGGTCTTCAGCGCCCCTGATACCCACGCCAGAGTCAACTAGCCTAGCGCCCCTGGCCCTGGGCCAGGGATGAACCTTGGGAGTGAGGCCTAGCGGTGGCTTCTGTGGTGCGGCTCCTGGGAGTCTCCTACCTGGCCCGAAATGGGGAAAGGTAGTCAAGTGCCCCTGTGATCTGCCTCTTGGCAACGAGCTGCCTAAGCCGAGACAGGGAGTCAATCTGTGCACACGGGAAAGTCAGTTTTTAGACTCTTCCTGGGGGTGCAGGGCGGGGGGAGTTCCAGTGATGGATGTATCCGCGCGCGCCTTGTACCATGGCGGCTCCCAGACCCACCGAGAGTTCAGCCGAAGAGTTAATCAGGTCCTGGAGCGAAGGCGTCTCACTCCCGGCTGCTCCAAATGCTCCCACTACTTCGGCTCCCAGATATTGGACTCCCCGTCATTCCCTAGGCCCAGCCCATGGTCCAGCTCCCCTTCTTGCAGCAGAGCTCCGGAGCCCCAGCGCTGGCCAGTCCTGGCTGCTCCACAGCCCTTGGCTCTCCAGAACGCACGCCGCTGGCCGGCTCACTTGGCGTCGGAGGTGAGGCGCGGCAGGCTGCCGGCGCCCATGGCCGACACGTGGTGGTGCGGCGGCGGCACCTGGCACATGCTGCAGGGGCAAGGCATGCCGCCCCAGTGCTGGAAGCCACCGCTGCCACCGCTGCCGCCACCCCCGCCTCCGAGAGGGGCGGCTGCGGCCGCCGACGGAGACTTGAGCAGGCCGTGGGGAGGCCGGATGGACCCGACCGAGGACAGCCCGGAGCCCGGCAGGGAGGCGCTGGACACGGCTGCAGCGGCGGCGGCGGCGGCGGCGGCGGCGGCGGCGGGAGGAAGGATGGGGTGGTGCACGGCGGGGTGATGCGCGGCGTGCGCGGCGGCGGCGGCGGGGTGCGCTGTGGCTGTGGGTAGCGGCGCCGTGTGTGCCAGGCCGCCGCAGGCCGACGGGTGGAAGCCGGCGTGGTGCCCGCCGTAGATCTCGCTCACCAGCCGCTTCATCTCCTCCAGGGAGTTGGTGAGCATCAGGATGTAGTTTCGCGCCAGCAGCAGCGTGGCGATCTTGGAGAGCTTGCGCACCGACGGGCCGTGCGCATACGGCATGACCTCCCGCAGGCCGTCCATGGCGATGTTGAGGTCGTGCATGCGCTTGCGTTCGCGGCTGTTGATCTTCAGACGCAGCTGCTGCAGCTCGGGCTCCGTCATCTGCTTCTTGTCTTTCTTGGTGGACGACGTGGCCGCCGACGACGTGGACGAGGACGTGCTGGAGGAAGAAGACTTGAAGCCGCCGCCGCCGCCCAGTTTGTCCCCGGGATGCGCGCCCGCTGCGCCCATGGCCCCTCGCAGTTCTGCGCTCAGCTCCGGCGGGCAGTCGCTCGGCGTGGACGAGGACACGGTGCCCCCTGTGAAGCCGCTGCTGCTGCCGCCCTTGCTCCGGGCCGGCAGAAAAAGATCATCGGGTTCTGGCGACGACGGGCGACTCGACACCAGGCTGGCGTCCGAGTCCATGGCCCCGGGGATAATCTTAGCTTTCGAAGGGTCCTTCCTTTTTCAACTGTCAGAACTTGAAAGGAGGGACAGATAGATGAGAGAGAGAGAGAGAGAGAGAGAGAGAGAGAGAGAGAGAGAGAGAGAGAGAGAGAGAGAGAGAGAGAGAGAAGTGAGATAAAATTGCCGCTCCCGCCTGCAGCGCAGCTCAGGGTACCCGCAAAGGTGGCCGATGTCCACCTCGCTGCTGTTTTCTGGCCTGCTAGCAGCCCGGGACACGGCAGTGCTCCTAACGAATCTCCCCGCCTCCCCTTCCCACTATCGTCCACGGGTTACTTTATTTCAGGGAGCCCTGGGTGGCCGTCGGTAAGGGACATTCTAGAGGTTTTTGTCTCTTCATTCCAGCCTGGAATAAATGGGGACTTTTCTTTGGGCTGGAGTTCTAAAAAGAGAAGTATGTCTATGTCACGCTCAGACGCATCCACCTTATTTCCATCGACACGACACAGTAAACACGGGCACGCGTGCACACGCGCACCCAGAGCCAGCACGGGGCTTCGCAAAGCCAAGCGCTGCTTCTGCCGCGGCGCCGGGGCCTGGGTTCCCGCAGCAGGAGTTAACTGGCGCTGGGGATGGATGCTGCGGTGAGTGCCGGCCGCACCAAAGCCGCTACCAGGAACAGCTGACCCGCAGGGGCAGGGTCCGGGCCAGCAAGCCTGCGCGTAGGGGTGTACCCTAGGTCCTAGCGGAGTTGGGGAAGTCAGTCCTCAGGAGCTAGGCTTGGGCAGCTCGAGGGGCGGGGACACTCACTGTGAACTGGATTCGAGGTGCTCGCTGCAGAGGAGAACCTGGCGGCCGGCGCTGGTGTCGGCTCGGTCTGTAGGAAGCACCCACACCTTTCGGGGTTCCGCGGGTTTTTATAGGCGGGTGGAGGCAGTGGCGACGGCGGCGGCGGTGGTCCGGGCGGGGGCGGGAACAATGTGCTTTTCCTGGAGGGGCCGCGGCTCCAATGAGCTGGGCCGGCCCGAGGGGCTGCAAAGCTGATGTCATCCGGCTAATTCCGCTCAATGAAACCCGCTCGGCCCGGCACACGCCTACTCTCAGCGCACAGCCAATGGGCGCCCGCGGCGGAGAGATTCGTGGGGAGGGACGGGAGGAGGGACCTGGGCAGGGAAAGGCCAGAGCCGAAAGGGAGGAGGAGGAGGGCAAGCTAGGTGGGGTGGTTAGAGAGGGCTGGGGACTCTGGGCCAGAGGGGACATCTGCAGCTTTCTATAAAAAAAAATATGGTCGCTGTAGCGTCAGGCAGGGGTGAGGAGTGGGGTGGGGACCCCGCAAACTCGTCAGAGAGCCAACCAAGTCAAGGTCTTAGGGTGTACCCGGAGGCTGCGTGCCACACCTGGAGCCCTGGATAGCCCCTCCCCGCCCACCCTGCGTGCGCCTGTCGTCTGCTGCCCGACTCTGGCCGGGGGTTTTCGTCCCTCTGGCGCGAGCCAAGGCTAACCGAGTACAGAACACCCCACTCCCTCAGCCCGCTTCTCATCGGTGGGTGTTGCCGCCGCAGTTCCGAGGACAGGCGGTAGCGCCCCCAGGTGGGAGCACGGCCTTGGGGGACACAGGCCCACGAGGAACCGGAGAAATCGCAGCTCATCATGATGTGGAGGGGTGTGTAGGAGGAGCACCGGAGAGATAGATGTTCGTACAGCCCTCGCACTAACGCCTAGCCAGTGAAAGACTCCCGCTCCTACCTACCAGCAGGGGAGCGCAGCCCCCGTAGTTTCAACACCACCTTGAAGTCCACATCGTGGGGTAGGGGCAACATTATTTGCAAAGCGCTATCTGAGGCCCTGAAGGGGAGTTGATACTTGAACGACACTCCTGGCTGCCTTGGAACACTTTTTATGGGTAGGAGCAGCTTTCATCGAAAACCAACAGGGAAAAAGCGGAGAAACCCGATCTGGAGAACTGTCTGGGGTAATTTAGAGATAACTACACGTTTACCCATTTTACAGAAGAGAAAAATCTAGAAACTGATTTCGGCAAGCCTAAGGAAAAAAACAAACAAACAACAACAACAACAACAAAAAAAAAAATCGCCAGTCCTATACAGGTGGTCCTTGCCTACCGCAGATGCAAGCATTTGGCGATCCCTAAGCATAGAGACAGCCGATTCTCTCCTCAGCCCCCAACTGTTTCTCACATCCAGACGTTTCCAGCTCAGATTTGTTTTGTTTGTTTGTTTGTTTGGGTATTTATCTCAGGTACAGATCTCGAATGCTACACGCTCCCGCCCCAGATACATAGGAGCCCAATTCTTTCTCAGGGGGTTTTAACCGTCCTTTCTCTGGTTGCTTCTATTGCTTGGTATTTTATTCGCATATATAGTTCTAACAACAAGCAAAGCGGACAATCAATAATTGACCTGGTAGCAAAGTCAGAACAGACGTGAAAACTCGGGCTATTGCCCCGCACTCAGTGAGAAGTCTCCCTCTGGGGTCCACCCTGGAGAGTGGGCTGTCGCGTTTATCCCAAGTCTCGTGCCTTCTGGAGCTTTGTTTTCCAACCCGCGTGTTTCCCAGCTGGCTCTGCAGCCATCCGTTAAATATGTATTTAAAACATGAAGAATCGAAGCGTGGTGATAATGTCGCCCAACGGTTATGAGGATGACCCATAACCGTTCAATTAGCAGAATCTGTCACATGGGGGTTGGGGTGGAGATTAGGAACTTGGGCGTGTGAGGACCACTCTTGGGCCTTTGGGGCGAACCGCAGTGAGGGTGTGTGTGGGGCTGCGTTCTGTGGGGCCACCAGCTGGGGCGTGGAGCTGTGCGCCTGCCAACCTAGCTAACAAACCTCAGGCGGCAGCCGCCCAGGCTAGTGTGGCCGCCTGAGGCATCCGGGAGCCCTGGTTCCTTCTTTTGTTGCGGTCCACTGGTTTGTCTGTCCCGCGTCCGGAAGTCTGCGAGGGTCAGCAGGCTGGCATTCTCTGCACACTTGGTCCAGTAGCTGGGGATGAAAGTTGGGGGGTCCATTCTACGGCGGCGAGAATCTGGAGCCTGGAAAGGCGGAGCCCGAAGGCGGGAGCGCATGCTTCTCCGCTCCCAGCCGCCGCACATCCCCTAGCTCTGTGGCCAGACTGCCCCGGCAGTTCCAGGATGTGCAGCGGCATCTCGTGGTCCTCACTCCCGAAGTCGGAAGTTCTGACCCGCAGCTTCCAACAGTCTCCTCCTCCGATCCGCTGCCTCCCTTTCATCTGAGCTGCTTGCTGCCTGGGGAATCATCTGTGTTCCCAGGTCTCTGGCTCAGGGGCAAGTTGGAGGCTGGAGATATTTCCTTGTGTCTCCTTTACCATCACCCCCTCACCCCCACCCCCATGGAAACTAGACGGGGTTGGTCCTCGCTTGCCCTTCTCGATCGAGAGACAACTTTCTCACTGGTCTGGATCCAGCTCCTGCTGGTGTGTCCAGGGCGGGTCCCGGAGCTGCGTTCCTCACCGGCGTGCGCAGCTGGACCAGCGTTCCTTCCCCAGGAATTGAGTGCTCACTTGCTTAGGCTAATCCGCCAGCCAAGCTCAGGCACTTCCTGGCTGGCCGAGGCGTCCTGGAGCTGTCGGCCCCCTCCTTCAAAACGGAAGACGTGTTTTTCCCTCCCCTTTGTGTTTCCTTCGCACAAAAGGCCGGGTGCATGTCAGGGCCGGCCTTTGCTCCACAGCCTGGCCGCCCAGGAGGAGCCAGTGCCAAACCGGCTGGGGTGGACTCTTTCGGGGCTCCAGGGCTCAGACCTCCCACCGCTTCCCGGCTTCCGCGTTGGGTTCTGGCTCTCCCCCTTCCCTCCCTTGGTCCCTCTAGCATTCAGGTTGCGATTCTGCCTGGCTGCCAAGAAGAGCGGTGTCCTTGTGCCGAGCCCTCCCGGGGTGCGGGGTGGCGGTGGCCGTCAAGGCTCCTGGCACTGGAGAGTGGGGATGATAGGTGGAGGTCCGGAAGCCAGGAGGAAGGCAGGAGGGCAGTCTTAGGGCTCCGACGTGTGCGGTAAGACGCACCAGGAGTCGACACTCAGCTCAGGGGCCAGCAGGCCTGGCCAGTGTGTACCACAGGCCGTCTGGCAGGTGGGTAGGCGCTTGGTGAATGTTTCTGAAGGCGCAGTCTTGCAGCGGTGCATGGACTAGTGCGAGGCGTAAGGGTAAAATGGTGCATCTGTAGGCAAAGGCATGTACTTAGTGAGTAGTGGGGTCTGTGCTCTGGACCGTGGCGCGTGTGAACTGGTGACTTCTTCAAGGTTACCTGAGCCATTGCCTGCACTTAGCTGGTTTTGACAGGCTCTCTTTCAGTGATTCTCTCACTGGCCCATTTTAGAAACGAGGAAACTGAGTCTCAGGGAGGTGATCCATGCCATTAAAATGAGTCCTGGTCCTGGCCCGAGTTCCTGGTGGAATGACATTTGGATAGAACTGAAGAGGGATAGAAATGAACTTCTTTTGGGCTCAGCATGTCACCCCACATTCCCAACAGCTTCCTTGGTATTGGTGTTGGGATGGAAGTATGATTGTTTGTATTTCACAGATACCAGTGATTAGAGGTCCCGGCAGGAGCTGGATCCTGATTATTCCACAGCCTCCATTTCCCTTCCTGCCCTGCTAGGTAGTCAGGAGGCACTAGGCCTTCACTGTTTCCTTGACCTATGTTGGGTTTTCCAGACAGTCTGGAGTAGTCCACTGCTCCAGAACTAATCTCCTGCCTCATCAGAATTAATCCAGAGGGTCGAGGGGAGGGGTCTAGGTGAGAGAGTAAGGTCCCCAGGCACCTAGGTAGGCATCCCTGGTCCTGTGACAAGTTCTGTCCTGAGGTTAGCATGCCCATTTAGTTGTAAGGTAGATTTAGCTAGCACAGGCTGGATTCTAGGTAAGAGGCCTCTGGGGACAGAAGAGATCCTTCCAGGCTACTGGTAATTCCTGGTGGTGGGTTTAGGGAATAGGAGGCACCTGAATTATTCCTAGCACCTGCCAGGCAGGATCGATCCAGGAGGACCCATGTACTGGCTGATTCTCTGGAGAGTCACGGGGAAAACGTTTTGTTTAGAAATCACAGCACTGTTCAGACTACTGCAATATGGCTTTGAGCATTGCAGCCTGAGGGGTCCTGACTCGGCTGCTTTTCGCTTTGGTCCATGCCCCTGTTCTCGGAAGCAGGGCATTCAAAGCTCTTTTCCCATCTTTTTGCAGGAGCTCCTTCTATCCCTTTGTCCTGTCCTCCCCACTCCCTCTTCCCCCAGGGCCCAGCTTTCCTCCACCCTGAGCTCCCTTGGGCTTCCTGTTACCCAGACCTCCCTCACCCTAGCCGCCTCTCCCTCCCCTGTGGTCTGGTCCACACTGAGTCCTGCATTCCCGGTAACTCCAAGTCAGGGCTAGTGGTAAAATGGTCACACTGAATTTTATCCACGTGCCACAGAGCATCTGTACTATCACTCCCTCTAGTTAGCCCAGTTTTCAAGAGCTCTAATGCGATCCAAGGTTACCCCTCAGACCATGGGGGTGGGGCGAGGTCACAGTATCTCGCCTCAACCCAAGTCCAATGCATCCCATCACTGCGTTAATCCAGGGCAGACACCTGAGCACATCTACCATGCTTCTCCAAGCCAAGCGGGAGGGAGCCACCTGCCGTCTCCCCGGAGCCCTGGTCCATAGAACCAGTGACTCAGGCCACTGCCCATTGGCTTCAGGCTGTTCCCAACCACCAAACCACCAAACCACCTAGGAAGGGAACCATTGACTGGGATGAGGTGCAGCTGCAATGGTCCAGGGCAGGACTCGCGGGTGACTGAAGTTCTCAAACGCTGGGCTTGGTGGGAACCCATAGACGGGAGTGAATCCGCAGCCACGTGGAATTCTGGCCGCCTGAGGCACACAGCGCAGGAAGAGCCTGGCTGCCAGATCCTGCTGCAAACGTCCGGGTCGCTGCCAGCCGCAGCTTCACTTCCTAGGGGTGGCAGCAGCCAGCAGCCGTAAAGCAGCTCCCAGAAGCCCATCACCATGCGCTGTGTCTCGGCTTTGCAGAAGAGTCTAAGGAGAGATCCAAAGCTGGGCTTGTGTCTTGCTTCCTCCCTTCTAGCACCTTCTCCCACCTGCTGTCATCTCCACCTATTGGTCATTGTTCTCCAACACACAAAGAGGAATTTTACCTTTGACTTTACCTCATTTTAGCAACGTCTCCTTTCCGGGAAGCCGAGAGCTTTAGGGGAACCGACCTTGGCGGTCCACACCTCTCCAGATGCATGAGAACCTTGGACATGGGTGCTTGTTGTAAATGAAGTCACAGGCCCACGCAGAACTGAGGGAACAGTCTACATTAGGCAAGGTTACCAGGTGATGCTTGGGTACAGCGGAGTCTGAGAAACCCTGTTCTGATTTTTTCATGTCTGTCCTTGGATCTTCCTAAGGTCCTTGAATCTTCCAGTTCTGGGCCTGACAAGATTCTCACCCCTCTCCAACTGTCTGAAGAGTCCCAGTGCCCACCCCTTTAAAGAGCACAAGACGACATTGTGCATGACGGGAAACTGATCCCACGAATTTAAATGACCAGCGGCACTTGCATTGTGTGGTTTTGGTTTTTGGAAGACTGGAAGTTTCCAACACTTTTTTTTTTCCTTCCTCCACTTCCTACCACAAAAGCGATCATCTTTTGGATTGAAGCTCTCTGTATAGGTGGTGTCTATGGGTTGCACTGTCAGGGGTACCAGATGAAGTGGGGAGGAAGGAAGACTTGTGACCCAGAAGTCCCTCTTCACATGGTGTGGATGGGCCCTGGGTCGCCCTTGCTGAAAGTAGAACTCAAATCATGTTAAGAACGTTTGGTTAAAAGGCAGTTTTCCTTGTTAAAACTGACCTCTCCACCCCTCCCTGTTGCAACAATGGAATACTCAGATTAACATCCCTCCAACCTCAGAAACAAATCATAAACTAGCATATGTTTCTGAGAGAAATATTAGAAGGTATTATTCTAATGAGTGTCCACCAGCCATCCATATTATACAACAACAGGGCACAACTGATGATTTCCCAAAGACACCAACAGCTCTACCTTTAAAGTGGTTAACAGCCTGTATGGGTTCAGCAATGGCCTTTAACAACAGAGATCTGCCTGCCATGTGATTGGGATTAAGGGCGTGTGCTATCACTGCCAGACTTCTGCTGTGGCTTGCTATTAGCTCTGACCCCCCCAGGCAACTTTATTTATTAACATACAAATAACATCACATTTCAGTACAAATAAAATATCACCATACCTCCTCATTTCAGGTTTCCTCAGACACCTGTTGCAAATTTCATTATCATGAATGTAATATCATTTAGTACAACTGATTTCCATGCAAATTTCAGGTTGCAGTGTCCTGAGAATTCCAGAAATGCTCTTTGTGTATTTGGAGCACATTTTAAAGCTTTCTCTTGCTTTCTGAGCGTGAAGTAGCATCTTTGATCCAGTGTCCTGTAGCTTTCTCTTTTTACCTTCTTCAGTTCTGTGCACGCATAGTGCACATGCATGTGTGAGCACACACACGCACATACACACACACGCGCGCACACACGTGTGCACACACACCAGCACATCTGGAAACATTATATATGCTCCTCAAATATCCTCATCAGAGTGAAATCCACTCAGTCAAAATGAGGACAGGTACGCTCCAAAAAGCTGTGGTGATGTTTCTTCTGTTTCTCTCTGTCCCAGGAAGTGAGGACACTTGAGCTCCGGCTGATGGGAGCACTGTTACACTTTTCCAAGCTGTTGCCTGACATTTACAGTTGTGTGCATCTTTCCTATTGTAACACAGAACTCAAGTCTTTCACTTCTCTCCCGAGTGTAAGATACACATTAGATTGCCAGGTGAAGTTAATCAGCGATTGGTCTTTTAGATTTGTTTGCTTTTGAATAAGTGATGTATTCACATAGTTCAAAATGCAGAAGCACTGGCCATGGGGAGATGGCTTACTCAGTAAAATGCTTGCCACACAAACATGAGGAACACTGCCTATATAAATGATAAAACCAGATGTGCACATCTGTAACCTCAACACTGGGGTTACACACACACACACACACACACACACACACACACACACACACACTGTGTGTGCAGACATGCATTCACCGCATTCACATACTTTAAAAAGATTTGTTAATTTTTGTATTTGTATGAGTGTTTTGCCTGCTTGTCACGTGCACCATGTGCATGCAGTGCCTACTGAGAACAGAAGAGGGCATCAGATCCCCTGGAACTGTAGTTACAGAAGGTTGGGAGCAGAAATGTGGGTGCTAGGAATCAAATCCAGGCTTCTGGAAGCGCAGCCAGTGCTCTTAACCACCAAGTCATCTCTCCAGCCCCTACATGCAAATTTATTGAAATTTAAAAACAGAACCAGCGCTTCTTAATAGAGAGAACTTGTCTCAAAACAGCAACAACAACAATAAACATAAACAATGAAAAAGTGCTTCTTGGAGCTGGAGAGATGAGATGGTTCAGTGGTTAAGAGCACTGGCTGCTCTTCCAGAGGACCTAGATTTGATTCCCATCACCCATGTGGCTGTTCTCAACGGTCTGTAACTCTAGTCCCAGGGGCCCCAGTGCCCTCTTCTGGCCTCCATGGGAATGCATGCATGTAGTACAGATACACATTCAGGCAAAACACCCATACACATATAAATAAGCAAACAAA
This sequence comes from Peromyscus leucopus, assembly GCF_004664715.2. Lineage (NCBI taxonomy): Eukaryota > Metazoa > Chordata > Mammalia > Rodentia > Cricetidae > Peromyscus > Peromyscus leucopus. Next base: position 7,511,077 of record NC_051073.1, read on the forward strand.
CAAACATATAAACACACAAACAAACATTTTTGTGTGTTTGACAGGGTCTCTCTGTGTATCCCTGGCTGGCCTAAAACTTACTATGTAGATCAGATCAGGCTGACCTCAAACTAGTAGAGCTCTGCCTGCCTCTGCCTCCCGAGTGCTGGAATTCGAGGCAGGTGCCGCACAGTGCCTTTATAGATTATCATCTCTTGTCTATCTTTCCAATGTAACCTATGCAAAAAGAATAGACATACCACATTTTTCTTTTTATACCAATGCTATCATTTAGTACAACTGATTTCCATACAAATTTTTCATTTAAAAAAATGTGTGTAGGAGCTGTAGGGGCTGGAGGGATGGTTCAGTGGTTAACAGCACTCGCCTCTGTTCCAGAGGACCTGAGATTGATTCCCAGCGCCCACCAAACTGACAGCGGTCTTTAACTCCAGTCCTGGGGATCTGGCGCCATCTTCTGGCTTCCACAGGCACTGCACACGTGTGGTACACATCCACTTCTTTTTCCAGTTAGTAATTTGGAGATTCTTCTTCTTACCAGTGTGTCAAAGCTTCCTTTTTAAAAAGAAATTTCTTTCTGTCGAGTGGCTATACCATTATTTACTTAGCTGTATGTCGAAAGACATGCAGATTTACATTATTTTCAACTTTTTATTATTACAAATTATACTGTAGCCAAATTTACCCTGTAAGCTGCTGTCTGCGCAGGCGTCGTCTGTCGTGATGACAAATCCCCAGAGTCATGATTGGATCACAGACTGTGCATTTGCAGCTTCGATAGATGTTGACAAATTGTCACTTAACTGTTGCGGTCTCAGCTTACGCTGAAGGAGGCAGGGCTGGCCAACAGCTAATTCCAATGCTCAATTTTTATTTTTTATTTTTGAGTCCAGGAAAAAAAAAAACGTGACCTCCCATTCAAATGGTGATTGTTGTGGCTTCACAGAGTAGAAGAATAAAATATTAATTTATTCCTTCAAAGCCCTAAGCAACGAATCATAGTGGGCTCCCACATCTGGCACAATAGAATTCAGCATCTGGTACAATTTCCAATCCTTTCAAAGATTTACTAATGGCTTTCCCAAGTAGTTGGATAGCTGCACAAGTGTGTTGTAGCATTTTATTAGCCAAGGAACATTTGTCTTAGGCAAACAATCCAGCAGATATTTATTCAGTTTTTATGTCACCAGCCATTCTCCCACAGCTCCCACAGGAAACGAAACAGACGGCATCTCTACTCTCCGACATTACATCCAAAATGCTGTTATCATAATCGCCGGTATAAAGCCAATGAAATGGCTCCCAGGTAGAGACCCTTGCCAGCAGGCCTGATGACCCGATGCCACAAGGTGGCAGGAGAGGGACAGTTCCAAGAGTTGTCCTGTGCCACATGTGAGATCTGTGGCGGGCGAGGGCCTGCGCCCTTCCTACTACACACACACGGACAAATAAAACGTTTAAAATGACCATGATCTTCACTCCCTCAGTGTCCATTTAGGATAGTTAAGGTGTTCTAACAGTTAGTGTCAATTGCCAACTCCATGAGCTCTAGCATCACGTGGGACGTGGGCAATGGGAGGTCTGCAGGGGGTTATCTTGATTGAGGTGAGAAGCCTGTCTGCAGGAGGGGCACTACTTCCTGGGTGGAGTCCTGGGTGGAACACATGGAGAGAGGGAGCTGAGTGTCATGTGTGCCCTTCTTTGTTTTCTGGTTCTGAGTGGGATGCACCCACCTGCTTCCAGCTCTGACCACCGTGACATCTCCACCGTGACAGACTGAGCTTTGAACTGGAGCCAGAATAAGGCCTTTATTCTTAAGTCGCTTTTGTCTAATTATTTTTTTTCACAGCAACAGGAAAAGGAAATAGGAAAACTTGGTACCAGAAGTAGGGTCCTTGCTGTGATAAACCTGACCATGTGGTCTTTAGACCTTTAGAACTGGTTTGTGGGAGGGAATATGGAAGGGTTTTGAACTTCAGGCTAGAGAAGCCTGAAAATGCTGCAAGGAGAGATTAGTAGGGCATTCTGGTGAGAGCTCGGAAGACCAGAATGCAGAGAGAAGCGGGGACAGTGAAGGCCTGGACCCGTGAGGTTTCAGAGGGCCATGAGGACTGTACTGGGAACTGGGCGTGGAGCCATTCCTGTGGTATTTTGGCCAAGAATCTGGCTTCTGTGGCTGAGAACCTAAGTAAATTTAAAGATAACAGACTAACTTGTGTAAAGGAGGCCAATGAAGCAGGACAGACAGGACGTATGACTAAGTCACTGCCCCCGAGTCACGGGCAGTGGGAAAGTACTGCTGATAGTCCCTCCACATCTGTAACGCGTCTTAATAGTCCCTCCACATCTGTAACACATCTTCATGGAACAGGACCTATAACGGAGGACATGAACGGCTGGCCGAGGGACTACGTTTCCCAGCCTTCTTCTGGCCGGTAGGATGTATATGGGAATGGGACAGGCAGACAGCAGAGAGAACATGGCTTTGTTCCATTCTCGCCTCCTGCTGGCTGGCGTCCTGACAAGGTAGTCAAGGTCAGAAGAACCACCTTGGGAACCACACAGAAAAGAGCATGGGGAGAAAAGGGAACTGGATCCCCGACAGTGGCATGCAGGTCCTGACGAGAACTCTGTCCCAACACAAGAGGGAGATGAGCTGCTGCTTTGTTTAGACCACAGTTTTATAGGGTCTTCTGATGCATGGAAACTTAATGGAAACCCAGGGTGAGGGTTCTGAGTGGAGCTCTTTGGGATGTCTGAAGAGACATGTCTCTGCTGCAAGTGACACCATCATATCAACTGAGCCTGAATCCTACCTACTACCCAGGGCAGAGTCATACCCAGCCTCAAAGCTCTCAGGATTTATGCAGAAGGAAACAAAAGAAGATGGATAATTGGGAGATAAGCGATCTCTGCAACACTCTGGAATCACCTTCACTAATAAGAATTAAGTTCTTCAACTGCCACTGATGCTTGATGCACTTAAGAAAGATGCTGTTAGTTACTATGACCATCCATAGGATAGCTGTGACTGCCCTGAGACCCTGAGAAGAAACTTCTGGAAAAGACGTGGTGGGCCTCTTTATTTCCAACATAGGATCAGGGCACATGGGTGGCAGCTAAGTCCATTTCACTTCCAGGGAAGGCCAATGGTGACAATCCCTTTTCCCTGACATATGTTCCCATTGTTGCTGTCCACTGTCCTCTCTAGAAACTAACATGAGGCTGCCTGACTTTGGACTTGAACCTCCCTAACTATGAGACAAGTAGATCTTTATAAAGTTGGTTGCCTCAAGAATTCCACAGTATTGCAGTAACACACGGCAGCAGAAAAGAGCCGGGGCAGAGAATAGTGGCCAGGGAGACTGCCCTGAGTTGAGAGAAGATCATGGCCATTTTCTTCAAAAGAAATCATGTATTAGTTTTTTTCCCCTAATAGTAGGAGTAATATATGGTTACTAGATAGTTTGGAAAACACAGGATCTTATAGAAGTCATGCACCATTCAGGGCTTCGTTGTTGATGATGTGAGAGACTAAATTGTGCCCCTGCCATTAGTTCACTGAAATCCTCTTTGGCACCCACCCTGTGACTACAGTTGGACGTGATGTTTAATTAAGTTAAAATGAGGGTGGGCTCTTAATCTAACAGGACCACTGCCTTTATATGAGGAAGTCGGTGTCTTCCGATCCCACCCCCACGGCCCCTTTTACTTCCTCTATATGAGGAAGTCGGTGTCTTCCCATCCCACCCCCACTGCCCCTTTTACTTCCTTGGCTTTTGCATTTACTTCAGGTGACCTACTCACACCTGAAAACTCAGCTAGAATCCACAAACAAGAGAGAGCATGCAGGACTTGTCTTTGGGGTGTGGTTACCTCACTCCGTGTAGTATTTTCTAGTTCCACCCATTTACCTGCGCATTTTACTTTTCCTTACAGATGAGTAAAACACCCTGAGTGTGTGCGCCACACTTTCATTACCCACGTGTCACCGGAGGACACTGGGGTTGTTTCCATTTCCTGGATTTGTGAGTACAGCAGTAATGAAGATGCCTGAGCCAGTATCTGTGGAGTGGGGTGTTGAGTCCTTTGGGCGTGTGCCAAGGAGTGGGTAGCTGGGTCGTATGGAAGATCCACTTTTAGCTTTTGGGAATCCTCCACATGGATTTCCACAGTCTTCTCTAGAGAGAGGGAGAGTAAGACAGAGATACTCTGAAGCGGGCCATGGAGACCAGGGGGTGGGGCTTTAGCTGGGGTGGAGGAAGAGGCAGGCGGAGAGGGAGATGGAGGGAAGAGAGATAAAGAACATGAAGGATGATTGGAAAATCCATAGGGAAATCTTATTTTATTTGTGCTTAAAATACATATGCAATATATAAGTATACATGTAGACAAATATAAACAGTTTAAATGAAGTTACGTCACTTGGGGTGATAACGTTTCCCCCAAAAGCCACAGACTAACAAGGTCCCTAGTACCAGGCCGAGCAAACACCCTTCAAATTGTTGGTCAGGGGAGTCCAAGAGACTCCCCAAACAATACAGGCTGCTGCTGTTGCCCTGGGTTCCTGCCCAGAGTGTGAAGGTGAGACTCTACTATTGAGAACTCCATACCCTCTGGACACAGGATTGGAGGAATTGAGTGGGAACTGACCTGGCAGCCTCCTCCCTGAGTATCTGAAGGTGCCAGGGAGAAAATCCATCAGTAGCCCCCCCCCCACCAGCTGTAAGGTCTATAGACCACAACAATGGCCTCTCTGGCAAGATATGCTAAGGTTGCAATCGTGACTCCTATATTTGGGGGTAACCAACAGCTTCCTAGCTGGACGTACGTCCTACTTAATCGGAGCTAATGTGTGCCTGGTACTGTGAACCCAGCTCACTGCACGTGGGCGGAGAGGTCATGGACCCTCGAGGAGAAATGACTACGGCTGCTTTTCTAAACCAGTACAGTTCTCAACTGTGTCCCAAATACTGGAGCTTCTATCACAGATACGTGAAGCTCTCAGCCCTCATCAAAGAAGTTTCCTTTTGCAGCAGATGAGACCATCACAGAAAGCCACCACACTGGTGGAAGAACAGAGAACAACTCACCATGGGGTGCTGGGGAGCCCGTTCCCAGTGGATACATCTGCGACACAACCCCTCACCTAAGGCTCAGGGAACATCACTAAAGTGGGGGCAGAAAGACTGTAAGAACCTGAGGACCAGGGCGTCTGTGGCAAGATTGTGTCTTCTGTGTATGACAAAGAAGCTTCCCCCGTGAATCGTAATACTATGGCCACCTAGACAAGACCTGCATAATGACATCAGCTGACATCCCAGTGGTTGGGGAATCTCACAAAGTTTCATCCCTAGACAAAGAGCTATGGGCAGTCAATGGCTGTGAAGAGAGGGAGAATCGGTTTTCTCCAGGGAGGAGCCCGATGGCCGGCTGTCTAGTCCCTAAAGATATGGTGTCCTCAGCAATAGGTGTCACCCTCAGGAAAGGCAACCAAGGTCAGCCCTAAATGCATATACATATAAAGAGCACTGAATGGACTCAGCAGGTTACACACACACACACACACACACACACACACACACACACACACACACACCTGTATCAATAACACTTAAAAAGTAAGAGATCACGAATTTGAGAGGGAGCTGGGGAGGCCTGGGGAGGGTTGGAGGGAAAAGCATGGGGTGGAAATGATGTAACTATAGCACTCATGTATTAAATTCTCAAGAAATCAATGTTAAAAAACATACTAGGACACACGTACACACAGATGGCTGATCATGAAGCACCCATGAAAAAGGCAGCCATCTACAAACCCAGGAGAAAGCGGCGGGGAAAATCACTTCCTGCCCCTAGTACCTTGATTCTGTGTCGTTATGAAAAAAACCAAACGCCTGTCATTTAAACCACTCTGCCTGTGGTCCTTGCTTACCAGTCCCGCACAGACCCCAGCCTCGGGCAGTGGTGTGCGAGGGAGGGGCCGCTGTCAGGAAGGTCCGTCAGCAAGCCTCCAACGGACAAGCGCGGCGGCAGCGGAGCAGCCAAGGGTTCTATCGACTTGACTGTCGGAGCTTGAGGCGCCAATGGACGAGGAGTCACGTGCATTTCACCTGCGATGGAAAACTGGGGGGAGCGTTGGGTATGTTGAGCTGGAGATGCACGAGGGGCCCTGTAGAGCACAGTCCAGTGTCCTTTGGTGCCGTCCAGGGGTTCAAGTCAGAGCCCTGGAGATGTACAATAGCACACTAGTACAATAGCGATCGCTGTGTAAGTAGAAGAGGTTGCCTAGCCGCAGAGCCCCTGGCCAAAGACAGGCCCCCGGGGAACTGGATGGTGATGCTCGTCAGTGAGGAAGGGTCCATCGTTGTTACCACGCGGATGAACTGCCTCACAGCTGTTCGAACTTATTAGCTTGATTCTGAAATAATATTGTCTGCCTCTCTTCATTTCGCTCTCCACCCACTGTTTAAAAATTCCCAAGATAGGGGCAAACAGACAGCTCCCCAAAGGCCAAATTGGTCAAATTAGGGGGATGGCTCTCTCCTTAACCAACCCTTGTGATTATATGGTGCATATGGTGGTTGGCATGCGGTCCTGCCGGATCCACCATATGTCCAGGTAAGTGTGGAGCAGCGTGGCCAGACAATGGGCTGCTTTGTTTTGAGTGAGAAATGGTCATAATTCTTTGTACCCTGTGGCCTCTTTAAAAACAATTTTCATTTTAAAGTGTGTGATAACCTGTGCTAAAATGTACAGGAATGGGAATGATGGTCTCCTCTAAGAATAATGATATGATGATTATTATTATCATATTGTGATACAGTGGGCATTAGCTCACACTGCAAGATTGCTATTGGTCAAACTCTAGACTATATTGTTTCTCTTGGGAAATAGATTCTTAAACTCTGGAGAACACAATTTGATCATTTTGTTTCCAAGTGCAGGCTACGCAGTCTGTCTAGCTCAGAACCCCGATTTCTCCCCTTTTTTAAACTTCAGTCATGGTGTGGGTTACCTGACCTCTCTGTTTCACAGTTTCCTTGTTTGTCACAGTGTCGTCTTCCTCACAGACGTGTCACGTAGGGAAAGCACTGGGAGCACAGCAAAGCTAAAATAAATAAATAAATAGGCAGATAAATAAATAAATTAATAAATAAAATAGGTAGCTTGCTAGCTTACTTATGTTCCCTACAAACTGGTCTTCCAGGATGTTTTCACGTGCCTCAAAATGATTGCTGGGCAGGCTGGAGAGAGCGTTCGGTCAGTCAGGCACTTACTGTGCAAGCACAGGGCTTGAGTGTGGTCCTGAGGTGATGGCACACACTGATAACCCCAGTTTCAGAGAGGAGGAGGTGAGGGGGGGGGGTTGCTGGCTAGACAGCATAGACTAATTTGTGAGTCCCAGGTCCTAGTAAGAGGCTGTCACAAAAAGCAGGTGGGTGGGACCTGAGGAGTGACTCCTAAGGTTGACCTCTGACCTCCACGTGAACTCACACACACGTCTGCCAATCTGTATACACATCTGTACACATGGACGCTTGTATACACACACACATACACACACACACACACAAACACACGATAAAATTAAATTAAAATAGTTGTTGGGAAATAAAAGCAAAAACATATTCATTAACAAGGGTTACTATGATTATCTTCAGGCCTAAGCTATATGGATCCCAGAAGTTTAGTTTGTCTTTAATATTCTTCAAGGCATTACTCCAATTAACTCTGGGTTTTTCAGAGTATGTTTTCTCAGGCGCTGTCTTCATTCAGGTGAAGCCAGCTACTTGCCTTCTTATGTGTTGAGAAATTATTTCCCTCTTTAAAACACAAATGTGCCCTTGCAGTCTTCTTATTGCAATGTATTTGGGATTCTAGCAAATTTCTTCGAGTTATTGCCCAAGCAGGGCTGTCATCGTTACCCTGGATTTATACCAAAGTGTTCAATTTCACTTTTCAGGGAAGTTCCACAATCCCCCACCCAGTGGAGAAGGCACTCCGCTGTCTGCCTGACATTTTATGAAGAATTAAAAATAACGAAGCCGGCAGAGATACGGAGGGAGACTAATTTGGAAACTTGGAATGGTCGCTTTTAATTTGTTGACAATGTGGTGTTTGTGGGGGGAGGGCGGGGACCAGGGCACAGGATGGCCGCTTGTCTGGGCCTTGTATTAATGGAGTAACAGCTGAACTCAGTGTTCAGAGCGAACACATCAAAGACCGTCATCTGAGATCTCATTTCTTCTATTCCACGGTGTCAAAGGTGGCTGCAAATATATCCAGCACTTTCTGGGTGGCATTGTTTAGGATGCTGGCCCCAGCAGATGTCCCCAAAATGTACCTCAGCCTGACGGAGCTGGGACCACATGGGATGGTATGTCTCCTCATTAGCAAACAGAAAAGAAGGAAAAAAAAAAAAGAAAAGGCAAGGATGAGAAAGGAGAGAGATGAAAAGAATACACAAAGACATTAACATATTTACATTGTCTCCCTTGCATTTCAAATTCTCCCTCAGCCCAAGTGTCTGCGGCGGGCTCCTTCCTTCTGTTTGTGTGTTTACTCGCACTAAATAGATTATGGTAATCAGGCACATAAATGCACGCAACTGTTATTATGGCATTTTAATCATGGACTTTTTCACTGGAAGCCTTCATTAGAATTCTCATAATCTTACTTGTTAGTGTAACAAACAGTAATAAATGCCAAAGAGCTTGGATTAAGGCAGGGGCCTTCGGGCTTTAAAAGAGGAATATGGAAATGCTGTTGAATCTCTGCATTACTTATTGAAATGTCACGCAAACAGTTCGAGATTCTAAATAGCTTACTCATTATCCGGAGAGGGACGCGGGTAACCTGAGCACAGTAATGATGTCTTTCTCCGAGCGTCGCAAACATATGCCTTCCATACATACCAGGCAATTCTTTGGAAAGAGCCGGATGGTCCAATGTGCAGTCCTGGCTCGGGCTTTGTGGGCTTACCCCCTAATGTGGTTCTATTCAGCGGGGAGCTCTGGGAAAAGGGGGTGGATCACGATGGTTCTGACCTTATTGATAGATGAGCCCGCTGCTGGGTTCCTAATTCGGGGGTGGGCTGTTGGAAGTGATGGAAACTCAATTGGAAAAGTTTACTGTTTCATTTCATTTATTTTATACTTCCTGGTAAGCAACGTGAATATGAGCATACATCCACACTTCTTAATTCTTGTTAGCGTTACATTTCACAGGATTAGTTGTTAAATTTCTGGGGGAAAAACCCATATATATGCTGTAAATAAATATATTCTGTAAATATACATATGCATGTATGTATTGTATGTTCTAGTGAACAACTTCAGAGCCATGTGCTTGAGAATAAGTCTCTTTTTTTAAAATAGTGTAGAAAGAGGCCCATATATGTCTTGGACATGTGAGATGATCACCCCCTTTTTGCCCAAGCTCAGAACTAATATATTATGTTCTCAGTGGTGGAGAGGCATTACCCATGTGGCAAACCAGCCCAAGATCTAGGGCTTAAACAAGCAATCTGTTATTATTTCTCTTGATTCTGGGGAGTGTGTGTGGGGGGAACCTATATACAAGGATTTCATGATAGAGTTGTAACGCCTAAGGTCGTGGAAGCCCAAAGACTTCAGAGAACACCAAAGCGTGCAGTCAAAGCTCAACCTTGGCATGCAGAAAACCCTGGACTAATTAGAATTCCTTCTGCAGGGCTTGGCCCTCTGGACACCCCTTAAGCAAAAGCAGTTTGGCAGCAGATGCAGCAGGTAGCCCAGCTTCGCTTCTGCTGTGATAGACTCCAGTGCACACTGTCGGATGGCTGGAGTCTCCTTCTGACTTGTGCTGTCCTTGGTGGGTTTGCAAGAGCAGAGTCAGGCTTCTGCTCCCCTGACCTGGCCACTAAACCAGAGCATCACTTCCCAACAACTGACTCCTCAAAACATGTGCTGCTTCCAGACCAGTCAGACCCCCGAGTGGCCAGGCCCAGACTACGTATCAACCCTGGGTGGGTGTCACAGTCTGCTTTCTAGTGCGTGATAAACACCACGATCAAAAGCAACTTGGGAAGGAGAGGATTTATTCAACTTACATATCCTGAGCACAGCCCATAATTGAGGGAAGCCAGGAGAGGAGCAGAGGCAGGAAGCTGGGGACAGGAACTGAAGCAGAGGCATGGAGGGTCGCTGCTTACTGGCTTGCTCCCCGTGGCTTGCTCAGCCTGTTTTTTTTTTTTTTTTTTAATTTTTTTTTTTTTTTTTTTATAAAATTCCAGGAGACCACCTCTCCAGGAGTGGCACCACCCACAGTGGGATGGACCCTCCCACATCAATCATTAATCAAGAAAATGCCCTCACAGGCTTGCCCACAAGCATTTGTTTCAAACGAGGTCCTTCTTCCCAGATGACCCCTCCTCGTGTTGTTTCTAGAAAACTAACAGGCATAAAGGGTCTAGTCTTACCATTAAACCCAAACAGACTGAGGTTGGGGGAGGGATGCTCCCCCCCCCATCTCCCATCCTCTGTGAGGATGTTGGGTATTAATTATTGTTACTCCAATGGCGGTCTATTGCAAGGACTACTCCAGGAAGCAGATGACTCTTTCTGACCAGGGGTGCATGGGCTGAGAGTCAACATTGCCTCTGGCTAGATCAGGGCTGTGCCAATCTGCCACGGACACAATCCACAGAAAGCACACACTAGTGGCTCCTTCATATTCCCTAGCTATGATACCTCAGCCTTCAGAGGGCGTGCATAGACATGGGAGTCGGGGGACACTTCCCTCTCTTCCTCGTAAATTCTGGTGGGTCTGTGTCAGATGGAGGCCCGAGTTCCATAATAGCTCTCTGTTTGAGGAGAGGGCACTCTTTTGGGGACAGTTGTCACCCCAGTGGTCTGTCCCCGTCCCCAAACCACAGATTCAGGGCCTGGCATTTAACTGGGCAGGCTCAGGATCTAGATGGCACTGCCACACACAGCCCCCGGCCTGAACTGGGCTATGACTGTTGCTTGCTGTGCCTCGTTTTCGCCATTTGTAATTGCAAACCTGGAAAACCAAGCCTGCTTTCTAGAGGTCTAAGGACTGCGTGGCTTTCTAGACGTGGCCCCTCCACCCAACGATGACTGTGGTTGTCACGTGGCGGTGTCACTCGGTTGACTTAGGGGATAGCCGAGTCACCTGTGTCGGTCGGTTGGAAGTTGAACTCAATGAAATATTTCAATTTGGGGAGAGGTTTTCTCACTCTTCTTTGGAATCATGACCCTAGGTCTGTTTTGTGATTTCGAGAAAGCAAGTCGGGCAAGCAAACGTAGAAAGCGGTGGGCCAGCAGAAGCATTAGAATTGAAGACCCCAAAGATGCACTAAAATTGAAGACTTGGTCTCCAGGGTGAAATGGGAGGTAGTGGAAAATGGAATGGGTGTCTTGGAGGAGGCCACATGGAGTTTACTCCTGAAGAAGACTCCCGGCCTGCCCTTCTTCTTGCTGCTCGGACTCCAGGTTATAACCTTTTGTTCCTCCACTTACCATCTGCACTACGAGGTGATACAGTCAAGGGCCAGTTCTTGCTAAAACTGGGCCACACCACTTGGACTTTGAACCTGCCAAAGTGTGAGGCTACACTTACTTCTCCTTACGAGTGAGTTGACCGAGGCCTTTCCTCGTGGTAACGAATGGATGGCTAACACAAGGCGTGAAGGGAAAACAGGACTCAAAGGAAAATTCCAGCCAGTTGCTCGGGAATTCCCCCAGTTTTAAACATCCCTGGGTTTGCGTTTGACTTCAGCTTTGTATTGTCACGGGAGAACGACGCAGCTTTTCTCCTGTCCTCAGGCCTCCTGGCCGCCATATTCTTACGCTTCCTGGGTGGTGGGAGGCTGTGATATCCTGAACACCAAGAGTAAGGCTGAACATATGTGAACCTTTCTTAATCCTGCTAATCTCTCTTCAAAAACCTTTCTCCCACCGTGGGCAGCATCCAGACTGCAGAAAGAGAACAGAGCCAGCCCCAGCATTTTAATGACAAATAATCCCTGTCCAAGGGGGAGGGGACGGCCACCTCAGCTGGAGATGGAGCTGATGAGCTACAGTAGGTAGAAAGAACAGCCTGGTTACCTTGTGACGGCTGCCATTCAGGGGCAGATGAGATCCGAGTGCACGGAGAAACAGAGTTTGCTATCAAACTGGAAAGAGAGCCTTCACGGTGGCTCTTAGGTGGCAATTAGTTGTGACACAGAATTACCAGCGGTACTGTGGCAGTGGGAGCCCTGCACATGTCCTTTGAAGCTGATTAGAGAAACTGAATGGACTCATGGACGCTCCTTGGGATCTGCCAAGTCCATTGCAATGTGACAGTAAGTGGAGACTTCTCTCCGTGTGTCTGTCCTCTTTCCCTCTGAAGGGAGTGACTGGGTGACTCTCCACAGTAGGTGGTGTCTCTTCCGGGAGGATATGGTATCTGTCAGTCCTCGTGTCTGTGTGTCTGTGTACCCATGCATGGCCAGTGTAGCAGGAATCTTAAAAGTTCTTATTAATAAAATCAAACCTGAGTCAGGTATTGGGGTGAACACTGGAAGATCAGAGAGACAGAACAAGCCACAGCTAACCTCTCCTGGCCAACTTCTCAGCTGATCTTGTTTCCTCAGACTGGAAGCCTCTGTGTCCTCATCCCAATGGCTCTCAGCTGAACTGTGCTGCTCAAAGCCTAAAAGCTTAACCAGCCAAATGCTTAACCAGCCAAATGCTTCTAGTTCCTGGTCTTCATGCCTTATATATCTTTCTGCTATCTGCCATCACTCCTGGGATTAAAGGCATGAGTCACCACGTCTGGCTGTTTCCAATGTGGCCTTGAACTCACAGAGATCCAGAGGGAATTTCTGCCTCTGGAATGCTAAAAGGTGTGAGTGCCACCATTTTCTAGCCTTTGTATCTAGTGGCTGTTCTGTCTCTGACCCCAGATAAGTTTATTAGGGTGCACGATATTTTGGAGAACACAATACCACCACAGGCCACGCCAGAGGCCAACCTTGGGTGTCATTTCTCAGGAGCTGGCCACCTTGGGTCTTTGTTTGTTTGTTTTTGTTTTTTCTGTTTTTTGAGACAGGGTTTCTCTGTGTAGCTTTGAAGCCTGTCCTGTAGACTAGGCTGGCCGAGAACTCACAGACATCCACCTGCCCCTGCCTCCCAAGTGCTGGAATTAAAGGTGTATGCCACCACCAACCAGTCCATCTTGGTTTTTGAGACAGGATCTCATTGGTTGACCTGGAGCTCTCTGATTAGAGTAGGTTGGCTGGTCACCTCCCCAAGGGTCCACGTATCTTTATATTGTGTGACACTATTCCTGGGAAGATATGAACAAATGTCTACTCACCCCAGATAAGGAGGCCATGACAGACCAAAATATGGATACTACAAAGTCCAACTGGAGGGGTTTACTTATAGGAATATAGGTGAGGGGTTACTTTTTTTTTTGGTTTTTCGAGACAGGGTTTCTCTGTGTAGCTTTGCGCCTTTCCTGGAATTCGCTTTGGAGACCAGGCTGGCCTCAAACTCACAGAGATCTGCCTGGCTCTGCCTGCCGAGTGCTGGGATTAAAGGTGTGCGCCACCACCGCCCGGCGAGGGGTTACTTTATAGGAATCTAGGTGAGGGGTTACTTATTGGAGCAGAAATGACTCAAAGCCCCATCCTAGCATGGGTGACAGCTGACAAAGGCAGAGAACCCGGGGCGTGCTGGACGGCCCGAAGGCAGCTTGACAGGCTGGGGGTGTCTTTTCTTGGCAGCTCCGGCTGACCTGAGCCTCTTCCAGGCTGCCTGGCTGGAGCATCCTCCCACCACTCAGCTGGTTCGAGGGTGACCCTCAGCAGTCTCTACTTCTTTATCCTCTCGGGGAGGAAGGGAACCAGTGAATCTGGTCTGTCTCAGGGACTTCCTGAAGCTGTGTTGAGTGTTTTCCTTCCTGTCCTGACGGCTTCTCTGTAGGATGGAGTCTTCCACATCCCTCTGAACATCCCACGTCTTAAAGAGCTTCCTCCAGGACGGAATGCTTTTGTCTTGGAGGAAATTCCTACACAACACTCTACCTCACCAGGGCTGGGATTACAAGGGCATGCCACTATGCCAAGCTCAATTTTGTTGTTTAGACTGTGTAAAATTGTACCTGTATGGGTGTTTTGTCTGTAAGCATGTATGTGTATCACGTGTATGCCTGGTGTCCATGGATTTCAAAAGAGGGCGTTGGATCTTATGGAACTGGAGTAACAAATGGTTGTGAGGCGCCATGTGGGTGCTGGGAACTGAACCCTGGTGTCTTCGACACTCAGGCATCTCTCCAGCTGGCATGCCCAGCTTTATTACATAGGTCTCGGGGCGCCAAGCTCAGACCCTCATACTAGTCTTTAGCATTTGCAGAATGAAAGTCAGATGACTTTCCAGATTCCATTAGCGGTGTTAAATAGTAGCGATTCACCGGGAGTTGCTGGGGGGTGAGGATCTGAGGGCCATTGAAAGCGAGTCCTCCCTCATGGCTCCAGCACTGAAAATCCAAACCGTAACCCATGCTCATAGAGCTGAGTCCTGCGCAGAGGCAGCCGTCCCAGGCTGGGAGAACACGAGTGTCGGTGGCAGATTGGAGTGAAGTCTCTTTTCCTATTGGCTCCGTGCCCTGGGCCACAGAAGCCCCGTGAGGCAAAGATGTGGCTGTTGCCACCTGTCCACCGGGGAACCCTCAGCTCTGTGTATCAGTGTCCATAGTTATCTTTGTCACACTCTCTAGATAAGTACAAATACAGACAGGCCCACAGACCCGTGGGGAGAGACAAGTGTAGTCTATACACATAGAGGAACAGTGTATTTTGCCTTAATTAACTTAAGGTACTGTGAAGTTAAGAGAGCTCCCTGTTTGTCATTTAGGCAAGATGGTGCCCCATACACCTCTGGGGGAGTTCTCTCTCCTCTGCTGAAAAGCAGACATGGTTAACCCATCTCTGTACAGGCTACCAAACGTTGTTGATGGATATATGGATTCTTTCCAGCAAGACTCATTGCTTCACATTTTACCAGAATGACCTTACTTCTGCTTCTGCTTGCTCTCTCTCTCTCTCTCTCTCTCTCTCTCTCTCTCTCTCTCTCTCTCTCCTCTCCCTCCCCCCCTCCCTCCCTCTCTCTCTCTCTCCTTCTCTCCCTCCCTCCCTCTTCCTCCCCTTTTCTTTCCTCCTTCCTCCTACTTCTCTGACGCAAGGTCCACTATACAGTCCAGACTCACCCCACACTGACCTAAAACTCAAATCCCCCTGCCTCCACCTCTCAGATGCCGGGATTACAGGCATATGCCCCCATGCCTGACCCTTCTTCTACTGCCCCTTAAGCCGCCGTCAGGCCATGTCTGTGGCTTCTAATTCACCCCGCATTTAGATGATGCCCAGAGCACCTTCTACTTTTATTGAGTGTCCTGGATGACTAAATTCAGCCCAGTGCTGTATCCATTGTTATTCTCTTGGAAGGATGGGATCCCAGAGCCCAAGGCTGGCCTCTACATCAGGAACAAGAGGGTCGCATCAGCAGGGACGCAGGGTAGCATGGTGATGAAGAGAGGATGGTCAGCATGAAGATTGAGAGACGGAGTCCCATGAGGGCTCTTCTCGCTAACTTGAGGGCTCCTCTGAATTCTCTATAGACAGCTGGAGCCCCCTAGTTGCCCCACCAATACATTAGGGATAATCATGGCTATTTATGAGAACCACATGAAACAACATGCATGAAATGCTTTATAAACTCACAGGAAAGCACAGAAGTATGAGTTCACCCCCAGGGCCAGCTCATCTGCACAATGGAATCATTTTCTGAGAGGAAATAATTCCAAACTTGGAAATAGGATACAGGCATAAAATACAGACCATGGAAGATGTGACAGACCATCAGAAAATGAAGCATGAACACCCTAAGGGTAGGGACAGTGACTTTTTCATTTCTGTATCTTCGGTCCCTAATGTGGTAATGGAAATTTAGAATGTGCTTAACTGATATTTGTTGAAAGGCAAAAAGAGGAAGGACAGAGAGGGAAGGAGAGACGGGGAGAGGATGGAGTATGGCTGAAGCCTGTCTTAGATTGCTATCACTTCGACAAACACCGAAGATAAGCAACCTCCATCTGTAGGTAGCACAGGCTTACCCTGGCTCACGGTTCCCACGGTTTGGGTGAGCCTGTCCGTGATCAGTCAGCTCACTGCTTTTGGGTCTGTCACAGGGTCATAGTCAGTGTTCTACTGCCACGAAGAGACACCAGGAATTTGGCAATATAAAAAGAAAGCATTTAATTAGGACTTTGCTTACAGTTTCAAAGGTTTAGTCCATTGTCATCAAGGCGGGAAGCGTGGAGAGGTAGCCGACACACTTCCTCCAGCAAGGCCACACCTACTTCAGCAAGTCTACACCTCCTAATGCCTTTTTTTTTTTTTTTTTTTTTGGTTTTTTTGAGACAGAGTTTCTCTGTGTAGCTTTGTGCCTTTTCTGGATCTCGCTCTGTAGACCAGGCTGGCCTCGAACTCACAGAGATCCGCCTGGCTCTGCCTCCTGAGTGCTGGGATTAAAGGCGTGCGCCCCGCCCCGCCCCGCCGCCCCCCCCGCCCCGCCGCCACCACCACCTGGCTTACCTCCTAATGCTTTTAATTAGTGTAATTCCCTGGTGACTGAGCATTCAAATATATGAGCCCATGGTGGCCAGTGTTATCTAAACCACTGTGGCAGAATGTGGTGAACCATAACCACTCACTTCATCATGAGTAAGGCTGAGAAGAAGGAAGGAAGGAAAGGGTGAGTGCCCGCTGGACACACCTCTGATGACCTGTGGACCTTCCCTACACCCTGACATTTAAAGGCCTCATCTCCCACCACTGTCCTATAGCACCAAGCTAAGGACAAAACCTTTAAACACACTGACCCAAATTCTAGCAATGTGTACTCTCTCTGGGCTTCCAATAAACAGATCTCTCATTTTTTTTTTGTTTTTTTGTTTTTGTTTTTGTTTTTTGAGACAGGGTTTCTCCGTGTAGCTTTGCGCCTCTCCTGAAACTCACTTGGTAGCCCAGGCTGGCCTCGAACTCACAGAGATCCGCCTGGCTCTGCCTCCCAAGTGCTGGGATTAAAGGCGTGCGCCACCACCGCCCGGCCAGACCTTTCATTTTTAATAAATGTAAAAGATTCTATAGAGAAACTAAGTGGACATTGTACCGAACAATGTCATTGAAAATTCCTAACTTTCTTCGTCAATTGACATAACTAACGTGCATTTTATAGCTGTCAGTCATCTGCCTACCTATAGCTTTCAGTTTCACTTCTTTTGAGCTGTACAAATAGCCACAGAATGGTCTTCTGTATTTTCAAAAAGCGAATCAATAATAAAGTTTATAAAAGCCAGGCTCGGTGGCATACACCTGTAATCTCCTTTGCTCAGGAGGTCAAGAAAGGAGGGTTGCATGTTCAAGCCCAGCCTGGGCATCTTGGGGGTAGATGAAGATGTAGCTCAGTGGTCCTGGCTCAGTATCCAAATGCCACACATCTTTAAAAAAGTATACTAAAGTGTGAATTTCTAACCTTTTTTTGTTTTTTTGTTTTTTCAAGACAGCGTTTCTCTGCTATAGCACTGGCTGTCTTGGAACTCACTCTGTAGACCAGGCTAACCTCAACTTGGAGATCCACCTGCCTCTGCCTCCTGAGTGCTGGGATCAAAGGCATGCGCCACCACACCCAGCTTTCTAAACTCCTTACTAAGAAACTCCTTAAAACATTTGATTAAAAAAAAAATCCTCTCTTTTGGGTTGTGGCTGTTGCTCAGTGGCAGAGTACTTACCTGGCAAGTGCAAGGCCCTGTGTTCAAATTGCAGTACCACATACACAAAAAAGAAACATTCTATTAGTTTAATAATTTGCATCCATTTTTATGCCTGCTTCTGGCATAAAGGAATTGGACAGGCTTATAATCAAAATACATGCATATCATGAATAAGATAGTTAGAAACAAAAATGGGAAATTATGGGTGGAGGGGAAAATAATACTATTTTGGTGAATGGAACTAATGTAGTCATTCATTTAAGTTAGCTAATAAATTTGTTGACCTATGTGCTAAGCACTTACATCATTGTAGTCGACAAAACAGTGTTCGAGTGAAGAAAAGAAGCACCAGTCATGCACACAGCCAAGACTGACTGGAGTGCTGGTCAAGGAAGCCATCTCAGAAGGAGCGCTATACAGCCCTGAAGAGTGAGCTGATATCAGTCACATGGAAGACACACTGGAAATGTGAACAAAAGGCCTCTGAGAATGGAGCCCAGTAGAGCGTGGTGACTGAGGAGGACCTGCGTTTATGAGGAGGGGCCATGGTGCTGGGTTTCTGAGCCATTGTTACAGCCTGACTTGTGGCCCTCCAAGAAGAGATGCTAGAATCCAAAGGGCCGTACCTTAGAATGTGGCCTCATTTGTAGGCAGGGCTTTCATGTGGGTAGCGAGCTTACAGTGTGGTCATCGGAGTGGGATCTAATTCAGTATTGTTTTGGTCATTAATAGAAAAGGGAGATTTGGGCAGAGCGCTGTGCGTACAGAGAACGTCATATGAAGCAATGTCCTTTAACAAGTCAAGGACAGACACTTGGAATAGATCCATGTCTCCCAGAAGGAATCAAGCCCAATGACACCTTGATTTTGGACTTGAGGTGTCAAGGACCATCAGAAAATAAATGTGGGTCTCTTGAAGTCACCAAATGTGAAGTACTTTGTTGCCCGACAGGCAAGTTAAGGTGTCGGCTTTATTCTAGGGACAAGGAGACACCACAAGAGAGTTTCAAGTGGGGAATGACATCATTGAATTAATGTCACATAAACAAGGTTGCATTTTAGCTGTTGGGTGGGTGATGGATTAGTGGAAGCTGCAGTGAACTGTCGTTTCCTGACCTTGAGTAGGGGACCTTTTCCTCACCCTACCTAGGTAAGGGCCATGACAGACACTCCATAACGAAAGACAAATTAGTAAGAGAAAAGCGTAATGAATTTATTTAACTAAATTTAAGACATGGGAGGCTTCAGACCCAAAGACTTGAGAGAACTGTATGTTTTTATGCTTAGGTTCAGTGGTGGCCGGGCAGCTGTGTAGGAAGGAATGCGATTGGATAAATGGGCTGGGACCTCCTGGGATGGGGAAGGAGCAGGTCTGCTCAGTGTCTTCCTGCCTCTGCGCGTACTGTTGCTTTCTTCCAGGTATAGGACGGGACACCCACCGTGTGAGGCCCTCACAATCTATTTTCAGGGACGAGTAGGCCAGAGGACCCTTTTATAGTCAGTTCTTACACAGAAAAGCTGGGCAGGCGTGTAGAGGCAGGTTTCTCTCTGTCCTGCCCGCTCCTGAGGTCAGTAGGAAGGAATCTTCCCAGAAGCACCGCCTCCTTCCGGCCATAGAGCCCGAGGTCATGGGCAGAGCAAATACCACACTGCACAGGAGCAGCCTGTGGTGGTACAGGCCTGCGATCCTGGTATTTATGAGGCTGAGGCAAGAGGATTGTAAGTTCAAAGCCAGCCTGGGCTCCATAGTAAGGTCTAGGCAAGCCTTAGAGATCATATTTGGGGGTAACATGTTGTGAATCCTGACACCTTAGGTCAAAACCAAAGCATTTATGGTGTGTATGATTTTTATATCAAATTTATGACAAATTTTCAAGTTAATGTTTTTTAGACTAAATCTAATACACACACAAAATCTGAGAGCAGCAGGTGGTGGCGCACGCCTTTAATCCCAGCACTCGGGAGGCACAGGCAGGCGAATCTCTGTGAGTTTGAGGCCAGTCCAGTCTATGAAGCGAGTTTTAAGATAGGCTCCAAAGCTGCACAGAGAAACCCTGTCTCGGAAAAAAACAATCTGAGAGTGATTTTAATGTGGTCCCTTGGAGGAGGTGGTACAAACTCGATCTCCTAATTTTCACTGAAAATCCAACTCCACTTTTCATGTTTCTGCTTCTTACACCATTGCTACGTAAAGATCTGGAGCCTAGCACGAAGACACCCCATCTCTGAAGGGGTTTGGGTGTTGAAGGACTAGAGAGGTGGTCAGACAGTCCACACCCGGAACTCACTCACCTGCAAAGTGCACTCTTTTCCAGTCCCTTTTTGCTGATGACATCACTGGCTAACCCAATGTAAGTGCTTATCAATTTAACTAAGCCTTAAATCATCCATTTTGTTTTAAATTGTTTTCTTTCCTTACTGATTGACTGAGTTCTATTACTTCTAGTTATCTACTTTCTACTTTTAATATATAATATTTAAATATTCAATATTTTATATATACATAGATAAACTACACCCTTAGACTTTCAGAAAGCTTGCCAGAATAGTAGACTGAATTCCCAGGTGCACCTTTCATCCAGGCTTTCCGAGTGCGAGCATTTATCTCATCGACCCATTCATTCTAAGCCTTCTGAGAATACGTTGCATCTATTCTTTCTTGACTCAAAATTTTTCTTATTTGTCCAGAAGTTTCTTCTCTAATCAGGCACTATGTTTAAGTCACTTAATTTCTGGTCTACTTTTACAGTTTGCAAATTGGTTGCTTTCAGGCCACATAGCATGGCACTAGAATTTCCATCTCTTGGTATTTAACTATCACTTTTTTAGATTGCAGAATTCTGTTGTCTTTTTAAAATTTTATAATTAATAAGATTAAGGGAACCACAGGAGTCGCATTGTCCTGCCATATTTTGTTCTTTCTATACATGTGGGTTGTTTTTTTTTTTTTTTTTGTCTTATTCCTTATAATTGCTAAAATTAGTTACTCGGCATTTACGTTTAGGTGTGTATATGTATGTTTATATGTGTGTGCATATGTATATGCAAGTGTGTTTGTGTGTGAGAGAGAGATGTGTACGTGTGGAGGTCAGGAGTGTCTTCACATGTCTTCCTCAGTTGCTCTCTACCTTGTGATCAGACAGTGTCTCTTACTTGCCTGGAGTTTGCAGGTTCAGCCGGGCAGTGAGCCCCAAAGACCCTCCTGTCTCCACCGCCTCCACAGTGCTGGGTTTCCAGCCTCACATGTGGCTTTCTGCACAAGTTCTGACCTCTAGTCTTCATGCTCACACAGCGAGCGCTCTATCGGCTGAGCCTTCCTGTGTTGTTACCGTCTTATGACGTTTCACGGTTATAGACCTAGTCACCACGCGCGAAGTCCAGCAAGGGAACGGGCGGATTCAGCCAACGACAGAGGAAAATGTAAAGCAGGGAAGAGCAATGTTCATTGGTGCTCAGCACAGACAGGTCCGCCTCCCATTTCCTGGGCCAAGGCACCGGCCACCTTCCCCCAGCCTCTCCCAACCCTGTGTTCTCCTGTGTGTGGTGGGCTTGGCTTTGCCTCAGTGAGACCACAGAATGAGACACAGCGTGGTGACCCAAATATCAAACTGAAAGCCAGTGACAAGAGCACTTTTAGCTGGTTGGTGACTTCAGGCACAGCCCTTTACTTATGGGAGGGTGAGTGGACCCCACAGCATCTTCTGGCCCCTCAGCTGGCAGAAGGATCTAGAGAAAGCAGGAAAGCAGTGCCCAAAGCAGGACAGATGCCCAGTGAGTGACAGAACTGTTGCCGTGGTCATTCTTGCTCGACTCTGAGAGGCCACACTCCGGAAGAGGTGCAGATGTGGACTAGTGACCTTAAACATTCTCAGCTAAGTGCTGGGAAGACGCTCAGCCACAGAAGTGCTGGGAAGACGCTCAGCCACGGAAGTGCTGGGAAGACGCTCAGCCACGGAAGTGCTGGGAAGACGCTCAGCCACGGAAGTGCTGGGAAGACGATCAGCCAGGAAGTGCTGGGAAGACGATCAGCCACTGAAGTGCTGAGATGATGATCAGCCACGGAAGTGCTGGGAAGATGCTCAGTCACGGGAGTGCTGGGAAGACGCTCAGCCACGGAAGTGCTGGGAAGACGCTCAGCCATGGAAGTGCTGGGAAGACGCTCAGCCACTGAAGTGCTGGGAAGATGATCAGCCACTGAAGTGCTGAGATGATGATCAGCCACGGAAGTGCTGGGAAAACGCTCAGCCACGGAAGTCTTGCTGTGCAACCATAAGGACTGGAGTTCAGAACCCCAACATCCATGTAAAAAGCTGGGTGTGGTGGTGTGTACCCAGGAGCCAGAAGGAGCCTGTGGCTCACTGGCCAGTCATTCTAACCAATGAATGAGTTCTGAGTTCAAGGAAAGACCCCACCTTAAAAAATAGAGTGGAGAATAAAATAGAGGAACACGCCTGACATCAACTTCCAGCCTCTACACAAACACACACACCCACACCACACACCCACACCCCCCCATGCACACATACCCACACCACACACCCACACCCCCCACGCACACACACCCACCACACACACACTGGTTAATACAACACAGAGAGAGACACACACACCCACACCACACACCCACACCCCCCCATGCACACACACCCACACCACACACCCACACCCCCCCCACACGCACACACACCCACACCACACACACTGGTTAATACAACAGAGAGAGAGACACACACACACACATACACCACACCCCCCCCACACACACTCACTCACACACACAGACTAATATAACACACACCCCCACACACCAAACACACCATACCACCCCCACACCCCCCATGCCCCACACACCAAACACACCCATACCATACACTCATATTACATATATCCACACCACACACACACACACACACACACACACACACACACCATGTACTGGTTAATACATACATACCACACACACACACACACACACACACACACACACACACACACACACCGTGCACTGGTTAATACATACATACCACACGCACCACCCACACCCATACCACACACTCACCCCACCCCACACACTTAGCTGTCCAGGTTTGCAAAGATCCGGGCTCAGGACTGTGGTTATTTATTTGGGGATCAGATCTCAGGTCCCCTGAACTGGCTTCATGATAAAGGGACCGCTCAGCTCCGTGCAGCCCCCTTTGGAGTCCACCCGTGTACAGAATCAAGGCAATAAATGAGCAGAAGCCACAGAAAATAATGATCTTCCTAATGTGCAAATGCAGGCTGGCATTCATGCCTGACACTCACGGAAAACATCTTCCATTCCTAACTATGGAATCAATTTACTTTATTTCACGTGTGTGGGCATTTTACCTGCATGTGTGTGTTTCATACGTGCCGGGTGCCCAGGGAGGCCAGAAGGGGGTGTTGATCCTTGAAACTTCCAGGAGGTTGTGAGCTGCTGTGTGGGTGCTGGGAATCGAACCTGGATCCTCTTCAAGAGCGACAAGCGTTCTCACTACTAAGCCACCTCTCCAGCCTGATAAACTATCATTAGTAATAATTAATATTTATTATATCACCATGATGCAGCCTGCCCTGAGCATGTGGCATTAATTGTCCCGTTTAATCCTCTCGATGATGTTGGGATGTAAAGAAACTGAGGAGTTAAGTTACTGGCCCTGGGTCGCCAAGCCAGAGCGTGTGGACACGTCTTCCATGTTTCACACTGTTGACTGTAGACAGCCTGCTTTCCCAGGCAGAATGGAGGAACGGAAGGAGGAGAAAGCATACAGCTGAGCCCTGAAGCAGGCATTGAACCTCCCTGCACACCAGCATGGCTGCTCGCAAAGCTGCCCCTCCATCCTCGTGGAAGGGGGGGAGGGTAGCTGGGGGCTGTGTGGAGCCTCAGGGTTTACAGAGCACTTCCACGCATTCGTGCCCGCTTGACCCCGAGTCAGTGTGGGAGCCGGGATGGACCACCAAGGATGGGTGTGAGATACTGTGTCGCACCTGGCTGATAGACATTTGGGAACGCCTGTGGCTTTCAGAGAATGTTTTCAAAAGAGAATAAAACAAAAACTCCAAAAGAAAAACCAAACCAAAACCAAAAAAACAACAAATTATTTAAAAACTAACTTAGGTAAATAATTAGATGAGCCCGGTTGCCATGGCATGAAGTTAATGTCTTTCCTGGTTCCTGGTTAGTGCTCAGCAGCCAGGCTATCTTCTGATATCTCTAGTAAAGCCCACATCTGTACGTGCGTTCTCTGTCTCTGTCTCTGTCTCTGTCTCTCTCTTTCCATGTCCCTCCCCCATTTTTTCTCTCTCTTTTTTTTTTTTTTTTTTTTTTTTTTTGTTTTGTTTGTTTCTTTGAGCCAAGATCTTGCTTTGAGCCAGATTGGCCTCCAACTCAATCCTCCTGCCTCAGCCTCCTGTGTAGTTCATTTCTTCAGACTTTAAATAGAAGTGAGAGACTGCGCTCTGTAAAAAGCACACTCATTCTTCGCTGTGGATGGTAGAGACCTCCTTTCTCCATCCCTGTCTTCTCCCCCCCCTCCCCTTTGTTCCTCTCTTCCTTTCCTCACTGCTTCTGGCTGGCTTTAAGGCTGGCCACCTGCAAAGGAACCTTGGGGAGAGGCGGGGCCAGATGCAAAGAACTCTGTGTAAATCATCTCTAAGCAAGTAGGTGAGGAGACCTCCAGATCGCTCCCTTGACTCTCTCCAAGGACAAGTGGGGACCCTCCTGATGAGCCTAGGGCGTCTGAGTAGCCAGCCAGTCTATCATGACTCTTAGTAGCCTTATTCCCAGACCTCAAGGCCCCTTGGTAAGCTGTGGGGTTGGAGGAATTCTCCCCAGTACCTACTCTCTCCTGGGCTCTCCTCCAATGTCCACCCATAATTTATTGGTGGGGGGTCCCAGGGCAGAGCGGGAACTGTCTGTTTCTGTTTTAATTGTAATTTACAATGCAGGCTGCCCTCACGGTCACCTTCTTCTCTGCTCAAGTAGGTAATCACAATGTCCCCATCTTGGTCACCACAGACAAGGGTACTTTCTCTGAGGGCGCTGTGAATCAGCAGTGGCTGCACCCCTGACAGCCGGGAGGGAGGTGATTATCTGGGGCAGATGAGAGCCATTAACAAATGGAGTGTGCCATCTTCAGAGCGCAAATATTTTCCCTGACCATAATACCCTCTTGAAGAGACCTCAAGTGGCCCGGCTTGTCCCCAGCACTCCCAGCCACACCACTGATCGGTTTCCAGCGTCTGCTGGCATTTCCAGGGAGGAGAGGGCAAGAGAGGCAGGCCCCGAGAGCATCCCAAGAGATCTTGGCCCTTGTGGCCTATTGTACTTTATCTCCAAGACAAAGACACCCCTGGGCCTTTCTTAGCTAGTCGCTTAAGCTTCGTCAATAAATCAGGGTCCAGACAAAGCCCTTGAGTTGTGGGCCGGGGCTCTCCAAAGGCCTTCTCCGCAGAACCTCTTCTGAGGATGTGTAGGATATGAGAGATTTTTTTTTTTAAACTGAAAACATTTTGTTTTCCTTCTGCCCGCCCAGGCTCTTTGTCACTCCCGTCCTTTCTGCCCGGCTCCGTGTGGAATAGAAGATGCATTTGTAGCCTGAATCAGGGGGATTGTCTCCACCATCAGGCCATTCACCCTGGCCCCTCCCCTGTTGTAAAACACAAGCCCGGCCAGGAACAGCGGCCCCATTGTGCGGTGCCCATACCACCCAGATTTCACCTCGGTCTTTGCAGGGCCCCCTTTTTTGTTTCCAGTCAAAAGAAAGCATTTGCTCAGGGGAGGGGGGCGGTGTCCCCCGAACAGGGAGGTTAAGGAAAGATTGATGGGAGAAAAGTCCACCTAGAGGACCAGGATCCCTCGCTGGCCGGCCAAGGCCAGTTGCTCCATTGTCCCGGGGCCATGTTTTTTGTTAATTATCTCTCACTCTCTCCTTTTATCGAGGAGAAAAGTAGCAAAGGAGGGAGAAAGGAACAGGATATAGAGGTCAGGGGTCCCGGTGGGCCACCTAGGTGTCCCATCTGACACGCTGGGGGTGGGTAAGGATGAGGGCCAGGCTTACAAAATTGGGTCGGAGGCAATTGGTGATCATCTAAATAATAACGATTTTGATCCTATTATTTATGGTGAAACTTCCCGCCCTTCACCCCATGCATCAACCCTCTACCCTTTCTCCACCTCCCAGGGTGTTTATCCCCTTCCCAGATCCAATCTCCTGCCTGTGGCCTCCAACACACACACACACACACACACACACACACACACACACACACACAGAGAGAGAGAGAGAGAGAGACAGACAGACAGACAGACAGACACACACACACACACACACACACACACACACACACAGAGAGATACACAGGGAGATTACACTTTTCCTATCTCATTTTAAGCCCCACAAAACTGAAAGGGTGACTTTGGAAGAGCGGGAGAGGAGAGGAGGGGACTCACAACAGAAAGACCAAGGCAAGTTGCTCCAAACAAGAACATGTTGTCAAGGAAATAAGCCTTGGGGAGGGCAGGCATGAACCCACAGCTGCTGGATTTGGCCAGCCTCGGATGCTGGTGGAGACGACAATGGACCTTCATGGCAGCGCCCCAGCTCCCAACATAAATAGGGCTCAGCCTGAAAGGGGAGGAAATGGAACAAAACCTTGCCTTGGGTACCACTGGCAGAGAAATAACATCAATTTCAGCTTGGGTGGGGGAGCCAAAGAATCTCCCTGTTTCCCCACACGAGCAAAGACAAGTTCATAAACGACCAACAAAGTACCTTTGAGATGCAGCTGCAGACCATGAACACACGGCCTTTTTCTACCCAGAGAGACAACCTTGTCTTGACCAGAAAGAGGAGAGCAAAGGGAAGGGGGGGGGGAGCACACGCTATTGAAAACCCACAAGATGGGGAAAGAAAGGGGGGGGGAAGCTGAGGAGAGGCGGGGAGGGAGGGACTCGTGGGTCTTGGCAGATGCAGGAGATAAGCTTCACCTAGTATAACAAGGCCTTTGCCTTTCCAGGAGGCCTGGGATGAATGGCCACACAAACTCGACAGAGAGGGGCCGCACACTGGCAGCTGGTGGCCAACGGCAGCCGTCTGGCCAGGAAGGAAGGCCACTGGGCAAGTCCTGGCCTCCAGGTACCCCCTGGTACTCTTGGCTCCCAGCACCTCCCAGGATGAGGCAGCTGCTGCCGCTGGAGAAGAGGGGCTCTGGGGATGTCTCTTGCCAGGAGGCCAGAGCCAGGCTCCCTGCAGCCGCTGACGAGTTTCCACGACAAGTAAATCGAGTGAGTCTAAGGCCTGCCGAAGACTGTTGATAGTATGGATGGAGGAAACGATGTGAATATAAATAGGCATTTTAAATGAGAAAAGAAATCTCTCAAATGGCAAGGGTTACATCAATAAAGATAATTCAGAGCTATCACGTATGGGGCTGGAGAGATAGCTCAGGTGTTAGAGTCCTTGCCATGTTAGCATGGGGACCTGAGTTCAAATCCCCAGAACTCATATATATATAAAAAATTGCTGGGTGTGATATGTGAGAGCGTGCGTCTGTGATTTCAGTCCCGAGGAGGCGGAGACAGTCAGGCCGTCTCTGGAGCTCCCTGTCCAGCCAGCCTAGGTGAATTGGCAAGTTCCAAGTTCAGTGAGAGATGTTTTCTAGAAAAAATAAAAAAGCAGTTGAGGAAGACACTTGTCATCAACCTCCCCATGCGTGCACACGTGTCCACACTCAACATAGATGCACAAGAAATCCATGTGTGTTTTCTAATTAGCGGCATCACTGTGGTACTTCCCCACCCTGTACATTGCCAAGTCTGGCTTCCCTACACTCCTCGCCCATCTCCGATAAACCCTCCAAACCCTGCCATCCCATCACCTCCCCAAGACTCTGAGCAGACAAAAGTCCCTGTGAGCGGTTTCTGCACCCCAGTGACGGGCAGAACCTTGAATGGGGAGAAAATGCTGCCGAGCACACAGGAAGTCCCAGGGTGGTATCGTTCCCTGTTTAGCTGCCTTTCAGCCACATCTCCCAAACGCATTTAGTCAGTCTACAGCCACAGACGCCGGATATGGGAAAGAGAGGAAGTCAAAGCCTGGGCCGCCAGCTGGTCACCCTAACGGATTGTGGTTAGGACATTTAACATACTAATATTCTCAGAACCATGTAAGCATGTGAACAAGTATGCAGGGCCTTCCCGAGCCTCGGGAAGGAAATGAGTCCTGTAGGCTAAGGTTTATCCATTTGTTATCCATTAGCTGTGTGGCTTACAACGGCTCTTGTCAATACCTGCAGATCCGATCCCTCTAACAGAGAGCCTCCCCCATAGTCTTCAGGGAGAAATCCCTTAGGTCCCAGTGGGACACTTCACTGTTGTTGAGACAGGGTCTCACCATGCAACTCTAGCTGTCTTGAAACTCGCTCTGTAGATCAGGCTGGCCTCGAACTCACAGAGATCTGCCTGCTTCTGCCTCCTGAGAGCTGGGATTAAAAGCGTGTGCCACCATGATTGGCCCATATCAGGACATCTTTAGCCTCTGTACTATTCAGCCCCATGGGCCACAGGTTGTCTTCAGGACATGGTTTAAACCCTGCCCCTCATGAACATCCACAGCACAAATCAGTCACTAGCTCCCCCACAGTCTTCAATAAATATGTCCCCTCTCTGCAGCTTAAGAATAAGAATGTGGCACCAGGTTTAACACCAAGGACAAATGGCTGATGCAGAAAAAGAGATGTACCCACCTCCCAACCTCCCTTGGGGTGAGTCATGGGGTGGATTAAATAGGAAATTTCAACGTTAGGGAGAAATATCTGCACATACACAAGCACCCCCCACACACACACACATACACATACTCCAACGCCACCACACACCACAAAATTGCTATGCACAACTCCAGGATCATCTACCCTACAGACTTCAGAGCCTAGATGACAGAGATCCAAGCGTGCTATTGAGAAAGAACCGTGTCCCTGCTGGGCTGGTCACCAAGAACCACCTGTGCAGCGGGGCTGTTTCATCCCCCCATCTCCAAAGCACCCGGGCGGGCAGCACACCCGTTTCTGTCTCTACAGCATTTCCAGAGAACAGCCATGCCGAAACTTGTCCCCCTGTGTTGCCTTTACTCTCCCCTCATTCTTGCGCACAGAGGAAGAACAGAAATAATTGGATGCTTCTCTCAGAGGTCTCGGGGAGTAAAACGTGGGCCGTCGGCACTGTTCACTTAAGCGCGATCTCTTTGTCTTTCTGCAAGTCTGTAGCTCCACGAGAGTGTGAATGTTCCTAAAACGAGGAGTCAGCTAGCGGCCTGCTTCTGGCGTGCCCATGTCTTCTGGTAGTCTCCAAGCCAATCTCATTGTTCTCAGGAGTGAAGCCTGGCTTGCTCACGTGCTTAGTTCAGCCTGCTTCCTGTTTTGCTTTCCATCCTGTACGTAGGCATCATTAAGAGATCTGCACATTATATAGTGTTAAAATCGTCCTGCATTTTAGCCATTCTCAGCTGAGATGGAAGATCCTGTGTCTCCACGCTGATGAGGCTACGGGGAACGTAGATATATCATTCTTTGAAAACTGGCACAATGCCTTTTGAGGGCATTTGGCAATCAATGTAGGTCAGAGGTCATTTAAATGTTCATACTCTTTGACCCCGCAATCCCATTCTTCGGAATTTATTTCAAGGAAGTAATTTAAAAGAAGGAATGGCGTATGTGCTGATGTATTTATCGCACCGTTATTTACGATAGAGTGGAAAGTTGAGATGTCTTGGGGGCTCGGCGACGGGAAATGGATAAACTGAGATGTAATTTAGCAGTATGGGCCTTATACACAGGTTAAAATTGTAAGTAATCGGAGCCCTGGGAAAGAACACAACACCACGTCTACAGAACGATCAAAATGATATTAAAACGTTGTGCTGTCAATAACAGTGTAGCAAGCTGACTTCCGGTGGTGGGGGGGTGAAAAGTCGTTGGCATGAAAAATAGCAGAAATGCAAATTTTGTTTAAATTCAAAATGGCCACGTGTCACGCTGTAGCTTCTGTTTAACAGCAGAGTTGGTTCAATCAAGGGCAATGCTAAGACGCCACACCGCCGTCGCCTCATCCATTCATCTCCCTGTTCAGTTTTTCTCCATCTGTGTACTTTGTCAAATCACTTGGGTTACTTATTTGAGACCGAAATCATTATTATAGTAGAGAGACTCTTTTGGAATGAAAAGGAGAAGCCTGCACATTAAATCCCTCGCCTTGATATGGAATTAGGAGAACGGAAATGAGTGAGACTGGGTGAGACCTGGTGCTGGGTCAGCTACGTGAAGAGGCTGCTACAACACAAGGGAATCAAGGGCTCTGCAAATGAAGCAGCAAGGTGCTGGGCGAAAGAAAGAAAATCAACACTAATTTTGATATGGCTGTAAACTCAGGAAGTGGATGACACCATCCACAGCCTTATCTCCTCACAGCGTGATGCTGCCTGTAAGGTGGATGTACAGTGCTCAGTGGGCTTGGCTTTATCTAGGAGAGGAGCTTTCTTAGAGAGCAAGAACTGGCTGTCACATCTATGTATACATGCCTGTTTGTGTGTACACACGCGTGTGCACAGGTAGAGGCCAGAGGTGACATCAGGTGACATCCTCAATCTCCACTGGAGTTTTTGAGACAGGGTCTCTCACTGAACCTGGAGCTTGCCACTTAGGTAGAGCTTGGCTCACCAGCTCCAGGGATCTGCCCGTGTCTGCTTCTCCCTCCCCTAGTGCTGGGATTCCAGGTGCATGCTGCCGTACCTTGCTTGTTGTCCTGGGTTCTGGAAGATCAAACTCAGGTCCTCAGGCTTGTATGGCAGCCATTTTACTGAGTCATCTCCCTATAACCTTTAGTCAAAAATATTTTAAAAAAATCAAATACTGTATACTCTTTCTTCTACATAGGATGGTGCCCCTAAATAATTTCATGTCAACTTGACACAAGCTAACATCATCTGAGAGAAGGGAACCTCAATTAAGAACATGACCCATCAGGGTGCCAGGCATAGTTGGAGTGTTGGATTTCATGGAACAAAGGTCAAAGGTGAGTAGCTTATAACCAATGCTTCGTAATTAAATGGTGCTTACCTAATACTCCCCCAAAAGAGCAGCCTTCTGGGATCTCACTTTGTGATACTTCAGTATGTGGCCAGAAGAAATCAGTCTCAGGACCTTACCCTCATCTCCTGTCTTTTCCATGATTTCTGACTCCCTTCTTTTC
This sequence comes from Peromyscus leucopus, assembly GCF_004664715.2. Taxonomy (NCBI): domain Eukaryota; kingdom Metazoa; phylum Chordata; class Mammalia; order Rodentia; family Cricetidae; genus Peromyscus; species Peromyscus leucopus. Next base: position 7,542,170 of record NC_051073.1, read on the forward strand.
CCAGCCCCAGACCACACACCTAAAACCTTTATTATGAATTATGTATTATGAAGTCACAAATGTGCCATAAAGATACATTGTACATTCTACTTGGAATCACTAAAATGCAGCACCCTGGAATCTGAGATTTTATTTTATTTTTTCCAAGGTGTAACAGGCCATGCTTGGTGTGGTATTAATTTAAATTTCTTTCAGATGTAATGGTGGTACTTTCATAACTGGATTGCTTCTAGATAATATTAAGGACCAAATTCATAGCTCATTAACTGTGAATACTTAGATCTGTAGATTAATTGCACTCTAGACTTGTGGGTGAGTGACAAAGCACTTGAACAAAAATGATGCTGTTTCAGAATCTCTTTACATGTCTTAGCTGTAAAAATGAGAAGGCGTTGGTTGGTCTAGAAGTCTGATAATTTGATGATGACGAGAAATTTATTAAGTGTTATGATTCTAATAAAGTATTTGATTAAAAAGAAAAAAAACAAACAAAATGCCTCCATAAGATTGGGCTGTAGGCAAAGCTCTAGAGTATTTTCTCAATTAGTGATTGATGGAGGAGGGTGCAGCCCATGGTGGGTGGTGCCATCCCTGGGCTGGTGGTCCTGGGATCTATAAGAAAGCAGGCTGAGCAAGCCATGATGAGCAAGCCGGTAAGCAGCACCCCTCCATGGCCTCCACATCAGCTCCTGCCTCCGGGTTCCCGCTCTGTGTAGGTTCCTGCTGTCATTGCTTTAGATGACGGACTTTATATGGAAGTGAGTGAAATAAACCCTTTCATTCTCAAGTTTCCTTTGGCTGGGGTGTCTCATCACAGCACCAGTAACCCTAACTAAGACAGAGGGGGCATCTGTTCAGAGGCTATGTGACAGTCACTGCCATCAGCATTGATATCTGAATTGTTCGCAGAAGACAGGAGTGACCTTGCACACAGCAATGGAGGACACTGGACAGCATTCTGTCAGACAATACCAGAGTCTGCGGAGAAACAGACAGCGTCGTGTGTTAATGGGATGCAGTTCTTGTCCGCAAATGGACGGTGCGCCCTTATCCCTTTGGCTCTGTGCAAGGAACCATTTGGCTCCCAGACTCAGGGCCTGTTCTCCCAAGCTCTCTATCAATCACACATTCTGTTTGTCCCACACTAGCAGTTTGGGACCAGCCCACCAGCTGCTGTGGAGGTATTTGCTTGTGCCCTCAAAGTAGGGGCGCAGACAAGTGCAGCATGGGGGAAGGGAAGGAAGACGCATCTGGAAGCTTCTTCTGACAGTGTTCTCCCAGCCACACCATCTGCAGAGAAGACAGAAGAACGTTGACTTCAGTCAGCAGGCCTTTGTGGGATCTCAAATAATGTCTTGCTATCTGGCACAACCAAGCAAAGGATTTTGTGTTTGTTACATTTCTAAATTGCTCACACTTATAGGATACCAAAATTCTCTTAAAACTAGTACTTTTAGGGGAAATTGCTTTTTAAAGTTTAAATTGCATTTACAGTACGTGTCTCAGCCTTCTTCAGAGTTTTATAAACACAGATTCAAGTTTTCCTGGCCGCTTTTCATTAGAACTTAAACGTATTTATCTGTATGCGATCGCCCCCTTTCTTTGTTTGTTTTTTTTCTCTCTATTCTCTCTCCCCACCCTATGCATGTTTGAGTATTTGAGCACTTATGGGGTGCTCATGTGTACAGATGCAGGCATGCGCAAGCCCAGGCACATGCACGGAGCTCAGAGACAACTTGAGTGGAGGTCTTTGCCTCTCTTCCTGTTTAAGAGAGGGGTCTCTTGCCAGCTGATGCTTACCCCGGGCTGGTTTGCTGGTGAGTTTCTGGGGACTCTCCTGTCTCCTCCTCCACCTCACCTAGAAGTGCCAGGATTACAAGTGGATGCTGCCATGGTTTCCATAGGTTCCCAGGATTCACGCGCTGGAAGCACCTACCCACGGAGTCATCTTCCTGGCCCCTCCTTTATACTTCATATTGTGGGGTCCCATTGCCAGGTGTCCCTTCTACTGGTGCTGGACCTACTATTCTATATATTTTCTAAAAAGCAATGTCCTCATTTATTTGAGGCCACCGACGTTTACTGATCCCCTAAGACAAGGGCTTCTGTAGGGGCTACGATTTTTGACCGTGTGCAGAACACACAGAGGTTGAATGTAAGTCATCCCTGGGTCTCCATGGGGCCATGGCTCCAAAGTACACACACCTGCAGTAGCCAAGCCCCTTATAGAAAATGGTGTGATATTCGTGCACAGCCTGTACACATCCTCCCTTATATCTTCAGTCATCTCGAGGTTGCTCATCATGCCTAATATTATGCAAATATTAATTAAATAGTTATGCTGTGTTAAGGAATAATGATGAGTCTGTATATTTATCACAGTGTAATTCTTTCCCAAATATTTCTGATCACCAACTGCTCAACCCTACAAATGTGGAAACTTGTATGATATTTTTGAATGTATTTATTGAAATAGTCATGTGGTTACCTTAAACCTCCTGAAAGGGTCAGCTAGGAGGTCCCAACTACACCACAAAGGACAGATTCATGAGTGCCATGAAGGCTAGTTAGAGGTTAAGTGTGGCCAACCAGCAAGCTCACTCAGCACCTCCTTCCAGGCCCACCTTCGGCTATCTACATTTATTTCCCACCAAAGAAACCCGCCGGGAGCCAGGATAGAGCCCAGTCAGTAAGAATCTGCCATGCAGACATGACTTCCATTCCCAGTACCCATGCGTCTAGAAAGCCACATGTAATCCTAGCACTGGAGATGCAGAGATGGGGGATCCCCAGTCCTCAATGGCTGGCCAGCTTAGCCTAATTGGCCAGCCCTAGGTCCCAGTGAGACACTCTGACTTAAAATACAAGATGGGTGGCTCCTAAGGAATGACTTATGAGGTTGACTGCTGACCTACACACACACACACACACACACGCCTGTGCACATGTGATTCCAGAAGGAGAAAGAACATGCAGAGGTTTTAAGAAGGTGATACATATTGCTAATTTCTGTGTGACTATCAGCTGAGTTTCTATTTTTACTCTTTTTCTACCTTATCAGACCCTAGCTTGGTACCCCTGGTAAATAAGGGTGTCTCCCTATGATCACATCTGGGATATTCCATTTTGAGGCTAAGCCAAAACCATGAGTTCACTTTTACCTCCAGAAACCTGAGGAAGACAATTTTAGAGTTACAAAATAGAAACAAAAATGAAGAAGAGTGAGAGACAGGCGTTTCTCCTCTTTACATGAACCAGAGCATTGGAGCTTGCTGGAACTGGTCACTAGTTAGATGAGCATTTGGGGACCAGGTCTCATTCTCTATATTTTGGCTTAATTTTCCTCATCCTTCATTCTCACTCTAATCACGTGGGGATATGCCGATGCGTCTTCTCACTTTCTCTATAGAGACATGTGTTTTAGTTTCTTTTCTTTTTCTGTTGCTGTGATGGAACATCATGACCAAGCACACTTACAGAGGGTTGAGTTTGTCTTACTGTTTCAGAGGGGTTGAGCCCACCATGGTGGAGAAAAAGAAAAGCCGAGAGCTCACATCTTAATCTACAACCATGAGGGACAGAGAGGGCCCTGGGAATCTCATATGTCTTTTTGAAACCCTAAGCTTGCCCACAGTGACACACCTCTTTCCACTATTTTGTTAGGGGCCGCGTGTTCAAGCGTGTGAGTCTAGGAGGCTGTGCTCATTCAGAATACCACACAGGGTCTTGTGTGGCCCTGGCGGGTCCCATCCTCATCATTCTGCTTCAACACCCCAAACTCTGGAATTTCAGGTTTGCCGAGCCAGGTCTGGTAAATGATGCCTATTCTTAAAAACGTAACCAAAAATGGAGAGAACAACCCGTGGGTAAAAATTCCCACCCACATGTTTTCTGAGTGCAGGTCTTTATGGGGTGAAGGTCAGAACCACACTTACTGTCTCAAAGGACATCTATGGCTCGTGTCTCCTAACAAGGTCTCCCTCCTTGGCTGAACTCGAGATAGACTCCCTTGAACTCACTTCTCCCATGGCTCTTGTCCTCTGGGATTCTGCATCATTCCTGTATCACCCGATTTTATCATGAATCCTGCTAAGCGAATTTAGTCAGAACCCCCCATTTTCACATCTGATCATCCTCACCAGTCAGTTGTGCTGTTTATCTTTCATCCTACAGGTAACATCTGATAACTGCCCCATTAGGTGATTTACCCAGAATGCCCCTTCTCTGATGCATCCTTTCTAAAATTCCTCTGACCACTGACTATCACCCGCGGGAGTGCTTAGCTAAAACTCACCCCTACCCCCCGCCTAAACTCTATGCCCCGTGTCAATTGTGGTGGCCCATATGAACGTTCTGTCCTGCTATTCTTTGGTATATGGCATGAGTATTTTTCTCTAACAGAATACTGGTTATTTCATTACTTCATGTCTTTCCTTATTGCGGTCATGTTGTTCCCAAGCCATCCAAGAAGAACGCAAAGCTATGCTAAGAGATGAAGTAGGGCTTCTAACCTACCTCTGAATCCCTGCCCAGAGTCAGGCAGTCCAGTAGGTGGTGGAGGAAATACAGGTCTGCCTGTCCATTCCAGAAATTTTGGGCTTCATGGAGGAAGGCAGTGGTCCTGAGGCTCTTGTCCCATTGCTGATTCCAAACGTCCACGTTGACATCTTGTTGGCTTTTAGCTGAAGTTAGGTTACAGAGTTGAGGGTCAAACACACCGCTTTGAGTGTTTAAGCATAAACAAGATATTTGCACAATTTCAAAGTTTCCTTCTCTACAAAATACTTAAAATGCAATGGGAAAAATAGCACGTTTACAGCGGCAGATGTTACCTTAGACAAGGGTAGAGAGCAACATGAGGCCTTCAGGAGGACACATTTGTCATCTTGTGACTTCCTCCCCAGTGATACATGACCCTAATCTAATCATAAGAACATATTCACAAACCAAAACTGAGAGGCAGTCCGCGGAAGTGGTCAGGCTCCTCCTAAAGCACAGAGACCAGGAAGTCCAAGGGCCAGTCACTGGGTGTAAGAGGAAGGGGAGACAAGACAGCTAGACGGAGTGTGGGATCCTGCATGTGGCCCTAGAACAGACGAGGGACATCAGCGAGTAAACTGCTGATGTGAACAAGTTCTGAAATTTAGTGAAAAGTTTTAATTTCTTAATTCTGGTAAGTGCTCTGTGGCACATATCTTTGTTCTCCTGTGACTGTTACCAGTTACCTGGTAGGAATAGCTGAGGGGAGGAAGAATTTGCTTTGTCTCATGGTTGGGGGTTTTAAGAGTCCAGCATGATAGAGAAGGCATGACAGAGTCCTCTGTCTATGGTGGCAGGAACATGTGACAGATGCTTGTTAACTACTGCTAACCTGGAAGGCAGGAAGTACGTTAGGGCTATGACCCTCAAGACCCGCCCCTTAGTGACTCATTTCCTCTCCCTAAGTCCCACCTCCTAAAGGTGTCACAACATCCAAACTGTGGAAGCCAGCTGGGGACCAAGTGTTCAAATGTGAAAGCCTGGGTTCAAACTGTGACATATATAGGATGCTCTGAAGGAGGAAGTTCTCAGGAAAAAAATAAAAGCCGTGGTAATGTTAAACTTTGCAGGCTGACTGGACAGAAGTTAGTAATTGTAGAGAGTTAAAACGAGAGTGTTGCAGGTCCAGAATCAAATTACCTTGGGCCGTGTTAGCCCCTAAATGGCTATTTATTGACCATCTTCGCGTGTGACTAAACATCCTTGTGACTACCACATCAATCTTCCAGAATATACCCACAGACCCTAGAGCTTCCACGAACCCAATTGTTACCAGACAAGACGGTAGCATAAAATTCCCTGCTTTGCCATGACCACAGGATGTTTCCACACAGTGTATCCAAAAATGACTCCATTTTGTTTTGTTACTATAGAAACTTCATGAAATTGTGACATGGTCACCGTATGTGATAGAATTCCTAGCCACTCGCTTCCCCATGACCAAGCATCATGCACTGGCCAGACACTTCGTCATTCTGGGGCCTCATGTCCTACGTAATCCGTACGCTGTGTGGTCACGTAATTTGTGTGCACTGTGATCATGCAATCTATGTGCATGCATGGTGTAGCTAGGTAAGCCCATATGTGCATGTACAGGGGGAACCTATAAAAAAGTGGGCTCCATCTATCTCTTCCTCTCTTCCTGCACAGCCATTCTATTCCCACAGGCCTATTACATCTCTTCTGTTCTCTTCCCCTAATAAACTCTTACAGTGGGTTTTGTACCTCGTGGCTTTTCTCACACAGTAAACAGCGCTGCTCAATGAATAACCTTGCACCGCTTAATAACTAACAATACGGCTCTAAAATAAAGAGTAACATTCCCCTTGAGGTGAAAGCTTTGCTTTCTTAAAAAATACATTTAAAAATAGTACACATATGTTATATTATATTATATATAAAATATAGATTATAAAGATGTATTTCAGTTTATGTATATGAGTATTTCGCCTGCATGTATGTATATGTACCAAGAGTATGCAATGCCTGGTGAGGCCAGAAGAATGTACCAGACAGATCCCCTGGAACTGGAATGACAGGTTGTTGTAAGCTGCTCTGTATGTGCTAGGAACTGACCCTGGATCTTCTTCAAGAGCACAAAGTACTTAAAGCTGCTGAGCCACCTCTCCAGCCCAGAACTGTGAGCTGGTGTGTGCGCATGTGTGCGTGCTGACAATGTTAACGGAGAGCAGACTTGGAGAAGAGTCTATAGAACTCTGTGTGGTTTTAGTAAGTTTGAAATAAATGAGTCAGGCAGTGCTGGTTATTTTTAATTTTTTGGGGGGGTGGGTGGGCAAGATTCTTGCTCTCTAGGTTGACCTCCAATTCCTGATAATCCTCCTGCCTCAGCCTCCTGAATGCTAGGATTAGACATCTGAACCACCACACCCAACCAAGTAAACTAGAGTTTTTAAAAAGTACCTCCACAGGGGAGCTAGGAGGGGATCAGAGAGATTTGGATGGGACCAAGGGAGTATAATGTGTGGTGGATATGATTAAGATACATTATATACATACATGCCAATGTCATATTGAAACTCCATATTATACATAATTAACATGTACTAATAAGAACTTACAGGGTTTCTCTGACTTAAAATAGCCAGGAATATCCGAAGACACCAAGCAGCATTTTGGGGTCTAAGTGAACAAAACGACCCCACACCATGAGGAAGATCTCCTCCTTTAGGAGGGAGCTGCCAAGGAGTCTTAGCAAATATTAGGCAGGCTTAGAGCTCTGATGTGGGGAGAAACCAATACATTATCCCCAGATGCTAAGGAGCTTATCAATGGCTTTTACGTCTCCATCCTGTTTCCCTGCACATGAGGAAGAATAAATCCAGACGGGGGAACGCTGAGTTAGTCTTCTGCTCTTCCCATTTTGTTTATCGTTCTGTAAAACTTCCAAAAGCTTGGCTTGGCCATGAATCCAATAGCAAGGACCAAATTGAAGTCATCAAATCAAACTCCCGTTATTATGTAAAGCTATTTTCCTGGACCCCTGCTTTGAGTAAATGATTCCTATTAACATGCAGATTTGCTGGGGATTACCAGAAAGTCCCTCAAAATAATCATCAGAAGATTTCTAAAGAAATACTTTTCTCTCTGACTTAGACCAGGATTCAGTCCACAAATCTCACCCGTCTACTCAGGAACAATTCAGCATCACTCCGTGACCAGGATGGGAAAAAGGAGGAGACAGCTGGTTCACAGGGATCCCAAGCAAAGAGGACAAGCTCCAGTGTCCTCCCTTGTGTTCTGTGACCTAAGGAGAAAATTCAGTGTGCGTGTGTGTGCTTGTGTGTGTGAAGTGTATGTATAAAGTGTATGTGCGTGAAGTGTATGTGTGTGAAGTGATTGTGTGAAGTGTGTATGTATGTGTGAGGTGTGTGTGTGTGAGGTGTGTGTGTGTGTGTGAGGTGTGTGTGTGTGTGTGAGGTGTGTGTGTGTGTGTGAGGTGTGTGTGTGTGTGTGTGAGGTGTGTGTGTGTGTGTGAGGTGTGTGTGTGTGTGAAGTGTGTGTGTGTGTGTGAAGTGTGTGTGTGTGTGTGAAGTGTGTATGTGTGTGTATGTGTGTTTGTGCTCACGCATGCGTGTGAAGTGTGGCTCTGCTGTTTTATGTAACAGAACCCAGTATAGACTGATGTACAGATGTGTGGGAGGAAGCTCAGAGCCACTGGTGAGGAGTGGCAGACGCTTGAGTCTAGGTCCTGCCTCCTCTACTGTTGAGTAATGGAGGGTCCTTCTGTAGCACAAACCTTAGAGGTACTTATTAATAAAATCAAACCTGAAGCCAGGTATTGGGGTGAATGCTGGAAGATCAGAGAAGCAGAACAAGCTACAGCTTCCTCATCTTGACAGTTCCTCAGCTGATCCTGTTTCCAAAGACTGGAAACCTGTGTATTATCCAAATGGATCTCAGCTGAACTGTGCTGCTCCAAAGCCTGAAAGCTTAACCAGCCAGATGCTTCTAGTTTCTGGTCCTCACGCCTTATATACCTTTCTGCTTTCTGCCATCACTCCCTGGGATTAAAGGCTCACTTTCTGGGATTAAAGGCAAGAGTCACCATGCTTGGCTGTATCCTTGAACTCACAGAGATCCAGAGGGATCTCTGCCTCTGGAATGCTAGGATTAAAGGTGTGTGCTACCACTGCCTATCCTCTATGTATAATATTGTGGCTGTTCTCTTCTCTGACCCCAGATAAGTATTAGCATGCACAATATTTTGGGGAACACAATACCACCACATCCTTCCACTGTGGGTGTCTCTCTTTCCACACCTTGTCTGTAACATAGGCAATATTTACCCCTACTTCCAGAACCTTCCTCAGGAGGCAGGGAGCACTCAGTCCATGTAACACCTGACTCTGAAAGGATAACTGAGGAATTAGGAATTCCTCCATTTTATCAAAAGATCGCTGGTCATCCTCGGTGTCTGCTGGGGGCTGGTAGGACACCCAGTACAACAAAAGTCTACAAGTTTTGTCTCTGATAAGATGCTGCAGTATCTGCATACCACCTGCAGACTCTCGTGAGTCCCCACCTCTCTGGTCTGTTTGGTTCTCACGCTCATCTAACGTCATCCACGATCCACCGGCTTCAGTCCAGGGACCCCAGGCACCTCTTCACAGGAGGCTCAAGGAGACTGTGGGAGGGCCTGGCTGGTGGCCCAACCTGTTCCCAGACTAGGAATTTGACTCCGATTTGGGGAAGGATATTCCATCTGTACCCCACTCCCCACAGTCCCAAACCTTTTAAAGACGTGGTTTCTGTCCTTACCATTGCTGGAGTCCCACTTGGTGTCTTAGTCGGCGTTTCTATTGTTGTGATGAAATACCATGATTAGAAAGCAAGTTGGGGAGGAAAGGGTTTATTCAGCTTACACTTCCACACCACTGTTCATCGAAGGAAGTCAGGACACGAACTCAAGCAGGGCAGGAACCTAGAGGCAGGAGCTGATGCAGAGGCCATGGAAAGGTGCTGCTTACTGACTTGCTCCCCCTGGCTTGCTCAGCCTGCTTTCTTATAGAACCCAGAACCACCAGCCAGGGGATGGTACCACCCACCATGGGCTGGATCCTTCCCCACCAATCACTAATTGAGAAAACGTCTTACAGCTGGGTCTCATGGAGGCATTTTCTAAATTGAGGGTCCCTCCTTTCAAATAACTCTAGCTTGTGCCAAGTTGACATAAAACTAGCCAGCACATTTGGGTTTCCCCTAGGCTTCACAGCCCATGAGGAGTCCTTGAAGGGTTGCATGGAGCCAAACAAGCCAGAGCATAATGCAGAAGACAGGTGGAGTTTGTTACAAGAAAAAAGGGGCACACCACAAAACGAGGTGGGAACGCACAATAGCCAGAGAGAACCGTCCCATCCGCAGTTATTGGCAGTCCTGACTTCCAAAGTTTCTGGAGCAGACAGCATATCCAAGAGTGTTTTCCTGCCCTGGTGATGGACAAGCATTTGGATGAACCCTTAAGGAAGAGGCAGTGGTAGTGAAGTCTCCGTCAGCTGAATCTCATGACCTACCCGGCAGCTGAGGATGCCGTCTCCACCCAGGGCCAGGGATCTGACTCAGATCTCATTCTTAGCCTTGCTGTTTCCAGTTCTGATTCCCCAAGGTGCTGATTACGGTAGGGGGTCTGTCCTCAAGGAGTTGTAATCCTCCAGTATCGGACGACAGTTTCAGACGAGCTGTCTAGTACCGCCGCACTGACATTTATTTGGGTCTATTCTATTTACACAGACTTCATGGCAGAAAAAAAATGTGATGCTGGTCTGTAACAAATCTCTGTAAATAAGAGACAATATTACTAGATGGAGACATCATGGGGATAGGGAGAAACAGGGTACTAGAGAAGTTCCCAGGAATCCATAAGGATGACCCCATCTTAGACTACTATAGCAATAGTAGAGAGGGTGCCTGAACTGGCCTACTCCAGTAATCAAATTAGTGAATACCCTGTCATCATAGAACCTTCATCCAGTGACTGATGGAAGCAGATGCAGAAAGCCACGGCCAGGCACCAGGCCAAGTTCCAGGAGTCCAGTCAATGAGAGAGAAGGGATTCTATGAGCAAGGGACATTGAGATCATGATAGGGAAACATACAGAGGGCCAGGCCAAACTAGTGGGAACTCATGAACTGTGGACCAACAGCTGTGGAGCCCCCATGGGACTGGACTAGGGCCTCTGCATAGGCGAGACAGTTGTTTAACTTGAACTGTTTAGGGGGCCCCGGTGCATGAGCCGGCTTTTGGGGGTCTAGCGCCTATGGTGAGACACTTTGAGCAGCCTTGGTGCAGGGAGAAGGGATTAGACCTGCCTCAACTGAATCTACCAGGCTCTGCTGACTCCCTGTGGGAGACTTTGCCTTGGAGGAGGTGGGAATGGGGGGTGCGTTGGAAGGAGAAGGCTGGAGGGTGGGAGGAGGGAGGAGGGAGGAGGGAGGGGAGGAGAGGGGGACCTGTGGTTGGTATGTAAAATGAATCGAACATTTCTTAATAGTAAGAAAAAGAGACAATATTACACATTTTATTTGAAGAGCTGCTCATTACAACTCCTACCTTCCCTCGAGAGTGTGTGTCCAAGAGATTTGAGGTGAAACACAGATACAAATGGTATGTAATACATATGCACATGAGTATATGTGTACACATGCATTTTATACATATACAGGTGAAAAAATCATATAGATAAGCAACCCAAAGAACTAATTTTTGTTTCAGTCACCTTGCAATTTTGTCTTTGAAAATGTCTGTGGTGGTATTGTGTTCCCCAAAATATTGTGTACCTTAATAAACTTAACTGGAAGATCAGAGAACAAGCCACAGCTATCTCACCCGGTCAACTTCTCAGCTGATCTTGTTTCCTCAGACTGGAAGCCTCTGTGTCCTCATCCCAATGGCTCTCAGCTGAACTGCTGCTTGAAAGCCTGAAGCTTAACCAGCCAAATGCTTAACCAGCCAAATGCTTCTAGTTTCTGGTCTTCACACCTTATATACTTTTCTGCTTTCTACTATCACTCCCTAGGATTAAAGGCTTGCTTCCTGGGATTAAAGGCATGAGTCACCATGCCTGGCTGTTTCCAATGTGGCCTTGAACTCACAGAGATCCAGATGGATTTCTGCCTCTGGAATGCTAGGATTAAAGGCGTGTGCTATCACTGCCTAACTAGTGGCTTTTCTGTTCTCTGACCCCAGATAAGTTTATTAAGGTACACAATATTTTGGGGAACACAATATCACCACAAATGTCTTTTTTTTTTTTTAAGTAGAAATAGTACATCGCTGGCAGTGGCTCCTCTTACCCCGTCACTTAAGAGATGGAGGCAGGAAGATCAGGAGTTCGAGGCCAGCCTCTACATAGGGAGTTCCAGGTCATCCTGGGCTACATGAGACTCCACCTTTGAGAATATAAAATAAAGAGAAACAGTATACGGACAATGCAAGGTGGGAACAAGTGGGAGCTGAGAGAATATGAAGACGCTTCACAAATTTGCCGACGTTCCGACTGGATGTGTGAGAAAGCAGTGTGTCTGTCCAGCCCCTGCCCCCAGTGCCGGCGGCAGCAGGCTCTGACTTAGGAAAGGCTGCCTCTGCGGTGACGGTTCTCCTTCCAGCCATTCTGTGTCCTCCTACACGGTTGTCTGTGGCTGTCCTGTGTTCACGGCCAGACACTTCATTACGAGGCCGAGACCCACTCCCTCCAACCCCAAGTTCAGCTCTTACGATACGGATTCCTAAGATCCATATTCATATGGATTCAAGTGTGGTCAAGGCTTGGTCCCCAGTGCAGCAGTGGTCAGAGGGCAGTCTTTGGGGGTGGTTAGATCAAGAGCGTTTGGGTCTCATGAGTGGACCTGTCCATTGATGGAGTCACAGCTTAATGGATTTTAGGGGAGCGGCGTTGTTATAAAAGTGGACGCTCCCTCTCGCACACTTGCTTCCCGGCAGCCATGTCGTGAGCTATGCCCTGCTATGGGCTTCTAGGTTGGTCTATCTCGTCAAAGGCCCAGGGCCCATCCTAGTCTCCTGTCATAAACACCATGACCAAAGGCAACTTGGGAAGAGAAGGGCTTATTTCAACTTCACAGTCTACAGTCTATCCTGACGGGAAGTCAGGACAGGAACTCAAGGCGGAAGCCATGGAGGGTGGCTGCTTAGTGGCTTGCTCCTCGTGGCTTAGTCAGCCTGTTTTCTTATAGAACCCAGTGCCCAGGGGTGGCACTCCCGCATCAACTGTTGATCAAGAAAACACCCCCACAGCCTCACTCACAGGCCAATCTGATGAAGGCATCTTCTCAGTTGAGGTTCCTTTAGCAGGAATCTTAACAGGTCTTATTAATAAAATCAAACCTGAGGCCAGGTGTTGAGGTGAATGCTGGAAGATCAGAGAAGCAGAACAAGCCACAGCTACCTCACCTCGCCAGTTCCTCAGCTGATCCTGTTTCCTCAGACTGGAAACCTCTGAGTCCTCATCCAGAATGAATCTCAGCTGAACTATTGCTCAAAAGCCTAAAAGCTTAACCAGACAGATGCTTCTAGTTTCTGGACTTCACGCCTTATGTACCTTTCTGCTTTCTGCCATCACTCCCTGGGATTAAAGGCTCACTTTCTGGGATTAAAGGCAAGAGTCACCATGCTTGGCTGTATCCTTGAACACACAGAGATCCAGGTAGATCTCTGCCTCTGGAATGCTGGGATTAAAGGCGTGTGCTACCACTGCCTATCCTCTGTGTTTAATGTTGTGGCTGTTCTCTTCTCTGACCACAGATAAGTTTATTAACATGCACAATATTTCGGGAACACAATACCACCACAGGTTTCCTCTTCCCATGTGACCCTAGCTGGTGCCAAGCTGACGAAAACAAACCCAGAAGCCTAGGCAATGGCCATGGACTGAAGCCATGAGCCAGGGTCAACTCTCTCCTTCTAGGTGGTTTGTCTCAGGGACTTTGTCACAGCTGTGAAAAGCTGACCGGCACACCCGGGTGCCGCTGGCTACTCAGGACCTGCCTGGGAAATGCTGCAGAATCATCGGGCCACTGAGGTAAGCGCCAACAGGAGAGAGAAGGGCAAAAGAGACAAAAATGAACCCAGAGGGATTCGAGACCTCAGCACAGGTTTCAACAGGGGCACATTTATTTTTAAAACATTATAACCTTTTTTGAAATAACAAGAATAGTTTTAATTGTTAATTTCATACAACCCAGAGTCACCCGGAAAAAGATTCTCAATGAGGGATGGTTTATGTTGGGCTGGTTTCTTGGCCTGTCTGTGTGTATCTGTGGGGGCTGTCTTCAGTAACTGATGTGGAAAGACCCAGCCCTGTGTGGGTAGCAGCATTCCCTAGGCAAGGGATCCAGCAAGCAGGCAAGCATACACGCTTCCATTTCCCTCTTGGACGTGATGTGACCAGCTGCCTCCGTCTTCTGCCTTCACTTCCCCGAAACGATGGTTGGTGACTTGGGGTTGTGAATGAGACCAAGCCCTTTCCTCCCTAGTTGCTCCTTTGTCCTCGTGTTTTATCAGAGCAACAGAAATGAAATTAGAATGGCAATTATCCACGAAATCAATGCAAACGAGAGCTCTTAGAAATTAGAGTGACTAAATTTTTAACATTTCGAGTAATATTAGAAAATGTAGTAAAGGAAGTCCAGGTGTATATCATCTAGAAATGTGGAGACAAGTCCCCGAATAACCAAAAGGGTTGACTGGTTAAACTGAGGGTGGGAAACGGACCCCAGGGCCAAGCGGAAAACAGGTTTTTGTTGTCTTTGCGGCTCGTGTGTTTTGTGTGTGGGGTGGGGTGGGGGTGAAGCTTATTTTTTTACTGACAGTATTCTTCAACATTCTTGGAATTTATTGCGATAGAGTCACTTAGCATAGACCTCCTGGTACCCAAGAGCATCTCAGGGGTTAATGCACCTTGGAAACGGATGCACCCGTGAAGCACTGGACAGGGGTGGATCCCTAACCTCCTCCTGCTCTCTGTCGGCCTTCTCCTCTGGGACGGAACTAGGAAGGCTAAAGTTAACCTGGGGAGGTTAACTCTCCTGGTAAACACACAAAGAAAGAGGAGCTGTGGTGGTAACTGTCTTTTCGGGAATTTTCTGTGGCTTCACGAATTACCCAAATCTCTCCGGTATCAGAGGGAACAGAGATGGGGCTGCCTATATAGATGGGCCCTGGACCAAGTGGGTGAGCAGGGTCTCAAGTCCGACCAACATCCTGTGTACCGCTTCAGGTGCTCTTCATGGGGTGGTCAACTTTTGTCAGATAGCCATGCTGTGGGCTCTCAGAGGCCATCACTAAACCCACGAGTTGTAGTAGGCTAGAAAAGACTTTAAAAAAAAAAAGGAAAAATTACATAAAGTATTGTAAATGGAGAAGAGATTGTGGCCAAAGACAGAAAAGTGAGTTGAGATAAGGGCTCTCTCTATTCGGAGTAGAGAGCATCACCCCAGAAATAAGCTGTTTTCCGAAAGCCTGGAAGGCCCCATTTGCCTTCATCTCCCGGAACTCACACTTAAGAGAACTCCCACAGTCTGAGGACAGTTGTGGTCTGGACGAATCTTACCTTGTCACCCCTTATCATGCTGTGTAGACATAGCTCCAGGAACGCGGGTACTCCAAGCTGTTCCTTCCTCCGGGTTAATGGCCCATGTCGGTGTGCTGGAAATGGCAGAGTGTAATGTAAAGAGGCTGAATTGTTTGTTTAACAGTCAAGTGACAAATTATTTAATTAGTGCATATGCCATTTATGGCGGCAGCTGTGATCATTGGTGCTAATTGCGATGCAGTCTTAATTTGTTGTAGGTCTATTGCCACACCATGCTAATGTGATCATTATAAATGGTCATTATGGTCCTGCACTGTGCTTGAAAACTGGAGCAATTTCCCCTCGTGGGGGACCCATACTCCTCTTCCTAGCCAGCCTTAGCAGCCACATATATAAGCAGCTTGAGTGTAATCACAATATGAAGGGTAGAGGAGAGCCAGCTTCCCGAACTGTCTGACCACGAGATCTGAACTCCTTTTTGCTTTTTGCAAAGACTTTTTCCATCTCCCGTTATTCTAAATGAGACATTTTAGAGGTCATACATGTGGAACTCCAGGCCATCTACACACATGGACAAGTCCCAGTGTCCAGCAGGGCTTCTGCAACTTGAAAGCAAGCATGGGTGATCAAAAGTAGCCTCTTGAAGTCTGGGGAGATGGCTAAAGTGTTTGCTCTGTAAGCATGAAACTCCAAGTTCAGATCCTGAGAGTCCATGGTAAAGTGTGTGTGCGCGCGCACACACGCACACACACACGCACACGCACACGCACACGCACACGCACACACAGTAGCCATTGAGACCCAAAACCATACTAGCTAAGGCTGGTGTTGATAAGGATTTGATAGAGCAGGCTTATGGCAGAAAGCAGGACCCCAGTATTCAGTTAAGAAAAGGGGTGGCATTATATTTACTGCTAGAAAAAGCAATGGTGTTGACTGGGGAGTTCGGTCTGGTTTAAAAGCATGGTCCAAATCAAATCATGCAGAGCCTATTGGAGAAGGAAGATAACATTGGATTCTGTCTGGTCTCGCTAGCAACGTCTCTTAGCATGAACTGGAAATTAGAAGTTCTTTAAGTTAGCATAGCCAGGCATGGGAAGCGTGTGTTTACTGGTGAGGCCCCACGGCCCCTCTCTGGAAAGGATCTCCCTTTCTCTTCCCTACTCTTCCCAATGCTGAGATGCAGACCGGAAAGGCTGTGCATCCCCAGCTGGTGGTGGTGGTGGTGGTGGTGGGTCGCTCCCAGCCTGGAAACATCACGGTAGATAAAATACAGGGCAAATCTGGATTCCAAATTCATCATTTAAAACATAGTCATTGTTTTTATGAAACAGATTTAGCCTGGTGTTCTGTGTGTTTCTTTGTGAAATCTGGCCCCTCCTGGGTGAGGATGAGCCAGCTCTTTCTGGAATCTTAACCATACCCGCCTCCATCCACAAACCACGGAGCAAAACCCGAGGTCTGGGGACTTCCTCCCTGGAGCCGCCCGGCGGCATCGGATGCCCTTGTCCTCACCAGTGCCAGGAAATGCCTGCTGGTGAGAGCGAGCTGGGCCCCTTCCCCTCGGCACTGCCAGGTCCCCCCACCTTCCTGCCTCAGCCACTCCCTCAGATAAAAGGCTTTATTAAATCAGGCAAACATCAGCCCTGCCGCTCAGCTGTAAGTTAACCAGGCCACAGGAGAGAACGGATAAAAGTTCCCCGCGGCAGCATCAGCATAAAAGGAGGCCAGGGCCGTTGGGGGCGGGGAACGCAACACTGGGGACAGTAGCCAGGTCCTGGCCCTAATTTTCAGGTGGCCACTGGTCAGAATTGTCAGCTGTGTCTGTCCCCGGAGAGCAAATTGAAAACAGCAAATGTAGCCGGATTCTTTTTTTTTTTTTATTTCCTTGCTCCCTCCCCCTCTTTTCTTTCTTTTTTCTTTCACTTTTTTTTTTTTTTTTTTTGTCAATGGGGAATACAAGGCCACTGCCAAAAACATATCCCACACAATCAAACATCAGATGGTGACTCCTTTCCCACAGCTTGCGTGAGTGAAAACAGTGAAATTATACCCATGTTTTCCCGGCGAATCCCCTGGTGTCCTCGCAGAGGCCAGGCCTGTGCTGCCTCCCGTTCATCTGCTTTTTGTTCCCGGGTTCGCAGTGTTTTTAGCGCTGGACACCATTCAGCCGGCATTCAGCATTGTATGTCGCTTCACATATGGTTCATCCGTTCCAAATGTGTGCATGTACCCAGAAAATGCAGCTTTTCAGTGCGTATTCTCCATGTAACAGAAAAGATTAAGATGTAAGCCTGGTGAATGCGGGGGGAATTAGTTGGACAGATGAATAAGGAGAAAATGAATCTAGAATGATGTGGATTTGGTCTAATGATTGTGGGAGGGCGTTAAGAACTTGCTGGTAGGTTTCAGCCCTTTTAATCCCAGGCTGTGTGTGTATTTTGGCAGGAGAAATACTCCATCTCGAGGGGGATAGTCAGAGACACAGGCTTGCATGCTCTCAAACTAGAGTGTGCATGCATGCACGAGTGTGCATGAGTATGTGCATGCACACACGTGTACACACACACACACACACACACACACAAACTTTAATACAAACTTCCTCCAAACGGGCAGGTAAAAGACTTCCTGAAACCAGGCATCCAAGTCTAAAGGTCTTCAAACTATCTGCAGAGTTCAAGAGCGTTTCATATTCCGATGCTCAGTTTTTTAAATAAAATACAATTTGGAAATTTCCAGCCCATGGCATCTTTCTTTTTTCATTTCATCTTAGTTTATCCATCTGATCTTAGGTAAAGGATCCAGACAGAGAAAGGAGATCTCTGCCGGGACTCTGTTGCCTACCAGGAACAGCAGGCAAAAGCTAAAATACCTTTAGCTACTTTTTACATTGGCATCCAAACTGGAGACCCCCCAAAGCCGTGGTCATTTATACTCATACACCCTGTGCCCCTTGTGACTCACACTGTGGTTAATTAGAAGTGCTAAGGGACACAACAGCAGTCTTCAATCATCAGCTGTGAAAGATGTTACACGTTTAATTGTTTAATAGCATTTACTTAACAGTTTATAGGAAGTCGGCGCAGAGGGAAGTCAAACTTAGCCTTATTTCCTCCAACGCTTTCCAGAGAAACTTTTTCTTTCCAGGCAATTTTGATTGAAAAATCAAGATTTGCATCACAATGGAGATATTTCAAAAGTGTAAATACAAAGGGCTGCAACTTCAGAGACCTCTTAGTCAGACCCTCGCTTTCCAGTTCGTCTTAAAGGCTCGATGAGGATCTTTTCAGATCGGGCCAGAGGAGGCTCTGTGCCCTGCTCATTGTGGAAATTCACACAGCAGACTCCTTCTGGCAACTCCTATGTGACTCTCTACTGTGGGGAAGGGGACCAGTGACACACAGCGCCACAGCCAAGTGCCTACATCATCTGTCATTTAATCTACGGATACTTTGATGGGCAGACAGGCGCATGTTAGACTATCCAATTAATTCACATCAAAAACAAGCCTTTCAGAGATTAACCGAGTCAGACAAAAGCTAAATCCTTGCATTGTTGTGTATTGGGTGTATTTTGGCGTCCCTAGCATATGTGAGGTCCACAACTTGGACAGTTTTCTTGACTGGAGGAAAAAGTATATGAAGATGCTACATCCTTCTAGCCAGTGGTAACAAGTTTTTCCTCTCTCGATTGAAATGACTTAGTTTTAATTTTTAACTCATATATGAAGAATACTTGAAAGACTTAGTTGCCAGCTTTATATGATTATACAGCTTCATTTTATTTATTTAGTTATTTTAAAATTTACTGAGAGAGAGAGAGAGTCAGAGGGCAACTTCTGGAGGTTGGTTCTTCCCTCCACAGTGGGTTTTGGGGATCAAACTCACCTTTTCAGATTTGTAAGGCAAAAGTGTTTCAACCTACTTCAGAGTGCTGTCCCAGGAGCCCAAGTTTTATGGTTTTAAAACTTTCTTGTTTAATCCTTTCCTTTCTCACTTGCGTTACTTTTTGATGCTGAAGGTTGACCCCAGAGTCTCTTGCACACCACACACATGTGCCCCACTCCCAGCCCTGAAGGTTTCTTTCTTGTAATTGAAAATGTAAGCTTCAGCCTGGTCAATACAAACCCCCCCCCCCCCCCCCCGACAGGGTTTCCCTGCGTAGTTTTGGAGCCTGCCCTGGATCTCGCTCTGTAGACCACACTGGCCTTGAACTCGTAGAGATCCGCCTGGCTCTGCCTCCGGAGTGCTGGGATTAAAGGCGTGTGCCACCACCGCCTGGCCAGGACAATCATTATTATGCATGGGTGAAAAGTTAGTAGGAACAGGGTGTGTAGGGTGGGATTAAAATAATATTACATTTTCAGTTCTCGGGTTTTTTGTTTGTTTGATGTTTCCACGGTCTGTTTCCCTCGGCCTGTCCCAGCACTGGGGCTTGAGGACAATAAAATCCATGGAGTCAACTGAAGTGTTGCCCGGTTCACACGTCCACTTTTGTATGTTGCTATCTTCTAATGAGCCCTGGGGTAAAGAGGCTGGCAGGTGCCCTGTCCTCTCAATGTAAAAATGTAACGAACTAGAGCGGTAGCCTCCGTGGCTGCTCTGGAGGCCCTGGGTAACAGACACGGTGGCCAGCCACTGCCTTGTTGTTAGCAATCCTGTCCAGTGAAGCCAACTCAGTGAAGTCTGCAAGACCTGTACCCAGCTGGCTCATCTGCTACCAGAGTCCCTCGTATCTCTTGAGTCCCCTGTAAGTGACATGTGGAGGCACAAAAGTCTTCCCCTTAGCCTAAAATCTATTCTAATTTCCCCCAGTATTTTACATATATATATATACATATATACGTATATGTATATATATATTATATATAATGTTATGTGTATGTGATTTTTTTTGCCTGCATGTATATATTTGGACCACGCGAGTACCCAGTATTTACAGAGGTCAAAGGAGGGCATCAGATTCTCGGGAACTAGAGTTAAGGATGGTTGTGAGCCACCCTGTGGGTACCGAGATCCAAGCCAGGGTCCCATGCAAGAGTAACAAGTGCTTTTTAACCACTGAGCTGTCTCTTTTGCCCCTACCTTACCCCCTTTAATTCACATTGGGGTTGTGATTTTATTAGAAAGTCTCCCCCCCCCCCAACTCCCTTCTTCCACCTCTTAAGCTAGAAACTTTAATTGCATTTTAGAATTTCAGCAAACAGGTTGCTATTGCATTAAACAACACATGCGCGCGCACACGCACACACACACACACACACACACACACACACACACACACAAAGTGGTGTTGACAGAAAACTTAGATCATAATTTGTGTGATAGAACAAAGCAGACATGCCCCCTGCTTTGTCCCTGTGTGTATTTGAGGTGACTACAAGTGTTGTGGCTTCCAAAGTGTCTTTCTGTGCTAAACACAGGGCTGGACCGTGGAAAATCAAAAAACAAACTGGCCATTTTGGAAGGGCAGGCACTTTCTGCGTGGCTTGGAGGAATGCGCCCTAAGCCTATTATCTGGTACTTACTTCTGCCTCTCCAAGGCTTCCAAGGTAACGAATGAACACAGGTCCCCCACCTTCAGCCTCACAGCAGCAAATGCTTTCTCTCCAGGAAGCAGAAAGGGAAACCTGTTGGCTTTTAGAGCCTCCCATAGAGATGAAAGGGAATTGAAGGGTGTCACCCCTGTGGCATCCCCAAAGCAAAACCGGGTTGCTTTATCTGGGCTCTTCAGAGCTCTTTAGGCTGGAAGGTCTGGATTGAAATTCATAGAATACATTCATTCACTAAGTCAAGATTAATAGCATGGGCCTTGTGTCCTGGGGGAGAGCTTCCAGAAGGCATTGGGAAATAAAGCAGGTCTTGCTTCGAAATACCTCCTTCGAAGCACAGGTCAGAGAAGTGGATTTATTTTATTCCCTAGTTTAAAAAAAAAAAAAAAAAAACAACCCTTTGGCATCTGATTTAAATTCCTCATGTGTTTCCTCCTTCCCATATAGACACATTTTGGCAGATCTCTTCCATCTCAGATATTGCTGAGTCAGACACTCCCGAAGTCTGGGGGGGGGGTGCTCTGCCTCCATTTTTTTCCCCCCGGTCACCCTGCCTGTCCCGGTCACCCTGTCTTTGTAATGCTGCCCTCCATGCTTTCCCTACAACACCAGCACTTGCTGTATTTATGGCCAGAAGTGATCTTAAGCTTATTTTGAAAACATGTTTTCAAATAAAATCAGGAAGACAACACTTTGAATCGTAGTATATTTGATGCTAAATTATCTCAGTCCAAATCCAAAAACATGATTTTGTTTGCTTTCTGCTCCCCCCCCACACACACACACCAGAATGTCGTACAACAAAGAAACAGAAGTGGACAAGGATGGCTGACGGGAATGATTCTCTGTGCATAGTACCTAGAAAAAGAAATTGGCCTGGGAAAGTCTGGTACCCACTTCCCTGACAAGGCTGTATTTCCAGAGGGCTCTTCCCATGGGAAAAAAAATTCCCAAATTCAGAAATTCACTGTCATCCACCTTCTCTGCTTCTGAACATGTGTGATGCGGCTTTTTGCCCTTTGGAAAGATTTACCTTTAAATGGTCTCACACAGAGGTCGGCGCTTTTGAGCTCATTTTAAAGCACAGGGAGGGCTACATAGGTTTTGCTCGGGGCTGTTTATCCAGTGTGTGGGACAGCAGCCTAATCTTTTAAGAGCCCCGGATGTAGATGCTGTTCCCGGCCTCGCATTTTCTAACCAGCTCCGGTGCATAGCGTAGCGGTGTAGCCCCTTCTCAGCCTGCAAGCGAGTGGCTCTCTAAGCTCTGAGGTGCAGTCCCGGGGAAGCAGGTCCCACACCGCAGGGCAAAAGACGGAAGGGCCTGGCACCTGGGTCGAGTGCAGCCTGGTGCGAGCGCTTCTTATTATGAGCGGCTTTTAGTGTTGCTGTCTGCTGTTTTACTGGTGTCTGATTAATCCTGCTGGTCACCAGGGGTAAACCCGGGTTTCATCTGACCTATGAACAAAACGTCCCCCCTCTTGGACAGAAGGTGGTCTGGGCAGGTCAGGGTATGGGTCACTGGAAGGGCAGCCTGAGGAAGACTGCGTTTTCACAGCAACCACTTATTACAATTAGTTTAAAGAAAGAAAGAAAGAAGAAAAAAAGCCAACATGGGTTGAATTGACACTTTTGTGAGGCCCTGAGTCTGGACAGTGCAATTGTCCCGGAAAACAATGCTCACATCTTCGTTTGAAAGTGCAAAGAGAACAACGTATTTCAAGTAGCAAATCCCAGAACTATCCCAGAACTCGGAGGAGACCCTTTGAGGGTTTCATTTGCTTCAGTGTCTGGAACACCACCCCACCCCCACCCCAGCACTGAATCCAAGTGCATTGCTTGAAAATTTGCTTGAAAATGCAGGCATGAGAAGGATACTGGGCTGACGACCTCATGCACTCGGCAGTCCCAGAAGTTGATCTCGCTAAAGTAGGAAGCAGGCTAGGTGGTTGGGGTGTGGGGAAAGCTGAGACTAAAGGATCTAGAATTCCAGTTAGGTGGGTTCAAGAGGTCTAGAATGGTGTATGGTAATGTAGTCTGGGGAAACCCATAGTGGACGTTAAATGTTCTCACAAGAAAGATAACTAATGAGACATAATGCATTTGTAAATTAGCTAGACTTAACTATCCCATCATAGGTACTTGCTTTAGAATTCACGTTGTACGCATCAAACATACATTTTTATCTGTCTGTAAATAAATAAAAATAGGATATCAAATAAAAAGAATTTGGCACAGCCCATAGAACCATAGAGGCTATATATATAGCATGGAGGTCCCTAGACTGTGGCTTATAATAAATTTCGGTTCTACTCAATTATTGAAAAAAAAATAGCCAAACGAATGGAAACACATGAACTATGAACCAAAGGCTGAGGGGGCCCCAGCTGGATCAGGCCCTCTGAATAGGTGAGACAGTTGATTGGCTTGATCAGTTTGGGAGGCAACTAGGCAGTGGGTCCAAGTCCTGTGCTCATTGCATGAGTTGGCTGTTTGAAACCTGGAGCTTATGCAGGGACGCTTGGCTCAGTCTGGGAGGAAGGGACTGGACCTGCCTGGACTGAGTCTACCAGGTTGATCGCAGTCCTCGGGGGAGGATTTGCCCTGGAGGAGATGGGAATGGGGGGTAGGCTGGGGGTAAGGGGAGGGTGTGGGAGGGGGGAGAATAGGGGAACCCGTGGCTGATATGTAGAACTGAATGGTATTGTAAAATAAAATAAAGAAAAAAAGAAAAAAAAGAAAAAAAAAAAAAGAATTTGGTAGCACATCCCTGGAGTCCTAGGGATGCCCTGGAGCCCAGGAGTCAAGTGCCCTCCAGCCCTATGAGTTCTGCTCTGCTTCCTTTTCTGTGGAGACCCAGCTTACGGCCAGTCACATATCCACTTGGAATGATGCTGCTGTGTTCACCATACTAGCTCCCGGCTAAGCATGCCCTTGAGACTGAATTCAAGACAAGAGCTCAAGGTGGGGTGTTGTACCACTTCCTGCAGCAAGTGTCCTTAAAGGGGAGGCTGTTCCTTTATCCGCTCTCACCTGGCACTCCAAGCAGCCCTACCAAAGAGGCAAAACATCCCTCCCTAATCCTTATACAGCTGAGGAGGGCCATGCCACCAGCCCTGGGCATGAGAGGGGGAAAAAACTCATGTCTTTTTTACTTTGGTTTTCAGAAAGGTGAACCTGCTTGCCAAAACCAAATTCCAAGGGCATTCACACACACACACACACACACACACACACACACCACACACACCACCCACCATAACAACAACAACAACAAATCCAGATGAAAGTTATACTTTTATTTAAACCGGAGTCTCTGGATTCAGTGGGAAAAGCGGTGAGAAGATGAGCCTCAGGAAATCTAGCTCCAGATAAGAACCCGGCCCCGCCCACTTTTGATCTTTGTAAGGTCGTGGTTGTTAATGTCCAGCAGAGGCAGCAGAGAGCACACCAGCATCACCTTGTGAGGTCTCCAAGTAACACCCAGCAGATTACAGGGACAGAGGAAACCCACATGCAAAAGAATAAGAATGGACCCATTACCACACACACACACACACACACACACACACACACACACACACACACACACAAATCAGTTCAAAATGTTCCAGAAGTCTAAAGAGCAGGGCTACAATTAAACCCTAAGATAAGGCCATGGTTTCTTTAGTCAGAACTCTAAAAGCACAACTCACCCGAGGAGAGCAGCTGTATGACAGCAGAAGGTGATGTCTTTGTGTTGTGAATGCTGGCCTCAAGGAAGTGAAAACACAACCCCCGGAAAGAGAAATGTCACTGAAAAACCACATGTCTGGGAAGGGACGCTATCTAGCCCATATGTGAAGAACTCTTACAACTCCATAGCAAGAGGGCCAATTAAAAACGGATGAAGGATTTGAGCAGACATTTCCCAAAAACGTGCAATTGTGTGTCTTTACCTACAAAGGACATGTTCTGAGACCCTCGGTAACAAGTACACGGCAAGCTATCTACCATCATTAGCCACCCGGGAAAGGCAACTTAAAACCACAGTGAGGCGGCAGTTCATATCCGCTAGGATGGGCTAGAATGAGGGATAGGTAATTACAAGTGTCAGCGAGGGTTTGGAGACATCGGAACCCTCCTGCATGGCCGGTGGGGGGTGTATAATGATGCAGCTGTTTAGGGAAACAAGTTGGCAGATCCCCAGAAGCTTAAAAATCGAGAGACCATATGCCCCAGTAATTCTACCCCTTGGTTTATAGCCAAGAGGAATAAAAACACATGTCTAAACAAAACTGCTAGATAAATGTTTACAGCATCATTATTCATAAATGGAAAAAGGTGGAAACAACTGATGCTAGAACTGTGGGAAAGACATTGGAGATGAAGAAAACTTGAGATGGGGGTCCGCTCTGTATCCTGCCCTACCTGCTTCTTTTAAAAGCCATGCAGCCCTCATAGCAAATCCCCCAGCTCCCACTACTCAAGATCGCCACCTCTGACCCCTCAGGAACACATACTTCTTCCAAGTTTAGAGACTAGAAGTTAAAGGATCCAGGTCTGGAAGCAAGCAGCGTTCATCCTTTCCCACCCCAGCTGTCCTCGTCTGCTTTCTGCTGGTTTGATAAACACCATAACGAAAAGTAAACTGGGAGGGGAAAGTTCCTTTAGTTTGTAGGTTACTGTGCATCATCAAGGGGAACCAAGAAAGGAATTCAAGATGACTGAAGCAGAGATCATGGAGGGACAGTAGTTTGTACCCAGGCTCATGATCAGCTACCTTTCCTGTATAGTCCAGGCTCACCTGCCTAGGGATGGTACCACTCACCGTGGACTGGGCCCTCCCACAGCAGTTAGCAGTTAAGAAAATGCATCCCAGACATGGCCACAGGCCAATCTGATGGACACATGCCTCAGTGGAGGATTTCTCTTCCCACATGCGTCGAACTGACAACTAAGATTGTTTATCACACCAATCCTCTAGAAGTAAATATAAAATATTTGTTGAGGGTTCAATACACACACAAATGAAAAAACCTTTGTGACAATTCACCAGACTTATTATTTTATTTATAATTGTGTGTGTGTGTGGTCACTGAGGCCAGAAGAGGGTGGCAGATCCCCTGGAGCTAGAGTTGCAGGCATTATGCTGGGAACCGAAGTCAGGTCCTCTGCAAGAGCAGTATGTGTTCTTAACTACCGAGCCTTCAGGCCCTGTCAAGTGACTTTATAGCCCCTGTCCAATGACAAGGTCTTTTCTAGGTACTTCAGATGTATAGATAAACCTAGTCTTTTCAATAACTCTGCAAGTTCTGACATCAACATTCCCATTTTTACATATGAAGAAACAAGTGTAGGTTCAGTCACTT
Source organism: Peromyscus leucopus (assembly GCF_004664715.2). Taxonomy (NCBI): domain Eukaryota; kingdom Metazoa; phylum Chordata; class Mammalia; order Rodentia; family Cricetidae; genus Peromyscus; species Peromyscus leucopus. Next base: position 7,568,176 of record NC_051073.1, read on the forward strand.
GCCTAAGTCCGGGTAACAGCACATGGTGGAGCTGGGCCTTGAACTTGAGCATCAAAGCTCTGGAATCCATCTTATTCAGCACGTTTCTATTCAGCTTCCCTCTAATGAAACACAGTGGTCTCCTGAGTAGGCTCAGTCCATGTTCTTCAGGCTCCTACTGTGTGTGATGGGTTGGCCCCCCAAGGAACCATTGTCATCCTTTCTGAACGTACATACACACATACATATCACATACGCACGCACGCACACGGACTTCCTTCTAGGACCCACAGCACCTCTAAGCATCAGCTAGGACTGCTATGACTGTAGACCGACACACACCCTGAAGGCCCGTCTGAAACCCCAGAGGTGCTCATTTTACCAGGTCAGCCTATTCGCCAACAAAACAATGATCCCCTAGATGGTTTCTACCATTTTGAAGGCAGTCAGTACACTGTGGACCTTTGTGGGTTTCAGAGGTTCCTCCTTAGGGCACCCCAGAATGTGTTAGTGGATGCAGGAAGAGGGAAGGGTCAATCTGGGGAACCCTGGGGTTCCAGGGAACTGCTAGGGGGACACTATGGGGAGAGGGTCAAGAGAAGCCACGTGAGAGAGATTTAAGCTCAGGGGACCTGTCTCCCCACCTTCCCCTGCCTTCAGGCTCCTTCCATAACCCCGGCCATTTCAACCAGAGAGCTTGCGCTGTGTGGTTTTTGTATTTTTAAATGAATTTGTCACTCCAAATCATTCCAAACCCCCTTTCAGGGAGAAGAGAGAGGAGGGCACATTCCATGCTCCCACTGCTCAGCCTGCTGGAGGCATGCAGACCTGGCTGCTGACAGTCTCACCTCCCATCCCCCATTAGATCCTGTCTGCCCCTCTCCCCCACCCCCGAATCCTGCTCACTGAGATGATTGCTGCAAAGCTGGGAATGTCCTGGAGGGCATTTCTCAGCTTAAATATCTAGAAGCCGAGTCCTCTTTCCAGTCTTCAGTGACGTGGCACAGGGGTCTGCTTTTAGGCCATTCGGGCATAGTGTCCCCTGGCTACTAGCCTTGATCTCAGAGTAGCTGAACCTGGACCAGGGTGTCTTCAAGCTGACTTGGTGACTTGGGAGACCTTTGGTGGGAGGTGTTTGAGACCATTTAACCACAGCTCTCCATCTTCTTGTTGGTTATTCCTGGAGCCCAGAAGCTCTGCTCCTGAGTCCCTGGCAGCATGGGTGGGAGAAGAGCATCTTCCGGGTCCCCTCCCAGCATTGTGGAACTCTGTGGGAGGCACAGCGGTCTGAATCTGCAGTTTCCTGGAGTTTGAGGATGTCTGCGGCCCCTCGCTGGAACCGGCAGTGTTTGTGGGGGCCTCTTTCTAGGCTACCACAAGTCAGTGATCAAGGGGTCACCAAACCCCAAAGGTAGGGATGTGGTTTTTTGCATGTTATGTCTTGAAGTACAAGAAAACCAGAACTGATGTCTTTCCTGTCCCAGAATGGAACCTCAGAGCTTTGTGTATCTTCGAGGAAAAAGACACCACCAAGATCCTTCAGTCTTCATAATCTCAGGAACATGAAAAAGCTGAACAATGTCCTGGTGTCAGAGACAACCCTGAAGGGCAGATTCGGAGCTAGGGCTGTAGGAAGGTCCTGCTCCCTGGGCACAAGAGGAAGTCCTAGCCACTGATACTTGGGCAAGGTCTCTCTTTTCTTTCTAAGAATACCTTACTTCTTTTCTCTGGTGCTAGAGATCTTAGAATGTTCTAGAAATATGAAGCAAGGAATTCCTGGGAGCCTACTCCCCAGTGTCCTCAAAATACAGAGCTGCCTCATGCTATAAAGCCCTAGGAGTTCCCTGTTTCAACAGGTGCCTGGCCCCACCTCTTGTTCCCAATGCCTACTTTTCTACACACAACACAGGCCTCAGGCGCGCTGACTTGAGGCATCAATTTTCTTCTTCAGCATCTGTTTGCAAAGTCCTTTGATTTTGCTCTTTCCCAAGGCACGCGCGTATACTCCCACCCCGAACCCCATGCTGTTTCTGTGAGCACTTATTTCTAAGTGTGTGCAAGACGGAAGGAAATCATTCCAGGAAGGCATCCAACTCCAAGCTTCGAGTCACGTTGTTTTTACACAGCAACAAAGAACAAATGCATTTCTCAATTATGAAACCCATCTGGGAGGTGCCTTTCAAAGCACGCAATCGTGCGGCCCCACGATGGATTGAATTCCCGAGTCATCTTGAAGCGGTGGCTGTCCCGTGCCCCGCTGAATGCTCCCTTGTGCAATATGATAGCGTTGTGTGCTTCACTTCTTCAGTTCAATACGGTTTCCATTTATTTCAACGGGCGCCAAAGTGAAGCCATAGCACCACAAAGCAGGGAAAATGGTGTCTGGAAAAGAACTATCAATTGTGTGAACCTCCCACTCCCCAAGACAGACTCAGTTTTTCCTCTCCGAAATGACCACTCCTACTTCCTGGGAGGTGTTCTCTGGGGTCACCATTGAGCAGTCCTGTGTTCAAGGCCCCATGGCTATAATGTCAAGAGGCCAAGAGGGGAAGTTGAGGGGCCAGGAATGTAGATCCATGTTAGAGCATTTGTCTAAGATGGGTGAGGTCATGGGTTTAATCCCTTCTGAAAGAGAGGGAGATGGAGAGGAAGAGGAAGAGAGAAAGAGACAGAGAGAGACAGAGACATGGGAGAACACCACTTGAAGATACAGAGGCTTGGATAATGGACCTACCAGCCAAGATATGCTAAAGACCCCCAGCAGCACCAGAAGCTGGGAGACACTGTCCCTCAAAGCTTGGGAGCTGAAATTTTTTTAATTGCACTAGAGATTTTTCCTGGGGAAATGCAATACACTTCTATCCACCCCAGAAGGGGAACCAACCCATGACAGGTCAAAAAAAAAAAAAAAAAAATGGTTACACCATGGCCAATTTGGTGACCCAGTAAGTTTTTATTGGGGTTGCTAACAGGAATATGTGGTGGTATTATGTTCCCCAAAATATTGTGCACCCTAATAAACTTATCTGGGGTCAGAGACAGAACAGCCACAATATTAAACATAAAGGATAGGAAGTGGTAGCACACGCCTTTAATTCTAGCATTCCAGAGGCAGAGATCTACCTGGATCTCTGTGTGTTCAAGGATACAGCCAAGCATGGTGACTCTTGCCTTTAATCCCAGAAAGAGAGCCTTTAATCCCAGGGAGTGATGGTAGAAAGCAGAAAGGTATATAAGGTGTGAAGACCAGAAACTAGAAGCATTTGGCTGGTTAAGCTTTCAGGCTCTTGAGCAGCAGTTCAGCTGAGATTCATTCTGGATGAGGACTCAGAGGCTTCCAGTCTGAGGAAACAGGATCAGCTGAGGAATTGGCAAGGTGAGGTGGCTATGGCTTGTTCTGCTTCTCTGATCTTCCAGAGTTCACCCCAATAACTGGCCTCAGGTTTGATTTTATTAATAAGAACTTTTAAGATTCCTGCTACAGGAATATGGGTTACTTACAGGAGCATGGGTTACTAACAGGAATATGGGTCACCATCACTGAAAAGCCCAAGATAACACGGGTGATGATTCACGAAAGCTACAACCCTGGAGCCTCCCTCTGCATGCCCTGCAGGCAGCTCAACTGGCTGGTCTGTCCTATCCGTTCCCTGTCCCTGTCCCCACACTCCACCCACCGCCCAGCAGTTGTTCACTGTGTCTACAAAGCTGGGGAGGCACTTACAATCTTTGACCCTCTCAGACAGATCACATGTTTACCACTCCCCCCCCCCCCCAGTCTCAAGATCCTTAGATGCTCTCCCTCCATACCGGAGAGAATGTTTCCATTCAAAGGAAACTGCCACACAGCATACTTTGTCCTAGATTTCTAGCCTCCAGGACTAATAGACAGTGGACTTCTATAATCCAGCTGGTTTCAGTTCTTTGCGGACACATTGGCACATGCTGTGAAATTAACTCACTATCCATGTGGTCCACCTAAATCTACAGAAGAACGAGGGTTCCATCTAACTGGGTTGATAGCAGTTGACAACTACCTTTGTAGAATCTACCTTGCAGTCCAACCAGCTTCCAACCCCTGTAACTTTAACGAGGCCACAAAAGGATCTGTCACGAGCCTTGCCTAGAGAGACCATCACAACATTACTTTTCGAGGCTTGCTTTCAGATCAAAATCTCCCTCTCAAACACGTAAGGGCTCATCATATGAAGGTGTCCAGCTCTCGGTCCCCTTCAGCTAGCCAGCCAGCAAAGATTTGTTTAGCCACAATGTCAGGAAGTTTTATTGAGCGGCTCTAAGCAGAGAATTGGGAGGAATCAGTGCTGGCTTGTGATGAGGCTCAATTTTCTGTCCCCTGACCCCTGGGATTGGCTAAAGACACAAGAACACCTTGGTGGTCAAAGGGCCACGTCTTCCTTTCTTGAGCGCCCTCTGGCGTCCTCTAGTCATGGCAACTGACACGCAGGATTGGAAAAAGTGCTCAAGAGAACTGGCAGTTTTTATTTATTTATTTATTTATTTATTTATTTATTTATTTATTTATTTATTTATTTATTTATTTATTTATATCTAGAAAGCCTCAGGAACTCTTCTGGTGGCTGTTTTGACTTTAGTGTCTTCACGGTTGCCAAGAACAGCAGAGGTAGCAGTTCTGAGCCCAACTTAATGTAGTTTCCTCCCTGTTCCCAGCACTTTTCCTGCCCTCAAATCTCACAGTGATGTAGGCACAGGTTCGCAAACTTCCTGTTCATGCTACTATCACTCCACTCTGTAGAAAAGGAAGAGGACCAGATGCAACTTCCCTGGATACATTCAGGGCCTTAGTGACATGTGCAATTGGTCATCTTTTGCTATGGGCAGCGGTCCCACATAAGGTCCCTGGCCTCCCCTACTGGATGCAGGGAACACATCCTAGGATAATTAAAGATGTTTCTAGTTACTGGCAAGTGTATCTTGATGTACCCTAGGGGGTAAGATCACCCTCTGCATTGATGAATGCTCCGTTTATTGTTGTTGATGATAATACTAATAATCATATAAGGCCACTCTAGCTCAATGATAAAGTGGGTGTTCATAAAGATTGCCATGACTCTTGCATGTTACATATAATTATGTGTGTGTGTGTTTATTTATTTATCTTGGGGGGGGGTACCTGTGCCATGAATGTGCGTAGAGAGGCGAGAGGACAATTTTCAGAGAGTTTCTCTCTTCCCAGCTCCTGAGTCACAGTTACGCACTCAGGTTGCCAGGTTTGATGGAAGGTGATGTCACCTGCTGAGCCATCTCATAGTTTGGAATTAGTGTAATTTCCCTGAAGGATAAGGGATATGGTAGAATTTGGAAGTAATGGCAGAAAATAAAAAAGCAATTATAATCAGGAAATTCTTCTCCATGTCATTAATCACGCTTGGGTGGGCAGGAAGTCATTTTGGCCACAGACGGTGAGTTAGCATTCGAGCTTCCCGAGAGAGACTACAGGTCACTCAACATAACAAAACGGTGCTGCTTTTCAGTTCTGAATGCCCAAGGTCTGCAGCTCTTCCAGAAGTTCCTCTGAGAGGATCTTCTTGTCTTTTCCAGGTCCTGGTAGCCTTTGCCTTGTGGCTGTACTACCCTAATCCATCCTCACGTGGCTTCCTCCTTGTATTTCTGTCTTCCATTGGCCATCATTCACATGGGCACGGGTCCCATGACTTGCCCTACACTGGTAGGACCTCATTGGAGCTAATTACATCGGCAATGACCCTATTCACTATTTTTCTAAAGGAGTGGGGATTGTGGCTTCAAGATGCGGTCTCTTTTTAAGGAGACACAATTCAACCCCTAGCAAGTAACGTTAGACTTCACTCTTAAACCTAATAGAGTTTGATTGAGACAACAGCGCTTGGTGATGTTTCAACAGGATGCTTTGAACAGGGACACCTGTGAGACATTGTCCTGGTCTCGTAAACATTCAAGAAAGAAACAGGAAGAAACGAACAGAAATGCCCCCTTGCTTTATCTGGGGACAGGAGACAAGGTTGGTTGGTGAAAATTTTGACATCAGTGTTAACTAGGAAATGCACAGGAGGTAGAGTGTCCAGATGTTTCCTTGGCCCACACACCCAACCGCACATTTAAAGGGGTCTCTTCTCCTGGGATCCAGCTCCAAGATAGATACACTGTATCTCTTTGCAGTACTTGGAAGGTCTGCCAAAAGAACACCCTCCTCCAAGATGCCAAAGCTCCCAAAAAAGACACACAGGACTCTGCCAAGAATGGAGATTCAAAATGGAGGAAGGTGACCTCTCTTTGTCCGGGACCTGCCCTCTACAGACTCATGCTTTGGAGGCCTGACCTCAGTTAGCATGCCATCACCACCACCACCACTACTACCCACAGGGAACAGAGCTGTAATGCACAGTGTCAGCCTCATTCTGCTGGGACCCTCACACTACTGAGAGTTCAAAACTTTCACTTTTCATTCAGATGATCAATCCTGCATGCATAAAGTCCTCCGGGTTTGCTCACCCGACCCGGGGTATGTCCACTCCATTCTTCAGGGTGGTGAGACAAGAACTCCACAGAAGAATCAGCTGTCACAAGGAGCTTAGTTAGGGTTGCTTTTGCTATGACGCACACATGACCAAAGCAAGTTTCGTACTGAAGGAAGTCAGGACAGGAGCTGAAACAGGACAGGAACCTGGAGGCAGGAGCCGATGCAGAGGCCATGGAGGGGGCTGCTGACTGGCTTCCTTCTTGTGGTTTGCCCTGCCTGCTTCTTTACAGAACCCAGGACCACCAGCCCAGGGATGGCACCACCTACCATGGACTAGGTCCTCCCCATCAATCACTAATTTAAAAATGCCCTACAGGCTTACATACAGCACAATCTTATGGAGGCATTTCCTCAGCTGAGGATCCCTCCTCTCTGATGACTCCAGCTGCTGTCACTAGCCAGCACAACCATTCAGCTCATGGAACAAGTTACATTCTTCATATGTGACCAGCCAATTACAATGTCTGGGCAAGCCAAGCTTGGAGCTGTGGCCTACAGGGTAATTACAATGTTTCTGCAATGGAAGGACAATGGTAAGTGTCAACAAACGTGTCTACTATATAACTCTTCCTGGGATGATGGGAATTCGAACCTACTCACCCTAAATAGTATATCAATGACAAACCAAGGAAACTGTCCCACCCAAGTCTATATCTGTGAGTCAGTACGGGAGTTAGCCACTGGAGTATGGATGATGTATTACTTACAAGAGAATGGTTGATTCAAAGGCAGCTTGATTGCTGAAAAGCCTGCACCAGCATGGGTGACAGAAATGGATCCCTGGAATTCCCTGCACAGCTTGTAGGCAGCTGGGGCAGGGGGAGGATGTGTGGAGAGCCTTCTCTTCATGGCCATTGTTTTATACCCCTGGGGAGGAACCTTTGTGAATCTTGTAAGTTGCAGGAGCTTCCTCAGCCTTGAAAGTTTCCTTTGCTTCCTGAGTCTCAAAAGCCTCCTTCCTACTTCTAAAAGGGAATGTTCAAATTCAGAAGAAATAATTTGATGATGCATTGTTACCACTGTGAGAATCTACTGAAAAACGAAGATTTCAGAAGCCCACCCCAAGTAGCTCTTAGCTAGTCCTAGAAAGACAAAGCCCTCACAACTTAAATTTGCAAATGGGTTTGAAAAGCACTTCATTGCAGTCTGATTGACAAGCCCATGTTGACCCCTGTTCTAGTAAGCATTATGTGTCAGTCTAGAATAACCTGACAGAAAAGCCTCAGTTGAGAAATTGTTTTCCTTGACTGGCCTGTAGACATGTCTGTAAGGGGTTGTCTTGATGGTTAACTGATGTAGGAGGGCCCAGTCCACTGTGGGCGGTACTATTCTCTGGGCAGGTAGTCCTGGGTTGTATAAGGAACCTGACCGAACATGAGTCTCAGCAAGCCAGAGGCAGAGCCAACAAATAGCATTCCTCCATGGTTTTTTTTATTCAAATTTCTGCCTTTATTTTCTTCAATGATGAGTTGTGTATAAGTCTCAGCAAGCCAGAGGCAGAGCCAACAAACAGCATTCCTCCATGGTTTTTTTATTCAAATTTCTGCCTTTACTTTCTTCAATGATGAGTTGTGTATAAGTCAAATAACTATTTCCTCTCCTAAACTGCTTTGATCAGAGTGTTTTATCATGCTAACAGGATGAAACTAGAGTAAGCCCCTAGCCAAGTCTCAGGCTATGGAGCCTCCAGCCTTGGTGGTTAGTCATTGCAGGGGGCTGGTTGGGCGCTGTGGCCTGGTGTTGGTCTAATTCCTGCCCCGTCTTTGAAGGCATCATAAAGCCTAGGTGTCAACACTTGAGAGAAGAATGTGGATGATTAATTTTGGCTGTCAACTTGATGGGACTTGGAATCACAATGGAGATACACCTCTGGATGTGTCCGTGAGGTGTTTCCAGGTGTAAGTGAGGGAGGGAAGACCCAACCTGACTGCGAGTGGCATGGGCCAAGGCCATGGACTGGATAAAAAAGGAGAGGCTGAGCTGAGCATCAGCCTGTGTCTTTCTCTGCTTCCTGACTGTGGATGCCATGTAACCGGCCGCCTTGCTCTCTGCCACCACGGCCTCCTGCCATGATGGGCAGTTTCCTCAAACTGTATCCAAATAAGCCCTTCTTTCCCGAAGTCGCTTCTTGTCAGGTACTGTTCACACCGACAGAGAAGTAGTGAATCCAGACTGTTGGGAGCCCCTGCGGGCTCTAGTCTCAGGACTTAACAAGAGGGTTAAACACTGGGCCTTGGAAACAGGCAAATTGGACTCCAGCCCAAGATGAACAGCTCCCTAGATGTGTGCCATGGTCAGTTACCTAACCTGGTTAAACCTTGCTTTGCTCATTGTTAAAATAAGGGCTGTGTTAGTTAGCTAGGGTTGCTATAACAAAGTACCATAGCCTCGGTGGCATAGGCAACAGGACTTTCTTTTCTCATAATTCCAGAGGCAAGAAGGCTGAGATTGACCTTCCCACCTGGTTGATGCCTCCAGAGACCTCTGTCCTTGACCTGTAGGTGGCATCTTATCCCTGTGCCTTCCCCAAATGACTGTGACCTAAGCCCCCTCCCTCTCTTACAACGATAGTGCTGATTTGGAGCTTCCTGTGTGACCCCATTTTATCTTAATGACTTCTTTAAACATGTGAAGGCGTTGGGGACGCTGAGGTCTTGACCAGGCAATGTGTTGCTGTGAGGACAGGGAGTTGAGGACCCGAGCCCAGGGCGCTTCAGGCCATCAGAAGGTGGAAATTCGGATTTCCATTCCCACCGATTCTGGTGGCATTGTGTGGAAAAATTGCCTTTAAGAAGTGGGTGGCACACAGGAAAAGCGGCTTTTGTTTCAGCGATAATCCCCTTAAAACATCTGGTCTGCCCCCACCCCCAGCCGGCGCGAATGGAGCCGCCATGAAAAGGTGGCGCTGGGTCTTAGCAGCTGTGACAGCCAGGCTGCTTTCCTGAGGAGCCCTTTGCCCGACCTCGCCGCATCTGAGCTTTAGCACTTAAGACTGGGGTTCTTTTCAAAGGCGCTGAAGGCTCAAGCACTTCGTGGCATCTAATCCTTTTTCAGAAGAAGGGGGGAGGCATTTTAATGCAGCCTCAAAATCCTCACTCGGGTTTACAAAGGACCCTGGTGGATTTTCACACTCCCCGGCAAGGCCTGGGTACCAGAAATGAAGCCCGCAAACCCACACAAGGACTGGGAGGCAGCGATCAGGGAAGCCGAGGCCCTTCCCACCTTGCAGGAGTGTCCCTTGTGGGGTGGATTCCTCTCCTCGGCCCTTCCCACCTTGCAGGAGTGTCCCATGTGGGTTGGATTCCTCTCCTCGGCGGTGAAGTTGGCTCCTGTCGCCACCTCTGTCGTGAGTCACAAGGGAGCCTCGCACTCCTCAAAATGCATGGCTGTACAAGCTGGAGCAAAGGTGAATCTGTACATGCCTGTTACTCGTTAGATTGCGAAGTGGAAAGGAACCGGGGTGGGGGGTGGGGGTGGAGTCCCTAAAGACGACAAACAGAAAACCCTATAACCACAAAGACTGACTAACTCTGAGATGACTCTGATCTTCGGATGATGGCACCATGTCCCTTGTCTCTGACCACACTCAAGGACCATAGTCCCCTTCAATAGGGTGGGGCTTCCAAGAAATGAAGGCAGGCAAGGTGGAACTGGGGACGTGAGCTGAATCTGGCCCAGGAACTCTCCCTATCTGGATCTCTCCTTTTTTGCTCACTTGGGTCCGGGACCTCTGCTTTTCCTTCCGGCGCTTGTACTTGACGCTTATGTAATTCTGTCAGCACCTGGGCTGGCAAGCCTTGGCCGTCTGGGTCAGCCCACCCAGTCATCCAGTACTGGTTCCAAAAGGTGGCATTCACGTTGAAAGGAGAGTGCTAGTTAAATTTGAAGTTTTAGGTAATGAATTATTTTAAAACTTACTATGTTTTAAATATAATATAAATATATTTAATTTATATATATAAATATATTTATGTTATAAATATAATATAATATAAAAAACATTATATTATAATGCCCGTAAACATTGCTCTGAGAATGAGCGTCTACTGCCATTATTCCTGTTTTCTGAGTGGGAAGTCAAAGACAGAGAAGTTACGTCATTTAAGGTCATCCAAACAGGAAGTTACAGAGGTGGGATTTAAACCTGGGCATCACAGTGCCAGAGTTGTCCCTTTGCTTGGCTCATCAGCAGCCTTTGGAGTGGAGAGGTGGGTGGCGTCTCAAGGCAGCAACAATGTGCTGATCCAGACAGACCTCTGCATCCCCAAGACCACTTCTGCCTCTGACTGTGGGAAAAGATGAATTATGCTCTTGTTAGTTCATTACATCCCAGCTCCAAGGTGGGGTCTGGCTCAGAGAGGACACTTAGTAAACATGTGTTTAATAACTGAATGAATGATAAACACAGTGTGGCGCTTTGATGAGAAATGTCCCCATAATCGTGGGCATTTGAACACTTGGTCCCAGTTGATGGTGATGCTCGGGGAGGTTTAAGGGGTGCACCCTTGCTGGAAAAAGTATTCTGCTTCGGGCTGGGCTCTGAGGGTTCAAGGCCTCCCCATCTAACAGTTTGTATTCCCTCTTCCTGCTTCTGCTCCCCTGCCTGCCGCCTGCTCTGGTCCTGTTACCCACCATCCTGGACTCTGACCTGGAACCATCTGCCAAAACACTCTTTCTTCTCTACGTTTTCTTTATCACAGCAACATAAAAGTAACTAATACACACAGCATGTGATCTTGTGATCTGTGTAGGAAACTTGGAAAACTAGGAGGAAAAGTATTAAAAAACAAAAACAAACGAACAAAAGCGCCCACACTCTTTATCCCATCACTTAAAAATAACCACTCTAAGCCGGCGTGTGGCGATGCTTTAATCCAGCCTCGGAGCAGATCAGTGGATCTCTGTGAGTCGGCCAGCCTTGCTACAAGTGAGCTCAGAAAGCACAAAGCTACAAAAAAACTGTCTGAAAAACAAACAAAAAAACAAAAACAAACAAACAAACAAAAATAACCACTCTAGCATTGTTGGGGATTTAGCTCAGTGGTAGAGTGCTTGTCTAGCAAGCACAAGGTGCTGGGTTCGGTCCTCAGCTCTGGAAAAAAAAAAATGGCATGTGTCACATTACAGAGCATTGTTTCACCAAAAATAACCACTCTAAACATTTTCTGACCTCAGACATTTTGAATGGATGAAACTGAGGGCCAGGGCCCTCGCTATTCAAGTCTTACCCTTCTCCTCAGCCTTGCTCCTCCCAGCTCTGGCATTTTCCGTAGGTTCTGTCTCAGAGGGGATGTCACACTTGTCCACACTGAAGTGTCATGGAATTGTTGCTCCGCCCCTTAATGCCATGGCTGGGAGACGACGATTTCTGCCAAAGCTGCTTCTCTCTCCCTCAGGTGTCTCAGAGGCCATTGCACTTGGAACCTTTAGACCCGAGGTTGAAGCCCAGCATTGCCACTTAATGAGCATGTCAAAAGCTTGGACAAGTCATTTAGTGTCCCTACTTCTTCTCTCTAAAGGAGGTTGAGCTAGAAAATAATGAGTCCTGCATGTCAAACACATCTCTCCTACCACACTCACTCACACACACACACACACACACACACACACACACACATATCACTGGCTACATTCTATTAGAAAAATTAAACTGAAAGTAGAGGAAGTTGTTTCCATATTGGGTGTTGAAATCACATCTTCATCTCCAAGTAACAGATTGTTTTGAACCAAATCCCAACTATTATACAGTACAATGTCATATGTGACTAGGTAGGATGTTACCCTAAAACCTAAGGATTCTTTATTTGAACAAGTTAATTGTCACGCTTTAAAAAAGGTGGAAAACAGTTTCTATTTTATCAAATGACCATTGGGACTGACTACGCTTGTTTCTGTGGAGCAGTGGTTGGTTCCCAGCCTTCCTAAGGCTGAGACCCTTCAGTATGGCTCCTCGTGTTGCGGCGACACCTGCCCATGAAACTGTTGTTGCTACTTCCTAACTGCGGTTTCGCCACTGTTATGAATTGTGATGTAAAGATCTGTTTTCTGATGACCTTAGGCAACCCGTGTCAAGGAGGTCACGACCCATGGACTGAGAACCTCTGTTCTGTTGGCATGTTCAAGTTATTATTGCTTCGTATTTCCCAGTGATGTTTTCCTGTGTTCCCAGTCACTGATAAAGAGTACCTGGAGATGTCAGAGTTTTGGCCACAGTCAGAGCCTGAAACAATAAAATGAATACCGTCCGCACACACAGCAGCAGGTGCTCAGTGCGTCACTTGGAAGGGCTCTAGGTGTCCACCATGAGAACAATGAAGACTGTCTTTCAGAAGCTGGTCCTTGTCCCACGGAGGAGAGGAGGAGACTCGGATCCCTGTGAAACTGCTCCTCTCTCATCCATCTACTTCTCAAACCTGTACTGACGTCTACAGGATGCCCTGACTTAGACCTGATGTGCGGCCAGGTGTGGTGGTTGATGCTCCATGAGACAGAGATGCAAAGTTGGGAAGTGAGCACTTGGGTTTCATTGGCTGAATATTAGTAGGAAGGATTGGTATGGAGCTATCCCTTGTTTGATAAATCTGAATAATCTTCATGTGCCCACTGAAGCAACTTACGGTCTTATGAATCATGCTGACCTGTGTTGAAGGGATGCCAAGGAGCCAGACATTCCTAGCACTCGGGGCCTACCCTTGGAACTGGCCTTTGCAAAGCAGTAGAGGGCTGACCCCTGGGGACTTTTCAATGGATTCTCACTCCCCTGTGTCACTTTGTAATGTTTGGCAATTCATTTATCCCTTTTGCTTGAAACATCTTGATCAAGGCTACAAACCACAGAGTTTCCAGAGCACATTCCTGGCCCCGTCATTCCAGTGTTCTTTATAGAAGGTATATTTTGTTTATCCTCTCTGGAAGTATTTAGGATTTTGTTTGGACAGTGAGTTAGTAAATCAATTTGAGTCTACAATACTGGGCACAACTGGGAAAGTTGGGGACTGGATACATGGGGAAGTCCACAGAGTACCTCTGTGGGGGACTGTCTGTCACTGTCTGTAGACCTTCCGAATCTGGACATTGGAAATTGTGATGCGACGTGGCCCTGTAAGCTCACGACATCACTTTTTCTCTTAGTGCTTTCCTTCACAGGCCGAAACATTTACCTGAGGTTTTCATTTCTCTCGTTTTAAGGGATTTTTGTTCATTCTCTGAATTGATTTATTATTTATTTGAGACAGGTCATAGCTGGCTTGGAACTTGCTATGTAGACCAGGCTGGCCTTGCACTCGCAGAGATCCCCCTGCCTCTGCCACTCAAGTGCTGCAATTAAAAGTGTATTCCACCATGCCTGACAGCATTCTGAAATTTGTTCTTTCAAATTTACCTCATCTAAGAAATGAGATAAAAAATAAACAAATGGGTTTACACCAAATTTAAAAAAAAAAACTGAACAGCAAAAGAAACAGCATAGTTAAAACACAGCCCATGGATTTGGAAGGAAACACTCACAAATCCTACGTGGACTAAAAAGCCAAAGATAATCGCCAACATACATAAAGAACTCAAGCTAGGGCTGGCTAGAATGTTCAGTGGGCAAAGGTATTGGCCACCAGCCTGTCAACCTGAACTTTTAACACCTGAGATCCAAATGGTAGAGGAAGAAATACTAACTCTTTCAAGTTGCCCTTTGACCTCCGGATGTGTGCCATGCATGTGCAAGCCTGCACACACACCAAATAAGATAAAAAAAAAAAAGTGTAAAAAAATTAAAGAATGCAAACTATTCAGTATCAAGAAAACAAACCATCTTATTAAAAATGGATAGAGTCTCAAATAGACATTTCTCAGAGGAGGACAGACACATGGCCAAAAGATATGTGGAAAATGTTCGACATTTCAAATCATCAGGAAAATTAAAATCTCAATGACTTATTAGTTCATTTCTACTAGACTGGCTATTATCAAGAAATGTAAAAGGGGTCAAAGAGATCGACCAGCAGTCAAGAGCACCTGCTACTCAATTGTGGGACCATGGTTTGGATCCTCGCACCCACATCAGGTGGCTCACAACTACCTATAAGTCCATCTCCAAGGGGTCTGACACCCTCTTCTGGACTCCTTGGGCACCTGTAACACATGTGCACATATGCTCACATAGACACACACACATAGACACATACATATAGACACACACATAGACACATATACATAGACACATACATATAGACACACATAGACACATATACATAGACACATACACATAATAAAATCAATATTTTTTTAAAAAAAAATATGAAAGTGTTGGTGACAATGCACAGAAAAGAAACCATTGTATGATGTTTGTGGGAAGGTATCCACTTCTGAAAAAGAGTTGAAAGCTTCTTCAAAACCTACAAATAGAGAAAACAGAGTTATCATGTGATGCAGCAGTCCCTTTTCTCGGTATACGTCCAAAGGAATTGAAATCAGTATGTCAAAAAGAAAGGTATTTGGGCTGGAGAGATGGCTCAGAGGTTAAGAGCACTGACTGCTCTTCCAGAGGTCCTGAGTTCAATTCCCAGCAACCACATGGTGGCTCACAACCATCTGTAATGAGATCTGGCACCCTCTTCTGGCCTGCAGTCATACAAGCTGTGTCATAATAAATAAATAAATCTTTTTTTTTTAAAAGAAAGGTATTCATCCCTACATTCACTGTAAAGTTATATAATAACTAAGATGTGGAAGCCATCTGTCAACTGACAGGGGATAAAGAGAATATATGTATGTATATGAATATATATAGATGCATGCACTGTGTGCATGTACGTATGTGTGTATGGTTATATCTATATACACACAGAGAGACACGATGGCATAGTATTTAGCCTTGACAAACAGGAACTTCTTTCATTTAGAATGTAGATGAGCCCAGAAGACATTATACGGACTAAAGGAAGCCAGATACAGAAACACTGATAGCCCAGGACCATACATACCTACAGATGTAGTAGAGTGAATTGGAAGGAGTGGGGAGAAGAATCGTAGTCCTCAGGGGCTGAGGGGTGGAAGGGTCAGAGAGAACAGAGAAGAGGGAGACAGTGGTCAATGGGCTCGAGAATCAGTCAGATAGGAGGCATAGGTCCTGCTGATCAATTGCACTGCATGGTGACTGCAGGGAATAATGCGTCGCAAACTTTAAAAGAGCTAAATGAGGTGATTTTAACTAGTGTAATCACTAACAAATGATTAACGATCTGAACTGATAGAAAAACATTTTCTTCTCCCTTTACTTTATGTTTTGTAAATCTTTCTCTGATTCTGTCTTTTCTGGTGGAGACTGTTCTCAAATACCAAGAGATCTGTAATTGTCTCTTCCTACTGAAGAATAGGACATTAACAGCTGGTGGCAAGCTCTGTGCACACTCATGGGGCTCTGCAACTCTGGACTTAGGTACAATGGTACTCATGTCCTTGGGGGAACCCAGAGTGGTCAGTGTCTATGGGTCTCTACAGCCACATCACTGGAAAAGCTTCAGTGAAGACTCCTATGTGAAGGCTCTGGTCCTTATGATCATTATTCTTGGAAAGATTAGGCAAATAACAAAACCATCTCAATATTCAGCCTAGGGACACTTTCATGACCATGAGGGCTGGGACCACGTGTATGTCATCTGTCATGGCACCTAGGATGACATCTAGACCACCCTTGAATAAATATGAATGGATGACTCCATTGTATGCTTTGTGAAGACAATGATAAAATGTTTTCATTTTGTGTTTCCCACAGTTTCTGGAGCAAAAGGAGAACTTCAACTTCTCAAAGACTGAATGCTCTCCCACCAGATAGGATGGTTGTAATGGCTGGTCTATGTCACCTTGACACAAGCCAGAGTCATCTGAAAAGAGGGAGCCTCAATTGAGAAAATGCCTCCAGAAGATCAGGCTATAAGGCATTTTCTGAATTAGTGATTGAGGGGGGAGGGCCCAGCCCATGGTGGGTGGTACCATCCTTGGGCTAGAGGTCCTGGGTTCTAAAGGAAAGCAGGCTGAGCTAGCCAGGAGGAGCAAGCCAGTAAGCAGCACCCCTCTGTGGCCTCTGCATCAGGTTCCTGCCCTGTTTGAGGTCCTGTCCTGACTTCCTTTGATGATGTGGAAGCATACGCGGACTAAACCCTTTCCTCTCCAAGTTGCTTTAGCCGTGGGGTTTCATTGCAGCCGTAGAAACCCTGGCTAAGACAACGGTCCTGGGCAGTTTGCTGGGCAAGTCCACACCACCCCTGTCACCTCTGCCCTTGCCTGCAGCATCTGCTCCAGTGCTCTTCAGCCTCAGCACCCCGGCCTTCCCTCCATCAGGAGGGAGACCGCTGGCACCTCTCCCTTCCACGTGCACTCCAGCATCTCCACATTCCTAGATGACTCCTACCTACATTTCCTGGACAACTTTTCCTTCTCACTCCACAGTGGGGCCGGGTGTCTACCCAGGACTCACCCAGATGATATGGTCATCTGGGATGCAGAGGATGGTGTTGCTACTTTTATTTTTTTTTTTAAATCTCACTGTTTACAGTTGTCCTGTTCTGCTCTGTATTTTAAAGCATTGAGAATATATGGATGCGGTGGAATGTGCTTCTTTATAACTTAGACACACACTTAAGGTGTACCCGAAGTCATTTTTGCTTGTTGGGGTACGTGGCTGAAATAGGCAACCTCCCTGGGACTCCTTCCGCCCATGCATCCTACCCACATTTTCCAGGGCCAGCAGATGCCCCACCCTTCCATCTACTCTGGCCAGCTGATTTTCAAGACATTGACTTTGTTTTTTCAAAGAGTCTCATGTAGCCCACACTAGTCTTGAGCTCTCTATTTAGCCAAAGATAGTCATCTGACTCCTGATCTTCCTGCTTTACCTCTGCAGTGATGGCATTGCATGCTTGTTTATACATTCATTCATTCATTTATACATTTGTGGTGCTGGACCTCAAACCCAGGGTCTTAAACAGGTCTTATATATGTAAGGCAAGCTCTCCACCATTGATCTACACTCCTAGGCCCTATTTTTAATTCTTACTGCATTTCTAGGTAATACCCTGAACTTTATCCTCGATTTCTTTGAAGTGCTTTTTGCTACCTGTTTCAGCTTTCCAAGCACATGATGAATTTCAGAAATATCTTACAATTCTTTTGAACGAATATCTTGCTTAAAATGGAAAGGATAGGCCAGGCCAGGGCCATGATCCCAGATACTTGGGGAAAGTGTGGAAAGAGGCTCCCAACTTCAACTCTGGGCTACATAGTGAGTTCAAGACCAGTCTTCAGACTTAGTAAAACCCTGTCTCAAAACAAAAGGTAAAACTCAGGTGGAGGATGGAGCTCATGGGCAGGACACTTGCCTATTCAGGCACAAGGCATTAGGTTCAATTGCTAAGTCCACAAAAAGTTTTAAAAATCAAAAGACAAGACAGAACCAGCAGATCTGAGGGGAAATAGCCAAGAAGTGAAACAATGTGTGTGGGGGTCGGCAGGTAGCAGCCCCTCCTCCTCCACTTAGAGATTTAGATCCCAGATCTGAAAAGAAACACTCAGCCAACGTGGGCAAAGCATGCTTCCAAGAGGCAGCACAGACCCAGAGCAAGTAGGCCTGTCTTCCAGCTTCCTTCCCACGGAGCAGCACAGCCCTTGAATCTGGAAGAAAGTCTACACTGCAAGGTGGCATCAGCTTTGAACTTAACATTAGGGAAGAGCCGGGGATCAGGACCTCCTAATGGCCAGCCAGCCTATTAGTTTAGCGGGGTGTTATCTCCAGGGGCCAAGCTGTGGCCTGAGAGAGGTTTCTGTCAGGAAGCTGCTCACTAGAAAATGAGAGGAACACACACTACAGCTGCTGGAAGTCCCTGGTTAGTGTCGCTAACAAGCAGGATCCTCGCCCGAGAAACCGGCCACCGGCTCTTCCACATTTCCCTCCCTGTGCTCCCAAACTGGATGCGCAGTAGAGAAGGCAAATAGCTCGAACCTGAGAGAGAGAGAGAGAGAGAGAGAGAGAGAGAGAGAGAGAGAGAGAGAGAGAGAGAGAGAGAGACCAATCAAATGTCAATGATGAACTCATTAAATAAGGATTTCCATTCAAATTCCATAATACGAATTTCTCAGACTGTATGATTAGCTGTGTCAAATAAACTTTGCTTTAATAATTGGTAGCAGTTAAATTGTGATGTTTTGCAATCATTTTAGGTTTAGGTATTTTTTTTTTTAATAGTGACCAAAAAAAAAAAAAAAAAAAAAAAAAAACAACCTTGCTTCATTCAGCCTCCTGAGAATGTTGGGTCGAGTTTTTTGATCCCTGTGACTCATTGATTTGCGGGCTGATGTAGTGCGAGGGGTCCTTATTAGTGGCGTCTGTCGCGGCAGTAATGTTTTTGTTATTTTTCCTCATTTGTTCCCTCTGACATCATGTCATTACAGAATGGTGCTGTTCAGGCCCTGCCTTGGCTGTTCGTTAGCGTGTGTTTAATGAGCAGCTTAATTGAGCTGTCTAGTAGGCCACCTGTCGCCCTCCGGACTTATTAACATACTAATGGCCTGACATTGTATTCACTGACAGGCAACAGGGCTTACTGATTTGATGTCTGGGCATGGAGATTTTATAGGAATGAGAGCGGGCATTGGAAAGGGGGTTTAAAAAACGCAAATTAACTCTTCGCTATCTATGTGTTTATGGGTCTGTGTCAGGAAAGAAAAAAAAAAAATATTCAACCGATCTCTGGCCAGGGAAGCTTATTCCCCAGAGGGAGTCCAGCGCCGTCCTTGCAAGCCCGGCTGTGGTTCTGCAGGGGAAATACGCTCCGCATAAGCAAGCAAGCTTTGTGTCCATTACAGTATTTCTGCTGGGAACTGCTTCAAAGCGGAGCCCTGGAGTCCGGGAAAGTTTCCCTGAGACTTCCCTCTGCTGTAGCTGAACAAATGCGAAGCAGCAAGGCTCCGTATGAAGGATTTGAGTGCTGTCTGGGTGCCGCCTTCTAAATCTAGTTGAGGACTGGGCTGGGAACGTGGGCTGACCCGCTAAACGCCAGGGGCTTGAAGAAATTGGTGGGGCTCACGTGTGCATGCGGGGAGGACCCGCTGATTTGCTTTGTGTTTCTTTGGGAGTGTAAAGCGAGGGAGAAAGATTTCTGTGGGGGAGACAGCAGAGAGACAGCTCTTGGCGGGGAAGGGACAGCTGTGTCTTCCTCTCTGCCTGCCTAGGCACCTGTCTTCAAAGAAACGGCTTTGGGAATCCAAATGGATTAAAGGAGGCAGAAGGGCCATCCCTAATGCTGAGCTGTGGGGTAGAGCTGAGCTGGGCTGGTGAGAGCCTCCCTGCCAGGGAGCTGAGCCGCCTGGTCTTCCTGGGCCTGCAGTTCTTGCCAGGACCGCCAGGGAGGAGGGGAGACTGGGTCTGCTCAGAGCCAGAGTGCTCTAGATGCCACTGCCCAGAAGCTGCATTCCAGAACTCAGCATGTCTAAGCTGCAGCTGGCAGACTCTTCATGTGAGGCCACAAGTGGGTGCCCTCCCTCCGTGCTTTGAGCAGAGAGAATGCTGCTGGGATAGTACGGCTTCTTCTCCATGGGGGAGGCAGAGAGTTGGGGAGAAGATGAGCAGAAACCCACCCATCCGATGATGATGGTGGTGGTGGTGGTGGTGATGATGATGGTGGTGGTGGTGGTGGTGGTGCTGCTGCTGCTGCTGCTGCTGCTGGTGATGGTGATGATGATGGTGATGATGATGATGATGATGGTGGTGGTGATGATGATGATGATGTTGGTGATGATGGTGGTGGTGGTGGTGATGATGGTGATGATGGTGGTGGTGGTGATGATGGTGATGATGATGGTGGTGGTGATGGTGATGATGATGATGGTGGTGGTGGTGGTGATGATGGTGATGATGGTGGTGGTGATGGTGGTGGTGATGGTGATGGTGGTGGTGGTGATGATGGTGGTGGTGATGGTAGTGATGGTGGTGATGGTGGAGGTGGTGGTGGTGATGGTGGTGGTGGTGGTGGTGGTGATGGTGATGATGATGATGGTGGTGGTGGTGGTGGTGATGATGGTGTGTGATGGTGATGATGGTGGATGGTGGTGGTGATGGTGATGGTGGTGGTGATGGTGGTGGTGATGATGGTGGTGATGATGGTGGTGGTGATGGTGATGGTGATGATGGTGGTGATGATGGTGATGGTGATGGTGGTGGTGGTGATGATGATGGTGATGATGGTGGTGGTGATGATGGTGATGATGGTGGTGGTGGTGGTGATGGTGGTGGTGATGATGGTGTGATGATGGTGGTGATGATGGTGGTGGTGGTGATGATGGTGGTGGAGGTGGTGATGGTGGTGGTGATGGTGGTGAGGTGATGGTGGTGGTGGTGGTGGTGGTATGATGGTGGTGGAGGTGGTGATGATGGTGGTGATGATGGTGGTGGTGATGGTGGTGGTGGTGATGGTGGTGGTGATGATGGTGGTGATGATGGTGGTGATGATGGTGGTGATGATGGTGGTGGGTGGTGATGATGATGGTGGTGGAGGTGGTGGTGGTGATGGTGATGGTGATGATGGTGGTGGTGATGATGGTGATGGTGGTGGTGGAGGTGGTGATGATGGTGGTGGTGGTGATGATGAGTGGTGGAGGTGGTGATAGCAATGACAGCAATACTTCTATTTTCAATTACAGCCTAGCTCAACCACTTAAGAGCCTGTAAGCATGACCTCCTGTAGGTGTTTCTTTCCACAGTTTCTCAGCACGGATGAACTCTTGGGCTGAGTAATTCTTTGCTTGGAGGAGGGGATTAGGAAGGGACTGTCCTCAAGCAGTGTGAGATGTTGAGTGGTGACCTTGGCCTCTGCCTACAAATACTGAAAGCATCTGCTTCACCAACTGTGGGAGTCCAGCTCCCACCTTTCACTGGGTTCTTATGGGGATGAGAGAGGAATGAGAAAATGATAGATAGAAAGATAGACAATAAAAAAGACAGAGACACACTGGATAGCTTCAGGAGGACCCTGGGTCCATACCCAGCCACCTTGAGGTTTATTCCAAGGGACTTTTTATACAATGTCAAGAGGCAAGATCAAAGCACAATGCACAGGCAAGTTTAGAACCTTCAAAACACCTGGCAAACATGCCTGTGACCAAATCATCCCATTATGCAGTCTTGCTGGGTAAATCAAGCTCAGATTCTCTGACCTTGAGTAAGGTCTTACTAGGAAGCCTCTGTGGACCCCCTCAACAACACAGCTATAACAACCCAAAATATCACTTAATCCATTGTAGGTCACCTGCCCACAACACAGTAGTAGCCACCAGAGGCTGTCACGGATCAGGTGTTCTGCCAAGAATTATATATATATATATTATCTTTGAAAATGTCCCTCTCCACACCCACTATCCCCTTGAGATAGGTACTATACTATTCTCTCTTAAGAGCAGAAGAATTAATAATGTGTCTAAGATCACACAGCTGTTAGGGGCATCTCACCTGAATCTCAAAAGCACACATGCCATCTACATCACCCAGAACCCAGCCAACATATCATGTGCTGGTTATATTACTAGATTACAAGTGATGGTTATTTTTATGCATCTACCTGAAAAGGCCACAGGCTGCCCAGAGATTTGGTCCAACATTATTCTGGATACTTCTATAATAGCGCTTTGGGGACTAGATTATAGTTTTAATTGGCAGGCCAAATAAGGCAGATTGCCCTCTTAATTGTGAGTGGGCCTTGTCCAGCCTCTTGAAGGTCTGGGCAGAACAAAACTACTGACCTTCCCTGAAGCAAGAGAAAATCACCACCTGCTTGATAGCCTTGGCAAACTGGAATCTTCTTCTCTTCTGATGGGAACTAAATGTTGGCCCTATGGACATCTTATCTCCTACATACCAGACTGGACCTGCATACTCTGTTCTTGGGTCTCCAGCTCGCAGGCTCATCCTGCAGGTCCTGGGACTCAACAGCATCCAAAACCACGTGAGCCAATCCCTTATAATAAAAACTGCTTTCTACATAAACATACCCATGGCATTGACTCTGCTTCCCTGGCCCACCTGGACTGGGGCAGCTTTCACACAGGATGGCCTGCTGTCGATTACTGTTTTCAATGGTGCTGTTTCATCTGCTTTAGGACCAGTTTGCCTCCTGTAGCTGCTTGTCATTTTAAAGTAAGATTTTAGACTAATAATGCCTAATACCTTCCTGTGTTATTGGCCATTTGAAGACTTATTATTCTGGCTGAATTCTTCTGGAATGACCTTCCAGTTCATTGATTCACTCTTCAGCCATCCTGTCTAGAGTTTAATCTCATCTACTGGGCATTGACTGTTGCAGTCATTAGCTCCTGTACCCTTTTAACTCAAGACTTGTCTTTTTAATACTCATCTGTTCTTTTTTTTTAATCCATAATGTTCTTCGTTTACTCAAGAGACATTTATTTAGCACAACCACCCCTGTGTTATGCTTAGTTCTTGATTTTTTTAATTGAAAAGTATTTTTCATCTAATATACTCTGATTAAGCTTTTCCCCTCCCCTAACACCTCCCAGATCTTCCTTTCCTCATCCACCCAACTCTATTCCCCCCATGTGTGTGTTGTAAACAAATAAACAAAACATTATTGCTCTGTGTATGTGTGCACATGTACATGTCACAGTGTGTGTTTGTTTGTTTTTCCTGTTTTTGAAGTCTGCCTCCCAGCTCCCAGATAAATCAACATGGAGGCTTATTTTTAATCAAAAATGCCCAGCCTTAGCTTGGCTTGTTTCTTGCCAGTTTTTCTTATCTTAAATTATCACATCTATCTTTGGTTTGGGGCTTTTATCTTTCTCTATTCCTATATACCTCTTCTTTCCTTCTTACTCTGTGTTTGGCTATGTAGGTGGGTAGCTGGTGGCTGGGTGGCTGGGTGGCTGGGTGGCTGGGTGGCTGGGTGGCTGGCCCCTGAAGTCCTCCTCCTTTCTCTCTTGTTCCTTGGTCTTTCTTCTTTTCCCAGATTTCTCCCTCTACTTCTTATCTTTGCCTGCCAGCCCCACCTATCCTTTTTTCCTGCCTGGCTATTGGCTGTTCAGCTCTTCATTAGACCATCAGGTGTTTTAGACAGGCACAGTAACATAGCTTCACAGAGTTAAACAAAGGCAACATAAAAGAATGCAACCCATCTTTGCATCATTAAATAAGTGTTCCACAGCATAAACAAATGTAACACATCTTAAAATAATATTCTGTAACAAGTGTGTGTGGAAGTCAGAAGATAACTTTTAAACATTGGTTCTTTCCTTCAACCATGTGGGTCTATGGGGATTGAACTCAGGTCTTCAGGCTTGGCAGCAAGTGCCTCACCCTCTGAGCCGCTTCACCAGGCATGCAATGGTTTTTAAAATGATTTTCACGTTGTATCATTGTTTTCATGCTCCCCTGATTGGTTGCTTTTTAAATTACATGAGCTTGCCGGCGGTGGTGGCGCACGCCTTTAATCCCAGCACTTGGGAGGCAGAGCCAGGCGGATCTCTGTGAGTTCGAGGCCAGCCTGGGCTACCAAGTGAGTCCCAGGAAAGGCGCAAAGCTACACAGAGAAACCCTGTCTCGAAAAACCAAAAATAAACAAACAAACAAACAAATTACATGAGCTTGACAAGAATTTGTTCTTTGCCATTTTGCCTCATTTCACTGCAGATCTTGGCTCTCTACCCCGTCTCCCCTTGCAGGGTTTCTTGCCCCTGTCTCCTCTCTGAAGACCTCTAGTTCAGAGCCAGATAGAGTGGTTTCAGAGCTTTGGTCCTCACAGGATTGCTGGGGATGCTGGGTTCTAGTCCTGCCTTGTAGAGCTGTTTATTTTCCTTCCTAACTGGCTGTGGAATCTAGCCAGAGGTGGACAGAAGCATTTCCTACCCCCTCTGAAAAGAGGGAGCTGCACTCCATCCCTGAGTCTGTTCCCCAGCCTTGCACAGAACATTCTCGTTACTGTGAGACTTCTTAACTGTCTCCAAATCCATCGTCCTGGGACTGTCAGGCCATTCTTCAGTTCTGCTCTGGCACATGAATATGTTGTCGTTTCCTTTTGCTTTTATGTTGTGAGCACATAATTAAAGTGACTCTACCATGTGTCTGCACCGATGCAGGAGAGGGACTCAAAGCGTGTCCCTCGACGGAGGTCAGTCTTCACGACTGTCCCCCTTCTTATCACCATTTGACAGGACCACCTCCCCAAACCTCCTTACAGGCCAGAGTTGCCCGGCTATCTTGGCTTTGCAAAGGGCTATGACTAGGAAATCAGAATGCTTAGCAATTAAAGGCAGAAGCTGAGCCAGACATCTAGAGTTCAAATCCCCAATCTCCTGCTTAGCCCTGTAAACTTGGGCCAAGCTATTTAATGCTTTAAGCCATAATAGCCTCTCCTGAAAAACATACTAATTGTGTAAACATCCTAAGATTATCCTAAAGATTAAATGAAATGACCATGTCAAAACACACTCCCCACAGGGGCTGGCACACAGTCAGCCCTCAATAAGTACCTGCCATGATTACAGTGGTTGTCCCTGTTGGATTAGAATCAGATGCCCGACTTCAGAAAATTATTATTTGGTTGAAAGGCCCAAGCAGCGTACGCAGCAGAAGAGAGAACAGCCAAGAAATTTCTTAATCATGGGATTTCCAGTCACTTCTAGATCTTGATGGCTGGGTCCCATAACAAATCCGTGCATTGTTTTAGTGGAATAGATCGTGAGAAAATGGAAGCCTAGGATTGCTGTGCACACTTGGCCACAGGTATGTGAAAAGTCAAAGACAGGTGATAATCTCTGGGACAGACACCAAAAATGAAACTGTGTCTTGAACAGAGAGTAGGAAACTGCCCTGAGGAAATTCTGGTTCTTCCATGGGAGTCAGTTTCCAGGAGCTCTGAAACTGTCAAAGCAGCATGGGCATTGTCCAAAATGGCCATCGTTTTCGTTGGCTTTGATTTTGGTGGTTTTGAGACAGGGTTTTTCTAGGTAGTTCTGGGTATAACCTGGTCCTCACTATGGAGCCCAGGCTGACCTTGAACTCAAAATAACCCTGCCTCAGATACAGAGTCCTGGCATTACAGGGCCACCATGTGTGGTTAATGGCCATTATTTTATGCTCTGAAGCCCATTGGATGGTATTAGAGATGTTCCTCAGTGGGCGGTGGGGTTGCATCCTTACAAACCCATTACATGCTGAGGACGTCCTAGGTCGGGTGAGTCAGAGGGTAAAATACTTGCTGTGGCAAGCATGAAGATCTGAGTTCAGATCCCCAGCACATAAAAAGCCCGGCTTGACAGTGTGAGCCTGTAACTCTAGTCCAGGGGAGGAGGAGCCAGGAGCCCTAGGGGCTTGCTGACCATCTCATGTAGCTGATTGGTGAGCTCCACTCCACTGAAGGGCCCTGTCTCAAAACATTAGGTGGAGAGCAATAGAGTAAAGAATGCACACACACACAAGCCTGTGCACCTGCAGGTACTTGTTCACATACACACAAAACAAAAGAAGAAAGACTCCCAAGCCAAAAGCACACAACCGCACCTAACGTACCCAGTCTCCCAGCTCAGCCCAGCCCAGGCTGCACCTGTTCCAAACACTGTTGGGAACCGGGAACCCACAGCGAGGCAAAGCATCTACAGTCATTGCCAGTCTGTAAGCAATAAAGTGCTGAGTGGAGCATGTGATGCACTGACTCCTTTAGGGCCCATGTAATACAGAAGAGCTGCAGGGCTACACCTTGACGTGAGCGTGAAGTCAAAGCGAATCACGGCCCTCCGAGGGCCGGGCGAGTAAGAACTCTTCCTCGTCTTCGGTGACAAGTTTGTAGACGGTAGTATGTGAGTGAGCTGTACAGTCCTGTTGTTTCAACACTCAGTTCCTAGCTGCCTGCTGTTTGGGAGCGTTAGAGGGGGTGGCCTTGGAGGAATGTGTTACTGGGGGTGGGCTTTGAGGTTTTAAAAGTCCCCAGCCATCCCCAATACACTCTCGGTTACCTGTGTGTGGCTTAAGATATGAGTTCTCAGCTACTGCCGCCCACTGCCTCCCCTCTGCCGTCACAGACTCCAGCTCTCAAACTGTAAGGTCAGAACAAACTCTCCCTTCTATAAGCTGCCTTGATCGTGGTGTCTTATCACAGCAGCAGGAAAATAGCTAATAGTTTTCTTTGTAACAAGTTTGTAGACCAAAAAGAATTTGCCAAAATGTATACTTTTACTGTTCCCCCAAACAGTAAAAAAAATAAATAAAGTCTGAATTTTTTTGTTTATTTGTTTGGACAAGAAATTTATGAACTTTGGATTTATGTTTTCTGTAATTTCATGAAGCTCTTCATAGAAATCAGTAAAATTTGAGATTCCATTCATAATTAAATATCCCAAGAGTTAGGGAGACAGTGGCAGAACAGCATACTTGAAAATTTTTCTCTGTTTGGACACTAGAGAAAGGCAAGATTGGTCTGGAGAGACGAGTCGGGTGGAGGGTTTACTGCGCTCACAGAGGACGCTGGTTCAGCTCCCAGGACCCACAGGACAGCTCCAAGCCCCTGTGACTCCAGTTCCGGGGTAGCTGACACCCTCCTCTTGCCTCAGCAGGCTCCTGTACACATGGGATGCGCACGAACTAGTGTGCACGCGCGTGCGCACGCACACACTAAACTATGTAGTTTTTAAAAGTGGAAGCTCATCCTTCAACAAATGTCCCCATTTTTGTTCACATATTAGCTGTGAGCTCAGACCTGGGGAATGTAACTTTGCTTAGACTACTGGACAACAGAAAGATTGATTGTACGTGGTGTAACTGGGGTGTGGCAACCGCCATTTCTGACTTAAACAGTCATCAGTAGATACAACTTTCGTTCGGATAGACTCAGAAGTACTTAACTTACTCAGCTGAGCATGAACCAGTGGCTGTGGGCAGTTTGTGGAAGGGACGACTCAGAAGACGATAGTGTGCCTGCCTTCTCCTACACCACAGTAGCTCTCCATGAATTTTGTGCCAGCCGGAAGTAACCCACCAGCTCGGGGGATGCTAAATGTAACATAGGCACACTGGAATAAAGAAGAGAGCTGGTTGCTGAGCCAGTTTGAGTGGTCAGGAAGCTGCTTGCTACTCACGGGAAGCCCATGCTGCTGTTGGAGAAAGATGTGCAATAGTGTGTGTGAGGGGACCAAGGGGGACCAGACCCCCTGGGAGCTGCACAAGGGAGGAACTTACCCATATACAACTTTGAATATAGCAGAAGATTCACCATATACAGAAAAGAATTTATCTTCTATTTTGACAGTAACCCTCTGGATTTACCCAGAAAAAAAAATTGATACACATTATTTTGACATCATAGTTTCAGACCCTCCTCATCTTTCTCCAGATTGTCTCAGGAAGCCACCCGAAACCATCAAGTTCCTGCCTAACTCAGGGCAAAATTCTGCTGTGCACAGGAGCCTTCACGGAAGAGCAGGCAGCTCTGTTCCAGGGTACAAAGGTAAGTGTAGTGGGTAGCTGTTCTTGCTATGACCTTGAAGCTCTGGCCCCTAGTGAGTTAGCAGGTAGCTGTTACATTTACCTATGACCTTGAAGTACATGCCCCTGGGGCATGCCTACCAGGGATCCTTGAGGCCTGGGATGCACATATGCGGCCATCTCTTTGCTCCCTCCTGGTTCTGGGTGTTGGGACTGACCAGGCGGATCTTGGAAGAAGATCAGCGTGAGACATATCTCTGCTTTTTCTGACCCCACAACAAATACCCATGTTATAGTGAGTTACCCCCAATAAATTCCCTTGCTCATTAAATAGACTCCGTGGATTTCTCACATTAGATATGCAAATTTACTCTAGAACACACCTTACACTTGGCAAGTGAGTTTCACTGTTACTTGTACTCGATCACGAAACTCTGGACTGTGGAAGCCAAATGCACATGGCAACTGTTACAGCCAAGGACATGGCTGACATGTCCATTTCCCTTTTTTTTATTTTCTAGCCATTGAAAAGTTATAACCTTCTCCCTCTCAATTCCCAATTTTTCAAATGAAATAAAATTCCATTATTGTTTCCATTTAAAATAAAAAAGTACTTAGCTGAGTCTTCCCAGAACTGGGGTTTAACCTCGGCATGTGCCTTCACTGCCCTACTCTGCCATGCTCAAGTATTAAAAAAAAAAAATATTACATTCAATGTTGTTTTAATGAATGTATCTGTGCTGGCCAGTCATGTCAGCTTGACACACAAATTAGAGTTATCTCAATGGACAGGACCTTAACTGAGGAAATGTCTCCACAAGATCCAGCTGGAAGGCATTTTCCTAATTAGTTATTGATGGGGAAGACCCAGCCCACTGTGGCTGGGGGTGAGGGTGGGTGTGCCATCCCTGGGCTGGTGGTCCTGGGTTCTATTAGCTAGCAAATAAAAGAATAGGTTTCATTATGCTGTTTTCACACATATGTATCAATGTACTTTTTGCTTTTTAAAAAAAAAAACTTTACTTTTAAAAAATATTTTATTTTGATGGTATGAGTGTTTGGCTTCATGTCTGTGTTTGGTGTATGAGGAAGACAGAATAGAATAGCTGATCCCAAGGAACTGGAGTTACATACGGTTGTGAGCCACCATATGGGTACTGGGAACTTGGCCCAGGTCCTCTGGAAGGGCAGCCAGTGCTCTCAACCGCTGAGCCATCTCTCCAGTCTCTGTACTTTATTCTTATTTTCCCTCTCAACAACCTTGCCTCTTCCTTCTCTTTCCCTCTACCTACCCTCCTTATCCCCCATAACAGAACACCTTCTGTATCACATCCTATCATATATCCATATTCATATGTATATATACATTCCTGCAGTTAAATTTAGATTCTGTATATGAGAGAAACACCTAGTGTTGTGATCATTCTATGTTTTATTATCTAAGCTCCTAAAAAACACAGCCACATTGTTCCACATTGTTCACCATGTTAAAAGCTAGACAATTACTGTCCCCATCCAAACATGCAGAACTACAACAGTTCACAGTCAAAGTCATATCGCTGACGCTCATGGCCGCGGTATGCTCAAATTGCACTTTTATGGACATTGCCTGGGTTGATGCAAAGGGATGAGTACCTCAACCTGCACAGATTGGGGTTTGACCTGACCGGGGCAACAACAGAATGGAGAGGACAGACACACAGACAGATGTGTACAGAACAGCTGGGATCTGGCGGGCTGTGCACTGTGATGGAGATACACCAACACAGACCAGAAACCCGGGGCATTTATTTTAAGCATCTGAATGGAGCAGGTGGGTTGAACCAGGAGGAGGTCTCTCTAGGGGAGCAGTCAGCCTCGGGTTCTCATACTCTGGGAGGAGGAAGCTGTGGTTGATGGATTCTGCACACACTGTCAGAATCTACACTTGGTGTAGCAGGAATTTTCTCCAGTCCCACCTGGTCCCACAGTCCCACAGCCACTTATAAAATAATCATTCAGAGGCTTATATTCATTACCACGTGTATGGCCTATGCCAGGCTTCTTGCTAGCTAGCTCTTATAACTTAACCCATTTCTATTAATCTATAAGTTGCCACGTGGCTGTGGCATTACCAGTCTGCTGGCATCTCACTGCTCCTTTGGAGGTGGCTGGTGTCTCTCCTCCTCTCCTTTCTTCTCTCCATGTATCTGCTTGGATTTCCTGCTTGCCTCTAAGCTGCCTTGCCACAGGATAATGCAGCTTTATTAATCAACCAATCAGAGCAACACATATTCACAGCATACAGAAAGACATCCTACAGCAACTTGGACCATAGGAAGGATTTATCTCCTGAGCCTGACCCATGGAAAGCTTTCTCTGAGCCTGAAGTATTGCAGTCCTTGAAATGGCTGAGCTCATAGTAATAATACACATCACATAGGACTTCACCTGTTCCCCGCAGATGAGCCACAAGTTCACATGACTTGTGAACTACAATTATCTTGTAACTACAAAATTGTCTTGTGTTCAGGCCCTGCTTGGGAGCAATTATATGAGTGTTGCGCTTCCCCCCAACTTTCCCTTCCAGTCTCCGAATAACACTGGATTTCCAGGAGTTGGCTGTTCAGTGTGGTAGTTTGGATGAGGAATGTCTCTCATCATCCTGGGCAATGGAACACTTGGTTCCCAGTCCCTGGGGAGGCTTGCATGGTACCTCCTTGCTGAAAGAGTACATCACTGGGGGTGGCCTTGAGATGAAAAGCCTCTAGCCTCTTGCAGTCCACCCTCTCTGCTTTGTAGGATAGAGGTTGTGAGCTCTCAGCTTCCTGATCCTGCCACCCCTACCATCATGGATTCCTTTCTCTTTGGAACTATAAGCCCCAAACAAACCCCTCCTATAAGATGTTTTTGGTCATGATGTTTTATCACAGCAACAGTAACTAATACACCAGAGTGATTCCAGGCCACCAGAGACTGATCCGACAAGGAATAGTCAAAGCTTGGAGGGATTGAGGAAGTGAAATTAGATCACCCCTCCTTAAGAGACAGGTTTAGACTTCCTTCATCCTTGAACAAAGCACCCAGGTCCTGTCAAGTGGCCACCTCTGTCACCGGGCTCCAGGGAACCTCCTTTTCTCAGGCTCAAGGATTACAATATCTTCTACCCATTGTTCATTTATTCTTTGCAAGTAATTGTTAAAAATCCTCTGAAATTACTCCCTTTGTGTGGTGGTCCAGGTCCCTGGCTGCTATGATAGCTCAGGCAGGCAGCCTATCTGCAGAGAATTTGATGACTCCATTTCTCTATCTGGTATGGGGCAGCTGGCTGTTAGTACCACAGAAGAGCCTGCTGGACATCTCTCTCCAATTATGTGTTCAGTGGAACTATGCTGCTGGCTTGAAAGTCATGATGATGGGATATAGTTACACCACAGAAAACCTTTGATTTCTTTTTTCTTTTCTTCCATTCTCCTTTATCTGTCTTTCCTTCCCTTTCTCCCTCCCTTATCTCCCCCTCCCCAGCCCTCCTTCTTTCCTTCCCATCATCTAGTGTTTACTGGAGGTTACCTTTCTCATCCGGGGTACAGGAAGCCTTAGAAGCAGCTCAGACTTGGTAAAAAGGGGCCCTGCTGAACTGGAGCTAAAGTCTCTGGTGTTGAAAGCTTGGCCTCATGTGACTCAGTTTTTGAAAGAAGTCTCTCACAGAACCTAGAGTTCACCATTGATGCAATCAGAGTGGCTGGCCAGTGACACCCAGGGACCCAAGCCTCTCCTTTCTCCCTTCCCCCACCTTCCCTCCAGCACCGGGGCTGTGTAAACATAGCACTGCTCCTGGCTTCTCAGGAGTGCTGTCTCAGTTCCTCAGTACTTCACTGCCCCAGCCTTCTCCACAGCCCCAAGGAAGGAGCTTACTAGGACAGAGTAAGAGACTTACTTAAGTCTTAAGTCTCTTACTCTGTCCTAGTCTTTGGGTTCTTTGTAGTTCACTCTGTAGTCAGAGCCTAGCATGGAGCCTCCAGAGAACTGAGAAGACAATAATAAATGGTTCACCTCCAAATTTATAGTGATGCACCCCTGAAGAAGGTGTCTCAAGGGTGCGTGCTGTGTGGCCCACAGTCTCCTGGAACTCTTCGATTTTCTCGGTAGTTTAATGGAACAGATTGACCTTAGATGAGTGGGCTATGACAAGTGTTGTCTGTGCCTCTGGCTCAGTAGTTCAGGGAAGGATGCAGGCACTGCTGGTCCCTAGTCGAGATGGAAGTCTGGAAACACGGGTTCTGGTATCAGCAACAACGACAGCAGCCAATAGAACGGATCAACTCTGCTGCGGAGGAAAGGCCGTGATTTCCCTGGTTTGCTTGGTAATAAACCCCAAAGCTCTGAGCACAGCCTTAGAGCTCCTACCTAAAGACTCTTTGCTCTTCCTGAGGTCGTGCGCATCAAATCTACCTCCCCTGAGACAGCCTCTCACACAGGAAGACTCACATGTTTGGACACTCTTCTTTCTCTCCGTCTTTCTCAACATTTTTGGACAGTAACATGTTAAGACCAAGAAATTCTAAGCACAGGCTGATTATTTAAATGCGGTGTGTATTCATGTGGTGTACATGGTGGTGGTGGTGGTGGTGGGTGTATGTTTTATGTGTGCACCCCTGGAACATAAAGTTGGGAATCAGATCTGGCACCTCACACATGCTGAGCACATGCTCCATTGCTGAGCCACACCCCTAGCCCCAGATGAAATCTTTAGAATCTAGGGTTGTTTATGTTTGGCAAAGCATTCCTGGCAAATTACCAGAGAAAGAAATCACAGCAACCTCTTGTTCTAAACAGTTATGGCTGAAAAAAAAGGGAACCAACCCGAAAAGAAAGGGGAGTTAAGCCATGTGCTTCAAATTCTCACCCATCCTGGAAAGGGTCTTCGCCGATGAGTCTGGAAGGATCTCAGGGTGTCGTCACATTGGATTTAGGGTAGATTAAATCCAGTCACTAGAAGCCTTACCACGGGAGTTGGTGATCCTGTGAAGATAGAGGAGACTTGTGTGAAATGTCACTGAAGAAGTGACAGTGGTTGCCAGGGATTAGAAGAGGCAGAAAAGACCTCTCCCTGGAGCCTGTGGAGGGAGGGAGAGCTCAGTGTCACCGACAGCTGGCTCAGATGTCTCACCTGAGACCTGGGCTGGAATAAAGCATTTAAGGCGCTGTGTTATGGCGGCCATAGGAAACTCATGCAGGGGGAGTTGAATTCCCACTCAATACCAAGGTGGGCTTAAGGAAGAGGCAGAGACAAAGGCCATTAATCCCACAGGCCATGCAGGACCCCCCACTAATGCCTGCCTCGTCCCTGGGACTGGCCAAGAAATCTGTGGAGTCGTGACTTAAACACTTCCAAGACAGGAAACCCACCCGCCCACATTCCTTTGCACCATTTTTCTTTATAATAAAACCGAAGTCTGCTCCCACCCGGCAACTGCCTGTCCCTCTTGATGTACCCATCAAATCTGAGGCGAGAAGAGACTGTCGTGTGTTCTCTCTCCAGCCTTCATCTCTTCCTTTCAGCCATACCTCTCGGTTTCCTTCCCATGAGCACCCAAACTCCTCCCCTTTGAATGTGTCCACTTCTTTCCTTTTCCCACTTTTCCTGAGTGTGTATATGCATGTTTGCATGTGTGTGAGCACACATGCTTGTGTGTGCACGTGCACATGTATGTACATGCTTATGGAGACTGTCAGGAATCATCCTCCAGTGCTCTCCCACCTTATGTAGTGAGGTAAGGTCTTGCAGTCAAACCCAAAGCTTGCTGATGGAGCTCTTCTCCTAGCTAGCTAGCTCTGGAGAGAGCGCTCCACCTCCTGAGGCTGGAATTGTAGGGTGACCACTGTGGTCGCCAGAAATGAAGTTCTGGAGGTCCAAACTCCAGTCCCCAGGCTTGCTTGGTAAGTACTTAATACCTAAGCTGTCTCCGCTGCCCACACTCCCTCCAGGCATGGCTTGATCTCCACAGGGGCTGAAGCCATTGCTATTCCACCTCTAGACAGTGAGCTGGGGATGCTTCCCCTGCGGCTCACCATGGCCTGCTGTGTGTAAGGGCAGAGTGTCCTGAGGGCTCTGTGTTAGTAACTTCCCTTGTTGCTGTGACAAAACACTCTGAACCAAAGTGACTTGAAGGCAAGGTTAATTTTGGCTCACAGCCCAAGGGTACTGTCCTCGAACATGGGGACAGGAGCTTGAGACAACTGCTCACATTGCGCCTGCAGTCAGAGACAAGGTGACGAGTCTTGATGCTCAGTTGTCTTTCTCTTTTTTATTTAGTTCCTAACCGCAGCCCACGGAATGATGCCACTGTCGTTTAGGGTGGACCTTTCCACCTCAAATAACTTCATCCAGAAGACGCTTCAGAGACAGGCACAGAATTTGTCTTCTAGGTGACTCTGGATCCCACCAAGCTGACAATCATGATTAACCATCACAGAGGCTTTTAGAGAGAAGGCAATCTGGTGCAGAATTCCCCTGGATAGGCAGAGAGAATGAAAGACCAGGGCTCCAGGGCTCCATAACAACTTGGGACTAGAGAAGTATTATCTTATGTTCATCAAGGAAGGAGAGAGACCCCCAATTCCCCAGGAAGGGTTAAACCCAACCAATATAATCTGTAATGACAAACCAAGCCAAGTATGGTGGCACATGCCTTTAATCTCAGCACTTGTGAGGCAGAGGCAGAATTCTCTGTGAATTCAAGGGCATCCTGGTCTATATAGTGAGTTCCAGGTTACCCATGGCGACAAAGCAAGACCCTGTCTCAAAAATACAATCTGTAGTGGCCATCTTTGGGTGGGTAGAGGGTGAGGACATGATGTGAACATCATTAAGTTGGCTTTAAAACAATCTTAACATTTGTTCTCAGGGCCATAGTTACCATGAACATTTGTGCCAGGTGCCGTACCAAGCAGGTCTCATGAAATCACCCAGCTCTGCAAGCTGGTATAGTTAGCCCCATCCTACAGCAGAGGAAACAGGCTCAGGGACGGAAAGTGAGTTTTCCAAAGCCACACATGGAACAGAGATCGGAGTACGATTTGAACAGGTTTGTCTGACCCTGAAAGTCAAGTTCTTGACAGCAGACTGCAGTGTAGCCAGCCTGTCGGCCCAGAACAAAGATGCAGAAAGTCCAAGTGTCACACACCTTGAGGGAAGACGGCTCTCAAGGCTCCCTTCATCCCAGGTACCAGTGCGTCTCCCCCCAGCCAGGCCCCAGCCATGAACTTCTGCGTCTCCTTTCAGGCCAGCATTCAACCTTCTTACCCTGACCTAACTAAGTCAGCCCAGCCAACGAAGGCCTGGCCTCCAAGCTGCCCTCATCGGACCCCAGGCCATTCCTGGTTGTGACGTGTTCCGTCTGTGACCCGATCTCCTTACCTGTATTCCCTACACCCCATCCTATTCCAGTTGTCCACAGAAGAAGGCCCTGTGGCCAGCATGGTCCTCCCTCATGCTTGCAGAGCGAACTTTTACCATCACCCTAGTCCCTGGAACAAAGATGTGCTTAATTCTTTTTATCCCCAAACCTGGGTATACCTTACTCCTGTACTTCAGAAGTATTTTTTCTTCTCATGTCCCTGCTCAAATGCTCCAAGTCCACTGTTTAAAAAAAAAAAAAGTGTGTAGTGGAGAGTGTGGGGGCTAGGAGAGAAATGGGAGGTGGGTTGGGAAATGGGAGTGGATTTGATGAAAACATCATGAAATTTTCAAACAATAAGAAATTAATTAAACATGGGTTCCAAATCATTTATGCAGTTTGGAATCTTTTCAAATAGGTGCTTGGCTAGAGGAAATATACTATCGATTCTGAGTCCCACCTCCCCACGGATAGACTCATCACAATCGTTGCTCTTCACATGAGCACATGCCTGTGGCAGAAAGCTGAGATTTTTTTCCCCCAGCCTACATGTGTCCTTGCCAATGGCTACCGATGGTCACCTGGCTTTTGTCCGCGGGGAGCTCTTGAGTGGGTCTTCTGTCCACTCACGGCGTGTCCTTTGGAGACTCATACAGCTCTCTGCCGTCTCGTTTTGTGGTTGTGCAGGCCAGATTAGAGGAGTGTGGAGGGTCTTCTTGGCTGAGCTCTTCTGTCCCCGCTTGCCTGCTGTTTGTGACAGCTGTCTTTACCACTGGCTCCCTTACAAGTTTCTTGGTGGAGTATAAACGGAGCGGCAGGGAGGCCCTGGGATGAGCTGATTCTGTTGACGCATTTCAACAGTGCTGGGGGCCTGTTTCTGGTCTCCATTGCTGCATCCACTTGCCAGGTAGACTCAAGTTCTGACTCCCTCAGGTGCCTGTCCTGGGGACTCAGCGGAGAGACAAAGACAGAGCCGCACAGCTCTCATTAATCCACGTGGAAATAAAAAAAAAGGATTTGGATGCCCAGACACAGGGACCCCTGGGAAAATGACAGAAACAAGTGTCGTTTATGTGCATCTGGCTTTCCGGGGGTGGGGGTGGGATGGAGATAAAGCTTTAAGTCTTTAATAAGGCTAGAAATTAACTTGGGATTAGCAGCGAGATGAAGCATCTCCAAGAAGCTGCACAAGGACACACCTGCTTGGGGCTTTTTGGCCTGGTTTCCAAAACATTCTCTAAAGTGTTACTACTTTTCTCCAGCTTTTCCCAGGTTGAAAAATTAGCCATTGCCCATTGGTTTCAGGTTCACAACCTGCTCTGCAGATGGGCTCCGTTTGTTTCCAGGGGCACTGCTTCCAAAGCTGCCATTCTGCAACATTTCTAGTTTCTGCAGTTTCACAGGAGACTGGAGATCTGATCTTGGCCTGTGAAGTGTGGAGGAAGAAGCTCCCCACCAAAGGTGAGCAAGAACCCATGCCCTGGGCTGGGAGAGGTGAGAGTGGGGGTCAGTGGGTGAACATTTTGCTTTGATCTCTCAAAGTTTCTGGAGGCTGGAAGTTCAAGATCAGGGTCCAAGCAAGGTAGGTTTCATTCTGAGACCTCTTGCCTTACAGGCTATTTTTTCATGGGGATGGTGCGGGGCAGAGACACACAGAGAGGCACAGACACATACACATTTAGACAGAGGGACAGAGAGCACACGTGGGAGGAGGAACTTACATCTCTTCTCCCAAAGGTGCTCAGGAGATGGCTGCACCAGGATGGTCCTCTGTGTCCTCATTTTAACCTGAACTACTTCCTTTCTCCAAGTACAGCCACACTCGGGGTCCCGGCGTCTCCATGCTGAGTAGTCACACATTCGATCTACAACAGGCAGTGAGTCGGAGCAAGGGCTTGAAAGCAAGTTTATGGGCATCCTATGACAAAAACCAAGTATTTCTGCCTGAGTGCCTGGCTGGTAAGACTTAGGCACTGCTAGACGTGGTGGTACATGTCTGTAAGCCCAGTGCTTGGGCAACTGAGGCAGGAGGGTTAGGGCCAGCCTGGATTACACAGCAAGACCTTGTCTCCAAACAAAACAGAAAACAACAGCCTCCAAATCTGGCACCTGAAGCAACACATAAATATCCTACCATAGACTGTTTATTATTTTTATATTTAGCATGATTTTTCTTTTATAACAGAGAAAACACTAAAAATATAGACTCACTAACATCTATCAGGAGTAGGTAAAAAATGGTAAACATGGGCCAGTAAGATGGCTCAGCAGGTGTCCCCAAGTCGGAGGACCTGAGTTCTCTCTGTAGGACCCACATGGTGGAAGGAGGGAACTGACCCCTGCAGGTTGTCCTCTGACCTGCACATGTGCACTGTGGTGTGTGTGTTAAAACAGAACAAATACAGAACAACAAACAACCAATGAAAAAGCACACAGGACTGCTGGGAGAGGGAGAATTAGCCTTTCCCTTCCTGGCTGTCTGCCGCAGAGCGCTCAGCCTCGAGACCATCTATACACCACCAACAAACATTACCTCCAGCAGGTTCTGTTACATACACAGGTCTATGTATGTAACAAAAACGATTGATGAAAAAGAGGCTGTCAATTTGAGAAGGGGAGACATGGTTGGGGTTTGAAGGAGGGTACCTGGGAGGGACTGGTGGGAGGAAAGAACAGAGTGATACAATTTATTTCAATTACAAACATATTTTTTTTTTTAAAAAAAAAAAAAGCATGATACTTTCTAATTAAAAC
Source organism: Peromyscus leucopus (assembly GCF_004664715.2). Lineage (NCBI taxonomy): Eukaryota > Metazoa > Chordata > Mammalia > Rodentia > Cricetidae > Peromyscus > Peromyscus leucopus. The sequence goes on from NC_051073.1 coordinate 7,606,292, forward strand.
AAAACAAAACAAAAAATCACCGTTACTCTTTGCTGGTGGATATAGAATTGCCCCAAGCTTTTGTGCTTGAACTTTTGTTTTAGTCTTGAGGCAGGGTCTCATTGTGGAGCTCAGGCTGTCCTTAAGCTCGATCCTCCTGCCTCAGCCCCTTGACTGCTGGAATTACAGGCATGAACCATCAAGTCTGGCTTCTTCAGACCTTTCTGGAGATTCATTTATTTGGTAATATGCTTTAAGAGCCTTAAAATGGGCTCCTGTTTTGCTGAGCTATCCTGCAGGGTTTACTCCAGGGAGGCCATAGGCACATGCTTGGCCATGCTACGGAGATGTTCGTGGGAGCATATTTGTGTTGCAAAACACTGGAAATAGCTGATTTTCTATTAAAGTTGGTTAAAGTAATTAGATATTGAAACTCATTATGAAACTTGAAGCAACCTTTGAAACTCAAGCTGCAAAAGCCTGGCTTGGCAACACCTTCCTGAATGCCTCCATTCAGGAAGTTCTTTCTCCTCCCCCCCCCACTTCCCTTTTATTCTCTTCTTATCAGTTAGCATTAAAGATAACCCTAGAAGCAGCAAAATTGCACTAAGAAAAGAAAAGTCAGCTCTTGCAAGTATGTTAATTTGATGGAGAATATGGTGGTTTGGGGGAGTGCACTATTAGGAGGCGTGGCCTTGTTGGAGAAAATACGTCAGTATGGAAGCATGCTTTGAGGTTTCATATATGCTCAAGCCGCACCCAGTGAGACAGTTCACTTCCTGTTGCCTGCAAGATGTAGGACTCTCAGCTACCTCTCTAATACCATGTCTGCCTGTACATCGCCATGTCCCACCATGATGATAATGGACTGAATCTCTGAACTGTAAGCCGCCCCAATTAAATGCTTTCCTTTGTAAGAGTTCCCATGGTCATAGTGTCTCTTCACAGCAGCAGAAACCCTAACCAAGATGGAAGTTGGTACCAGGAACTGGGTGGGGGTATTGCTGTGATAGGCCTGACTGTGATTTTGTTTGGAGGAATTTGAACTTTGGGAGTTTGGGTTAGGAAAGCAGTGGAATACTTTAAGCACTGCTTAACTGGCCATATACCAGTAGAGGCATGGAAGACAGTGGTGTTAAGAGTGATTTGAACTGTGGGGGGCTGGGTCAAGAGGTTTCAGAAAAGAATTTTTGTATGTTGCCTTAGAAATCGTTCTTGTGATATTTTGGTGAAGAATGTGGCTGCTTTTTGCCCTTTTCTGAAAAGTCTGCCTGAGGCTAAAGTGAGAGATTTGGATTAATTCCCTTGGCAGAGGAAATCTCAAAACAGCCTAGTATGGACTCTGTTGTGTGGTCGCTAGTGTTAACTTGTTAATACCACTGATAGAGAATAAGACCACTACCACAGTTTAAAGTCAAATTTGAAGCAAGCTTTAATTATATATTGGCCAGGTGGATGGGCTCTGGGCAAGTCCATACCCAAGTTCTTGGGAAATGGCCTAGAATCAAGCATGGCAAGGAAAACTGATACTTCATTGCATTTCCCACCCGGTCCAATCAGGGGCAAGCATACATCCTGAAGTACCTCCAGTCTGTGAACCTCCCACCCACCTGTGATCAAGCACATCTGGTGAGAATGGGTCAAACAAACTTCTTTAGGGCAGTGAAAATGTGTGCCTTGTTATCTCCCATAAACAATAGCCTCCAGCATTTCAGGAACTATCCATCCTTGGGCAAGCAGCTTACAGATCAGAGGCATTTTTGTTTCGTGGATCTCTAAGGCACAGTAATTATAAAACTCAAAATGTAACTTAAAAATTGGGGAAAAAAGGGAGTGGTGACCTCAGGGTAAGATCCCAACCAGTTAAGTTTCCAACTTGTGAAGAGAAATTAAAGAAAGCTTAAATAAAAAGTTTAGAGCCTGTAAAGAAAAGGTGTGGTGGTTCACGGCTTTAATCCCAGCACTCAGAAGGCAGAGGATGGTGGATCTCTGAGTCTGAGGCTAGCCTTGTCTACAGAACAATTTCAGAACAGCCAAGCTTAAGCAGTGAAGGAAAACAGAAAGGTAGTGAAGATGTAATTGAACGAGGGAGCCATGTTCCAGCCCCAGAAAGCAGCAGAAGTTGGCAGCTTTGGCCATGTGGTTCTGGCTTTAGAGTCAAGGATAGCAGAAAGGTATTATGAAATCTTCCTCTGTGGTTCAGGAATGCCAATGAGGGCAGGCATGTGTCGGGGTGTCCCTGTGAGTTCTACATCCGTTGTGCCAGGCTATGGCCAAGGCTATAGGTTGCTCTCCACAGACTGATGGTAAGGATCTATTGCTGAAGACAACATCTGCACAACACACTGAACACAGAGAGGTCACGCTGGTGCCGACATGAAGCTTTCACCCCTGCAGACTAATATTCATGGTACTGGAAGGAACTTTGCACACCACCACAGGAGAAAGGTAAACGCCAAACCAACTACAAACCCCTTGATCTACAATGGTGACCTGCCTGTAAAATACATTGGTGCAGTAGTAGCACAAAGTTTGTGGGTGGTCCAACCATAATCTGACTGGATTTAAGGCCTGCTCCACGATGTGGAACCACATACCTGACATTGCTTGGGTGATGAAGAACCCAACAGTACATAACCCAGGGACCTAGAGAAAAACCAAATACTCCTGCTCTGCTGAAGGGACGCAGCAATAAAATGACTCCTAAAACATCCTGCTGTAGTCATAGATCAATCAGTGTCTTACTCAGCCATCATCCAAGAAGCTTCCTCCTGCAGCAGCTGGGAACAAATAGAGAGAGCCACAGCCAGACAACGTGTGTGAGAGAGACCTGGGAACACTCGGCCCTAAGTGGGATGTCTTCATCAAGTCCCTCACCTCAGAGCTCATGGAACTTTGTGAAAGAGGAGATGGAAAGAGCCGGAGGGGCTGGAGGACACCAAGGAAACAAGGCCTTCTAAAGATAGTTTCTAGACATGTCCTGAAACAGCTGCTGTCGGCTGCCCCCCATCATTTTCTTCTTGTGTAGTTCTTTTACCACTTCAGGTCCTTTGCATAGACGCTTCATAATCAGCTTATCCGTTTTTGCAAAACTCCCTGTTAGAATTATGGCTGAGATGGTACTGAACCTACAAACCAATGTGAGGAAAGCTGAAATCTTAACATTCTGTTTCCCAATGCATGGACATGATATATCTTCTCGTTCATTGAAGACATATTTAATTAAACCGAATGATAACTTGTAATTTTGAGGTAGGTAAACTTGATCTAAATAATTCATCATTAAGACTCTTCCCAGGTAATTCTAGGTTGTGGCAAGTTAACATTTAAAATCAACTGTCACACCAGACCCAAACTAAATCTTCCAGTACCTGCATACCTGTTGCTTATAGTAACACATGTCTTTGCCAACTCTCTATTTATTAAAAAAAAATTCCTAAAATGTTAACATTTTTATCCTGAGATTAAGAATAATCTTTCCCTTTACAATCTGGGAAGCAAAACTGTTTATGAAATGTGCCACTTGAGTTGAGGGGAAAAGGATCCCTAGGATCCCTCAATGACTCTGACTCTTGCTATCTGCCTCTTACTACCAAGTTCCCATGCAAATGCCAGCCTCATGTACCTCTGTGGTCTTGGAGTTGATTCATGGTGTGTAAGGGCATTTCAGGTCCATCTTCCTCCTGGGCTGAAGTGGACTCCCACCTCCCCAAAGTAACCTGCCTTGGGAAACTAACTCATCCCAACGGCCATCAGCCAGGAAGCAGCCCGGGCTGGATGCTGGATGCTTTGACATCGCTTCTGCCCTCGCCTGCCCTGGAGTATAAGTGAGGGGGGGGGGTGTCTTCACTGCTATTTTCCCCACCCTTGGCAGACAAGCCAAGCTGCGTGCTGTGCCAGGATCTGTGTGATGGAGTGCGTCCACACACACTCAAGTTTCTTTTGGGTACTCAGAACTGAAAGAGGCCTGGATGAGTCAGAAGTCGGATGACACACGAAGTGGGAGAGACAGGAGGTTTGTGGGTGCCTTTCATGAAGTAGGACGTTCCAAAGCCATGTAGGAGGACATGCCACGCTCAGTGTGGGATCCCGACCATGACTTCATGACCAGATGACCCACCAACTGTGCAAGAGCAGAGAACACTGAAGTCCTTCAGAGTGGACAGCTGGCTGAGTGTGTCCTTAGAGACAGTCTCCATCATTCAGTGTGATAGGCTGTGCCAGTCAGGACAGCCAGGCTTAAGACGGCTATGGCATGAAGAGGTCTGTGGCTCCAAAGGAATCAGAGTAACACTATCAAAATCACAGTGCCCAGGCACGGTTTTGCCAAATACTCAGCACAGAGGGGTTTTCTGGTCACTCATGACATCCAGTTTGATGAGCACTATGGTACAAACACTCTTCCAAATATTTCCTACAGCCACCCAGTCACCAATCACAGCAGCCCTGTGCAGTGCAAAACTGGCCAGCTGTGTGCAGATGGAAAGATGCAGGTTAGAACCGGAAGGCAGTGGCTGCAGTGCCTGGGCCTTGGCATTGACTTGAGTAGATGGCGTGGTTAGGCACATTCCCCCTACCCCTCACACAAAGGTCGTCCAGTCAGATATCCTCCGAGGCGCCATGATACAGCGAGAGGGAGCTGTCAGGTGGGAGGGAGCTGGTGGAAGACAGACTGTGGCTATTGACAAAGTGGGATCTCTAAAGCAAAGGCCACAGGATGAGGGCTGGTGGAGACAAGCTCTCCAGAGAGGACACTGCAGAGACAGGGTGGTGGGGTGGTGGGAAGACAGGGCTCAGACCGGACGGCGAGAGATGGGGCTGGGGAGACCAGAAGTCCAAGGGTCTCAAGGCCCTCCCAGACCAGCAGTCGACAGGCTGGGTGGGAATGGCTGGCCCTGAAAGAGTTGATGAATGGGGTCAGTTGGGAAGTCGTGGTTTGAACTGCGGGACATCCCATGCCAAGCCCAGCTCTGTTCCTTCTAGGGAAGGAAGGAGAGGAGGAAGGAAGCGGGAAGAGAAGGTCAAAGGCGGACTGGGGAGTGGCTGTGAAGAACTCTCAATGTCTTAGTTAAAAGTTCTGGCTTTTTGTGGTTAATGTAGAGGAATTAGTGGTTTAATTAGAGAAGTGAGGAGTGGGACATAATCACCTCTGTGATTCTGCATCCCATAGATGGTACCGATTAGTTCATGGCATAAATGACAGATGCAGGTGACATGAGAAGAGAGATGATAGATATAAATGACAGACAGGGAAGAACAGTATAGAAGATATTCAGATAGACCAGACAATAAAGATAGGAAGACAGACCAGACAAATGCAGTTTATACAACTGCCTTGGTTTCTTTTTTCTGTTCCCAGGCTTAGATACCCTGACACAGGTACTGTCCATCACAGTGGGAAGTCAAGGTGAAGGAACTTGAGGCAGTGGTCACACCCACAACTAAAAACAGAGCAGTGAACACATTCACGCTCAGCTTGCTTTCTTTATGTAGCCCAGGTTCCCTGCCCAGGAAATGGTCCTGAGTTAAAATGGGTCTTACCAGATCAAATTACATAATCAAGACAGTCCCTTCTTCTCAGAGGCTGATCCTAATCTGGATGATTTCCCACAGGTTGTCCAGAGGCCTGTTCGCCTGGTGAGTCTAGATTCTGTCACACTGACAATTCATACTGAGCATCACATATAGCAAGAAGAAGATACAGATCAAACAATAGCTTAATCGGTAGATGTAGATAATAAAAAAGGTGATAATGACTGATAAGGCTAGACTACAGATCAATAGGTTGATAAACCACTCAAGGTGAAGATGCTGGTGATGGAGAAGGACTGGGGAGACCAGGAAAAAGACAGCAGTCTAGTTTTTTCCCAGTGTTCTACAGATACCTTAGGTCAGCTGGTACTTGCTGACCGACCCCACACAGACTGGTGACCAGAGGATGGAGGAAAGTCATCTCCTGACACCTTCCCCAGACTCAATCTGAGGTCACAACCCTGCCCTACTGCTCATGACCCCTCCCAAAACAACAGGGCTTTCTTTCCTGGTCTTCTTTACTTTGGCCTCAGTTTCCCCACTAATTGTGACTGCCTGCTAGATGGCTAGGAGGAGGAGACAAATCCCACTGGTAACGCCACCTTGTCCACAATGGCAGTGGTTGAAAAAGCAAGGCTCCTGCTTCGAAGTCCAAGCCACCAGGCAGAGAGACGATCAAGGTTAATGTTGGTGACTTGGGGACAGGGCACCTGCAGCCACGCCTTTGTCCCATCTCCTCCTGCTCTCATTGTTCCTTCCCACGGACCAGCTGCCCACAGGCTCCTGGCAAGGATGAAACGGGTAACGCAGGCACCGTTCGGGGGAGATTAACACCAGAACAGAGCCACATCTGGAACAACTGCTTCCGACAGAGGTGCAGGGTGTCCCACGGATGACTTAGAAAAGAGGTGAAGCTTGTGACAGGTTTCCCACTGCCCCTCAGATCTGCTCCGATCCTTCCTGCTTGCCCTTCACTACCCCCTGACTGTTCATTTTACCCACCTTTCCTTAGCCTGGAATCTTCCTTTCACGCCAAGAGTCCTGGGCAGCAAATTCCCGCATTGCTGCTGTAAGTCATCTCTCTCTGGGTGCTGCTGGCGTTAGGGCCCTTCTCTGCACAACTTCCGCACCTGACAGTCCGTCACTGTCATCCACACCGCAATCAGCTGTTGAGCCCTCCTGTGTGCTCATTTGAATATGAATGTGCTCTTCAATAACATGCGAGATTGCCATGTTTACAAATATACTCCAGGTATTTAGAAATTTAGATGATCTGGAACACACTGTGGGAGCTGCACTGGGGGCCGCTTTAAATGACTTAAGCCTATTTATCAGTCACTCAGTGATTCTTTACACACACACTTCTGTTTTCCTGTCTATCCTCCATCAAAACTAAAATATGCTCTTTGGGGGGATTTTGTTTTTTTCCACTGTATTAAACCAATAATCTTCAAGACAGGTCTTAATTAGCAGCTGTCTCATCATGGGTCTATTTTTTTTCTAATCCCTGCAGATTTAATTCCTGCCTCTTTTTGAGATAGATGTAGTAAATAAGGAAGAGAGAAAAAAATGCTTTCTGCAGTTTCTGTGCTAAATCCTAACTTCTAACCAATGATTTATACAGAGCATGAAGGAAGCAAAGGGATTTTTGAATGAAGATAAGACCTAAGATATATCTGGCGGTAAACTCCCAGGAGAACAACGTGCACTTCCGATGGCCTCCGTCATCATAGTTGGCTTTAACTGTCACTGTGACATAGCCTAGAGTCATCTGTGAAGGGAGTCTCGACCCAGGGATTTCCAGGATCAGTTTGGCCTGTGGGCCTTTCTGTGGTGGATTATCTTGGTTGTTAATTGATGGAGGAGGGCCCAGGCCACTGTAGGAGGCATCATTCCCTAAGCAGGCTATGTAAAAAGACTAAGCATGAGCCTGAGAGGGACCCAGCAATTGGTATTCCTCCATGATTCCTGCTCATGTTTTTAATTGAGTTTCTAAACTGACTTCCTTCCGTGACAGACTGTGACCTGAAGTGTCAGCCAAATATACCCTTTCTCCCTTAAGTTGCTTTGGATCAGGGTTTTTGTTTTGTTTCTGGAGCTGAGGAGTAAACCCAGGGCCTTGCACTTGCTTGGCAAACACTCTTCTACTGAACTAAACCTCCAACCCCAGGGCCTAGGATGCTATCAGTCTGTTTCCAGAGTTCTGGTAATGGGGCTGCTGGTCTGGGTACCACATTGGATCACAAGGTTCTAGGTGCCAGGAGTATCCGGCTGTGGTGGTTTGAATGAGAATAGCCGCATTGGCTCATATATTTTAATGCTTGGTTCCCAGTTGGTAGGAATGTTTGGGAAGGATTAGGAGGTGTGGCTTTGATGGAGGAGGTGTGTCACTGGGGGTGGGCTCTGAGGTTTCAAAAGTCTACACCTTCCCAGTGAACTCTCCCCACATCCTTCCCGAATGTGGGCTTTGGAGAGCGATGGTGGATGTTCTTCAGGGCTAGGGCGGAGGCTGGGGGCTGCCTTCCCCTCCAACACCGCTTCTCTCCTTTTTTTCTGCCAGACACAATCTTGATTTCGCTCATGTTGATGCCCTGCTCTGCTCACCTAGGTATTTCCGAGAAGGTTGGGACCCTGGGATGTGGGTCACCAGAGTCCTGGTCCTTCCACTTTGTTCCATGTGCCTTGCCAATAAATGGTTCCAGCATAGTTGATGGATGGGTCCTGGACAGGTCAATTCTGTAGCCAATGGGACAGGAAGGCATTTTCTGAGGGGCTTTGAGGAAGGCTTCCTTATTCGTGAAGAGAGTGGGAGTGGGAGAAAAAGAGGAGGTGGCTCGGGGTAAAGTGCTTGTAGGACAAGCACGAGGACCTGAGTTCATTCCCCAGCACCCACAGAGAGTCAGGCATGGTCCTGAATCTCAATGAGGTACGTGCCATGAGGGCTTTTGCACTGAAGGATGGCCACATCCTGGTTATGTGAAGAAGCCAAGACACCACCAGATTGCAATGCTGGTTTCCTCTACTGCAAAGAGTGTTCTGTGACCAAAAAAAACAAAAGAAAAATATCCAAGTTAACAAGAAAAAAAAGTCAGGCATGGGGACATGTTCTTGTAATCCTAGAGACAAGAGGATGCCTGGCTAGCCAGCCTAACCAAATTGGTGAGTCCCAGATCAGGGAGAGACCTAATCTCACAAAACAAAGTGGAGATGGAAGTGGTAATATTCATCTTTAATCCTAACGCTCAAGAAGCAGAGGCAGGTATTGGACCCTGTGAGTTTGAGGACAGCCTGGTCTACACAGCAAATTCCAGGCTAGCCAGGGCTACAAAGTGAGAGCCTGTCTCAAAACAAGAACCAAATGAACTGGAGAGCCAGAGGTTGATCTCTGGCCTTCACATGTACCCACACACAGATGAGCATGCACTGTGGTGGGTGGGGGTAGGTGTCTGTCTGCCTACAATAATATTGTGTACCACACAAGAGTGGAAACTGCCATCCTGACAGCAGCCACGAGATTAACGTGGCTCTGGTGAACAGAGACACGGAAACAAGAGCGGCAAAGCCAAAGACCAACCACCCTATCTTCTTATCTCTTCACGTAGAAAGTGCCTCGTGGGTTAAATGCATTGGGTGGGGATTGCAGACAATCGATCTTAACACACAGCATCCTTTACAGATGCTCTGAGATTCACTGACTTGCAGTCAAGTGTATGACTCAAGTGTGTGTCTCGAGGACTCTCTAGGCAGTGTGTAGTTGTTGTTGTTTGCTTTTTTACTCTTTTGCTTTTGGGGGGGCCCACCACCCAAATTAATCACATGGAGTCTTATTAAAACTTGGCTTGTTTCTAGCCAGTTTTTCTTTTCTTTTCTTTTTATTTTTATTTTTTATTTTTTATATTTTTTTGAGACAGGGTTTCTCTGTGTAGCTTTGTGCCTTTCCTGGAACTCACTCTGTAGCCCAGGCTGCTAGCCAGCTTTTCTTAACTTACATGATCCTGGGTACCTTTTGCTTCTGGATTTTTTCCTTTTCTTACTTCTGTGTATCTTACTTTCACTCTTACTCCATGGCTGGCTGGGTGGCTGGGTGGTTGGCCCCTACTGTCCTCCTCCTCTCAATCCTAGATCTTGCTCCTTCTTTTTCTCCTTCTATTTATCCTCTCTGCTTGCTGGCCCTGCCTATCCTTTCTCCTGCCTACCTATTGGCTTTTCAGCACTTTATTAGACCAATCAGGTGTTTTAGACAAGCAAAGTAACACAGCTTCACAAAATTAAACAAATGCAACACATCTTTGCTTCATTAAACAAATGTTCCACCATAAACAAATGTAGCACATCTTAAAGTAAGATTCTACAACAGCAGTACTCCATGCTCCTGCTAACTACCTCCTATATGAACAGGTATTTTTCAACTGGAAAGTTAATAAGACACTTTTTTGTTATTGTTTATTAGTTTGCCTTATTGAAGCCTTTTGGACAAATTTTCCTAGGAAATATTTACCAATCTAATTCAAAAGTTTTTACTTCATTTTCCCTTTTAGAAACGTGTCTTACAAGCCCAGTGTCCAGGGGCAGGTGACCATAATGGCTGGTGCTTCCTGAACACTTTTGTGTAGCAGGCACTTACAGGCCAGCCTCACAAGAGCCTTCATAGTGACACAGTTTTTCCTTCATAATGTTTTTTGTAAGCAGAAGTTTCTCTCCTGCCTGCCTGTTCCCAAATACCTGGCAGTTGCTTCTCAAATAATTGATCTCCGAGGCTTACTTATAGACTATTTGGCCTGTGGCTCAGGCTTATTACTAACTAGCTCTTATACTTAAATTAACCCATAATTTTTAATCTATGTTTAGCCACATGGCTTGGTACATTTTCTCAGTTTGACATTCTCATCTTGCTTCCTCTCTGGCTGGCTGGCGATTCCTTGACTCTGCACTCCTTCTTCCCAGAATTCTCAGTTTGGCTTTCCCACCTAACTTCCTGCCAAGCTACTGGCCAATCAGTGTTTTATTAACCAATTCAAGTGGCAAATCTTAACAGGGTACAAGAGGATTATTCCACAGCATTTCCCCCTTTTGTCTAATAAAAAAGGAAGGTTTTGGGCTGAAGAGATGGCTCAGAGGTTAAGAGCACTGACTGCTCCTCCAGAGGTCCTGAGTTCAATTCCCAGCAACTACATGGTGGCTCACAACCATCTGGTGCCCTCTTCTGGCCTGCAGTCATACATGCTGTATACATAATAAATAAATAAATCTTTTTTAAAAAAAAAAAAGGAAGGTTTTAACTTTAACATAGCAAGACTATATACAACTAAAACAGTTATTAGGTAAGAATTACAGTAACACTCTCTAATCCATTTGCATTTGGCAAAATTATAGAAAATACTTAATTATTGGTCTTACCTTGGTGAGTCTAAAGTTTTGTATCTAATTTATCTTTTATTATAACTAACAAAGACTATAACTATAACTATCTAATTTTCAACTCCATCAAAGACCCCAGAAGGATGAAATGTTACCTAATGACAGGGATCTCAAGCTGCCTGGACAGTCACCCATGGTTCCTCTGCAGTGTTGGGGCATCCATCTTCAGCCTACAGGCCTAGCATATCTGACAGACTCACCTGTGAAGCAGGATTTTCGAAGGACTGTCCCACCTTGTCTTGGCAAAGATCTGCAGTCACTTCTTTTTGTGTCCTGTTTGTCCAATTTGAACAGAACACTGTCAGGAGTCAAGGCAAGGACACCGTCTTTGCCCACATTACTAGCTTTTGCCATAAAGAAAACAAACTCCATATTGAGTTTCTTTGATGCCCATCATCCTCTTTAAAGTAATTGGTGCTGCCAGGAGCAGGCATGCCTCATTGTCATGAAAATACTAAGCTCTTAAAACATTTTAAATGTCATATTCTGTAGTTCTTTGAAGGGTTTGAAGATTACCCATCCATTTGAAATATATCTCTGTATACCTGGAAACCTAACTAACATGACTATAAATTTGACTATTAAGATGACTATTAAGTTGTATTTCTTAATTATACATTATATTTTTAAATGAGCTGCATAAACATAATACCCTAAACAAAAGTAGAAATATATATATATGGTATAATAAAATTAACTTTAAATTTGTATTAATAAACAAAAATACATACTAATATAAAATATGTAAGCTTAATAGTTGTTTTTGGATTAAAGTAGATTCAATAATTTACCCTTTTATCCTATCATTTCTATATTCTCCCTTTTATTTTCAGAACAAGATCCCTGAATCTAATCTCCTTTGTTTAGTGTTTTTCCTGATCATTATTCATAACAACTTGTAACCAACCCCCCTAAACAATGACAAACATTCATAATTTATTTTGGGAATGTGGGTATAGTTCTCTTGAGTACTTCCTGCTGATTTGGGGTGCTGGTAATCTTATGGGGACCCTGAGAAAATTTAGGATTATGATCAAATCCTGATTAGAGTATCAGTGAGGCTGGATCATCTCAGCCAGCAGCCTTGAAGCCTTTCTGGATGCAGAGCTCAGAGGAAACTGTATCAGAGGTGCTCTGAAACATTGGCTCATCTGGGCCATCTGTTCCTACTGGAGATTTTTCAAGGGGTCTTCCTCTATCAAACGTGATTTTTCTTAACCCAGAATGAATCCAGAGCCTCTCACTTCCTGTAGAGACAAAAGCAGAATCTCTTTCCCAAAGTAACACATCTTTTGACTAAAGTTTAAAGTCAAGATATTTTTAATATATATAGGTTGGATTAATCCAGCAACATTTATAATCAAATGTCTCTTAGCAGCAATCCAGCAACATTTATAATCAAATGTCTCTTAGCAGCTGTTACTCCTTCCTCAGCAGTCAAACCATTCAAAGACCACACAATAACATACAGTATCCAGACTCTTGTGTATTTCCATCTTTATGTGGCTTTTTTAAAATATTACTTTACTCCCTTTTTAAGGACTTGACTTTATTATTTATTTTAAAACTATATATTTCTTTTTTATGACTGTCTATACTTCTCTTTTCTCTCCCAAGCCTACATACATTTTAAAACATACTGTTAACCATTTAGAGTTTTTTGTTTTTTTTGTTTTGTTTTGTTGTTGTTGTTTTGGTCTGAATCTGTCTTTACTGCATATCTCTATCTTTTTCTGACCACATAAGCATTTAACCTGCTAAGCAGGCATGGCTAGGATTAAGCAGCTGGTTCTACCCCATTCCTTGGCTTCCTAAGAATCTAGCTTCATGGCAGAGGTGCTGGCAGGAGCCAGGTGTATCACCCCCAACTCTGGGGAGGTTTTAGGTCCATGCCGTCACTGGGTAGTGCAGTGCTGATTGCTCATAAATACTATATAAGTGTTTGGCAGCAGGGCCCCTTAAAAGAGCTGCTGGTTTTTGCTGCTAATGCTGAGTCAGGACACTGTCTCTTAAAGGACCACCCCTCTGCTCAACACTAGCAAACAGAGCCTACCAAGAAGCTGTGTTGACTTCTTTTTTGTGTTTAGAATCCTTTTTTAAGCTTTCTCAGGTTTTATGTGGGAATTGTTGCCAAATGTTTGGGTGCCACATGTTGGTGGAAGTTTCTCTCTTGTCTACCTGTTCCCAAATACACAGCAGCCACTTCTTAAATGATTGACTCCAAGGCTTAGTATTACTTATAGATTGTTTGGCCAGTGGCTCAGGCTAATTACTGACTAGCTCTTACATTTAAATTAACCCATAATTTTATCTATGTTTAGCCACATGGCTTGGTACCTTTTCTCAGTGAGGCGTTCTCATCTTGCTTCCTCTCTGTCTGTCTGGCGACTCCTGACTCCACCCTCCTTCTTCCCACATTCTCAGTGTTTTATTAAACCAATTCAAGTGACAAATCTTTACAATGTACAAGATGATTATTCCACAGCAGTTTTTATTGTTTGAAAATTTCATCTATGTATATATTTCATGTCAATGTGTTTTGATCATAAACCTCCCACTCAACCCCCAGCGCCTCCTAGATTCATCTACCTCTACCAACATCCTACCCAAGGAGTGTCATTTGTACTGCCCACATACTCCTGGGTGTGGGACCACACCCTGGATCAGGGTCTACCCATGAGGGGCCACCCCCTTAAAGACAACTCTCTCTCTCTCCCCAGGAGCCACCAGCTGTTAAAAGTTCCTCAGCTCTGAGTCAAGGCTCACAAGCTCCCCTTCCTCCATGCTGGAACGTTGACTGGCTAGATCTAGTGAAAGCATGCACAGCTGGTGTGAGTTCCTGAGTGCAGCCATCCAGTCACGTCTGGAAGACACTGTCTCCACTCTGGTCCTCCCTGCCCTCAGGTTCCTATGGGCTTTCTATCCTTGTTAAAGTCTCTGGGCTTCGAGAAGAGAGGATGTGATATAAGTGTTCTATTTGTCACTGAGCATCCCCCAGACACACTCTGCACTTTGACCAGTCCCCGTATTATTTTACACGTGAATAAAGCGGGGCACGGAAAGTCTGAGTTGCTTGCCCAAAGTCACACAGCTGATAACACAGAACCCTGGGCTTCAAACCTGAACAGTTGGCTCCTACCGTCATGCTCTATGGCTATGCTGTGGTTAGACATGCTGTCATATCCCCAACTGAAGAACTACAGCCCAGTCTCCACAGAGAGGTCAGAGAAGTCTTCAGAGAAGTGGTCAAATCTACTTAAGCCTCAGCTAATACCTGGCTACTCTGTGCCTATCAGTGTAGTCCAGAGAATGATCCAAAATATGCCCACAGCCCACGGGCTCTGCTTCTTCCCAGTGCCAGTACCACCCCTGCTCCCCATCCCCAACCCCAAAACAGGATACTCCCACTGCCTCGCCTTCAGTCCATTCCTCTACCACGTCACACCTTTACAGCTCAGGGCCTTTGTCTGCTGTTTTTCAGCTCACAGTGAGCATGTTTTCCACTTCCTCAGACAGACAGATGACAGACACACACCCCAAACTCACCACCTCTTGATCCTGGATAATTTCTTTTATTTTATTAATTTTTTTTTAATGCTTCAAGTTTCAAGTAGTCTCTTTCTTTAGAGGGGTCTGTGCTAGAAGTCTAAATCACCCCTCCCCTTGCTAGATCTTCCTTGCTATTTCCCCCATGGGCAGAGTGTATTGCCCCAACACAATTTGCTTCTACCCACACATGATTGTAGGAGCCGCTATCAAGATGGCTGCTTCCTGTAGCTAGCTGTAAACACTCCATATTTGGCTATGCTTCACTATTACGTTCTGTGACCTGTGCATGCATGGATGGTATCGACTTATGTCTCACCTATCGTGCTCCCGTTTCGCATTCTGCGGACCAATCACAGTACGCACTTTGCCGATTCCTATATAAGCAGCTGCAGTACCTCAGGACCCCCCCCCCCCCTTAACCAAGAGGCGCCCAATAAAGTGTGATCTGAGAAGAATCCTCGCGTGGTGGTCGTTTCCTCGCTGCGAGGAGCCCGCACATGATGGAACTCAGGTCATCAGGCTTGGCAGCAAGTGCCCTTAACCGCAGAGCCGTCTCATCCCCCCACGGCTTTGCTGTGACATTTATCAGAGGGTATCACTTTATTTGTTTGTGGGATTATGCGCTTGGTCTCTGCCTTCCCTGAAGACAGGGTCAGCTCTGCGTGGCTGCCACCAAGGCTGTTGTCACGTTGTTCTGCAGTGACGGTCAGCTCTGCATTGCATAAGGCTGTTGTCACCGTTGTATCTGCAATGACAGGCACGTGTAGCCATAGTGAAATAGTCACAGGAAGGAAGAAAACAAGAAGCTGATGGGGGAGGAGAGTCAGGAGGGAAGAGAAGGGAACCTGGACAAGAGCAAGGTGAGGAAAGGGAGGGAGTGTGGGGCCACATGGAAGTTTTTGATAGAAAAACCTTTCTCTACTTGGGCAGCCACTGACTGGACAAACGATTCCTTGCCTTGCTAGCTTGCTCTTGTTCTCTCTCTCCTCTCCCCATCTTTCTTTCTTCTTATTTCTTTATTCTTTTTAATGTTTATAAAAAAAAACTGAATGATTCAATAAGAGTAGTGTTTAAAAATTAAATTATCCTTCAAATCTAAAGCAAAGCATGTGTGCTAGGCCAGTCGGATATTGTTACCGTTGTTGGATGAAGAGCCCCAGGCCTTGCCCTCCCCCATCCCTTCACCTTCCCACACATGTAAATGGATCTCCATAAGCCCTCTGCGTCCTGGTGCAGCCACACCCACCACGGCAGATCGCAGAGCTGGACAATCAGATTTTAGAAAAACCAGCTGGACAAGGAGATGGAATTTCTTCTTGGTTAAGTGGCTGTAGAGTTGTATTGTGGGTTCAAGAGACACATACACATTTTTCTTTAAGTGAATTAACAAAAGAACCTGTGAGAAAAAAAAAAAAAACCATGAAGTGGACGTATCTGTACAGCTAGTCAACTACTTCCAGGGAGAACCAGTAAGGTGTAGAGTAACCTAGGAGAGCAGCAGAGATCACCCACCTGGTCTGCACAATAAACAGTCTGGCTCTGGGTCGGTGGCTCTGTGATAAAAGCACTTGCTGTGTAAGGATGACTAGAAGAGCTGTGTTCAGGTCCCCAGAGCCCACAGGAAAGGGCAGACAAAACGTGGCAAGGTCTGCAATCCCAGTGCAGCCCTCTAGGAGGAGGCAGAGACAGGAGGGCTCCCGAAGTTCACGGTCAGTGAGCCAGCTGGTCTCGCACAAGGTGGAGACCCTGTCTCAAGAGGAAGACCAACACGGAACATTGTCCTCAGATCTCCAGATATGTATACACTGCGATATCCACTGACAGTTCCCCACATGAGCAAGAGCACATCCACACACACTCATCCACATACCTACACACACACACACACACACACACACACACACACTACAACACATACACACACACATCTACACACACACACACACACACTCACACAGAAACAAAATACTTAAATAAAATAATCAACAGTCTTTTTCAATCCTTCCTCTCCAAATTTGTAGATATATATATATATATATTATATATATTTATATATATAATATATATATTCTAGATTCTCAAATCTAGAACAAGCCCAGCTACTTAGGACACACAACTATATTCAATAAGAATTGTCCTGAAATTTATCTGTAGAGCACTGCATTAGGACCTAACTAAGATGCTATTCATTAACAAAATTCTTGTGTTGCAGCCTACACTATGGACTCAAGCTCCCCCAGATTAGAAAGCACACAGTAAGATACACTAAGTACAGATAAAGCAGGAAATGCCTTGTATTGTCTCTACTTGACTGGCTTCTAAACTAATACTATCAATCATACATAAATTATACGTTTCTTCTCTGCTCCTCAACTAGTTCTGGAAGTTTCCACTTGGAATTGTCTCTTCTGTGCAGTTCTGGGCCATTTGTTAAGCGAGTGTCACACACCATAATGAAAATGAGGGCTAAGGAAGACTTTAGAGGTCACTGAGTGTTTAGTCTATGAATAAAAAAGGAAGCCACAAACCTTTCAATCACTTAATCAATAAGGAGGCAAGAAAGGAGTTTTCATCACTTCTATATCCTCAGTCCAAGTAGATCATTCTTTTTCTCCTGGGTTTCTTCATTTCATTTGTTCATCCATCTATCCATCCACCCATCCATTCATTCACTCATTCATTCATGCCACAGAAGCTTACTGAGTTCCCAGGAGGTGGCAAGTACTGTCAAGAAGATGGCAGAAAGAAAAACAGAGATTGCTACCTTTGTAGAGTGTATGCTCCAGGAATTCAGAGTAAGTTAAATTCCTGATTCTACGTTCCACTTAAGGTTGCTTTTAAAAAAAAATCAATTCTCAGAAGCCACCTAAGTAAAACCAAGGTATGGAGCAAATGTCTGCTGACATAATTTGAGGCATGCGGCAGCTGGCAACACAGTGGGTCCCATTGCCTTCACAGAGACATGGAAGTGGATGGGATACGCTGGTCTGTGTTTTTAAAGACAAATCAAACTCCACGAGAAGATGATGTCTCAGCACACTGCCCAGATTCAACAGGCTCATCTCCTGTAACAGAGGAGACTGTCAGAGATAAGGCCAGACAAGGTTTTCCAGCCGGGTGAGAGGACACTGAGCTTTTGGCAGGCATTCTAAAGGCTCGCAGAGGGATGGACTCCCTGCCTGCAAGCGTTCAGCTCACAGCTGTTGGAAATGAAGAATGTCAAAATACACCCTCATAAGAACCAAGGCACTCACATCAAAGCTGCGGGGAGAACCCGGGGTTAAAGTGGGTCCCCAGAGCACAGGGAAGCCACCCGGAGGAGACTCTGAATCACACAGAAGACCTAGCGGCCTGGCATCATGGCATGGCTGTAAATGATCTCCAGCATGTTTTAATAGACACACAGCCACTGCGGCGGCTTCATCCTGCATGGGAGAACTCCCTTATAAAGTTTTGTTCTCGTCTGTGCTCCTCGCTCCCGGTGCTGGGGACCCATGTGGTACCTCTTTATAAAATCATGAAAAGCGCTCCCTTTCGGCTTTGCCTTGCTCCTTTCTGAAGCCAAGTTTCATATTTGTAACAACAGTAAAAACGGTTGCTTCTTTTTTTTTTGAGCATATATGTATATATATCTCAAAGGAGACTGAATCACCCAGTGAATCTGGAAGAAAATGTAAGACATTTAGAGTGGGGCTAGTGATTTTTTTTTTCTCTTTGTCTCATAAAGACTTAGAATTTCTCTCCTATTGTTAAATATTGCATAAAGCCAAAATGTTAGATGTAGATTAATGGTCTGAATTTTCTTTAAAAATAAAGCTACAGTCTGTGAGATGACTTAATGGGTACCTCAGACTTACTCCCTGAGTTCAATCACCAAGACCCAATCAAAAGGAGAGAATGAACACCCATATGTTCTCTCTCTCTCTCTCTCTCTCTCTCTCTCTCTCTCTCTCTCTCTCTCTCACACACACACACACACACACACACACACACAAAAGAAATAAATAGTTGTAAAAATTACAATAACATGTATTTTATACTTTATATTCAACAAGTGGAAAAAATAAACCTTCATTATCCAGATCTAGACTATTTAGGAGAAAAAAATTAACTACTTCACTAATCACATCAACTATTATATAATATTGGAATATTTATGTTCACTCTTTAAAAGAATATGTTTGATTCTTGCCCATAGTCATATATTTTATACTATTTAAATAGAAAGATTTATTTTATTTAAAAAAGACATGCATTTTCTTTAAGCCAGTATTTTGAAAGATGGTGTTTCTTTGTTTCCCTGGGTTAAGTAGACGCACTGTGTACACTCACAAAGGGACGCCTAAGCTACAACAGGATCTGTTGGCTACGAGGCTACTTGAGCGGCCTTGTAAAGGGGGTGTGGGGAGGTGGTGTCAGAACTGCAAGCAATTGTTTATGGCATGTCTCCTTCTTCTAAGTAACCTTTTTCTTCATACGTAAGTATGTTTTATTTTGGTAAAATCCACCCCTCACTCCTTCCACACCCTCTTCCCATTTTCTTTACACACACCCTCCATACACACACACACACACACACACACACACACACACACACACACACACGTATATGACTACTGAGTCCTGATAGTGTTGCCCACATACACATGAGAATAGGGTTGTCTGCTGTAACATGGACAGCCTACCAGCACTCTAACTCTCCAGAACCATAAACCCAATGAAATTTCTGTTGCAGGATATTTGATCACACTGTGAACTACGAGATTGTATTCTTTAAATAAAATCAACCATAGGTCAAGAGGCAGAGCAAGCAACCAATTGACTGCAAGTAACCATAGAGAGTGAGAGGAATTCAGGAGGCTGGAGAGACACACACAGGAAGTAGAAGGGAGGGACATCCGGTTGGAGGACTTTTTTTTGTTTGTTTGTTTCAGATGAAGTAGAAGCTCTCCTTCTGGGATGACAGTGGAGGAGGAAGGTCACCCAGTTGCTTTCTCTGCCTCTCTGAGCTGGCAGGTTTTCATTCCAGCCTCAGGCTCCAGAGTCTTTATCGGTAAAATAAAAAGATACAGACTTGGTCACAAACAACATTTGCCTTCCTATGTGGAGGTGGCTGAGGCTGCAGCAGAAGTTGTGGTAGAACCAGAAGCCTCCTGCCCCTGCCCCCCCACCACTCCCTCCGCCTCCAGCTGCCAAGGTGTAGTCAGCAGCTAAGGCAGCAGTAGGTTCAGGTGCAGCCGCTGTGCCAAAGATAAAACTACAAATTTCTTCTGTTGTGAGTTGACTTTGTCATAGTGTTTTTATCACAGCAACAGAAAAGTGACTAACGCGACTCAAATCTGATGGGCAACTAAGTGCACTGGCAAAAACCTTTTGTGAATCTCTTGGATCCCCTCTAATTGTTAATGTGTGTGTGTGTGTGTGTGTGTGTGTGTGTGTGTACATGTTTACATGTGTGGGTGCTTGTGTCTGTGGAAGCCAGAGGCCAACCTCAGGTGTCTTTCTTCAGGAGCATCCACCTTGCTCTTTTGGGGCAGGGTCTCTCACTCTCCCGGAGGCTGGCAGATCAGGCTAGCTGGCTGGCTGACGAGCCTCAAGGATTTGCCTGTCTCTGTCTCCCCAGTGCTAAGATGACAAGTATGCCACCACACCCAGCTCTTCCATGTGGGCGCTGGGGACCTGCCCCAGGTCCTGGAGCTTGCACGAGAAGTGCTTTATGGACTGAGTGTGGTGGTTTGGATGGGATTTCCCACTACAGTCTCAGGCATTCAATAGTGGAATGGTGGAACTGTTTGGGAAGGATCGGAGGGAGGGTGGACTGCAGTTTCTTGGCAGTGGGTATCTGTAGGTAGAAGACTTACTTTGTCTTCCATCCTGTCAGAAGCTGCTTGACATTCCATGGGAGGGAATGTGGTCTTCATGCATGGAAACTCCAGAGGAGAACTGGGAAAGGTCAGCATGACAGGCAACATGGACCCCTGGGAGTGGCTGCCAGGAGGGGCTATGGGGAGGGCCTGTGCAGGGCGGGCCTGTGGGAGGCTTCCCCGGGCTGCAGGGCGTGGTGCTGTGGGGAGGGTCTGTAGGGAGGGTCTGCAGAAAGTGAGGCTTTGGAGAGAGGTGCAGGGAGGGACTGCAGAGAGGGAGGGGCTGGGGGAGAGGGGCTGGGGAGAGAGGGGCTTTTGGGGATAGGTGCATGGAGGGGCTGTAGGGAGGAGCAATGGGGAGGGGCTGTGGGGGGCTGCAGGGGGAGGGGTTTCGGGGAGAGGCTTGGGGGGGCTGCAGGGAAGGCAGGATGGTGAAATAATGATGCTGATGCAGAGCAAGCTAAAGCAGTTTCATGGAAATAGAGAGGACTGTGACGATGCAGAATTTCTGTATGATTAGGCAGGCTCTCTGCTTGCCAGTTTGCCTGGGATGGTGTGTCCTCATTAGTATTCATGGAATTCTTGGCATTGTAGATCACAGTGGACCACTGCAGCAGCCTGACTGGCCAGGTGTTTTGTGTTGTGTTTTTGGTTAGCCTGGGACCTGTCAGCAGCGGCAAACACCAAGCTAATTTTCTCAAAAACATGCCAGTCTTTGGAGGTGGGGGAGAAGTTGTTCCATGGGAGGTCTGCTAAGCATCTTAATTGATGGTTGCACTCAGCACACACATGCAGCACATTTCTATTCTTACGAAAGGGTGAGAAGGGGGGCTGGAGAGATGGCTCAGTGGTTAAGAGCACTGGCTGCTCTTCCAGAGGTCCAGAGTTCCAGTCCCACCACCCACATGGCAACTGGGAATCTATAATTCCAGGCCTAGTGAATCTGACACCCCCCTCCGGCCTCCATGAGTGCCAGACACATAAGTGGCACACAGATATATTTGCAGGCAAGACACCCACAACCTAAAATGAAAATAATGACTGAGGGGTGAAAAGAGGCATGAAAGAGAGCTCCTCAACAGGAATCCTGTAGGAGAGCACACTCACCCTGGATAAAGAGTGTGCTCAGCAGACACAGGAATTGACAACCCAAACCCCCAAAAATGTGGAACAAGAAAGTCCCACATACATCATGCACATATGTACATTTTTTTTAAAGTTCAGGAATCCTCAGAAACCAAAAATGGAAGTAAAAATCTACCAGAAAGTATAAATAAGAGGGTTACCATTATGTCATGTGCAAAAGCATTTTTAAAAATCAAAAGCATGGAACTGTAATTTTAATTTAAAAATGAAAACACATTTACAAGGAGGAGAAAGGGAAATGTAGTAACATTGTAGAGGCAGATGGAAGCATCCGAGACTAACTGCTGTCTTGCCTGAGAAAATATTCTCTGTAAAGCAGGTGGGAATAGCAAGAGAAATCAAAAGAATTTACTTCTTAAAGACTTGCACAGTCTTCCTCCAGCCCTGAAGCAGTGTTCAGTATCTCACTGACACGTTTTCCATTGCTAAGCTGAAAATGCACACTGGAAGACTGCCCAACACTTACAAAAGGAAAATGTCTTCTAACTTACCTCCAAGACTTCTAATTTAGCAGTAGATGACATCCCAATTCCTGGAGGCCTTTTTCTGTTCAAGCATTTTAGTAGTGGATCTTCAAAAACTTCACATTGGATTTGCAAGCCCTACCAAATTAAACATTAAACAGCCAAAAGACGTTAAAAAAATAAACAACAGAAAAAGTCAGATCGGGTCCTAAAGCCAGGCTGCTGGCAACAAAGTATCTTGGAACATTTGAGACTACTTAAACAGTTCAGAACACTCAAAATGAAAGTAAGCATCCTGCTAGGACCTAGTTAGGCCATGTTTGATGTTGCAACGTTGATTTTCTATCATGCACTTTGAGTTAACACAGAGATACAACTTAATACAGTAAGCATGGCTTCTCCCGTTTGGGTCGCGAAATCAGAAGAAATTCAGCACACTAGCTACTTGGTTTGAATTAATGGCAATGGATATATGGGATATTAGGAGACTGAGTTATTCTTTGACCATTTGCTGCTTACAATTTCCCCGTTTAAGTGAATCCATACATTGGCCATGTTTAAAATGAGAGTGTTCTGTAACAGGGCAGGAAGAGAGAAAGGTTTTTGATTGCATAATCTTCAAAGTATTTAATTTGTATTAAAGCTAAATCCAGGGGTGCAGAAACCTCTGGGACTCTAGATGTGGATTTTTGGGCTGGTTCACACACCTTGAGACAAAGGCTTATAGTTAAGATATGGAGGGAAAGGCTGTGTGTGTGTGTGTGTGTGTGTGTGTGTGTGTGTGTGTCTTCGCCCTCGATGCCGGGCAAATTTATTCCCGAGGCAGGCCTGGAATGGGCTTCAGAAAAATGGATAGAGTGTCTTCCTGAAGAAAGGGCCTCTAAGTAAACTCGACTGCCATTCAAAAGATTTGCTCCGACACTTACCAAGTGGCGTGGAAGAAAGGAAAATCTGTTCTCAGGTTTGGGGTGTTTATCAGCTCCCCGTGAGACACTTGACCTGGCGCTGTGCTCCCCCCCACCTAATCCGCTGATCTGCATGCCGTGGCCTCCCAAGCCTCAGCCCAGGACGGCTGGCAAAATTGCCTGGGACACTTATCCCGCCGCATTGATCCCTCGGTACATTGTGCGCAACTCACCTACTCCCCCTTCCCCTCCCGCTCCTCTCGCGCGACTCCCCCGAAATTTAATTCTGCTCACAAATTGTGAAATAAGTTGTTTGGGCTGGATTTGTGGAGTGAATTGTCTCATTAATGAAACAGTCTGTTCATTATACAGTTGAAGGAGGGAAGACTTAGCGCTCCCATACCCCGGGACCCAGGCAGGTTAACGTTTTTAGACTGACAGTTGACAAAAGAATGAATAGCCCTCTGCTGTCAAATCAGGCTTACAAACAGCTTGGCATACAAACAGTTACTGCTTGTGTGCGTGCGGATTTAGGGTCTCCGTCTGCTAATGCCCCAGATTTGTAAGTACAAATTGGTTAGTCTTCAAACTGTTTGCGAAAGGAATAAAATGACCAAAAATTAGTTTGTTTTTAGCCTTTCCCCCTCCCCTCCCTGCTCCCGAAAGTGAAACATGAAAAACGGAAAGAAAAGGATAAACTAGCGTGTAATGGTCTCATGTAATATTGTTGGGTTTTTGCTGAAGGCGTTAAATTAAACAGGACCATTGTTTAGCGGGAGGCGGTCTGCTCTGCCCCGCCCCCTGCTTCCCAGAAAGCGGCTGAAAGCGAAGGGGACTCATTGACCATGCGAGATTGTAGCGCTGGAGCAGACTGGGAGATCAAAAACTTCGTTTCTATCCATTTTAATACCTGTTGCTTAAAACTGGAAGCAAGGTCTCCCCCTCACTTATAAATTGCACTGGCTATCTAAAGTGGCTAATTGAGATTTCTGAAACGTTTCATAGGCAGATATGCATAAATCTGATAAAATTCACTTTATGTATGTTAATAGTTTTGTGAGGAAATTGAACTAACACAGAATCATTGAGGGATAACACATTGTGGCAAATAAGGTGACTTTTCCTTTTCTTCCTTTTTTTTCCCTGTGTGATGATATTTTTTAGTCTGGATTAAACAAGTTTTGTATTACTTGATAGAGAAAACCACCAGAGTGCTGATTTAAAATTGTATTCCTTTCAAGGTTGGTCTAAGCCTCCGACTTCAGAGTCTTTTCTTCTTGGTCACACGTGACTCCGGGATGGCCAAATCCCATGTACCACTAGGAGCTGTTTGCCACACACCAGAAAGTTCGTTATCACACCTTACACTGCACCCTAAACACATTCTTTTCAAAACCACAACTCTGGGGAACTCTGCAAGCTGTGTGTGTCCAGCCCTTCCCCTTATCTGTGGCTGGCCCTTGTGCTGGCCAAGAATGATAACTTACAAATGTACAAAGCCGGGTGACTATTATTAGCTATTAGAAGTCTGAATAAAACAAGAGCCTTGGACTGTGGGAGAGAAGCGGGACGCCCTCATCCCAAATATGAACTGGTTTGTTTTTCTTCAATAAAGCCACCCAAGCCATAGAAAGTGGGACACCTGTTGACCACCATGTCAGAATCAGTGCCAGTTTTTGGTTTTGTTTTTTTCATAAAGTTATCTATTAGGCTATAACCACCACCTTTAACCCCCAAAGGAGCCTTCAAATGCATCTGAATGGTAGCTTGTTTTCAATGACTAGGTGGTGTATTCAACACCGTGGGTCCGGAGGGGCGGCCCCAACTGGTCTCTCTCAGGTTTCCACCTCACTCCCACTCCCAGAATTTTACAACCAGCTCCCTGTCACATCATTCCTTTTGCATCGAACCTATGATTTTTTTTTCTCCTACTTCATCACAATATCTCTGCATTTCAAAGGCAGAGACAATGGCTTCTGAGGAACTGTGCCCTAAGAAAACGCAGACACTTGGTGAAATGGTTTTGAAAAGGCAGTTCCCTATGGGTTTTTAGGACAGTGAGTGGCTCCCTTCCCCGGGAGGCCTTCAGAAAATGTAAACGTTTGCATCTCCTGGACTGCTTCTTACAGGCCCCCTGATGACAGAGGCTGCAGGGGGGAGACTAATGGGGACCCACACTTTGGGCAAAGGTTGGAAAGGCATGGGTAAATAAATACCTGAGGCTGCTTACTGTCTTATTCTTAGGAGCAACAGGAGCTGATTGCATGAAAGCATTGCCTAAGCAAGCTGGAAACTAAAGCACAGAACCCCCTGCTCTGAAGGGGAAAGCATTGAAAGCATTGAAGAATTAAAAAAAAAAAAAAAAGCTGTATCTATAGCAGGAAGGGTCCAGCTTGGAGGGCAAGTCTGTGCAGGAGAAATCATCTTGACCTGCATGTACTCACTTCCAGGAGGGCATGCCTCAGCCTCTCCGCAACTTGAGTTGGTCTCCATGTTTTACAAGTGCCTTCTCTGTCCCATCTATAAAATGGAAACTGTAGCATCTCTTACAGTTCTTGTGATGACTAATCCATTGTAACACAGTGCCTGGTCTCTTGTCCAGGAATCAAATACAAATATGCTTTCTTATAAAAATTAAAATACCTATGTATTTACACATAACACACACACACACAACACACACACACACACACACACACATTCCTCTGTATATGAAAGTTCAACCTCAGATTTAACAACCTTAGAGTGAAGATATTCAGATATGTCACTGGTACTGAACATATACGCCCGCTTTTGTTGTTATCTCTACACACATCAGCTCTAAGAATGATCTATATAGCATTAAAAGTTACCTAGGCATGACTTAAAGTCTGCAGGAGGGTGTCCGTATGTGTATACTATGCCATTCTGTACAAGCAACTTGAACACCCATGGATTTGGTATCTGCAGGGATCCCAGAACCCCAACCCCTTGCAGATGCTGAGGGATGATGGCTGTGTATATTCTTATGAGGTTTTTGAGCAATCTCAACTAGGGGCAACAGGAAAAAGGAAAAAAAAATAAACCTTCCCATTTCCTGAGGCATCTAAAGGCTCGGTGGAAGGCTGGTGGTTGTAGCTCAGTGGTGACTTATGAGAAATAAAATATCAGGGTTGGAGAGCTGGCTCGGCAGTCAGACTGCTTATTACAGAGGACCTGAGTTTGGTTCCTAGCACCCAGGACGGCCCTGTAACTCCAGCTCCAGGGGAACCAGACGCCTCTGCTCTCCTTGAACGCCTTCACATTCCCCATATGCAAAGCCAAAAATATTAAGTCTTTTTTAAAAAAGAAAATACACATGATACATACATATACACGTATGTATATCCAGTCTTTCCTCTATACCCAAACCTCAGATCTGCCAACTTAGATGAGAAATGTCCATAAGTGTCTACTTTTGCTGAATATGTAGCATCCAAGGTCAGGTCTGAATGTCTGACTCCCTCACTGATAGGGGAAGAAACTGGGGTTCAATTTGCTTGCGGTGAAACCTCAGCCTCCGAGCCCCCAGAGGGAGAGTCCTCGTCTTCAGCCCATTTATTTGAAAGGAAATGCTGTGATGCTGTGACCACGTTTGTCATTTGAACGCATAGTTCTGTCTCCACTTGTGTGAAACGAGCCATGTGGGCGAGTTTTGTGCAGAGAGAGCACCTTAGGGTTAGTAGCTGTGCCTGTGAGTCTGTACGCGTTGCTTTCAGAAGTATCTACCATTCTTCCCACTTGATGCTCAGGTGCTACTGTGTTACACATGAAGTACACGAATGAAAAAAACACACTTGTTATTTTTAATCTTTTAAAAATGTAACAGCAAAAACATATCCTCTTTATGAAAGTATGTTGAACTGGGAAGATTCCTCCTAACCTGGCCTGAGGGTAGGATGGCAAGGTGGAAGCAGATTGCAGAAATGGTTCTCCCTTCGTGGGGTCTCCAGGAGGCGCTCAGGCCAGAACCCTCAGGAGTACACTTGTTTCGCCCTTTGCCGGTCTCCTTCTGGGAAGACAGGAGCGTTTCATCTGAACCACTTGGAGCAGGACGGGCCAAAGGGGCTGAGTTATGACGAGACAGGGTTTGGGCTCAGGCCATACCAGCTCATCACATGGGCTACGTGTGTTTGGTTTGACTCATGACTTCTAAATTTCAGGTATCGTCAGCATCCCAGTTTGGCTGAGATTCTCATCTAGAGAAAAGGCCACAGAAATAGGAAGTTAGAGTCCATGGGATGGATGGTATAATTTGGCCCAAGAAATGTCCAAAGCCACTGTTCATTAAGATGGGGCCAGGGCATCAGTGCTACATGTGTGAAAGGAAACTGATGTAGGGTTGTAAACAACCAGGATGACATCACACACCACATGAAAATGTCATCATGAATCCTCTTGCCCTGTAGAAGCAATATATGCTGATTAAAAAAAAAAAAACGTTGTAAAAAGCAGCAGGAGGAAAGAACCAGGCAGCTCTTCTAGTTTCCTGTCTGTTACTGTGATAAAATATCCTGACCGAATGTAGCTTAGGGGAGCAAGGGGTTTATTTCAGCTTTCAGCTCCAGGCTATAGTTCACTATAGAGGGAAAATCAAGGCTGGATTTAAAGCAGCTCTTCACACATCCAAGTCAATAACAGAGAGGGGGAAAACATGTGCTTGTGCTACCTGCTTGCTGTATCTCGCTGTCTCCTGTCCTATGTAGTTAGGGACTCCTTGCCTAAGGAATGGTGCCACCCACAGTGGGCTGGGTCTGTCAACATCAGTTAGCAAGCAAGACAGTTCCCTACAGACTTGCCCAGAGGCCAACCTGATCTGAGCAATTCACCACTCAGGAGCTCTTCTCAGTGGATTCCAAGTCATGCAAGTTGACATTTACAAATAACCGTCAGAGCAGTCAAAAGGATATGGATTTGAGGTTTATTTTAACTTCTTACAGGCAGCATTGACTTCTCTCATTACTTAGCTTGTGCATGGTTATCTTCATCTGTTAGATGGAGGTGATGATGCCTCCTTCATGAGTTTGAAAGTAGATGAACACATAAAACAACAGGCACAGTTTCAACACAGTGGTTTGTTTCTATGTTAACTGCTGTTCTCGGGATTGTCTAGTGCTTGACTGTCTCAGATGCAGTCCTTGTGTGGACCAGTGGCCTCAGTATCCCCTGGTTAGTAACGTTCCAGGTCTCTGCCCCCACTCCCTGGACCAGGGTAGCCAGAATTTGCATTTTAGTACTGTCTCCTGATGACTCATGTACTCATTGAAGTCTGAGCAACACTGGCTTCCAACACACTGTTTGGGACACCCTGGCTTTGTCCCTGGAGGCCTTGTGGATGAGTGAACACTGAGTCTTCAGCTGGGATTCCTCCATATGCCAGCATGCTGCCCAGCAGTGGGTGCTGCCAGGCTGGTTATTTAATGAGTTTTATGATACATTAAATCTTCCAGACCTCACGGCAATTTGACCAATAGAGAAATAACTTTTTTTAAGGTAGCCCAAAACAAGCCAACTCAAGCGAGTAATGGGATTAGCATGGTGAAATCAGAGTTGGACCACGTGAGTTGCCCTCCATCTATCACGGCTGCTGTCCTCACGACTGATTATGGCACATTGTTTCATCAAATTAAGCACCAAAGGGATGTTGTAAAGGCAGCATATGGTCCCCATTCAGAAGTGGTTAGCTTGGCGCTGCTCAAGCAGCCTGTCAGGCTCCTCTGAAACCTTCTAAATCCACACGGGGAGGCCATTTACTTTTGCAAAACACTGTCTCATAAAAGTGGCTGCCTTTCTTTGTGGGCTTGCCATTGTTGGAAGTGGGGCCAGGATGTGGGACGTGAAGCCTAGGTGGAAGGGAGGGAGGGAAGAGAATCCCACGTTTCTCCTCTCAGTCGGGTACATCGCACATCGGTCACAGTGGAGGATGTGTGCTCACTCCTCCTGGAAAGATGCTGGATGCTGAGAAGTCCCTGGTCCCTCCTCTCTAAGGAGCAAATGAGATTGAGGGTAGGTTTTAAAATGAAGACGAGAATAATTGCACGTGGTTAAAAGATCTGCTGAGAGGGACCGTGTTTTCTCCAGCAATCGGGAGTGGAAGGAGGGAAGGCTTTGTGAAGGAGTCGGTCGGATAGAGGCACATAGAAAGTTTCCGGCGGTTTAGATGGAACCGATCTATGATGCACAGAAGTACGGTCTGGATGCCCAGAGCAAAGTCATTAGGCTGCATTAGGAGCACTGTTTGGTTGCTGTTTTGCATTGATGTGGCTTCCCTTCCCTCCAAGGAGCATGATGCTCACCAAGGTGTAATTAGCAAATAGCAATCCTCACAACGCCCCCCCCTCCCCGAGCTCCACTGGGATGGGGTCAGACAGCCAAGGCACCATTAGCCACCTCCTCTCACCTTCTCAAAGTGTCCCCCAAATAAGACGGGTCCAGCAATCCCAGTGCAGGGAGTTGGAGATGTCACAGGGCACTTTGCGTTTTCTGGTTTGTGGATAGTCCTTTGTGACTTCTGGTCACACAGTTGTCCCCAGACCCAGCGGAAACACCAGATTCACAGCCTTCATCTATCACCACTCAAAGGCAAAAAGAATCAATAGAGCCAAGGATCTTTGAAGGGCAAATTCAAAGAAAAGGTCTGTATTATTATTGTTGTTGTTAGAAAGCAGGGCAGGATCTATTTTTAAAAATGTTTTTCAAAATAGATTTTTAAAAAGTGAAAGCCATGACAATTATGTCTTACCAATTGTCCATTTTCTGCCCAATAGTAACTACTATTACTGGCATGTTGCGTGACTGGAAACTGATCTTACCTGGTACCTGTTCAGCCTCCCAGTGGGTACTGGGATCTTCTAGAAGTGCTGAGAACAATCTAAAATCCCCCTGACCCTTCATCCAGCCAGAACACCTGCCAAATAACACCTACTTTCTTCCAGTCTCTGGGAAACACTGGTTTTACCCAGACTCATTTGCCTGCCTCTGCTAGGATCATACGGTGTCATGCTATTTCATCCTTTATAAAGTGTACCTCGTGGAGTTCACGTACTTCCTATGAGTAAGCAAAGCACAATCAATAACTAGGTAGCCAGGACAAACAATAAACTCCACAAGAGTAGCATGGTATGCCTCAGACAGAAGTCCAAATTATTTTCCTTAACCAAATGAAATTTTCACAATTTTGAATTATCAGGAGTAAAATATTGATAAATATTGATATAGTTGTCGTCTGCTGGAGAAACTGTGATGCATCAGTTGCTTCTCTGTTGCTGTGATAAAACACGTTACCAAGGCAACTTATAGAAGGAAAGATTTACTTGGGCTTCTGATTCCAGAGGGATAAAAGTCCATTGTTGGGGGATGGAAGGGCGGCAGCAGCAGGCATGCACGGCCTGAGGGACTGGATGCTGAGAGTCCGCATCTTGACTGGCTAGCATGAGGCAGAGAGAATGAACGGAAGTGGTAGAGACTTCTGAATCTCAGAGCCCACCCCAGTGACGTACTTCTTCCGGCAAGACTGTGCCACCCAGACCTCCCCAAACAGTGCCACAAATGGGGACGGCCAAGTGTTCAAGTGCCTAAGACTATGGGGAGACATTGCTCATCCGAACCACAACGGAATAAAAGGGTGCATTTTAAGAAATACAATTTTAAAAACTCAGTTCACACTGAGTTAGAAATGCCAGCATGAAGAGATGTCATTGTAAAAGCAAGGGACTTGTACTTCCTCTTTGAATAACGTGAGCGCCTTCATTACAAGTTGAGAATATTATGAGTCTCTGTCACTTTTACTGTTTAACAACCTAGTGGCCAGGTTGCTTCTGGGGTAGAACCTACTAGGTGGGCGCACATGAGCAGCCTTTGCTGAAAAGATGGCTGCGCTTAGCCAATTTAAATGACCTTAATCAACGTGTAACCCTGACATCCTGGCCACTTTGGGACCTACTGTAGCTGAAACTCGGCAAACAAGCAACCTGCTGGGGGAACACACCTGGGCTGAGCTATTTTTCGGTATCAATTTAGGCCCAAACACTGATGCAATTTGGCCCTCTTTAGAGCTGGGCTGCATCAGCCACTCTCCCCCGTTAATTAGCTGGAGCTATAAGATGTTGCTAATAGCCACACCGCTTGTAAACATGTTGCACAGGCCCGGCCCCTGAAGATCCCCAGCTGGTAAGTGGTATCTCAGCTGGGATGGCAGCGCTTGGCTCTCCACCAGGGAGCAGCCACAGGCACAGCCTCCGTGCACAATCAAAACATTGCACCCAGAGGGCATCTTTTGTCAGCCTTCCCAGTGGCTCTGTGGCCAGGATGAAGAAGTGGCAAGACCACACGGCTGTGGCTTCATGCCACCCCCCACACACACACACACTCTCTGTGCTTGAAGTGGGTTTTTTTTCTGCCTTGTGTTCAGTCTTTGCATCTACTGATATACTGGGGAAGGTGGGTTAGCCAGGGTTCTTTAGAGAAACAGAGTCAGCAGCGTTCTGTAACTATAAAGGGGGGTTTGCTAGCCTGGCTTACACAATTGGAGGCCGGGTGGTCCAATGACCGTGTCAGCATCAAGAACCTTCTCGGTCTACGAAGCTAGACGCCTCAGGGCAGGAGGAAAGCAGCCCCAATCCAGTGCTGAAGACTTGGGAGGCCCTGGAGAGTCGCTGGTGTGAGTAAGCGAGGAAGGCTGAGGAAGGAGTCACCCTCGGCAATGGCAGTGGCAGTAGACACCTTCTCTAAAGAGGAGAGGGCCAGGGAGTTGGCTCCGCAGGTAAGAGCACACACACACACACACACACACACACACACACACACACACACACACACATGCAAATGCATAAATAATGTAATTTAAAAAAAATAGTTTGGGGCTGGAAAGATGGCACAGTGGTTACGAGCACCAGCTGCTTTCCCAAAGGACCCGAGTTCAATTCCCAGCGTTTACACAGTGCTTCACGACCAACTGTAACTCCGTTCCAGGGGGTCTGGCGCCCCCTACTGGCTTCCAACGGCACCAGGCACGAATGTGGTGTACAGACAATAATGAAGGCAAAATGCTCACACGCATAAAATAAACCTAAAAAGCAAAAACACAAACAAAAACTAGTAGAGCCGTATGTGCTAGCTAACTTCCTCTCTAGTTCCGTTCCATCTGCACCCCAGCCTGATGGACGGTGCCACCCACAGTCACGGCTAGGCTGCCCTACTGAGATGTTACACTGAGTGCCAAACATCTCTAGAAACTCCCTCACAGTCACACCAACGAGTGTACTTTAGGAATCTCTTAGCATCTCTCATTCTAATCAAATTGACAACCAAGACTTTCCACCACAAAGGTGGGGTAGGCACGGAGTCAGCGTGGGTACAGAGGCCTGGAGTCAGCGTGGGTACAGAGAGGCTGGAGTCAGCGGGGTACAGAGAGGCTGGAGTCAGCGTGGGTACAGAGAGGCCTGGAGTCAGCGTGGGTACAGAGAGGCCTGGAGTCAGCGTGGGTACAGAGAGGCCTGGAGTCAGCGTGGGTACAGAGAGGCCTGGAGTCAGGTGGTACGAGAGGCCTGGAGTCAGCGTGGGTACAGAGAGGCCTGGAGTCAGCGTGGGTACAGAGAGGCTGGAGTCAGCGTGGATAGCTAGCTCAAATTGGTCCCAGTTTCAGTACTGAAAGTCCATGGCCGAGGAAAGCCTTCAGCCCAGGACAAGACAAGATGGTTGGAGACACAGATGGATATGGTTGAACAAGACCCTAGACCCTTATCCAACTCACTCACAAGCCAAAGCCAGAAAGGTCAAAGAGAGAGAACATCAGAGTACTCTCCATCCCCTTACATGACAAACACAGGTACTGTCTGGTAAAGCGGGTAAAATCACCAAAACTGCTACGTGCAAACCTGTTCTAGAGACAAAGGACTGGGCCCAGAGTGAGTGGCACCACCCCTCGATGGGGTCTTCCTGCTGAGTAGCCCACTGCCGTGTACTAGACCACACGGATGCAGTCATCTGAACGACAGGACTTCATGGAGGATTAATACGCCCATCTGATAGGTGGGAAAAACCAGCTCACAGAGACGAAGGGAGTGGCCTATGACAGTAAGAAGTAGACTTGAAGAGAGGCTCCTCTTCCTGAAAGGCCTTTATAGTGATACAACCCTGTCGACAAATCACAAATGCCTGCTGCTCCCAACCAGTGAGAGTAGCAGCTCGAAGAGTTTCCCTCCTTGGTGTGATGCTACCATGGTCAGCTGAGGGACCGGTGCCCGGCCGACCTAGGGCTTAGACTAGAGACACGCAGGGGCTCTCTTTTCTAAGCTGCCTGTGTCTTGTTTCCACCAGAATCAGAGTAGAAACTCACAGGGACAGAAATACTACTGTTCGGTGTTCTAAGTCCAGGACACACGAGCCTAACCCGTCAAAGGTTTTCAGTATCTATTTGTCAGATGGAGGGAAAGGAAGGAAGGAAGGAAGGAAGGGAGGAAGGAAGGAAGGAAGGAAAGGAAAGGAAGGAGCTCAAAACTCAACATGGAAATGTGAAGTAATTTATATATTTTTATTTTGTGGCCTTTTTTTTTTTAAAAAAATCCAAATCCAACTGTGGAGGATGGAGCAAAGAGGGCATAAAGTTGCATCTGCCACAAAACTTTTAACCAGGAAAATAACTGGACAAGCTCCTAAGCAGGTCTATAGGTTTTGAATTTTTGCAAATCAAATGTTCTTAGTTATACTAATGGGGCATGATATGTAAAGGAATTCTTTTGTGGTTCCAGTGACAAAATTCTTAGAAAAGTAATAGTGACCACAAAATCATTTTTCAAAAAAGCTTGAAGGCGGATGATTTCATGGTCAAATCCAAGTTCTCCCCCTCTTTTTGGATGTGGCTGATATGGACGTTGGAAGCTCAAAACAAAATGATTTTTTAAAGTAATTTATTAATAATTATTTTTGTTTCCTAATTTTACAAAATACTTCTTGTGAAATCAATATCAAATCACTCAAACATCTTGATGCTGATTTTCAAAATAAACCTTAGGGTCACTTCAAACTCATCAATATTGTGTTAAATGAACAGCTTCTAGAAATGTGTCTCTGGACAGCTTATGCCATGAGCATTATCTTTTAAAATGTTATCAAATACAGCCCCAGGCCTTACAACACATTTTTACACAAAATGTGAACCACTATACACAGCGGACCACAAAGCAACGCACTCGATTTAGTATCGGATCAGAAAGGAAGCTTAACCCATGGAATGCACGTATACGCTTAATGATCCGGGAAGTAACTCTCTGCTCAGATTGCTTTGCCCTCTGCAGTAGATGAGCTGTTAAGACAGCGATCACATGCCTTCTTTTTATGGTTTCAAGAGGTCTAATGCCATGAAGAACTGATGAAGTCTGTGCCGATTTC
Source organism: Peromyscus leucopus (assembly GCF_004664715.2). Classification (NCBI taxonomy): domain Eukaryota; kingdom Metazoa; phylum Chordata; class Mammalia; order Rodentia; family Cricetidae; genus Peromyscus; species Peromyscus leucopus. The sequence goes on from NC_051073.1 coordinate 7,640,555, forward strand.
AAGGCAGTGCCTCAAGTAGCCATGAGGAACCGTGCCTAAGCCAGGTTAACACATGCAGGAAGCCAGATGAACTCGGCCTCTTTGGGCTAGTCTTTATATCTCTGGAGAACTATGGCTAATCCTCTTTACTTGAACAGCTTCAAAGAATCGCCTTCGACACCCATGGCCCTCCATAACAGACACGCGCTTACTTCCTGCCAGCAGGTGACCAGAAGCGACAAGAAGGTGTGTGTGGGAGAGCTGCCTGGCTCCAAGTCCCCACCGCATCCATCGACAGACTCCATCCTGTCACACAGCCCACTGCTCAGAGGCAGGGGGAGGTCTAGCCTGTAGAGAGGGGGGGGAAAGAGAGATAGGAAGAAAATGGGGGTGGAAGGAGTCATTTGGCTAATCAGGCTGAGAAATGATCAACTTTATTGTGTTCACAGACAGGAAGCATAGTGATCTTTGTAGGACTGACTTCGTAACCGGGCGTTTTATTTAGGTTCCTTAGTCTTCCTAACAGTTTTTCAACACATTTTGATGGATGGCAGAGGCTTATAATGATGTCACCTATAAATAATTATCTGTCCATATCTGTCGTGGGTTTTATCTTGTCTAATTGCAATGGATAGTACTTACAGAACTATATCAAATAGAGTCTCCACAGTGGCCAGTTACATCTTGACGATAGGAAAATGTTCCTAGCACTTCAACAGGAAGTACTGTAACAGATTTTTAACCACTGTGTTTACATATGTCCATTCCTAATTTAAACTTTTAAGGTAAAATAAAGGGCTGTCAGATTTTGACAATTAGCTATTTGAGCTTCCAAATGTAGAATGAAGGGATTTTCTTAAGGTGGTAAGTGATGGTAACGGGTTTCATAATATTAAACATCCTTGCATTCCTGGGGGGAAGCCCACCTCCCCAGGCTGACATCCCAAGTATCACTGAGATGGCACAACCGGAATTCGGGCTCAGCCGGTGGGCCCAGCCTCTAATCCCTGGTGCCCACCTTTCTGGGCCTTTGCTAGTCTACAGAGCCATGACCCTGGGAGGAAACCCCTTGTCATGTTTAGGCGCTTTCTTATTAGTGGTCTCAAAGTGAGTAGACCCAAGTACAACTACTTTACCCTGTGAAAACCCTAAGTCTAAAAACTAAAAGACGTCAGCCGGCTCACCGCGGTATGGAACTATAAACCATACATTAAAAACCACACTGACGCTGGAGGGCACTGCTCAGTGGCCTTCATCCCCCTTCCCCTTCCCCTCCGCAATACTAGAACTGCCTTATGTTTTGTAACAATTACAGCAGAGGTGAGCTGTAGCTAGAGTGTTCCTGCCTGGCCCACAGTCAGGACAAATCTCTGTCACCCAACAGTCCCTCAGCCGCTCAGACCCAACCAAGTAAACACAGTAAACTTATATTGCTTACAAACTGTATGGCCGTGGCAGGCTTCTTGCTAACTGTTCTTATATCTTAAATTAGTCCATTTCTATAAATCTATACCTTGCCACGTGGCTCGTGGCTTACTAGTACTTTACATCTTCCTTGTCCTGGCGGCTGCTGCAGGCAGTGACTCCTTCTGCCTTCCTGTTCTTTTATTTCTCCTCTCTGTTAGTCCCGCCTATACTTCCTGCCTAGCCACGGCCAATCAGGTTTTATTTATTGATCAATCACAGCAACTTAACATACAGACCATCCCCCAGCACAGCCAAGTGCAGACCATCTCAGACACCTGCACTCAGGCTTGTGGTCCTAATCATCCTCTATGCGGACCTGCTGGGTAAAGCCATGAGGAACCCAAGAACGGGCTCCCATAGGACATACAGAACATCCCACAGCAGTGAGCTTTTGTTTTGTTCTTTGAATTTTCAATCAAATCTTTAAATATAATTATTTAATTATTGTTATGTGTATTAGTGTTTTGCCTATCATGTATGTTTTGCCATGTACATGCTTGGTGAGGCCAAAAGAAGGTGTTGAACCCCCGGGACTGAAGTTAGAGATGGTTGTGAGCCACCATGTGGGTGCTGGGAATTGAACCCAAGTCCTCTGCAAGAGCAGCCAGTACTCTTGACGGCTGAGTCATCTCTCCAGCCCTGCCCCCAAGTCTGTCCCCGGCTTTGATGAGGAGTTACTTTTTGTAATGCTTATTTCGAAGGTTACATCTTCATTTCATCAAGTTCATATAGTTGACCTTTGCCCTACTGCTGGTGAAGGTGAAAAGGACATATCACAGAGAAGGAGAGGGAGAAAGAGGAGAGGGAGAGGGAGAGAGAGAGGGAGAGGCAAGGGAGAGAGAGAACAGTCTTGGATATGCGAGAACTTGAATTCTGTCCTGCTTTTCTCCAAGAGTGTGGTCTCTGTCCCTTAACCACTCGGAGCCCGAGTCTCTACATCTACAAAGTAAGGTGACTACAGCCCCTCTGAGCCTCCTAGGGCCACCGTAAATCAAGAGGGCTGTTGTGACAACTGTCTCTGAATTGCTGAAACCATACAAGTGGTATTTACGATTAAGACCATTTCCAAATTTTTGAAACTAAACATAAAGATTCTAGTGAATATTTTCAAATATATAGCCTTCAATGTCTTCAGATTCTTTGCCAAGGATTCTGGCCAGAGGGAATCACTGATACTGCCCTTGAGCTTAGCCGAAGGCCCAGAAGACATGCCAGCAGAATTACTGAATCAAAAACCAAATGTTTTTACGGTTCTTAAATCCAAATTTCTTCCTAATTTTCAAATGGATTGAACTGATTTACATTACCACTGGCTTGATGTGGATGCAGTCTTTTGCCAAAGACTTTCTAGGCACTCTCCAGCAGAATCTTGATGTAAAACATATCATCTAATTATGTAAGTTCCTGCCACTTGCCCGGTCTGATCAGTGGTGAAATTTGAATGATGTGTTTCCTCATGAAAAACACAGCATCAAGGTCACTCTTAAAAGAGGGCAGCTTCCCCAAGGAAGAGGAAAGAGCCACTTAAGTATGAAAGCATTTACAGGCCTCGAGACCTGATGAGTTCTCAAAAATAAATCATCCATGTTTCAGCTTCCAAGCTGGGAATGCAGCTTGGTGATAGAACACTTACCTACCAATGCAGGGCTCAGGGTTTAATTCCCAGCACTGAGAGGGGGGGGATAATATGTGAAGACCAGTAGCCTTGTACAATTTTTTGAGCGTGGTACTGAAATTGTAACATTGGAGTGTTAGCATTTAGGTATACTTAAAAATAGCATTAGAATGACAACTCTTGGCTCACATTCCACCAGTGTGATCTCACTTTAACTTACTCGCCCTCAGTTGCTTCATTTGTGGAAGTGCAGTATTGTCTTCCTCACCAGGCTAATGTGAGGAAGAAAACATGTTCACAAAGATGCTTAACACCGGACTTGACGCCTCACAGCACTTGCATCGCCCACTTCTTATCCTATCTTGTTCATTTTTAAAATTAGAATTTAAGATTTATTTTTTAACATGTGCATGAATGTGTCTGTATGTGGATGTGTGAACACGAGTGCAGGTGCCCATAGAGGCCAGAGGCATTGGACCCCCGGAGCTGGAGTTACAGGTGGTTGTGAGCCACCCCGCATGGGTGCTGAGAACCACGCCCAGGTCTTCTGCAACAGCAGTATGTTAGCCACTGAGCCGTCTTCCTGCCCCCTTGAAATGATTTTTTAAAATTTAACATACAAGGTAATGGGTTTCATTATGGCATTTTCATACATATATCATACACGTCATCATACCTTGTTATTATTTGTCCCCTACCCTCTCGCTGGTCCCCTTAACTGACCACCCTTTTCTTGATGGCGCCTTAATGAGTCGTCTTGCATGTAGAAATACAGAAGTTCAGTGGAATCCTATACCTTGGACAACCAAGTTTGTGCAAACCGTGTTAGACCTGCTGGAATCATAGAAATCTACAAAAACAGTACCTTATTTTGTAGGTACAAAGATGGCTAAACACAAAGCAGATGGTGATGGCCCACACCTTTAACCCCAGCACTTGGGAGGCAGAGGCAGGCAGATCTCAGGGTTGAGGCCAGCCTGGGCTACGTGGTGAGTTCCAGGACAGCCAGGGCCACACGGAGGGGGGAAATGGCTAAACATTATGCCAGTTACTTTTCTTACATCTCATAGGACCCTCTAGGCTGTATGTGAGGTCCAGGCCGCTCACTCGGCCCCGGTTTGTAGAACAACTCTGAAGTTTAAGGAAATGCAGACTCTGAGGTGCCATGGGAGTTCCTGTCTGTCTGACCACAGAGCCTGAGCTCATTCAATGGTGTATATCCTGCCTTCCCAGGAGACACAGGGTGGGTAGACAATTTCGGTTGGGTGCTGTTTTGTTTTGGTTTTGTTTGTTTGTTTGTTGTGGTGTCATTGATTTTTTTTGTTTGTTTGTTTCTTTTTTTTGTTCTTGATTTGGGGTTTGAGTGTTTTTGAGATAGGGAGTCACTCTGTATCCCAGGCTGGCCTCGAGTTCACAGCAATCCTCCAGCCTCAGCCTTCCGGATTCTACAATGGCAGAATCTGGATTCTATAATTCATGCCTGGATGGAGGAGCGTCTTGGAAGGCAGAAGTCTGCCCACAGTGCTTGTGGTGGTGGTGGGGGAAACAGGCTGTCGAGGACCAGCAAGCTTGCTGGTTCAGAGACAAGGGAGTAGGGTGCTAGGAGCCCACTGGCCTGGTCATGGAGCTGAAGTTCTATCCAAGGAAGTTTGTTTTGAAACGTGTGTCCCTGTCTACACGGCACATCAGTGGAAACAAGATAAACTTCCATTACTTACTGCTTCCCTTGGGGTAGACAAGAAGAAACAGAAGTAAACACGCTTTGCTATTTGAGCTAATCAATACAAACAGCGTGTTTGTTCAAACAAATTGACAATTTAATGCAGCTGTAAGCCTCTTCATCTTTTAAGCCTTCTGCTGTGGTGTACTTGATAAAAATCTGAAAAAAGCTAAGTAGCAACCAAGAAAGGAGTTTTCAGGTAAAAATGAAATTGTTCTTTCCTACTTAAGTGCAGAAATTTCACTTTTAGATTTAAATTCTGTCTTTTAAAACACATGGTTCATATAGATTAGTAAACAAAAATGTCAGGCCTGGACACCTTCCCGTGGCTTTTTGGTCAGGGAGGCGACAGAAGCCATCAAAGCTGTCATTCCTGTTGGTCACCCCACCAGAAGGAAGTGGTGAGATCTATTCAAAACACCACATGCTTTGGTTACAGACCTTTGAGAACTCATGGAGGAAGTTAACCGGAAGTTTTCCCTTGCTGTTTAGCTCTCGTGAAGGCTGCTGGGGAATGAGGGAAGCCATCCGTGGCCTTTCACAGCTATGAACCCCACAAGCTACAACAACATCAACCTCCCTGATGAGACATATCCACTGGTGAAATAGTTTCGTAAAAAAACTGTATGTTTTCCTGATTGGATTTGAGGCTTGCTCACCAGGATAGAATTCAGGTCTGGTGTTAGAAGCCTGGTCAAGAGCTGTTGGAAGTCACAGAGAGGAACCTAGCACTGGATTCTAAATGGACATGGTATCAAACTGTCTTCTTACTAGTTAGGTTTGCACACATATATCCTTGGTAAGAGGAGCTGCTGTTTGCAGTGGGTCAGAGTTGAAGTCTGTCTCAGGGTTACTATTACTGTGACGAAACACCAGGACCAAAAAGCAAGTTGGGAAGGAAAGGGTTTATTTGGCTTACACTTCCACATTGTAGTCCATCAGTGAAGGAAGCCAGGACAGGAACTCAAGAAGGGCTGTAACCTGGAGGCAGGAGCTGATGTAGAGGCCATGGAGGGGTGCTGCTTACTAGCTTGTTCATCATGGCTTGCTCAGATTGATTATATATTTTTTCTTTTCTTTTCTTTTTTCTTTTTAGACAAGGTCTGACTATATATCTCTAGCTATACTGGAATTCACTATGTAGATCAGGCTGGCCTTGAACTCACAGAGATCCTCCTGTCTCTGCTTCCCCAGTGCTGAGTGGGACTAAAGGTGTGTGCCACTATGCTCAGTTTTAGCCTGCTTTCTTATAGAACCCATGACCACCTAAGGATGGTACCGTCCACAATGGGCTGGGCCCTACCCATCAATCCCTAATTAAGAAAATGTCCTACATCTGGATCTTATGGAGCTATTTTCTTAATTGAGGTTCCCTCCATTCAAATGAGACTCTGGCTTGTGTCAAGTTGACATAAAACTAGCCAAGACACTAATACACACACCTGGCCACGGCGTGGAGCGTAAGTGACTGTTGAATATTGGTTCTAAATGAGATGGCTCTATCACCCTCTTCAAGGCCCAGAGAACAACCTAGAAGACAGAGCAGGGAAAAAAATGTGAGATCTGGAGGATGGGGGGGGGGGAGTGTTGTGAAATACCATCTTCTAGATGTGACTGTTGTCCTCATGAACTCACAATAGCTGCGTTACCTGGGGAAGAGTTGTGCAAGATGGGACCAGCCATCCCATCACGGATGGGGAGGAGCTCTTGGGGGCCCACCTCTCCTTGAGGTGCTAGTGGCAGCTGAAGCTTTCCTTGGTGGTATAAAGGCTGGGGAGTTGCTGTGAGCGCTCTGGTAAATAGCCTCCACCCGTGTCTATGCACGCACCCCAATTAAATTCTGTGGTCACCAAAGAATAAAGAAGCCAAAAAACAGGCAGAAAACACATGAAAACAGGAAAGGACCTTATCGGGAAGAAGAGGGAGAATGGATGGGATGAAAGAGGGTAAGGAGTGTGTGTGTGTGTGTGTGTGTGTGTGTGTGTGTGTGTAAGTCAAAATGTATGGCATGTGGGTGAAATTGTCAGAATTTTTTAAACATATGGTTTGTCTAAAAGGAGCTTTATAACCTCTCACAATTTATCATTAGTTGGTGCTTCTTCCCTAAATAGGCATCAATATCCAAGATCACGAATCTTCCAAGTTAAACGTAACATGCTCTGTTGTTGATACATTCATTTCAGTATAATATTAAAAAGATCATATTTGAGCTATGATTGTACGTGGGCATTTAATAGCTACATAATTTGGGATCTTTTTCAAAATAGTTTCATAAGTTTTTTGCGACTTTATGTTCTATTTTGTATGTATGAGTGTTTGTCTACATGTATGTCTGTGTATTATGTGCAGTGCAGTTCCTGAAGAGGCCACAGAGAGTGTCAGATCCCCTGGGACTAAAGTTATCAGCGGTTGTGAGCTGATGTGAGGATTCTGGGAACCAAACCCAAGTCCTCTGCAAGAGCAAGTGCTTTGAACCTCTGGGCCACCTCCCCAGCCCCAAGTTGTGTTTTCAAAAGATGCCCTTGAATTGTAACTCATTCCCCAATGCAAGGAGACACTCTCTGAGGATGTGATTTTTCTTTTCCTTTTCACAAAAAGGAAACCAAAGTTACAGCAAATGAATTTGAAATATGTTTACAATGCCGGTTTTTATCTTATTCCTCCCCCGCCCACCTCCTTTTTTCTTAAAGTTTTGTCTTCTTCTCTTGTCCATTATTTCTCCAATCCCCCACAGCAGACGAGATGTTTTATGTTTCATCATCAGTCTGGACCTGCGCATGATTAGCTTCCTGTAAACTGTCAACAGGGCAGAGGACAATTATACAAGTTTGCACCAGGATGAGGCTGGGAAGACAGCTATAAGGCAGCCTTCTTACATTTCCAACCACCATCAGGAAAGGGTGGCTGAGTCGGGACACCATAAGCACCCCAAAGCCCCTGGGCCTATGAGCAGTATCCCTTCTGGGAATTTGGCTCAGCAGCCTACCCAGAGCAGGGAGCAACCCAGGAATCCGTGGAGCCTTTGAAACAACTGATTGCTTGCATTTCTAACATTTTCCCTCATACTTGGAGCACCATCGAATTACACGGAAAATAGCAACAGCCTTTCGCAAAGAAGCGTGGCTGTGCACGGCCCGTCGTTCTAAACTTTGCAGGGTGGGAATGCGGCGCTGATTACTGAGGCTGCGTGGGGAAAGGCGGAAGTAACTGCGTGTGATTGCAGCCATATTGACGGCATTGAAGCAGAACGCCAAACTGGCACCGAAACTCAAGTACAAGAGCGTCCCAGAGCCCTCTGGGGAGAAATCAGAGCCCGGAGGGCAATCTCTCCTGCCAGCACGAGGCTCTGGCAGGTTCATCCGGATCATTTGGCATGGAGCCCTTTCTATTCATCTGCCAAGAAGGGTCTTGGCTTTCCTGCGCAGCTCTAAAGCGGTGGTGGTGCTGAAGTACAGGCAACAGGTAAATGAGGTGGAAAATTTGCCTGGGTCTTAGACGCACCTCCCCAGTGTACACACGCCTATGTACATTCCCGACATTTCAAGTTGCTAACTACCTGCCTTTCTGTTAGTAGTGTTTCAAGCCTCCTCTCTCACACCAGTGTTAGGTGCCTGCAGTTACGGCCCACCCACAAAATCACGGGGACAGGGATGGAAAGTGGACGTACCCCTTTGCACGCCAAGCCTGATGCCCCAATGGCAAACCAGGAGTCATGGCTCCAGGCCCTCCAGGAGTTCGTGCCCCAGCCTCCGGCCTTCCGTGTTTGTCCTTTGGGTTTGGGCTCAGTAGAACTGCTTATGTTTGCCTGGTTAGTACACAGTAGCACCAGACCCCAGAACCATCTCTTGGTCCAGTGTCTGTCCACTCCCTCCTCCCCCCCCCCCCCCGCCCCTTGCAGTGAGCTAAAATCAGTTGCTTCTCTGGGATTTCGTAATGGTTATAGCTACTGCACAAAGAGGAAATGGAAAAATAGGAAGTGACCACAAGATGCATCTGCTGCTCTTGCTACTTCTTCCTCCTCCTTCTCTTCTTCCTCTTCTTCTTCTTTTCTCTTGAGTTCTGCAGTTTTCACAGAACAGGTGAAAAGGAACGTTTTCTGGAACATCTGTGTTAGAGTTCTTCACTCAGAATGCGGCCATTTCCCCCCTCCACATTCTTTATGTCTACATTTATCTATCTATCTATCTATCTATCTATCTATCTATCTATCTATCTATCATTTATTTTATTGGTTTTGGTTTTTCCAGACAGGATTTCTCTGTGTAGCTCTGGCTGTCCTGGAACTCACTCTGTAAACCAGGCTGGCCTCGAACTCACAGAGATCCCCTGGCTCTGCCTCCCGAGTGCTGAGATTAAAGGCGTGCACCACCACCACTGCCCAGCTGTTTTGTCTACTTCTTATTGACTTCTTAATGCTTAGCTTCACCTTCCACACCCTTCCCTCCCAATTGCAAGGTCCTCTTATTTATGTGCATCAGTGTGGGACCCTCTTGGCCACCCCAAAAGTCATTTTCTTGTAAACATCTGGTAAGAAAAAATATATATAAAATACTCATGCAACTGATTATCTTTCAGTTGACAAAAATCACATTTTTAACATTTAATGATAAGCCACAAACAACAACAAAGTAAACTGTGTAGTATGACCCCATCTGGACTAATTTTTAAATAGCATCACCCCAAAACTGGATCATTTCTGGATAGTGACATCATCTTTGGTAATGAGATTATACACAAATATTTTCAGGTGTTACTTGGCTTCCTGAGATAAAGACTCACTATAAAGTACAGACTGATCTCACACTCATGATCCCCCTGCCTCTGCCTCTCAAGGGCTGGAGTTATAGGCATGTACCACCCCCCATTCCCAGCTTGACCTTTCATATTATCATGTAACACGTTCACTTGTTTTGGTCAGAAGTTGAGATCAGAATGTCTTTGTTTCTTCACATTAGAGACAAGGCTTCTCACAGAACCTGAAGCTCATGGTGTTGACCAGACTGGCTACCCGATAGGGCTGGCCTCTCTCCCCCTCAGGGCAAGGTTTCCAGGCACAGGCTGCTGGGCCAGCTTTTCTGTGGGTACTGAAGTCTGAATTCAGGTCTCCATACCTGCACGATAATTACTTTATCCACAGAGCCATCTCTCCAGCTCCTGTGTTCTCAGTTTATATTTCTTCCTATTTTCCAAATTGTGTAATAATGAGTAATTTCGTGGTAGCCAAAAAAGTTTGATTGATAAGATGACAATATAAAAATTAGTTGATAATGATGACGATATAAAGACTAGTCTTTGCTGGGCTTTTTTCTCTTTGTGGTGTTGGGGATTGAACCTGGGCTCTAGTGAATGCTAAGCAGGGTTTTACCACAGAGCCACACCTCTGAGGTATTTCCTATGTGCTTGGTATTGTAGCAGACACACAGCAGACATTATCTCCCAACCAAGGCTATGAGCGAGGATGGTTATCTTATTACTTCTGCTGTACAGACAAAAGAAGCAAGTTATTGGGCAGCTGAGGCAGGAGGATCAGGAATTTGAAGCCAGCCTGGGCTACACAGGGAGACTTGGTCTTATAAAACAAACAAATGAACCAAGTTCAATATTAGATACAGAAATCAAATCAGGCAGTCTCTCTCCAGAGTTTACCAATTTGAAGACATTTATTGATAAGGGAGAAAATGCTCCTGGTAATTAAAATAATGACTATTTTTTTCATCCTGAGAAAAAAATTAGTGTGGAGCTTGTATATGGGAATAGAATTAGGGATGATTATATTTTTTCTTCCAATTTTTCTAATAACCACAGGTTATTAAAATGATAAAATAACAAAATAGGCAGTGATATTATGGATTAATTCATAAAACAAACAACCACATAAAACATTTTAGTTTTTAAGAAAAACAAGAGCTAGAGATAGCCCAGTAGCAGTAGTAGAGCACTTGGGAGGCCCTGGGCTCAGTGTCTGGCAACACACAGGAAGGGCAGGAGAAAGAGGAAGAGGAGACTGAACAATACAGCCCTTCCTACACAGGTTGGCAGTGCCATTTTGTGGTGTTAATGATGATTATACATTGGCAGGACATGGTGGGACACCATGGTTGGGTCCCAACGCCTGGGAGAGGCAAGAAGATCTCTGTGAGTTTGAGGCTAGCCTGGAGCCTGGTCTACATGGTGAGTTCCCCCGGCCAGCCAGGGCTACACAGTGAGACCTTGGTTCTCTCTCTCTCTCTCTCTCTCTCTCTCTCTCTCTCTCTCTCTCTCTCTCTCTCTGTGTGTGTGTGTGTGTGTGTGTGTGTGTATGTGTATGTGTTATACAGCAGTAGAACAGCATTTCTTCAGAACCCACCAAGGACCTCTGTGTACACAGCAAGATTCCAGCACACGTTTCAAAGTAGCGTTGTCTCCATAGATACTGAGAGATGAAGGTGGCCATGTGAAAGGGATGCTCTGAAAAGTTCACTTTTTCCTCATGTCTGTTTTTTTTTCTTTGTTTGTTTGTTTAAAGAAGAGGCAAGATGGCAGTAAGCCTCCTGTGAGGCGAACAGTTCTCCTCACTGAGTCTTGCTCACACCTGAAGTAGCAATGCATTTCCGTCACAATCCAGATTGTTCAAGACAAATGCACGAAGAAAGGAAAAGAGATGCCACTTTCAATCAGGAGTTTAGATACTCCCTCCGAAGGGTGCCCGCTCCCAAGACCTTTCACTGAGGTCACCGATTAAAATCATACCCTCCACTAAGGACCAAACTCTCAGCTTCCCTAGTTGTACGTCAGCCTCGAGGCTCGGGGGAAGGCATCTTCTAGATAAAGAGAAGCCGCGCAGTTTCTCGTTGGGCTTCTTGAGTGGAAGCAGCTGCCTGGTGCCCGGTGTCCTTTCGAGGAGACCACCACCTTGTCAGGGAGCCTGAGCGGCCGGTCTGGTCCGCAGAGAAACACTGCCATCTAGTGGGAGAAAGCAGCGCTTCTAGTCTCGAGGTTGAATGTTTACATTCGAGCGTTGCTGGGAAAAGTTTTTGTCTTCTTTCTACTTCAAAAGTTGCACTTCAGTGAACCTACGAAAATGTAACCAGACACTAACCCCTTATGGGAATTCCTGAAAACATAAGGTAGACAGGAAAGGAGCTGGGGGTGGGGGGGTGTATTGAAGTCTCTGAGCATCACAGTTGGTCATGATGACTCTACCGTGACCACTCGGTTCTCCATCCTAAGTCCTTTTCAAAGCCTCCTCTGGGCAGCCCCATGGACTCCGGTTTCACAAGTGAAGACTCCAAGGCATATCGGTACGTAGAAGTAGCAAAATTATTTACTCAAAAAAATAGATACCTAAATCATAATTAGTTACAAATAGGTTAAAAAAATAAATTGTGAAAAGCAAAACTTTAAAACTTTGGGGAAAGTTTTAAACTGCCCATATGACTTCTCAAGCTCAGATCTCCCTGGGTGCATGATAAACAGTCTACCCACTGAGCGCCGCCCCAGCCCCCAACTCGTTGACTAGTCATTCATCTTTTAAGTGTTCACCCCTTTGTAGTTTTTAAAAACTAGTGTTTGAATTCCCTAATGTTCTATCTTCGTATTTTTCTATCAGTAACAAGGAGCAGCATGTAGGATTGCGGTTCATCTTCCACAACAAATAACACGTCCCGCAGACGTATGTTTTCTGCCACGGAGGATGTGGCTCCTGTGACGGTTTGGCCACCCTATGGCGCTTTCTTTGCAGACGCGTCACCCTCTTCTTGACTTTATCAGCCAGTGTCACACAGTTGCAGCATTTCCTGCCTTGGCAGGTGCCCTTGCTGAAGGACTGGGGTGTTGAGGTCCCGTGGCGGCTGGCTCTGCACCAGTGAGCAGTGTCCGGAGCTGTTACAGCCACCTAAAGCTTTTTCATCTCTAAATGTTAGAGATTGTAAAAGAGAACAAAATCTCCTTTTTAATTGTTGCTATCATATATGAATCATATATAATAATGAGTTTCATTATGATACTTTCATACATGTACATGTTATATTTTGATCTCTCCCTATTATATATGCATACATGTGCATAATAATATATTTACATAATATAATATAAATAATAACATAAAGTAAATCATACATTTTTATCTCTCCCTCTTACCTCCTTTAACCTCTCTCCCATTCCTTCTAATCCCAATCCCCTTCCTCTTCCCAACTATGCCCCTCCCGTCCTGTCATGTCTTGTGTGTGTGTGTGTGTGTGTGTGTGTGTGTGTGTGTGTGTCCCAATGAGCATCTTCAGGGTGTCTTACAGTACCTGGGTGCAGGTTTGTTTACAGGAGATGGGCACTTTACCAGTGGCCACACCACTGAAGAAAACATCTCTCCACCCCCATCAACTGTTGCCTGTGTATAAATCCTCAGGGTGAGACCCTGTGAGCCTGTGCCCCATTCATCACAGGGTGTTGCAGGTGATCACAGCTGCTGTGAGCTTAAGTGAGTCGACACACCACAGTCCCGTGTGCCCGGGAGTCGACACACCACAGTCCCGTGTGCCTGGGAGTCCACACTCTGTAGTCCTGTGTGCCCGGGAGTCCACACTCCGCAGTCCTGTGTTCCTGGGAGTCGACACTCCACAGTCCCGTGTGCCTGGGAATCGACACTCCACAGTCCCGTGTGCCCGGGAGTCCACACTCTGCACTGCTTCCCCGCATCCTCCAGCTCTCACGTGTATTCCACCCCTTACTCCCCCACAGTCCCTGAGCTGTGGAAATGGGTGGCACAGATGTTCCTTTAAGGGGTGGGCATTTAATTCTGACTTATTCTTGTTCCTTTGACCAGTTACGAATCTGCACTATCACAGCCCGGCCACACCAAAGCTTCTCTGACTGAAGCCGGAGCAGCATCAAGCTCTTGGCACAAACATGGCTGTCAAAGGCACTTGACAGACACCATGAACAACAGCAGACTCCCACTAGGGCCTGTGACACCCCAGCAACAAGTCGCCCCCGTGGCAGAGCTGACTGTTCCCCAACAGGCTTGTCGTGACTGACTGGCCTGTGTAGTCACTTACAGGGTCCACACCTGAGGAAAACCTTGACGACAGTTCCCAGCAGCCTGAAAAGCACAGTCTGGCACTATGAAGCCTAGACAGCATGGAGGCTAACCCAGCTCCAGGTCTGTTCTTCTTATTTTAAAGATCTATTGTATTTATATTTATACATATATATGTGTGTATGTATGGTTGTATATGTGTATGTATGTGTATGTATGTATATAAACTATGTATGTATTAATGTGTGCATGTATGCGCATGTACACATGTATGTGTGTGTGTATATATGCGTCTGTGTATATATGTATGTATGTATGTGTGTATATGTGTGTCTGTGTATGTATATATGTATGTATGTGTGTATATGTGTATTGTGTATGTATGTATGTGTGTGTGTATGTGTGTCTGTGTATGGATGTATATGTGTATGTATGTATGTCTGTGTATGTATGTATGTATGTATGTATGTGTGTGTGTATGTGTGTATATGTGTGTCTGTGTATGGATGTATGTATGTGTGTATGTATGTATGGACGGATGCATGGATGGATGAATACCTGTGTGTGTGTGGGTACCCTTGAAGACAACTGACTGCAGTGTTTATGTATGTGTGTCTGTGTGTATGCATGTGTGTGTGTGTATGGATGATGATATGTGTGTGTGCCTGGTGACTGGATGTATATGTATGTGTGTATGTATGTATGGACGGATGCATGGATGGATGGATACCTGTGTGTGGGTACCCTTGGAGACAACTGACTGCAGTGTATATGTATGTGTGTATATGTGTGTCTGTGTATGAATGTATGTGTGTCTGTGTATGTGTGTGTGTCTGTGTATGTATGTGTGTGTGTGTGTGTATATGTGTGTATGTGTATGTGTGTGTCTGTGCATGTGTGGATGGATGGATGGATACCTGTGTGTGGGTGCCCTTGGAGACAACTGACTGCAGTGGCCATTGCCCATACTAGAAAAGCAAATCTCTTACTTGAAGGCAGCTTCTTAGGAGTAATTCAGTCAGAATGAGAAGGAGATGGTAAGTCACACAGTTGGCCTTTCCACCCTCTCTCCTGACGGAGCCCTCTCACAAGACAGGAAACTGTGCCTTGTCTGGTTGTATGCTACCACTACCCACTTATGGCAAAGTTGCCTCTTCGTGTGTCATGGATAGCACCTGTAACAAGAATCAGTGTTTCTACTAACACGTGGAAATGTCCAGCAGCAGCAGCAGCAGTGGCAGGCAGAAAATGCGTGGACATTCATGTAAAGGAAGGAAGCTTTGGGACAGCAGGGGTTAGGTCTGCCTGTGAGAACCACGTGTCACCAGTAGGTGGCAGACTCGGTCAGACGTTCACAGTCCTGCCCGGCATTCCTGGGTGGCTTGCTCCCCAAGGTTTGAAGCAGTCCGAGGGGATGCTCATGGTCCAGGTGGTTGGGCGAAGACGAGGACGTGGGTGTTTCACCAGGTGAGGCATGAGGATAAGTGGAGAGGTGAGGCGCACCTGAGGACGGTACCACTAGCAGCCCCCATGTCCGAGGCTGCAGTTGCTCTCTTGGGAGACCGAGTTTCATTGTGACATTTTCATATACGTACATAATACATTTTGATCGTATTAGCTCAGTCCTTACTGCTCACCTGTAGTCACCTGGACCAAGGGCCTCTCCAGCTAGCTGGCCGATGCCCCGGAACACACCACGCTTAGCTGAATGTACAATCTGCTGAATTTTCAGGACCTGAGTTCAGTGACTTGTGCGGTTGCTAGCCCTCCGCTGGATCCATAAACCTGTCTGTGCCATTACACTGGTTGTTAATAACCAGACAGTTTGTCTCTCAGTTCTTCTGCCGGTCCCCTCCCTCATGGACAAATAGTTTTACAGACTGGGCTCTTCGCACAATGGGTCATAAGCCGACAGCTTCCTGGCAAAGGGCGCATAGGTTTGCATTCTTTGCTTGAGCTGGGGCCTTGAGCTGGCCGGGTTACATTGCTGTACACATAGCTGAGATCATCGTCTTGTAAAGGGGAGAGTTTGCTCTTGTTCAGTTTTAGAGGTTTTTGTTCACGGCTGTCGGCCCCGCTGTGCGAGGCCTGTGGTGAGCAGTATGTCATAACAGGGAGTGTGTGGCAAGGCCGAGCTACTCCCTGCATGTGGCGAGCAACATCAGGAGAGACACAGCCCCATGCTGTCAACGGACACCGACACTCACCGGTTAGGGACCTCCACTCAGGTGAAGCTAAGCTCTTCATCACGCGACAGAAAAGCATCTCAAGAATCTCAGGACCAAAGCATGGTTTCCTAAGTAGAGACCAGAGAGTCCGGTTGAAGAATGAGCGTGCCGAGACGCCCCCTTAGATGTCTTCACAACAGCTGCATATGGATTCTGTTTTAAAGTTGCATCCATAAAAGAATTGAAAGACGTTTACTAATGAAGTCTGGCCAGGCATGGTCCACACACCTTTAACCCCTATACTCACAAGGTAGAAGCAGGCACATACGTCCCTGTGAGTTCAAGGCCAGTCAGGACTACCTTGTCCCAAAAGAAAAAAGTTGGGCCAACAAGAAGGTTTGCTTCATGGGTAAAGGTGCTGCCCTGAGTTCAATTCCTGGATCCCACATGGTAGAAGAAGAGGACCCAAAACTCCCAATGGGTGTCCTTTCACACACAGAGAGAGAGAGAGAGAGGAGAGAGAGAGAGATTTGAAAACAGAAGTAAAGCTGATGTGAAGTATGCTCTTTAATCTTCTTTGCCAACCTCGATTTAGAATCACCGTGGGAACACCTCTGGGTATGGCTAGGAAGGGGTTAATAGGAAGACTCAGCTTAGGAGGAAAGAGCTGCCCTCAAGGAGGGGGGTCATTCCACAGGCTGAGGTCTGGCCTCATGAAAGGAACAGGAAAGAGGAGACACCAGGGTTTGTCCATCCCTGCCTCCCAACTGCAACTGCTCTCCCAACACCATGCCTCCCCACCACCGTGGACAATAGCTCCCCCAACCTGTGTGCCAGGAGAAGCCCCCTCTTCATTAGTTTGCTTTTGTGGGGTATTTTGTCACAGCAGCCAGAAGTAACTAATACAGCTGGCTCATTTACTCCTCTTAGCTTCAAGGGTTCCCTTGTTTAAAAAATGGAACTGTGGGGCAGTTTTATCGGTGCATTGTCAGTTTAGAGGGGAGAGAGGAGTGTTGGGAATGTAAAACTCAAAAGCCACCTGCACGCATGGTCTATTTGTGTTTTGGGTTGTGTTGGTAACACTCTTTTTTGGTTTTTCAAGACAGGGTTTCTCTGTGTAGCTTTGCGCCTTTCCTGGAACTTGCTTTGGAGACCAGGCTGGCTTCGAACTCACAGAGATCCATCTGCCTCTCCCCCTGAGTGCTGGGATTAAAGGTGTATGCTACCACCACCTGGCTACCAGTGAGTTTTTATCAGGGTCACTAACAGGAACAGGGTGAAGGGTTACTCACAAGGTACAGGGGTAACACAAAAAGACCTGCATTTTGGAAAAGCCCAAGCCAACACAGCGGCTGGCAGAGCTGTACCCTCCCTAGGCCCTGCACGCTTGCAGCGCCACAGGCTGGTCAGTCTGTTCCCTGCCAGCTGATTATCGACTTTTAGATGCTGGCAAGGTGCCCTGGAGCACCTTCCAAGTTTCTGTTCTCCCACGAGCATGGCCTCCTCTTTACCTCTCAGACCTCCCTGCCCTCCTGAGGCCAAGGTTTCAGCTGGGAGGAAATTGCCATCAATAGGACCCCAAACCAGCAAGAGCAGACACTTGCCGGGTCCCTTTGTCCTGACTGTGGTCTGGGACTACCATCTCTAAACCTAAGCTCTAGCATTTGCCCAGTTGTTTGAGGACCTGGACCCCCTGGGGATCCATGAGAAACCACATGTCAGGAGAGGAATACACAGGTAAAGCGCTCGTTATGTGAGCATGAGTCCTAGTTCAAGAACCCAGAGCCCACATAGAGCTGGCTGTGGAGTGCCTGTGCCGGATTTCAGTGCCCCTGGAGGGAGGAGAGGTGCAGGGAACTTCTGTCCATCTAGACTAGGGTACACAGCTGGGGGGGGGGGGAGAGAGAGAGAGAGAGAGAGAGAGAGAGAGAGAGAGAGAGAGAGAGAGAGAGAGAGAGAAACAAGGTGGAAGGTAAAGGCTAGCATCTATCTGAGATTGTCCCCCGACCTTCAGGCGAGTGCCACAGCCCCCAACACAAACTTTTCCCACCCCAGTCCTGGCCCTCTTTTAGGGCCCTGATCAAATGGTACCGTTCAAATTCCCATCTCCCTGGCTAAAGGAATCCACACCATCTCTAACATGTGCACGTATTATTTTTGTTCCTTTCTTTACATGTTTATCACAGTGAGCTTGTATAATCCCTCCTATTTATCTCCATGTCCTTCAAGTCTCCTGGACCAGTGCTAGTGTGTGGTAAGGTCTGTGGATGGATAGATGGATGGATGAATGAATGGATGGATGGATGGATGGATGGACAGATGGACAGGTGCTACTCTCTTTGGAACACTGTTACTCCACATCCAAGCAATTATCCATCCATTTCTCTAGTCCCATAGTGCTTTATATTCGTGAGACCTGCCTCCATCCGTCTGACTCCTCCCATACTTAGTAAACCCTCATGGGTCACTAAAGACCAGATGTCATGGCACAGGGTGGAGCCTTCATGAATGGGGTTAGTAGTCAAAGAAGGAGAGCTGTGAGAACATGCCTAGAAGATTGGCTGTCTATGAGCCTAGACATGCCACACACACATATACACACACACACACACACATCAGACATTGAAGTCTGGAGCCCCCCCCCCCACCCCTTAAGTTTCCCTGTCTCCAAAGACTAAGATACAGCTTCTATTTTTAAGCCTCATGGTTTAGAACATTTTGTAGAAGCCCCAATTGGACTAAGCCATGATTTAACGGACACAGATTTTTTTTTTTTCATATTTACTTATGTCCTGGCTTCTAGCATTTAAAAATATGAGTTAATGAGAGAGAAGAGACTTTTAGAACAAGCACAGTTTATACCAGCTGAGGCACTCACCACCAGTAACAATTTATCAGGCTTAAGAGAGTGGAACAAATCGTGGATGTAAAAGTATGGAGGCATCTCCTCAGTCCACTATTAATCCATCCAATTTCCTGCCAGGGTAGACTTTCTTCCATTTGCGCTTCTCCTTTGGGGTCAGTCTACAGCAGCAGTACCCTCAGTTTCTTCTGGAAACTTCCCGGCTTACAGCCCCAGAGAGACAGGTTCTCTCCCGCTGTGTGGTTAATAAAACTGGTAGGCCAGCCAGCTTCCTTCTGGTTGCCACGGAAACCACCAGGCCACTGGCCCTCTGGAAACGGAAAAGAACAGCAAGTGAGAGACCACGAGACCACGCATTCCACCCCGGCTTGCAGATGAACCCAGCTGTCCAGCCAGGGTGAAGGATCAGTGGCCAGGGACGAGATCCGCAGGCTGCAGATGGGAGAGACAAGGCCCGGCGGCGCAGCCGCGAGACGTGAGTAGCACCTCTGCTCTGTTTAAAAAGCCTGTCCGCTCAACAGACAACTTTAATACCTTCAGGCTTTGGGCTGCCTGGCCGGAAAGTTCCGAGTCTGCTGGAGGGGTTGTATCAAGGGCAACCTCCTCGGAACTGCCACAGCTCCTGAATAGGTCCCGGAAGGGTGGTGGGCACCACCAAACGCTCGGGGCTTCCAAGCAACTGGATAGCTTTCCACCGTTCTCTGCTTCTAAAGGAAACACTTTTCAGGGCATTAAGCAAGGAATGAAATGGTCTTCTCATTAGTCCCTAAATAGACAGGAATCTGAACTTGTTTCTATTTTTAAAGATTTGGTTAGTCTCTTCTGTCAGGAAGTCTTTTCTACCTAGTAACAAGGAAAGCAAGCAGACCCAGATCCCGTCTCTTCTCTGTAGTGAATCACGAAGAACTTCAAGAGCTCGGAAGGAGCGTAGCCTGGGATGCTTTGGCGCTTTGCTTTTATCCTTCAGTGGTGTCTACATCCCACTTGCATGTCAGGGTTTATGGAGTTTACTCCTCAGACAGCACGAAATGAAAAAGCAAACAGTAAACTTCTTAAATAAGCATCACAAGGCAGATTGTCTAGCTAACTTAAAAAAAATGATGCTTTTATGCCAAAGTGGGGAAATGAGATAAATAACAAACAAGACGAGTGTTTGAATGCAAGTCCCATAGTCCATACGCACTCCTTCATCGATTTTATTGTTTTATAAACATGCTCTTGGCAGATTTTAGCAAAAAGTATGGTGGTATATGTGGGGTGAGGAGTGTGGTTCAAGCATTGTATGAGATATTTATAGGGGGAAGTCCTTATAAAATACTGAAACTCCAAACTTCAATTGTTCACAAACTTGTTTTGAATTTATTTATTTATTTATTTATTTATTTATTTATTTATTTATTTATTTATTTATTTATGTGTGTGTAAGAGAGGGAGAGAGAGAGAGGGAGGGAAAGAGACAGAAAGGGCGATTCTTCAGAAGTTCTTAACTTTTATTTTTAGATTGAATAATGCAATATGTTTGGAGGGGAAACAATTTTTTCATTAATTTTTTTGACAGAAATAGGTCAGTTTCTGAGAATAATAGTTTCAGTAAAGTGTTTATGGAAATTAGTGCTTTTCAACGGCTCAGTCGTATTTTCCAGTTTTCCTTTCCACACCGGTTTTTCATTGCTTAAAACTGGCGAGTGATCAGCTTGGAAGATCCGGTGACCAGTGGCTGGTGTCTGTGCCTTTAAGAGACAAGTAAGAGGTCAGCAGCGTGGACGGCAGTCAGTCCAAACAGCCCGACCCTGTCCAGTGGGCAGCTGGGCAAAGCCATGGGTTCGAAAGCCAGTGAATAGATTACCTGAGCATATTCCAGGCCACTCCAGGGGGAAAATGGAAGGTTTTGCTCACTGACAAATCTGTCATGCCCAGGAGAGGTAACCACCCATTTTTGTGAGAGATTCCTGAGGTTCCCACTGACCTGTTCTTTGTACTACACTCCATACCCACATTAGTTGAAGCAGCAGGTGGCTTATATTAGCCTCTCTTCTAATGAAGAGCTTGAACCTCTCTCATTTATGCCAGCTTTTTTTTTTTTTTTTTTTTTTACAAAGGGCGTTTCTGAAGTGTTTATGTAAAACAGAACCCACTTAATTCATCTCATTAAGCATACGATTTCCATAGACAGTTCAGTTAGAGGCCTCAGAGTCTAGCAATAGATTACGAGGTGTGGGACATCAATGGAGTCTGCCCATGGCCTTGGGCTCAGTAACAGCACTGTATTTCTACTTTGGCTCCTTATGGTGCATTTGGCTGTCTGGGTTAAAGTCTGAGCCATTATTAACTAGATCTTGGATCTCTGACAAGTTATCCAGCCACTCTGTGTCTCCATTCTAACAGGAATAGTGGGCGTCTGCTATCTATTTACAGGGTTATTGCAAGTCGTCAGTGGCCTGAAGACCTAAGCAGCACCTGGCACATTCCATGTTAGCATTACTAAGTCAAGCCAGGTGTGTGTCTGTGGTGCCGACTGGTCCTGTGGAAGGATCACTCGAGTTCAGGAGTTCAAGACCAGCCAGAGCAACATAGAGAGACCTATTCCAAAATAAAACTTAATAATCTAGTGAATAAAAAATATGGAGAGTACTTGGCCTGATGTCAGTCAGTTTCGGCAGGCTAGAAGGCTGTCTGTCACTTTGTAAAGGACATTGCCTTCTATTGGCAGCCATTTTTCTTCTTGGTTGGTGGTGGTATTTTTTTTTCTTCTCGTTGTGTTTATTATTCCTTTGAGAATTTCTTACAATATGTTTTGATCATATTCACCCCTTTCCCGAGTTCCTCCCTGATCCACCTCCTCCCCTACCCACCCACCCAACTTTGTACTCTTTAAAAGAAGATAAGCCAGTTGGTGCTGCCCATGTGTTCTATAACGTGTGGTCTCTCACTGGGGCACGGGTGACAGACCAGGGCTACCCTGACCCCCCTCTGATCCCAGCAGTTATCACTTGCCAATAGCTCCTTGGCTAGGAGCAGGACTTGTGTCCCTTCTCTCTCCATGCTGGGATTTTTGTCTGACTTGAACTTGCAAACATCTTGTGCATACTGTCACAACCCTTGTGAGTTCACATGTGCGTTGTTTCCCTGCGGTCATCCACTGCCTCTAGCTCATAGAATCTTTCTGGCCCCTCGTCTGTAAGAAATCATTACGAGTCTGTTTAATTCTATGTCAATTTAACATAATAATAGTATTAGGTTATCCTTGAGGGCCTATGACCTATCCAACCATGGTTTCTTGGCCCCAGTAACAGTGAGGACCAGGCCTTAAATTTGATCAGAAAGTGGTTGGTTACTCTCATGATGTTTGTGCCACTATTGTACCAGTGGCCACATCTGGCCAGGCTGGTTGTGGTGGTTTAAATAGGAATGACTCCCATAGACTCATGTGTTTGAATGCTTGGTCCATAGGACATGGCTCTGTTAGGAGGTGTGGCCTTGTTAGAGGAAGTGTGTCACTGTGGGGTCAAGCTTTGAGGTCTCATATGATCAAGTTATGCCCAGTGTGGCACACAGTCTCCTGCTTCTTGTAGATCAAGATGTTGAACTCTCAGCTCCTTCTCCAGCACCATGTCTGCCTGTACACCACCATGCTTCCTTCCCACCATGATGATAATGGGCTAAACCTCTGAAACTGTAAGCCAGCCCCAATTAAATGTTTCCTTTATAAGAGTTGCTGTGGTCATGGTGTCTCTTCACAGTAATAAAAAATCAATCCAAGACATTGGTCATTGCCATAGTTTGCAAGGTTCCTAGCAGGTTTAGGCTATTGACTACTTTTCTCCTCTAGTAGCATGCTTAAGACCTTCCAACACCATGAAAATCAGCTGAAGCTCCAGGTTAGCACCAGCTCAATTTTTCCATGTTCTATGGCTCGAGTGTGTAGTGTCCTCAACAACAGGGTCTTTCATAGTCTAGAGAGTAGACCAATTTCCATCATCCTAGACCCTATACCCAAAACCATGGCCTATAGCAATGACGATGACTTGTAATGTTTAAAGGTCCATGGGACTTCATTGGCTAACAACTCCAAAAGAGGTAACCTATTCCTGGCACTGGACTTTTTATTTGTTAGCCTGTGATGTCTATTAGGGGCTTTGCTGTCCCACTACGGAGAAATCCTACCTCAACTCTTCATATCCATTATGTATTTTAGGAACTTTCTACACTCATAAGACTGATTTTGAAAGTGTTTCTATATAAATGTTTTTGAAGTCTTTAGTGTTATTTGTCATTCCTGGTATTCATTCTTCTACCCTGTCCTCCAATCCCCCCAACTCACATTTAACCCTTCCTGTTCCATTAGTCTCCCTTAATCTTTCATATCACTTCATTATATCTATCCTCCATTGAAAGCACCCCATGGTCCATTACTAATTTCCTGATCTCTATAGGTATTCCAAATGAAATACTCATATCTGTAGATTCAAAGCTAACAGAAATATGAGAGAAAACATGCAAGGTTTATGTCTTAGTTTCGGTTTTTCTTGCTGTAAAGAGACACTATGACTATGGCAACTCTTATAAAGAAAAGTTTTCATTAGGATGGCTTGCTTACAGTGCAAGACAGTTGTGTAGCTTGGTCTGTTTGAAGGGCACCTGGCAGTGGGATCAGGATCCATCCCTGGTGCATGAGCAGATTTTTTGGAGCCCATTACCTATGGGGCTTAGTCCTGCCTCAACTGAATGTTCCAGGCTTTGCTGACTCCCCATGGGAGGCCTTACCCTTTTGGAGGAGGGAATGGGAAATGGGTGGGGAGGGGGGAGGCTGGTCGGGGAGCAGGAGGAGTGAGGAGAGGGGGATCTGTGGTTGGTATGTAAAATGAATTTAAAAATTCTTAAAAAATAAAGAAGGTGAAGCTGGGCGGTGGTGGCGCACGCCTTTAATCTCAGCACTCGGGAGGCAGAGCCAGGTGGATCATTGTGAGTTCGAGGCCAGCCTGGACTAATGAGTGAGTCCCAGGAAAGGCGCAAAGCTACACAGAGAAACCCTGTCTCAAAAAAAAAAAAAAAAAAAAAAAAAAGGTGCTCCATGAAAAAAAAAATTTCAGTCCTTTATCATGGCAGAGAGCATGGCGGCGTGCAGGCAGATGTGCTGGAGCTGAGAGTGCTACATCTTGCAGGCAACAGGAAGTCGACTGGCTGTCACACTGAGGGAAGCTTGAGCAAAAGAGACCTCAGAGTCTGCTCCAATGACCGCACTTCCTCCAACAAGGTCATATCTAATAGTGCCACTCCCTTTGGGGACCATTTTCTTTCAAACTACTACAGTTTCTCTTTCTGGATCTAGGCCACTTCACTCATAATGACTTTTCCCAGCTCCAACATTTACCTGTGGTTTTCCTAATTTGTTTTTTCTCATCACTGGATAATATTCTATTGCACAAATGTGACACATTAATTATTCATCCATCAGTTGCTGGACATCTGGAATGATTACATTTCTTGGATGAGCAGCGATAGCTGTCTTTACAGAGGACATGGAGCTTTAAGGGTGATATACTGACTTGTGGTGGATCTAGTTAGAGCTTTTTGAGGAACCTCCACACCGACCTCCATAGTAGATGCACCAGTTTCCACTCCCACTAGCAGAGAAGAAGCATTACTCTCTCTCCACATCCTTGCCAGCATTAGACATCGTTAATTTTTTTCTGATAGTAGTCATTCTGACTAGAGTAAGATGGAATCTCAAAGTAATTTTAATTTCTATTTCCCTGATGGCTAAGAACGTTGAACATTTAAAAATGTTTTTCGGCCATTTGTATTTCATCTTTTGAGAGCTCTCTGTTCAGTTTCGTCCTCAGTTGTGAATTGGGTTGTCTGTTTTCTTGATGTTTAATTTTTTCATTCTTTGAGTATTCTAGACACTAACAACCTCTGTCAGATGTATTGCTGGTGATGGTTTTTTTTTCCATTTTGTAGGCTGTCACTTCACTAGAATGATGGCTCCCTGTGTTCAGAAGCTTTTTAGTTTCATGAGGCCCTATTTTGTGATACCAGGGTCCTGTCCAGAAGGTCCTTTCCTTAGCCTATGGGTTCCAGCTCAGTCTTGATTTCTTTCTCTATCAGAGTCAGGGTATCGGGTCTTATGCTGAAGTTTTTTTCACTCATTTGGAGTTGAGTTTCATGCAGGGTGAGAGACAAGGACTCAATTTCATTCTTCATGTAGCTCCCCAATTTAACCAGGAGCGTTTATTGAAGATGCTGGCTTTTCCCCTATTGTTTATTGTTGGCCTTTTGTGAAAAATCAGGCATCTAGGAGAGTGTGGACCTATATGTGGACTCTCAGTTCTATTCCACTTATGAATGTGTCTGTTTTTATGCCATATTATGCTATTTTTAATTACTATAGCTCTGTAGTATATCTGGAAATCTGGGGTGGTGGTACCTCCTAGTTTTTCAATATTGGATATCCTGGGTCTTTTGTATTTTCATATGAAATTTAAGGTGATTTTTCCATTTCTGTGAAGAATTTTTGAGTGTTGAATCTATAGATTGCTTTTGTCAGGATGGCCATTTTCACAAAATGAATCTTACCAATCCACGAGCATGGGAGGGCTTTGCATCTGCTGGTATCGTCTTTGCTTTCTTTTTCAGTGTCTTAAAGTTTTCATTGTGTGAGTCTCTCGCTTCCTTGGTGAAGCCTATTCAAAGGTATCTTTAGACTGTTGTGCCTGGCACTGTTTCCCAGAGTATCTGTGTGTTTAGGAAGACTACTGATCCTTGCAGGGTAATTATGTATCCTGCTACTCTGCTGAATGTGTTTATCAGCGGTAGCAATTCCTGGTAGAGTCGTGGGGGGTCTTTTATGAATAGTATCATTATATCAGCAAGTGAGGATATTTTGACTTTTCCTTTCCTATTTGTATCCTTTTTGTCTCCTTCATTTATCTTCTTGCTCTAGCTCAGACTCCAAGGATTTTATTTTACAGGAGGAGGGAAAATGGACATCCTTATCTTGTTCCTGATTTCAGTGGCTATGCTTTTGAGTTTTTCTCCATTTAACAAGATGTTAGCTGTGGATTCACTGTATATTAACTTTATTATGTTGAGGTATGTTCTCTATATCCATAAATTCTTTAGGACTTTTATCATAAAGTATGCTGGATTTTGTCAAAGGCCTTTCGTAGTTTCTATCCATGAGTTTCTGCATGTGATAGATTACATGTACTGACTTATGTATGGAACCATCCCAACATCTCTGGAATGAAGCCAACTTGGTTATGGTGGATAATCATTTTAATGTGTTCTTGAGTCCAGTTTGCAAGTATTTTGTTGTTGAGAATTTTTGCATGCATGTCCAATCAGAGAGACTGGTCTATCATTTTTTTGTTGATACTGCATCTTTGTCTGGTTTTGGTGTCCAGGTAATACTTGCTTTGTAAAAAGAACTTATAAATATTCCTTCATTTTCTATTTTACAAAATAATTTTAGGAGTGCTGGAGTTGGCTCTTTGAAGGCCTGGTAGAATTCCACACTAAACCCAACTAGCTGGCCCTGGGGTTTTTTCAGATGGGAAATTATAATTACTGTTTGATCTCATCTGATATTATGGATCTCTTTAAATTATTTATTTCATCTTGCTTTAAATCAGATAAGTTGTATATATCTAGAAATGACTCCTTTTCATCTCTAATTGTATTAGTCTCTCTCTCTCTCTCTCTCTCTCTCTCTCTCTCTCTCTCTCTCTCTCTCTCTCTTAATTTGGCTAAAGGTTTGTTGATCTATAGAGTCCCAAGTGACAGAATGGCTGGGAAGAGGTGGCAGTCTCTGGAAGCAGCTGTGAGAATTTGGGACATGAATGGAGAGGGGCTGGGAGGGAGAGCATAGATAGCCTACTGGGGTCTACACCACATGGGCTGACTGGAGGGTCTCTGGTGGGAAGCAGCCTGGAATCTTGTGAACCCAAACATGACTATCAGTTTTTATGTTTAGCCTTGGGAACAGAGAGCTATGGGGACGGTAAAAAAAAAAAAAAAAAAAAAAAAAAAAAAAAAAAAAACTGGCACTTGAATTTTTCCTCTACTAGAAATCTGAATTTACTTGGGGAAAAAAGGAGCTGTATGTTTGACAAATGCTTACAAAACCTTCAGGAAGAACTTTCAGGTCAAATGCTGCACACCTGAGCCTGAAACCTAGGGAAGAGGTTAGGAGATCAGAGAGGTTAGATGATCGTCATCATGGATGAAGTATAAAGCCAGGAACATCATGAAAACCCTGGGGAAAGAGGATGCACTAGAAAAAAGGAATAGGCCATGAGCTTGAGCATCCAAGAAGGACAGGGGAGGGGGGTGAGACAGAAGGAGCAGCCATGGGCACTGTAAAAAGCTCAGGAGCCACGGTGCCACAAAAGTATGGAAAGCTCACTCTAGAAGGGAGCAGGAGCACCCAGGAGACAGAAGGAAGCAAATGTCTATGAGTTTGAGACCAGCCTATTCTACATAGAAGGTCAAGGTCAGCTAGGGCTACATAGTGATACCCTGACTTAGAAGAAGAAAGAGGAGGCAGAGGAGGAGGAGGAGGAGGAGGAGGTAGTTAACTATGTCAAACTGTGGTGATAAGTCAGCAGCAGTGAGACCAGTGAATTAGCTGTTGGGTTGGGAATGTTGTAGGGAGGGTTCTCTGAGAAACTGATGGGATTGTTCTAATGGTGTAATTACAAAACCAAGCCTGACTGAAGAGGCTCACAATGCTCACACAGGTAGCAGGCTATACGATCACAGATCTGCTTAGCAAGGCTGGTTTTTAACGTATTTTATTGTAAACTGGTTTGATGCTCAAAGAAAAGTAAGTTTGGAACAAGCACTGTCCGTCATCTGTGGTGATAGCCATGTTGCCAGCCTAATAAAGTTCCCGGAAAGACATGAGAGCTGAAGGCAACTTAAGAAACGGACACGGTTTCCCAGCAGATGCGGAAAAATAAACCGTCCCCAAACTGAAGAGGCAATGTAAGCAACACGCAGGAGAAATCAAGTCAGAACTGGAAAATAAAACATGCTGGGAGCCCAGAGATGAAACTCCTCCCTGAATACACACCACTCGGGGTTCATCCCAAGACATTCCTTCATGCCTCTGCCCTCCTCGTTTGGGGCAATTCCTAAGAGTCTGCTTCCCACTTGCATCTCTGAAGTGCCTGGCCTCCACTATTACTGTTGTAGTTCCTTTTCCTGTTGTTCTGATAAAATACTCCACAAAAGCAACTTAAAGGAGAAAGGGCTGATTCTGGCTCACAGTTCCTGGGTACCATCCACCATGCTGGGGAAGTCAAGGTGGCAGGATGCAGAAGTAACTGGTCACATTGCTTCCAATCAGGAAGCAGAGGGTGATGTACGTCTGCTGCTGCTCAGCTTCCTTCCTTCAGTCCAGGAGCCCATCCAGGGAATGATACCGCCCACAGTGGGCAGATCTTCCCATCCCAAGGAGCACAATGAACATAATCCTCCACAAGCATACCCAGAGACCATTCTCTGAGGGGATTCTAGATTCTGTCAAGTTAGCAGCTAATACTAATCATTACAGCCATTAAGAAAGCCAGAATCTTCTCTGTGGCTATAAGTCTGAAGAATTCATTTGGAGTAGTTCCTACCTACTTCGTGGGCATTTGGTTTAGCCCAAATTGCGATACTTAGATTATCTCATGGAGCTCCTGCCATCACAGAAGAATGAGTTTTGAAGAGTCAGGATGCACTCCTTTTAATAAGCACGTTTTAGAAGAGTTAGGTTTGCCATAAAGAACATGCAGATAGCACAGAGGGGCACTGTGTGGAGAAAACATCTTACCTTAGTTCATTTGTTACAACTCATGATCCAGTATCAATGCATCATTGTAGCAAACCGAAGCTGCTTCAATTTGATCAACTGTCTTTGTTCTTTTCCCAGATGTCATGTTAGTTTTAGTCGTAACATCCGGAAGTAATTTTAAAACTCCTTTTAAAAAAATCATTCAAAAAAGGAATAAAGTTTAAATGTCCTTTGCTTCCAATATTTGCATCTTAAGTCACCCAAGGAAAACTTTATTGTTACTTTTCTTTCAAAGTCTGATGGTTGGACCTTGAACTTGAAGGCAGAAGAAAACAAAAAGCCTAAGACTCATAGGTAACAACTAGCTGGAGAGACTGGAAATGTAACAGTGGTCGACTACAAGTGAGGGACCCGAAACCCCTCATTGTTCTGGAAACAGGCAGATAACATGGGAAAGGCCCGGCAGACTTTCTTGTCTCTCACCTCTTAACAAAGTGATCAGGATCCTCCTTAGGCCTTTGGCAGCCTCAGCCAGGATCCTAGCGCAGCGTTTGAGCAAGGTTCTCCTGGAGTTAGTTTATAGACCACGCTCCTAACAGGTTGTGGGAGGGTTTCACAGCAGTGGCCGTCACAATCCCTCAACCTAGGATAAGGGCAGGGTTTTGTCCTGCTCATCAGTGTCTGTGAGAACTGTATTGTTGGCTCTCTGAATCCACAGGTTCACTATCTGTAGACTCAATCAGCCTCAGATAGGAAATATTCATGAAATATTTTGATGTCTATACTGAACATGCAGTCTCTAAATAATGCAGCAAGATGACTATATAGCATTTATATTGCAGTTTAGTACAATTTTAAGTATACAGGAGGATGTGTATATATGTTATATGCAAATAGTCTCTATATATGGCTTATATATAAAGTCTACAGGTTTGGCTATCTTCAAGACTGTGAGGCGGGGTGTTAGAATCCCTTCTTGGATATCATGGGGGCATCTGTATACTTATTAACTCTGTTTCTCAGGCTCAAGAGGGTTGTGGTAGGAGATGTGAGCACTCAAGGCCTCTGACATGGGGCTCATGAACCCCATTCTAAGCAAGTGTGTTTAACCCCATTCCCTCATCAGATTCATAGGGAAGGTCTGAGGCCAGCTCAAACCCAGGCTAGACCTGCTGGCAAAGTTACAGAAGCTTGAGGGAAACATTTGCCCAATACATATGGCTTTTAAGATGATGCAACACCCAATAGATAAGACAGTGACCTCAAATGCTTACCGTCTCACACCCACACAAAAACTCATCATGGTTTCCCTGTCATGGCTGAGCCACGGGATGAAATTCTTGCTAAAGAACAAAGTAGATTTTGTTTTTTTGTTGTTCGTTTTGTTATTAGAGACTGGGTCTCTCTATGTAGTCCTGGCTGTCCTGAGACTCACTATGTAGATCAGGCTGGCCTTCAACTCCCAGAGATCTTCCCGCCTCTGCTTCATGAGTGCTGGGGTTAAATGTGTGCACCACCATACATGTCAGGATTTTGCTTTGTTGGAGCCAGAGCTTTGCTATGTTGCCCTGGCTGGTCTGATCTTGCCCCTGCCTCAGCCTCTGGAGTCACTGAGATGGCAGGTATGTGAAACCCTGTCTGGCCTGCTTACTGATTTGATGACGTGATACATTCCACAGTTCTAGACTATCAAAGGCAAAGGAAACAAAGACTAAGCAGGTCCATCTTTGGCTTAGCTGCGGTGGGGGATCATTAGAATAACACACTCAAGGCACTCCTGTCCATCAGGGTCTGTGCTAAGGGCTGGAGACCAGCTGTCAGCAAGACAGTCAGGGCTTTGTCACAATAGAAACCTGATGTCCACAGCACATCTGCCCAGCATCTCCCCAAACAAACAAGTGGGCCAAGCCCATGCCTGAAGGGCTGCTTCTTTCCGGAAACCCCGGTCTGCCCTTTGCCTGTGGAGCTCTTGGAGGCTACGCACACTTCCTGTTTTGTAGTCACAGAACTGCCACTGCCTTTTTCTTTCCCATCTCTTCCTGTGATCTTTCATAAGGACCCCAGTGACTATGGTCAGCTCCCTATCTTTAGAGCCTTAACTTAATGCCACTTGAGAAGTCCATCCTGCCATTCGCTATGGTTTGAATGGGAAATGTCCCCCACATGCTCATATGTTTGAACATTCGGTCCCCAGCTGGGGGTGCTTGTTTGGGAGACACTGTAGAACATTCAAGAGAAGGAGCTGGAGAGATGGCTCAGAAGTTAAGAGCACTGACTGCTCTTCCAGAGGCCCCGAGTTCAATTCCCAGCAACCACATGGTGGCTCACAATCATCTATAATGAAATCTGGTGCCCTCTTCTGGCGAGCAGGCATACATGCAGGCAGAACACTGAATACATAATAAATAAATCTTAAAACACACACACACACACACACACACACACACACACACACACACATTTAGGAGATGGGGCTTAGCTGGACACATATTACTACTTTGTAAGCTTACCTATCACATCTACCAGGGATTGGGATAGAGGCATCTTTAGGGGCCACTGTTCAGTCTGCCTATCATTTGGTGGGACCAGGAAATCAGAAATTGTGTTTGGGGATTGGTAAGATGGCTTAGCGGTTAAAAGTGCTTGCCACCAAGCCTAACAAACTGAGGTCAATGCTCAGGACCCACATGATGGAAAGAGAGAACCAATTCTCCCAAGTTGTTCTCTGATCTCCACACTCACTGCTGCAGGTGGGCACCCCCCCCATGCACAAAATAACTAAAGGTAATATAACTAAAGGTAATTTAAAAAATGGTGTATTTTATTGACATCTGTACTCCTGCAGTTCCTTTAAATATTTCACACACACACACACACACACACACATACACACACACACACACCTGAATTAGTAGATATGGGAATGGACAATTAATTCCTTCAGTTCCCAGGTTAGCTCACTAATAATTTCAGAACTCCCTATTTCCATAATTGGTTGTAAATCTGAATTGACTTGTTATAGAAAAATATGAGGCAAAGAGGGGAGTTTTCCACTGAGACTGTTCTTCAATCAAACTGTTGGTACAAGATGCAGTGAACATGCCAGGTGCTTCTAACTTTGAAGTGGCTTCTGGGTATGTCTTGACAGGGCGTGCTGACAGAGTTCTAATACCACTACTACGATTTTGGCACTGGGAAACTTTGTAGTTTGTGAACAGAGCTTAGTACTATGGTTGTTACAATGTATTTATACATAGCAGTAATAGTGCTAATGAACATTTGGTTTGTTCTGTTTCTAACCTGTGTGGTAGGAGTGTCATTCGGCACCACATGGAAAGACATGGGACCCAGAATGGCTCTCAGGCTGGCCCAATCACAACTCTGTGAACAGTCACAAAGACATTTTAAGTTGAGTTCAATAATGACTCAAATTGTAGCTGAAGCTAATTTTGCCAAAATTTCAATATTCGAGACATAAATTTTTACTTTCCTTTTTTTTCATACCAACAAGTTTGTGAGATGATAGCAAATAGTTTACTATTAAATATCGAATTTAAGCAAAGAGTTTAAGTCGCCCAACATGCCGACTGCACCAATGATGGTGTGCTTGGGTCCTGCCTCACTGTGAACCCTGTAAGCCACAGTGACAGAGAGATGCATGATCTTCACCCACAGAGGGGTGACTTCAGTGTCTGGCACTTTGGAAGGTCATGTGACAATGCAGTGGCTCATCCCTTGTGCTGTTGTGGAATGTGAAGAAGAAAGAAAAACAACACATTAAGAAAAGGTCAGCAGGAGATCCAAGTTCACTGAACTTTCTGCTTTATGAGTTCTGAAATATTAAGCAACAAGGACATCATTCCCCTTTAATACCCACCACCCTGTTTATCTCTGACCTGCCCCCTGCAGGGGATTCCTGGAACTCACCCAGAGAAAAGAGAAGTGCTGGAAACTCAAGAGGCTTTCTGGGATCCTACACTAAGACTTCCCAGTGCCCCTGTGAGCGTCTTGCCCACTGTTACATGAGCTTTTCCTGGGGAGATGTGAACAAATGTCTACTCACCCCAGTAGGGCACCGGTGACAGACAAAGTCCCATCTCACCCAAGGCCAGCTTGCTGAACCAGTGAACCTACTGGGCTTGCTCACAGGTGTCGTCATCGCAAAGACACAACTCTGGTTTCAAATGAGATAAAAGTTTATTCTGGAGCCAAATATGAATGACCATGGCCTAGGAACACAGATTTAGGTTACCCATAATTCCACATTCCAATGTGGTAATGTTTGATGAGGTCTTATAGTAACAGAACAGAGACGGTCATAAATCAAGGCAGTTTTCAAATTCCTTGGTGGAAACATTCAGTAGGTGGTATGGTGGTTTGAATGTAATTGGCCCCCATAAGCCAGTAGGAAGTGGCACTATTAGGGGGTGTGGCCTTGTTGGAGTAGGTGTGGCTGTGTTGGAGGAAGTGTGTCTAAGTTCACTTCCTGTTGCCTGTGCATAAAAATTAGAACTCTCAGCTACCTCTCCATCACCATGTCTACCTGCATGCTGCCTTACTTCCTACCATGATGGTAATGGACTAAATCTCTGAAACTGTAAGCCAGTCCCAATGAAATGTTTTCCTTTATAAGAGTTGCCATGTTCATGGTGTCTCTTCACAGCATAGAAACCCTAACTAAGACAGAAAGAAGTGGGTACCAGGAGTGGGGTGTTTCTGTGATAGGTTTGACCAGTTTTTTGTTTGGAGGACTATGGAGTATGGGACTGTGGATTAGAAAATCAATTGAATGCTTTAAGTGTGTTTTAATGGGCTGTAATAGTAGGGACATGGAAGACAGTGGTGCTGAGGGTGACTTGAACTGTGGGGGGGCTGGCTCAAGAGGTTTCAGAGAAGATTGCAAGTATGTGGCCTAGAGACTGGTGATATTTTGGTGAAGAATGTGGCTGCTTTTTGCCTTTGTCTGAAAAGTCTGCCTGAGGCTAAAGTGAAGAGTTTTGGATTAATTCCATTGGCAGAGGAAATCTCAAAACAGTCTAGTATTGATACTATTGTGTGGTTATTACTGGTCACTCTTATACATATTTATAATGAAAAGGAACAAGCTGAGCAAGGAAAAAATACAAAATGTACAATCTGAGGAGGAAAGGAGCACCAGGAAGTGGAATGGAGCTAAATCCTGTCTTCAAGGAGATAAACATATTAAGAAATGGCATAAAGGGAGTGATGACCTCAGAGCAAGATCCCACCCAGCTAAGCTTCCAACTTGTGAAAAAGAATTAAAGAAAAGCTTAGAGTCAGGTGTGGTGGTGCATGCCTTTAATTCCAGTACTCCAGAGGTAGAGGTAGGTGGATCTCTGAGTTTGAGGCCAGCCTGGTATACTGAGTGAGTTCCAGGACAGCAAGCTTAGGCAGTGAAGGAAACCATTGTAAACAGAAAGCTAGTAAAGAATTAACTGAACGAGGGACACGTTCCAGCCCCAGCAAGGAGCAGAACTTGGCAGCTTCAGCCATGTGGTTCTAGCTTTAGAGTCAAAGGTAGAGAAAAGGGGTTTGAAATCTTCTTCCTTCAAAACTAAAGAAAGCTGCTGAAGCCAAACATGTGTCAGGGGTGTCCCTGAATGGAGGCCAAAAGAGGCCATTATGTAAAGCTGTGAAGGTGAAACCTGGATTGCCTTGGACACCCCAAGATGTTAGAGATGCTAGAGTCGTGGGATACCTACTGAGGAGAGATACTAACAGGGAGTAGAACCAGCCTAAGAGACAAAGTGTGTTGCAGTGTAGCCATATGTTTTTCCTGTCCCACCCAGCCCTGGAGTCCCACAGCTGCTTATAAAATAATCACTCAGAGGCTTAATATTAATTGCAAATTATATAGCCTATGGGCTCAGGCTTCTTGCTAGCTAGCTCTTACAACTTAAATTAACCCATTCCTATTGCACTATGTTGCCACATGGCTGGAATATTACTGGTCTGCTGGCATCTTGTTGTTCCTTGGGCAGTGGCTGATGTCTCTCCTCCTCTCCTTTCTTCTCTCTCTTCAGCTCAAATGTACCACCTAATCTTATTCTGCTTGCCATTGGCCAAACAACTTTATTTATCAACCAACCAGAGCAATATATATTCACAGTATACAGAAAGACATCCCACAGCATTGCAGTCAATAAAGTTGAAAGGAATTGAAGATCTGAAGAATGGTTTGACATCAGGCATGGAGATGCAGAGTTTGGAGTTTGCCCAGTGGGTTTTTGGTCTTACTTTGATCCAGTTTCCTTACTATTCTCCCTTTCCTTCATTTTGGAACAGTAATATATATCTTGTGCTATTATGTGTTGAAAATATATGATTTGGTTCTTTGATTTTGATTTTATAAGGGATTACAGTTAAGAAATTGCATGAATCTCAGAATAGAATTTGAACTTTGCACTTTTAAACATTGTTGAGACTGTGATAGACTATGGGGACGTTTGGAGTTGGACTAAAGGCATTTTGCATTATGATATTGTTATAAGCTTATGGGGGGCAAGGAGTGGAATGTGGTAGTTTGAATGTAATTGGCCCTCATAATCTCATAGGGAGTGGCACTATTAAGAGGTGTGGCCTTGTTGGGGTAGTTGTGGTAGTGTTGAAAAAGTATGTCAAAGGTCATTTCCTGTTGCCTGTGGATCAAAATGTAGAACTTTCTATCACTGCCTGGGGACCAGCCCCCAGCAATACAAGGCTCAAAGGGAATCCACAGAGTCGGAATGTACTATGACTTTCATATCTAAAGGTTTAAGGAAAAAGAGACTCACACTCTCTTGATGGTTTCCTTCTTTATTCTTTATTTGTCTGTATTCTCTCTATTCTTTATTTTCCTGGTGATTTCCTTCCTCATTCTTGATGCTTTCCTTCTAACTCTATCTTTATTCTTGATGTTTTCCTTCTAACTCTCTCATACTTGATGTTTTCCTTCTAGTTCATTTTAATCCTATCTTTGTTTTTTCCCTTACAGCTTATATACCCCAGCAAAATCTTTCAGGCAATATAAAAATTACAATGTGGTTACATTCTGTTTCTCAAGTGAATGATTACAATGAATACAAAACAAACAGTAAAAGACAGCATGTTTTCCATATCCCTTACATGATCAAACACTTTAAGTATTACAGGTGATAAAGAAATTATCCCAAGAACCCATGTACATTCATACCCAAGCAACTTGCTACAGACTAACTGTGTAGGCAAGCAAGATATTCTTCTCAGGTCTTTTACTGGCAGGCTGCATTTTTCAGTTACAAAGAAAGGGCCAATTACTTTATTGCTTATTTTGAAAGGTGATCTTATAAGGAATCTTAAAGGAATCACAAACCTAAACTTTTATATATGAAATATAATCACTCAGCTCTACTTTAAATATTTAGGGTATGTACCCACTCATTAATAGTTTTTTTTTTATATCAGGAGATTGAGGCCAAAAATAGGAACAAGGAGTAAATCATCATTTGTGGTCATCAAAACCTAGCAAGAAAGGCAAATCAGCTAAGAATAATTGGGCTGCTTTGTTCTTGTTCTCTGATCCTAAAGAATTTCTCATTCAACTATGTGCCTTTCTAAAACTTTAGATTATCTTCTTGGGTTTTTTTTTAACCTCAAAGCTATTTGACAAAACATTTTAGTCTAATTTTGAATTATTTTCAAAGCCTGTTTCAGCTATGACACACTTTGAAACCTGTGAACACATCTCCCAACCTTAAGGATAAAAGAATTTAAGCTAGTTGGCTTACTAGGACTCAATTGTTTTTCTTAATCATTAACCTAAGCCACAGTCTATATGGCTCCTCAATAGAAACTCATGTGTTCTAGCTGTGTGACACTTCCTTTTTTTTTTTTTTTAAATCATCAACACTCTGTACAGCTTAAGAAAAAAAAATCATCTTCATCATAGTCCACAGGCAAAAATCCCCAGTAGAACTGGATGTTTCCATGAGATAAACACACTACATCACAGGCAGTGGGGATCTCCCCACACCCATTCACACCATGCCAGATACCAGAGAAGGATGGCAGCAGCAAACATGTGAAGGCACAGCAGAAGCAAAAGACATTCTGGGGCCTGTGGTCTCAGGCCTTGCCTATCCGAGATTCTCCATCAGGGAGTTGCTTCCTGGTGGGCTGACACCTTGAACTTCAATTGGCACCTGCTGTTCCTCTGACATCTCAGTCACCAGCAGCTCTCAGCTGCCTCTCCGCACCCTGTCTGCATGCATGTTGTCTTGCTTCCCACCATGACAATAATGGACTAAACCACCTGAAACTATAATATAGCCCCAATCGAATGTGCTTTCCTTTACAAGAGTTGTCGTGGTCATGGGGTCTCTTCACAGCAACAGAAGCCCTAACTAGAGGTGACAGACAGCAAAGTGGGGAAATCTCTGCTACAGGCCTTGGGTGCTATCTGATGACATTCTTAGCATCTTTGTGGTGGAAGCTAGTGGTCTGTTAATACATTCTAAAAAGGTTTTACCTGTTAGTCACAAGGATGTTAGGTCAGACACAGACATGGAATAATAGACAGGAAATCTATCAAGGAGGCTGAAAATAGCCTAAGATGAATTATAATTAGGCTCTGAACCTGCAATATTCCAACCGCTTCACAGTCATTAAAGTGCACCTGTGTCCTGCCTCACTGTGAACTTTGTAATCCACAGTGGAAGAGATAGACACAATCTTTCTCATCAAGTAATCAGCCTTGTAGAAGGTTCAGGGTAGAGTGTGGTCCCTTCCAGGGACTTCTGTTCATATAGAGGATGGGTTCCAAGGAGTCACATACAAGGACATGGGTGACCTCAAAACATCACTGAAAAGTCCCACTCCAACACGCATGATAACATCCCCAAAGCTGCACAGATGGATTCTCCCCTTTAGTTAGCCTTCCACACTCGATACTCTAGCACCTACCAAGACTATGTCTTCAGCCCCATCTCCTAAAGCCTGCTCTCTTGGGTCTGTCCACCCCTCAAGGATTCCAGGAATTGGAACAGATCTAACTAGAGAGCCTAGAGCTAAGAGTCAGAATAATGGAAAGATGTAAACCTAAAAAAATGCCAAGAACTCCCTTCCTTAGGACACATCTCTTCCCTCGGTTCCATCTCTACTGGCAGCTTCAGCTACCTTCCTTAAACACAGATCTCTCCCCTGCTACAAACCTTACCAGTCCGTGTTTGCCTCTTTCAGAGAAGCTCCAGAGGGGTGTGGACACTGAAGAAGGTACATAGGCCAAGCCAGAGGGATACAGATGGAGATATGAAAACTTTCATTTTCTTATCTCAAATGTTTAAAATTGTATTTGGGTATTGTTTACAGTATCGACAATATGTGTATGGTTTTTGTAAATAAAGTATCATATCTATTTGGGAAGATTTTCCATTTTTTTTTAACTGATGAGATGATTTTAGACTAGTTTGGAGACCAAACTGCTATCAGCATAAAATCTAAATCTCTTAGCTTGGCCAGCAAGGTCCTGTCTAGACTTGCACTGTGTATGTTCTCAGTTCATGGGCCCAGGACATCTGATGCGTGATGTGGTCTGAACACATCAGGCACTTCAGTTATTCTTTGCACTGCATGTCTCTCCTAACCTAGCCCCCGTCTTCCCAAAGTCCAACAGTGCCCACCCCGAATGCTTCATCTGCATCTTTACCGAGTGCTGCCAGAGGCTCGTCTTCTCATTGACTGCCTGGCTGCTGTTTCCTAAAGTGCATTGTTCCTTGGGAAACGTCAAGATCTGTGAAGGATGTGTGGTACCTTCTTTCTTTTGGATTCCCATGATTAGAGTGTTTTATGTTAGTCTGATATTGAGTAAACACCCTCTAAACATTGGTCCACCATTGTCTGGGAAAAGAGGATCTAGTTGTAAACACTGGCATCACCAATCGGTGCTGCATCTGCTCTGAGATTGGCACAGTGTGCAAAGGTCCAAACACTTGTGGCTTACAGCAGTGTCTTACATCAGAGCCCAGTGACACTTAAGGAGGGGTGTCCTCCTCTCCACAGTCATCCGAGACGCAAGCTTTTCTTGGTAGTTTTGACATCTTCTAGAGCTCTTGGGTCTTCTTCAGAATTTCCTTCTCTAGTCAGTCGATTGGAAGTCAATCGCATAGCACCGTACCATTAAAGGGAACTTAGACAAGAAGCCAGGCATGCCAGGAGGGGAGAAAAGAGGCTGCGGTACTGATGGGCAGAGGACTTTCTGTACCCAGGTCAGCAGGCAGATGAGTGGAGGGCTGACAACAATTCAGAGAGCATGAGCCGACATGAAAAGTTCTAGCAAAGCGATAAAAACTGTGTCCACTCATGAGATCTGAGACTTTAAACCACTGTTGAGATTTTAAAGTCTGAGGGACTATTGAGACTTAGCTGAAGAACTCTCAGTAGCAACTAGTAATAGAGACAAGCTGTGTGAAGGCAAAGACTTTTGAATTAAGTAGATATGGACCTCGGTTGCTTCAGCACAAATTCCACAGAGATTCCTTCTCAATCTAGGGTTACACCCAGGGTTTAGAGCATGTTTAGACTTGGCTCCAAAAGTCTTAAACTGGAGGAGTTACATTTGTGAGAAGATACTGTGTACGAGGGAGGAGAGCTTCTGGACCATGCACCCCAAACATACTTGGAATGTCGTAAATAATGATGTTTTGAATTCTGTAAACTAAATGAATGTAGAGGACAGAAGTATGCCTGGAGAAATGCAGTACCATTCTTCAAATCATTGCAACAATTAAAAATCAAATGTGATCTAAAAGTTTATTTCAGAAGTATATTTAATTTGAAGTCAGAAGGGATTTTTATTCAAAAATGGAAAGGAACTCGGGACATGACCCCAGTAAAGAAAACAGGGAAATGCAAGAGCTAGAGGTTTATAAGGGCTCCAGCCTGAGCTGGGGTACTGAAGATAAGCGCAGAAAACAGGCAGGGCCCAGGACCCCAAGAAACACATTTTTAAGCCAGTATTTGGGGAGCTAGCAAAGAAGTCTGTCACAAATATAGTTCCCAAAGTGTTACTGCAAAAGCATTTGAAGATTCTGAGGAGGCAAAAGTGAAGGGTCATGCAATAAAGAGGACACCAAATACATCCCACAAAGTATATCAGTTTGTTTTCCATTACTATAAGGAAATATCTGAGGCCGAGAGGTTTATAAAGAAAAAGAGGTTTCTTTACCTCGCAGTTTCTGAAGGCTAAAAATATAGTAGCACTGCACTAGCTCTTGTAAGCACCCCATGGCAACTGGCATCATGGTGGAAGCATGTGGGAGAGAGAAATTGTGGTGAGAAAGAAAGCCAGAACTCAGAGGGGGGTCAGACTCCTTCCTTTTTAACAGCCCTCTCACCAGAACCAATCAGAATCCAACAAGCCTTGCATTGCTCTCTGAGAGCAAGGCCCTCAGTGGCCTAATGATCTCCAGGCCCCACCGCCTCTAACACGGCCACATTAGAGACCCACCGAGACAGGAACTCTTGACAGTGAGCCACAGGATGGAGCGTGTCCCCGCATGGTTGGCACACATTTTACCAGTGCTTGCCGAGAGCTTGAGGGTCAGCCAGTCAGCTTACACACGAGTTTTGAGGGCATACAGGGTCTGTTACCCTTTCTCTGGTACTGCTCTTTGATTTCCAATTGTGCAGCCTGCATTCTACCTCCCCCCCCCCACCCCTGCCCCAAGTCTACTGCCCTAGCCCCTTATCCTGCTCCTCGGCCCCAGGGTGGAGCGTCTGACTCAGGGAGACAACACATTTTGTCTCTATCTATTGGGAAACTGGAAAGACAGTCAGGTCCGGGGAGGTCTCTTCAACTGATGGTTTCAAAGACTAAAAATACAAATCCTCTGTAGGTTGCTCAACTGAAAGAAAAGCTGTCTCTAACACCCTAGAAGCTGTCCCTAGAAGGTAAGAGCTTGTCTGAGAATCCCGCCCACGGGGGAGGAAGACTGAAGCTTGAAAACCTACCGTCCTGAGCAACAGGATCAAGACATGCTTAAAAGGCTTCCAAGACTCTTTAGACATGTCAGCCAATCTTTTTCACTCTGGTGGTCTGAACTGACATCCTGTGGCTGCCATTTGTGGAGCTGTGCTTTTCCACTCAATCAGTAGAACTGGTTTGAGTCCTTGCTACATGCAAAGCACCTCACTAGAAACAAAACACAAGGCCAAACAAGAGCCCTTTCATCAGGGTCGGGGCTCCTCTCCCACTAGAAAACACCTTTAAGCCAGTAATCACAGTAGACTGCCACAATTCCAAGTGACTATTGGTACAGTGTATTAAGCCTGTGTGTAACTACACCTTGGGTTTGAAGACATTGAATACGCTTCACTAAGGAGGTGATATTTGAGCAAGGGACTATTTCTTCTTTTCTTTTGAAAAAGAAGCATGCTATGCTTAATATTGCATATATGTAACCCCCATAAATCTAAGAGAAGTCATTTTAAGTAGTGTTCTCCTAATCTAATTATGTTGCTTTGATAAGTCATGGTATATATTAATTATACACAATGAGTTTATGGCATTCACATACACATGCCTACACACATGTTTTTACGCATCTCCCTTGTCTCTTCCTACTCCCTCTGATTCTGAGGAGGGGACTATTTCTAAAGAGAGGAAAAAGGAAGATATATGACACCCATAATATCAGCATAGAATGAAGAGAATTTGGAAAACCTCAGAGGACAGAAAACTGAGACTACGGTGGTAGGGTGGCAGTGGGCAGGGAGAGCCCCGAGGTCCGGTTGGGCTGGAACCCTCTGGCCATGTTGACAGGACACGTCTTTTTCTCGGCATTCACCTCCTCTTGCCTCTGCTGTGCAGCATTTGTCCCTCTGTCACAGTAGGACCCCCTCTTGTGCTACCATAAAATGTAGGTAAGGTAATTAAGTTGTGGCCATTCTGTTTATAGCCTGGGCACAAACCAGTGACCACGCAGTGAAGCTAGGGTCTTCACAGTCTGTGTTTAACAAGCACACAGAAAGAAATTCCTGGAAAACTGGAGGAGGAATAGGAATGAAATGACTAGCAGGACATTTACCCCATCCTGTACACCCTGACTGAAGCTTCCAGCAGCTGGCCACCTCGTCCTGGCCTTTGGGCTCCCTGGTGTCTAGGGGCAGGGATTGTCTGAGTCAGGCCATGACCATTGTAAAGAAAGTCCCAAATCTCCTTGGAAACTTCTGGTATCCGTTTTCCAGCAAACAGCCATGTTTTTCCCTTCCTGTCCCCTCTCTTCCCGGCATGCCCTGCACAGTATGGACATCTGACAAATGTCACTTCCTCCCAGGTTGTGGCTGATGCACAGATGTACTCTTACTAACCCTGTTCCTGTGACTGTCTCTTTTAGGCAGGGGTCAGAGAGAGCCAGTGATATTCACAGTATTCCTAGTGTCATGAGCACAAGGTTACTGGGATGTGGAGTCCCAGAAACCTTATAGAATCTGGGACAACTATTGTCTAAAATGATCTTGTACTTGATAAAGTCCCTCCTGTCCTTACAAAGTGGGGTAGTCAGTCACCTATGCCTTCTGATGACATTTAAATCAGGCAAGCCTCTTGTTCATGAAACACACTGGCCCCCAAGTTTCTCAGAGCTTTTTACTCACAAATAAACCTTTTAATAAACTTTCAGAATCTCCTATGTCTGCTTCAAAACAAACACAAGACACTACAAAAAAGCTTATCCAGTCCTGCAGTAAAGCAAGTCATGCCTCTACTGCCTCTCTATAGCCATCTCTGTGTTCTGGTAACTAGTCTAAGTTCGGCTCTGTTCATCTTCTTCCATTGAGTATAAGGCTTGGAAGGCAGCACACAGCTGCCATGGATTGCTATGGGATGGTCTGTATGTCAAATTACTCTGATGGGTCAATAAATAAAGCACTGATTGGCCAGTAGCCAGGCAGGAAGTATAGGCGGGACTAACAGAGAGGAGAATTGAGAGAACAGG
This sequence comes from Peromyscus leucopus, assembly GCF_004664715.2. Taxonomy (NCBI): domain Eukaryota; kingdom Metazoa; phylum Chordata; class Mammalia; order Rodentia; family Cricetidae; genus Peromyscus; species Peromyscus leucopus. The sequence goes on from NC_051073.1 coordinate 7,683,128, forward strand.
AAGGTGGGAGGAGACACTGCCAGCCACCGCCATGACAAGCAGCATGTGAAGACGCTGGTAAGCCACGAGCAACGTGGCAAGGTATAGATTTATGGAAATGGATTAATTTAAGCCCTAAGAACAGTTAGCAAGAAGCCTGCCACGGCCATACAGTTTGTAAGCAATATAAGTCTCTGTGTTTACTTGGTTGGGTCTGAGCGGCTGTGGGACTGGCAGGTGACAGAGATTTGTCCTGACTGTGGGCAAGGCAGGAAAACTCTAGCTACAATGGATAGTTGTTTCTTCTGCTTGGCCCGGTCCAGGGCTTGGCACATGGCACCTGCCTGACTTCTGACTGGGCTCCCTCCTTGTTCCCCATTGTTGCAGCTCTGGGTCCTCCCATGAAGGTCTGGCTTGGCCATGGGCTCTGATGTCACAGCGAAGAAGAATCAAGTTCATTACAACAAAAGCTCCATGAAGGCAGAACCCTGAAGGGGTCTGAAGTCTAAGCTGTTTCTTTAGGGCTAGCAAAGTGCCCACCAACTAATAAACAGTAGATGTGAACTGACTGGATGACCATGTTAATAAACTGTAGGTGTGAACTGACTGGATGACTATGTTAGTACACTAAGTGTGAACTGACTGGATGGCTGTTAGTACACTGTAGTGTGAACTGACTGGATGACTGTATTAGTATACTGTAGGTGTGAACTGACTTGACTGGGTGGCTGTGTTAATACACTGTAGTTGTGAACTGACTGGATGGTTGTGTTAATACACTGTAGGTGTGAACTGACTGGATGGCTGTGTTAATACACTGTAGGTGTGAACTGACTGGATGGCTGTGTTAGTACACTGTAGGTGTGAACTGACTGGATGTCTGTGTTAATACACTGTAGGTGTGAACTGACTGGATGGCTGTTAGTACACTGTAGGTGTGAACTGACTGGTTGTGTTAATACACTGTAGTTGTGAACTGACTGGATGGCTGTGTTAGTACACTGTAGGTATGAACTGACTGGATGGCTGTGTTAGTATACTGTAGTGTGAACTGACTGGATGGCTGTGTTAGTACAGTGTAGGTGTAAACTGACTGGATGGCTGTATTAGTACACTGTAGGTGTGAACTGACTGGATGTCTGTGTTAATACACTGTAGGTGTGAACTGACTGGATGTCTGTGTTAGTATACTGTAGGTATGAACTTAGTGGATGGCTGTGTTAATACACTGTAGGTGTGAACTGACTGGATGACCATGTTAATACACTGTAGGTGTGAACTGACTGTCTGGCTGTGTTAATACACTGTAGGTGTGAACTGACTGTCTGGCTGTGTTAATACACTGTAGGTATGAACTGACTGGATGGCTGTATTAGTACACTGTAGTGTGAACTGACTGGATCGCTGTGTTAATACACTGTAGGTGTGAACTGACTGGATGTCTGTGTTAGTATACTGTAGGTATGAACTTAGTGGATGGCTGTGTTAATACACTGTAGGTGTGAACTGACTGGATGACCATGTTAATACACTGTAGTGTGAACTGACTGGATGTCTGTGTTAATACACTGTAGGTGTGAACTGACTGTCTGGCTGTGTTAATACACTGTAGGTATGAACTGACTGGATGGCTGTATTAGTACACTGGTATGAACTGACTGGATGGCTGTGTTAATACACTGTAGGTGTGAACTGACTGGATGGCTGTGTTACAGTTGCTGCCAGTGCCTTCCTCCAGTTCTTGACTTGGCTGAGCCCATTTCTACCCTCCCTGTAGCCTGTGCCTGTCTGTCAGAGCCCTGGCATTTTCAGCTTCGCCTCCTTCCAGTTTCTTGGTGCCTGTGGCCTCACCTTGCACCCTCAGTGTGTCCCCTTCCCGCTGTCATCATATTCTTTGGACACACATTTAGCACCTCAGAATAACCTTCTCTGGCTTCCCCATCCCTTTTTACGGTGGCCCTGCCCACGGCTCCGACCTTCCCTGTCATGTACACCAAGTATCACCCCATCCCTTTAGTGTTCAGTACGCACAGTGTTTGGTTTGCCTTTAATTGTCAGGTAAGTCAGGAGAAACTTCAATTGTTTGCAAAACTGAACTCTGACGCCTTCTGCCACAATGCTTGTTTTCCTCCAGAGACACCACAAGAGGGAGCATCATCGATTATACGCCTGGCCAGTCACTCATTTTCCCCAGGTACTCTTTAAAATACAAAGGTTTCCCATTTTTCTTCCCCAGTTTATTTTTTCAGTGCTTATATATTGCTTTGTTTTGAGAACCCACAAAAAATTTTTGACAAAATTGAGTCATAAGATTTGTTCTGGGATAGAAGCAGATAATTGATTAAAATTGGCAGCTGGTTAGTCTTTTTATTATCCCTTCACTTAGTTACAATGGACTCCGGTACATGAGTGCTTTGTAGGACCAGAGAAGGGATTACTGTGTTGGCGGAGATGAGGTTCGTAAGGAAGTTTACCATTCAATGTTTCATGGCTGTTCACATTATGCTGGTTAGACAGCATGTGTGGCATGTTAGGGAGCATGTGTGGGCAGGGACTTCTACTAGGAACTGCTTGTCTTTGAATTCTAGGAAGTCAGATCCAGAGTGGGAGAAGGGCATGTGCTTGCTCTGGGTTGTACAAGTACAGGTAGGCAGTCCTGGGTATTGGCAGGGTGTGCTCACTGAGGTAACTCCAAGTCCCTGCAGTAGACAGAATGTGGTAGCCCCTCTGCTGACATCACCCCAGCTCCCCTGACACGCTAGTCTTGCTGTCAGCACATATCTCTGGGAGTTTTATGCCTCAACTGAGCAGAGTTCAGAAGTCTGGCTGCTGCTTCTCATGAAGTGCCAAGATAAAAGCACTGCCTGTCTCAGTCTGAACTGCAGGACAGGAAAGTTTACAGCTGGTGGTTTGGGATGTTTTCCCAGCAGGGTGTGCGTTCTAAGGAGGCTGTGATAATAAAGCTTCAGGATTCCTTTCAGGTGACTTCCACCGAACTGGCTCATGAAGGAGAAACAGGAACACACCAGTCCATGCTGGACAAGAATGACGCCGCCTTCCAGCCTCTGCCTGCTTCTGCTTGGTGCACTGGGCATCTTTGCACTTGGCCGCTTCACAAAAGGTCAGAAGAACAGCACGCTGATCTTCACAAAGGGAAATACCATTCGGAACTGCAGCTGCCCTGTAGACATCAGAGACTGTGACTACAGTTTGGCCAACTTGATGTGCAGCTGTAAATCTGTCCTTCCTTTCGCCATGAAGCAAACCAGCTATCATGACCAGCTGACCATCTGGTTCACAGATACGTCCACATTGGGCCACCTGCTGAAGTTCACTCTGGTCCAAGACTTGAAGCTTTCCTTGTGTGGTTCCAACACCCTCCCTACCGAGTACCTGGCTATCTGTGGGCTAAAGAGGCTTCGCGTCAATGCTGAGGCCAAGCATCCCTCCCGGGAGCAAAGCTTGCTCATCCACAACAGAAGGGAAGGCGGTTCCTTGTACAAAGGTTGGCAAACATGTATGTTCATCTCACTCTTAGATGTGGCTCTTTTCAACAGGGACTCATCTTTAAAGTCATACAGTATTGATAACATTTCTAGCCTCACCAGTGACTTTCCTGACTTTTCTTACTTTAAAGCTTCCCCAATGCCAAACAACAAAAGCTATGTTGTTACCATCATCTACTAGCACCCACCCACCAGGAACTCTCAGAAACCGACGGACCATTTGAAGAAGGAGTCTGGGGAGAAGGCCATGAGACAGGTGTGTTTATTCCGTCTCTCAGCCTCCATTTACAACAAAGCCACACCCAAGAGCAGCCGGTTTCCTCTGCTCCGCTTCCAATGCGGGGAGCTCTTTGAGTCCTGAGACATGTCCTGGGGGCCAGCGCGAAGCTAGGTCTTTATAACTGTCAGCCTGAGGAGAGATGCCAGGCCAGAAGGGAGAGAGCAGTGCACACCGGGCACTATTTATTGGAGCCCAGTGTAGGCATGGCCCCAAGGAAGGGATCTTTTCTCAGAATACAGTAATCCTTCCTTATCTGTGTGGGTACATTCCAGGACCCTGATGATGCCTGATTGAGCCAACAGCACTAAACCCTGTGCCTATTGTTTTTTACCTAAATGTAAGAGACGTGTGACAAAATCTAACTTATAAATTAAGATCACTGTGGGACTAACAAAAATTGTAGCATACTGTAAGAAAGTTATGCAAACATGCTTTCACACACTATTACATAGTATTCACTCTTTCCAAGACGATGGCTTCTCTTTGGCATAGCATTGCGGCTTTGCGTGTGATGGCAATTATGGAGTAAAACATGGACTTCTGAATACTAACATGGTAGTCACAATAGTCGGTTTAATAACAGAGACAAGCCACTGAGTGCCTGATGGTTGGGAGTGTATATAGTGTTCCTGTGACAGGCAAGGGGATGATTCACGTCCCAGGTGGAATGGGCAGGAATACATTCTTCACACTCCTCAGAACAACTCAAAGTTGACTTCTGACTTCTAAGTGAAACTACAGATCAGGGACCACTGTGCCTTTTTTCCTTTTCTTCTTCATTTTGTGACATGGCCTGGAATTCCCTGAGTCAAAAATGATAGATTTCAGAGGTTTGAGGACCTAAATTCCTCTAAATGACAAATTCTCTCAGGCCGATATTTTCCAAATAGTTGTGAAGAACAAATGCATTGAGAAATTGGCATTTTAAAAGTGTATTTATGGATAATGGAAAAGTAGAATGTCAAGGACTGGGTGGAACCTTAACACTAAAGAATGCTTTGGGGTTCTAAGAGAGGGCACATGAGTGAAAATACACCAGACAACCACACACTTAACCTCAAACTTTTGCACAAAGTGCTGCTCCAGGCAAGGTTCTTTTCTGGTCGTCCGCCCCCCCCCCCTTTCACAGAGCACAGGCTGGACAAGGCTCTCCGGTCCCCCCCTCCCTTTCACAGAGCACAGCCTGGACAAGGCTCTCTGGTCCCCCCTTTCACAGAGCACAGCCTGGACAAGGCTCTCTGGTCGTCCCCCCCTTTCACACAGCACAGGCCGGACAAGGCTCTCTGGTCGTCCCCCCTTTCACAGAGCACAGCCTGGACAAGGCTCTCTGTTCCCCCCCCCCCTTTCACAGAGCACAGCCTGGACAAGGCTCTCTGGTCCCCCCTTTCACAGAGCACAGCCTGGACAAGGCTCTCTGCCCCCCCTTCACAGAGCACAGGCTGGACAAGGCTCTCTGGTCCCCCCCCTTTCACAGAGCACAGCCTGGACAAGGCTCTTTGGTCCCCCCCCCCTTTCACACAGCACAGCCGGACAAGGCTCTCTGGTCCTCCCTTTCATGTCCTCTACTTTGGTTCGAGCATCTTTGTTCCCTCTATACCCTGACCCCTGTCTCTTATCATTTTCCCTCCCATCCTTCTCACTCTTGCTCCAGAAATCAGAACTTTGGTTACTGTCAGGAGAACTGTTAAGCCACATTATGGATAGCTTGGGGATCTAACAATCACTTCTAATGTGATGCTCAAATTATAAAGATTTAATTTTAAAATGAAATTTTGGTCCTGAGTCCATCTGGAAGCTTAAGATGAGAAAGTAAAGATACTTCATAGTTAACACAAATTCATTATACTTTGATAAAAGGAACCAGAGCAACTAAAATTAACTAAATTGGTTCACCATTACACAAAGAAAAGTTTCCCTTATAGAGACTCAATTTACCATTGATGTGCAATATTTTTAAATGCCCATGGTTCAAAGCTCAAGAGCATGTGCTGCTCTTTCAGAGGCCACGAGTCCAGTCTCCAGCATCTGCACTGGTTTGCTCACAGCCATCTGTGGGCTCCAGCTCCAGAGGAGCCAACAGGAACTTGTACATATGTCACATATGTCACACACACACACACACACACACACACACACACACACACGAATAAGAACTAAAACAAACCATTTAAAACCCATGCCAGTAGTGATACAAATGTCTGAATTTAGAATAAAACAAAGTGGAAACATTTCTGAATTCATGATACCATAATGGTAAGAAATAATTTTACTGTAAGATCACAAGTTAGTCACATTTATCATATTTTTTCCATCTTAACCTTAACATAAAGTAACTCAACCTGAAATTTCTACATTTGCATAATTGACAAGGGATTTGGCCATTCAGACTAATTAATATGGGTCCACAAGGTCAGCATTTAAATTAGGCCAAACAAAGTCTAAACTACAGATTTTAATAGAAAATGTCATGGCCTCATTACTGATATAGTTCAGAGGCAACATTAAAATGAGGAAAAGACAAAGAGTTGGTAAAGAAAAAAAAGAGAAGGCAAGAAAAATGATAAATTCTATGTCTTTACCATCGCTACTGAATACATTACAAACTGAATTTGGATGGAAACCTATTAACAATGTATGAAAAAGTGAAGTTAGAAATTACATGTGCCCATAAAGGCCTTCCATCTGGGAGCTGCTGCTGGCCGAGAGCCATTCACATGTGGGTTATGTGATTTTTTATGAGAACTGTTGTGGGCCACGTAGGTCGGGACCAGCAGTTTGTCACCTGCAGCCAGCTGGTTCAGGGTTAGCTATCATTTTGAAGATCAGGAAGACAGATATCTTCCTTATTTCATATACTTTGAAGATCAGGAAGACAGATATCTTCCTCATATACTCAGGAGATGGTAAACATTGTGCTGGTGTACAGTTGTGAAGCACACAACTTATGAATAATAATAATAATAGATATTATCCTTTATCTCTAGCTCTGTGTACAATTCTCAAAGAATGTTTTGTTTGATTTTTGCCAAATTCTTGTATCTAATGGTTGGAATTGGTGAGAAAATAAGGGTCTCATATAGACCCCATTTGATATTTTCATTTACGTTAGAGATAAATGTAACACTAAGACAAAAATACGTGCTCACTTCGGCAGCACATAGACTAAAATTGGAATGATACAGAGAAGATTAGCATGGCCCCTGCGCAAGGATGACACGCAAATTCGTGAAGTGTTCCATATTTAAAAAAAAAGATACAAAAATACATATGAATATCACTTGTTAGTCAATGATGTAAATACTTTTTACAGAATCCAATAGTATTTTCAAAAACTACAGGAATTTCCTTAATTTGGAATACTATTTGCAATGTAAAAGTTATAGATATGACAAGTTATAAATTTAATAATATCCAACAAAATAAAAAATAAAAAATAAGACTGTATGCAGTTCTTTCCGGTTCCAGTTATGCAAATGTTGACTATTATTAGTTTCAAGCTATTAAGAGAATTGAGAAAAAGCCTCAGTGTGCTGAGATACAACTCAGCAGGAGAGAGCTCGCCGTACAAGCCTGCCTGATTTAAATCCCCAGCACGACACACCACACACACACACACACACACACACACGCACATGCACACACGCACGCACGCACAGTGCATGCCCCTTGTAGACGCAATACTCACACATAACTTCAAGAGCATGACTACAAGTGCAATATAGTTAAGAAAATTACAAACCCACGAATTTTGCTGTTACAGGGTGTGACTATGACTGTCTCCCATGAAATTCAGAACTGATGAGAAAGAGAGCAGGCAAGAAGAGGGTAGACAGTAGACAGTGCGGAGTTCGTTGGAGGTAGAGTAAGTGGAATGCTCAGGCAGGGTGGCGCAGCCAGCTGTTGGAGAGGACTCAGTTACTCCCAGGGACTTGGGTTAGGGGCCAAGCTGCAGCCGTCAGGCGAGTGGCTGAAGTGGAGTGGTAGTGAGGAGGATTATTAAAACTGGTTTAGGCAATCAAGAAGGTGAGGAGGTCTCATTGGAGTATCGATGGGGCTAAGAATAAATGAAAGCATGTTCGCGGGCAGCACCGAGAAATGCAGTTAGAGTGTAGCTAAGATGATAAGCTGTGTTGTCTTCATCTTCTCCATTTTTAAAGTGCAGGCAATGTTTTCATCTAGAAAAGCTTACTTAGAATTCCACTTCAGTTTTAATCAATTCAAAGCTCTATCTCATTCTTCTTCCTATAATCATGCTATATACTCTTCCTGAATATTTATTACACAGCTTTGCTGGCTTCTGGTAAAACTCAAAATATATATACACACACAAAAAGAAATACTAATTCTGTTTTATACCCATAGAGGATATTTATAAACCTGTTGTCTTAAAAAAATTTATGCACTTTAAAATTCTCCCACAGTGGGGAAATAACATATAGATGACAGTAATATAACATAGGCCATAGGTGGGTTCTTTTGAGAAAGGATGCATTGATAATTTTGCTTTTGCACTGGTCATACATGCACTTAAAGTATGCATTATGAATTAGATTGTATTCATTACATTTAGATGATACTGAATATAGTCTAAATCTAAATAATTCTAAAAGTAAGCCTGAATCGAAAAGAACTCTGGTTCTGAGTTACTCTGCTTCTGAGATGTGAGACACTGACCTGGATAGTCAATGCTCATTTTGTACGACATGTTCTAGGAAAAGTACTTCAGGAGACAGGTACTCTGGAGTTACTGTTAATTGTCATGCAAGATAATGTCCTGTCTTCATTCTGGAAATCCTTAAACACTTTCTAACAATAAAGATACTTGATGGCCATTGGTACCTGTGTTAATTTTTTTTTAATGACAAAAACAACCCTCTCTAGATCTTTAAAATCTAGATTGGGTCACTATTAATGGCTTGATGAAAAAAATATTATTTCACTGAATTAGAGTCAGTGGCTAAATTTTAGTAGAGTTTCAAACAAACAGTTTAGAATTGAGGGGTAGTGTTGATTATTATAGAATAAGGGAGATTTTTACTCTCAGGAATTTCAATAATTGTGTAAAATAAATTGACAGATTAATGGGAAGGAGGCTATCATGCACATACCCACGTCTCATAAAATGTGGGACTCAAAGAAGGAGATGAAGCGTTTAGAACACAGTTGACTACAGAAAGGAACAGAAGTTAAGGTTTTTGGGGAGATGGGTGGTGATGAAATTTTTGGTGGGGGAGGAGCAACATTATGGTGAATAATGGTCATCTTGCTCTGCAGGTAAGTCCCTTAAGGTGGTAAAAGTCACATCGGAGTAGCTCATCTGGATGGGACAGGGACCCACCTGAGGTGGCCTCCTTCAGCCTCTCCTCTGTTGTTAGGGTTCCCTAGTTGATGGGATTCCCAGGGAGGAGCTTGGACAGCTGTGTCTGCTTGTGGGGACTCTCTCTTCGGGCTGAAGGAGAAGTGCAGAGAAAGCCTCGCTCCTCCGCATTTCTTTTAATGGGGACAGTGAGGTGATGTTTTTTAGAGAGGCCTTGGATCTCCTTTAAAATACCCCACAAGCCCAAAGCCCCATAGTTTGAGGGTTTGGGTTTTTTGTTTGTTTTTGCTTCACTTTTTCTTTTCTAAGACGTGTTTTCAGCCCAGAGGTGGTGGTGCAGACCTTTAGCCCCAGCACTCAGGGGGGCAGAGGCAGGTGGGTGTCTGAGTTTAAGGCCAGCCTGGTCTACAGAGGAAGTTCCAGGAAAGACAGGGCCACACAGAGAAATCCTGTCTCAAACAAACAAACAAACAAAAGACTTGTTTTCATGTATCTTAGACGGGCCTTCAACTGGAGAATAGATGACCATGAACTTCTGATTTTTCTCCCTCTACTTCTCAGTGCTGGGATTACTTCTAAATAAACATTTTTTAAAATGATTTTTATCATTTATGTATATTTGCCTTCATGCTTTATGTGAACTATGTGTGTGCCTGGCACTCAAGGAGGCCAGAAGGGGTTTAGGATCCCCTAGAACTGGAGTTATTCATAGATGTAAGCTGCCACGTTGGGTGCTGGGAACCAAACCCAGGACTTCTGCAAGAGCAGCAAAGAGCTCTTAACTGCCAAGTCATCTCTTCGGCCCCTAACATGCATGTTTTAAATCACTCCCACTTTTTACACTAATGATGTGTAACCAAAGTGCCTTTAGCCTGCATGTAGGATGGCATGTACAGCGGTACCACATGCATGCAGAGACCAGAAGAGGGCATCAGATTCCCTGGAACTGGAGTTAAATCGTTGTGCACTGCCCTGTGTGTAAGGTACTGGGACTCTAACCTGGGTTCTCTGGCTCTAAACTACAGAGCCACCTCTCTAGCCCTGTTTTAAGGGTTCTGAAATGTGTAAATGAATCACAAACACACCTAACAGGATGTTTGTGATTCTGTAAGGGTAAGATAAGAGTCAAGTTTGGTGAGGAAAAGTTAAAGCGTGTTAGCTCAACTTCAGGTCTCAAGACTTCCAAGGTTCATACTTTTCCTCTGTGATATAGTCTGAAATAGTCAAATTTTCCTTCCATTTGTCTTAGTTAGCATTTTTATTGCTGTGCAGAGACAGACACCATGACTAAGGCAACTCTTATAAAGGAAAACATTTCATTCGGGTGGCTGGCTTATAGCTTCTGAGGTTCAGTCCATTATCATCATGGTGGGGAGCCTGGTAGCATGCAGGCAGACATGGTGGTGGAGAAATAGCCAAGAGTACTACATTTTGCAGGCAACAGGAAGTCTACTGAGACACTGGGTGGCATCTTGAGCATAGGAAACCTCACAGCCCACTCCTACAGTGACACACTTCCTCCAACAAGACCATACCCACTCCAACAAAGCCACACCTCCTAATAGTGCCACTCCCTATGAGATTATGGGGGCCGATTATATTCAAACTACCACACATTTGTTTCTGAAACAAACGCTTTGGGGAAAAAAATAGTTTTACTATTGCTAGCAAACTTTTTTTTTTTTTTTTTAATAGCAACTTTGCTTGCTTGGGAATGACTGTGGTAGCAGGAAGGGGCATCATCTCTGAGGCTTTTTTGTTATTGTTTTTTTCAAGACAGGGTTTCTCTGTGTAGCCTTGGAGCCTTGCTCTGTAGACCCAGGCTGGCCTCGAATTCAGAGATCCGCCTGCCTCTGCCTCCCAAGTGCTGGAGCTAAAGGTGTGCACCACCACTGCCTGCCTCCCTCCCCCTTCCTCCCTCCCTCCTCCCGTCCCCTCTCTCTTGGAGACAGGGTCTCTCTCCCTCTTTATTAATTTTTTATTTTTTATTATTTTCTCTTTCTTTTTTTATTTATTTATTTATTTATTTATTTATTTATTTATTTATTTATTTATTTATTTATTATTTTGGACAGGGTTTCTCTGTGTAGCTTTGCGCCTTCCTGGAGTTGGAGACCAGGCTGGCCTCGAACTCACAAAGATCTGCCTGCCTCTGCCTCCCGAGTGCTGGGATTAAAGGCATGCGCCACCACTGCCTGTCGCTCCTCCTCCTCTCTCCTCCTCTCTCCTCCCCTCCCCTCCCTCTCTCTCTCTCTCTCTCACACACACACACACAAACACACACACACACACACACACCTCGAGATGCAGCATGCTACACACACACACACAATGCAAGGCCAGTGCTACACACACACACACACACACACCTCGGAGATGCAAGGCCAGTGCTACCAATGTCCCCGGTCTCTTGAGCTCTTTTTTTGTTTGTTTTGTTTTGTTTTTTGTTATGTGGGGCTCGCCCAGAGGGTACTTTGTCAAGGAAGACAGCCTATGTCTTTGAAAGTGTTAGGTTGCGACAAAGCTGTAGAAACCAGAAGCATGAATAAATAGAGTTACTGATGACTCCTAGCATCGCCTCTCATTATGAGCGGGAACAGTAACCATGGGAACGCACTTTCCCTTGCAAACCCCAGGCTAACTGGCTCCTCCCCCGGCTTCGCCCCCGCCGCCGCCGCCGCCGCCGCCGCCGCCGCCGGGCCTCCCCGCCTCTGTTTACCCTGCTTGCGCCGCCGCGTGGGAGGTGTCCACTGCCAAGGCTTCGCGTAAGCGCGGTCGACGCATTGCAGCCACCTCCCGGGAGACGACCGACTACACTCTTCCCTCTCATCTCGATGGTCCTCTTTGTGACCTTTGGGAACAACACGGGACTCGGAGGGTTCCGTGCCCCCCCACACAGTCCTCCCGGCCACCAGGGGGCAGCGCAAAGAGGCCCCGCCCCCAGGGCGCGGAGCGCGAGGGAGGCGCATGCGCACCCGACGGTGCGCGGTAGCAGGCGAGCGCCGCGGCGACCCGGCTAGCGCGCTGGCGAGTGCGCGTGCGCCGCGGCGGTCTCCGCGCTCTCCCGTCCTCTCCGTCTGCGAGCCGGTGTGAAGGCGCGGTGCCGGCGGCGGGGATGTTCCGAAAGGCCCGGCGGGTGAACGTGCGCAAGCGGAACGACTCGGAGGAGGAGGAGCGGGAGCGCGATGAGGAGCAGGAGCCGCCGCCGTTGCTGCCGCCGCCGGCCTCCGGCGAAGAGCCGGGCCCTGGCGGTGGCGACCGGGCCCCCGCGGGGGAGTCGCTGCTGGGCCCGGGGCCGCCGCAGCCGCAGCCGCCGCCGCCTCCCTCCGCTCACGCCCCGGGCCTCGGCGCTGAGGCCGGAGGCGGCATCCCCGGCGGCACGGAGCCCGGCAACGGGCTGAAGCCGCGCAAGAGGCCTCGCGAGAACAAAGAGGTGCCCAGGGCCAGCCTGCTCAGCTTCCAGGACGAGGAGGAAGGTAAAGCCCCCGGCCGGCCCACGCGGGCCCCCGAGCCCGGGCTCGCCCGACGGCCGCGCCCCTCTCCCCCGCCTCTGCCCGGGGATGCGTTCCCGCGCTGCCGCCGGCCGCGTCTACGCCGGCCTGTGCGGTCCCTGCTCCGGGCTGTCAGCTCCGGGCAGCCGTCCCGGGTGGAAGCGGAGGCCCGCCGGCTGCTCCCTGGCCCGCCTCTTTGCTGCCTTGCGCGTCCCAGACGCCACGAACGAGTCCCTCCTCGGTTGACTGCCTGCTCCTAGTGCTCTGCAGGCCTCGGGACCGGCCCCCGGTGGGCTTCTCGGTGCAGGCATCCTGGACCGAGAAGGCCGGGTTGTGGAAGAGGGGGACCAGGCGGGGCTGGGGACAAGTGTGGGGCTACAGCCCTGGTTCCGAGTGACCTTGAGCCAATCAGTCCCTCGTCGTTTCTCTCGGTCTCTCTGTGGAAGTAAAGGGGCGGAGCTGATGTCCGCTCTAACGTTAGCTCTTGAAGCAGAAGAGAGATCGGGCTGCAGGGGGTGTAGTATATATCCGAGCGTTAAATAATTTTACTTGCACCTCGATATCACGTTGTGAAGAATGAGATGAGTTTCCAGAGTCTGGAGTCATGATTCTAAAATGGTTCCGTGTTTTTAGAAAGATGTGTGGTTTATCTTTGGCCTCCCTGCTGCTGTTCTGTTTGAACCGGAGGTACAGGTCGGGGTTTGACTTTGATGATACATGGAGGCGGGGGAGGGGTTGGTGAAGTTTTTGTTCTCGACTTGGATTTCCAAATCAAAGATGAGGAATAAATCACTCAAACTCAGTTTTGCAAAATGATTTACTTTAGGCATATTCTTGAAATAACTCATTGTAACGAGAGTTACTCAGACTTGGGAGAACCTTGAAATTTGGGGTATGTTGTTTCAGCTTTCTTGATTTAATATTTTAAGGAAACATTCTGAATATTTTTTCCTCCTCTGGTAGATGAAATAAGCCCAAAATTAAGATTTTTGTGAAGTTCCTTGGGCTACCCATTAAAATTTCAGTTTTATTTAGTTTCTGGGATTGATAGCAGTTTTTTGCTTTTGATTTTTTGAGACAAGGTTTCTCTATGTAGCTCTGGCTTTCCAGGAACTCACTTTGTAGACCAGGCTGGCCTCGAATTCAGAGATCCACTGCCTCTGCCTCTCCAGTGCTGGGATCAGAGGCGTGGGCTACTAAGACTGGCAACATCAGTTTTGGGGGCTATGGCAGGTTGAAATAAACTTTGAATTTCTTAGTGACTTTTTTGCATGTAAAAATATATGTGTGAGAATTCAAGCAGCATGAAAACGGGGAAGGGGAAACATTTTCTGAGTTTTGTTTGCTACAGACTTTGTTTCATTTCTTTTTTAAAGAAAATGAAGAAGTTTTTAAAGTAAAGAAATCAAGTTACAGCAAAAAGATAGTCAAATTGCTTAAAGAAAGAATATAAAGAAGATCTTGAAAAATCAAAAATCAAGACAGAACTCAACACAGCAGCTGACAGTAAGTACTAAACAACCCTTCAAATGGCGGGCCAATGAGAGCTCTTTCCCACAGTGCTTTGCAGTCTGTATTATGAAGTCATTCTGCTGACCAGTGTCCACATTAAGTTGCAGTGCTGTTCTGTAATTGTTTTCAAACTTTTTTTTTTAAGTAGACTATTGCTCCTGAATTCTTGCTAGTGTAGAGGCTATTGTATGGAGAAGGGAGAAAGATTTCCCATTTCAGCCCTAGAGACAGACTTACTCTATTGAAAGTTCCTGTACTGCTATTTTTCAGAGACAAAGTTTTGATGACTTTGGTAGTATTTCCAGTGTAGATTTAACTCTTACAGGACTTTTAGGAATACCGTAGGTTAATGTGATAATATCAGCACTCAGTCAGCATTCCTATCTGACATGAGACCAGGTGTCTTCTTGACACCCAAATTTAAATCTGCCCCCCCCCCTTCTCTTTCTCTCTCGCTGGAGCAAACATTTTCCCAGTAAGCCAGGCCCAAAGCTTAAAATGTTTCAAGCAGTTATATGATTAATGTGCGTAGTCATTATAATCTAAGTTACTCTTTTCTTTTTTTTGGTTTTTCAATCAAGACAGGGTTTCTCTGTGTAGCTTTGCACCTTTCCTGGAACTCTCTTTGGAGACCAGGCTGGCCTGAACTCTCAGAGATCCGCCCGGCTCTGCCTCCTGAGTGCTGGGACTAAAGGCATGCGCCACCACTGCCCAGCCTAAGTTACTCTTATGCAAATGTTTAAGAGAAATCTTTACTCTGTAGAATTAAAGGGAGTGTTTCTCAGATTCTCGGCTGTAGGTATGGCATAAATAAGAATGCTATTGTATCTCATTTACAATGTAGTTGCGGAGACATTATTATGTAAATGTCCAACAGAAGTGTTAGCAAAATGTCCAATGAGGAGGCCAAAGGATAGCTACTTTTTTTTTCCCCCGGAAGGAGGACAACTTCATAGAAAAGTAGGACATGAAGCTGGATAGTTGATTAGAATTCCCAAAATAGAAGAAAGTATCCGAATATCACCACGGAGTAAAAGCAAGCACATTTGACTAGGCATTTGTAAATAGTTGAGTGTTTGAATGTGAAAGACAAGTAGTTGAGAGGTTGTCAAGGATGGCTGAAATGCAGTGAGAGGTTGTAAGGATGGCTGGAGTGCAGTGAGAGGTTGTAAGGATGGCTGGAGTGCAGTGAGAGGTTGGAGTCGCAGCATTTCGTGGCTGGCCGAGGTGCCAGGCGTAGTACAGGAGAGATGGATGCTTCAGCAGTTTCAGCTCAGGGGCTAACTTAGATCCTTAGGAAGTTGAGTAAGATTGATGCTTTCCCTGGCTCTGGGAAATTGTGCATGGGTTAAAAGTGGTTGCTTCTGCTGGGTGGTGGTCGTTTACACACACCCTTAATCCCAGCACTCAGACAGAGGCAGGTGGATCTCTGAGGTCGAGGCCAGCCCCGTCTACAGAGTGAGTTCCAGGACAGCCAAGGCTACACAGAGAAACCCTGTCTTGGAAAACCAAAACAAAAAAAACAAAGAAACAAAGAAAGTGCTTGCTGTGGGTGTGGGAGATGTGGAAACTGGCTTATTTGAGAAACATTCCTAGGGAAAATTGTTACACTTCCCATATGCTTTTGCTATCAGAAGAAGCACCCAAATTAAAGCTTTGTGCCAGGGTAAATGAGAACTGTTGTGTATTATTTTCTGGTGTGGGGAAGGCAGGTTGGGGAAGAGCATTTTTAGGAGAACTTACTATTTTTTCATCTTGGAAACTGTTCCGTTTCTCCCAGAGTCGTTGAGCATCCATCATGTATGGTGAAATAGTTAGTGCTCAGGTCACAAGGTGGAAATGAAGAACGGCCTGGTGGTGTGTTTACCACGTACTGTTAGTTCAGAATCGAAGTAAATAGGAAGTTCTTAAGGCCATCTTTTGTGACCTTCCGGTCTTCTACTCTGCCTGGGTTCTGATACTCATCAGGAACTTAGTGTTCTTTCTGGAGGTAGAACCTCTGTTGGTGTGTGTCACATACTGTCATTGCTGTTACTGAAATGGCAGTCCTGGAAGCTTTTGTTAACACATCATCCAGAACTCTTTGTACCTATAAGTACTTAGGTAGGTAAAGATGACTTGACTTCAAACAAGAGCATGGACTTGAAAACCCTGGTTTTGTGGTATTCCCAACTTAAACTAAAGGCCTCAAAGGAGTCATGTTCAGACAGGCTCTTATCCAGGCCAGGTTGGCCTCAAACCTACATAGCAAGGGTAACCTTGAATGATGGTCATCCTGCTTCTATCTCCTTTCAGATGTGGGCCACCATGCCCAGTTCATGTAGTCCTGGGTCTCAGACCTAGGGCTTCATGCACCCAAATAATAACTAAGCTGCACCTTCAGCTTCATAGGAGGAGTCCTAACAATGATAATTTAGCATTGCTATGGAGAGAATTGCTAAGAGGATAACACAGCCACTAACCAAGTGTTAAGTTGTCCCCATGGGTTGCCCTGGTGATCTGCAGTCATAGTCTGGTACGTGTGAACTTAGTGGAGTCGTGAGATGTACAAGTCTGCCTGTGTGGTTTGGAACTGATGTTTGTATTAACAAATTGCGCTTGGTAAGCTTTATTTGCCATTTATTTTTCTCCCTACCTGAATTTGCCCTTCATAGACGTCAATGTATTTGTAAGCTTGAGGTGTAGTACTAGAAGAAGAAAATACATCTATAAACGTACTAAACTAGTTCATTGTGTACATACACACACACACACACACACACACACACACACACACACAGTCTGCATACTATAAATATAGTGACTTCTACCTGAGAACCAACTAGAGGTTGTTTACCCCTGTATACTCGTTAAGATGCCTGTTTTTAAAAAATGAAGGGAAAACCTCCTCAGAAAATAGCAAATGTTGATAATATAAAGAAATGGGAATATTTATGCACTGTTAGTGCGGAAGTTAAACAACAAATACAGTATGATTTGATTTGATAATACTTGATACTTAGAATCATCAAAATTAATAGCTGGAATAGTTGCTGCCAGGACCTGGACAGAGGAAGAGAACTCTGTATGAATAAACTAGAAGACTCAGGAATGCCACTTGTAACACACTGAAAAGAAGCAGAACCTGGTTCTTGAGGAGGGTTTTTTCGGAAGGGTGTGTGCTCATCTTCATAGCATTCACAACAGCTAGCACATGGCAGACTGTGGTGTGTGTGTGTGTGTGTGTGTGTGTGTGTGTGTGTGTGTGTGTGTGTACATGCAGTGGGACATGGAACCTGGGAAGGAACGTCTGACACAGACTGTAATTGAAGGAACCTGGGGATAGCGTGCCAAAGCAGCTCATTGCCAGCAGCTGCAGTGTGATTCCAGTTCTAGAAGACAAGCACCAGAGATGAGAGGTAGAACAAGGCTTCCAGGGACGGTGGGGATGGACGTGAGCTCTTAGGACTCCTCAGTGTATATTTTCAGTTGAACAGTATGTGGAGAGTAATGGGAGTGAGTAGTAGTGATGGTTACACAGTATCATAAATGTATTTAATGCGAACTATAACTAAAAATTACAATACTTCGACTAAAATAAAGAGAATCTGTAGTTCAGAGTTAAAAAAAAAAAAAAAAAAAAAAAAAAAAAAAAAAAAAAAAAAAAAAAAAAAACAAAAAATCTTACAGATTAAAATCATTTGGAATGTGTGTGTGCATGCATGCCACAAGGTGCATGTGGAGGTCAGAGGATAACTTGCAGGAGTCAATTCTCTCCTTCTACCATATGGGGAGTGAGGATGAAGCTCAGGTCATCAGGCTCACAAGACAGTTTTATCTGCTGAGCCATCTTCATGTGATGTGATATAGTCAAGTTATGTGTATTTTACCACAGCAATAATCGCAAAAGTGGTACAAGAACATTAAGATTTCTATAGAATCATTCATTATTTGAGTGCATCAGATCTATTTTCAGTCTGAGAAGCCATTGTACTTAGTGGAGAAGTAACGAGGTAGCCCAGAGCTCAAGGTGGCTCAGAGGGTAAAGGTGCGTGTTGCCAGTTTGGGCAGCCTTTGTTCAGTCCCTAGTAACCCACAAGTAGAGGAGAGATTTGATTGCTGCAGGCTGTCCTTTGACCTCTATGTGTACACCGTGGGACCATGTGCCTACACACATAAAAAATAAATACCAAAATTTTTAAATAAAAAGAAAGAGATACTTGATCTAACCATGTGATTGATGAACTGATTTTAAAGTCTTGGGCTTCAGGGTGCACTTGAAAGGGAAGTCATGACTAACCAGGTGAGGCAACACGTGGAAGAACACCATTCCAAGTCTGAAAGAGGATGATGGGAGTTTTCTTGGCAAGGTTGCAGAGAGCATCTTTCCTTTTAGATAAATAAAGTACTGCTCTACTCCTTAGTTTGTGCTCGTTGCTACGGAATGAGCATTATCAAGGTCAGTGGCTCAAGGTAAAAACACTTGGGTTTTCTTGATCTTTGCCTGGAACAAGTGATATTAGAGAGTCTGTTAGTTTTAAATATTATAACCAAGACGGTTGATCACAAAGATGAGCACATACTGGGAATGTAGTCTTCAAGCAGCCTTCAGCTTAGACTGGAGTTGATAACTGGAGAACTCTGTCTGCATTCCAGAGCTTCCGTCCTGCTTCACATGTCGTTGTTCTTGGTGTCACGTAGTTTCTAACTTGTCTCTGTGTCAGTTCTGGGCTCTCAGCACTATCAGGTTTTCTCTGCTTCATGGTACATACTTGAACGGTGACTTGTGATGGTTGGGTCAGGCTTGTGCAGTGTGAATGTAATTGTTAGGGTCTCTTCCAGATGAAAAGGCACATTTATACGGCCACGCCACTCAACCATCAGATACTTTGTTCTCAACAGAAAGCTATCTTGAATGGGTCTCGTGTTTAGTGAGGAACTGATACAAAGTGGAAAATGAAATCAAAAGTGTGAACAGGCTCGGCAGCTAAGCAGCACTTACTGCTCTTGCTGAGGACTGAGTTCAGTTTCCAGCCCCTACATGGGGTGACTTAAGACAGCCTGTGACTTCAACTCCAGGGGATTCAGTGCCTCTGGCCTCTGAGGGTACCTGCACTTGTGTACACACCCACGTCCAGACAGACAGACAGACAGACACACACACACACACACACACACACACACACACACACTGTACCTAATTACGTAGTTAGGGATAATAAAATCAAATGATTAAATAATACCATTACCAGTGAGGTTTTAGAGAAAGATAGTGATAAATTTTGATAAATTTCTCACAAAATTAATTGAACATCATTGTTTCCCTGTTTCCTCTAAATTGTATTACCTTTACGCACATGTCTACTGTGCTATTTCATATTCACGCTTGAGTTAAGTACTAGAAATAATGTAAGTTTTAATGGATTGAGCTCATGATTTAATAAAAAGTGCCTTGATAGTTTATCTGAGTTTCTATTTTAAATAAATTTCAATTGTTCTTTTCAAAAATTCAGATGACCAGCCTTTGGACAAAGCATGCCATGTTAAGGACGCAAATCCAGAAGATGGAGTTATCATCAGTGAGCATGGTGAAGATGAAATGGACATGGAGAGTGAGAAGGAGGAGGAAAAACCCAAGGCTGGGGGCACCTTCTCAAATGCTTTGTCGTCTTTGAATGTTCTTCGTCCAGGTGTGTTTAAGTAGCTCTTAGATGAGCCCTCCAGGTAACTGCAGTAGTAGAAGGGTTAAGTAAGTGTGTTTCTGATTTGGACATCTTTTTAAGGCAGCCTCTTTCATGTCTGCAAATGTAGAAAATAAAACAGAAGTTCTCCCACGTTTATTATTGCTTAAAAATACTTTAAAAATTATGTGTGTATGTGTGTGTTTGTGTATGGTTCTGTTCGTGTGAGTACAGGTACTGAGGAGGCCAGAAGAGGATGTTGGTTCCCTTGGGGCTGGAGGTTGGGAGCCACCTGCTGTGGGTGACCGGAACACACCAGGGTCTCTCCTCCAGTGAAACAGAGGGGCTCAGTAAACGCCAGTGGTCCTGAGCTGCTTCCTCCCCGCCCACTGTCAGATAAAGACTCTTAACTCTTTACACAGCTGTTTCAAAAACCACAACTAATTGCTGTTATTTTTATGTGTAGTATCCTATAGGAAATAATACACTAGATAATCAGTTTTAAATCAGTGCTTTAAGTAGCCAAGTTTAAATTACGAAGAAATACCACTTGACGTTTGTAAACAATTAAAGATGCCTCTGCTGGGTTGGGGAAATTGCGACTCAGTCTGGTCACTAGTTCATCAGTGGGATTGCATGTAGACTTAGGAAGGGACACCAGAGCCAGTGGTAACTATGGAGCTGACAAGACTTACCTTGGATTATTTTACTCTTCCTGTTTTTAAGAAAATAAGCTTCATACCCAGGTACTTCCATGTTTTATCATTCTTAACATTTGTTTCCAGGAGAAATTCCAGATGCAGCTTTTATACATGCTGCAAGGAAAAAGCGCCAACTGGCCCGGGAACTGGGAGATTTCCCGCCTCATGATAATGAGCCTGGTAAAGGCCGCCTTGTCAGAGAGGATGAGAATGATGCCAGTGATGATGAGGATGATGATGAGAAACGCCGAATAGTGTTTTCTGTGAAAGAAAAGTCACAAAGACAGAAGATCGCCGAAGAAATAGGTAACTTGATGAAACCTGATAGCAAGCACACAGCGTTGCTTTTCAATGTGATTTGAAACTGTAACATTTACATTTTTAACTGCTTTGCCTTATAGGACTGTTCTTGCTCGAGCACAAGTATGTTCCATGCCTGATAGGTTTTCAGCATTTCTTGGGTAACCAGTATTGTCTTAAGTACTTGTGCATAAATCTATATAATTCTCTTAAGTATTCTTAAGCCGTTGGTTTTGTGCTCCCTTCGTAGAGTTAATGTCAAGCTTAAAAGAAATTAAGAAACCAAAAATTGTAAGCATAACATTAAATTCTGCTTTAGCTTTAAAGAAGGGTGCTGTCATTAAAACAGGCAAGATCATGAGTGTCAAGGAGATGAAAATGGACTTGTCAGCAAGATGAGTACTGTGCTCAGTTCTTGTGGTAGGGTTTTTCCTTCCTGCTGTTGGATATTGATTCCTTTTGTCATGTCGCAGGTATCGAGGGGAGTGATGATGATGCATTAGTAACTGGAGAACAGACGAAGAACTCAGCCGGTGGGAGCAGGAGCAGATTCGAAAAGGAATTAATATCCCTCAGGTAGGAAGACTTAGACTTGGAGAAGGAAAAGAGAAGTCCATTGAAGGGGTTTGTGGCAGACAGTCATGTTGAGTCTTTACCACTCCTTCCTCATCATAGTCAAAACATTGGCATGTACTTATGTATTCCTATTGCTTTTAGAAGAACTGCTTTAAGTTTCGCCTTTTATAGTAAGAATGGTGGACGAATGTCCAGTTTCTGCAACTAGTCCTTCAGCAGCAGCCTCGGGAAGCCCATGACAGAAGCACAGTCTAGAGTCAGAAGGTGGGGTTGGGCCCGGCACTCACTAAGTTCTCCAGCTGGTTCTGGTGAAGGCTGAAGTTGGGAACACTGCCTTGAACCAGATGTTGGGGGTTTTAATTTCAAAGACAGTTTCCCGGGTATGCAGACTAATGAGGTTGGTCAAAGTGTCTTCCACAGTAACGAGTTTTGTAGCAGCATGCAGAAAGTTGCATAATGTGAGTGTATTTTACTGGTAGTGTTGAGAGCATAGCAGAGGAAAAGCCTTGGACTAGTTGCAAGAGTCTTAGTTAGAACTTCTCATTGCCTGTTTACTTTCTGACCAGAGGCAAGTCACTTAACCTGGTAAAAGATTACCTGGATCACTCCATCTCTAAACTCTTGAGAATCTGTTTTTCTGAAAATCATTAGAAAAAGAATAATGATTTTTATTAAGATCTAAGAATTTATACAACTCAATGTTCATTTGATTTTCAAGACTTCTGCATTTACTTATTTTAATTCCTATTTGGAAGCTGGGTATAATTTTTTGCTTCTTTTGTTCATACCTCTGTATATTTTTTAAGTTTAGCTATTAGTTTTCTCATGCATCCATTTCTTTTCAGGTTCAAGCAAGTCAGCCCACTGAAGTGAATATGTACTACCAGAACACTTACCAGACAATGCCTTATGGTGCCTCCTATGGCATACCTTATAGTTACACAGCCTATGGATCATCAGATGCCAAGTCTCAAAAAACAGATAATACAGTCCCTTTCAAAACTCCCAGTAATGAGATGGCTCCCGTTACTATTGATTTGGTAAAGAAACAGCTTAAAGACAGGTAGGGCAGATCAACTTCTTAAAGACCTGTCCGCTTGCTTTCTGGTCCCTCAGGCAACTTGTAGTCTGGGGTAGCAGATGCAGAATGCCGACAAAGAAGACTCACTGGCCTACCTTCAAACGCTAAACAGAAGATGACTTCGTGCTTTGCTCTGCTACCTTCTTGGATTACTACTGTGGAAGCCTCAAAGTTATTAAAATGCCACTCCATGAGCTTGTCGAAGACAGTGCTGAGTGTGTACCTCTTGGACTCTGAAAGTGTAGTCAAGAGATGGGGGGAGACGCAAAGCAGGAGATTTTGGTTAGCCCTCCAAATAACTATTTGAAGTCTGTAAACTGCCTTTTTAAATTGATTTTTTACTTTTTTTTTTTTAATAAGAAAAGCAGTACAGACGGAAAGATGCATTCCAAGTATTTTTATGTTCTAATGGTGGAACTTAAATGCATTATAATATTGCAAGAGTCCTGATAGCATTGGATTCTAGATGTAAATGTGTTATATTTATCCTTTTGTGTTCTTAAGGTTGGACTCGATGAAAGAATTGCACAAAGCCAACCGACAGCAGCATGAGAGACACCTGCAAAGCCGCGTGGACTCCACCCGAGCTATTGAGAGACTCGAAGGGTCTTCGGGGGGCATTGGTGAACGGTATAAATTTTTGCAAGAAATGCGAGGGTATGTCCAAGACTTGCTTGAGTGTTTCAGTGAAAAGGTAAGGATGCAAAATTACTAATCTCTTTGAATAAGGCAAAAATAGGGAGGCTTTTCATAGAGCATCTTTTAATTCTCAGAAAATAATCCACTCACTCACCTTAGAATGCTGAAGTCATGCTTCGTTTTCTTTAGTCCATTAGTTGAGGGCACCACAGAGCCGTGTACAAACGAAAGAGAGCACCTCTGTCTCGGTGTCAGGTTAGGTCATTGGCCTGTGATGAATGGAGACAATAAAGGGAGTCACCTGACAGTTTCTTGTTTTTATAGTTGAGGTCTTAACGTTTATTTTTCTTCTGTTTTTTCAGTACTTGTAAACACTTAGAACTGTTTATTAGTAGTACAGTGCATGAAAAGTTTTTGCTGGTTTTTATACTGGATATTTTGGTGCTATTTCTGTTAGTGGTTTCCATCTAACTAAACCAATGCTTCATTCATTCCAGAAGCCATTCATTATCCTAAGTTTTTATTCATTGAACATTTCTCATTCCTTCTGGACTCATTGCTTTAGCATGACGATTGATAGACTCTTTTGAATACATTTAAATAATGCATATGCTAACTTCGCAAGTAAGTTCCTGTTGGTTGGTTTGTTGGTTTGTTTTTAAGATAAGTGTACTCCACACATGTCATGCGCAGACATGTACAGTGATAATTTAGAAATGTGCAGGGGGGGGGAGCGGCAGGACGGCTCAGCAGGTAAAGGTGCTCACTGTTGAAGCCCCGTGAGGATGGCAGGAGAGAGTGGACTCCAGAGCTGTCCTCTCACCTCCACACGTGGACAGAGGCAGAAGCACCACACACATGCGTGCACACACACAGCAATAAATTCAAGGGAAAAATAGACGGCTGGCTTGTAAGCACTCATGTACTTAACCTTATCTTTGAAAAATTGAAAAACTTAAAATCATGGTCCTTAAATATTCTGTCTCAGAATCTCAGATAGGAAGGCACATTTTTCTTTATCACTAACTAGACTTTCTCTAGACTCTCTAAGTGTAAAATACAGTTGGATGGTTTTTTGTAAATGTTTACTTTACTACAGTAAAAACAAGGGCTTTAAAAAGAACAGATTTGTCTCTCTGATGGATCTTAATGTTTCAGTTGTGTGGTCAGATCTGGGGTGGTAGCATTCATCAAGTCCTCTCTAGCACTTAGCATGGGTTGCTGTGTTTGTGGAGGAGCACTTGCAGTTGTGATATTCCTTGGGCCGGTCAGTTGCTTGGGGCCAGGAAGGAAGCATGAGCTCAGCTGTCTGCTGAGCAGGGGCTGGAGAAGGCTGGAAATGGGATGTCCATGGCAGAGCCAGCGAGAGTAAGGACCTTTGCCTGAAACAATGCTGTGTGTGGGGGAGTGCTCTCTGAGACCTGCTTCTTCAAGTGTCTTGGCTTTTACTTTAGAGAATTTACAAACTTCAGCACTCAAAATTGCAAACATAATGCTAACATATATAAAGTTAGATTACACCATCCCTGGTTTAAGAAGAATTAGTGGGACATAGTACCTGTTGTTGATTTATTAGTGTGTTTCCTCTCCTGATTACGATGTTCTTGGAGAAGTCTACGTCAGGTAGTGCTATATGGCCATAGAGTGAGTCACTTAGATATTTTTGTAGCAGGTCTAAAGCCTTACATAGTGAATACATTTTCAGTAAAAGGAGCAGATAGTGCTGTGTTTCAGAGATGCATTCTTCCTTCATTTTGACATCTCATATACGTGCATCCAGTTGTATGTGCTTCTGAGTGAAAATGTCCTGAGTTGTCATCCTTATAATATTTGATAATAAAAATTTAAAAATAGGGACAATTAGATAGATATGAATGTTATGTTTAGTTATGTTGTATAAATACTCTTTCAGAGTAAGTTAAACATTTCTTTTGTTTGTCTTTATGAAAGTTAGAATGATTTTTAAACTTGAATCATCTGTCAAGTCATTTTAACTTCCATGACTTAGTTCCCCCTCCAGTCCTCTTGTTAGGTTTTCATCTTCAATTTGCTCTGAAATACAGTAACAATGATAGTTTTTAGTTTGGAGAGGATAGAGAGGCTAAAGAAACTGTCCTGGTGCAAGCTCTTGAGATAAGTCGATATTATAAACTTGAAAAGAGATTAAAAGCCAGCTTTAAGCTTTAGTTGCCAGAGTTGTACCTCAGTCAGATAACCCTTTATGATGCCAGCACACACAGACTTGAGTTCTCACAGGAGAGATGTCCAGTCCTAGACTAAGAGGGTGCATCTGAGGGACCCTTGTCTTTAGTCTTGATGACTGTGAAAGGCAGAAGTAGGAGTCCCAGTGACATGGCAGTGATTGGGAAATAAACATGGCAGACTGGATAGTGACTTAAACTACAGGATAATGCTGACTTGCGGACATTGTTGCCTGTGGTGTGGCGTACTGAAGAAGAAGAAGAAAGTGCCTCCACAGTTTGACCTTTCTGTGAACATTGGCTATTTCCACAATGGAATCGTGCACGAATACAGAACTGCTTTGTTACAGACGTCTTTGTATCCCACCTGCCTTTTTTATTTTCCGTTTACAGTCTGTTCAGTTCGGGAAGATGCAGTAGCACTTGGTGCCAGTGTTCCCAAACGCTAGTGGTTAACAGTTGTACCAACAACCAGGAAACTAGAATTTCTGGTTTCCTGTGTATGTGTAGTGGTCCTTAGTGTTTTGTGAAAGTTTCGTAGCATTTGGTTGTTTTATAAAGTATCTATAAAGAAAGACGTTCTGGTTTTTTGTTTTTTGTTTTTTTTATTTAGATGTATTCATTTTGTACTAAGTAAGTTAACTAAGTGTATTAGGCTGGAAGATTTTGTTGACTTGAAAGCTGATTTTATTACAAAATAAAGAAAACAGGTATTTGCTAGGAGGAGAGACATTTCAGAGTTTGATTTCAGATTGGTTAGTAATAGGAATCTTATTTACCCTTTTAGTTTGATTGTCAAATGTATAATAAAGCTGCAGACTGGTGTAACATTACAGGGCACTTGGTATAGGTGCGTAAGTGGTGGAGCAGCTTACAGTTGATGCTGAAACAGATCTGCTGCTGTCTGCGGTAGATAGGGCCATTGCAGCAGATTTTGGCAGAACACAGCACTTTTATCAGATGTGGTGGGTGCCTGTAATTGCAGCATTCAGGAGGAAGAGACAGGAGGAGCTTGGCTCATAGTGAGTTCTAGACCAGCTGAGCTGCACAGAGAGACTTCATCTTTAAAAAGAAAACATAAAAAGAAACCTAGAGAATTGCTATGTAGATGATGTTGCTGGAAAGTGTAAACTTAGCAGACTTGTAAACACACCTTTCTCTGAAGAGAAAGCACCAGAAGCTTACATTTCCTGACTTGTTGGAGCGCACAGAAACAGTGCACTTGTTAAGTTACCTTGGCCGGGATGGCCAGAGCCTGGCCTGTAAGAAGGCGCTTCCTCCCTTAGAAGTGACTGCTGCTCTGCTCGTGCTGGGACTCATGCTGGGTTTGTCCATAGAGAGTACTTTTTCAGGAAGCCGGAAATAGCGTGGACCCTCGATGAGTAAGCAGCTGAGGAGTGTGGTGTTACGGAGTGTGTTGTATTTTTACAGGTGCCACTGATTAATGAACTTGAATCAGCAATACATCAGCTGTACAAACAGCGAGCTTCCCGCCTTGTCCAAAGACGACAAGATGATATTAAAGATGAATCTTCGGAGTTTTCAAGCCATTCAAGTCAGTCCATCTTGAAGGTTTTTATTTTTCATTAAACAACCTTGTTTACTTAGTGCAGACTAATTGAAAATTAGACCTTTCTCTTTTAAAAAGCTTCCTTGTCCATCAGTTAGGTAGATCAAAAGTTGTAACGCATGGACTTGGATTATGTTTAAGAATCCGTATGACTTACCCAAGGAGCTGAAACTGTACTAATATTCTGTCAGTCTACTCTTTCCCCTTTAGAGCATAGCAAATACATGATCAGTGTTGCCTTAAACCCCGTCTCTGCCTGATGGACAGCCCACCCCACCTCTAGTTTCATTCTGTTCTGGACACTGATACAAATGCTGGTTTTGATCACAGCCGAGATGCTGAGTTAGGGACCTGGGAGTTGTGGGGGGGGGGCTGTGTTGGGTGGCACATGAGAGCTTCAGGAGTAGAGGAGTTTTTGGTTCTGACCCTCTGGGTAAAGCAAATACTTTTGTATTTCTTTTTCAATGTGCAGTTTTTTCTAGTTTGCTATATATACATATTGTGTATTTCCTTTTTTTAGTCAGCTAATGTCTACAATTCTTAAAATTTTGTGGAAAATGTAGAAATTGAATTATGTATGACATGAATTATGAAAAAAAAAACCCTCAATTAATTGGAAACCTTTTTAAATTCCTATAGTTGAGATTCTTCAGCCAGATGCCTTAGAAAATGTTTTACTTCCATTTCCCTCATCACACTCCATATTCTTGGGTGGTCTGATGGGAATTTCCTTAGTGTGGGTTCCTCAGGGTTTCTTTGTACCTGTGCTACTAGTCTCTGTATGTATCGCAGTTACTTGACATGCTCATTTAAATCTTCCGGTTCCATACCTGGAGATTCTTCCTAGGTCCTTCCTATCCAGAAATCTGCATGTTAAACAACTGCTCCGAATGATTCATAAAGAGCCTCGTGCTGTTTTTAGAATAACACATAGCCATCCTCCCAGTCAGGCATTGGATCCATGGCAAGCATCCTCCTGTGTGTCTGATGGGTGTTGGAGAGGTATTAAGAGAAGATACAGTGGCTCTCAGATCTGACCCATGCACATTGAGCTGTGAGCCATTTGAATGGCTTTGGCCTGGTTTTGCTGTAAAAGTTTAAATTACATCATTGACATTGGGCACCTAAATGACTAATGAGTCCCTCCCAGATTACTTTTGATCCAGAGAGCCAGATTTCGGGGGCAGATTACAGGTAACCATAGTACATCTAAAGGAAATAATTTCCTCTTAAGTTAAATGATGTGAGCTATGTATCACATCCACTATCCTTGCTGTTTATAGTCTGTTCTTCGTACTGTGAGGCAATATAGTTACTTAGAATGTGAAGTGAGAGTTATATGATGATGCATGGTAATTTGAAAAGTAGAAAGTGCTCCAAGAAAATGGAAAAGTGAAAAAAAAACAAAACAAAAAACCACTATTCCTGAGGGATATAATTGACAAAGATTTAAGGAAAATCACACGAGACATTAAGGAATCAATTCGTTGTCTTTTTTTAAAAGAACAGCATCAGGCTTATATTTTATATAGTTTTTACAGAAAGGAAGGAAGCCAAATCTTGAGTTTTTGATTTCTCACCTGTTATAAGTTGTAAGCTCTAGAGGATACTTCTTAATATCAGCTGTTTTGAAAGAAGAATAAAAAACTCAGTTTGAAAAAGTCCATTTTTAAAAATACTTCTAGAATAGTTTGGAGATACTGCAGAGCAGAATTTAGGGTTTGTTTTCCTGTTTCTCATTTCAGTAGCAAAATTCTACATGAACAATCTGCATGAGCTTTAAATGGTGTCATTCATCGTTTGTGTGTCTGTCTGCCCACCAATCCCTTGTTCTGTTTGTTTTCTTTTCAGTAACTATTCTGTATTTTCCAGAATGTCTTAAGTAGAAATGAGGGAATGCAGAAGACATTTTCCTTTCACCTCGTACTCTAAGCAAGTTTGTCGAGCCACTGACCGAGTGGTCATTGGGATCTGTTGGAAGCCCTTCTTAGTTCTCACATGATCCACTGACCGAGTGGTCACTGGGATCTGTTGGAAGCCCCTCTTAGTTCTCACTGATGCACAGAGAGCTTCCATCCTTGCTCTTCTTTTTAAAAAAGAGTTGTTTCTGTTTTTTAAATTCTGTGGATTTGTGTGTGTGTGTATACGGGTATGTGCACTGAGTGCAGGCGCCCTTGGAGGTCAGAAACAGAGAACCCCATAGCTACAGTTAGCGGGCTGTTGTGAGCTCCCCAATGTGGGTCCTGGAACCCCAACTCTGGGCCATCTTTCCTGTTCCCGTCTTGTGTTTTCTACCTGAACAGGCACTATCTCCTCCAGAAAGACCAATCCTAATAACGATCAAAGAGACCGAGGAGACAGACAGCTGTTTGCAGTAGGGAACCTCAAAGCTCATTATAGCTTCAGGGAGATAATTTATGGGATATGTGGTGCTGGGGCTTGAGTGTAGGACTTCCTGCCAGCAGGCAAACTGTTTGCCAGCTGACCTGTGTGTGTCCTTGGCCTTGGTAGCTGGTTAACAAAGTGTGGGTGCTGTGAAGGAATAATGAACCACCTTTTTGAAACGAAAATGATGATGCTGAAATGAAACTTTAACTAGGAGAGAGCTGGAAAGTAAAGATAGAAGATTACCATGGAGCTTTCAGAAGGAGGGCTAGACTTTTCCCCAGAGGAGTTCAAAAGTGACAAGGGATGCCTTATACGGAAAGAGCCCTGAGGGAGAAGTTTCCCTGCTCAGGTGTCAGTCTTGACGCTGCCCTAAGAGGAGTGTTAAATACACTTCCGTGGCTAAGAGAGCATACATTAGTAAACCCTTGACTGCAAAGCTGTTATGTCTTTCTATATGTTTCTTCGCTGTCATTTTACATCATTCAGCATCTTTCTTAAAAATACTATTTTTTTCCTTTGCATGGATAATGTGGATTTTTCGTTTGTTTGTTCATTGTAATAGGATAAGCTACTCCAGTTCTTAGGCAGAAATAGTGAGTAAGCCCAGCAGTAGTTGTGCTCTTAGAAATCAGTTTTAATTCTTCTACTTTTTCTCATGGAAACTCAATAATTCCAAGATTTGTTCTATACTAAAAACCTATCTAGTCCTATATTTAAAACCTATCTATTCATTGCAGAATCTTGCTGTGGGGATTAGCAGGCAGTTTTATCATAATGGCTTGTTCAATGCAAATTCTTTCCTCGTGATTGTTGAAGGAAGACTGTTAATTTTAACTGTTTGTTGTTTTACAGATAAAGCTTTGATGGCACCCAATCTTGATTCCTTTGGACGGGATCGGGCACTGTATCAAGAGCACGCAAAACGTCGGATCGCAGAGCGGGAAGCCAGGAGGTGAGTCTGAAAACACTGGCTGTGCATTGTTAAGAAAACTGGATTTTGTTTTTTAATCTAAATTAAAAAAATCAATGTTTGTTAACTAGGACTCGCCGTAGGCAAGCCAGAGAGCAAACCGGTAAGATGGCAGATCACCTCGAGGGCCTTTCCAGTGATGATGAGGAGACCTCCACAGACATCACTAATTTCAATCTGGAGAAAGGTTAGACTTTTATGTGGAAACCACACTCATCAAATTGTTCTCTACTTGGTTAGGCTTTTGATATTTTTTCTTTTTAGTGAAATTAAAAACAAAATTACTCTTATTTATTTGTGTGTATGTCTGCATTCCACCATGGGCTTGTGGAGGCCAGGGCAACTTGAAAGAGTTGATTTTCTCCTTCACCGTGTTAGCCTCCCGGGATCAGACTCAGGTTATCAGGTTTGGTGACCCACTTAGCCATTGTGATGGCCCTTGTAGTTTTTAATCATGAAATGGATAGAATTTTTGTGTCTTCTGTAATAAGCATTACAGTTCTCAAAAATAAGAGTTAACAGTGTTAGGAGATTGAATTAATACTTGTATACAAACCATGTGTTGGAGCCGTTGGTCCAGTCACCTGAAGCTGTCTGCTCTGAAAGTTATGTCTCGAGAGGGATGTGTTACTTCACCCAGGGAGTGGTACAGCTGCATGCTGGGCCTTTCTAGGATGTTCCTGAGTAAACGCTCTCCCGCCTTTGGCTGTAGTCATCTGGATTATATTGACTGGGCTATTAGAAGACCTTACTAGTTGTGACATCCCCCCTCTGTTGAAGTACTAGGGATTGAATTCAAGGTCTCACACTTGACAGGCAAACAATCTACCACTGAGCCATAGTCTCAGCCTTTAAACATACATTGTGAGACAACCTAAGTTACCCAGACTGACCTTGAACTTGTGGTCCTCTTGCCTCAGCTTCCTAGTGTTACCAGACCCAGTTTCTCTGACTTGGGGTTTTTGAAACAGGGTCTCATAGCCCAGGCTAGCTTCAGCTCATTTTGTGCCCACGCTGAGTTTCTACTCATTCATTACCTAGTTAAAGATGTTCTTGCACTCCTGCAGGAGTCTTCCTGCCTCCACTTCCTAAATGCTGGGATTACAGGCTTGCTTCACCACAACGAACTTGGACTTTTTTATAGCCAACATTTGTGGACGTGTGGAAAATTGGAAAGGATGATGAGACTCCGCATTGGTCCGTTATCCAGACTGAAGATGCTGACATTCCACTGCTTTGCTTTCTCTCTCTGTGTGTCCGTGTGTGTCAGTGCTCCTTTGGAAATGGCTTGCTGTAAACATCATGACATTTGACCCACAAAGAACTGGGAACATTTTCAGTTCTGTCTGTGTGTCAGTCCCAAGGATTGGCCCCAGGTTGTGGGGCTTGGGAGTAAGCTCTGTACCCTCACCTCCTGTGTGCTACGAACACTAAGTGGTATTCTGCTGCTTTCAAACCTTTTTCTTTTTCTTTTTTTCTTTCTAGATCGCATTTTGAAAGAGTCTAGCAAAGTTTTTGAAGATGTCCTTGAGAGTTTCTACTCAATTGACTGCATTAAAGCACAGTTTGAAGCATGGCGTTCAAAATACTACACGTCCTATAAGGATGCTTACATTGGTCTTTGTTTGCCAAAATTGTTCAATCCTCTCATCAGACTGCAGCTCCTCACCTGGACTCCTCTTGAGGTGGATGGTTTCTACCACTATTCAAAAACAATGTAACCTAGGATTTGGGTAGTTTTTGCCTTAAAAGCTAGAGAGGGAGATAGAGCATAGTCTAGAATCAACTAAGATAGACTGTATCTTAGGTTAACCTGTTTTTAAACAGTTTTTTGATCTCTTCAAAAGCTTTCTTTGTGATTTCAGTGTATATAAAATTTTATTCTTAGCAAAAATTATGTGTATTAACACTGGGTTATAAGCAGGAAAAGCAAGAAGTTAGTCTTTTTATCCCAGGAGCACTTGGTTCCTGTTAGGAAGGTACACTTGGGCAGAGAAATGGAAAGGGTGGACCGAACCAGTGAGTCTGAGGATGGAGTCAGGAGGGCGCATGGTCTTAGTGTGTGAGTTGGGAGAGTAGAACTGTTGGTCCCTGCTTGTAACAGGTGGGATTGGGTCTTCGTGAGTTACTGACATAGTGATTGACGTGTACTGATGAGATGAGAAAACAGTAAGGGAAAGGGGGCTTTCAGTGGAGCCTCTTCACAAGCTAAAGGAACTTGAACTCCAGAAACGGCCCAGTTCCTGGAAAGTGCCTGCCTGCTCTAGTAGTTTCATCCTGTGCATGCGTGTTTCAGTAGCCTGCAGAGGTTCGAGGCTGTGGATTGGAAGTCTTGTGTTGTTAGCTTCTTCCTCTGCCCACAGCTTTTAGCTTTCTGGACTTCTTGAATGCCCATTGCTGTCCCAGCTCCCCAGAATTGCTGTGTCCCACATAGGATCCAACCCTGCTGTGTGTGCTGTCCTGAGCTAGCAGTTTGCCTCACCTCTGTCTTCTCTTAATGATCATGGTCCTGTGCCCCTTCTGCCGCATCTGAAAACAGTGTCTTGTATATTTTGTCCAGTGCTTGTTGGTTACAGCTGAAGGGTAACTCTAACAACTTTTTAATATGTTTTAGGCAAAATGCCGTGACTTTGAATACATGCTCTGGTTTGAATCTCTGCTGTTCTATGGCTGTGAAGAACGAGAACAAGAGAAGGATGACGTTGATGTAGCTCTGCTGCCCACCATTGTGGAGAAGGTCATTCTTCCCAAGCTGACAGGTAGATTTCGGGAGGGGCCTCATTGTACTGGGTTTCTCAGATGTGCCTAGAGTTCTTAGTCCAGTGACCATTTCATCATAGATGTTACATAATCCATGTTAGGCATCACCTGGTTGGCCCAGGGGTGTTAAAGGATAGACATTTCTTAGCCTGAGGCTTGAAGACCACTTTGCTAGGGGATATAGACTAGAGAGCAATAATTGATGTTTCACAGCCTCAAGATTGCTTGATGCCAAACTGAATAGATGTTTTGGGGGAGTCATGCACATCTGTTTTATTTGTTTTCTTGAAAGATTAGAAATTACTGTTACAGAAACCCATTTAATTGTTGAGAGGTTATCCGAATTATTTAACATAATTAAAAATAATTAAAAGTCAAATTGGAATTTAATTAGAAATTTTGGTTGTCTGAATAAGATCTTTTGGGATACAAAGGACTACAAAAGTCAATGCTGGTATTTATAACCAAAGCCTATCTGATATTAAAAATAGCTGCCGCTTTTAACATCTTGTCTCTTGTTTCTCAACAGTAATAGCTGAAAATATGTGGGACCCCTTTTCTACAACACAGACCTCAAGAATGGTTGGAATCACACTGAAACTAATAAATGGCTATCCTTCAGTGGTCAATGCAGAAAATAAAAATACACAGGTACTTCAGTTCCTATGCTTGGGAAGGTTTATTCCTTCTTTTGAAATGGGCCAGAGTTTAAGAGAAGGAATGGTTAATCCGAACCAACCAGGGATCTGATTGATTCTCCCAGTTGGGTAATCCGGGCTGTTAAAGCCTGGAGTTTGTCATACAGGTGAGCTGCTAGTTTTCGGTTGTGCAGATCTCTGGGGCAGAAAGGTCCCATTCGTTGTCACCAGCACAGCCCACTTGCAGTTCCACCAGTTCAGCATCCCTGTCAGAACTGTACTGGGGGAGAATAGAAAGTAAAAGCACTAAGGAGTTCATCGTTGATGATGGGAACTGAAATAGCATATTAAAAATGGCCAGCTGCACTTACAGGTAACCCCCAGGTGCAAAATTGCTTTCACTGAGCTGACTGGAAAAGCCTTTCATCGTTGTTGAATTGTGACTTTCTAAAAATGATCTATGTTAGTTTTAAATCTTTATATAGTAGACTTGAAGTTAA
Organism: Peromyscus leucopus; assembly: GCF_004664715.2. Lineage (NCBI taxonomy): Eukaryota > Metazoa > Chordata > Mammalia > Rodentia > Cricetidae > Peromyscus > Peromyscus leucopus. The sequence goes on from NC_051073.1 coordinate 7,717,197, forward strand.
AAAATTTGTAAATAGCTTTACTGATTAGTAATTGCTGAGCGGTTATTTGGTAGAGTTGTGAGTGTTCAAATTATTTAACATAATTTAAATGTAGTTCTTTTAACTCTGTAGGTATACCTTAAAGCACTTTTACTGAGGATGAGAAGAACTTTAGATGATGATGTATTCATGCCCTTATATCCCAAAAAGTAAGTAATTCATATGAACATTAAGTGTAACATTCTATGCTTGCTTTCAGAGTCTAAACTTGAAATGATATAAACTTTACTTGTGTAGCATAGAATTCCCTATCTCAAAATTCAGTTTTGTTTTTTGGGTTTGTTGCCTGTATGTGTTTTGTATGGGCTTCAGACTCTTTCTCTCTTTTTTTAATCTCTCCAACTTTGCCTGTCCTCGCCCATTTCTCTCTGCCCCCCTATCCCTGTCCCCCCTCTCACTCTCTCTCCATCCCTGTCCCCCCCATCCCTGTCTCTCTCTCTCTCTCTCTCTCTCTCTCTCTCTCTCTCTCTCTCTCCCTCTCCCCCTCTCCGTCCCCCCTCTATCCCTGTCCGTCCCCCCCCCTCCCTCTCTCTCACTCTCTCTCATCCCTGCCCCCCCCCTCTCCCCGCCATGTGTTGCTTCTGAGATGAATGCTAAGTAAGCGCTCTGCCCTGAGCCTCAGCCAAGCTGCACACTCCTGAGTTCTGATCTTGTTTGTCTGTGGACATTCTTTTGGGTAGGAGTGAAAAAGCATTTACTTATACAATATTTGATTGTGTTTTATTTCTCTTTTAGTGTCTTAGAAAATAAAAATTCTGGGCCTTACTTATTTTTTCAACGACAGTTTTGGTCTTCTGTCAAGGTATGTATTCATAGACCATCTAAAAAATTTAGAATTTTTTGAACTTTATGTAGTATATTTGAAAGACTTTATTGGTGTGGTGTCACACACAACCAAATATTCCAAAGTTTATTTCAGTTTGATGTTCTCACAGGAAAATTTGAAAGTAAGGCCCAGGCTGTCCCATAGGCGGCTTAACTAAGCCGCAGCACTGAATACACAGATGTGTTCAGCAGTTAGAGCACCGGCTCTCTCATGCGTTTTAGGGTCCAGCATTGGTCAAGACAGAAGCCTTTCCAGTGGAGGTTACAGTGCACTCAGCAGGTAGATGGCAGACAGATGGTACCAGCTGTGGTATCGATGAGGGGCCCTAGGGAACCCAGATGGGCAGCTCTAGCATTGCGGTAGGAGATCCCTCTCCAGGAAGTGAGCCTGAGATTGTGACACAAGAGGGTTAAATAGAATCCAGGTAAAGGAGAGCAGGCTTTGATAAAGATTAAACAAGTACAGAATGGCCAGGGCTAGGAAGCAGCAGTCAGCTAAGGCTTGTCTTTATCCTGAAGGTTCTAAGAAGCCATCTAGTTCTGTCTCTCCATTTGTCCTTGGAGTAATTCACACACATTTGCTCTTTAGTGCATAGTTCCATGAGTTTTCATAAAATACACTTGTCACCACTACCAAGATGAAAGACACACCTCCCCAAACTCCCCTTTGCAGTGTAGCCCCCTTCTGACCACCTCCTGACCCGTTTGAGTTCTGTGAGTCTACAGTAGGGTCCCCCTGAGCCTTGCTCTGCGTTAGTGTGTGAGAGCCGCTTCATTAGTGTTCAGTTCGCTGTGTTTACTGCAGGCTGGAGTCTGTAAGGTGCGGCGGGGTCTAAGAGTTGAGTTCTTGGTTCTCTTTAGTTCCTTTCCTAGTTAGGAGGACTTGAGATGGTTTCCGGTTGGAGTAATTAGGGGGAGAGGCCATAAGGACTTCCTGAGTGTGTGAGCTCTTGTCTCGTTTCACTTGAGTGAAGACGCAGGGGAGGCGTTGGTGGTGTTGGTGTTCGCCAACAGCGTGTGAAGAGGTTGTGTTACTCCTTACTCTCCATTGTCTGCATTGCTTAGTGGTGTAGTCTGATTTCATGGACTTAACTTGTCTTCTGTGTGTTCTCAGGTATTTTGCTCATGGTTAAGTTTTCTTCTTACTGAGTTCAGTTAGTTCTGTGGTCTGGAGGAAACATAGGGAGATGATTTTTGAACTTTGTCTCTGGTTTGTCTTTTAACTTTTCATTCAAGTATTCCAAATGTAGAAGCTCTAGTGGGTTTTTGTTATTGCTGAATTGGGGTCTCATGTAGCCCAGACCTGTTTGAGAGACTTGCTGTGTAGTTGAGGATGACCCTGAACTCCTGTCCTCTCACTTCCCAGTGCTGGAGCTGAGGCTGCACCACTTGCCATGATGATGCTGTGCATTGGGCCTTGGACCCAGCTGCGTGCCAGCTGAGCTGAATTCTCAGCAGCCCAGGTTCTCGTTTGTCTCCTACTATTACGGTTGTGTGTGCTTCAGAAGACATACTCAGAAGTATTTTCCTAACAGAACCGGGGACTTTCTCTCCTGTACCTTGAAATATCATCGTTTTGGGTTTTACATTTAGCCATGTCATCTGTTCACATTTTCCTTTTAGGGGCTGGAGAGATGGCTCAGTGGTTAGGAGCACTGAGGACCCAGGCACTCGCGGTGGTTCCCAGCGCCTGGAACTCCTGTTGAAGGGGATGAAGCGTCCTCTTCCGGTCTCCTCCAGCCCTGCACAAGTGTGACGCACAGACACACGTGCAGGCACGAATCCATAGTGCACAAGATTAGGGGAATCACAGTGAAGGTTGCAGTTGAGATGACAGGCCTGGCTTAGATCCCTTTGCTCCACTGCTCTGTGGTGTGGAGACAGTCTTAGCTGAGAGTTGGTGAACGATGTGATGGCCACTTGTAAGGTGACTTTGCGTGCTGTATAGAACTCACGTGTTGAATGAAGTAGGTTGAGGATAGTGATAATGAAAATTGGAGCTCATTTTTGTTACTTGTTTATTGTGCCACACCCTTTATATTGAAACCCCGGAATGTCAAGTAGACACTCACTGTCATTCTGTGTGTAGGTCAGGGAGGCACAGTCTGACCTGCCGTGTCATTTCATTGGTAAGACAAGATAGGATCTAATTCAGGCCTAAACAGGGTTCTGCAAGAGAAAGAGTTCTGAATATCCTCAAGCCTCCATTGTGTGTAATGATTTTCCTCTTAAAGGGAAGAGGGATTTTTCTCTTTATGTTGTCCTCAAGAAAATTGAGTGGAGATACTCAGATCATTTTTGTAGGTTTATTTCTGTTACGGAATTCTGCTTGAGAAAAGATACACTAGTATGCTTTGCTGTAATCACTGGAGTAACTGGAGTGCAGAAAGAGGGTAATAGATTTGTGGAGTTAGAGAAGCGGACAGGTTGGATGGAGGTGAAGTCAAGTTACTTGACAAAGAGGCCAAGAATGACCAGTGTGTGCTTCTGGCCTCAGTAGTTTGCTGCATAATGCTACCATTTACTAAATGGAGAAATACTGGGAAGCTAGACATTGTGAGGAGATGGGATGAGGCTTCCATTTCATAACAGTGTCCTTTATTTTATATATACATGTCCAGTTTGAGCAGCTGGAGCTGTCCAGAGGGTGTGACTCATACAGTGTGGGGGTTTGTCATCCATGCTGTGCTAGAGTCAGAGGTTAAGTCCTGCTAAGGCCTGTGGTACCAGTTGATCTGGGAGTCCTTTTACACTGACAGGAAATGTTCTCCTGTGTTGACCAGTATGACATCCACTAGTTACATGCTGCTACATTCATGGTCTAACTAATTTAAAGTGAAATTCAAGAGTTCTTTTACTGTAGGAAACATTTAGATACTTCAGAAGTGTTAATACTTTGTCAAGGCTTTCATCCTTCTTATTTTTGGGTGTTTTACTATGTAACTAATTTACTTTGTACTTAATAATAATTGCTTGATATTGCCTCTCAATAATTCTTTCTTTCTTTTTAGCTATTGGGAAATTTCCTTCAGTGGTATGGCATTTTCTCAAACAAAACTCTTCAGGAGCTGTCAATAGATGGCTTGCTAAATAGATACATTCTCATGGCTTTTCAGAATTCAGAATGTGGAGATGACAGCATCAAAAAAGCCCAAAATGTGAGTTGGATAACATATATTGTAGTTTTAAAGCATGCCCATCAAAGCAAATTCAGTTTTCTTTGTTTAAAGAATAGGATTTTTATAAAATTCCCATTGACAATTGAACTTGGTATAAAATTAGCAGTTAAACTAAACATGTTACATCTTTTTTTTTAACCCCAAAAATAAGATAATTGATCTTAACCAAGAGACCAAGAAATGATACATGAAAGTATGTCTGTCTATATATGTGGTTTTGTGAGTGTTTTTGTAGGTGTCAGTTACATTTTTATTTTAGGAGTCATTTTCTTCATGGTTGATGGTTTTGAGCAGTTCAGAATAACTGCTTTTTTTCTCTCACTTAAGTAATTTTAATATTGTTGGATTTTCTACTCACAGTCATAGGTTACAGAATTTGATGGTTTTAAACATATATATGTAATTATTAACAGTTATAACAATCATTAAATTAATATAAATTTGCTAGTAGCAGTATCTTTTTTTTTAACCTCAAACTAAATCTCTGACATGTAGTCTCGATACCTTGAAAATACTAGTGTATATTTTTTGCAAAGCCGAGTGTTGCCTGGCATGGCTAGACCAGGACTGTAGTGTCAGGGCATTCACACTGACCTTTTGCTGTTGGCTAATCTTCGTGACCTAGTCCAGTGTGCCTTTCAGTTACAAAGTCAACATCTTCACTGGCCGAAGAAATACCCAACTTACAATTAACCAGTCTTTTTAGTCCCCTTGAGCCAGAAGAGTGCTTCATTCTCGCTTGACCTTCACTACCTTGACATCTCTGGAGGGGACAGGCCAGTTATTTGTAATGTGCTTTTGGTATGAGTTTCTCTAAGCTTTTCATAAGATTCAGGGTCTGCATCTGTGGCAGAGGTTGTTCCCTGTTCCCTGGATGTGGTTATCCCTTAGAAGTAGACTCCTGCAACCATACAACGAGTTCCCTCTTTTTTTTTTAACTTTTCTATTTATTCTTTCTGTCTTTCACATCATGCCTCCTGATCCCACCCATGTCCCCCACTCCCCCCATAGAACAAAATAAAATTTAAGAGAAAAAAGGTGTGGGAGAAAGAAGGAGAAAGTCTCATGGGAGCTGCAGTGTGACACAGTCACGCAGGAACCCCTTTATCCATACATTTTTACATGTGTTGGGGTGCCGGTCCTGTGGACCCAGGGCTGCAGGATCTCCATGACACAGGGCAGCAGCAAAGGGGTGTCCAGAAACCAGAGGCCTCGAACCAGACGGACGACTCTTTGTGATGAACATGTCCCCTCTTGTTACGATAGTGCTTTCTTTCTGGAATGAGATGTTTTGACGCATTTTATACCCACTGAGTCCCTGGGATAAGTCATTCCCTTGATTCTTAAAATGGTCAGCCGCCTTTACCTGTTCGGATAACAGCTGCCCATAGTAGACTGTCCTCTTGAGGGATTCAGTCTCATACTTCTTAATCCTTGGCACTAAGGCCAGAATGTCGCAATCCCCTGCTCACTGGGTTAAGGCTCTTGCTGTGTACTCTATCTCTAGTGTCGATAGTTTTAATCTTACTTTGGGCTAACTGGGTTCCTACAACCAACATAGATACTGATCACTGAAGTTTTCAGGAAGGAAGGGACGAGGCTAGGGTACTGTATTTATACATGTGTTTTTACAAAGGGAACATGGTTTGCTTTAGTCACATTGATAACTGAAAAAAAAAAAATAGGTAACCAGTTATCAGTTTTATGTGTATTTAAATATTTGGCAACTATTTTGTTTTGAGTGTCTGATGTATTGTAAAAAATCAGACATTAGTATAGTTAATATAGGAAATCAGGTTTTTAAAAAGATTGATTATATAGCAGTAAATAATAACCATTATGTAGCTTTAGCTTTTTGACATTTTCATTCTGTTTTAACTATTTCATTTGCATCTTCTACATAGGTAATCAACTGTTTCCCCAAGCAGTGGTTTGTGAATCTGAAAGGAGAAAGAACTATTTCTCAGTTAGAAAATTTTTGCCGATATCTTGTACATTTAGCAGATACAATTTACAGGAATAGTATTGGGTGCTCTGATGTGGAAAAAAGAAATGCAAGGTAATTTATTTTTTCAATTAATGAAATGATAATCTAGAGTTCTTTAGTCAGATTTAATATTAAATAATCAAGTGGAGTCATTTTAACTTGTTTCTTAATTTATTGTTTAAACAATTCCATTACATTATATCTGTGTATATGTAAGATGTACTCTGATCATATTCTCTTAAATTGTACATTTATTTACTGTTACAAACCTACCAAAATACACAATTTTTGGTTTGTACAATTTTTGTCTTTTTTTCCAGTGCATTAAATTTGAAAGCTTTTAGAGAAAACTTACAGTAAGGGTCATGCCTGGAGCAGTGGATAAATTTGTATTTTTGTCTCCTGTGAAGAATTGAATAGATTGAGAGGTTTAGCATGTAGTGATCCTTACTTAGCCTATGAGCTTTCATTATGTAGATGTAAAACCTGGAAAGAATGGCCACTGAAATGTGGACTGAGTTAAAGTTGAGTATTTGAGAGCTTTCATGCTCTCTTGATCCATATTACAGACTAAAGGCCATTTCATGATTGTTTTGGGAATAGCTTGTGTCTAGTTTCCATGAAAAATCTCTAGGAAAGAGCCCGGCTTGGACCCAGGTGTGAACCTCAGCTTATTAGGCTGAGGCAGGAGAGTCTCAGTTCAAGGCTTGCCAGGGCTTCAGAGTGAGCTGAGGGCTAGCCTGAACGCTTTGTAAACATTGGTACAATTGGTGCTTGTTAGACATGTGTTGTTTTCTCTGTACTGAGTAACCCCAGAGCGAGGCTCGGAGACGTGTACTTACTCATCCATTCAAGAATTCTGGTGTTAATAACTCAGTTTCTTGATAATAAGGTGGATTGATTTAAGGCAGGACTGATCAGGAAAGCAGGACTAGGCTTTATTGAATGAATTTTAAAGGAGTTGAGGTTTGGCTCTTCATAAGCCGATGATGAAGACAAACGTTTTCTGTTGAAGTTGTACTCCACAAGGGCTGGGACTCTGGTTGGGAAGCAGAGAGACAGCTTAAAGGGGTTTGGGATCATAACTGCTTTTCTTCCTAGATATTGATGAAAATCATTTATCAAAATAAAATAGTTTCTGTTTAGAATGAACTTCCTGTCTCTGGGCCAGTCACTTAAACCTTTTGAATACATAACCGATAAAGGTTCTTTTCCCATTTATTTGTTTTGTTTTGAGAGTGGTGTCCGTACTGCTGTGGTGCGTGTGTGGAGGTCAGGTCAGCTGGCAGGGTTGGCTCCTGCCTTCCACCATGCAGGATCTGGAACTGACTCCGCATTAGGTTTGGTGGCAGGCAGTCTACAGTGAGCCATCTCGACGCTTGAAAACGTGCTGTAGCTTGCGTGTCTTCTTCTCAGTGTTTGAAAATGGATGCCTGGAAAAGTTATTTGGCAGATTCTCTAAGGTTGTAAAACCAAGAACAAATTTTATTTCATTATAATATTGTGATTTTTTTTTTCCTCTCTCTCTTAGAGAAAACATAAAACAAATAGTAAAACTTCTTGCAAGTGTTCGGGCTTTGGATCATGCTGTGTCTGTCGCAAGTGACCACAATGTGAAAGAACTTAAGTCTCTGGTGGAGGGAAAGTAGATCTGAGACCGGAAAATGTTTGCTTTGCCCATTCCCAGTGTGTAAATTTTGTACATATGTAAAGTTTCTTAAACTGTAAGATACTGATTCTTGTTTAAATACAAAAACATTATATTACTACTGTGTCCTTCAATGTGATTTCTTCAGAACAAAGGAATTCAGATTATTTCTAGGAGTCTATGAATGTTTTCCTTACTGCCTGTCATACTTTGTTTATGGAGGTATTTTGTATCGTCATAAATTAACTTCGTTTAAGTGTCCTCTATAAACGATGTGTGTGTAGTGTCAATTGTATAATTACGCATATATGTATGTATATATTTATACCACCCTGGGTTTTCATGCTGGAAATCTGGGGGTGTTTTTCTACAGAGGAAGCTTTTTCACAACAGAAAATGACCCAGGAGCAGTCGCTGAGGAACTGCGTGCGGCCGCAGCAGAAGGGCTGGCAGGGGGTGGTCGTCACCCCACGTCAGCTGCATCACTGTCGTCACTTGTCGCTGTACTGCCTTAAATGAGAGCTGAGTTACAGGCTTTGTCACTGAGTGAGTGTGGAACTTCGTGAGTCAGCCTTGGAGCACATGTGGGTTTAATGTGAGCGAGCGCTAGGTGATAGAGCAGTCGAGTTCAGGGTGGGACATCAGTTTAGTTTTTGACAATAAGCCCACAAACTAACTGCATGGTTTAGGCTGACTGTCCTTTGTCATTCATGATTTTACTCCCTGCCCAGCTTACATATACATGAATTTCTATAGTCTCTCCTATTTTAAATCCCACATATGTGAGTTATATATGCAATAAAGAATATGCCTTGCTGATTAGACGCACCCAGGCAATTTACTATCGGTGGTCTTCTGTAATATTTATACCACATTGTAAATACTCAGAGAAACTTGTTTTAAAGTTAATGCTTTCTGATTCTGTGGTTTTCAAAAGAGGAACTTTTTGGAAATTAAGGACTATTGTTTGATAATTATATGTGTAATTATGCTATAGCCAAGCATTAAATTAATTTTTAAATACATCCTTTGTTGTATTTTGCTGGTGACTTAACTTTAGAGTATTTCAGGTGATTCATAGTGGGAGGCTGTTAACAGGCCAGCATGTACTCTTAAAGGCAGGTAGTTAATAGGATGGTGTCCTTCGTGCCCTCCTTTCTCCTGTCGGTTTTGTGTGTTTGCAGGAGCATGGCTTAGCTCAACATACTCATTTTGGGTGAGTCTTTTGTTAATACTTTTGTGAGCTCCTAAATGGAATGAAACTTTGAGAACACTCATCCGTCAATGTCAGTGGAGTAAAACAAACACAAATAGGTATTTGGGCCTTAAACTGTGTTTCCAAACCTGTCACATAAACCATCCTTCCTGTATGTTTTTAGGAACTCTAGGAAGAAGCACTCAGGCTTTCTATCCTAGCTTTTAGGATTAGGCTTGAACACTATCCCAGAACTCTGATACAAGATGAATGTAGCACAGAACTGTGCATTGAAAACGTGGCCTTTATGTCTCAATAGAAGTTTTTCATTCCTAAGTGAGTAAAGACACTAGAAAGGGAATCCTCACTTGCTGTGTCACATACTAGTTGAGTGTCTTAAAACAGTTATCTCTTGAGTGCTGAAGGCCAGAAATTGGAAGTGTCACCAAGGACCGTGAGTCCTACAAAGGTCCTCAGCCTTGGCTTGGTTCTCCAGTCTGCCATGTTTTCATGTCACTTCATGAGTATCTGGTTCCCCTCTGCCTCCTTTGTAAGGGTACTTGTGATTTCATGACGGTCACCTGGGTATCCACCATCATCTGCTGAATATCCAAAACTCAGGTTTCTTTGCCCAACCATCTACCATTTGCTGGTTTCAAGTATCAGAGTGTATTTTGAGATGGTTGTCACAAGCCTCACTCATTGCTCATTTTCAAAGTCAAGAAGGCATTGGCTTCTCTGCAGACCTTTATACTGTATCACTGAAGTATTTAAGTTAGCCTATCATAAAGATACCATGATTCACTCAAAAATGTGTACAGCTGTTTGGAAACGCTGTAACAAAGTATTAAATAGGAAAAGAACAACAATAAGAACTGTTTAAAGGTTGGTTGCTACTATGTTTTTCAAGTCCTGGGCTTATTTTATGATTAAAAATTATTTCAAAAGGATTTGCGAAAGCTATGACTTAATACTAGAGATAAATCCTGTTTCCAATTTAATTTGAAGAAAGAAATGGCAACCTAGAAATTTGAATCTTAGTTAAAAAAAAAAAAAAAAAAACAAGAATAGGCAGAAGGCTTGCTAAATTAGGAAGAGCCTACTGCCATGATTCCCATCTTGAAAAAGGGTTTCTGATATAGCCTCACAGATTCTTGAGGTGGAAGTTTGATTACATCTCCACTTAAGGGTGATTTCAGATGTCAGAAGGGCTGGGGATGCCCCCAGTTTGTAAAATACCTGATATGCATGAAGTTCTGGGTTCAGTCCTAGTCACCACATAAACCTTGTCACCAAAGGCACACCAGCCTCGGCTCTGTGTTACTTGGTCTCAAAAAATAAAGTTACCTCCAAGGTACAATTCAATAACTCTCCTGAGCACTTTTTTTTGTTGCATATCATATACAGGCATCACATTCTCACCAACCTTTTTTTTTTTCTTTTAAGAATTGTCCCCACCTGAAAGGGACACTTCTTGAAAGGAAAATGACTAACCACAGTCCTCTCAAGCATTTTAATTATCAGTGTAAGTTTGTGGTTACTGTAACCACAACAAAAAGCAAAAGCTTTTCTACGGAGACTAAGTGAAAAGATCTCAAAACTAAATTCAAGTGTGTTTCTCCTTGACTAGAGATGGCTTGTGTTTAGTTTGCTTATTAGTATTTTGAAACCAGGGTGGATTTGTCTTCGATAAAATGGAGAAATGTTAAGTCACATGATAGAGCCTGATAGAGGAAATGATTTTGTGCAACACATCATATTGTGCTTTTGGGGAAAAAATAAAAAGGGGAAGAGGCTAGTGAAACATGAATGCCGGGTTGCTCGGGTTTTCGATTCCTTTCTAAAGCCCTATTAACTACATCTTTCTTCCATTGTTGTCTCTTAAGTAGAAGCAGAATAATTCTGCCGGACACAAATCATAGGCATGTGTCGAGGGGAAAAAAGGCGTGAAACCGTGTGATGCCCTTAGTTATAAAATTCCACGGTTGGCAAATCACTAAGTGACAGCCATGTTTTGTTTAGCCGCCTTGAGCTCCCGGTTGCTGCTTGCCTCTCTCTCCTCCACTGCATTTAGCCAAGCACTCATCCGCAGCCCCTGGAGCTCCGAGAATGCACAGAACAGTCAGGGAACAGTCTCCTGCTGCCTCCCTGTCGCCAGACACCATGGACAGCTCTTCGGGAGGCACCCCGCCCGCGCTGCTGGCAGACAGCGCCCAGCCCTCCCCTCCCGCCGCCCGCCCGTCGGGTCCGCGGAGGCGGCAGGGGGTGGTCCCGATGCCCGATTCGGGCACGAATCAACTCGGGCCCCCACGGCTCTCTCCCGCAGTCCCTCCCTATTGCCCGCGGGGAGGGCTGGCGAGCTCCGGAGACTCCATGCCAGGAGGCCGGACCCTCTCTCTGCCGGGTTCCCCTGCCGTGCGATCCGTCCGCTCCCGCGTTGACTAAGGCGTCACGGGGACCCAGGTCGCGGGGGCTGCGGGACCCCGGTGGCCCGCAGGCGCCCGGCCCGGCCGAACGGCCCCGCGTGGGCGGAAACCGCTCCGCCCCTTCACCCTAAGGGGCGGGCCTTCCGCCCCCGGCAGCGGCGCAATGCGGAAGAGCTGGGCCTGCTGGAGCGGAAGTGACGCCTCCGGGGGCTGTAGCGGCGGCGGCGGCTGCGGGAGAAGGAGGAGGAGGAGCCGGAGGAAGAGGTGAGGCAGCCGGCGGGGGGCGGGGAGCGGGGAGCGGCCGCGGCTAGATCCAGCGGGCTGCCGGCCCCGGCGGGTGGACGTTTCCTGAGCGGTGGCGGCGGGTCGCAGCGGGGACGTGAGCGGTGAGAGGCGGCGGCGGGGCGCGAGCGGCTGGTGGCGAGGAGACCGCCGGGCGGCGGGTGGCCGCCGTGACAGCGGCTGTCACCCTGCGGGCGGGAAAGAACCCCGTCAGCACAGGCTCCGGGGCATCTCCTGAGGCGCATAATGGAGGCACTGGACTGCCCGGTGCCTCCGTTTCCCCGGCTACCACGGAACCCATCGAGCCGCGCTGGGATCCATTTGTCACCATGACCTGCGTGACTGGGCGGGAGGCGGCGGTCACCTGTGCGGCTTTCCCTGCCCTTCGCCGCCGCCCTAGGGAGTCCTGGGCGGTGTGATGATAATCCCTGCCCTCCTCCGGCCCCCTCCCGAGCTTTGAGGCAGCCTGGTTAACCTTCCCTCCCATCTCCTGGCCTTTTCCGCCTAAGGATCAACCTGAAGTTTCCCCATCAGTCCCCTTCCAGTAGTGACAAATCGTGAAGCAGGAAGCTGATAAACAACCCCAACTGAAAATACACTCCCGATTTGATTTTTTTCCTGGGGATAAGCATAAATGGGAAATTCACCTCATCCAAGCCTGGACCAGCAGTGTTAATACCCTGCCTTGCCTTGCTGTGTCTTGAGAATTGGAAGCGTTGCCTTTTGCCTTTTGGCAAAAATTTGGTGACGCCTTATCTTTTGGAATAAATCGTTCACCCCTGATTTCCCTTTTTCTCCACCCCCACCTCCATCAAACTTGGCAGGGAGGGACCACTGGGTGTCTAGCCGTCCATTCGCTTGACTCGGCTTGGTTTTCCACAGGGCTGCCTCTGAAGAAAGGAGGATGGCGTTCAGCAAAGGATTCCGAATCTACCACAAATTGGATCCCCCACCGTTCAGCCTCATAGTGGAAACTAGGCATAAGGAAGAATGTCTCATGTTCGAGTCTGGGGCTGTGGCTGTGCTCTGTAAGTCACGTGTTTTAGCCTAACTGATTATGATCTCTGTTTTGGTTTGTAACTCTCAAGTTTAACAGTTTATAAAAAAAAAAAAATTCTTGGAAGCCTTCTTACTGAATTTTATCTGATGGATTTATTCTTTGACTTAATTTGAATGAAACCTTATTTCCTGTAAACTCAGACTTAGGTTTTTGTTGGGGGGAGATGGTAGTTGGGTTGTTTGGGGGGATGGTAGTTGGGGAGGTTGCAGATTTTGCTGATAGGATTTTGTTTTCCTTGTGTTCTGCTTCTAGAAGTGTATCTTTTTGTAAAATATTGTTGCAGTTATGTCTTATCACATTAACCCAATAAGACAGCTTGCTTGATACCTGTAAAGCACAGAATTTTGCAGGTCAGTTTTAATAGTCATGATATTTTTCTGTGTATCTTATGTTAAACCCTTTACTTTTGTTGTTTTTTATTTTTATTTTTTTATATGTTGGTGTGCCCCCCTGAACATGTGTGATATGGGAGGGTCAGATTCAGATCAGGCAAGTGTTCTACTACTGATGGACTTTCCAAGTGTGCATGTGTGATATGGGAGGGTCAGATTCAGACCAGGCAAGTGTTCTACTACTGATGGACTTTCCAAGTGTGCATGTGTGATATGGAGGGTCAGATTCAGACCAGGCAAGTGTTCTACTGCTGATGGACTTCTCCAGCCTAAGTGTTTATATTTCCAGTAAAAATTGCAAACTGATTGGTTTCTAAAGAAAAGGACTTCTTGTTGTAACACACACACACACACACACACACACACACACACACACACACTAAAGTTTGGGATAATTTGTGGCAGATGGATGAAAATAAAATACTAATTAACATTATGCTTTATTCTTTAATTTTTTTTTTTTTTACATTTAGTTATTTATTTGTGTGTAAGTGGGGGCATGTGGAGTTCAGAGGTCAGCTTGTGAGAGTAGGTTCTCTCCTCCTATATGTGTTCCAGGGATAGAACTCAGTTCTTTAGGCTTGGTGGCAAATTCTTTTTACCTGCTGAGAACTTCTCAATGTACCCCATACTTCATTCTTAATATAAGACTCAGGCAGATAACACTAGTTTTGGGTTGTCTCAAGTATGATTTTTTTTAGACAGATTTTTCTAATGATAACTATTTGTTCTTATGATTGATTTTTTTTCTTTTTTTTTTTTTTTTTTTTTTTTAAAGCAATCTGTTATAGCCTGGCCCTTCATGCTATAGCCAAAGCTGTTGAACTCCAGATCCCCCTGCCTCCATACCCTGAGTGCTGGGAATACAGGTGTGCACCACTGTGCCAGGTTTCTGCAGTGCTGAGGATTGACTCAGGACTTCGTGTATCTTAGGCCAGCACTCGGCCAGCTGAGCGACATCCCTAGCCCTCTGGGTTATATTTTTCTCAGATTGTTTATTGATCATATTATATGAATTAAACTAGTGTTTGGGCTGGAGAGATGCTTCCATGTACCATGAGGACTTGAGTTTGATCCCAGCACCCTCCTAAAAGCCTGGCCTGGCACTACGTGCCTATAATCCTAGAACTGGGAAAGCACAGACAGGGACCCTGGGACTTTGTGGTCAGCTGGTCTGCCAGGTTCTAGGCAAAGAGTCTGTCTCAAAAATAATATGGAGAGCAGTAAAAGAAAACACTTGATATCAATATCTGCCTCCATACATACTCTCCCAGTGTGTGTGTGTGTGTGTGTGTGTGTGTGTGTGTGAATGTATTTAATATATAATGAACATGTAATAAAGGAAAAAACCTGATCTCTGGCCTCCATGCATACTCTGTGTGTGTGTGTGTGTGTGTGTGTGTGTGTGTGTGTATTTAATATATAATAATGGAAAAAATATATCAACCTCTGGCCTCCATGTATACTCTCTCTCTATATATATATATGTGTGTGTGTGTGTGTATATACATATATGTGTGTGCATGTGTTTATTTAATATATAATAAATATATAATAAAGGAAAACACCACTATCAACCTCTGGCCTTTATGTATACTCTGTGTGTGTGTGTGTGTGTGTGTGTTTGTGTGTGTATGTGTCTGTGTATTTAATATATAATGAATATATAATAAAGGAAGACACCTGATGTCAACCTCTGGCCTCCATGCATACTCTGTGTGTGTGTGTATTTAATATATATATTATATATTGCTGTGTGTATATATGTGTGTGTATAATATAATAATGTTTGAAACACATATTTACTAATATAATCTCTAAATATTTCAAGTATTATTCTTTCTTTAGACTCGGTAAGTAAAGAGCATAATGTCCTGACCCATGCATATATGATTTTCAGATTGGTTCATGTGTAACCTGGCTAAAATAGTAAAATTTTATCCTAGTAGGGAAAATAATAGTGGCATAATGAACAACTCTCAAGCAAAGATCAGTATATAACATATATATATATAGATATAGATATAGATATATATTTGGTGCATACAGTAACATGGTTTGAAGGGAGAGGCAAAGGGATAGATACATCCCAAGAAAAAGCTTAAGTAATATTCAGTATGAACTTCATTGCTCCAAATTGGTTTTTATGCGTTAATAAAATGAAAATGCCATGCTCCAGTGTTAATCCAGCTAGCATACATTCTCATACTAGAGATGTGCTTACACTAACGAATACTGAAATGAAAACATGAGATTGGGGGACTTTGGCTAGTAATCTAAAATGTTTTTCAACTGCTTGTGTTTTGGTTGACATTACCTGATTTATTAATGTTGTCTAAATTCTAGTATATTTTTAAATTGTAGTTACTCATAATTGCAATGGGAAGTTACCATGGAGCTTACAAATTATGAATTTACCTGTAGTTTTCAGAGTAATTGCTGTATGTTAAGGTTAGAAAACCCAAGAACAATCATACTTATAAAACCTCTAGTAGTTTTCTTTTATGCCAAATAATGGTTTTTAAAAGTCTCTAAACCATCCATTTGGGGGCATTAATTATGAGGTGGAATAGTATTAAGATATTTTCTTAACAATATATATTTATTTTCATGGTTAGGAATTAAAACTAAGTACTGCATATTAAGCAAGCACTCTAACACCAACCTACCTCTGTAGCTTAATTGTTTCTTAATTTTGTCCTCATTGGATTTAAGCTATGTAAGTAATTCTCAGAGGACACCAAAGTTTGAATACTGCTTCTCTCTGTAAAGCTAACATAAGTGGATACATATTCTCTTGGATGTGTTATCTTTTTTATAAATTCTACAGCAACCCCAAAAATATATTTTAGTTTGACTTTTTCATTGATATATAACAAACATAAAAATTACATATGTAGCTACAACACATGATGTTTCAAATCATTTGTACATTATATAAAATGTTGAAATGGGTTGGACATTTGCCATGTATGGTGAAAATATGCAAAACCCTTTTACTAGTTTCTTAGAATATATAGAACATTGTTACCTGTAGGTACCCTACTGTGCAGTAATAAAATATAAATCTTTAAGAGCTAACCTTTTTCTTTTTAGATAAATTGATTTATAAAATTAGTTAGGTGCTAGTATTATGTTACATATCTGTAACCCCAGCACTCAGGAGGCAGAAGCAGAAAGATCTTGTATTTGAGGCTATCCTGGGCACCATAGCTATAGCCAGTCACAAAACATTTGATTTTGGTATTTGGGTTGGAGTGATACCAAGATAGATGTTTGTAAGACCACTTGCTAAATGGTTGGCGCCAAATGTAGTCAGAAAGTTTCCGTTCCTGCTGCCTGGCCCACTGCATATAAAATAATCATTCAGAGGCTTATATTAGTTACCAATTGCATGGCCTATGGCAGGCCTCTTGTTAGCTAGCTCTTATAATTTAACCCATTTTTATTCATCTGTAAGTTGCCCTGTGGCCGTGGCATTACCAGTCTGCTGACATCTTGATGCTGGCGTCTCCCCCTCCTCTTCTTTCTTCTCTCCGTATCTCGGCTTGGATTTTCCTCCTGCCTCTAAGCTGCCTTGCCATAGGCCAATGCAGCTATATTTATCAACCAATCAGAGCAGTACATATTCACAGCATACAGAAAGACATCCTACAGCAGATGTTGTCTTGTATAATGTCTGTTGTATTCAGGGAACTGTCTGGAAGATATGGGTGTGTTCTCTTCACCCTCACCACTCTTAGCCTGTGTATTTCAGGGCCTCCTGCTTATCAGTCTGCAAGAAATGTCCTCTAAAGTCATTTTTATAGTACGTCAGAGTGTGCTCTGTTTTCTTAAGATAAAATTTAAACTCTTCGGCCTGTTTATCAAGGTCTTCCTTAACCTCCCTCCACTCTGTTCCGTGGTGACCTCCTCCCGGGAGATGGTGTCAGTGTTTTCACACAGTACGAGGACTTGCCAATCTTCATCATTTTCTTTAGACTTGCACCAACTTAATCAGCTATTGATGTTTTAGGTTGCTTTAGATTTTCTGACAAGGTCTCTCATAGCTCAGGCTAGTCTCAAACTTGCTGTATAGCTGAAGATGACCTTTGAACTCCTGAGCCTCCTAAGAGCTAAGCCAGTGTGTCCTAGTCTGAGCCAATGATTTCTGTGCCTAAGCTGCACATAATCATCTGAGGAGATTTCACAAACACTGGTACCTGGGCTTCTGTCTCCAAAGATTCTCATAGTTGCATCCAAATGATAATTTCTGAGCAAAACTTAATGTACCTTGCTATGAGAGGTCACTTTTTTTGACCTATAGATTTTATCTAAAATAGCCATCTTTCCAGAATTACAATGCTGTGACTGTGTATTATGGAGCTTATCATTTTTGAAGTCCTCAGGCTGAACCAAAAGGTAATTTTTCCATGACATTTTCAATAGTGTTTTCATATCACATGTAACTGTACATGTTTCTTAAGGTTTATATTCCTAATGCTTAGCACAATATTTTACTCACCACTAAGGAACATGTAATTATAAGGTGATTGACATTAGTGAGAAAGACTAACCTACATTAGAAAATTGACAGATTCCAAGTTGTCTATTTGAAAATACAGTATATTGGGTTGAGGAGATGGCTCAGAGGATAAAGTGTTTGCTGAGCAACTGTGAGGACTTGAGTTTGGATTCCAGCACCAACTTAAGATTTGGGCTGGGTATTGAGTGGAGAGAGGCAGATCTCAGGGGCTCACTAGTCAGCCAGCTGAAACAGTCAGCCCTGGCCTCAGAGAGATGCTGTCTCAGCAAATAAGGCAGAGAGAGATAGAGGAACAAATCTGACGTGTGGCCTCTGACTTTCATATGTACTTATGCAGGCAAGCGCAGCTGCACATACACACACCCCCACACCCCACACACACATGTTTTGTATGTTTTTGCTTGCTTGTTTGTTCGTTTTGCATTGATGGGGATTGAACCCAGGATTCAGGATTATAGGCAAACATTCTATTACTGAGCTACATTCCTTGCCCAGTTTAATTTTTAATTGGCATATAATAATTTGTATAGTTTTAAGGTATACAGTGTGGTATTTCTATATATGTATACAGTGAGTTATGATCAGATCAAGGTAATTAAGCATATTCATGGCCTCAAACATTTATTGTTTTTGAGCCGTTCAAAATCCTTCATAGCCGTTTTGAAATATACATTATTATTGACTGCAGTTACCTGTAGCTAGAGTTTTTTTGCTTTGCCCACAGTCAAGACAAATCTCTCTCACCCGCCAGTCCCACAGCCGCTCAGACCTAACCAAGTAAACACAGAGACTTATATTGCTTACAAACTGTATGGCCGTGGCAGGCTTCTTGTTAACTATTTTTATAGCTTAAATTAATCCATTTCCATAAATCTATACCTTGCCACGTGGCTGGTGGCTTACCGGCGTTTTCACATGCTGTTGGTCATGGCGGCGGCTGGCAATGTCTCTCCACCTCAGCCTTCTGCTTCCCAGAATTCTCCTCTCTCCTTGTCCCACCTACTTCCTGCCTGGCCACTGGCCAATCAGTGTTTTATTTATTGACCAATCAGAGCAATTTGACATACAGACCATCCCACAGCAGTTACCCTGTGTAACTGTAAATAAGCAACAAGAACTCATTTCTCTTAAGTAATTAACTTTGTAGCCACAGACAATTTGCCCAGCATCACTTCCATCCTCTCCAGCCATTGGGAACTGTTCTGGTCCATGCTTCTGTGACACTGACTTTTCTTAGATTCCACAAATGAGTGAGATCATGTCATCTAGTGTTGGTCATGCTTCCTCGCCTATTCACTTCACATTGGTTCTCCAGGTCCTTCCCTGCTGTGAAGATGACAGTACCTTTTTGTGGCAAATGGCATTCTGTTGTGTATACATACACATACCCCAGAATGCCTGTTGTTGTTTGCTTTCTTTGTTTTTGTTGTTGTTGTTTGGTTGGTTTTTTGGTTTTTGGTTTTTCAAGACAGGGTTTCTCTGTGTAGCCCTGGCTGCTCTGGATCTCACTCTGTAGCCCAGGCTGGCCTCAAACTCAGAGATCCACCTGCCTCTGCCTCCCAAGTGGTGGGATTAAAGATGTGCGCCACCACTGTCTGGCTAGTGTTGTTTTCTATGAAGTTTATTTTCTGTATTTTAGAGACTTGCACTAGGTATGGTGGTACACACCTGTGATTCTGCCTACTTGAAGGTAAACAAACCTCTTGAGCTTGGTTTGAGAGAAGCTTGGCCAAGACAAAGAGACTTGTCTGTGGGCATCCAAACTGGTTAAAAATGTATATATCTGCTGGCTATTGATTATTCTGGAAATAATATTAAAATTCTTTCTTTCTTTTCTTTTCTTTTTTTTTTTTTTTTTTTTTTTTTTTGTTATTGTTTTGAAACAGGGTTTCTCTGTGTAGCTTTGGTGCCTTTATTGGAACTCATTCTGTAGCCCAGGCTGCTAGCCTCGAACTCACAGAGATCTGCCTGCCCCTGCCTCCTGAGTGCTAGGATTAAAGGCAAACCCATAGAAAAGTTCTCAGTTAAAAGTGAAGTTGGCAGTGTTTTCTAGTGAGATAGTCAATCAATTTGTACTTTTGCCTATAAACTACTATTACTCTGTTAGTATATAGAAGTATGGTTAGATTTTAAAGTAAGGTCATTAAGAACACAGTTGTTTGCTGGGACAAATTGAATGTCAGCTTGTAAAATTTTGGATGCCAAGTATAATAAGCAGTAATGACAAGCGGTGCATTTTTAAAATTGCCAAATGCTGTCAGTCAACAAGGCTGCCCTTTAGATAAGTTGCAGTAGGCTATTTTTTAAAAAACGTGTGTGAGGGAAGAAATGACTTTAGAGTTGACTTTTTAAGTATCAAATAAAATTTAGACTTGCTCTTGCTTATGTTAAAATTGTGACATTTATTTTCTCTTTATAAAAACCCTGGAATGTACATGTTTAATAGAAAGTAAAAAGTACCTTTAACATCAACATAAGATAACAGTCAGTCCAGGCCTGAGTCTGAGGGGCAGCAGCAGGAAGAGTGTATGTGTGGGACAAGTCACTGGTCCCACATGCTTTCATTGCCTCTTAACTGCTGTGGGCACCAAAGAAGGAGGATGGAGCCCCTTCCCTGAACAGGAGAGCCCCGTGAGGTAGCGTTGTCTTACATGAGCTTGGGTCCGTTAGATAGTCTAACTTGGCCTGAAACACAAATAGCCCAGAAATACAGACTAGACTTTTGCCTTTGACTGCGCTGGAGTAGTAGGCCCTGGAGGTTGCCTCCTATCTGAGAATAGCAACAGCAAATGAAAAGAAATGTACAAAAACGTAAGTCAGATTGAATACTTAAGAGGGTATTATTTCATTAATGGAGCAAGATAGCTCTAGACTAAGTTCTTCTTTGGTCCTACCTAACGAAGTTTAAGACCCCAAAGGATCTGCTTTTGTCTCCCAGATCACAGTTTCCAATAATTTTAAGTTTCAAACAACTGTTCTCAGAAGTTTAATAAATACAATATATATACACACACACATATGTGTAAAACAAAATTTATGTGTTACATGATACATGCATATCATTCAACCCATACTCACATTGAAAACTAATTTACATGCAAAGAAGCAGAAAATATACTTCATAATGAGGAGAAAAGTCAATCTGTAGAAACAGGTGTTAATGTTAGTAAGGAACATTGAAACAGCTTTGAAAAATATATTCCATATGTTCAAGAAGTAAAGTATGAGCATATTAAAGAGATGAAAACATGACTCACATCAGTTATCCAAAGGGAAAATGACAACATCTAATGACATTATACACTGATAGGAACCATGTATTGAACACTACAGAAGGAATAGTTGGAATAGCTTAAAGATCCAGAGATAGACGTTATCCAAAGGAAATGCACAGAGGAAGAAAAGACCAGTATAAATAAGTTGTGTGGGTGAGTTGTGGGACAGCTTCACATGTATGTATGTGACCTAACATACATGTGGTATTGGAAGGAAGAGGGAAGGAAGTTGTCTGAAGACATAACAGCTGGTAATTTACCAAAGTTGGTGGAGGCTGTAAATCTGCACATCTAAGAAGTTAAATGACCACAGGGGAAGGAACATGAGGACAACTGCACCATGATGCAAATTAGTTCAGCTACAGAGAAAACTCTTTAAAGCAGCTCAGGAAAAAGGGATGCCTATACAAGCAAAAGAGTAACAGGCAAGAGCCGTCTGTGCTTCTGCTTAGAAGCCATCCAGGCGAGAGAACATAGAGAAACAGCATGTACCAAAGGGGAACAGAACCAGATGACCCGCTTGGGCTCTGTGGGAGAAGCACTTAAGAAGAGGGTGGGCTCTCCACATTCCAAACTGGAGAAGTGGAGCTCAGTGCGCTGGGTAGCAGAGGAGGGAGTTGTGTTGTTTTCAGGTGGTCTGCAGTGAGTCTCAACAGTGGCCTGAAAGAAGCTTCGGGAGTGAGGGCAGCACTAAGGTGTTCTGTGGACTCTCACACTGGGCTAGCCATGGAACTGGACTACTGAAAAGAGGCGTGGCTTGACAGATTGTGTTATAATTACTATTACACATTGTATTTTGATTTGCTTATTTGAATTTATAATGGTTATTAATAAGGATTTGTGTTTTATCTTTGTGTTATTGATTTTTTTGAGATGTGGGATGTCACACTGTAGTCCATACTGGTCTGATCTGTAACTCATTGGGCTAAACTGTGGTAATTCTCCTGCCTCAGCTTCCAGAGTGCTGGAGTTATAGCATGAGCTCCCATATCTGGATTGTGTTTTATTTTTTGTCAGCTAAACTCGAGCTGAACAATTAGAGAGAAAAACAAACTCATTTCCTATTAAGTTATTCTCTGTTAATATTCCTGTATATTCAATGTTATATACTCTTTAGTGTTCCTTATCAATAGTCTTCATATGTGTATATTTCTTAAAAGTCTGACTTAATGTACAAAGTGTATTCCTTATAGAAACTAGTTCTTAATGGGAAGGATTTATTGTGGGTTCTGTGTTACCCTATTCTCTAGAAACCACAGTATTGCTGGAGTCTATTGAATTGCTTTATTGAAATATAGACTAACAGTCTTTTAATATCCTGTGGACCATGTTTGCAGTATAGACAGGATTAATCTTATACTAAGTGGATTCTGGTTGCTTGTTCATGAGTGCTTGTTAGTTGTTTGTTTCTGGTCAACATTGAAAATGTGTCTTGACCTATCTAATTTAATGATTCTCTTGGAAAATGGGGTCAAAAGCTTAGTTGTCAGGTTCATAGTTGTTGGGAAGCTGCATGGGATTGATACAGAGCTAACTGTGTAGGATGGCACCGTGGATCCAGTGTGTTAGTACCTCAGTAGTGGATTAGAACTCCATTAGGACTGGTTTGTTGTTGTGGGGACTGAGCCCAGAGCTGTGGGCATTTACCACTGAGCTGCATTCATAGTCCTCTTACAGTTTCATCCTGAAAGAGGTTCTTGCTAAATTGCACACACCTGCCTTGAACTTTTGATCCTTCGGTCTTAGCCTGCTGCTGAAGACACTGCATTGACAGACGTTGCTGCCGTGCCTGGCAGTCTGCCAGGATGTAGCATTTGCTTGGTTATATAATGACTGCCCTCCTCGTCTGTCCTTTCAGGAACCTAGAATCTTGCAAGGGCCTGGTACATAGTAGATGTTCACTGAATACTTTGAGTAAATAGAAGCTTTTTTTTAAAAAAAGTGTTGCCAGTATTTGGTTGCATAGGTTATATAGAACAGTAGTTTGTTTCATGTCTTTCATTTGTAGTTTTGATTTTTTAATTTTAATTTTGATTTTTAAAAATTTAATTAAAAAATCTTTACCTTATGAATTTTTTGTTTTATGTGTGATGAAATGCAAACGGACTTTACTGCTAGCTGGTCATATGATCTTGGATGAATCAGATAATTGCTAGTCTTTTTCTTCTGAAAATGAGAAGCTTGGACTACATGATCTCTAGTACCCTCTGGATGTTCTATACCAAAGTGCTATTTACATGCAAATAGGCTGACCACAAATTGCCACCCATGTAACCACAGGCAAATTGTGATTCTAGGAGCAGCATTCTAATTTGCAACTCCTACGCCCTGTGGATCTTGATGTGTAGCCTAGTATGTGCTATGTAGTGTGGAACTTTCCATTGAGCCCTGCTGGCCTCGAACTCACAATCCTGCTCTCTCAGACTTCAGGAATGCCAGAATTACAGGACTTGATACCGTGCTCTGTGCTTTATTGACCCACAGTCTGTTGCTTGATCTTCTGGCTCAATTGGGGAAGTACAATCTAATCCCAGTCTGGAAGGTTTGAGCCACAAGAATGTTTACATTGGGTAGCAGGGCCTTCTTGAGTAGCTTTATCTAGTTTGAATTATTGTAATTCATTGAAAGTTAGAGTTTACATTTAATTCAACCCTTCAAATGCCTTTTGATTAAATACAAGTAACTTAATGTTTTAGTCTAGGGTAATATACCAGTTTTGTTATTTGCTATTTTAGATAATGAGTTGCAATGAATATGTGAATTTTATGCATCATAAATATTTCAGTGTTTTTAAAAGATATGGGCTGAGTTTTGTTATCAGTGGCTTTTCTGAGGCAAAGCCTTACTTGTCTTGAACTCTCCATGAGCCTGCTGCCTCAGCCTCTTAAGGCAGGGGGTGTTGGGGTGCACCATGAGCCTCTGTTCATTTGTTAAACCTAATATATCAGATCGCCCTGGTGCCTCAAAGATATTTTCAAGAGAATAAGTGTTTATTGCACTTATCTTGTTTAAAATTCTGTTCTATGACCTTATTGATATGACATGTTCTCTAGCAGGGGAGATCTGAAAGCCTTCAGGTATTTATCAGTGTTAGTGAGGTGAGGAAACACTTGAAATATAGATGTAAAAAGTAACAAAATACAGAGGAGCTAGATTTATTCATAAGATGATTCTGTGTGCTTAGGAACCTATATTTTCATGTTTTAAGCCTAAAAAAAAAACATTTAGACCCAAATTAATGATAGAGCTAATTGTGGCATGGGAAAAAGAGTTGTTCCCTTTAAATAAGTCCTTGTGGGATTTAGTTACTGTCTATCCCTGGTATATGGTGGCAGTCATACCTTAGAAGCCAAGACTTGCTTTTGCTTAAGTGTTTTTTTAAACACGTGAATTCCAAAGCAAAGGCCTGGTTACCTTAGCTGAACAGCTGACAATCTTGATTGCTTAGAGTCAACCCTAAATCAATGGGCTTCTTGGATATCCAGACCCACTTGTGTTTAGAAATCAGTAACTCATAAAAAGGTTTGTTTTTCCTAGTGTTTTGTTTGTTTAATTACCACCATCATTAGAAGGGGGAAATACAAACTTCTGCACAGAAGACAGTTTACTCCTCACAGTGAGCGCGCAGTGGATACTGGGCAGGAAAGTGAGCTGTTCTTCTTCTGTATCACCTCTCTCCCAACCTTGACTTCCCCTCCGCTGCTTCATGAACCCTGCTACCTAAGCCTTGGCTGGCAGTCATTTCAATCCTGTGTTCTCCACATCCACCTTCCTATGCCCATCCTCGCTCATCACAACTGAGACTTTCTAGACCTCACTAAGGATTGTTAAATGTGATTGTTCGCACTGAAGACATTGGGATTCTTTCCTGAGAAGGGAAGCTTTTTGTAAAATGTATTGTTTTAAAGTTAGCAAAGCACGCCCTTGTGTGCAGTAAGCTCTCAGTTTGTTTTGTCTGTGAAGTGAGTATCCAGTGGAACTGTGAGGTTCAGTGTCTGTTAGGTTGGTGTCACACTGAGGTATGAAAAAATCAAACTGGCTTCGGTTGCTATTAGTATACAAGTGACTGAAATACAGGATAAAGGGAAAGATTTACTTTTAATTGGGTGATAGGGGCAAAACTCCAGGAAGTGGCATTTTGCTCAGAGATTGAAGGATGGGTACCATTTGAAAATAGCAGGATGACTAGTGGCTATTCCAGATGGAGAGAACACTGTGAACAGCGGAAGAGAAGAGAATGCAGGGCAAGCAGACAGCAGATTACTCATCGGGCTGAAGCCTGCTGTGCCAGGAGGAGTGAGAAGGAAAGGGAGATGGGGAAGACGTTCTCAAGGGCTGTGCTTTAGCTGAAGGTCACACACACATTCTTAATATGGTGTAAGTGTTCTTAACTCAGGTAGTCTCTTCCTAGTGGAGGATTCTTTTTTTTTTTTTTTTCTAGTGGAGGATTCTTACGTTATTTTCTAAGATGAGACTGTCAGGGAAGTGGCACAGTGATCACGGGTATCATCTATCTTGGAAGATCTAATTTCTAATAAGGAAATCTATTTCCCCACTTAAAAGCAATGTATGACCATGGTGGCTCACCCCAGCTCTCAGTAGGCTGAGGCAGGGAGATCATGAAATCAAGACTATTCTGGGCTATATGGTGGGGCTGTCTCTGAAAAAAAAAAAGTTACAAAGGGAAAATAGGATATTCTAAGAATTTATCTTATTGATGCCATTTAGAGATATTTATCTAAATTTAGGAAGATGAAACAATTTGAACATACAGAAAAGTTGAAGTTCAGTAAAAAAAGGATATTTTATTACCCATTTGAGAGTAGATTGCTGACATGATACCCTGTTGCCCCAGATACTTTACTATGTGTTTCCTAGACATCCTCCTGCATGATCCTAGACATCCTCCTGCATGAAGGTATGCAGTGGTACTGGCCATTGCTGATGCTCAGACCCTGTTTCACTTTAATTATTTCAGATGTGAACAGTGTATTTCATAGTCAGGTCTTGATCTCCAACTCTAGAAGAACTCCGTAGTCTCTGACACTCAGGACCTTAAGCACTCAGAAGGCGAAGAGCAGTGGTCCTGTTGGACAGGACGCCCCTTCGTGCTGTGTGGTGCTTCCACGGTTCCATACCCTCAGCAGGGTTGTTACAGAAGGGATCCTGGTGTTTGGCCAGTTATGTGGCTGTTTTAAACTGTCTCATTACTGTCGGTATTCACTTTGATAAGTGGTAAAGGTAATGGTCTGCCAGGCATTCTTTATGATTATTTTGAGGACTTTGAGACTATAAAAATGCCCATTTCCTTATGGAACTTCTAGTCTATAAGCCTATTCGGGCAGTATAGCATATTATTGTTCCTTTGTTGCTTGTAGTCTACATTTTTCAGAACCATTGAATATGTAACACTGGAACCCGTTCTAAGTACAAGGGCAGGAGTAGGTAGTTCTTTCAGGGTCTCACAATGTAGCCCTGGCTAGCCTGGGACCCTAGAAACCAGATTGGCCTGCCTCTCCCTCCCTGGTGCAAGGACTAAAGTATGAGTCCCCATGCCCAGCAAAGCTCCCGTCTCTCTAATGCTGGCTCCTTAGGCTAAGACAAGTTAGGAGCCAATTGAAGCCAATTTCCCCATGTGTCAAATGGAAATTATAGCATTGTTTCTTGGGTTATTGTGAAAATTGAATAATGCATACAAGCACCTGGCCTAATTGTCATCATAATCACAGAGATAATAAACAAGTACTTCAGCTGCAATACTATTTTAAAGTTGCTGGTAATAGCTTAAAAGGAAAGCAAAACCCTGGCAGGAAAAATGCAATCTCATCTATTCCTTTCCTTTAGTCTAAGAGTGTGTGTGTGTGTGTGTGTGTGTGTGCACGCGCGCGCGCGCACTTTAGGGCATGCACATGTGTATTCTGAGAAGATAATTCCAAAGTACAGATAACTAAACAGCTTGGCATTTGTTTGCATATTTGAGCTAGATGACAGTGTAATAGGAGGATTATCATTGGGCCTGAGTTATTTATTTGGTGTGCAATTGAGGAGGAAGTATTTATTATTATTAGAGAATATTTCATGATAATTTAAGTTGTAGAGAGACTATTCATATGGGAAGGGAATGACTTAATATTAAATTACATTTTCTTTTTAACTCTTGCTGGCTGCTGTCTTTGAACATGATGATTGCTGCTGACACTAATCCATCAGTAATTCCTACATTACCATGTCAGCAGTGGTACTTTAAATTCACACAGCATGGGAACTCTGTAGCTATCTGACTGGAAACCCCATCTTCTGCCATGAGAAACAGAGCAAGTGTTTTGAACATTTGTCTTTGTGTGTAGTATACATACATGCATACTTTGTTTGTTTGTTTGAGACAGGGTTTCTCTGTGTAGCTTTGGAGCCCTTCGTAGAACTCCCAGGCTGGCCTCGAACTCACAGAGATCCACCTGCCTCTGCCTCCTGAGTGCCGGGATTAAAGGTGTGCACTACTGCCTGGCTGATTTTTGTATGTATACAAGCCAGGCAGTGGTGGCGCACACCTTTAATCCCAGCACTCAG
Organism: Peromyscus leucopus; assembly: GCF_004664715.2. NCBI lineage: Eukaryota > Metazoa > Chordata > Mammalia > Rodentia > Cricetidae > Peromyscus > Peromyscus leucopus. Next base: position 7,744,597 of record NC_051073.1, read on the forward strand.
GAGGCAGAGGCAGAGGCAGGCGGATCTCTGTGAGTTCGAGGCCAGCCTGGTCTACAGTGTTAGGTAAGTGCTCTGCCACTGAGATAAACTCCCAGCCCCACCCATGGTACCCTGAATGAGGAAGTATAGTATTTAAGGAAGGCAAATCTGCTTCCCTTTAGAAAACAATTCAATTTATGTTGTAAAATTTTATGTTTGTATTGAACATAACTTCTGTAAACACGTGGAGCAGTATAATGCTAGGACATCTAGGAATGTGGAATAAGACACAACTCCCTGTTATTTTAGTAGTGTGCTAAAATTCCTCCCCACCCCACCCCCCAGTCCATACTGGTTAGAGAAAGGCCCACCCTTAATTATGAACACATTAGGGAATGCGATGGTATTAGTTAACTGAGTCATTTGCCTTAGCCTGTGCTGCCAGCTAGCTGAGCACAGTTCACCCGGTGACAAAAGTGAGGTTAATACTTACCTGGCAGGGGAGATACCATGATCACGAAGGTGGTTTTCCCAGGGCGAGGCTTATCCATTGCACTCCGGATGTGCTGACCCCTGCGATTTCCCCAAATGCGGGAAACTCGACTGCATAACTTGTGGTAGTGGGGGACTGCGTTCGCGCTCTCCCCTGTAAAAAAAAAAAAAAGAAGAAGAAGAAAAAAAAGTGAGGTTACAAGGAGGAAGCTTGAGTGGATCGTCTGAGGGGAGGCACATGGGCTGGCTCTATACCTTGTAGACTCAGGAAGAGCTCTTCACCGATGACAAAAGTGAGGTTACAAGGAAGCTTGAGTGGATCGTCTGAGGGGAGGCAGATGGGGAGGGTCAATACCTTGTAGACCTCCGGGGAAGAGCCCTAAGGGAAAAGAAGAGCGTATAATCCAAGTGGCCAGAAATCTTAGGTGAACCATGGGCTTAGAAGAGCCCTTTGTCAGCAGTGAAGGTGGACAACAGGGTCTGGAGAGCCTGGAGCCATCGGCTTGCTCTCCTAGAGCAGCACATGAGCCCTGCCAAGGACTCTGTGCTTCTGCAGTGTGCACAGAGAGGGAGAAGGGTCAGGACAATTTCGAGAGGACTAGCTGAGATGATCCAGCCTGACAGACTACTCGAGCAAGGACTTGTGACAAGCCCTGAACTTTCCTTTTATGCAGAGACTGGACAAATGATACAGGACTTGATGATTAACCCAAAAATTTTCTTTTCAAGATTCCCTAAAGATATCTTCACCCCTAGAAATCAAAAAGAAAAAGAGAATAAGATATGAGATAGATCATTGAATCTACTCTGAGAAAAAAGATAAAGAAATAATAGGATAAATAGGTAGATCACTGAATCTACACTGAAGAAAAAGGGAAGATATAAAAATGACAAAAGGTAGACTACTGAATGTATTATGAAAAGAAAAAAGAATATGGATATGATAAGATAAAAAGGGAGACTATGGAATTTACTTTTAAAAAGGAACTACTTGTTTTAAATAAGATAAGTAATGAAAATTTTTTGGTCTGACTTTATCAGATGTTACTGGACTGGACATTGTTAATATATATAATGGAGTTTTCATCTGAATCTGTCAAATGTTAATGGACTAGACATCATTAATGTAATTTTTGACTGTATATTGTATATACTTTCTGGATATAATTTTTCTTGTATTAGTTATAAGCTTTTTTAAATTTTAGACAAAAAGAGAGGAAATGTGGTATTGTGTTCCCCCAAATATTGTGCATGCTAATGAACTTATCCTATCATGCTGGTGACAGGTCAACAGTGTGACCTAGCAAGCCAGGCAGCGAGCTGCTGAGAGATGGGAGTGGGGAAAGAAGGCCAGTGGAGATCTCACACTTTAGAATGTGCTACTTGGGAGTTTGTGAAATACTAGAGATATGGTTTATTTTCCTTTGTTTTTTGATACATTGTAAGTGTGTATCTGCTAAGTGCTAGGAAGATTTTTCCTTAAAACTTTGGGGATATTTTTGTTGTTGCTGGTTTTTCTTTCAGTAGACTAGCCATAGTAGCCTGCTCTAGGGAAATTATTGTCTGAATTGTACTTATTAACAAGATAACATCAGCTTCTGTCGAAGGAAGTGAGGCAAAGGTCAGTAAAGACTGCCTCTGTAACACGAATTGTTAAACGGTCTTATTAATAAAAAACCCAGAGCCAGATATTGGGGTAAAAGCTGAAAGATAGAGAGGCAGAGCAGCAAGCCACTAGTTCTTATCTCTACAAAATCCTCCTCCGAAAGAGAGCAAGCTCCTCTCTCAACCCTACCTTATCACTTCCTCTCTGCCCAGCTCGATCACTTCCTGTCTGTACAGATCTCTAGACCTCTCGGGTTAACTAGTGGCTAGCTCCTCCTTCTGATTTTCAGGCAATCTTTATTTGTTAAAGCACAGATAAAATATCCCACATTCCCCATTGCTGTGCTAAACTTTGTATCAAGCAGTGGCTTGCAGCATTGTATCTGTTCAGGCACTATTCTAAGTGTCAAGGATAAGGGAGAATCAAACAGATCATCAGTGAGAAAAAAATGGATTAATTAGATGGTTGGAATTATTTAACTCCAGCAAGAACGCTGTACTACTAGTTGGAGAAAATACCTAATATAACACACAGGTGTTAAGGCCCCATTGCTGAAGACAACACCTATATTGAACATAGAGATATCGAGCTGGTGCCTACATAGAGCCTTCATTCTTATGTTCAGGCATCTTCAGTACACAAAGATATCCTGCTCATTATCAAAAGAGTAATGTAAACACCAACCCAGGCACAATGGTGTCTGGCTGCAAGAGATGCTGGGGTAATGGTGGTACAAAGCTTGTGGGCGTCACCAACCAATAACTGATTTGACTTAAGGCCCATTCCACGAGATGTAATCCAGACCTGACACTGCTTGGGTAACCAAGAACCTGAGACTAGATAGCCAAGGGACACAGGGGAAAACTGAATAATACTGGTCTAAAAGAGAGAGAGAGAGAGAGAGGGAGGGAGGGAGGGAGGGAGGGAGGGAGGGAGGGAGAGAGAGAGAGAGAGAGAGAGAGGAAAAAATAAATTAAAAAGAGAATATTACATTTTTTGTTTTTGTTTCAAATTCTGGCTTCATAACTAAATAGGTTTTGATGTTTTCAATTATTTTTAACAGCATCTGCAGAAAAGGAGGCAATTAAAGGTACATATACCAAAGTACTGGATGCATATGGACTTTTAGGAGTTTTGCGGTTAAATCTTGGTAAGTGTTACTCACTGCAGGTCATCTACTCTTCCATTTCTCTTTTGTAACCCTGGAGATTAGAGCCTGCCTCTACATTATTTCAGACGCAGTATCTGAGCTTTAAGTGTTGTATACCTTTAAAAACCTAATTAAGTTGATCTTATTAAATAATACTTTATGAGAATTCCTGTAATGTATTTTGATCATATTCCACCCCCTCTCCACTTGCACACATCCCCAACCTCTTTCTGTCTCTGTGTCTCTCCTTCCCCCACTCCTCCCCTCTCACTCTCTCTCAAACTTGTGAAGTCCAGTTTGTGTTAGTTAACTACTCTTGGATGCGGGGTCTACCCTGAGTGTGGTCAGTATACCAGAGAGCACCCCATTAAAGAAAACGGACTGTGCCTTTCCAGCAGCTATCTGCTCTGTGGTTAAGAGCACTTGCTGCTCTTCCAGAGTACCCAGGTTTGGTTCCCAGCACCCACATGGTAGCTCACAACCATATATAACTCCAGGGTTACATGTGGTGCACATAGATACATGTGGAGAAAACACTCCTGCACATACAATCACAATAGAAAGACATGCAACAGTTTCAAGATCAAAGGCCGGTGTCCTGCTGAAGCACCTTAGCAGAGGATGAGAGCAGTCCCGGTTTTCTTCTTCCAGCACGTTAAGGAGGGAGACACACTGATTCCCTTAGTGCATCATGGAGAAGGCATCTGTTTTAGATTCAGAAATGTTGGCTCTGTAATCCTCTTAAAATCACTTGTTTTTATGTGTAGGAGTGTTTGATGATGTCATGTATGTCTGAATGATGTGCAGGTAGCCTGCTGAGTCAAGAACACAGTCAGATCCCCTAGGACTGGAGTTCAGACAGTTGCTTGTGAGCCACACCATGTGGGTGCTGGGAATCGAACTAGGTGTCTCTGGAAGAGCAATGCTCTTGACCACTGAGCCATCTCTCCAGCTCTGACTTAATGTCACCATGATCTTTCGGGGTAACTTTTATGATTAGCAGTTTGTCTATAAAGGTATGCCTTGAAGTGTGGTCCACAGACTGGACCTGGTTCATGCTTTTATTGGTCTGTATGAGAAAGTAAGCTTGTACTATCCTGGATATATAGCACACGGTTTTCTTCCATGATGTAGTCTAACTATGAAACAAAAAAAGGAAAAGAAAGTAAACTAAAGGTGGATTTAGTTATATAGTGGGTTTTTATTGTGATTCGGGCTTTTTTCTTTTAATTTTTTTTTTTTTATTTTTATGGACATTGGTGTTCTGCCTACATGCATGTGTGTGTGTGTTGGGGGGGCGGTGTCAGGTTCCCTGCAACTGCCATTACTGACAGTTGTGAGCTGTCATGTGGATGCTGGGAATTGAACCTGGGTCCTTTGGAAGAGCAGCCAGTGCTCTCAACTGCTGAGCCATCTCTCCAGCCCCCATCAGGCATTTTTCTTATTCTGTGCTGCCAATTATATGAAAAATAAAAAAATCCTAATGTTCAGAAGTTAGGGTCATAGAGTGAACACCCTATATCCCTTTTGCTTTAAAAAAGAAAGAAGAAAGACTGTGCAAGTTTTCTTGAACCAGATCTCTGTATTAACTGTGACCAAGGCCTTGTTCCTGTATGCTGTCGTCTTCAGCTCTCACATTTATATGCCATCTTAAAACGTTACCATTTACCAAGATATTGGACATTCATTATATGAGCTTCCTGTCCATGGCAAGGGTTTGAAGGCAGCATTTTTTTTAACAAGTTTTGTACCCTCAGATTAAGTATGTAACTTAACTGTGTAACTTTGTAATAACTTTGTAAATGTGACATTATCTTAATGTTTTAGTGCTTGACATACTGAATGTATTTAAATGAGAATATTTTTTCCCTGAAAAAGCACTTGTAGTTGTAAATTTAAACATGTTCATGGCAAGCTTAGAGTAATTGCAGTGATCGGGCATAGTGGTACATACCTGTATTCCCTGCATTCGGTAGGCTGAGGCCAAAGGATTGGGCGTTTGGGGCCAGCTGATGCAGCACAGTAAGACTATCTCAAAAAAAAAATTACAGTATAAGACTTTAAAGATGGAAACACAGGAAGAAGTCAGGAGAAACTATAGAGCTTGAAAATGTTGATGTTCTGTGCGGTAAAATCTTTGGTTTTTACAGGTGATACCATGTTGCATTATCTGGTCCTAGTCACTGGATGTATGTCTGTTGGGAAAATTCAAGAATCTGAAGTTTTCCGAGTTACTTCCACTGAGTTTATATCACTCCGAGTTGATGCTTCAGATGAGGATCGCATTTCAGAAGTCCGTAAAGTTTTGAACTCAGGAAACTTTTATTTTGCGTGGTCCGCATCTGGAGTCAGCTTAGATCTGAGTCTGAATGCACATCGCAGCGTGCAGGAGCACACGACTGACAACAGGTTTTTCTGGTGAGTCTGTCATCTTTCCTCCTTTGTAAGTGTGGACTGCTCAGTGGCTCAGAGATGTGGGCACAATGGCCCACAGCGGCTGTTGTTGGAGAGAGCAAAGGATGGACGTGGTTGAGCACTTTTTCCTGCCCTGACCTGCAGCAGAGCATGGCAGGCACCTTGATGGAGTTGGAATATGGTGTGAAGCCTGTCTGCTGCTCTTCCTGCTCTAGACTGAAGTGTGCTTCACTGTGAGAAGTGCGCATCTGTGGAGTTCGTGGTGTTCGTGGCCACTCTTTCCTAGTCTCTCTTCCGGTCTCATCGCTGACATTCCCTCATTCTAAGTGACATTCCCTTATTTTCAATGTTGGTCCTCTTTCTTTTTTGGTGCTGGAAATTGAACACAGTTTGTGCATGGCAGGTGGGTGAGCTCTCCCTAGCCTGAGTAGATGGTCTCGGTGTGAGAGCAGCAGACTATGAAGAAAGTGCACTGGGACACTTAGCACTGCGGGAACTGAACCTGGGGTGGGTATCGGGGTCTGTTACGTGATGCTGCTAACGGGCTGTGTGATAGGCAAGTAGACATGGTGAACAGAACACAGGGACTAAGAGTTGGGTGGCTTTGTTGGAGCACACTGGCTTTCAGCGTGTCTAGTTACCATGCTTCTGTTGTCTACAGCCAGCACCAATAGTGACTTCTCTTTAATTAATGCATATAGAAAGTCTGTCTCACCGGAAATATACGTTGTAAGGCCAAAGCTCTAAGGACGCTGCTCTTGACCTCCCCCGGTCTTCAGACTCAAAACATCTGTCTTCTGTATTTATCCACCCCCTCGTTTTCATCATCACTTATGGCTCTTGACTTGTCCACTCAGGTTTGACACATTTGCCCTGGCTGTCGAGGGCTCCAAGTTGATGGCAGCTTCAGGAGAGAAGAGGAAGCCCTAGTCACACCTTCTAGCTTCTATGGAGGAGTCTCGGCGGCTCAAAGAGGAGAAGTAGGGCAGTGGAGAGGGCTGTAGAGCACTGCCTGGCAGGGGCTTGGCCTTGGCCAAGGAGACAAGGAGCTGGGGAAGACAAGATGGGAAGCGGTAGAGTAGATGAGTGGGCGTGCAGCCCTCCGCTCAACAAAGCTAGTGATGGTGATGGCATGCACTCTGTCAAGTGTCCAGAGATATGCCTTCCAGGGTGAAGCCTTTGTCAACCTGTGTGTGTGTGTGTGTGTGTGTGTGTGTGTGTGTGTGTGTGTGTGTGTGTAGCCCTTCGCTCAACAAAGCTAGTGATGGTGATGGCATGCACTCTGTCAAGTGTCCAGAGATATGCCTTCCAGGGCGAAGTCTTTGTCAACCTGTGTGTGTGTGTGTGTGTGTGTGTGTGTGTGTGTGTGTGTGCAGCCCTCCGCTCAGCAAAGCTAGTGATGGTGATGGCATGCACTCTGTCAAGTGTCCAGAGATATGCCTTCCAGGGCGAAGCCTTTGTCAACCTGTGTGTGTGTGTGTGTGTGTGTGTGTGTGTGTGTGTGTGTAGCCCTCCGCTCAGCAAGCTAGTGATGGTGATGGCATGCACTCTGTCAAGTGTCCAGAGATATGCCTTCCAGGGCGAAGCTTTGTCAACCTGTGTGTGTGTGTGTGTGTATGTGTGTGTGTGTGTGTGCAGCCCTCCGCTCAGCAAAGCTAGTGATGGTGATGGCATGCACTCTGTCAAGTGTCCAGAGATATGCCTTCCAGGGCGAAGCCTTTGTCAACCTGTGTGTGTGTGTGTTGTGTGTGTGTGTGTGTGTGTGTGCGCGCGCGCGCACACACGCGCGCACTTTCTAGTGGAAAATACTAAAGCCCTTTGAAGTAAATAATTATAATCCAGCCATGCTTGGGCAGCTGTCCATACCTTTCTGTTCCCTACTTACTTCTATCCCCGATGTTAGGTGGACAGAGACAAACCTTCCCATCACATTAGAAATCCAAGCAGGTACAATTGTGTTTACAAAGTTTAATTCATAGGAATAATTTTTTTATTTTTTAATTAAAGGTGGAGATCGGGACATGTTTAGATAACAGCCTGAGGGGATTTTCCAGTGGTTGATAGGTCGAACTTGTGTTTTGCTAAAGATTGGAATACTTGAGTGTAATTTTATCTAGAAAAATGGAAGTTTTTAGAATTCACATCCTTATAGCTTTGTCTTTTTTTTTTCTTTTTAAAACATAGTAAGCTTTGTAGCCAGCCTGCCAAATACACCTCACAAAACTGTGGTTTTATTTCATTGAGATTTTAAGTAGTATTTCTGCTACTCAAGACTTGGCATAAATGTAAATAGAATAAAACAGCAATGCATCTACAGTAAAGGACAGTGTGAACTGAGAGCACAGCAAAGAATTCTACCTGCACATAATGCCTCAGATCCGAGCTCCATTTAAATGAGGATCAACACATCCTTGTCTGCTCCATGACATAGCCCTGGCTGTGACCTATGGACACACTGCCTCACAATCTGTTGAGGTTTGCCTCGATCAGGGCAAATAATAGTAAAGTATGAGAGCATGAGTCATGGTATCAGCTGAATGATAATGGTCGTCGGATCTCACATTATCCCAGTAGTGGTCTCATGACTCAGTTGCATTCCATTTTGCTTTGTAAATAGATAGGAAGGGCTAGGATGGTACCTGGTCTGCTGGAACCGTGCATGGCCACCACCTAGTGGATCTCCACAGCAGCCTGTTACCCGAAGGGCAGGGAGTTGAGGATTCCTGCTCTTAACAGCTCTGCTCCTTGTTACTGCTATTCATGACCCTGTGTATTCTGTGGAGGACTGAAGTTCCAGTGGAGACCCCTGAGCAGCAGCCAGCAAGATGAGAAGGCTAAGTTGATAGAGCGCCCTCCTCCGTTCATGGATAGAGCGCCCTCCTCCGTTCATGGATAGAGCACCCTCCTCTGTCCGTGCATTCGTCACCGCGACCCGGAATCCTCCGTTTGTGCATTCGTCACCGCGACCCGGAATAGTTTCATCTTCTGTTGCCTCGTCATGGGGCTGTGTGTTTGCTGACTACAGCATTTCCCTCCAAGTTTGAACACACAGCCCTTCTAATACCTACAGTACTACAGTGTTCAGCAGGCCTGTGGTGTGCTCAGTGATAAAGCACTTACCTAGCATGAGTCAGGCCTTGGATTCCAAGACCAAAACTGAAAAAAAATTTTCTTTGGAGACATAGAAAACACTATGCCCTTCCTTACATTGTGTGGTACATAGCTACTAGTTATGCTGGCTATTTAAATTTAGTTAAGATATAGCCTTCCAAAAGTCTTATATGTAAATCTCTTTAAAGTAGGATGTGTTTGTATAAACCCTTTTGGAACAAGTTAGGTTATGTGCATGTTCTATGAAGATAGACTAGAAATGTTTTACCAATCTAAAATCACAAGTTTTTTGTACAATAGGTCACCTGATTAAGAATCTGCATTTCATTTTATAGCCTTGTCTTTAGTATAGCAATTATAAATAAATTGCTTTACTTGGGGAATCTTTTAATAATATTCCATTAATGCTTTAAAATGTATTGAGTGCTGTTTTGCACTTAGTAACCTAATCCAGTGTCTTCTTTTTCCCTAGGAATCAGTCTCTGCATTTACATCTCAAGCACTATGGTGTGAATTGTGATGACTGGTTATTACGCCTCATGTGTGGAGGAGTAGAGATTAGAACAATTTATGCTGCCCATAAACAAGCAAAGGCTTGCCTCATCTCAAGACTAAGCTGTGAACGAGCTGGGACAAGGTTTAATGTCCGGGGAACAAATGATGATGGTCACGTTGCCAATTTTGTAGAAACAGAGCAGGTACATAGTGTTTTATACTTCTTACCACATGTTGTAAGAGAGGCAGGAAATACCTGGAGTAACAGAGTGAAGGAGACAGGGAAAAAGTAACAACTACGGAAGAACACAATACTGGAGTAACAGACTCACGGTGAGAGGGAGACACGGGAAATACTGGAGTAACAGACTCACGGTGAGAGGGAGACACGGGAAATACTGGAGTAACAGACTCACGGTGAGAGGGAGACACGGGAAATACTGGAGTAACAGACTCACGGTGAGAGGGAGACACGGGAATACTGGAGTAACAGACTCACGGTGAGAGGGAGACACGGGAATACTGGAGTAACAGACTCACGGTGAGAGGGAGACACGGGAAATACTGGAGTAACAGACTCACGTGAGAGGGAGACACGGGAAATACTGGAGTAACAGACTCACGGTGAGAGGGAGACACGGGAAATACTGGAGTAACAGACTCACGGTGAGAGGGAGACACGGGAAATACTGGAGTAACAGACTCACGGTGAGAGGGAGACACGGGAAATACTGGAGTAACAGACACGGTGAGAGGGAGACACGGGAATACTGGAGTAACAGACTCACGGTGAGAGGGAGACACGGGAAATACTGGAGTAACAGACTCACGGTGAGAGGGAGACACGGGAAATACTGGAGTAACAGACTCACGGTGAGAGGGAGACACGGGAATACTGGAGTAACAGACTCACGGTGAGAGGGAGACACGGGAAATACTGGAGTAACAGACTCACGGTGAGAGGGAGACACGGGAATACTGAGTAACAACTCACGTGAAAGACACGGAATACTGAGTAACAGACTCACGGTGAGAGGGAGACACGGGAAATACTGGAGTAACAGACTCACGGTGAGAGGGAGACACGGGAATACTGGAGTAACAGACTCACGGTGAGAGGGAGACACGGGAAATACTAGGTAATAGATTTACCTGAATGTTAATACATTTTGGCATGTATAATGTTGATGTTCATGGCTTCTATTGCCTAAGAAAGGCTTCTCTAGAACAAACTTAAACAGTTATGTAATAATAATTAAGTAATGTGATATGGTCAGTGCTATACATTTGACAATGAATTTTAAAATCTTTAATGATAGAGCAAGATGGCTTCATAAAAATATTTTATGTGAAAATAAACCTAACTCTTGATAGATACGTGCTACCTAAAATTTCAAAGTTATAACATTTGGCTGTAGAACTATGTAATTATAAAATTTCAGGCTATAATACAGCCCAACTCAGATCTTCAAATTAGGTTTTGGAAAATATAAAAAGCTAAGGAACAAATTGAAAGAGTATAAGGATACATATATATAAAACACTGAGATTTAAAACAGTTTTTTTTTAAAGTTGTGATTCTTCAGTTTTATTGTTTTCTTGATCAATATTATCATTATCTGAAAAAACGTAGCATCCTGTTTTTGATTACTTTGATCAGAAAGGTCTGCATATGAGCATTCAGCACACAGCTTGTACAGATTTCAGTCGCTGCTTTTCTAATATAGAATTAACAGGTTTTTCCTTTGGAACTCTTTCCCTTTTTTGTAGGTTATATACTTAGATGACTCTGTTTCTTCCTTCATACAAATCCGAGGATCTGTTCCATTGTTCTGGGAGCAACCAGGGTTACAAGTATGTGCCTGTTCGTTTGTTTCCTTCTTTGAAAATTTCCACATTGTCCACGTTTCCAGCCTGGTCCTTCAGTTTACCATCATTCTGTTGTGTGTAATACTAGACTCACAGTGAGGGCCTGGGGAACATCTTATCTCGGACAACTTCCCTCTCGGTTCTGTGTTAGTTGCTTTTATATTACTACAGTGACTCACCGTAGTTATCCCAATCTTATAAAGAAAAATTTTATTTTGGCTCATAATTTCAGAGATTGGAAGTTCAGACTCATTGGTTTGGCAACTGGTGAAGCAGTGTGACACTTGATGGCATTACCATGGGGGTTTATATGGAAGGAAGAGAGCACATCTTTAAACAGAAACCAAAGAAAGAGTGAGATATATTCAACTCAGGCTTCTGTAACTACTTGACTCCCATAAGAGCACCCGACAGGAAACCAGCATCCCCTCCGCAGGGCATCTTTCCCAACAATCTTAAGACTCCCATGAGGCTGTACTTCTCCACAGTTCCACAGCATCACTAACACTGCCACCCTGGGTACCAGACTTCCAAAGCATAAAGGCCTGACAGACAGACAGACAGACCACTTTCAAACCATATAACGTAGCTGTAGCAACTCAGGAGCCTGCTTAATTTTTTAAATTTCAAGGATTTTTTTAAAAGTGTTTTCATTATTTTAGTGTAAAATGATTTAGATTCTTTAAGCAGGAGAATTTGGTAGCTTAAAAAAAAAAAAAACAACGAACTATTCAGACTCTATTTACAACCTTGTTCTACCATTCCTAGCTAGGTGATCTTGGACAAGTGATTGAATTCCTCTTTCTGTCTTAGTCTCCTCATCCATAAAATGAGAATGACGATATACTGTCTCCCTCCTGGGGTCCTTATGACCACTGAGTGAAAACCACTTCAAACAGTGCCTGGTAGGCAGAAGCACATTAGGATCAGCCATTGCTGGTTTTAGTGACATGTCTGTGACTTTGGCTCTGTAATTTGTGATGTCCTGTCATCTTTAGGATATTCCTGACAATTTTTAACTTCATTTATAAAAATATAATTGCCTCATCTTTATAAAATGTTTTAAAAAATATAAGGTTATGATACTAAATTATTTCCAGAAGTATAATCTTACATTAATTGTAATGAGAAGTGCTTAGGCCTCTGGTAGAGTATGTCTCAGTTAGTACTATGAAACAATACAGGGAAAAAAGTCTTGCTCCTCCTTTTGCTGCTGGTTCATTCTTACATTCTAAGTGGGGTCACTGTGGAGAGAAACTGGGGCCTCTGAAGTTTTTCAGTGTTACAGTCTGTTATAGGCCTACAGTTTAAGGGAGGCCCAGGGCTAACAACACAATGAATACTTGTGCTTCTAAAATTCTTAGTTCGTGTCAAGACTGACTGGACTGTTGTGTGCTATTTTTTGGAGGGTGGTGTTTTTGTTTGTTTGTTTCTGATTTTGTGTTGTCTTGGCTGGCCTGATCTCTGTGCTGGCCTTGAACTCACAGAGATCCACCTACCTCTGTCTCCTGAGTGCTGGTTTTCAAGGTATGTGCCACTATGCCCAGCCAGGTAGAGAGACTCTGTTTTAGGCACAGGGCAGCTTGACTGAGAAAATACTGGCCCAGCCTCTCTTTCTTAAGCTTTTGTGGCCTTTGCTGGATAGTCAGAGTGTTTGCCTCAAGAACAGCCTTGACACCCCAACCTGATGCCAGCTTAAGCTTCTGTTTGGGGACAGACTAAAGTAAGGGGTTCCAGTGGTTGATTTATAGACCCTGTGCTGTCCTAATTCTGTGTCACTTTACCATGAAGTTCAGAGTCACAGTGTTTGATGACTTAGTGTGTCTGGGGTCTGAATAGCTATGGTAAAGGATCCTCTTTGCTTCCTCCTTTCCCTGTGTGGCCTCCCCTCACAGGCAGTCTTGCCCACTAGTGTTCTCTGGTTATGGGCTGAATGTTAGTTTTATGTGGCGCTGTGTTATTCATTAAGTAGCACTGTTTGCCGTGAGAGAAAACCCACTGTAAGAGTTCATTAGGAGAAGGAACAGAGGGGAATGTGCTTTAGGCCTATGGAAGATTGTGTATGGAGAAAGAGGAAGAAGGGGGAGGAGCCTGTGACCCGCTTTTTATGGATTCCACCGCACATATATATAGGCTCGCATAGCTACTCCATGGGGTGCCCATAGATTGCATGATCACGCTGTGCGCAAATTCTGCAATCACGCAGAACATGGGTCATGTAGGACATGAGGCCCCTTGCTTGGCTGCTGAACATGCATGTGCGGTCATGTAGCAACACTGAAAACTCTGGGGTAATGCATGTAAGCCATGCATTTCTTCATAGAAGTAGTAACATTTGAGTCACTGAGCTATGGTATTGTTTGTTTTTTACTTTTGGGGGAGACTTGCCTCCCAGCTCCCAAATAAATCACACACAGAGGCTTATGCTTACTTATGAATGCCCAGCCTTAGTTTGGCTTCTTTCTTGCCAACTTTCCTTAACTTTAAATTATCCTGTCTACCTTTGTCTCTGGGCTTTTCCTGTTTTTTACGTCTATAAATCTCACTCTTACTCCGTGGCTTGCTGGCTGTGTAGCAGGTGCCTGGCCCCTGGAGTCCTCCCCTTCTCCGGCTGCTAGCTGTCCTTCCTCCCTCCATCTCTTTTCTCCTTCTATATATACTCTCTGCCTGCCAGCCCTGCCTATCCTTTCTCCTGCCTTGCTACTGGCCAGTTCTTTATTAGACCATCAGGTGTTTTACACAGGCACAGTAACACAGCTTCACAGAGTTACACGAATACAACATAAACAAAAGTAACACCCCTTACAATAATATTCTACTACAGAGATAGTCTTTTTGTTGTTTTTTGTTTTGTTTTTGTTTTTTCAAGACAGGGTTTCTCTGTGTAGCTTTGCATCTTTCCTAGATCTCGCTCTGTAGACCAGGCTGGCCTCGAACTCACGGAGATCCACCTTCCTCTGCCTCCCAAGTGCTGGGATTAAAGGCGTGAGCCACCACCGCCCAGCCAGAGATAGTCTTAAGGATTCTACTAAATCATTACTTAGCTGCCCTATTGTTGACTGGTGGGGGCGGGGCACGGACAGGTGTGCCTGAGTCTGTTTCTCACAGTTATTTAGTTTAGTAGTTTCTAAAGTCAACCTTCCTTTGAATAAGAATCGATTGTTCTTTGGTTTTGTTTTGAGAAAGGTTCTTGCAACAAAGGCCTGGCTGGTAGGGTACTCTCTGTGTAGCCCAGGCTGGCCCTAAATTCGTGACAGTTATCCTGCCTCAGCCTCCTGAGAATGGATTCTTTTTGTGAATACATTTTGTACTAAAACATTTACTCCACTGTTGTAAAATAGTGGTAATAAAGGAATGAAAATATATGATTTATTTTTAAGAAAGTATAAAAATAGATAATTGATTTTCAAAAATGAACTAACCGTTCTGTGGAACCAAACTAGGATTCTTGCTTTGGAGTGTTGTGAATGTTTTATGTTTCATGTATTCTCAGGACTAGAGTATATTTAGGGACTCAGTTTGTTCATTTGTTATGTGGTTTGCTGTCGAGAGCTCCGTCTAGAGCTTTCAATGCTCTGGTCTATCTCCTGAGCACTAGGTTTACAACGTAACACTGTTAATTGAACTATGGAATTGAACAAGCATAGCAAAGTTTATTTTCTGTCTTGTTTCCTTTCTTGCTTGCTTAATGACATGGCCCCTCTCTTCCCTGACCTCCTTTAACAAGTCACTTTGTTCATACATTAGCAGGAAAGAGTTCTAGCCTCAGAGAAATGTTCACAAGTAAATGTCGGGCATCTGTTAGGTCTTTCCAGCCCTCCTCTTGCCTGTCTGAGCAAAGAAATACAACCCATGTTAGTAGATACGTCCCATCTTGTTTTTCCCCTAGCACAACATTTTTAATTCTGCAGAATGTGCTGTTATTATGGTCATGAGGCAGTGAGGCGAGCCTGGAGGGTCTGTGTCTGTAGGAAGGACTGACTTCCTCTTTATGTTGGGGGAGGGGGGGAAGCATGCACATCCGCACCTCACTTGCGTCCAGGATCCCCTCTCTGAGACTGCAGCTACAGGCGTTTGCGGGCTACCAGACATGGGTCCTAGGAGCTGAACTCGGGTCCTGTGGAAGAGCAGCAAGTGCTATGGAGCAGGGAGCTCCAGGAAGGAAGGGTTTGCTTTGCTTCGGTTGGGTTTGTAATGTGTTTGGAGTCCTTACTGTAAAAGAGAAAAAGACATGTGAATGTTGTAGTGGTCGGCTGCTTAGAAAAGTAGACATTTTGGTCAGAAATGTAAACATCTCATCTGAACCTTTTTTTAAAATTAGTTTACATTTCTATCAATTAAACAGGGTATATTTCTGTTTGAAATAAGGTAAACAGTATGTTTGAAAGCACTCAAAAATCTTGTCCTTCAAAAAATTGCTATTAATGAGTATTTCTTAGTGGGTGTAGCTTGTTCTTTTTCCTTTTGTCATTTACAGCATGCATGACACTGCAATCATGTCACTGGTCCCTTGAACATTACTTAACTATGCACCAAGAGTATAGTGACATTTGAGAAACAGGACATATTAAAGATATAAAAATCATTCTATTTCAATTATCTTTTTTCTAGTTTATTTCATACATGATTAACTTAGCTACCAAATCATAAATAAAGCACAATTTGTGGTATCAACCAAATACTTATCACAAAGTTCTTACTGTCTCCTAGCTTCTTCTGGCAGCAATCAACTCCTGTTTACCTTGATAAAGATGACCTTCATTTCAAAAGTCAGGGTGTTGGGGCTGGAGAGATTGGTAAGAGGCGAAGAGCACTTGCTGTTCTTGTAGAGGATCCAAGTTGGGCGCCCAACATCCACATGGTGGTTCTGCCTGTAACTCCAATTTCTGGGGTGTGATCCCTCTCTTCTGACCTCATGCACATGCTACACATATATGCATGCCATTGCTCATATGTACACATAAAACATGTTCCTGTAAAACAGTCAGAATGGCAAAAAAACAAGTTTGCTTTGGTTTAGTTTGTGTTTTTTTCTCTTAAACCAAGTTACCTCTGTTGTCTGGGTGACCCAGGCAGAACTTGAGCTCAGGATTCTTCTTTGTAAGACTCTATAGTAGCTTGATTTACAGGCATGAACTGCTATTCATGGCCAAAAGCTAAGATTTATCTTAAAGCAGCAGAGAAGATGGTTATTTGAACATTAGATTTTATTAGAACCACTCACGTTTGGGGCTAGAGAAATGGTCCCACAGTTAAAGCATGTCCACTGCTCTTCTAGAGACCTCCCAGCATCCACGCCTGATGGCTCACCACCACCTGTAACTCCAGCTCCAGGAAATCAGACACCTCTGACCTCCGCGAACACTCATACTCATGTAAACGTAACCACACAGAGACACGTACCGTATGCATAATTAAAAGTAAAGTGAATATTTTTAAAAGCACTTCAGTTTTTCAGAACAATAAAAATGCCACAGAAGACTGAATGTTTACACTGCCGTTTAGATGGCATCTAGCAAAGTGAAAAGTGTGACAGATCGTAAAGTCAGATCACAATCTATACTAATTTTACAAAAAATCCACTGAGATTCCATATTAGGAAAAGAACCAGTACGATCTAAATTTGCTAGACCTTGGTTCCAAACTGTTAAATGGTTTGATGAGCTAAGACTTTAAGAATGAAAGTAAGGATACATTGGACCAGCGAGATGACTCGGCAAATAACGATGCTTGCCGCCCAGGCCTGACGGCTGACTCCGATCCCTGGGGCCCAAAAATGACAGAAAGAGGAGACCAACTTCACAGAGTTGTCCTCTGACTTCCACACATGGACTGTGGCATGTGACGTGTTGCTCTCCCCCACCACACACATTATACACATACACGTGATAATGTCAAAACATTATTTTAGGAAGCTAAAAATCTCAGATGCATTTCACTAATGTATGACATTTTTAGTGACTGGAAATCTTTACTCCTTCAGAAAATATTCTGTATCCGCTGAAACACACCACCCTTTTAATAATTATCACTCAAGATTTAAGTAAAGCATCTTTGTGACTTTTTGTTATTTTGGTTTTATTATTTATTATCATTATTTATTTATTTATTTATTTTGAGACAGGGTCTCTCTATATAGCCTTAGCTGTTCTGGAACTCACTATGTAGACCAGGCTATCCTCAAACTCATAGGGATCTGTCTGTCTCTGTTTCTCAAGTGCTGGGATCAAAGGTGTGCACCATGTCCAGCTGTTTTGTTATTTGTTATTTATTTATTTATTTATTTATTTATTTATTTGTTTATTTATTTATTTATTTATTTTAAAAAGGGCCTCACAGTGTAGCTCTGGCCAGAATCTTGCTATGTAGATCAATCTAGCCTTGAATCCAGTGGCATTCTTCTTATCTCTGGGTCCTGAGTGCTGTAATTAACAGGTGTACCACTATGCCCAGCTTCCTTTTATGTCATGGAAATAAAAGGAATTTTGTGTGTTGTGTGGGTGTCTGTCAGAGTCCAGCTCCGAAAGGGTTCTTGGGTGGAGGAGAGAGGAATGAGGAAATATTAGGCAGAAAGAGAGACCTAGCCGACAAGAGGAAAGAGACACAGGATAGCTTTGGGAGGGCCTGGGTCAATACCCAGCTGCCCAGAGCTTTATTCAAAAGGGCTTTTTATAATATGCCAAGGGGAGAGGCAAAAGACTTTCCCCTTGCAAGATCAAAGCACACCGTACAGCCAAGTGTAGACCCTTCTGAACACCTGGTAACCATGCCCCTGGCCATTATGCAGCCCTGCTGGGTAAAGCAAGCTCAGATTCTCTGACCCTGAGTAATTTGGGCCTCCACAGTGTTGGCTTTTCAGTTTATGTACATTTTTCTTTCTATTTTTATGAGGCCTTATAAGTTATAAAACTTAGAAAACCTTCTCTGCTAATATGGTAAATTTAGATGTTTCACACAAGTAATAGCCAAGCTCTGATGTGACTTTTGAAGTCTAAGTTTCGTTTTGTTTTGTTTTCAGTCTGTAGAGTGTCGTGTTGGTGTTATTAGTGTGTGTCAGCATGCCTGGCCATTGTTCTTTTCACATGCGTTTTCATCTTAAAACTAGGAGTAGAGGACCCCCAGAACTCGAAACAAATTGTCATGCGTGGAGCCCAGGCCTTTCATCTACTGGGTTCACTAAATGGATCACTTGGGTTGCAAGTGGTGATGTCTCTTTCGTCTTGATAGTGGTCTGGGTAATGATTAAATCTTTTTCTTGCTCAAGGTGGGATCCCATCGTGTCCGTATGTCGAGGGGATTTGAAGCCAATGCACCTGCTTTTGACAGGTAGACCTGGTGATTTTTGTGCAGTACTATGAGGCTCAGACTGTAATTGCTTCGTGTGGTGTTGCTGTATATAGCAGAACCTTTTATTATGTTTCCTTTTCTTTGTTTTTAATTGCTTTTTGTTTTCAGTCGTACCTTTATCCTCATGGATACAGGTGTGCAATACCACAACACCTTACACTGATGTTTTTCTTGAACATACATAAATATGTTAAAGTTTAATTTATAGATTAGACACAGTGTGAGAGATTAACAAGAACTAGTCCTATTATATGCATTTTTGAAATTGTCAATAAATAAAAACTGAAAAAATTAGAGAATTATAACAGCATACTATACTAAAACAAATGCATGGATGTAGCATCTCTCTTGAAAGAGTAATTACCATATGTTAGGGTTTTTTTTGGATTGAGCTCAGGTAACAGAAACTGGGGGAGCAAAGCCCCAGATAAAGGAGCCTTCAAAGGCCCAACCTAGTCAGACAGCCTTCTTGAATATTCCTCAAGTATGTGGTCATCAGAGGGCCAGGTAGGCTGTGTCTTGGCATCCATAAGTCAGAGGGGAAATTGTACTTACTGAATCTTATCCATCCAGGGATGGGATGTAGAATGGATTTATATCCACTTTAGCAAATTTTATGAGTTTCTTGTTTACTGAGGGAAAGGCTGTAATTTTAATATGCTGTTCCTTGTCTTTTGTCAATAGGCATTTCCGAACACTTAAGGATTTATACGGTAAACAAATAGTGGTAAATTTGCTTGGATCTAAGGAAGGTGAACATATGCTAAGTAAGGCTTTCCAGGTAAGTGCAGCTGCTATCTCTTCCATTCTGGCCCATGGTCACCTAGAATGGAAATAGACAACAAAGTCATCAGACCCCCTAGGAAGGAAAGCACTTCCTAGACAAAGTTAGGGTTTGGTGATGCCTTTAACTCTCTGAGGCTATTAGAAAATAGCATAAGCAGAATACTTAATCAGTCAATGATGGATCAATGTAATTATATAAGATATGTAGACTAGCTAGAAACCATTTTCTAAGATTTAAATTAGGAAGTCTGGTTAAGTGGAAACATAACCTAATTAGCTATTTTTTACGATTGTGAGAAAATTATTGTTAATTTAACATTATGCTTTTGAGCGTGATATTTTAATGGTAAACTTAGAAGATATACATATATATTGAATGAAGGCATAAAAGATGAGCCTTTTAATCTCTGATTAGACTTGTTAAATGTTAGAAATCAAGGTGCTTTATTTTGGATTCTGGAGTGGGTACTAAATTTCTATCATAACAATAAAACACGTGATTGGAAACTATTCCCTTTTTAAATCAAACTGAAGTATTTATTCGATTCCCTGAATTAATGATGCCCTCAGTCTCCCAGGGATAGTATAGGACTTTAGACAACAAATGCCATCAGGCATCAAAAATGACTGTCCCTTTGGCTGCCAGTGTCAGTGAGAGCTGTTGTGGGCTGAGTGAAATTTCAGAGACCCGAGGCGGCCTGGAGTGTAAGTGTGCAGTCTGCGTGCCAGAGCACGGGCCGCTCGGCCAGCAGCACTCGAGCATCTGCTTTCCACTTGCAGAGTCATTTGAAGGCTTCTGAGCACGCTTCCGATATCCACATGGTGTCTTTCGACTATCATCAAATGGTTAAAGGAGGAAAGGCGGAAAAGTTACACAGCGTCCTCAAGCCTCAAGTCCAGAAGTTTCTCGATTACGGATTTTTTTATTTCGATGGCAATGATGTTAAAAGGTTTGACAGTTCTATTCCTCGACTCTTTAAATTGGAACTTTGCTACAACTTAAAAATCATTCTTAACATTAAACTGTTTATGATTTTAAGTTTTTTTAATACTTTATGCTAAGCTTGTTTTTCTCTAGCTTTCAACAAATAATAGTAAAAAGTTACATTATCTAGAACATTCTGTGCGACAGCAGTGTATTTGTCCTTGTGTCAGTAGCAGTGAGGGGTAGGATCTACGATTGCCTTTGCATTTGAGGCAGGGCTGGCTCCAGGTCACACAGCTATAAACACCTGAGCTGCTGTTCACCTGCCTTCCAGACTTGATGCTATCAGTAAAGTTAAGTTTAGCCGCTCTTCACACTAGTGAAGACCATTACATGCAAAGACAAGGAGACCTCTGCTTATTGCCTGATTCGTGTACCTTAAATCCTTAGTTTTTACACATGGAGTAAGACAAAAGTACATTGGAAGGTTTAAGTTCAGATTATAGATTGAAGTAAACCTGTGAACAAAGCTCAAAGCTAATTGGCTTTTTTCATATTGTATTTTCTATGTCACAATGGCTTTATAGGGCAGTCAAGAGAAAGGTCTTCTTCTTGTTCTTGTTGTTTTAAATAATCATTCCCCAAATTCTTATTATTTTTGTGGAAAGAACAATAGGATTATAAACCTGAATGTATATTTAGCGCCTAACTATGGGTCTAATTAAAAATAAATCTGTGGTAGATAGTGATGAAAATGCACGACAAAACATTAGCAGATGTAGAATCTAGGAGTGTGCATAGGTGCTATCAGTTTAATATTTCCATGAGTATTTGGTGCCTGAGTATAGTGACGATAGAAAGTTGGAGCTAGAGAGGTACTCAGCTGTAACCATCTCTGTTGCTGTCCTTCATTGATGCTTTCTTCCTCCACAAACTAGCCATATAACTTGATTGGAACTGTTGCAGGTGCCAGAGTGGTACAGTTCGAACCAACTGCTTGGATTGTCTTGATAGAACAAACAGTGTGCAGGCATTCCTTGGCTTAGAGGTAAAAACAAAAAACTAATGCTTATGCTGTATGCATCCTGAGTGCTTTTGTAAACCTGTTCCTCAGTTGTATGAGTGATGAAGCTAAGCCTTCCTCGAGACTTCTGTTTCTTCACTTCTTGCCTTTCTCCTCTCAAGCCCTGTGGTCTAACCATTCCCTTCATCTCTCTTCATATGTTCTGATACACCTGTTTTCTACTGTTGTTTTCTCCTGTTGTTCTTTATACTCTTTGTAGACACCTGCTTGGGTATTGCAGTGACCACTGCTTTTTTGGCCTATCTCTTGAAACAGTTTGCATGGATCTGAACTTTATGTTGATATTTTCAAGATTTTATTTTAGGATGTTGAGAATCTGTTTTTACATGTACATTCCTATAGGGTTATATTTTTGATAGTTTGTAACTCAATCCAAGTGAGCATTATCAAGTCCGTAGCTACAAAATCTAATTAATTAATTAGGTATCAGATGAAAATGCCAAAGCTAGCCAAAGTGAAAAGTGACCAGGGTTTCCTTTAAGGCCTTTAGAAGCTTATTTATTTATTTATTAGGTTTATTTTACTGTTATTCACCAAGCTCAGTCTAGTATAGACAGTCTCAGCTACTCTGTAAACCGGAGCAACCCCGAGCTTTCCCAGGTCTCCCCTGCCCAGTGAGTCAGGGCCAAAAGGAGGTCGTGGACTCACTTTACATTAGGTAGGATGTAGTTTTCAAGCTCTCTAAAGACTCTCAGTTAATGATCTTAAATTTGGCCTGTGCATTAGTTAATTAATTACAGACGCTCAGCTTCTGTCTCAAGTGAAAGTCCAGTTGTATAAAGTTCTCTGGGGCACAGATATTTTATATAAGTAAATAAATTTTACTGTTTTGACTTTTGTTGAAACCTATCATTGACATTTATCTTTTTTTCTTAAAATATGACACATGAGATGTAAAAGAAGGCAGGTCGTAATCAGATGAATTCACATGGCTCAGGTCTGATCGAAACCCAGGCTTTGGGTGACTGGGTGTTTACTGGATCTGCCCAGGCTTAGTGAAGTTCTTAGACTTCAATTATCAAGTGTTCATTTCCAGTCTGTGGTAGTTGACTCTCACTATTGGAAGTGTGACATGAGAGTGTGCCCCTCTCTCACAGTTGGTTAACCACTTACGAAATAACTTAGAATGAAGTGAAATTTGTTTTCCCACTTCTTCCAAGAGTGAAAGGTTTAACCTATAAAGGAGACCCTGGGGGCTTTTTTATGGCCCACGTGAACACAGAACAACTCTAGCATAAGCCTGAGTAATAAAATGATCCTTCTGAGGGGCTTTTATATATCTCTAAATCTTTTGTAATTACAGATAGTTACTACACCTAACAGATACGAAGGAAATGTAAATAGGAAGGAGTTCAGTAAAAGTGCAGGGTCAGTAAGAGGAATAGACATTGCTTCCATGCTGCGGAGTCCAAGCTAGAGCCATACCGAGTAAAGATCAGTAGCTTGTGGAATGCTTTTATTGCTTCTGGGATGGCGGGTTTGTTGCCCAAAGGCCCTGTCCACTTGGTCCCCCACAGTTCTTCTGTATATGCCATCAGTGTAGACTCTATCCAGGAAAAGCTGCCATGACCTTTTCATTGCCCTTCTTCTCTTGCTCACCTAACCTCAATTACCCAGGTTTCCAGAACGAAGTCCAGAGCATAAAGATAGTGGGTATGCTTAGGTGAACTCAGTACCTATTTCCCTGCTCTCCAGCATACTGTGAATTAGCTAGGTTCTCAGTGAGGGAGGCAAACTGTTCCAACTGCAGGGATGGCTACAGCATTAATTGAGGGGCATTGCTTCTTGGATTTCCAAACTCACGGTCTCTTTTGAATCTACTGAAATGACACTTTACCTTAAAAAAACTACAAATTTTACCTTAAAAATTAAAATGGTAGTAAACATAGCCCAATAAAGTGTTAATACTTTCAGAATCCTATATTTATAAATTTTAAGTTTAATTCTAATAGTTGTAAAAAGTCACATTACAGTGAATATACATTTAAATATAAATAATATATTTACATATAAATATATTTAAATATATATTTACCTTAAATATCCTCATTTATCCTTCCAGATGCTAACTAAACAGCTGGATGCTCTGGGCTTAGCTGAAAAGCCTCAGCTAGTGACTCGCTTTCAAG
This sequence comes from Peromyscus leucopus, assembly GCF_004664715.2. Lineage (NCBI taxonomy): Eukaryota > Metazoa > Chordata > Mammalia > Rodentia > Cricetidae > Peromyscus > Peromyscus leucopus. The sequence continues at coordinate 7,767,985 of NC_051073.1, forward strand.
AAGTTTTCCGGTCCATGTGGTCTGTGAATGGCGATTCCATCAGTAAGATATACGCAGGCACCGGAGCCCTTGAAGGGAAGGCCAAGGTAGACTCAAAACTGTCATAGCATTAATGTCGTCTCTCTCCTCTCTAGAACGTTGAAATGACTTTTTAATAGTAGGTTTTAAGTTAGCAGGAGTTTGTTAGGGCTGCTTCCTTTAGCTTTCATGTTCTCTCTGATATATCTTCCCACAGTAATAGATTCTGATGATTAAATGCAGCAAGGTGATTCTTTAGTCTAAGTGTGCTTTTAGAGATAACCCATCGTGTATGTCCATAGATATTATTGTACATGGCTTAATATTGTGTATCTTACTTTTTATATTGTTCATATTGATTTAAAATAAGATTTTTAAAAAATCCATAGTCCTGATAAATTATCCTGCTTATTGGTCTTTGAGTCCCCTGCACTTGACACGGTGCCTCTATTTGGGAGTTATGTCACAAATAGTGGATGGACATACAGCCCACCACCAATTTATGCAAGAGTGCAGTGAACCCAGTATTACTTGGGCTTAATTGTTAACTTTGTACTTTCTGCTTGTTTCGGTTTTAAAAGGGAGCTATCGCTGGAGTAAAGGGTGGGATGCTGTCTTAGTATGATGCTGAGTCTCATCAGGACTTGTAGCTGCTTGTGTTATCTTTAGGTTACTTTCCTGTTTGATACTCGGCCCTTGTTGTGGGATTTGGAGCTATGTATGTTTTATGATTCTGTGTATGTAAATATTGTTTAACTCTTTAAGGGACCCTGACCTTAATTTAACTTACCCAAAAATCTCTACAATTCTTTAGATTATTTCTGGATAAAAGTGAGAACATTTAGCTAGGCATGGTTGATGGGTGATGTCATTCTGTATGCTGTGAATGTGTTGCTCTGATTGGCTGATAAATAAAGCTGTTTGGCCAATGGTGAGGCAGAATAAGGTTAGGTGGGACATTCCAACTAGAGAGAGAGGAAGGAGAAAAGAGAGCAGAGGAGACACGGCCAGCCACCTCCATGAGAAGCAAGATGTAAAGAACTGGTGAGCCACAAGCTTCATGTCAAAGTATAGATTTATAGAAATGGGTTAATTTAAGATGCAGGAGCTAGCTAGCAAGAAGCCTGCCATGGCCATAGTTTCAAAATAATGTAAGCCTATGTATGTTTATTTGGGTCTAAGCGGCTGCAAGACTGGCAGGTGAGAGAGATTTGTTCCGACTGCCAGCCAGCCGGGACACAGAAAAACTTCCGACTACATATGGTGGTTCATACCTATAAATTCCAGCATTGGAGAGGCTGAGACAGGAGGATTGCAACAAGTTCAAAGCCAACCTAGGCTTTATATCGAGTACCAGGCCTGACAAAACCTAGTTTAAAACAAAACAAAACAAACCACCAAAACAGTCAGCAGTCAGCAGAAAGAGAAAAGGTTCGCCATTTTCATGGCTATTCCTCATCTCAACTCTGTGTTCAGTCTGCTCCTCTGCTGCAGGCGTCAGCCTCACCGCAGACAGGGATGTTACAGGTCCTCACTCCCTAAACACCGCTTTCTTTTGAAAACCTGAAATTGCTTGACTTCATTATTCCTTTTAAATAGTATGATTTGTGTTATTAAAATCTGATTCTCCCACTGTTGCTTTAAAATAGTCTTTTTCATGTGCCTCTGCCTTTGTTTCTGCTGTGACTAAGACAATATATGTACAGAAGTTGCATATATTTTCAGTATGCTTATCTTTAACATAATGTATAGATACAAAATCTTTATATATTAATATTAAATATACTAGCCTGAATTGAGCTAAAATTTAACACCTGAACTGCTCTTTCTTTTCCTTTCTCTCGGCTCCTTTTGATTAATTGCCTGATAATGAATGGTGAGTGTTCTTTTTTCAATAACATCATTTTATGTATTACATGACAAAAATAATGATTTAATGCCATATTACATTTGGTGGCATATAAGAAAATTGGCTCCTTATTCTGAAAATTGGCCTGTAATTACTGTTATTTTTCAAAGGGATGAAAGAAAATTACATATTCCAAACCAAAGTTATTTTTGACAGTCAAAAGTCTATAGGATCAAAATACTGTCTGATAATATGCCTAAGTGAAATACCCGTTCATTAAAAGTTGTAATCAACTCTCTCAGAATTTGAATAGGTATTTATATTTGTATAGGCAACAAAATATCTTTAATGTGTAAACTAAAATTTATGTATTTATATTTATGAGATGTAATTACAAATTTATTTTTGTAACTAGACCTTTGATTTTAGATTCAGTTTTGTTTCTAACTAGCATTAAATTATTGGGGAGCAATTTCACTTTTAAGTATAAAAAAGTACTTAGAAGGTTTTCTAGGAGTTGTAAGTATCCTTCTTTGTCCCTGCTGCCTTTCCTCATCCAGCCCATCCCCACATTTAAAAGTTATGATGTAGAAAGGAATCTTAATTCAAATAAATATACGATCAAGTACTTACTGCTCAGTATTTTACTTGATGGAGTTGTGGTGTTTAGTTTATTATTTTCTTTGTGCAGACTATAAGGGAGAAGTTACACTTTAAGGCTTTTCAATGTAGTTATGCATTTAAAAGATCATTATTAGGACCTTTTTAATGCTAGAATTTTATGAAATCAATTTAAAATTGCAGAGTACATATTGAGTAAAATCAGCAGTATTTTGAGCCCATGCTCCTTTCTCCCACAACAGGCTGGGAAGTTGAAAGATGGTGCTCGCTCTGTCACCAGGACCATTCAGAACAACTTCTTCGACAGCTCCAAGCAGGAAGCCATTGATGTTTTGCTCCTGGGGAATACTCTAAACAGTGACTTAGCTGACAAAGCCCGAGCACTTCTAACCACTGGAAGTTTGCGTGGTATGCACACTTAATACTTTACTTACTTCATTTTTTTATAGTCCTAGAAAGTCCAAAAAAGTAAATGTAAACTTATCGACATGAGTAGTTTTTAGGCTGTTGTTGACTTATAGCATTTTGGAAGAGATTTCTGTACAAGTGGTTTTTTTGAAGAAGTATTCTCCAGTTAAGTTTTTCTCTTGTCGAGTGTTAATGGTATTAGTAATACTTAGCCACAGACTGGCTGGATTTTTTTTCTGAACACTATGTGTACTTTCTTCTGCAGATTATGACTATATGTGCTGCTAACGACCCAAGGCAGGTTTCTATACACTGAAAGCACGCACTGAGAGCATTCCGTAACCCAGTTAGATAGGCAGTGCTTCACTGAGAAAGGCCTTTATCTGAACTGGTTAATTTTTCATGAACACCACCAATGTTTCTGTAACCACCTCCTAACTTTGGTTGTTATTATTTGAATCAGTATAAGTCATAGCAACAGTTTAAAGTAATATGTATTATTGGCCACTAACTGCTATTTTCTGTTTTAATATTTGACATAAATATAAAGTAGCCTTTTTCCCCAAGGTAGCTTTTTACCTTTTATTGTATATTTTTTACTAATGTTTAAAAAAATTGGAACTTTTCATGTATTAAAACATGTGATTGGGTGGTCCTCCTGCCCCTCCCCAGCTTTATTGGGGTATAACAGACAAGTTCAGTTAGCTTTCTAGTTCCATTCTCTCCCATTAGGACTATAGCACTGTGGGCTTCCTTTCCTATTAGCCCCAAACCTTCCAACACACACTCTCCACACGGGGAAGTTCCTAGAATTTTTAGTAATGTTCTCTTAAGACGGGCCCTACGGGTGAGCGTAGACTGTCAGATTTCATCACAAGCAGCTTCTCAGGAATGGATAAGCAGTCATGGGGGCCAGAACCCACTCAAACTTAAAAAAAAAGTCTGATGCTTACGACGTCTTCGAACTTCAGACTTACTGATGTCTGTTTTGTCACCTCTCTCCACCTGTGCCTACTCTGATGTGGAGGCATTAATAAGCAACAATTGAAAGTAAGTGTGTGGAGGAAGAGATGAAGCAAAGAACCTCAATACCCTCCCCCCCAGGATAAGCATCAGGTGTCTAGGTTCCTGCACATCCCACCATGCTGTGCCTCTCAAAGCAGTCGGCTCCACTGCCATGCTCGTTTTGAGACTGAGAACTTGGTCCATTGTGGTTGATACATTAGGTAATGATGTGAACATGATGCTAATTTTGCATGAGCTTATGCGTGATTTTGCTGGCAAGCAATAGTAGGCAAATGCAGAAAACCACTCAACAGAACCAATATGGGTAGAGATATATAAAACATACATAACCATATGCACACACCTTAAACACCTTCCCTTCTGTAGTTCAACATGTGTTTTGAGCCATACCCACCCACATCTGATGTTTCAACTCCCCATCCATTTTCTAATAACCCTTCTGCTATCATTCACAATTGCTATGCCCTTTTCTACAAGCCAGCTTCATATTTTTTAAAGATGTAGTGCTTTATATTGTATAGTCATGCCTTTCATAACCATTTAATGTACATAATACTATGCTGCTTTTAAAATTCGGTTCCTTTCTTCTTTGGTGTGTCACTTCTGACGTTTTTATGTGTGCTGCCCCAACCCCATTTTTCCCATAAGCCTTTACAGCCATGGGACTTCGCATAGTTTTATATATTGTAGTTGATGGTTTTAGAACGCGCTTGTCTTGTTCTAGCTGAACGATGGTACTTCTCACCTGGTGAGTCCCAGAAAAAGAATATTCAAAGGTATGTGTTAAGACATACATTTCCATGTCTTTGGTGTCTTTCAGCCTCTTAGATTTTCACACACACACACACACACACACACACACACACACACACACACACACACGGGCATCTGGAAGAGGAGGACTTTCACATCGTGAAGCAATGGACATCACTGAGTCAGTGCAGACACATGGGTTTGTATCAGTTATTGTTATTTATTGTCTTTGGTATTAAAGCTTCAAAAAACAAATTCAAGCTGTCAACATGAAAGAGATGAGTAAGGCCATCTCAGGATGTCCTTCGGGTGACACGCCAGGCTGTAAATGTAACTGGTTGTTTTACTAATGACTCTTTGTTTTCTTCTTGATGCATCCATAGTTTCTGAACAGACATTGCAGTCAGGTACAGTATAGAAAAATCAATGTATACATAAAAGCAACCTTCTCTTTATTTTTCTAAAGCTGATGTTGTGCACAGACAGATATAATTTTATCTTCATGACATTACAGGATAAATTAGTGTTTTGTTTTACTCTGAATAAAAACTTTAAGTTTGCAGAAAATAAGTATTTTATTCTGGAAGAAATGTACAGTATTCTTTGTCTTCTGCATCACAGGCTTCTGCCAATGAAGGATAATTCAGCTAGATTAAATTTCACTTTATATTTCCTTGAATGTTGTTATTGTTAGATCCTGCTCTTCATAGGCTGCAGAAAAAGGTCTAAATATGGCTATTTTGCATTGATTCAGATAGTGCCCATGCTGTTTATAACCACTCAGCATTCGTTCTTTTACTTTGTGGATGACTTGTTTTCTTTAACTCCAGACCTGTACTAAAATAAGATCTAAAACCTGTTCTCTTTAGACAGCGTCAGTGCTGCTCACCAAGTCAGAGCAGGTGCATTGGGAGCACTTGATACAGCTCCTCTTTTTCTTGCCTGTGTATTCATAGGAATTTCATCTCTTCGTTCTCTGTGGTTTATGGTCTTGTCTTTAAAGGTGAATCTGTAGCAAACAGGACAAAGCAAAGTCTTGCCAGAAATTTAGCCAAAAATAATATCTTCTCTTCCCCTTCCTAGGGTGTTTTGCCTGGTTACCATTGTGACTCTTTTGAGAAACTGTTGCTTTTTGTTTTAAAGGAAGTGGGGAGAGAGCACAGGCTCTGGGTTATGTACTGAACATCATTTCTGTAAGGGCATGGTGTTTAGAGACAGACATCTGTGGTTTCAGCAGACTTATTTCTTTAAGCACATTAAGGTGCCAAAACATGTTAAGAATAAACTAGGATTATACTTTACCTTCTTATTCTATTTATAAAGTGATTTGACCTTATTAATTCAAGCAAGATAGCAGGCTGGTTTTGTTCACATGGCATTACTGTTTTGCTCACTTCTTTAAGTTGTACAATCACAAAATTGACACCTTGGCATTGAGTAGATTTTAAATGGTGTTTTCACAGTGATAATGACTTTAGTTTAAAGTTCAGTGATATCCCTAATAATAGAGAATAGTCACTGTATTGACAGGACAGAATAAATGGTCTGTTTTTGTTATCACCAGTCACCTCTATAAATAATTAAATCAGATAGGAAGGAAGAGGTTTAGAAGTGTACACATCTGCTCACAAGACAATGGAGTATAACTAGTCTTTCTCTGTTCCGCCAGCCAGCTCCCAAATAATGGCACGGAGACTTACTATTAATTATGAAAGCTCAACCTTAGCTCAGGCTTGTCTCACTAGCTCTTATAACTTAAATTAACTTGTTTATTTTAGTCCACGTTTTACCTCATGTCTTGCCCATCCTGCTTCCTCTATGCATCTTGCTTCCCTGAACACCTAGATTCTTCTTCCTCTTTCTCTTTCTGCCTGTACCCCCTGCCTAGCTATTGGCTGTTCAGCTCTTTATCAAACTGATCACAGCAATATATCTTCACTCAGTGTACAAATATCCCCAACAATGGGGATATGGTTATCATCCAAATAAATCTTCAGTTCCCTCAGGGGGCTCAGAGGTCAAAAACTACACTCATGTTACTAACGTTTTACCTTTCCCAGTCCCAGTTGCTCAGAATATTGCTAGTTTTTGATATCATAAAATAGTAAGTAACATAGTAAAGTGATATTATTTGGTAAAATATGAAAGATTCTATGAAAATAAGCAAGGGAGGACAGTGGTCCTGAAAGGCATAGTGCAGTTTTAACAGGGGATCAGAGGAGCCTTGTTGAACAGTAAAGAGCTGGAGGAGGAAGGGGTGAGTGTCGCAGGCTGTGGGAAGTGCAGTCTGACTGCTTTGGAATAGGAGCAAGCCTGGAAAGGAGGCAATGCCTAGTGGTGAGTGAGCAGAGGGGCCGGAACCGAGGACAGAAAGAGCAGAGACCCTGCAGGTCACCACTGAGCACCTGAGCTCTTCTCAGTGAGCTGGGAAGCATTCGGTAGTGATTTCATTTGAGCCTCTCATTCTCTTCCCTGATGCTCATTTTTGTGAGGGAGCCGTTGTTCATCAAGCCACCTTTCAATAGTTTGAATCTTAAATGTAGATGTTTCTATTATTTTGTTTAGGGAGAATAAAACTTACATTTTAACCATACTCTTAATAAAATTGTCAGTCATTTGCTGTAGGCTTTATGTATTATAAACCAGTACACCATTGAACCAGAGCTGTTCCCCTGCATGCTTTGTGTTACTACAGTCATTCTGTAACAGTTTTATGTTCAGCCTTTACTTTCATTCTTCTGTGTGGTTATTGCCTCCGGCTGGGCTTGGCATTCAGAGCTGATTTCTTTCTTGTGTCTGCGCATGCTCTTTATTTGTGCTCGTGACAATGGCTGTATCCTGATACCCTCTGTTATGAAGAACACTTTGGGGATGGTTTACCGCCGTTCACTAACGTTCTCTTGTGTCTTTTTTTCCCTTAGCATCTTCCAAAGTCTTAAAGAACATGTGTGAGAATTTCTACAAGTACTCAAAACCCAAGAAGATTCGAGTGTGTGTGGGAACCTGGAATGTGAATGGTGGGAAGCAATTCCGCAGCATAGCATTTAAGAACCAGACGCTCACAGACTGGCTTCTTGATGCTCCCAAGTTAGCTGGCATCCAGGAGTTTCAAGGTTGGATTTTTCTACCAGGGTTTAATGGAAGTCCTGACTGCAGTGTGACACTTCACTAAGTTAGGAAAGAGACTGGGGTTTCTTTTGTTCGTTTTTAAGCCAACATTTCTTAGGTTGAGTCTCATAAAGTCTTACCTCACTTTTTACTTCTGGACATTTTCTACTTCATAAAAAACAGTGATGGAGCTGGGTTTGGTGGCTTACATCTGTAATCTTAGTTCTCTGGAGACTGAGACAGGAGGATTGCTCTAAGTTCTAGGCAAGCCTGGACTACACAATAGAACTTTGACTCCTAAAACAAAACAAACAAAAACAAAATGAATAGAACATTTGAAAATCCTTTTTTTTTTTTTTTTTTTTTTGCCAGTTGTTTCTCAGAAAGTCGGGATCTATGTATAAATAGACATCTTTGAGGGCAGCCACACATACAAGAGAAACTACATCTGCTTTATTTGAATAGACAAGAACCAAGATTATTGGTTATTAGTTGATCATTTGTATTTTATTTTTTAAGCCCAGAATGTTCCATTTTCCAGGATGGGTCATGAGCAATTTTGTAGACATTATATTAACTTGGTTGTACAAGCGGCCTGGAGATGAGGTTCAGAGAGAAAAGGCTCACTGCTCTTCCCAGATGGGGCGTCTGCACAGACGTGGTGTGCATAAGCCCACACAGGGCCTGGGGATTAAACAGATTAAATAAGAAAGTGCTGGGTTGGTCATGGCGGATACTCTGCCACCATCTACTCACAGCAGAGCCTTCCAACACTGTGATGGTGATTAGAACCAGAAACTTGAGAATCAACTCCAGCTTCCTTTAACAGTAGTATACAATGACCAATTTGACAGTGCTATGTACAGGAACTTGTACGAGATACCAGTTTTCCTTCTCAAGTAATTTTTTTTTTTTTTTTTTTTTTGGTTTTTTCGAGACAGGGTTTCTCTGTGTAGCTTTGCGCCTTTCCTGGAACTTGCTTTGGAGACCAGGCTGGCCTTGAACTCACTGAGATCTGCCTGGCTCTGCCTCCTGAGTGCTGGGGTTAAAGGTGTGTGCCACCACCGCCCGGCTCAAGTAATTTTTAGTCAATCATGTCTTACCTTTTGAAATTTTCCCGAAATATTTTGTTAAAATTGGGCCCTTTTCAGTTACATTAATCCAAGTTGGAAATAGAAATAATAATAGACTGATTAATAATAATAAAAACGTTATGATAGTTGTGTTTTTCACATATTTATTCTCACAGCAGACCCATTCCACTGAGGCTGTTACTCCAACTGCAGAGAGGAAAAACCTAAAGTGCAGGAAGGCCCTGCAGCCAGTGTGGCAAAGGCAGGAGCTAAGCTGGTCATTTGGTCCGTGTCTGTGTGTCGGGCTGTGTCCCACATGTGGACTTGGGCAAGTGGCTTAGCTTCCGTACAGCCCCAGTTTCCCGCGTGTGAACACGGGGCAGGAACTCTGCCTCACCGCACGTTGTGTGGCGTGGGAAGGTGTGGGTCTGAGTCCTGCACTCGGTCCCAGCCGGTTGAATCCCTTTGTGGAGTAATTCCTTTAGCTGCGGCTTTGCTTCTCCACCTCTGAGGAGTGGCTCTTTCCCTGCTTTCAGTGGTGCCTGTCTTACGTTGTTGTCAGTGATTTTATTTAGTTCTGAAGGAACTTAAAAGTTATCTTAAACAGACTTAGGGTATTTTAGTAAATTTAAAGCAATGTAGCTCACTGGTGAAGTTTTACTTTTAATATAAATGTGGTTGCACTGGAAACACAAAAGGGTTTTTATGCGATCTGAGATTGTGTTTGATGGGGTGACGTTGCCATTTGACCAATGCTGTATTTAAAGGTACTTTTGGTGCTTAATTCTAGATAAAAGAAGTAAGCCAACTGATATATTTGCAATTGGCTTTGAAGAAATGGTGGAGCTGAACGCTGGGAACATTGTAAATGCAAGGTAAGCTCTCCTGATAGCACGGGAGGACAGGTAAGGGGCTGTCACCACGGTGCTGACGTTGAGGAGATACATGGAAAGGACTTTTTAAACTGCAAACAGTATGAGGATCATTCTAAACTTCAATTGGTACTATGTTAGAAATTCAGACTGAAGATTACAGATATCTACTTAAAAATAATAGGAATAGGCAAGATGGCTTTTCTCCAAACGTGATAACCTGAGTTTGATCCCTGGAACCCATCTGAAAAGTAGGAGAGACAAGCTCTACAGAGTTGTCTTGTGACCTCCACATGTGCACTGTAGCATGCATGCCTGTGCACATACACATACACTAAGAAACAACTTGTAAACAATAGAGATCCCATGACAGTTAACACAATCTCTTTTTTTCTTCTTCTTAACATTTTTAAATTCAAAGTTTACTGGGAAGCACGGTATTGTTTTATGGTTTTTATTAATTGCTTAATTCTGCATTAAGATAACTGGATTATTATATATACTTCATGTACTTCCATATTGTTATGCTTTAGTATTATGAGTGAATTATGTGAAGAAAAACCACATATAATATATATAGTTGGAAAAAAACAGTTTAGTAACCTTGCTAGAAAATGTCTCCTCTGCTAGGTACTACATCCAAACTCAGCAAGTGGTAGTACCTCTTAAAGACGAACCGGCAGTCTTGAGACCTTGCTGTGAACTGTAAAAAGATGCGCTCCCCCTGTATATGTGACTGAGTGTTCAGCCTGCATGTTTGTCAGTGTCCCACACGCAGACACTGCCTGCGAGAGGTCAGAAGAAGGCACCAGAGTCCCGTACAGCTGGAGTTCCACCCCGTGGGGACTGGGGACTGCACGTGGCTGCCCTGCTGGAATAGCCAGTGCTCTTACCTGTGAGCACATGAGCTTCTTGTCCTATCCTTGTACTGACAAGGTGGTCTTTTACCGTGGCGTGATCTTACAACACTGTGTGCTGGTCACTTAGAAAAAAAGCTCACTGACTGTAGGTCTTCCTAATTCTGACACGTCTTGTTCAGTGTGAGTGTACTGTTGTAGTTGGAATCTTCAATGATTATTTTATCAAAATCTTTAAATGTTGGGAAACTGCAAAGATCACAGTAGCTAATACAAATTTTACAAAATTCTAACTTTTGCTTGAAAATGCAAGTTTTGGGGCAACAAATAGCTCAACAGGTAAGGACATTTGCCACCAAGCCTGATAACCCTAGTTTGGAACCTACATGGTAGAGGTAAAGAGCAGCTCCTCAGGTTGTCTTCTGATCTACACACACACACACACACACACACACACACACACACACACACACAGGCAAATAGCTTTTTAAATATCCAAGTTTTATCCTTTTAGTTTTTGATTTTTGAGTTTTGGGTTTTCTTTTTCAGACAGGGCCCCAGTCTGGGTCCCAAACTAGCCATGTAGTTGAAGATGGCCTTAAACTTCTAATTTTTCTGCCTCTACCTCCCAAGGGCCGAATTACAACTGAGAACGCAACACCCACTTTTACCCTGTGATGGGGATTGAACCCAGGGCTTCATGCATGCTAGACAAACACTGTGCTGAGTGAGCTACCTCCCCTGTCTTGAAGTCTTATCAGTAGAAACTAATACTGTTGGTTAGTCCCCTTGTAACAGACAGGACTGGTGGAAGAAGTAAGGGCCCAAAAACTTCAGTCCGACTGACCACAACCTGTGTAGTCTCTCAAGGACGGTGTGTGAGAGGTGACGGTCAGCTCCAGCCTGTGTAGTCTCTGAAGGACGGTGTGTGAGAGGTGACGGTCAGCTCCAGCCTGTGTAGTCTCTCAAGGACGGTGTGCTGAGAGGTGACGGTCAGCTCCAGCCTGTGTAGTCTCTGAAGGACGGTGTGTGAGAGGTGACGGTCAGCTCCAGCCTAGTGTCAGGTGCTTCCTCCTGAGGTGAGCACACTTGATGTCTAGAGACTTGCACTCAGAACATTGAAAACAGGCGGGTCTCCACCCCCCGAAGAAAGAAAAGGAAGAAAAAAAAAAAGAAAAGAAAACAGGTGGGATGCTCCGAGGTGGAGTCTAAGAGATTAATGATGTTCACTACTTCCTCGAAGATAGCTCTCAGCTTTGGATATCTTTACAGTTTAATTTGTAAACAGTTGTTATAACAAGTTATTTTTAACCAAATCACATCTCAAAAACAGTTCATCTAGAAAATTCAGAGAAGAAAGTCAACTATTCATTGTGGAAGGCCTTACATTCATTATTCCTAAATAAAGGAAATCTTTCCTAAGATTTTTCTTTAGTAAAGTGGTGATTTTTTTCCACTTGTTTAACCAGTATCTATTGATCAGTCACTCTAAAGATACATCGGAAGGAATAAAAAGGACAGTGCCCTTGTGTGCATGGAGACTGTCTTCTACTGAGAAACCACGGACAGTGCCAGGAACTTTAATAAACAGGTGGCAGCACGTGAGAAGTGTGCTGTGGAAAATGGGGAACAAGAAGGTAGGGCCTGGGCAAGTGGAGGGCTTGAAGCAGGGTAGGGTTACTGTAGAGATGACTGGAGGAGTGACCAGAGAAAATAATAAAGATGGCATTTGCTTCCAGAATCTGCCATACAGTGCTAGCATTATGGTTTCAATGAGTTCTGTTTGGAGACAGTATGGCACATGCCCTAAGATAGGTGGGTGTGAGGTCATAGTCTTGCTTGATATTTATGTGACCTGGAATAATGAGAACAACAACAACCAAAAAAAAAAAAAAAAAACCAGTGTCCTCTCAATGGGAGGCTCTGAGGTCCAAACTCACTTCTCTGAAAGCTTACAAAAACCAAAGAAATATTTATCCCATCTTTTTTCTATGACTGCATTGCAGAATAATTGAATAGTTGATTCCAGTTCTTTTGGAAGCTTAATTACAGCTGCCTGTGTTGTACTGTTACAAAGTAAATGTTTGTATCTCCTTGTGGAGTAATAGATCTGTACAATGACCATCACTAGATGATATTGATAAATCCCTGAAGACCAGCCTTGGGCAACTTGGTAAAGAGTGTGTTCGCCCCATTTTTGCCAGAAGAAATGCACAAATAAAAGTGAGCTTGTTGCCGGGCATTGGTGGTGCACACCTTTAATCCCAGCACTCGGGAGGCAGAAGCAGGCGGATCTCTGTGAGTTCAAGGCCAGCCTGGGCTACAGAGTGAGATCTAGGATAGGCTCCAAAGCTACACAGAGAAACCCTGTCTTGGAAAAAAAAAAAAAGTGAGCTTGTTGCTGTACCAGTCAGCATAAAGGAAGAATGAGTTATAGGAACAAGGTAAGACATCAGCAGAGCACATTAGCCGCACATAGACTGCTGACATTTTACAGGCGGATGGTCTGGTAGTTGTTTTTTAGTTGCCATTGTGAAGTGAGGAGGCAAGGACAGTGGGGGAGCCATTAGGACAGAGAGAGTGGAGTGGCGTGGCCAGTAGTGCATTGTAGAAACCAGATGTGGCCTGTTCTAAGAGACGGATGATGGCAAGAAGACGGGATTTTTATAGGTGATGGTAAAGACGTGTTACTGTTTAAGTTGATGATGGCATTGTGGTTATGTAAAGATAAAAATGTTCATTGTATTAAAGATACAAAAGTAATTATGGGTGAAATGGTATATGTCTTAGATTTGATCTAAAATATCCAAGTTTACAAGAAAGAGAGAAGGAAGGAAGGAGGGAGGGAGAGAAACACAGATTTAAGCTAAATAATTGGGTATATGGAGACTTAGAGTTACCAATCTCAGGCTTTCTAAATTGTTTTCCATAATAAATCATTTAAAAGAAAAATTTTTAAATAAAAAAAATTAGTTTAGGGGACTGAAAGATAGTAGTTACAATGTCTTATTGTTCTTCCAGAGGACCAGAGTTCAATTCCCACCAACCACATAGGATGGCTCACAACAGCCTGTAACTCTGTCTCCAGGGATTCTGATCCTTTCTCTGGCCTCCTCAAGCACCTACACATACATCACACACACACACACACACACACACACACACACACACACACACGTAGTTTTTAAATAAATAAATGTAAATTCATGAAAATTAGAGAAATGGGGTTGGGGAGGGAGTGATAAGTAAAAGTCTATGTTTCTCCGTGAGCCCAGTAATACTTGAGACTGAAGTGTAAAACTTGGCCGAGTCTCTCACCTTATGTCATTTATTAAGTCCTTTCCATCTCCTTTGTTTGGTTTTATTTCTTGGTGGGTTTTTTATTTTAGCATTATTTGTTTGCATGGGGGGGGCACATATATGCAGTGGTGTTCATGCCGAGGTCAGAGGGTAACTTTTCAGGGTCACTTCTCCTTCCCAAGGGTCATGGTCAGGCTTGCTAGCGACACCTTCACATGGTGAAGCATCTCTCCTCAGAGAAGAGTTGTCCAGCAGATTTCGAAGGGCTGTATTATTGTGGTTAAGCTGCAGGTTGTTCTTTTTAATGGAAACAAAACACAGATGGCATGAGATGTTCTTCTTTTTAAGAAGCCAGTTGTATAAAGTATGGTATCTTCCTAAAGACCCTCTCTAATGCTTCGGTAGCACAACCAACCAGAAGCTCTGGGCAGTGGAGCTGCAGAAGACCATCTCCAGAGACAACAAGTATGTCCTGCTGGCTTCCGAGCAGCTAGTGGGGGTCTGCCTGTTCGTTTTCATCAGACCGCAGCACGCTCCTTTTATCAGGTCAGTGGCAGACGCTGTCCTCTGGCTCCCCTCACTGAATGACAGACAAGGCCGCGAGTGTGCAGTGCACCTCTCCATCTGCAATTCTGTTTTCAAGGGACGTGGCGGTTGATACTGTGAAGACCGGCATGGGAGGAGCGACTGGGAACAAGGGCGCAGTTGCCATCCGGATGCTCTTCCACACCACCAGCCTTTGCTTTGTCTGCAGCCACTTTGCTGCCGGGCAGTCACAAGTCAAGGAGAGGAATGAGGATTTTGGAGAAATAGCCCGGAAATTGAGTTTTCCCATGGTGAGCTTCTGCTGTTTATTCTTTAAGATAAACCTCTGGATTGTATTTTAATTTACCCTACATTTTATGTCAGCCAACTTTGAAGATTTAAAGCGGTTCTCAGAAACATCAACAGTACCCATCTACTTTGTCTTATTACTATTAGCTCAAGTGTTGATAGTGGCAAGCACATCTGAAGCAAAGAAATAATGTGAACACATTAACACATTGTTTTGAACTTCAAATGCCATCTCATGTTTCCAGGGAAGGATGCTGTTTTCTCATGACTATGTATTTTGGTGTGGTGATTTCAACTATCGAATTGATCTTCCTAATGAAGAAGTTAAAGAGCTCATAAGACAACAAAATTGGGATTCTCTTATAGCTGGGGACCAACTCATCAATCAGAAAAACGCTGGGCAGGTAAATAAGAACACACTGGAAGGTAGGTTACAAAGGGGCTCTGGAGCGCTGGAGAGGTGGATCAGCAGTTAGGTGCACTTGCTGTTCTTGTAGAAGACCCAGGTTCAGTGCCCGGCACCCACACATTGAGCAGCCCACAAGCACCTGTAACTCCAATTCCAGGGGCTCCAGTGTCCTCCCGTGGCCTGTGCAGGCCCTGCACATGACATGGTGCACATACAGACAAGGATGCGTACGCAGATGCACACAAAGACAAAGAAATTTAAGATTTTTCTTCCTAAATAGAAAAGAAAGAAAATAAGAGGATCTGGGGGCAGGGAGAAGGGTAGGGGTTTAAATCCTGTCCATGCAGTCCTGAAGATCTAGGTTTGATCCCCAGCACCTACCTGAGAAGCCCCAGCTGAAAGCCCTGGTGCAGTGGATGCACCTAGAATCACAGGTGGACAGGAGGGAGACCCAAGAGCATCAACCAGTTGCCAGATGCTCGAGCCAGGAACAGTCAGCCTGGGGCATGCTGCACTGTAGAACCAAGAGAACTCTGCCTCACTGAGTGGAGGGCTAGAACCAACTCCCAAAAGTTGTCCTCTGACCTCCACATGTGCCCTGTGACACATCCATGTCCTCCTTACTCAACATACTTACACATAAAAGTATAAGCATGCAATAAATAAAATTGTAAAAGGAGGGTATGAGCCAGGCAGTGGTAGCACACACCTTTAATCCCAGCACTCAGGAGGCAGGGGCAGGCGGATCTCCGTGAGTTCAAGGCCAGCCTGTGCTACACAGTGAGTTCCAGGACAGCCAGGGCTACACAGAGAAACCCTGCCTCGAAAAAACAAAAAAAAACAACAACAAAAAGGAGGGTATGAATTTTGACAGACATAATTTTTTATTCCATTTCTATATTTATTGTGAGCTGTTTATATGTACCTGTGACTAAACATACAGATTTTTTTTTTCTTGAAAGAGTAGAAATGAGAAAGGAAGGGGAAGAGAGGATTTAAAAAAGTATATAATTCTTCCTAGGAAGAAAAACACATTAATGTGTCTATAAAATGTACTTTGAAACAGAAGGCTTATAATTTGAGGGGATGATAATAATGTGGAATCTCAGATTAAGAGAAGTGGTTGGAGGCCACTGGTGTAGTAGCTGAGATCATCAAGCTTGAATTCTTATACCTTGGTGACCACTTCACCTTTTTAGACATCAGCTCCACTATTTGGAAGTATGACATCAGGTTTGATGATGCCCAGTATCTCGTATCATCTACTTTTTTTTAAAGATGGGGCCAGCCTGAGGATTGAAGCTAGGTCCTCATGCTTTTGAGGCAAGGGCTCTACTCCTGTCCTTCATAGAGTTCTGAATGCCTCATAGAGCAGGGTGACTTCCTTTATTCATGCTTTTAACGTTTTATTAATGGAAGGTTAAGTGGTAGGGAGAAGGTCACATGCTAGGTTTGGGTAGGGGGTGTTGTTATTCAGTTCTGTTCGAGTGTCCACTGGATAGATAGTTTGTAGGAGACGATCCAGCACGTAAGAATGAAAGTGGGGGACTAGAGAGATGACTCAGTGATTAAGAACACTGAACACTGGCTGCTCTGTCAGATGACCCTGGATCCAAAACCCAGTTCTGGCCTCTATGAACACCTGCACACACGTGTACACACACACACACACACACACACACACACACACACGCACGCACGCACGCACGCACGCACCCCTTGGCCAGCTCAGTTTCAGGCACCACCAAAGAAGCTACTTCTTCCAGTATCAGCAGTCATAACTGCCAGAACACTGAGACTGAGACACTGAGTGTTCAGCCCTGAGTCATACATCCACATTAACCCCACCACCAAGGTCCAGGGACGTCTCAGAAGGAGTGCAAGGGCAGCAGGGTAAGGAGCTCGGTGCCCACATGGCCGCGGTGGTCAGCAACTGTAGTAAACCGAACAAGACTCAGAGAAGACCAAGCCAGCCGAAACTGCAGCATAGATGGCGTGGATGACCTCTGGACCCCACACCTCCTCAGGGAGCCATTGACAGCTGATAGTCGCTGGAGGCAGGACAATTATTTTTCTGAGGGTGTGGCCACTGGTAGGTTTCCCATGCTCTAGTGCAGTGGTTCTCAACCTGTGGGTCACGGCTCCAAAGGGGTCAAACAACCTTTTCACAGGGGTTGCCTAACACCATTGGAAAACACAGATATTTACATTATGATTTAAAACAATAGCAAAATTACAGTTAGGAAGTAGCAATGAAGTAATCTGTGGTTGGGGTCAGCACCACCTGAGGAACTGGATTCAAGGGAACTGCATTAGGAAGGCTGAGACCCACTGCTCTAGTGGATGGCCCCACATCCATGCACATGTGCACAGCACTAATTGGACTTGATGAGTTATCAGAGGAAGAAGAAATGTGATACTGAGAGGAATGGGGAGAACCGAGGGGAGAAATAGAGGGTGAATATGATCGTGTTTCATCGCACTTTAATTTTTAAGTAAAATCATGAACAGTTATGTGTTTTGGAATAACTTTGTGTATGTTTATTTTAGATTTTTAGAGGATTTTTAGAGGGAAAAGTGACGTTTGCTCCAACCTATAAATATGACTTGTTTTCTGAAGACTATGACACCAGCGAGAAGTGCCGCACCCCGGCATGGACAGACCGAGTCCTCTGGAGGAGGAGGAAGTGGCCTTTTGACAGATCAGGTGAGGAGTGGACTTTTTTATTTAGGTAAATTAATGTGAATTTTGTGGGGGGGGGGTGATAAACATAAGAGCTTTTTTATACAAACATTTAAAAACATTTTATGTGTATTTTTTCAGTAACATAATTTCATGTAAAGTGAGTGAAGAGACATTTATTTTGTAAAATTTCTGATTGTAGTCCTGAAATTGAGGATTTTGAATGACACTTGGCTGTTGAACTTTTATGAAACAGTATTTGGTCCCAGGTTCCAAGTAATCTTAGAAGTTAGCAACATTTCAGTTCTTCCCAAGTAAAGAAGAAAATAACGGGACAAATATATCTCTAGTTTAAAGATCTCTGGACTGTCTGCTTCCAGAGTTTTGACATTTATCCTCAGACTCCTGAAGGCTCTACAAGGAAGTGGGCACTTACATGTGTCATGTGACCTCTCCTCACGTGACTGCTCTTGACTTGTCTTTTATTCTGATTGCAGCTGAAGATTTGGATCTTCTGAATGCTAGTTTCCAAGATGAAAGCAAAATCCTTTACACATGGACCCCTGGCACTTTGCTGCACTATGGGAGAGCCGAGCTGAAGACTTCTGACCATAGGTTTAAACAGCCTCAGTTTTTAATGATGCTTGAAGTCTGTGTGAAATAAATCCTTCAGGAACATGTCTAATGCAGCATCTCCCTTTGCGTCTTAAGGCCTGTCGTCGCCCTGATTGACATAGACATATTTGAAGTGGAGGCTGAGGAGAGACAGAACATTTATAAAGAAGTCATTGCAGTCCAGGGCCCACCAGACGGCACGGTGCTGGTGTCAATCAAAAGTTCTGCACAAGGAAACGCTTATTTTGATGATGCTTTGATTGATGAGCTGCTGCAGCAGTTTGCACACTTTGGGGAAGTCATACTCATCAGGTGAGTGAGGCAGGCATCTGAGCCAGTGTGTCAGAAGCAGTAGTTTCTACACTGGAAACCCCAACCTAGTGACTGACTAGTGTCTGAGTGTGACATTTCCAAATAAAGAGCTCTAGAAAAGCACTCCTAGGTTTTGAAATTAAGTTCTCTACATAGAAAACTTAAAATGAATAATGAACTTTTACATGAACATGAAGACAAAGGTATGTTTGAGTTCAGGAACAACCTCGTCACGATTCCTCTACAGGGGAGCAAGCTCTGTGTGAGAATGAATGAGAATGCAGCTGTAGTTGATAATTTTAATGTTTCAAGGAGAGAGAAAAGTAAGGGACCAGTACCTCAGGAGTCAAGAGGCTGAGGCAGGAGGATTAGGAGGTCAGGGCCAGCAGACTACATAGAAAGTGTGTCAGTAACCACCTTTAGTAACTAAATAACCTGGAGGGAATTTTTGTTACTCTCCGAGGTTCAGGTCGTTGTAACTGGTGCATGTTCAGTTTGCAGCCAGCAGAAATGTGAGGAGTTGTGGGAGCCATCCATCCATCCATCCATCCATCCATCCATCCACCATCCATCCCAGTCTCAGTTCCCGGTATTGACTTCACTGTGTACTTTCTAAAGCTGACCTACGGGCCTCATTTTAAGAGGGTTTTCTTTCACATGTACAACCGTTTGGGGAAATTGGATTTCATGTGTGTTTTTAATTCCATGGGGAAAGGAGTACTACTTAATTCCTTTGTATGTTGTTCATTTGCTTGGGTAGGTTTGACTTGTGTTCAAACCTCCACACAAGGTACCGTAGAAGAGCAGAGGAGAAGTAAAAGACATGGCATGTGCTTGTAATCTAGTCGGAGGAGTCGCGGTAGTGGCCTCTCCAGGTCCATAGACTGAAGGGAGGGTAGTTTCTGTAGAGTGGACCTCATGCCTGCGACACATGAGGCCCTTTCAGGGAGCAGAGGGCAAATGGAAAGAAATTGTGTTTACATTTCAGATCCTTGGACTTTCTTACCCCTCCTCCACGTCTATTTTAAATATTCCAAATCTTATAAAATCTGAACCTGAGAGATGGCTCGTGAACAAAAGCACTACCTGAGTTCCATCCCTGAAAAGTGAAAAGAGAAAGCCAATTCCACAGAACTGTCCTCTGACCTCCACATGCATGCTTGGCAATAATGAATTAATTAGCTTCTAAACGACTTAAAAATGGCTCTAGAAAGTACACAGTAAATCTCCCAGTTTTACAGATGACAGTAAGCCTTGCCAAGTATGGAAATGTCAGTCCACCGGAAACATCTGTGAACTCTGAGTGGGCCGCAATGAGCCAGTGTAAACTACAGCATTGAACTAGAAGACTCTAAGTGGTGTAAGAGAGAGAGACTGGTAAAGGAGCAGGGACTTGTGTCTGTTTAACTCACTGGGTTCTCCCTAGTTCAGAATGAAGCTAACAGCTTTCCTCAGAGTGCTGTCAACGTTAGTGTTGATAAGCAAACGGGTGTTACTGTGATGTACAGCCATGGGGTGTCTGGACACTTCAGATATTATGTTTGTTACACCAGTGGTACCAAACTGATAAGGAAAAGCAGATACTAAAAGTAAAGCAGAGGTGGATGTGGAGGTGTACAGCTGTGGTCATGGTGCAGTTACCAAAGAACCAGGAATGTTTGGAACTCAGGACACTGGTGCATCTAAGAACAGTTTTACAGGGGTATCCTCCATGGCCAACCATTTGGTAGTTATTTAGGTAAGACTACCTACCATCCCTGTGAATTTCAATTGACAACATTTTTGTAACTTAATAACTTCATGCCAGGGAAGCGGAGTCAGTTATCTTGGTCATGTCTGACTGATTCTAAGATGTATTCCATGTGCACTTGATTTCAGTAGAGTAGTTTGGCACACTTTTATTTTGGCCTTTTTTTTTCCCCTTAAAATCCATAATGTTTTAGACTCTGAGCATGAGACGAAAAGGTTTTCTCCATAGGGGAAGTTCAGTTTGCAAAATTGCTTTTGTTGCCTTACTTGCTGACCTTGACCTTGATATCCTCCCTATGCTAATTCCCTCCCCGGTTTCACCCTCCTGAATGCTTAAGGGAAGTTCCTTGTTTGTGTATCCTGCATAATGGACGTTAACAGCTTAGATGCAAGATTGTAAAACATCAGTAGCGAACTTCTCCTCCGGGGTTCTCCAATTGTGCTATAAGCCTGTATTTAAGACCTCCTCCCTCCTTCAATAAACGGCATTCAGCATTTAAAAAAAAATGCTCTTGTAAATAAGATGGATAAACATTGTTTTATTCTTTGGTTATAAACCTCCTTATATAATCAGTGACTCTTCCAAAGGTGTCCTTTGTTTCATTTTCTCCTTTGGGGGTTTCTTGTTTCCGAAGTATAATCTTGGAGTCACAGCAAAGAAGTATCTTGTGCAGACAAACACCTAACCTAGAGCTCCTTGTGACCGTTAGTTGGGTCCTTTGGAGTTTCCTTCTTATTAATAGTCGCTGTCATCTTTCTCGGTCAAAGGGAATGACCTTCAGGAAAGTCACTGCAACAGGGAAAATGCAGAGAACCCCACTGTGGAGTCAGATGTAGCCCTTCCTCCTGCCTGTCTTGTTACCTGAAGGAAAAAGCAGGAGGGAAGTGCTGGATCGGAGGGCGCCCTCCTCTGGGGACCAGCCCAGTGGTCTCCATGTTCTCTTCTTGGCTCCGGTTGTTGATTAGGAACCAGTGGCTAGAGATTGAGCTAGTAATGTCTGAGAAGTCAATTTTCTTCTTATGTATCACTGTTCTTTTTCTTAAAGATTCGTAGAAGATAAAATGTGGGTTACATTTTTGGAGGGAAGCTCTGCCTTGAATGTTCTGAGCCTAAATGGTAAAGAGGTAAGGTAGATTTGATGATTCTAAGCCATTTGAAATGTCTGAAGATTATATTTGTACAAGCATGCTACGAGAGTGCCTAAATGTATTTTCAGTTAAGAAAAATAGAAGGCTGTGAACTATGTAAGAGTTACTTAATATTTTTATTTAGACTAGTTTTCCGCCTAACTTAGGGTTATTTTACTTTCCCCTTAGAGATAGTAACCGTTGACAGAAACAAAAAGGAAAACGTGTTCACTGCCTAATTTGATTTCTACCATATTTAATGCAAAATATTATAAATTTGTAATTAAGGTTAGATATTCCAGCTCCTCTCTACATAGTTATCAAGTGGAGGACATGCTTTTTTTTATAAGAACATGGGGCAGAAGGTCCTCACCATTTCCAGGAGTTACCTGTAAGCTGCTGAAGAAGGTCTTTGGTGTCAGCCCCCTTGGCAGCCTGGGTACCTAATTGCCACAGATGGCAAACACTCCACACTGTAGCACTTTCCAATGTAACAGCTGGGATGGTCCCAGCCTGTGATTTGAAATGTCCCCATGAGAAGCTTACACCGTGACCTGGAATAATTACCTTTCTGTGAAAGGTCGCATCTGTCAGTTGCTTTGAACCTGTTTGTCTTTGTGTAGCTAACTCCTGCATTACCAAGTGTGTGGTCATTAGATGCACTAGACCCAGTGCTGGTTCAGTCTCTCCACTGGAGAGCAGCTCCTCTCCTCCAGAGTTAACCAGCTCTCTCTTTTCATGTTAGGAGTTTGTTTGATTTGTTTTGTTTTGTTTTTAATGCAATACTAATATATTCATGTCAAAATGAATTAGAAAAAAAAACAGAAAATGCAAGATAATATTAAGTTGACCATTTTAGAAGTTACACATTTCTAAACCTCTAAAGTGTTGCCTTTGTTAGAACCATTAATTTAACCCTAATTTTTCATAAATTATCCAATTTCAGAGAAAAACCTCAAGAAGCTGGGCATAGTGGCACACACTTGTGATCCCAGCTCTTGGTAAACTGAGGCAGGGTCCTCACTGAATTTTAGGCCAGCCTAGGCTACACAGTGTCTCAAAACACAAAAAGCAACACGCACACACAAATAAATAATAAAAAATAAAAGAAAGTGTTTTTTAAATATACTATTTGGTAAATATACAAGATTTTTGTTGATTAAAAAATGATATGTGAAATATGTAGGTAAATGATGGATTCAGTTGAGTTTAATACTTGGTCTGATAAGCAAATAAGAGACCAGTTGCTGTTAGACAAGCCATGCTGTTTAAGTGAGGCCTTCAGGGGATCCTGAGAGCAGTAGTACTTGGAGCTGGAATCTGCCCACAGAACTGCCAACTCACAGTGTTGAGTTGGACTTTTAAAAGTAATTGTTATAGTCCAATTTCATAACCAGTTGACAGGAAAAACGATACAGAAGAAAATCAACTCATATGAGTTGCAACTCAACTCATGGCTACATAGGTCATTTATAAATATTTAAAAGTTCTGTCTTCTTCCAGCCGAGGAACTCTCCAAACAAAAGGCGGAGCTGTATAAAAGAGGTTGTAACTAGGAAGCTGGTCTGTTGTATGGGGTGGACTTAGTGAGAGCTTTTCCTGTGTATCCTCTCCATGTCCCTGGCGAAGGAGTCTTAGGACAACAGCAATTTTTTAAAGAGTTTAAAAAATACAACAAGATGGTGTAGCTTGATTATAGCATATTGGTGGTTTTGTTAAATCATACTTAGATCTAAAAATCACTTAAATGTATAAGGAAAGCAGAAGGCTTGCTCTACAAGTTTCAGCCATTCTATTTCCAGAAGAGTTCATTTTTGTAGACGATTTAAACTCATCTTCACACAGCATTCTCTGACATTTGAACTGCTAAAACCGCAGGCCAGCACATGGCGGCATAGCGTGGAGCGGCTCTCAGGACCGATGACAGTGGGTGTGTGCTCAAGGCTTCCTCTCTCTGCGCTTGTTCAACGTAGGAACACTAGTCAGTTCATGGATCCAAACCGGAATTACATAACAGACTACCAGAAGTGTGTATTTGGTCAAGAAGAGAGACTGGCTGGAGAAAAGGAGTCCTAACTACCTTTATTTGGCATCATAAGCTTTTAAAGGCAGAATGGTGAATGGCCTGTACATGGGACAATTTCAATATGTGTGGAAGGATTTGTTTTGACTAGAATCCAACTAAACTGTTGATGCCACTGCATAATGTAAATAGGCACCCTTCTCCCACGTTAGTTTCTGTGCTAATAAATTTTTCTTCTGTATCTTTTTTCTGTCAACTAGTTTTTAAATCGGACTATAACAATTACTTTAAAAAGTCCAGACTGGATCAAGAATTTGGAAGAAGAGATGAGTTTAGAGAAGATCAGTGTCACGTTGCCCTCATCGACGAGCTCCACCCTGCTCGGTGAGGACGCAGAGGTCACAGCTGATTTTGACATGGAAGGTTCGTATGCTTGCTGAGCAGGCTTTTTCTGTGTGTTTTTTGCTCTCTCCCAGCACTCACGACTTAGTATCCAGTTCATGTCTCTCTTTGAACACAGTATTAATAATGGTTTGTTCTATGTAGTATAAATGTTTATCCGATTACATTAGACTTGGTAATTTATATGCCATTTTATCATTAAATAATAAATACATTGGTATATTTTAGTTTATATTGTATGATAAAAGCACAGAGTGGTGTTTTAAATGTGCCAGTTTGTGCCAATAATTATAGTTAAGCAGAAGTTCCAAACAACTCTTTTCACTGCCAAAATGAGTTCATAATAATTACTACAAGAGAAGAAATGTTCCAAAGGAATTCAGAGAGAGTCCAAGTGACTAGAAATACATTCATGTAAAACTGAAACTGTGCATATAAAGGTATCTACTTCAGTTGAAATTTTGAGACAAATTATCTGGGTATTGTAGTTTTCTTAAACACTATTTGAAAGTACATTTGCTTACTAATACTATACGTTATATGTGTGAGCATAGTTTTCATTAGGATATAGTTTTGTGATTGATAGAGTGAATGTTTAGTGTGTATAAGACCCTGGCTTCCATCACTGGCCTCCCCAGAAATGCACGCCTGACTCTGCACTGCTCAATAACACATCTAAGTTAAACATCTTTTAGGAGAATCACTAGCTCCTATATTGGCATTTACTTGATCCACACATAAATATGAAATTTTTGGATGCCAAGTTGTGTTGGTTCCTTTTTTGGGTGTGGTCATACGCCCTTCTGAAACAAGTTAAGAAGAGGATATCTACTCTGGCTTATGGTTTCAGAAGTTCAGTCCTTGGTTGATTGGTCTGTACACTCGGAAGAACATGGAAGCAGGAAAGATGGCGGAAGCTGGTCTTCTCTTCTTAGCAGACAAAAACAAAGAAAGGGGGCGTATGAGAAGAGGCCAGGGCAGGAAACAGCAGAGACAAACTCCTACCAACCTAGTCCCTCCAGCTTTTTACCGCTTCCCAAAATGCCATTTCCCCATGCATCCATCCGGGCATTAGTCCGTCATCCTGTCAGAGCTGTCTAATTACCTCTGGGCGCTCACGGACACATCCAGAGGTCGGTTTCCCTGGTCTCCGAGCTCTTTGGCCCAGCAAGTAGAATCAGAATTTACCATCTTAGAGGTGCATGCCAGATACTCAAACTCTGTGACCATGGTCTTGTTAGTTCTTCTAGAACTCACTGTTTACGGGGTGTTTTACACAAGTATGCAGGTCATCATAGTGATATCAGTGTAGTAATGACTGGTGGGATGGTATCCCGTGGGAAAGTTTGTAGTTTAAAGAATAAAATAAATCAAGGGTCTGGAGAGATGGCTCAGTGGTTGAGAGCACTGGCTGCTCTTGTAGAGGACCCAGGGTTGGTTCTCAGTGCTCACATGGTGATTCTGTAACTCCAGTTCCATGGGATCTGATGCCTCTTCTGGCCTCTTCAGGCACTGCACTTGTGTTGCACAGACATACATGCAAGCAAAACATAAAAATAAAAGCCTTTGTAAAGTCAAGAAAAGAAAGTATAAATATGATATCTCATAGCTCAGAGAGATGAGGGACAAACTAAGAACAGGAACTTACTTAGGAGCAGCGAGGGGAGCTGTTGTGACCTTTGTAAGAGTAATGTTGGTGGTGTGGTAAAACCAGATGGTGAAGTTGCTGTGGGTGGAAGGTGAAGAAGTAGGGCGCAGAGCCGTTACTTTTGACCGAGGGGAGCCTGGGAATGCGTAGTGCTGCTAGAAGGGGCTGGTGCCAAGGGAGAGGCTGGTGCTGGGAAAGGCTGACAGAGAAGCAGGGTCTCTGAGGAGGTGGGGTGTGCTGGCCGCCTCCCTTCCCTCCACTTCCACTCCACCTGAGTGTTGCTTGCAGCAGGAGGGACTTGGTGAAGGAGGAGGCTCCGTCTGCAGACTTCCCTTCGTAGTGGATTTAGTGCTCACATCACTTGCAGGAGTCGGGCAATCCACCACAGCTCCTGGGGACTTGAGACTCTGAGATAGTGTCTCTGGCCAAAAGGAAGGAGAGGAATAACCAAACAAGAAATCAGAACTTTCAGGCAACTTGGGGGACCCAAAGGAGATTGGAACCTGGTTTTCTTCAGGGAGTGGCACTCCCTGTGAAGTAGTGGGATGGTGGACGAGAGGGTTGTGGGGCAGGGCCGTGGGAGAGCCGTGCAGTAGGGTGGGTAAGTGAAGAGCGCCTGAAGCTAAGCGCAGAAGGGACCGCATCGGTGAGGCTAAAAAGGCTAGGGAGCAAGCCCTGGGCCTCAGCGAGGAAAACTGAGGAGCCGAGGGGCTGGAAGAAAGGGACCAGAACGAGGGTTACAGGCTGGTTAGTGCCCCCGGGGTCACGGAGGCTGAGGGTGTGCTGTCCATCGTGGGGAGCATCCTGTCGGTGAGCACAGCGCTGAGGCATTCCACTGCCCACCAGCTGTCCACAGGGCTTCGGCATCACAGGCAGAAAGGTGAGAGGCCCATGTGCCATTGTGCTGTCTGCTGAGTCCTGAATGGCTGGAGGGATGGAGGGTGGCGAGTTCTGAAGGAGGTGGGGTAAAGGGTCCGTGACTCCTGGCGGCATAGCCCTAAGATAGGACTAGGGAGGAAGGTGATGTGCTGGGTGCGAATCCTCTTGCACAAGGTGCCCTGACCCCACTTTCCAGCCCTCAGGTGGGTGGAGATGAGGCCTGATAGGGGAGACCGGGTCGGTATTGGGTGAGAGCTTGAGGTTGGAGACTTGTGGTTGAAGCAGTGGTCCTTAGCCTGTGGGTCGCGATGACGACGAGGGCCTTGTGTCTCTTAGCCCTGGACAGCCTAATGTGCAAAGCTACAATGATGGTGTCTGTGGTGGCCTTGCTCCCGTTAGGTGATGTCGATGACTACAGCGCTGAAGTAGAGGAGCTTCTTCCTCAGCATCTGCAGCCATCCTCAAGTTCTGGCCTTGGCACTTCTCCAAGCTCTTCACCCCGGACCAGCCCGTGCCAGTCACCTACAGTGCCAGAGTACTCCGCACCGTCTCTCCCCGTCAGACCCAGCCGAGCACCGTCCAGAACTCCAGGGCCCCCGAGCTCACAGAGTGTGTACCCCCTTAAGTGCTTGTGTGACTGTCTAGCCAGTTGTTTGAACTTGAGAGAACGGTTGTGTCCTCGTCACTTTCTGTCGCTGTGATGAAACACTGAGCAAAGCAGCTTGGGGAAGGAAGGGTGTATTGGGCTTACAGGCTCATTAAGGAAGCCAGGACAGGAGCTCAAGGCAGGAACCTGAAGGCAGGAGCTGGTGCAGAGGCCATGGAGGAAGACTGCTTCCTGCCTTGCTCCCCATGGCTAGCTCGGCCTGCTTTCCTATTTCACCTGGACCACCTGCCCAAGGATAGCACCGCCCACGATGGGCTGGGCCTTCCCACTTCCAGGAAATTGGCCCTTAGGCCTGTCTGATGGAGGAAGTTCCTCAGTTGAGTTTCCTTCTTTCCCAGTGGCTCTAACGTACATCAAGCTTACAAAAACTAACCAGTAAACATTGTGTAGCTTGTTAGCCCATGCATTGAGTGCCCTGTAGACAGGAGGTGAGTTTCCCGACCATAACTCTTGGTGGAGCAGACTCTCATCACCGCGGCTGCTAAAGGAGAATTTGTCTAGTCCTATTGATGTGGTTCGGGTTGTCTGTGTTTTATAACTTGGGATTTTCTAGTCTGTAATAAGAGTGCTTGACTATTTGGGCTCCTCCTCCCCTTCTTTGCTGGCTGTATATGACTAAATTCTAACAGTGAATTCTGTCACTTAATAGACCCCCTCATCAAGTCAACGTTAGTACCTCTGCCAGATGAGAGGTCCACACAGGGTAGCGTCATGGTGCCCATGGTTCCAGAAGGTAGTTCCGTGGTGGACACTGATACTGTGTTGTACTCTTTCTTCAGGGCACAGAATTTGTAGAGGAGAGAATTGGAGCATTATCATTACCTATGTACTTTCCTTCCCGCTAGCCCCTGATCTTACCTACTCACTTTTTAGGTTCTCCAGTTGACACTCAGCCAGCAGCCCAGAAGGATTCTCCCCAGACCTTAGAGCCTAAGAGGCCACCCCCTCCCCGCCCAGTTGCTCCTCCAGCACGTCCTGCCCCACCACAGAGACCACCTCCACCTTCAGGTAACCAATACTCTTGGGATGTCTGCTTAACTTCAAATTCTCCCTCTCCCCGTTTTAAAAACATTGTGCATGTTTTCATGCTTCGAGACTCTGGATTTTGTTTGTGTTTATATGATTGTTATTATTACTTAAGCCTTTCAAAAAGGACCGAGGAACAGCTGGACGACGTGTCTGTCAAGCAGATTTCTTGAGCACAGTCAGGCTGCCTCTTTGCCTGGGTACAGGGGAGGCTTGTTTGGGTCTTGCTAATTTGATGTACTTGGACATGTATGTTGTTCTTGGGTAAAACCATGTTTAATTTTTTAAATTCCTCATCTTTAGCTTTATAAAGACAATTAACATTTATTAACTTTTGGAAATTTTATTTTAGAACTGAAGAGCATACATGTTTTTAATATGTTTTACATGCATCTTTAAATGCTCTCCTAGCTAAATGCAATGATCACTTCCTGTGAGCATATGCATTGAATAATTGCTTTGTATAATGTCAAGATATTTACATAATCATACATGATATGTGCTATCATGACTATTGGAGCAGGTCTTGATATTCAACTCTTTATTTAATGTCATTTCCTTTCTGCTGCCTAATTTCTTATGAACTATAAGGGGCTAGGAGTCCTGCACCTGCTAGAAAAGAATTTGGAGGTAACCATTTACATTTGCTATCCTGTGTGAATGCTGGTTTATTATGTTTTGGAGTTTGAACTCTCTAAGTCAGAGACAGTTTAGATCTGTTTGGTAAGCATCAGAATGAATGACATTTATACTCCATGTTATAAAGTTCCAAACTTTATATATTCCTGTTAACATACTAGAGCTTAGTTCAATCTGTAAGTAGAACTAATAAATTATATCTTACTTTGCATTTTGAATAATTCATCAAATGCTTGCCTCATTTGTTTGTGTAAAACTATGATTTTTCTTATTTTCAGTGAGGGAATTTTTATTCAGTATTGGATGCTTTTATTTAAAAAGTAATTTATTTAGTTAACATGAAAACGGTAGGGCTGGGAATGTACCAAGTGTGCTTAACTGACATGTGCAAGCCATGGATTCAATCCCCAGGGCTTACACACACAAAGGAGAAACTGGCAGCTCATTCCGAAGGGTTTAGTGCTGAGTACATTCCATCTAAATCTCAAGAAAAGACAGAGATTATACCAATTCTTCAAAGAGCTTGAGCAGCTCCAGTGTTAATGTTCCGAAAGCCCCTGCCATACAGAGTTGATGTGTCCAGCTACCTGTCATTGTCGATCCCTGAGAGTCAGGGTCAGCTGTGGCCTTCACACAGCTTCTGGGAAGATTTTGGTGACTTTGTAATAAGAATGGCTACGTGATTTGAACAGTGTAGCTTCTATGAAACATTAGGTTTTTTTTTTTTTTTTTCAGTTCAAAAATGGTTTATTTACTTTTAGGGTGAATTCTACTTTACTAGGAGACCAATGTGTAGAAAATAAATTTTGAAATGAACTTGTGGAAACTTGTATCATATTAGCAAACCAGTAGCTTATTTAGACATCTGTTTCCATTTTAAAATACCTTTCTTCATAATTCCTCTACAACCTATCTTATTCTGCGACCAGAAATCCTCTAAGTCAGTAAGCTAAGAGAATACATCAGAAACTAACTTCCAAGAGATATTGTCTTTTTGTAGAAATTAAAGATGGAATGAAAGCTCAGTTATGATTATTTTCCTTTTGACTATCAAATAATGTATTAGTAATCTGGATATAAGAAATGAGATGATCATAAAGTTTTGCATTAGACTTTTTTGGGTTCCTTACTGCTGGTAGTTTCAGATATGAAAAGGAAGCCCTGCCCTCCTCCTGTTCTTAGATTTGAGGAAAAGGAGTCAATTTTGAGCTAAAGTCACTTTGATAACTTCCAAGATATTTAAAGCAATAAAAGACCCTTCATGCAAGAATAATTGCATGCGTGCCTTTCATCCTGTGCTCTGGGCTCTGAACAATATATAGCTTTTGTTCTTTCTCTAAAAAGGTGTCGGAGCCCCTCCCAGTCCTGGGGTAGCTAGGAGAGAGATGGAAGGTAACAAGATTTTTGCATTCTAGATATGGTTCTTGTTCTAAATGTCAGCCCTCCAGTGTTTCATGACTTACTAAACCCTACAAAGTAGACACCACCTCTCTCTGTCCTTAGAAACACCTTGTGTTTTTCTCTTTTCCTTCTGTGTTGTATGTATAGTTCCCAATGGCTGTTCATTTAATGTCTTATCCCTGGAGTTCCTGTGTTGTTCATACCTAGTCCTGTGTACTTGGACTATGAAGTTACTGTTGAAAGAAGAATGCCTTCATTTTCTTTTACAAGTCACATGTTTATCAATGTTCTTGATTACCCTGAAGATTTATAGATTGGTAGCCATAAGGTCTAGTGTTTTATAGATTTTTTTTTTATAAAAGGTGTTTCTAAATATTTTGATATTGGGCTAGATTTGCTTGAAAGACCACTAAAACTAGGGCCATTTGTTAAGACTACAACTATTTATGGACTGATGTATAGTATAACCATTGTACTCAAATTTCTTCTCAAAATGGAAAGTCTAAGATAATGCTTGATAAGTCTTTTACTCTTTCTGTCCCCCAGAGTAATTTTCACGTCATCCTTAGGCTACCTTCCTGAGTGAGCCATATTGGAACACTGCATATGAATGTGTCTATACTTGTCTTCTGTCTTGATCCTGATAGTCTATTGTAGATTCCCAAAGACCTCACGCTAAGATGACTTACCCACAGGCAGGCCTGTACTATGACAGGCAAAGCTGTTAGGAACTGGCTCAGGAGCCATTTGTCTGCTGAGCTGTAAGAAGCAGCTGACCGGATCTTCAAAGTTCATGGACAGAGGTCTGTGAAGATGTCACCTTAGTGTGACTGACTTCCTTTGTCTCCCATGCAGGTCTCTCTAATACTCCAGTTTCTGTCTTTACACAAAGCTAAGTGCTTGTTCTGTTGCTGTCTCGTGCCTTTGTCTCTGCTGGCAATGGACAGGGCATCCAGGTGATGCCGCGCACTGTTGTTTGATTGTTTACTTATGGTTGATTCTTTGTCCTTTCTGCTTCCAAGCACCCAAAAGCCCGGGAACAACACGGAAAGATAATATAGGTAAAAACACGTGCATGTAGTTACTTCCCCTTAAAACTGGACCATGCCATAGACACTTGGAATACAAGTACATGGTTTCTTATCTGTTTCTCCTTTTTTAAAACTTTCTTTCTTATACTTAAATACACAATGTGATGTCTTTGTTTCAGGGCGTAATCAGCCTTCACCTCAAGCAGGCCTTGCAGGCCCAGGACCTGCTGGATATGCTGCAGCCAGACCGGTAAGTAACACCTGGCCCGGGAGTTAAGAGGTATTTGTTCTAAGTTCCAATTTGCAGCTAATCTGTTTGTTACCTTGGAGAGAATCAGGAGAAACCACCCAGGCTCAGTTCTTCAACTCTAAAATAAGGAAACTGATACTCTTCAAGCTGTATCTCAACTCTAACCTTTCTCACATACCTCCAGATGAATACACTAGCTTATTTGGATAAAAATAATGTACTTAATTATGGTCTCTAAATAAACATCTTAGCGTCTCTTAAAATATGAAGAAGGAATGTATTTGGATAGCTGTTTAGCTAGTTAGTCCAGGGAAATACAAAGTTATCCTTCTAGCCAGGTATGGTGGCATACAACTTTAATGTCAGCACTAAGGATGCAGGAGCAAGTGGATCTCTGTGAGATCGAGGCCAGCATGGTCCACATAGTAAGTTCCAGAACAGTCAGGACTATGTAGAGAGACCCTCTCTCAAAAAAAAAAAAAAAAAAAAATTAAAGAAGGGATTTAATTAGCATAAAATTGTAATAGAATACTTAAACTGGTTCTAAAGTTATTAAAAATAGAAAGGCAAATGGCTTACAAGATTTTTACCATACTTTATAAATCTATGGCTTTCTGTTTGTTTAGCATATGTCCTGTTCCATACATACAGCTTCTGTTATTCTCTCAAATGAAATTCCTCTGAGCTCTAACAGTTATTCAGAAAGGAAAAGGCAGGGCCATAGGGATGCTGGGCAGGTGGACGGAGTGCCTGCCATGCAAGCCTGCTGGTCTGGGCTCTGGCCACATGCAGCCCATGGAATGGTGAGGAGGAGTTCCTGTGATGCCACACGTCATGGCATGAGCGCCTGCACACACACACACACACACACACACACACACACACACACACAATAAAGAAAACCATAATTGCAGTATAGGCTAGAACTACCACTATGCCTAAATCTGGGGAACCCAAGCTACTACTTGTCATGAAAACAGAAATTGCCTGTCTTTGTAGCCCTCTCCTTAACAAACTGAAGGCCATTTCTATGTATAATTCTACTCTTTCAACTGTCTGTAGAAGACACCTCAAGATATGTTACTCTAGTCCACAAGAAGGGAAGTTTGCCAGATACCGACTACTGCCACGTTCCCCACAGCACCTTATTATGTAGGGATAGGGGAGGGGGTCAGGATTTCTGTGAGGCTGAAAGTTCTCTATACACCAGGCCTCGTGTCTTTTATCTCCTACCCCGGCATTTAGGTGGCTGAGGCAAGGAAATTGCTATTGTGAGCCCAAGTCCACCCTGATCTACGTAGTGAGTTCCAGAGTAGCCTGGGACCACAGTGGTAGACCTTAGCTCAAAACACCTAAACCAAAAAAATAAAATCTAACTTTGGCTTTAAATAGGTATTATGGGGTTAGACCCTTCAGTAAACATACAAGAATAGAAAATACTTTTCAGCAGTGTGTCTTCTGGCTTATTTAGTTAGGCAATTAATATTGTTATTTCGTGTTTTAACAAACCAAGGAGGGCTGGAGAGATGGTTCAGTGGTTAAGAGCCCTGGCTTCTCTTCCAGAGGACCCAGGTTCAGTTCCCAGCACCCACAACAGCCCACAGTAGTCTGAAACTCTAGGTCCAGGGACCTGACCCCTCACACAGACACAAATGGAGGCAAAGCGTCAGTGCAGTCAACGAAAAGGAGGAGAGCCCGGTTCCGAGGCCTTAGGAGGGAAGGCTTGTCTCTGTCGTCGCTTGTGCTTCCAGAGCCGCCTCTCTTCAGGGAGTCAGCCCTGCTCCTGGTCAGGTCCCTCGCCCTGCGTGCAGCCAGCTAGGCCACGTTTAGATCCTACTGCCGTCTTCTCTGTATGCATGTGGTTACCGTAATTTAAAGTGTAGATGACAAAATCACAGGTTAAATAAAAATGCCTAGACCATGCTTACAAGTGCCTGGTGTACAGTTCACCGTCACAGACAAAAAGGATTATATCACTGTTTTAGCTACAAACAGACAATTAAAATGGTGAAGTGGGGAACTATACCCAAGAATCACTGAGACGTGAGAGCATGTATTAATGTCACTAGTATGTTCCCATCTCTAGACAATTCCAGCACGTGCTGGAGTGATCAGCGCCCCTCAGAGCCTGGCTCGGGCATCTGCTGGCAGGTCGACTCCTGAAAGCCAGGGCAAGCCCCCAGAGGCATCGAAAGGTAGGCATTGCGGGCACACACTCCGCTCTTGGCTTCTTCTTTGACTCTTTCTCTTCTTTCCCACCTTGCATGAGATCTAACCTACTCAGATGGGGTCTTCTCCCTTGGGCCCCTGGAAAAGAGGGGAAATGACTAGACTACTGTTGCACATTTCCCTAAAGAAAGAGAAGCCATGGCCTTTAGAGCACAGCTAACGTGAAAATCCTTGGTGTTCCAGGTCCCGCTGTCCTCCCAGAGCCCCTGAAGCCTCAGACCGCTTTTCCTCCGCAGCCTTCTCTGCCCTCCCCTGCTCCAAAGATGCAGGAGCCTCTCGTCCCCACGGCGGCACCCATGCCTCCCTCTGTCCCCCAGCCGAATCTGGAAACCCCACCACAGCCCCCCCCTCGGAGCAGGTCATCTCATAGCTTGCCTGCAGACTCCTCACCACAGCTACAAGTAAGTGTCACTGCTGAACGAAAGCGTCTCCGATGCATCTGCTTTATCGCCCAGAGTACACTTCCTTAATGACCGGGAGTTAAGAGTTAATCTGACCTGAAATTGTATTTTTGCCACTTGAAAGTAGTAGCACCTTGACATGACTTTAGTATCGTTTGGTTCCTTAAGTGAATCGCATGCTATTGCCTGTTTGAGAATTTGCAGGATTTGCTTGTTTGCTCATATGTATTGCTTAAATAAAAAAATGTCAGAGAACATCAGGAGTGCTTTGGAGATAATCCCAGGTTAGGAGGCAGAGGATCACAAGTTCAAGGCCAGCCTGGTCTACAAAGTGAGCTCCAGGCTAACCAGGGCTACACAGTCAAAGAGTTCTCAGATACAAGAGCAGGGTTCTTTAGGAAAGTCCAAGTGGTTCCTCATTTGTAACTTTTTAAATACATGTTTGCTCTAGGCATTTAATTAGTTATATGAACAATAGTAATATCGTCCTCTTTACTGCTAAGATGGTAAGTTAGTGTTGGAGGAAGACCAATCAAGATCAGCTCAGTGTTTAGACATTAACATGGCCGTCAGTCTGCTGCAGACAGAGTGACTCTTCACTGCCTCCTGATGTAAGCAGGGTTCTTCCCTGTGTGGAGCTGGCATGGGTCCCTGGGGTTCCCGAAGGTGCTGTCGTGACAGGAGTAGCTCACACGAAAAGCGACATGACCGCGTCCTTTGGCTGGTGTCCCACGGAAACAGCTCCATGGCCCTGACCCACAGTCACGGGCGTTCCTGTGGTCTCGAATCGGCAGCTCGGCCTCATGTAGATAATGCCTTACACTGTGGTGCTGTTTATGTTACATGTTCTGAATTTACAGTCTGGGTTAGTTTTGTTGTATGCACGTAAGTAAAGTTGATCAAATAAGTACACTTTGCTGGATCACCATATACAAATTCTTTTCTTGAAAATTTGCTCAAAGCCAAAGCAATATGTGAAGTTTTAGAAGCCCCAGTCTGAAATACTGAATTTGCAGTAGCCGTGAACATTTTATGATAATAACTTGTGTTTGTCTCACAGACAGACGGGTGTATTGACCTAGTTAGCAGACCTTTTCTAACACAGAGCTCTGTTGAAAAGCAGATAACTAAAGTAGCTAAGACTGGAATAGTCATTAGCAATTGGTACTTGCTAGGCTGGTGCTTACATTTCTGAAAGCTAAAGAAAGCAATAGAAAAATAAAGTGATAAATACTAAAAGTTACTCTGTTTTTTAGGTGAAAGTGGAGGTGCTGAAGATATTTAATAGAAACTCTTCAGAGAATAAATATCTACATTCTTTTTGCCCTTCCTCCAACTTTAAAGATTTATTTTATTTTTTTACTGTACTATTATTTAAAAATCAGTTGGAAGGCAGAAATCTTTGAAACTAGCAATTTGAATACTGTCATACAGTTTTAAGGCATCCATTTCAGAGTAGAGGCACCTTAACTCCACCCACTTTGTAATATCTGTATCTGAGGTCCATTTCATACTGATTGCAGTGCCTTGGACCTTTAACATAAGCCTGTCCTTACCCTCCTGTCCAGTGTCAGAACTGATGTACATGACTCCAGAGTCATCAAGACGTGACAACTCAGGTTACAGAGCATTGTGCTAATGTATGTCAGTGTCAGGACACTGGCCTCACGTGCATATCCCTGGCTCATCCCCAGTACTGGGGGAAACATGAGAAGGAGGGGTAAGGGAGTCGAGAGATTCAAGGGGAGTAATATATTTAGAGTGGTACCTCTAAATTGTCATATTTTGTCCACTGCTTACATATTTCACTGTTTACAAATAAGCTTCAGTGTTAGAAGTCCAGTGTCTTAATACCAGATTTTTAAATTACAGCCAGATTATTGAAAGACTGTGATTTCAGTTTTAAACAGCAAAAACTGGCTTCTTACCTTGTTGCACCTTCCAACTAGTAAACAATAGGGAATGAATTTTCTAAATCCTTTAGAGAATTTGAGCATCATAGAGCAAGGCTGGGCCCTGACGTCCTGTTAGATGACTCTTGGGCTGTATTCTACAGAGTGGTATTGTATACAGTTTCTCTAGTAAGGAGACCCCCGGGGTCTGAAATAGTGAAAACAAAACTTGAACTGGCTAGTAGACACTGTTAAAGCTTACATCCTAAGGTTACAAAGAGACCAGGACTGTGTTTGAACTGACAGTATCACTTGTAAGTGCTGTTCTTGAGCCCACATGGGACCTAGGGCTTTCTAAGGACTGGCTGGTTGGGGCTGCGGCTGGTCTGAAACTGTCCTAACTCTTTCCTCTGATGTCTGTGTTCCTTTTCTCAAAGCAGGAGCAACCATCAGGGTAACAGGTACCTGAGTGTTTATCACCTTCCATGTGCTGTCCATCCGCCTCCCCAGCGCTGCATGTATGAGGCTTGCGCTTCATACATCCAAAGTTCCACCATGTTTAAATCCACTTGTCCACATTAATACATTCTATTGCCATACCGTAATCTCATACCTGCCTTTTCTTTTTCTTAGCATTTTGGATTTTTAAGAACTATTTAGTTCTTGCTAATGCCTTACCATTTTTTTTTTTTGCTTTATTTTCTATACAAATTAACAAAACTAAAAAGTCTAATTTCAGAAAGGCCATCCATTTTATATGAAAGCCTGTTTGGCTAACCTACTTTGGTTCTTGGTTTTATCAATGGCATAATTACATAAATGCAAAATCCAATTGTTCTTTCTGTGGATTTCTTTTGGGAAGTCTTTTTTCAGATAATTTTAGAAGCCACATTCTTTTTGGTAAGAAAGAGTTGGTAATTTAGATTAAAATGATAATATTTTAAAAGGCCTTCCAACACCTTTCTCTGTAACACACCTCTGATGTCATCACAAATTCCCAATCCTGCTTAGATCAAAGTTAATTCCAGTGTGGTGGATGGTGGTGTGGGTCTCACTGTAATTTCCAGGCTGATTTCATCAGAACCCCGCTCAGTCCGTGGCTGGGCTCCACCACCCAGCTTCTTGGTGAACAAAGGATTTAGGAGGGAGTGCAATGTCTGTGGCCATGAAGTTACCTCTGAGCATTCCTCCATGGCTCTCAGCTCCCAGCCAGGGCCACTCAGCACAGCTTCTTTTTGATCTTAGAATTTTTAGAATTGGTGCTTATAGAAAATGGAGTGCCCCCCACACACACACACTTTAAATAATCCTTGCTTTTATCTGTCTTACTTGATAGGAAGGACCATTAAGGAAAGGTGTATTATTCAGTGAGTCTACAAAGGCCAGCTATCATTCAAAAGCAAAGAACCTTTGAAAATTCACTTTTCCAAGCAGAGAAAGGAAAAGACTCCATCTATAATTCTTGAATTTATGAATGTGTTCATATATTATCTTTTATTCATAAAATTGAATTTCTGTAAGGAATTTCAATGAAAATATAACTGCATAGATGGGTGTTGGAAGTTTATTATGCATATTTACCATATACTCTTAGCATAGAAGTTTAAATTTGTGTTAAAATTTAAATGAACGAACTCATCATGTTGTATAATTCTTTCTTACCATTTCAAAAAATTGAATGAAAGAAATTATTCCATCACATTTCTTTGTGATTTAAAACATGGATTTAGTAAAAGGATTTATTTAGTTATGAATTCTTTAAGAACATAATTTTACCTATTTCACTCTATTTATTAAACCACCAAAGTAAAAACCTACAGTTACTTTTTAGTTTCTAAATTTGTATAGTTGCTCAAGAAAAGAAGAAATAATAAAAATAAGAAGAGAAGGAATTAATAAATAAGAACCAGTCATTCACTGTTCATTCCTTTCTAGGTAAAAACAAATGGAGTTTCTGGTGTCAGACAAGAACCAGCGCTGAAGAGTGACCCATTTGAAGCTCTCTCCCTCAGTCTGCTTGCTGTATCAAAAGCTCAGCTGTCTGCTCAAATGTCACCTGCTCTAACCCCAGACCCAAAGGTTTTGGTCCAGTTGCCTTCCGCATCACAAAGTAGTGTCAGCTCTCTGAGTTCTGTAAGCTGCATGCCAGCCATGCCTCCAGCTCCCGCTCGGAGCAAGTCCCAGGGAAGTATGGGCAGTTCTGCAAACCCGTTTCCCAGCCTGCCCAGCTGGAACCCTTTTACAGACAGGACTGCTACCCCTGGCAACCCATTCAGAGCTCAGTCACAAGAATCACAGGCAGCTTCTTGGCTGCCCAAAGAAGAGCCTGTTCCTAGTAGTGCTTTCCCTCCCCTCATGCCTCTCAGTCACGACACGAGCAAGCCGTCCAGTTCAACTGATGGTTTTGAGGACAATTTTGATGTGCAGAGCCAGAGTACAGTGAAAACAAGCAATCCCAAAGGATGGGTAACCTTTGAAGACGACGACTTTCCCACAACAGGAAAGTCAAAGTCAGTTTGCTCAGACACGCTGGGGAACGCACCAGCTTCGTTTGATGATGACTGGAATAAAGGGGCAAGTGTTTCTTTCTGTGTGCTGCCAGCCAGAAGACCACCACCTCCTCCGGTCCCTCTGCTCCCGCCCAGCACGAGTCCATCTCCCGCAGGACCCTGCACAACCCAGGCATCTAAGGCATCTCCCACACTGGACTTCACAGAAAGATAGTTAGAATGGCAAGGGAGTTTCTGCTGGTCTGCTTTGGCTCTTTGTTTCTGTTTTGTCGGGGGAGAGTCGAGAGAATGGGGCATTAGTTATTCATTATGTGCAATAAGTAATCATTAAGTGCACTGATAGCTGTATCAAATCGCACTAGAGGATGTGGACAAAGCTGGAGTTTATGTATATTGGAAATAACAAAGACATCCTCTTATTAGCTGGAGTTCTGGTCTTTCTCTTCGGATGAACAAGAGAGAGAGCAGAAGCCATTTTAAAAAGTGCTTAAAACTACTTTAAAAAAATAGTCCTTACTGAGAAATTCACATAAAAGTCACATAAAGCCAACACAACTGTCGCTGACATTACTGCCAGCCCACTGTGCTGGTGACAATTGGTATTTATGGAAATTTACCAAAGAGCTTCCAGAGTTAGAGTGCAACAGTTCTGAAGGCATGCCTTTAGCAAAAAGGTCTGTGTGTGTCTACATCATATGCATATGTTTGTATGCACACAGACTTACATATTTATAAAACTTAAGTCTTGAGATACAATTCAGGTCAAATTTTACCTAGCAATTCTCACACTGTCTTTTTCAGTATCTCATTATCAAAAAGATGGCTGCCACCCGGATGTGCTTTAGATACTTTCACTAATTTTAAATCCCAGAGTAGAACAACTGCTTTACAGAACTGCCATTTCCTATTGTTATACTCCCCAGCCCTTCAGATTCTCCTTCATCACCTTCCTCCCCTGTACCTCTGGTACGCCTTTCTCTGGGGGGTGACAGTTGACAGTACAGGCGCTCACTCACAACAGCAGGCACATGCCACCCACCGAGTGTAGTGCGGAATAGCAGAGCTAACATGGTCTCCCCTGGGTGTGGCCCTTCCCTTCCCCACCTTTCTGTTGGCCGCTTTGCCCTGGAGCTTTGCTTTCTGCAGGGAAAGCTGTTGTTGAGTGCTCTGAATTGGGAACATACCCCACGTGTGTTCTCTCCCATGTTAGAGGCCATAACACATCCATGATGCTGCTTTAAGGTTTTAGAGGCTATACCTCAAATTTCTGTGGATTCTGTCTCCTGCACTGCCGGTATGCAACTGATCTTGCTTTTATTTTGTGAAGAAGTACACAGAATTTTTACAAAAAAAAACAAAAACATAGTATTTTGGTATCATTAAGTAAGCCAGTTGGAAAACTCCCTAAGGCGTTGTTCGGTAGTTGTCAGTTGAAGTTAAAATCATCCTTAGCCATTAAGACTTAATGTTCTTTTTTTATAAAAAAGTTACATACACCTAAGTTCCTACGTCCACATGAACCTTTAAAGATGTGTATTGTGATAACTAGAAACAGTTTATGGCTGCCATCACCTCCATGTAAAAGCACAGCAGACTTCATTGCACTTCTCACATAGAGTGATCTGTTAGGACAGAGCACCTTCGCAAATGCTCAGTGTTATCAAAATACTGTATTTATAGAAGTAATCCTCTGCTGCAGCCAGAAGTTGCTGTAAGCAATAACTCCCGTGAGTTTTATATTGTGCTTGTTGGGAGTTGTGATCATTTCAACAGTAGTGGCTTTTAAACTGCCGTGTTCCTATAGCAGTGTGCTTCCAAATGTGAATTAACCTGTCGAGATTGTGGCTGTAACAGCTCTGTGACTAGTGTGTATGGTATCCACTCCCATTAGCAAGCTAATCCATCGGTAGGGAACAGAAGCCTGTGTTCCTGGGTATGAACCACTGTACAGTTCTGTAGAGCAGCGGCTCAGCCTGTCAGGTCTGGCACACCGCTGAAAACGCACAAGGAAGTTAAAGTTTGCTACAAAAAACCCTAGACATTGTGTGTGAATATTTACCCGCTCTGGTCAGAGCAGAGCAGAAAATAGACACTAAGAATCTCTGTGACCGTCTGTTCTCTATAGTAGATTGCTGTTTATATGTATGTAAGAGTTTTATTGCTTATGTGGCATACAATATTTATAACTATATACTTTATAGAAGTACAGTATTAAAGTCAGTGGTATACATTCTGTACATATCCTGTGAAATGTGCTGTCATATGAAATAAATATATCTGTCTTTACCACTAGCAGGCTTCTTTACTCAAAAGGGAAGGTTTTCTTCTCAGTGATTTTTTTTTTTTTTTTTGTATTTCACATATACAAATTTCATGACATTTGGAGAAAATAAGTTAGCCCTCCTTCCTTCCTTCCTTCCTTCCTTCCTTCCTTCCTTCCTTCCTCCCTCCCTCCCTCCCTCCCTTCCTCCTTTCCTCCCTCCCTCCTTTCTTTCTTTTGTGTGTGTATACATAATACATGCATGAATAAGAGGTAGTTGATTCTGGAGTCAAATTTGAATGACCATGGCAGATTCGGGTTACCCAAATTCCATGTTCTTCCATAGAAAGCAGTTTCATAAAGTTTTATAGCTCTAGAGAACAAAGTCATAAGGCATGGCAAATTTGAACTACATTGATGGATACATCAGAGAAGCAGCTACAGAATGATGGGGGAAGTTTTTCTGTAGGCATCAGATATTTGATGACATTCTTAACTTTTGGTTAATGGAAGCTTGGTTTATGGATTTCCAAGGTTTTAGGGATGTTAGTTCTGACCCAGAGGAGGGCAGTAGCTGTTCCCAAGGCTAAGGCTAGCAGAGACGGGTACTTAGCCTCTGGACCTGACCATTCCGACATCACCACATCACTGCAGTATAACCAGAGACCGAGGCAGCTTCTCATTTCCACTGACAAGTAAATAATATAAGGCGCCACCACACACACGAAGAAAAAGAACCCACCATTTAGCCAAACTATGAGTTTGGAATCATTTCAAGGCTACATAGCACAGCTACCCTGGTTAATTTTCTCTATTCCTCTATTTGAATTTCCCCTGTCCGTTTGTTTTGTTTCCTCTTTGTCACACTTAAAAGAAAGCATCGAGGGATCCTCGACTGTGTCTGAGCGCCCGGAAGAAGAGCGCTGCGCCTGCTTGCCCTTTGTGAGATTGTGGGGACGCACAGCAGCAGAGCTCGCCACTGTGACTTCCCCAGATCTGCAGCAGAAGGCATTTCCGGAGGCGATCAGTGCCTGCGCGGGAACGAGTCTGGGCTTGGGGGCGACTGTGCTCCTGTGGTGGCCACCATCTCGCTCATTCTCAACCGGGGGGGCCGCCATGCCCCGCCACCCCATCTCCCGAACCCCTGGACAGTCCGCACACCCCGTAGCAGCTTGGTTTGGGTTTCGGTTGCCCGGACAACAGCTACTTCCGGTGGCAGCGTACCGGATCGCGTCGCAGCCTTCCCGTCGCCGGTTCCGGGCGGGCCCTGGAGGACCGGCAAGCTCAGTGTTTGACCGTTGCTCCTGGCAACAGCCACTTCCGCGAGCGTGCGCCGTTCTTCTCCTCACCGGGCGGACGCGTGGGTCCTAGTTCTGGGGTTCCGCGGTTCCGCCACCGAGCAGCAGTTAGTCTCACTGCTGTGCGGGCCTGCGGGCCTCGCGTTCCTTGCCTGCCGCCCGGACGCCTCGGCGGGGCCTTCGGCGCAGCCATGGTGGTGCTGCACGTGAAGAGAGGCGACGAGAGCCAGTTCTTGCTGCAGGC
Source organism: Peromyscus leucopus (assembly GCF_004664715.2). Taxonomy (NCBI): domain Eukaryota; kingdom Metazoa; phylum Chordata; class Mammalia; order Rodentia; family Cricetidae; genus Peromyscus; species Peromyscus leucopus. Next base: position 7,810,400 of record NC_051073.1, read on the forward strand.
GCCCGGGAGCACCGAGCTGGAGGAGCTCACGGCTCAGGTGACCCGCGTCTACAACGGGCGGCTGAAGGTGCAGCGGCTCTGCACAGGTACTGGAGGACGGGGGATGCAGTGAGGAGGGCTCGGGGTTGTGGGTTTGGGAAGAGTTGCAGTAGCCTGGAGGGTGGGGAAGGAGCATCAGGGTTGACCCGGGATGAAAGACCCAACAGCTGGAAAAATCCAGGCAGGTCTGGTACCCCCGACTCGGAAGTGGGCAGCGGGGAAGCCAAGCGCAGCCGAGCTAGGATTTGGCCATGGAGAAGTGCGAACTATCTGGGCCGAACGGCAGTGGGAGGAGCCGGAAGATCCAGCGGGACCGTGGAAGGTTCAAGGGTGGAGTGGTAGCCACGGGGAGGGGGTTTACAAGTGAATGCCCTGTTTGAGCTCGAGCCCTGGCTTTGAGACCGCATCAAAAGTGGGAGACACTGGGAGAGCCTCGGGGTTGTTGTCTGTCTCCTTGGAAACACATGTTATATTTGCATCATAGAGAACACCTTAAGACCTGCTACATTTTTCTCTAATTAAACATAACTGCTTTCATAACAGGCTCCATAGTAGATGACATTTTAAAAGTAAAGCATTTAGGGAGAGAAGATTCCGGGTCTTCTCTAGCATTGTAAGTTAAAAGTGTGGTGCAGAATGTAAGAGTTGTGTGGGGGAATTTAGAGCCCACAGATGTACTACTCGGGCAGGCACCAGTGCTCTGCCTGAGGAAGACGGGGTGAGTCGCACCAGCCCCTCTCCCAAGTGCATAGTATGGGAATGGAAAGAGGCTGTGAACGTTCCATCCACTCACACGACCTTTTCTCCTGTCGTATTGAATTGGTGCAGGTCACATAATGTCTTCCCCATATTACGGAAACACACAGTTCTTAGTGTCTTCCTTACAGGAAGGGAAGGAAGAAAGGAGAAAGGAAGGCAGGCGATATAGCAAGGTTTAAAGTGTGTGTGTGTGCGCGCGCGCGTGCGCGCGTTGGTGTAGGTTTATATATATGCTGATGTAGGTTTGAACACGTATGAGGCAGGGAAAATATAAAACCATGATTTGAATAGTAAACATGAGGTGGATTTTCTCACTTTGGAGGGATAGTTGCTGTCTTAGGCACTTTAAATGTCCAGTATCTTTCAAAGTCCAAAGCTCTCTACAATGTCTGTCTCATACCTGGGTTCCTGTAAAATCAAAGAACAAGTTACTTTCTTATTGCAAGGGAGAAGAACTAGAACGCAGTAACATTCAAGTCGAAGCAAATCCAGAGTCCAGCACCGTAGAGCTCAGTGACAGACGTTTGGGACCCAGGCTCTTGTAGGCTGGCTCCACTCTGCTCTGCCATGCCGAGCACACAGCACATCTCACAGGCTGAGGCTGCGCCACCCCACCCTGCTGCTGTCCTTGGTTGTCTTCCCAGGGTACTGGCATTTCCGAAATGCTGGGATAGCTACCGGCTTCACCTTCACCAGTGGCACCATCTGCCCCTGACCTCCCTTCAGGGTCTCTGACCCTGCCACGTGATGCCAAGCTTCAGCCTCTCGCCGTGATCCCGTCAGCCCTGGGGTTCCCTGCGTCTGAAGCTGACCTTCACCAGTAACCTTTCCATGACCCCTTCCTGTCCTCACAAACCAGTGCCGCGTGGGAGGTGCGTACGCACTGCCAAGGTTGGCTGCAAGCATGAGATGCAGCCGCCTTGACACCCTTTGGACCACGGCTTCTGTCTGCCGACCCCGAGGAAGCGTTTCCCAGAAGAGCATTTTGCCTCTTGAGGATGTTGGTATCTTCTTATCCACAGCTGATTATCTCTCAGCTCCAGCAAAGTGATTCTGGTCTCTTGTTAATCACAGCTCATTTCTCAGCTCCGGCTGATCAGAACCACAGATTTTTTTTTCTTTATAAATCCACTTTTATTTATTTACTTTTCATTAGTTTAAATCCAAGAAGGGTACAGCATCACATGGATTCTGTGTCCAATGGTGTTTGCAGGAAGGTTGCTTCGGAATTTGGCACGAACCGTGGGCCCGAGTTACTTTTCCCCAGATCACTCTGATTTTGTTTGGTTTACCACCAGGTGTCACTGTGTTGATTTTTACTTTATACACATAAGCACATCTCTTGCCCAAGCAGAATTCAGTTTCATCTCGAGCATAAACACCTTCAATTTTAAGAAGAGCTATGTGCTCCCTCTGGTTCCGGAGACCTCGCTTGTAGCCAGCAAAAATGGCCTTGCACCCTTCCAGACATGTTTGCCTTTTAGAAGTCCTGTTCCCAGCAGGCCCCGGGAATCTGCCCCCAGAGTTCAGCGGTGGGGACCTGCCTCACCTCCCAGAACCCCGGATTCTTAATACAGAATATCGTGGGGATGCCCCAGGGAGAGCCTTTGTTCCCTCCGAACCTTCACAAGCCAGGCCTCCACCCTCCAATGCTCTCCCACTCTTGGCCTCAGGCCCCCACAACAGCTCTGAGCACTCACTGGCTTTTCCAGCACAAAGTTCCAAACACGAACACAGCTGTCCCCAGAACAACATGGCTAAACCTGTCTGTCGTGACACTCCCGGATCCCGATACCGGGTTCTGTCTTTGGTAGCTTTTATAGCTGTGGGGGGGAAAGAGCTTGGGGAGGAGAGGGTTTATGTCTTTCTTAAAGGTTTAGCCCCTGAAGGGCAGTCAGAGCAGGAACTCAAGGCAGGCAGGAACCTGGAGGCAGGAGCTGAAGCAGAGACCATGGAGGAGCGCTGCTTCACTCAGACTTTTATTTTTATGCCACTTGGGGCCATCTGCCCACGGGTGGCAACACCCGAAGTGTACTGGGCCTCCCACACCAGTCAGACATTGTCCTGCAGCTTGCCTGAGGCAGTCTGATGGAGGCACTTTCTCAGCTGAGGTTCCCTCTTCCTAGATGTCTGTAGGTTTGTGCCAGGGCAACGAAAACCAACCAGGACAATTGCCTTAAATCCTTCCCAGTGATTTATCTAAATTGTTTGTGTAAAGTTTTATGAGAGGGTGTGTGTGTGTGTGTGTGTGTGTGTACATGTATAACATGGGTGTTGTGACTTTGTTTGTTTGCTTGTTTGTTTGTTTGTTTGGAGACAGGATCTCTCATTGGCCCATAGCAAAGCTGGGTGCAGCAACCCCCAGCGATGCCCAGGTCTCTACCCACCCCTACAGCCCCACCCCCAGCACACAGGTTTTCGTGCTTTTTTCACGTGGATTCTGGGGTCCAGCTTGGCGCCTCATCATGCACAGCGAGCGTTTTACCAAGTGAGCCTCCGTGTGAGGTCCCCGTAAGATGACAGGCAGGTGCTCTCAGCAAGCCCAGATCATAGCGCTGTAAATCAGGACGGGGAGGAGGTTTAAGCAGCTGTCATGTCTCTCCCACAAGGTTACGTTAAGTGGAGTCATCTGAGATTCTCCCAGGAAAATGAATGGTAAAGCTGTGTGGATAGGCTGTGTGGATGGACCTTGTGAATAGTCTGTGTGGATGGGCCATGTGGATAGGCTGTGTGGATAGGCTGTGTGGATAGGCTATGTGGAAGGGCCATGTGGATGGGCCGTGTGTATGGGCCGTGTGGATAGGCCGTGTGGATGGGCCTTGTGGATGGGCCGTGTGGATGGGCCGTGTGGATGGACGTGGTTTTTAAATGAGCATTAATCTTGTAACTCCTGAGCACAGAGCCTTGGGGCGTAGACTCCGGGGATCTGAAGCTCGCTGTGCTCCCGCTGACTGAGGGTGAGTGGGTGACTTTGTCTGGGATGAAGAAAGCTCTGGCCCATGGCTCGTGGTATATGTTCAAATAGTGAGCTGGAGAGCAGGCCTGAGACCGGGAGCAGGCCTGAGACCCGGGCAGGCGCTCCCCTGGAGACTAGGCATGGGTGATCACAATGCGGGGTGTCTGCCCTCCCCTGTCTTCCAGAGGTGGAGGAGCTGGCAGCGCACGGCGTGTTTCTTCCCCCCAATATGCAAGGGCTGACTGACGAGCAGATTCAGGAGCTGAAGCTGAAGGACGAGTGGGGCGAGAAGTGTGTGCCCAGTGGGGGTTCTGTGTTCCAGAAGGACGACATCGGCCGGAGGAACGGACAAGGTGTTGGCTTCTCTTCTGTCTTTGCGCATGAAGGCCACTCTTGAAGTGGAGAGGTTTGGGCCAGCGGGTGGGCTCTGCCGGTAAGAGTGTTTTTGTATAAACCTGACCTCCAGATTCCACGATGGAGGAGAGAACCAGCTCCACGCAGTCCTCATGTGCACCCTGGCACACACAGGCACGCCCACACTCACGTCATATACAGAATATTGTAATGTAATTTCCTCATTTCTTTGCAGACTGAGAAAACACTGCACTGTGAAACTCCTGTGCTAAAACCCAGGCTGAGGCAAGCGGAGGATCTCTCCTCTAGAGGCCGGGTTGCTCCTACTGAACTGCCTCCTTCGTGGGGTAGACAGGCCATGCAAATTTGCCATTTCTGTAGGTCAGAAATGGATGAGTACTGTACCATTCTCCCTAAATTTGGGGACTCTGTCTCCACTGTGCTTAGCTTTAAGCTTGGGAGTTATGATTTGGTGTCGTGTGCCACATTTGGAGAGTTGTCAGGTAAAATAAAGTTGTGTGGGTCAAGTGGGCACACGTATGTAATCCTAGCAAGAAGATTGGGGCCTCCAGGCCGGCCTGGGTACATAGAGACACCCTGACTCAGAACAAACGTGTGCATGCGTACCTACATTAAGTTTTATTGCCTCCGCCATCCCACTCACTGGCCGCCGCTGTCTGTTTTTGAGCCACAGAGACGGGGTTGAGTCACAGCTTTGTAGCCTGAGAGGCCTGTAGTTCTTCTGCTTCCTTTGCTGGCGCTGGCCTCTCAGTGACTTCTGGCCTGGTTTTTGTAGCTTCAGCAAATCGCTGAAAAGCCACTGCAGACCTTTCCTCTTGCTTGGGATCTCTACCTAGCTTCCCACATCTCCGTATGTCCCTCTTGCCTAATCCGGACCTGCATGCTCGCTTCTCCTGGCCCGGACAGGAGAGTTCCAGAACATTCGGGATTTTTACAAAGGCTGTGTGCTTGACATCTGTCTCCTGTCCTTTTTTAAATAGCTCCAAATGAGAAGATGAAGCAGGTTTTAAAGAAGACGATAGAAGAAGCCAAAGCCACGGTATCTAAGGTCAGCTCCTGGGACGGACAGACAGATGGACACTCCTGAGGATGGGTTGCAGTCAGACGGGTTGCACCTCTCATCCCCCGCTCTCTGCTCCCCACCTTTCTGTTGCTCTTTTGTTTCTGTTTTGTTGTTGTTGTTGTTGTTGTTGTCTTTCTGGGCCTTCCAGTGGCAGAGGAAATAAGCATATTTGAGGAGGGCCTTGGCTTCTGTTTCCATGGTGATGACAGTTCCCCAAAGCCCTGCGGTTCCTGCTGAGCAAAGGTTTTTATTGCCTCGCGTGGATGTAGGCTCCCCGTGTACTGGCCGGTTCTTGTGTTCTGAAGAACTCAGAAAGCTAACTAAGCAGGGGAAGTTTTAAAGTCGCCCGTAGATGCAGGATTGGTAGAGACGTTTCCTGTAAAGCAGTGTTTTCTGTAATCGCCTTCAGCCTTTATACAAAACCTACTTCACAGAAGGAAAACACCACCATTGACGGGCGGATATGCACCCCTGGAGGAAGAGAGCTGGGGGCTGGAGAGCTGGCTGGTGGATAAAGGTGCTTGATGCTAAGCCTGGGACCTGAGTTCCAGAGACCGGAGTTTGATTTCAGGACCCACGCGGGTGGTAGGAGAGGGCTGACTCCCACAGTTGTCCTCTTACTCCCCACCCCCACGTGTGTGTTACACACACACACACACACACACACACACACACACACGCACGCACGCACGCACACATCACACACACACACGCACGCACTAAATAACTGTAATAAGCCTCGGGTATTTCACTCGCTGTGTTTATCCACACGGGCAGCAGTCGCTGCCACCCACGTTTGCCTTGGCATCGCTGCCACACGCGTCCTGATTGCAGCTCATGATGAACTCAGAACAGCCCAGTAACTGGAAAAGGTGTGAATCAATGTGAGAGGAGGGGCCAGGGCTCCAGGGCCATCCTTGGGGAACCCATGGAAGTCACTGGTTCAACTCCAGGCAGTTTCACTCGGCCTTGAAGCCTTAGGGTATTGACGATCGGCACTATTGGTCACTGACTGGACTCAGTCTGTAGCTGCTCCGCCCTCCCTGGGGGTTATAGGTAAAAGTGAGTCTGGCTCACAAGCTTTAATTGTGTGCCGGTCTTTCTGGCATGGCCAGCCCTTTTCTAGAACTATCTTAGTCTGTTTTGTTGCTATAACGAGGTACCGATGACTGGGTACTTGATAAAGAGGTTTAGAGGCCAGAAGTCTAAGGTCAGGTGATCCTGTCTGTTTGGCCTGTCGTAAAGGTCCCCCTTCCACTCCCACCTGCCCAGGGCTGTGCCTGAGGCAGCCTGCTCCACCTCTGCCTCTTCATCCCCTCCTCCCAATGATGCCGCTGGGTGTGGGTCTGCCCTGAGCAGACCTCTCTGATGTCACTCACTGTCTGCTTCTGGCCTGCGCCATGGTGTCCTCAGCCCAGCCCCGAAGTGGGCAGCAGTCACCCGGGCAGCGGCAGCTCTCTGGTTCCTTCTGTGGCTGAGCTGGCAGGGCCTCTGAGGGTCTCATACGGGGACCCGCCGGATATTTATTGACTTTTGCCTGGTCCACTTCCAGAAACAAGTGGAAGCTGGAGTCTTTGTTACCATGGAGATGGTGAAAGATGCCCTGGACCAGCTTCGAGGTGCAGTGATGATCGTCTACCCCATGGGGCTGCCACCGTACGATCCCATCCGGATGGAATTTGAGAATAAAGAAGATCTGTCGGGAACTCAGGTGTGCATGGAGCCGTGGGGAGGGCAGGGTGCTAGAACCCGTCCTCTGCCTGAAGGGCCTCCAGCCGGGCTGCAGGTGCCGGGCGGCAGGTGCCTGTGAGGTGCGGGCGGCTTTCCTCTCACGCCTGTTCCTGTGGTGTGCGATTGACCCCAGGCAGCACTGGAAGTCATTCAGGAGTCGGAGGCGCAGCTGTGGTGGGCGGCCAAGGAGCTGAGACGAACGAAGAAGCTTTCCGACTACGTGGGGAAAAATGAGAAAACCAAAATCATCGTCAAGATCCAGCAGGTGAGCGGGCGCCTCTGCTTCGCAAGTCAGTATTGTGTGTTCACCTTCCTTAGGATCAAGTTTTGCAGGAAATCTACACCATTCTTAAACCTGTGCATGCTTTTAGCCCTGTTGGCCCCAATTCAAAGTAGAAATTTCCTTTTTGTATTATTTCAACCTAAAAAGCAGGTCTACATGCAATAATGTTCCTACTAATGAAGCCAAGAGAGATTCTGGGTCTTTTCAAGCTGCTGGTGTCCTGTGCAGGAGAGGGCGGGAGGTGTGGGGAGCCATCCACCTGAGGTGTGCCTGTCTTGGGCACTCCTGAAGCATTCCTGTGTCATTTTGGGAACAAGGCCTGTAGACTTCTGTCTCCCGAAGTGTGGCCCTGAGCATCCTCCCGTCCGCCCTGGGCTCGCAGTGGAGTCCTTGGGAGTGGCCGTGATAGAGATGGCGTCCACTTCAAGTCCTGAGCCCCGGCAGTGCTGGTGCCCATGGCCCCACTCTGGCTTACCAGCTGCTGTCTCCGCCGCTGGCAGGGATAGTTACAACCTCTGCAAGAATGTCTCTGTCCCCAGTTTACTCTGATTTTGCCTCTTCAGAGGGGGCAGGGTGCGCCAGCCCGGGAGCCGATTATCAGCAGTGAGGAGCAGAAGCAGCTGATGCTGTTCTACCATAGAAGACAGGAGGAACTCAAGGTAGCCGATGGGTAGCCAGCGGGACAGCAGAGTGGGGGGGAGCAGCAGAGTGGGGGGGACAGCAGAGTGGAGGGGACAGCAGAGTGGGGGGGACAGCAGAGTGGGGGGGACAGCAGAGGGGGGGGACAGCAGAGCGGGGGGGACAGCAGACAGCAGAGCGGGGGGACAGCAGAGCTGGGGGGGACAGCAGAGGGGGGGGGACAGCAGAGGGGAGGCACAGCAGAGGGGGGGCAGAGGGGGGGCAGCGGGGGGGGCAGCAGAGGGGGGAGAGCAGACAGCAGAGCTGGGGACAGCGGGGGGGGACAGCAGAGGGGGGGGGGGGGACAGCAGAGCGGGGGGGGACAGCGGGGGGGGACAGCAGAGCGGGGGGACAGCAGAGGGGGGGACAGCAGAGCTGGGGGGGACAGCCGTGGGGGGCTGCAGCCTGCACCCCATGCCCAGCCATGGGTGGGGTCCTGTGAGGACCACACAGTGTTAGGGATGGGCTTTCTGGCTCTCCGAGACTGTAGCCGGCTTTAAACCCTGGAGGTCCCACTGGCGCGGGAGGTGGGGGCAGGGAGTCTTCCCTGGGTCTCTAGGAGCCGCTTTCCTGAAATGCTGTCCTGAATAAAGCGTGTTTGTTTCCAGAAACTGGAAGAAAATGACGATGACTCCTGTTTAAACTCTCCATGGGCTGATAACACTGCGCTGAAAAGACATTTTCATGGGGTAAAAGACATAAAATGGAGACCCAGATAACCAGCCCCCTTCCCTGGGAAAATAATTATAGTGCTATAAAAGACATGGACGTTTCTATTTCCCAGTTCCTTTTAGTTTGGATTTTTGAAATAAGTCATTCATCGTTTAGAACTTAATAAATACATACTCAAAAGAAAATGTGTCAGTTGTTCTCAGTTTGGGACAGTTGTGTCGCGTCTGAGGATTCTCTGTGGTGGCGTCCCGAAGGTTCAGAGAGGCACTTGCAGCCACATCCCTCTTGGTCCCCCGTCTTGTGTCCTCCTCATGTGCCGGAGTTTCCTCTGCTTTCTCTGCAAGACGATTCCTAGCTGACTGGAACCTGACCGCGGTGGCCACTAGAGGGCGCCAGCCGCAGGCTTCTCTTTGAGATCAGTGGGGATGGAGTCGGCTTTCAGGCACTGGGGCAGCAGCTTTCCACCCGTGGGTCACGACTTGGGGGTCACATATCAGATATTTACAGTGCAATTCATAACAGTAGCAAAATTGCCGTTATGAAGTAGCCACGGAATGATTTTATGGGGGTCAGCACACCATGAGAAACTATTGAAGGACTGCGGCATCGGGAAGGTTGAGAACCACTGCTCTAGGATGAACCCCCTTACAGGCCTGACCTGCCAGCCCCGCCCCCAAGGTGCCCCCAACCTGGAGAGGAGTTGTGGGAGCCAGTGGAGGTCACATGACCGAGTGGAGGTGGCCTGGGGACAGGCTACACCCATGCAAAGCCAGCCTTTCCCTGGAGCAGCCTCCCACATCTGTGATGAGAACAAGCCCCTCGTCCTCCTGCCCGGATGTCCCATCAGAACACCCTGGCCCACAGGGCATCATTTACCTAGATGACCTTGACCCCACTTGGGAGACTTGGGCTTCTGGTGGGAGCCACGGGGCTGAGCCCCAAACACTGAGGTCCTCCCAGAGGCCTTGGCCTCCTGCCCTCTTCTATCCGCCGTCACCAAGCTACCAAGCTGGCCCCTGATAGGCCACTTTCAAAGCCAGAGGTAGCTGGCCATGCTTTATGGTTCTGCTCTTTTGATTGGTCAGATTTCGTAACACCCAAAGTTGTTTCGATTTCCCTTACTTTAATTGTAATTTGAAGTTTCTCCTGGAAATGTTCTGGCCTTGGATGACATGGGCTGTTAGTCTCTGGTTGTACTTGGAGCTTGCTGTCTTTGCCATGTGTGGTTTGTGTGTAGACGATTCGTGCTCAGGATTACGTGGGGGAGTGAGTCAAGGCGTGTGATCACAGCAGAACTCTTTAGGAACTAGTCAGTGTTGCTAGGAACGGGTGTCGATGTCACCTGTGTGGGCGGGCGCTGTCCATGTCCCTACTGGTGACACTTGTCTCACATAACCAGCAGAACTCACCCTCCTGAGCCCCACTTCTCATTCTGAGGGAATAACCAGCTGATGCAGGCTTCCTGGCATCCCACCACCCTCCTCTGTGGGGTACTTGGTACAGTCCACAACCCTCTCATCCTGTCTGCTTCACATGAGGCTGGGAGCCAGATGCTCACTGGAGTACCCAGAGGTGGGTGGCCCCTCCACGGCCATCCATACAGGGGCCCACTGGCAGTCACTACACTGTGTTCACCCTCCTTGTGACCCACCCAGGCCACATGGCTGGTGAAGACAGCCAGGTACTACTTACTCTCTGAGAGACCCCCAGCAGACCTCATCATGCCAGACTGTCAGCCTGGCATGAAGTCTTGTTTCTTTTCTTTTAGATCCAATGCATCTTTGGGTCATAACAAAAGGAAACAAAGTAGCTCCTACACGCACCAGCTGGCTATGGCATCGGCATTTGACACAACTTGATTATTTCTCCGTAACCAATTACTAGGATGCTATTATTTGACACTGCTTGAATTTGACAGCACTTAAAATTCTTTAAACCATCCAATTGTTAGTGTGGTGATTTGAATGTAATCGGCCCCCATAATCTCCTAGAGAGTGGCACTATTTGGAGAAGTGGATTGGGTGTGGCCTTGTTGGAGAAAGTGTGTCACTGTGGGGCGGGCTTTGGGGTTTCGTAGGCTCAGGGTACTGCCTAGTGTGTCAGTTCACTTCCTGTTGTCTGCAAGATGTAGGACTCTCAGCTCTTTCTCCAGCACCACATCTGCCTGCACGCTGCCATGCTCCCTGCCATGATGATAATGGACTGAACCTCTGAAACTGTAAGCGAGCCACCCCAATTAAATGTTTTCTTTATAAGAGTTGCCATGGTCATGGTGTCTCTTCACAGCAATAGAAACCTAACTAAGCCAGAAGTTGGTACCAGGGACTGGAGTATTGCTGTGATCGGCCTGACCACGCTTTTGTTTGGAGGAATTTGGACTTTTGTACTTTGGGTTTGGAAAGCAATAGAATGCTTTAATCACTGCTTAATGGGCCATGCTAGTACAAGCATGGAAGACAGCGGTGCTAAGAGTTATTTGAACTGTGGGGGGCTCACTCAAGAGGTTTCAGAAGAGAAGAATTTTAGTATGCTGCCTAAAGATCATTCTTGTGATATTTTGTTGAAGAAAGTGGCTGTCTTTTGCTCTTTCCGAAGAATCTGCCTGAGACTAAAGTGAAGAGTTTTGGATTAATTCTGTTGACAGAGGAAATCTCAGAACAGCCTAGTAAAGACTCTGTCGTGTGGTTATTAGTGGTAACTCTTATGAAGATTTATAATGAAAAGGAGCAAGCTGAGCAGGGTAAATCACAAAATGTAAAATGTGAGGAGAAAAGAAGCACCAGGAAGTAGAATAGCGCTAAGCCCTGCATTCAAGGAGATAAACAGATTAAGAAATGGAATAAAGGAGAGGTGACCTCATGGCAAGATCCCACCCCAGCTAAGTTTCCAACTTGTGAAAAGGAGCTAAAGAAAAGCTTAGAGCCAGGTGTGGTGGTGCACACCTTTAATCCCAGCACTGGGAAGGCAGAGGCTGGCAGATCTCTGAGTTTGAGGACAGCCTGGTCTACAGAGCAAGTTTCAGGACAGCCAAGCAGTGAAGGACAGAAAGCTGGTGAAGATGTAATTGAACAAGAGGCCCATGTTCCAACCTCAGTAAACAGCTTCAGCTACATGGTTCTGGCTTTAGAGTTAAGGATAGAATAGAGGAGTTATGGAATAAAGCCACTATGGCCAGGCATGTGTCAGAGGTGTCCCTGATTAGAGGCCCAGAGAGGCCATGGCATGAAGCTGTGAAGCTGAAACCTGAATTGCCTAGGAGACCCCAAGATGTTGGAGATGCCAGAGTCATGCCATATCTGCCAAGGAAAGCTGCTGACAGGGAAACCAGCCCAAGAGAAAGGAACGTCTTGCTGTCAACAAAGCTGAAAGGAATTGAAGATGCAGAGTTGGAGTTTGCCCGGCTGGTTTTTGGTCATGTGCTGGTCCAGTATTTCCTCAGTATGCTCCCTTCCCTGCATTTTGGGAGTAATGTGGATCCTATGCCATTATATGTTGGAAGTATGAGATCTGCTTCTTGATTTTGATTTTTACCAGGGATTACAGCTAAGACATTGTATGATCTCAGAAGATACTTTGAACTCTGGACTTTAAAACATTGTTGAGATAGACTATGGGGACTTTTGAAATTGGACTAAATGAATTTTGCACTATGATACTGTACAAGCTAATGGGGGCCAGGGAGTGGAGTGTGATAGTTTGAATGTAATTGGCCCCTATAATCTCATAGGGAGTGACCCTATTGGGAGGTGTGGCTTTGTTGGAGTGGGTGTGGCCTTGTTGGAGGAAGTGTGTCACTGTGGGGCGGGCTTTGAGATTTCCTAGGCTCAGGATACCACTCAGTGTGTCAGTTCACTTCCTGTTGCCTGCAAGATGTAGGACTCAGCTACTTCTCCAGTACCACATCTGCCTGCATGCCACACCATGCTCCATGTCATGATGATAATGGACTGAACCTCTGAAACTTGTAAGTGGGCCACCTCAATTAATGTTGTCCTTTATTAGAGTTACTGTGGTCATAGTATCTCTTCATAGCAATAGAAACCCTAACTAAGATGGCTAACATCTATCTACCAGGGTTCTGTCACAGATCACCTTGTCCCTTGGTCACTCTGCTGCAGGAATGTGCCATCTAGCTTGTGATTAAGTGCCCTGTGACTCCATTTAAAGCCTGATCAGGGACCCTTCCAGAAATGGTGAGTCTAGATTCCAAGACCCATCCATGTGGTAGAGGGCTTGGGAAGAGTTAATGGTTCCCAACACATATGTTTAGTAGCTCCAATTTCAGGGATGTCTGACACCTCTGACCTCCATAGGCATCTGCACATGTGCAACACACACACACACACACACACACACACACACACACACACACACACACTTTTAGATTTTCAAGGTATTTGAAATGGATTTCTTCCCCTGTTCTGATTCCTAATACCTAGAATACATATGTAATGGCGGGAACTCCAGCAGTCATCTTGGGCTCGGTGCTGGCCTGGGTGAAAAACAAAGCCACATATGGTGGAGCCATAAGAGAGGAGGAGCCTGGAACCACAGCACCGAGGCCTCCTTTGTCCAACCTACCTGGAATAGCAGGCCACCCATCTTCCTCGTCCCGTGCATGCCTGTCCCTGAGGTGTCCAGTGGGGAAGCGGAGAGAAGCCAGATGGGAATGGAGAGAGTGGTGTAGGACTCTAGAAAACAGAGGTGCAAATTCTCTGGCTTGTTGTGCTCAAGCGTTGAATAGACTAAAGAGGGATCCTTCAGAAGAGTTCGGCTCTCGAGCAATGGGCCCTCTCCACAGCACCATGTTGTCTGATTGACAACTGGGATCGTTCATTCCAGATTCAGTTTCTCATCTGGCAGTTCTGATGGGACGTCATTACTCCAAGAGCAGTCCGACCATCGACACCAAGAAAGAGGCAGTGTCTTAGTTTCTTTCTGTGGATGTGACAAAATACTCTGACTAAAGCAAATGAACGGAGACAGGCCTCACTGTAGTTCAGTTCCAGGTTCTGTCCATCCTGGGGGGGGGGGGCACAAGGCAGCAGGGGCTTAGAGCAGCTGGTCACATGTCCACAACAGAAAAAGAGCAACCGTCCACCAGTTTGCATGGCCCTAGATCTCCTGCCTAGGGAATGGTGCCGCCCTCAGAGGGTGGGTCTTCCTGCCTCAATTAACAAAGTCAAGATATATCCCCAAGGACCCTCTCAGAGGCCTGCCTTTCAGGTGATTTTAGATTTTATTATATTGACAACACCAACCATTACAGACTAGGTTTGTAGCTCAGAGGTAGAGCGCTTGGCTAGCATGTGCAATGGCCCAAAGCTGGAAAAAAATTAGACAAATAGTATCCAAAATAAAGAACAATAAGAAACAGCTCAAATTTTAAAAAATGATCCAAGGAGTTATTTGGGTGGAAATAACATTTATTGGATGAATAGTAGAGTAGAATTTACTAAGCTAGATCTCATCTCCATTTCTCCAGGGCCTTGATAGACTGAAAAGCAATGAGAGGAAGAAAGCCCTGTTCATGAAGCTCTGTCAAAACCCCCTTTGAGAGGAGCAGATGGTGTTGTCTCCATGACAACGATGAGGGCCAGAATTTGAAGGTGTTGATGGATCCCTCTCACACGAGAATGCCCGGCATGACAGCCTGACACCTCCTCAGACTGGAATTATGGGGAGCTGACAGATGATAGCGTGTTTGAAAAGGAACATTTATAGAACACCTCGTACTGATCAGATGATGACGGTGGGAACCTGTGCTTCGGCTCCCGTGGACTGTCCCGGGAAAAGCCAGTGTGATAAGGTGGGAGCAGATGGAAATCTCTCCAGAGCCCAAAGTAGTCAGCCATCTTGGCGGGGTCTAGCAAGTCAGGAGGCCCTGCCGCCAGCACACTCCCCTTGATCTCTCTAGGTCACATTCCTAAGACACCAAACATGTCAGCCTGCGTATCATCTTCAGCTGCCCAAGTGCAGAAAAGGGCATTATCCTCGCTGACAAGGTGCATTTCACATCTCACACTTGACTTTCAAGACCTTGAATGAATTGTGTTGAAATAAATGTTCACCCTTGGGTTTAGTCCAAGTGTGTATGGTCTTGGTCCCAACAGTGTTTTTCTTTCTTTCTTTTAAAAGAATATGAAGAGTGACTGAAAAGAGGGATTTAGAATGAATGGCATTATTCATCATGTCTTATAAAATGGAAGGGGTAAATGCTATAATATTTCTTAGGAAAATGGATTTAAGGAAAACGAGATTCAGAGCCCAGGACCATTTATTACAATGTGACATCAATGTCCTTGTGAGTCTCCCTGTTCAAGTCTGAATGGGCAGGAGGTGGTAAGAGGTCAGGGTGACCAGCCACCCATGACTTCCCAGAACTGGTCCCCCAGTCTCAGTACTTCAGAGCCTGGGTTGTAAAAAAGTCCCTACCCCAATGATCTGTGAAGTCCAGTCACCCTAGCGGGGCGGTGATAGCTGTGAAAAGTGCTCCATGGATCCCATCCAACCAGCCAGGGCAGGGGACCACATTTCCTAGTAACCATCTTCACAGGGTGTCTACATCATACCCTGGATCAAGTTCAAAATGCAGGGGTGTACAAGGGCTTGAGAGATCCCACCCCAACTCTAAACTCACTGGGAGATGCCTGTCACTTTCGGGACTGAAACCAGTGCTGTCAGCACCAGGGCTGTGTGGCCCGAGGAGACTTTGGCAGCTCTAGATGTGGTCGCCATTCATCCGATGGAAGCGCTCACGACCATGCGCGCATCATTTCTCTCCGCTCTTTGACTGTGGACGTGACTGGATGTCTTGAGTTCCCGCCACTCTGACCTCCCTGCTGGGCCAGATGGCAACCGAGAATTGTGAGCTTTTAGGGTTTTTATCACCGCACCAGAAATGAAACCAAAGCATCTTCTGAGGTCAGATTCTGGATGGACAAGGACCAGGGACAGGAGGTGCTGGTCCCTCCGCTGCTGAGACCTTGCTGCATTCTAAAGACACGGAGCAAAGGGCTGTCTGACATCCCTGAGCAAAGGTGTCTGTGAGCATGCCCGCTCTGCTTTTCTGGTTAGCCCGTGGGTAAAGGGCGGGTCTACTCAGCAGTCAGTTGATATGCCCAGAGTTGCTGCTGCTCTGCCTCCATCCTCCTGTGGCGCCCATGATCTTGCTCTCCAGCGACAGCTCATCTCCCATGTGCATGCACACCGCGGCCATCTGTCTCCTCCTTGTCACCTTCAGAGACCCCCGATTCCAGCGACTTGCAAGCCACCGTTGATTGACACGCAGCTCCAGCCGAAGCTTCCAGGACACCGTGGTGACACAGAGACCTATGTCAACTCCTGTCAGTCTTGCTGTGTGGATAATGATGCCTTGTCTCTGTGGAGCACAGAGCACCTGTCAAAGTCAGTCTTTCCTACTTCACTGAATCTTCATCCCCATCCCACAAGAAAGCCATGGGCACCCGCTTCCTCAACTTCAGGGCCCCAGAGGCTTCAGTGCAGTTCACAGTCCCTGGGGGAGCCACTTGGGACAGGAAAGCATCCCCAAAGCTTAAGTATGGTGGGTGCCCACAGGGCTCTCGATTTGCTGTCTCAGTGGGAGTCAGGCAGGGAGAGGGTGGCAGGTGGCCAAGAGTGAAGGACCTGTAAGACATTATTTAGGGCCAAACACCCTACTGTGGAATGGGTCCACATAATGAGCAAGTGGTACTGGGCTTCGGGACACCCAGGAGGGAAGAGGACTGGGCCCTAGCTGCTGTTCATGAGCGAATGCTGAAGATGTGGATCCACGGGACCCACACTCCAAAAGCACATCTCAGCATCTTTTTCTGTGAAATGATGTCTAACCCAGTTGGTTCCAGACTTACGGACTCAGTTGGTTCCAGACTTACGGTACGCTTCTGCTTCAGCCTTCTGAGTAGCTGGGACCACAAGCATGTGCCACAAAGCTCAGGATTCTCAGTGACTGGGGTAGAGAGTAGAATCCATCTTTTTAGGTATTCTGAACCAGTATTGAAAAGTCCTGGCCAGGCGGTGGTGGCACACGCCCTTAATCCCAGCATTCGGGAGGCAGAACCAGGTAGATCTCTGTGAGTTCAAGGCCAGCTTGGTCTACAGAGTGAGATCCAGGGCAGGCACCAAAACTACACAGAGAAACCCTGTCTCAAAAAACCGAGAAAGAAAAAAAGAAAAGAAAAAGGAAAGTCCTGAGCATAGAGGATGCACATGGCCTCTACCAAGGGCTGGGTGGGGCTTGGCCGGGGAAGTCTGAGAACAGAGAGTCAAACCCACAGAGATGACCTAGCTTGATGCTCCCAGAAGCCCTGTTCTCTCCTCAGCATGTTCCAGAAGCTCTTTGCTGTGTTCTCTTCTGGTGTGACTTCATGGCTGTGTCCTGGTGTCTGCCCACACAGCTGGCGAAGTGAGGTGGCCATGGACGCAGGATAAAAGATAGGAACACAGAGTCCGGGAGAATGAATCAGGAGTAGCTGTGAGCTGTGTTTTAGGAGCTTGTCTTGGGCTCCACCACCCTCATCGCCGGCCAGCCTCTGCCATTGTCCAGGCCTGGACATGCTCTCCCAGGGTAGCTTCCAGAGCCCTCCTGTGGGCTCTGTCTCATGTGCACTACACACACACACACACACACACACACACACACACACACACACTTCTAGATTTTCAAGGTATTTGAAATTATTTCTTCCTCTTTTCTAATTCCTTGCCTCGAGCTCCTGAGAGCTGAGCGTGCCCTGGGTATCTAACTCATGCATCCAAAGTGTGAAATGGAGGATTCAAGAGCAGGAGTCAGAGGACCTGCTCTCAGATGACAGCCAGAGGTCCCACAGTCCCGAGAGCAGCCAGCCATGTCAGAGACGACTCATCTGACTGAAACGCAGGCACACCAGCACCTCTTACTCTCCTTGCCTACGCCTTCCGTGTGGTCTCATTGATTCTGCTCTGAAGCGATCGATGAATGCTGCTCCGCTGCGTCAGTTCAAAGGCAGTGCTGAGTGTGGGCCCCCGCACCGCGCCGCGCCCCCCCCCCCCCCCCCCTGCTATCCCATCGACATCTGTTCAGTCGGAGACCCGGGTTCTGAGAACGGAACTTCACAGTGCTGCTGACTCTGACCTCCGAGGATGACCACGACTTTCCTTCTCTAGACGAGCTGATCCAGAACAGAGCCACTTGGGGTGGGCTGTTTCCCATGACGCTGAGGCAGGTGAGCAAAAGACAGACCAGGCAATTCTGAAGGGGTTGAGGTGGGAGTGATGCTCAGGTGGGGGTGTGGTCGAGACCAGGTGATGCTGAGGTTGGGGTAAGGGTGAGATGGAAACCAGGTAACGCTGGGGTGGTCGGGGTGGTGTTGAGTACAGGCCAGGTGGAATGGTCTTTTTTTTTTTTTTCCTAGCTGCTGTTCCTCCAAGCAGCAACCGAAGTCAGACTCTCTCTGTTTGATTCTCCCTTCCAGCTCTGCCTTTTCTCCACTCGCCATGATGGTGCTGTCTCTCTGTCCAGGTCCTAAGCACAGTGCCTGACATTGAATGACTAACAAAAAGATAAATGGATGGGGACAAGGGAGGAAACTGCCAGCCTGCCCAGGTCTTAAGTACAGAGGGGGATGCTAGGGAAGAACCATCCATCCCAGAGTTCATCAGTGGGGTTAATATCCACCGGATTTAGCACATGATGCCCAATATTAGGCATGAAAAAAATTAAAAAGTTGATAGAAAACAGGGCCATGGGTTTCAAGAGTATAAGGTAAATGAAGACTTGGTCGTGGTTGGGACTGGAACAGTAACACTGTGTTCAAGCCTCAGTGCCCCATTCAAAATAATAATAATAATAATAATAATAATAATAATAATAATAAGACATGGTGGTGCATACCTTTGATCCAGGAGGCAAGCAGATCTCTATGGATTCAAGGCCAGCCAGACTTATAGTGAGAGCCTGTCTTAGAAAACAAACAGGAGCTAGAGAGATGGATAAATGGCAAAGAGCACTCGCTGCTCTTCCAGAGGTCCTGTGTTTGGACCCTAGCAGCCTCATGGTGGCTTACAACCATTTGTAGCTCCAGATCCAGAGGATTCAACACCCTCTTCTGACCTCCACAGGCACCGGGCATGTACTTGGCACACAGACATACATGTAAGTGAAACACTCATATATATAAAACAAAATAGCCTTTTTAAAAATAAAACCACAACAAAATCACCTGGAGCTATTCGGAGTTCAGTCACTGCTGCAACCACACACACACACACACACACACACACACACACACACACACAATGCCAAGTTCCACCACAAAGGCGTATCACGTTCCCTCTGTTCAGTGCAGACAGCGCAGGGCTCCACAGGATGGCATAGGTCCTGCCTTAGGGGCTTTGGAAAGAACTCCCCACACCCTCTGCCTCTGAAGCAACTATTGGTGTAACTGTTGAAAACTATTTACGCAAAACCACAAAGCATCACTTAAAAATCACTGGAAATTGCCCTGAGGGTGCAGAGTAAATGGAAAACATTTCCAAGAAAAACAAAACAACAACAACAAAAACCCCCACTGATGTCAGTAGGAACAGGGATAACCTATCGTGTGGGCCACAGATGACCTCCCAGCTCCCTGTGACTGGAGCTGTACCCCCGGGCAGCTGCAACCAGGAAGACAGGGTTCCCTCTCTCCAGGCCCCAGTCGAGGGCTATAGTTTCATCCTGTTAAGGGCAAGCCACTGGAAACCCTAGGTTGGATGAGATTCTCCCAACGCCCCCACCCCCAATCTCTTCCAGGCTTTGGGTTATGCTCCTGAGGCCTTCCTCATCCTCAGGCAAGCTCCATTGGGAGCACGGATTGCAAGATAGGAAGGGTGAAGAGACCTGGGCCTGCCATCCCAGCCCTGCGTCAGCACTCTCCCAGGCCGGTGCCACTCCGGGAGAGGTGTCCATTCTCCGCTCAGGGACACTAGAGAGGACTTCTGCTCCAAGACAGAGGCTGCCCTGCTGGTTCTGCTGGAGGGGGCTGACTTCATTTGGAACGGAGCCTGGCAAAGTGCAGGCATGCTTTGGGGCACCCGTGAACCATGGCAATGGAATAATGAAGCAATCCAGGGCCAGCAACTCCAAGACACTAGTAGCAACAAGTGGGAGTGTGGCCCTGCCAGCACTCAGAGCCTCAGGGAAAGAGCCAGCTAAGAAGGGCCTCTAGGGAGTTCATGCATCCCCGAGGGCCAGAAGCCAGTGCACAAGCCCTGGGCTGCACCCACTCCTAATGGTCGTGATCAGTGTATTACTTCACAGCCTCAGTTTCTACCTCCTATAAAAGCACAACACAATGAATCTTTATCATTTTTTTCTTCCCAATTCATCTAATAAGATGTTACCCCAAGGGCCAGCGAGACGGCTCAGCGGGTAAGGGCACTGGATAATACCCGGACCCCACATGTTGGAAGAAGAGAACTGACTCCTGCAAGTTGACCTCTGACCTCCACATGAATACCATGACACATGCACACACAAAATAAATAATAAATAGCTTTTTAACTGGAAAAAAAAAAGGAGACATTATCTCTGTGTATAAGCTGGGTGAGAGCAAGGAGATTCCAGAGGAAAAATTGGTCAGCTCATGTGATTCCTCCCCAGCTGACCAGCACCCACCTGACTTTCCCAGGGTCCGGCAGCACTGGATCAGAGGTCAAGTTCTGAGGAAGGAAGTTTGGGAGCTCAGAGCAGGGAGGCAACTCACCAGGGTTGCAAATTCTTCATAGATTAGTTAACAGATTTTTCTCTCAAGGTCATTGTTAGCACGGAGAGAGCATTTTCCTCTCTCCCTCAGTGAGGTAATGTCATTTGTTCATACATGCCCCTAATTGGGCTCCCTCCCTTCCGCAGAGAGGACAGGAGTCTTTTCCAGGTCAGATGCATGCTTAGTCATCTGAACACAGTCCCCTCCGCCTCGCTTCATCTTTCCCGGGCTGGACTGTCTTTGAGACGATAGGAAATGTCAGCTTCCATTTCTCTTTTCTTGAAAGCACTTGGTTCGTGGAGTCAAGAGCTCGGAACAGGGAAAGTATGATGAATTCGTGGGTGCCATGCAATCGGAAGTGACCAGCCTTCCTCTCTTTGTTCTGCAGTCTAAGCTCGCGATCACACAGGCAGTTCCCTTAAAAGCAGGAAGACAGTATTTCTACCTCAAGATAAGTTCTCAATTGGATTTTCTGCTGAAGCAATTGGAAAGAAATGCAATTAGGCTGTGAGCAACCTTCAAGAAAAGATTGGGGACCTTTTAAAATAGGGCTGTGCTGGAAAGAATTTGTCAGGCCCGTGACGTCCTTTGCAAAGGTGAGACTAATTGCGT
Source organism: Peromyscus leucopus (assembly GCF_004664715.2). Lineage (NCBI taxonomy): Eukaryota > Metazoa > Chordata > Mammalia > Rodentia > Cricetidae > Peromyscus > Peromyscus leucopus. Next base: position 7,831,312 of record NC_051073.1, read on the forward strand.
CTTAAAGTCCTCGCAGGACTCACAAACAGCTCTCTAAGAATGTCAATTTCAGTTTCCCCAAAAGAACTGAGCTGCAATTTGGCAATTTCCAGGATGTCAAGATTAAGCAAATAGTGACTGGCAATCTTTATTATTGCTATTAATTATTAAATAATAAATATCTCCAGGGCAGGTATGGTGGTGCTTGCTTATGCCATAGCACTTCGGAAGCTAAGGCAGGGGCATTACAAGTTCTAGGGAAGCCTGAGCCGCAGAGTGACACTGTCTCCCAAAAATCTTTTAACTGATAGATCAAAAGAAACAGCTATCGTACATGTGGATGGAGTACCTTGAGATGTCCTCCTCCTCCATATGACAGCTTCACGGGGCAAACAGTGGGGAGCCTTTCTTCTAGCCGGTTGAGACACAGTCCGTAGCTTGCTCCCCTCCTGCTCTAACTACCTCCCCCACCCCTTCTCATTCTCCCTGACTTCTCTGATAGCCACCCTTCTGTTCCCAGCTTGTCTGAGAGCAACATTTTCTATTTCATGCAGGAGCGAGAGAGTATAATATTTGTGTACCTGGTTTATTTCCTAGAACTAGCCAGGATGACTATTCCCGGAGCCACGGCTATGCAGCTGGGCTCACTTTCCTCGCTTACTCAGAAGAGCCTACATTCTTCTTTTTTTTTTTCTTCATTATGTCTCTTTTTTCTTCTTTCAGATGCTTGTCCTAACTGTACTTTCTGGGACACCCTGGGCTTTTTTACTCTTTTTCTATCCAGTTATGTCCCAACCCCAGCTTCTGCCATGTGGCAGCTTACTAACAGCCTGATTTTTTGTCTCCTCCTCATCTCCATCTTCCTCCTCCAGACAACAGCTGAGATTCACAGCTTGCCTGTCCTGTGGTGTTTCTTTTAAACTCAATAAAATTGTTCTCAAGCTTAAAATAAATTAGTAGACAGTCAGAGGCCAGTGTCTGAAGTCAAGCTCACCTTCTGGCTCTGGGTCTCTTATGCTGCCAGGATATTCTTTCACCTCCAGAAGATGGTAGGTGCCTCTGGCCTGTCCCCAGGTTCTTGTAGATTTTCTCAATCTTCTCAGGGGACACAGGAAAGGAGGCGACAGCAGCGGTGATGACCCAGAAAATGTTGGTAGTAGCAGCTGCCACAGGGTAAGTCATGCGTTGCAAAGCAAACAGAAGCCAGCGCTGTAGGGAGTGTGTGGCCGGGACAGGAGAAGGGACTTAATTCCTGAGGCCCACGACTCTGTGGGGAGCAGTTTCCAGGAAGGCGAGAGCCTGGAGCATCTTCATGCCGAGACATCAGGGTCAAAAGATAGGTCAGGTGCCAGGGAACCCAGGAACCTGAGCTTTGGTGTGGGGTATTTTCCTGTGGATTTGATGTCTGACCATACCCTCGGTTGACGAGGCTGGAGAACTGTCCGTGGCAGTTGGGCAGATGTCTAACTTAATACCGTAAAACGACTTTATCCAGTGGAGCTATTGAGGACATCACTGCTGTGTAGCTGTGAGGATGTGAAATGCATCTGGAGAAATGGTGAGCTGACTTGAAATTGTATTATCAGTTTGTTCGTGTGTTTGTTTGTTTGTTTGTTTGTTTGTTTTGGAACAGGGTCTCACGTAGTCCAGGGTGAGGATGTAGGTAGATGAGGATGACCCCTATCCTGATCCCTCCCCTCCTGAGTGATAGGATTTGAGGCATGCACCAGCTTGTGGTGCTGGGAATGAGACCTCAAGCTTTGGGCAAGCAGTCTACCAACTAAGCTGGATCCATACCTCCATTTTTTTCTTTCTTTCTGGCAGTAACTTGGGTTTGAACCTAAGTCCTCATGCATGCTAGGCAAGTACTACCACGGTATGGCCCCAGCCCTAACCAGTGTTTGCCATTGTCACCATCATCAATTACCATCATCATCATCATCATCATCATCATCATCACCATCATCAATCACCACCATCATCATCATCATCACCATCATCATCACCATCATCAATCACCACCATCATCATCATCATCACCATCATCAATCACTATCATCATCATCATCATCACCATCATCATCATCATCATCAATCACCATCATCAATCACTATCATCATCATCATCATCACCATCATCATCATCATCAGTCACCATCATCATCATCATCAATCACCATCACCATCATCATCAAAGAACTACAGGGATTGAAACTAGGACCTCATAATGGTAGACAAGTTCTTTGCCACTAAGCTGCACCCAAGTCCTACTATTGGGCTAAAAATCATTTAAATCACCATGTGGCCTCAGAGTAGGTATCACAGCCCCACATTGCCAACACAGGCACTTAAACATGTTTCTTGTACTTTCTCTGGGAAGCCCAACATTGCTTCCTGTCCAGAAAATGTGCCCGCTGATTTACAAAGGGAGATGGTGGCCCCAGGATTTTCAGTTGACCTCCCAGCATCTCTCTTACGTAGTTGATGGGCATCGGGGCTCTTCGCTTGCCTACTTTGCAGCTGTGGACCCGGGTCACTCCTGGCATGCACTTGGAGTAGTTAGGATTTCATCTCCAAGGTTACGGTACAGTCCTGGGTGGAGTGGATCAACTCCAGCGGTCAGGTTTACAATGAGCTTCGTAGACTCAGGTGGCCACAGATCCGGGCTATAACTACCTTGCTGTCTTAGTCAGGGTTCCTATTGCTGTGAGGAGACACCATGACCACAACAACTCTTACAAAGAAAAACATTCCGCTGGGACTGGCTTAGAAGTTCAGAGGTTTAGTCCACTATCATCATGCAGGCAGACACGGTGCTGGAGAAGGAGCTGAGGGTTCTACATCTGGATCCGCAGGCAACAGGAAGAGTGTGACCTACTGGCCAGGCTTAAGCATCTGAGGCCTCCAAGCCCAACCGCAATGGCACACCCCCTCCAACAAAGCCACACTTCCTCCGACAAGGCCACACCTCCTAAGAGTGCCACTCCCTATGAGCCTGTGGGGGCCAGTTTCATTCAAACCACCTCTTGCCAAATCTGGGCTTGGCCTCTGAAGTCCATTTGTGGGAAAAGTTACAGTGGAATTGGCCACAGAACCCAAGGCCATTCAGACCTGCACACTTGCCTCCAAGTTCTGCAGACAAAGCTTTTCCTGTCCCACAAACTCTGGATTGAGTTCTTCCCTTCACTGGCTGTGCCTGTGCCGTCTCTGTGCTAACTCCCCACCCCACCCCTACCCCCGCCCACCCGCCCGCCCCAGGTAGCATAAATGGCTTGAACCTTGTTGATTGTTGCTCTCTCAGGAGTTGCTTGCTGCTGATAAAGGCACAGTGTACCTCTGCTTCTCTGGTGTGCAAAAACATCTTCGTTTTCAACATCATCAGGAGGCAGATACTATTACAAAGGAGGAAACTGAGGCACAGCTGGATCACTCACCACCAACCCACAAGCAAGTCAGAGCAATAGCTAGAAGACCAGAGCGACCCAGTGGTCAGAGGAACAGTGGCCAGGGCTGGGACAGAATCGGATCTGGTCTGGCTGATGTCAGTTTTCCAGGGGACCTGGCACCAGGAGCAGGGAATGGGACGGAAACTCCAGGGCATCCATACGTTGGGGAAGTCCCAGTAGATAATACAGTAATGTCAGAAGTGGCATCCAACCCTGGGGAAAGCAGATAAAGGCTACTGCTGTGGTTTAACAGGTTGGTTCCTTGAATCTCATGTGTTGGAGACCTGGTTCCTAGTGTACCATTATAAGAGATGGCAGGGACCCTTAAGAAGCAATTAGACCATACAGGGGTTTTTGTTTTTTTGTTTTGTTTTGTGAAGGGATTGATGTTAGCCATACTTTCTTTGAACCACCAGCTCCCAAATAATCATGTGGAGACTTATTAAGTATGAAAGCTTGGCCTTAGCCTAGGCTTGTTCCCAGCTGTCTCTTATAACTTAAATTAACGCATTTATATTCATTACGTTCTACCACATAGCTCGTTACCTCTCCTCCATACTGTACGTTCAGCTTGCTCCATGTCTCACTGGTGAATTCCCCACCTCTCAGATTCTTCCCAGAGTTCCCCTCTCTCTCCCCAGGAGTCCCACCTGTCCTCTCCTGCCTAGCTATTGGCCATTCAGTTCTTTATTACACCAATCAGAAGGTGCCTTGGCAGAGACACATCTTCACAGGGTGCAAAGAGATTATCCCACAACAGATTGATGCAGTTCCCTTGGAAGCGGGCTGGTTATCCTGAGAGCTGGTGGGAGTGGGGCTCGCATAGGAGTCTGGCTTCCCCAGCTTCCTCCAGCTGCCTGCTGCCATGTGACCTCTTCTGAAAGTGCCTCCTCCTTCTTCTCCACCATGCACAGAGCAGCACGCAGCATTCCTCAGGAGCAAAGCTACAAGCCCAAATAAACGTCTATTTCGATTTTCTTGGTTGGGAGTCTGACCTTTACTGGCTGAGCCATCTCTCCAAGCCAAAGTTCTATACCTTATAAACCTTCCAACTCAAGGTATGTTGTCATAGCAAACAGAAAACGGAGTAAGACACTCTGCCACCAGCCCCGCAGCTAAGTCTCAGCCCCAGGCTTTGGTTCCTCAGGTGATCTGGAGCAGGCAGACTTGGGGGAAAAGGAGACTGGTTGAAAGTGGACTCTGGTAGATACGCTGGCTTCCTGATAACTCTTTCTAAAGGAATTCTCCTCTGATGTGCCTTAGGAGAACTGCACCAGCAGTGTGGGCCAACAGCAATAGCATGCACCCCAGGCCTAAGACCACATCCCTTTGGATGCTTTAAGTCAGTTTCTGAAGTGGAAATTCTTTTTTGTTGTTGTTGATTTTGTATCTTAAGACAAGGTCTTGCGTATTGCAGACTGGCCTCCAACTCACTTTATGATGTGACCTTGAACATTTGACCTTTCTACCTCCAACTCCTGATAGGATTCCGCTGCACCCACTTGACATCCTGCTGCAGATGAACCTAAGACTTCATTCGTGCTAGACCAACAATCTATCAAGAGAGCTATGTTTGAAGGCCCTAAGGCAGAGACTCCTGCAAGGGGGATTTCGGGGGGATTGCTCTTTGGAGGAAGCCTTGTGAGGAAGTGAGAAGGGACATTTCTACACAGAGGAGGACAGGTAGGAACCAAATGCAGCCACCCTTCCCATGGCTTCTGTCCGGCAGGGAAAGTGGACCTGGGGGCACCTGGGCTAGGCATTATTTCCCTGCTGTGTCAGCAGCGGTGGAGCTGTTCACAGGGCTCCCCAAAGCCCACTCGGTTCCTAGGTGGAGACTTCTTGTCCCCAGAACAGTAGCAAACACTATGACACCCCAAGGCCGCAGCATCCCCTCTAAGAACACAGGGCACTCCAGAAGAGTAGAAATTCTCTGCAGGCCGCACACTCCCACCCTCAGAGTCGGCATTAACGCAAAGTCCCTGAGGTGGTGGCTTGTGCAAACCTCCCAGCAGAACTGGATTCCAGGGTCCACATAACTGGTGGTGATGTGGGGCCCACCTGTAACTCCAACCTTGGCAGGCTGAGAAGAGGGCCCTCCAGAACAAGCCGGCTAGAAAGACTAGCCTTAATCCATGAGCTCTGGGTTTGATTGAGAGACCCTGCCTCAATGGTTAAGGTGGAAGAGTGATAGAGGATAAATTCCTGGCAACCTTAAGCCTCCACATGCATACACACACGTATGCTCACACATGTGTGCCACACTGCACACACACACACATGCATGCCACATTGCATACACACAAACACACACACACACACACACACACACACATACACACACACACATGCATGCCACACTGCACACACAAATGAAAAAAAGAAACTGGGGTACTAGTGGCCACCTCTGCTATAAGCTAGAGGAAATGTCTCTTTGGTGACATTTAGAATGTGTCACTCCAGGCCCCTCAAGTTTTCTCCATGCCCCACAACATGGACAGACGCCCCAGATTCCCCGGAACCCCGAAGAAGTTCAGTTTCCTGACCAAGCCTTCTCTAGCCATATGCCGTGGGCCCCAGTACTGAACCTGTTAGTACTCGTCTGCATGCTCCCAGGAGTTAGTGTGGAGTCGAGGTCAGAGGGAGAGCTCGTGTGTAGTCGGCACACACCCCAGTGTGCTTTCTGTGGCTGTGATACACACCCTGACCAAAAGCAGCTTGGGGAGGAGAGGGTCTATTTGGCTTGTACCCACCCATCACAGCAGTCTGCCATTGAGGAAAGCCAGGGCCGGAACTGGAGCAGGACCACAGGGGAATGCTGCTGACTGGCTTGTTCCTCACAGCTTGCTCAGCCTGCTTTTTTCAAAATCCCACCCAGGAGCACCTGCCCAGGGTGTGGGCACCTCTGACACCAATCATTACTCAAGAAAATTCCCCCACAGACTTGCCTACTGGCCACTTTGATGAGGCATTTTCTCAGTTGACGCCTCAGATGACCCCCCGGCTTGTGTCAAGTCGACAAAAGATAACCCATACGGCATGTGTGATAGATGGGACCATTTCAATGCGCACAGCCTGTATTCGATACTTCTTGTGCTACTGCGGCAAAATGCCTGGCAGAGACAAGTTCAGGGAAGAGTCCTGCGGACTCGCAGAACCAGAGGGGACAGTCTGAACGTCACAGAGGCTGAAGCAGAGGTGTCCATGGCAGCAGGAATGTGGGGTCTCTTGTGCAGACACCAGTGGACAAGGAAGTTGACAACTGGACCTCAGGAACCTGCCCCTCATAATGTACTCCCTCCTGCCCAGGTCCCACCTCCCCAGATTTCAGCACTACCAGGGTGCCAGATGTTTAAACATGTGACCTACAGCATAACAAAAACCCACTGCAGTACAAAAGAAAACTGCTTTCCTCAGGGCTCCCCTGCTGTGAGCCTCCTGTCCACTAGGGGCAGCCTTCTAAGAGCATCATTACTGGTTCTGTCCCGAGACCCTGCGTTCTCCCCTTCACTGGCTCCAGGCCCTAGCTCCCAGCACCTAGTACCAAGCTTTGCAATGACTTGATGGTTGGTTACTCAGGGTTTTACCACCAGAAGCACCGCGGTATTAAATTCAAACCCGGGGAGTCTGCAAACTTACTGTATGGAACAAAACCAGGGCATGAGCTAGATCCTGCCTCTTGCATGGATTTGTGTAGCCCTGAGCTAACGATAGCTTTTATACTGTTGAAATTCTTAACGTGTGTTCCAGAGATCAAATTCAAATAAAAGCTTGCAGGGTAGGCTACTTATGGACTGAGCCATCTCCCAAGCTCCCCAAATGGTTGATTTTCTTGTCTTTTTTTTTTTTTTTTTTTTTTTTTTTTTTTTTTTTTTTTTGGTTTTTCGAGACAGGATTTCTCTGTGTAGCTTTGCGCCTTCCCTGGAACTCACTCTGTAGTCCAGGCTGGCCTCGAACTCACAGAGATTCACCTGGCTCTGCCTCCGAGTGCTGGGATTAAAGGCGTGCTAGGTGTCCTGACTCACACCTGTCCTCCTAGCACTCATTAGATAGGAAGATTGTCCTGAGTTTGAGACCAGCCTGAGCTACATATGGGACCCCATCTGGAAAAAAAAAAAGTGAGCTGTGAGACTATACCAAACACAGTGCAAAAGTAAATAGAATGCAAGTCTCAGTGTCCACAAGGACAGTGCATTGAAACAGCCGTGCTCATCTACCACGCGAGATCTGAAGGAAACCATTACATGGGACCTTCTTTAGGCACAGAGGTGGTAAACACAACCATGGCCTCCAAGGCCTGAGCAGCTTCTCATCTTTCCTTGAAGAAAATCCTGTGAGTCTCTGCTCTAAACAAATAATGTTGGGAATTAAAAGTCATGTGTGGCCCAGGCATGGTGGCACATGATTGTAACATGGCTGTCATCCAAATACTCCAGAGGCTGAGGCAGTCAGATCTCGGATCACAAATTCAAAGCCAACCTGGGATACACAGAGTGATTCTGCCTCAAAAATAAATTAATTAGCTAGTTAATTAATTATAAAATACCCGGTGAGCTCCTGTTTTCTGCCCTATTGGTATAATTGCTGTGGGATGTTCTGTATGTCCTGTGGGAGCCCGTTCTCGGGTTCCTCGTGGCTTTACCCAGCATGTCCACATAGAGGATGATCAGGACCACCGGCCTGAGTGCAGGTGTCTGAGATGGTCTGCACTTGGCTGTGCTGGGGGATGGTCTGTATGGCAAATGTGTTCCTCTGATTGGTCAATAAATAAAACACTGACTGGCCAGTGGCTAGGCAGGAAGTATAGGCGGGACTAACAGAGAGGAGAAAAGAAAGAACAGGAAGGCAGAAGTCACTGCCAGCCGCCGCCAGGACAAGGAAGATGTAAAGTACCGGTAAGCCACAAGCCACATGGCAAGGTATAGATTTATGGAAATGGATTAATTTAAACTATAAGAACAGTTAGCAAGAAGCCTGCCACGGCCATACAGTTTGTAAGCAATATAAGTCTCTGTGTTTACTTGGTTGGGTCTGAGCGGCTGTGGGACTGGCAGGTGACAGAGATTTGTCCTGACTGTGGGCAAGGCAGGAAAACTCTAGCTACATATAATTAAAGTTTTGTTACATTTTTATTTACTGTGTGTGTGTGTGTGTGTGTGTGTGTGGTGTGTGTGTGTGTGTGTGTGTGTGTGTGTGTGTGTGTGTGTGTGTGTGTGCGTGTGTGTGTGTGTGTGTGTGTGGGGGGGGGGGGGGGGGGGGGGGGGGGGGGGGGGGGGGGGGGGGGGTGTGGTGTGTGTGTGTGTGTGTGTGTGTGGTGCGTGCCTATCAGGGCACATGTGAGGAGGTCAGAGGACAACTTGCAGGAGTCGGTTCTCTCCTTCCACACTGTAGGATCTGGGGGGATTGAACTCAGGTCATCAGGACTTGGCAGTAGTCACCTTTTACCCACTGACCCGTCCCTCTGCTTCCCATCATGGCCATTTTTAATGAATTTCTGTGGGTCCCCTGTCTACTCAACTCATCCTTGTACCATCTCCTGAATATTTATGAACCAGCACCTGGTATTATTAGTGCTGAGTCAATGTGAATCTCAATTATGTGTAGAGTTATTAATGCATAGACATGAATTCAAACAAGTACAAGACGCCAAGTCTTCTTCCTCCCAATTTATTCCAGGGTGTGCTGTAAACAGTGTGAGACGTCCCTTTGACAGCTTTCCGGCTTCATCCGTCTCGTCTCGGCTGACACGACAGAGTCTCCTTCATAGAAGGTACAAGTGAACCAGAACTCGAGGGAGCGGGGAGACGGCGTTCTGGACCCTTCCCTCTTCAGAAAGTGTGGTCTCATCCAGGAGCCTCTGGTTTTCAGTAGAAATGGCCCATGTTCCTTGGAAGTGAGGAGTCCAGGCCACTGTTCATCCATATTTCCTGAATGATTTGCTCCCTGCGCTCAATCCTTTCTGCCAGCTCGGCGGCCTCTATGGAGCTGTAGGCTGGATACGAAGTCCTACAAAACCTGGACAGTTCCACAGGGAACTCGGAGTCTGAGGAGTCCTCCTCTTCCTCCTCCTCCCCGCTGTCCTCCTCAGCCTTCTCGCTCCCTAGCACCAGGTGCTCCCTCCCCTGCCTCAGCTCCCGGAAGTCCTTGGTACAGGACACTCTGATGACCAGGGCGCACAGCGTGAAGACCAGGCCGATGCAGACACTGGACACAAACAGCAGGGCGGCTCTCTCGGGGTGGTCTGCGAGAAGAACAGAGCGTGTGAGGACCTAAAGGGTTAATCTGGGCTCATACTTTTAAAGATTCGCCATCCATTGAGTCAGAGACTCAACAGACTCGTGGTAAGGTGGAGCAGGACCCAGGGTTCTTCGCAAAATGGCACTACTATCAGGGAACATTCAAAATATGACCTTGTGGGGGGGGCATTTCAGATTCAAATTACAACAAGCAGCCACCGGCAATATGTAAAGCACAGGGCCTAAATGTGTCCCGATAAAACTTTATTTATAGATTTGAGCTGGGGGCCATGGAGTGAACACTTTTATAAATACTCAAGCTGAGGCCCAGAGGGAAGGCTGTAGAGGCCAGCAGCCTCTTCAGGCAGAACCAGGGCTGGATCCTGGAGGTGCCTTCTGGGATGTGCTTTTATCTCCAGGATTTTCTCAGTACGTCTCAACCGCTCAGAGCCCCCTCTGGGCACACCGTCAAGTCTTTTATTCTGGGAAAGACAATGAAGAAGGTTGTCTTTGCTGCTGCTGTCCTTCCCCGGGGTCTAGACTGGAGTCTCAAAACTCCAGGGCTGCTAAGTCTCCCGACAGTGAGGGATCTCCCCGATGAGAGAGATGGAACCAGAACACGTTATCTTTCTGAAAGTGGATACCTCCCTGGCTAGCCTCCTTCCCGCAGCCCAAGTTGTCCTTAGAGTGACCCTACCCCTTTAAGCCCCACATGTCTGAAATAGCATTTATTTTGGCCGTGGAAGGGACAACACATTGCATCTGTCATGCTATCAGTACAGCATTGAAGAGTTAAAGTTTATAAAGGATTTGGTCTCCTAGAGACCCATGTGCCATGTGACAGCGAGAAAGGCTACTTTCACCTCCGGGAGTGGTGGCAGAGGGGCGATCTGGAGACACTGACACTTGTAACGAAGTCACTAAACAGGAATACACAAAAGATGCCAAGACCAGGGCATCAGGTCAGACCTTCCCTCCTGCTCCCCGGCAGATCAAAGCCTGCTCCGCCTCCCCCCACATCACGCTCGCCTCCTGACAGGGTTCAGATGCAGCGTGAGTGTCCCTCCACGTTTTATGTGTTGGAATTGATAAAGCGTGTGAGGTTTTAAGAGGGCAGAGCCTTAGCTCATTTTCTAGCCACTCATGGGTGGGACAGAGCCAGCTCCAGGCAGAAACTCGTTCCTATGTCACGTTTCTGAGGAAGAAAGGTCACGCCCAGTCCCCTCTCCTCCTGTCCAAGGTGTAGGGGTGGACCAGATCTCAGGCTCCATGGACTCTTGCTCTGCCACAAAATGAATCTGTTACTCTACCTCTTTAGTTCTTAATGATTTTTTTTTTTTCTGTGCTGAAGTCTGAACTTTAGGACACCACACATGCGGGGCTGGTACTCTACCACTGAGCCATATCCTAGCCCCATTTTTAAGGAATGTGGATTAATCTAATTAAGTGAGTCAATCCTTAGGTCATATCACAGGCTACCACAAAATCAGCATCTCCCAACTTCTTCCTCTCCAGGTGGCGGGGTCTGGGTTCTACTTCTGGGATTCAGGAGTTTCTCTTTCCATGGGATCACTCACTCTATGGGGGAGTTCACGTCCATGTCACTGAGATCCAGTGGCCAGGCATGGGGAAGATGAGTCCCGTGGGAATAAAACTTCCTATCCATATGAAGTGACTGTCATACGGTCACCAGACTGTAGGCAGATGGCACATGAGAGATGAGCTGGCCTAACTAAGCTCCAATGTTGTAGCCTAGTCACTTTCCAAAGCCCCTATTTACTGGGACCTGGGCTTAGACCCGGGCTCTGCCCACTGCCCCAGACTTGACACAGAAAGCGTTTCCTCCAACTTCTAGAACCAACTGGACCACTTCAGAGTTGTGACCCCTTCTACCATCTCTTTTGGGAAAACGGGACTTTCTTTTTGTTGTGGTTGAATAGAATCTTCACAGTGTTTTTGTTGGTGTTCCAAATTTAGCCCCAGTTCATGGCAGGTTAGAGGGAACGATCCCAGGAGCCTCAGAATGGGTGCCAGGGCCCCATGTGCTCTTCAGAGATTGGTCAGGGCCAACACAAGCTCCAGTTCGAATTTAGTCACACCCAGATAAGCCGCCAGAAGCCACCAGCAAGGGTCCATCTCTGGTGGGACTGGAGCCAGAGTCCTCCAGGATGAAGAAACAAGAAGTGTTTGCAGACTGGTCTGACAGCACTTAGGAATGTGACAAGACTTTCTGTCAGAGTTGGAGACCAGGGGACACTGCAGAGCCACACCTTTAGCAGGAATCTTCAAAGTTCTTATTAATAAATCAAACCAAGGCAGTTATTGGGTCCATGCTGTAGATCAGAGAGACAGAACAAGCCACAGCTATCTCACCTCACCAGTTCCTCAGCTGGTCTTGTCTCCTCAGACTGGAGGCTTCTGAGTCCTCATCCTAATGGCTCTCAGCTGAATTGCTGACAAAAGCCTGAATGCTTAACCAGCCAAAGCCTAACCAGCCAAATGCTTAACAGCCAAAGCTTAGTTTTGGTCTCACCTTATATATCTTTTTGTTTCTACCACTCTGGGATTAAGCTGGCTTTCTGATTAAAGCGTGTCACCATGCTTGGTATTTCAATGTGGCTTGAACTCACAGAATCAGAAGGATTTCTGTCTCTGGAATGCTAGATTAAGTGTGAGTGCACTATTTTCTAGCCTTTTATCTAGTGCTGTCTGTTCTTGACCCAGATAAATTTATTAGAATACACAATACCACCACACACACCATGTGACAGACCTGTGCGGCTCTCTGATCGTACCCCCAAAGGGGTCATGTGACAACTTTGGGGTGTGTGATGAAATCTCTCCTTCACATAGCTCCTCTGATGTCCTAGAATTCCTTACTTAGAAGCAACAAGGCTGATCTGGCTGTGGTCCCAGATCCTCCAAATCCCCCCAAAGTTCTCAGTAAGTTTGCCTGAGGCTGAACACACACACACACACACACACACACACACACACACACACACCACAATCCCAAACAGTAGGGACAGTGACTGAATGTTGAGTCACAAAAGGCAGGGCTGTGGGCACAGATGAGGTAAACACACAAAGCCAGATGCCAATAAGACACTAATTTGGTGGTCTGGAAGGGGTCATTAATTTATTCAGAGAGCAAGGCTAACTAAGTCCCTCAGCTAGGGGACAATGAATGGTAATGCTGAAGCAACTAATAAACTGTATTCCTCAGAACATACACATACATACATAAACACATGTACACACACTACCATCCCCCACCCAAAGTCCCCCATATCATAAACAAGTACCACCAGCCTCCCCTACATACATACCATACACCATACATGTATACCACCCCACCACACACCACAAATGCAACACACAAATGTACATTCACAATATATATATATATACATACATACATACATATATACCATACACAGCACCCATCACACTTACTGCATATATCACAGACGCACATCAAACATACCACAAATACACATATATAACACATCACACACACACACACACACACACATGCATGCACACTTCCCTTTTCTATAAGAAATGCCCTTGCAGATCATGTAAGTGACCAGAGGAGACCTGGTCTAGCAGAGACCTTTGAACATTTTCATTTCCCTTCCACTGACCTCCAAGTTTCCCTGCCCAGGACAAGCCCCTTGGTTTTGGTGGCCTGTCTGCTTGTCCCCCATCTCTTTCCCTGCTCTCTTACATCAAAGCTACTGGTGGCCTGGTTAGGGAATGTCCTTTTGTTCTTCCTCAGTTTACAGGATAGTCCCTGCTCAAGCTGTGGGTCCCAGCTGCCTGTGTCCAGCCTTTGGATCCTAGCCCCACAGCAAGGCTTTCCATACCCACACCTAGCCTCGGCCGTGACTTACTGAGATGAACGTATGGAAACAACTCTCAATAAAATCGAGCAACATCCCATCTAGCCCTTACACTAAAACGATGGAGCATCATTCTGGAATGTAGACAGCTAGCAAGATGGCTCAGTGGATAAAGGCTTTTGCCACATAAGCCTGACAATCTGGATTTGATCCCCAAAACCTATGTAAACAGTGGCAGGAGAGAACCAAGTATACAAAGTTGTCCTCTGACATTCATGTGCATACCAAGGCCTGCATGAACCCACAGACACATTTTACGTGTGTGTGTGTGTGTGTGTGTGTGTGTGTGTGTGTGTGCACGTGTGTGCGTGTGTTGTGTGTGTGTATTCATGTGACTGTACACCATATATATACACATATATATACGTATGTGTGTGTGTGTGTGTGTGTGTGCATATATCCCACAGAGGCTAAAGGAAGGTGCCAGGTCCCCTGAACTAGAATTACAGGCATCGGTAAGCCTCCTGACATGGATGTTGGGAACTGAACCCGGGTCCTCTGCAAGAGCAGCAAATACTCTTAACCACTGAGCCATCTTTTCAGATCCACAGATAAAATTTGTAAATTATAGATAATGAACGAGTATAAGGCAGACATAACATCAACTTGGGATTTATTATTTAGCCATTTGTTAACTACTCACTGTGTCCTGGTCTACCCCAGAACTGTCCTAGACATGGAGACCTGGCAGATAAACAAGATGACAGTCATCTGTCCTTAAGGAGCTTAGACAGGCAAACACATCATCCAGACACATAGCAGGATAAGCTCATGAGACATCAGAGGAAAGGATATTTACATAACACTGGGTCAAGAGGTTCCAGGCCTCCAAAGCCTGAAGACAGCGTTCTTCCTAGAAACTGATTGACAGCCTTGCCCTTCGCCAAGCGTGAGGCTGGACCCAGACGCTGTCCATGGTGCCCTCGGCAAATGGCCCCGCTCCTCTGACCCTCGGCTCCTTTGAGTGTAGAATTCAGGATCAGAGCCTCAACCCTCAGAGTTGCTGCTCTGGACTGACCATTCCCCCAAGCGCATGCTGATGTCCTAACCCCTCATAGGACTTTGTAGATGGAACTTTCTGGAGCTAGTTACGGTTAACAGAGTTCACCAGCGGGTCCTCGTCTGAAAGGACTGGTGGATTTAGAAAAGTTCACACTCCCCTCTTCTCCTGTCTCTTTTGTCTCCCCCACCCAACACACACCTCCACTCCACTCCCACTCAATCCCCCCACACACACACAGGAGGACGCAGCAGGCAGGTGGCTGTCCAAAGCCAGAAGGAGGCTCTTAATCATGGACTTCCAGCCTCCCCCAGAACTGTTAGGAAACAGAAAATGCTCCTTAAGCTCCAGTCTACAGTGATTTGTTATGGTGGCTAAGAAGGCCAAGGTGTCTGAGAAAGGATGGGGCCCAGGGTGGCTACACCTCAGCCAGCAGTGTCCCTGCTTCTCTTCATCATTATCCTCCACCCGAAGGGACTTTGAAACTGTGGACATCCTTCCAAAGCCCAGATTTTCACACTTAACTTTGACAGTTATCAGGAGCAGCAGTAACATAGGAGAGAAGTTGTAAGAGAGAAAAAAAAAAAGAGGCCAAAAACCCTGCAGCACATGGCAAGCTCACGGAGGAACACTGAGTGGGAAAATTATTAGGTCACCAGGCCTGCACCATCAAAGGGGATTGCCGGGCCTTGCTTCTTACCTTTCTCTCCCTCTCTAGTTCCAAGTGTGATCACTCATGATGCCCCACCCTCACCACAGCCCAAACCATTGGAGTCACTGGATCTTGAACTTGACCTCCAGACCATGAGCCAAAATATACCTGTTTTTACTTCAAGAGTCCTGGGTCTTGTACTAAGCAGTGTGGTGTAAGCTGGATGACAGCCTTCACTGAGCAGGCAGCCAGCGTTGAAACTTACAGTCCACATTCCAAGACACAGTCTGTCCTAGGACATGCAGGAAGGCAGCCAGGAGTGTGCATTCCTCCTGAGAGAGGGCTGCACATGGCCAGGCCTGGTGCAAGCCTTCAGCCCTGGGGAGATGAACAAGGAAACCTTGGCAACCACAGTGATTCTCAGGCCTCCAGAGAGGGCTGTGTCATCCCATGGTAGGACCTGTTTGGCTTCTTACGTGATCAACCTCATTTTCCTTCCATTTGTGAGGGGAATTCAATAATCCTAATTTTCAGATCTGGGGAACCCATTTCTGCTTTTCACGGGGGAGATTCCTTTGGAACCAAATGCTCAGCAGCTCAGCTTTATTCTTGCAGGTCCCTTGGTTTGTGGCTGCAACTGTTTGAATCCCAGCCCTGTGCTTCTGGACATCACGATGTTGGCGTGTACAACTGGAGGCGTCTTTCCTCTGGCTATCAGTGTTGGTCAGTGAGGCAGAGAGAAACCCTTCTGCGCCCCCAGAAGCTCCCATTCATTCACCTACCTCGAATGTAAGCAAACGCAGCCAGGGAGTTGCTGACGATAACACCATCTTTCCGCACCACCCTCGATCCGCTGGGGTCCAATTTTATACCTGCAACATGCGAAGAAAGACCAGAGCTGTTCAGGGTGCAGCCATCCCGAGATCCCTGTGGACCTTCACCTGCACCTGCCACCCACAGACATCAAACCACGGGGCTTCTGACTAAACTGTGGAAGACTCAGAACACTTAGTGCTGAGGCCTGGCTGTGACATGGCCCCATGAGCTCATGTGCTGAAGACTTGGTCCCCGACTGACAGTGCTGTTTGGGAGGCCGTGGAACCTTTAGAAGGTGGATCGTCAATGGAGGAAGTGGGTCATGGAGGCAGGCCTTGAGGTTTATAACCTGATGGACTGCATCCGCTCCTGAACCATGAGCCGACATCAAGCCCTCCTTTCTGATGTCGCTTTTCTTGGGTGTTTTGTCCAGTAACGAGAAAAGCAGCTAATGCAGAAGTCATCTTTGAAAATGTCAAATGATAAAAGGGATTCAAAACACTTCAAAGTGCTGGTTCCAACTTCAGGCGCAGCTCATGTGCCCTGCTCCAGAACACAACACAATATTCCGTGAGAAAGGCAAAGGCATCCATCAAGCCTTTAGGAGGCTGAGTAAATAATGTCTCATCTTACCCTGGAACAGCTGTCTGCTCTGTGGACCAGAGATATGACAAACCTTAGGTTATGGAGGGAGGCGTGGATTGTTGGATGTGTCTCTCTCTCTCTCTCTCTCTCTCTCTCTCTCTCACACACACCACACACACACACACACACACACACACACACACACACACACACACACACGTGTGTGTGGCTGGCCTGCTTTTGGATTCGAGGGAACTGCCTGGATGGACACATAGCAAGTGCTGATGGGAGCCCTGGGACTATCATGCAAGGCAGATGCCTCTAAGGAAGATGTAGCTCTTGGGGCTCCACTGAAGAGGGATGGGGATCCTTCAGGATCCAGTGGGAGCCATGTAAGAAAGGGGAGGGAGCTGAGATACAGAGCCTGGTAGACAGGGAGCTAGTGAACCAGAATATGGAAGGCGTTTCCAGTCTTCGCCTCTGGCTTTGGGCTAAGGGTGGTTTCTGTGCCTTGGTGTTGTGTTTTCTGTACCAGGAAGCAGATGTGGAAGCAAAGCCTGGAGTCAGGACCCTGTGTCAGAGAGGACCCTGGCCAGGAAGTCAACCACAGACAGAGAAAAAGATACTCAGGAGAAATGTGAACGTGAACAGATTTCTTTCTTCTCATTATTTCTTAAACCATACAGCACAACATGGCATTGGCATTGTGATAAGGACTGTAAGCACCTAGAGATTCAAGCCTACAGGAGGGTTGTGTGGGCTGTGTGCAAACACTGGGCTGTTTTATTTAAGGGACTTGAACATCTGCTGATCTGAGTAGGTATGGAAAGTTCTAGAATCTATCTCTAAGACACAGATGGACACGTATACTTTACTTTCATAACTGGGGACAGGCATAATAAGTAAGATAAAATAACCCAAAACAAAACCCTTGCTCCCCAAAATTAGCATCTTATGTGTTCTATGGGATCTCCACAGTTTCTCTCAGGAGCTCACAGGCTAAATTTGTTCTATATGTCATTAACAAAAAACATTTCAGGTAAGTTCAAGGCCAACCTGGTCTACAGAGCAAGTTCCCGGAAAGCCAGGCTACAGAGAA
Organism: Peromyscus leucopus; assembly: GCF_004664715.2. Lineage (NCBI taxonomy): Eukaryota > Metazoa > Chordata > Mammalia > Rodentia > Cricetidae > Peromyscus > Peromyscus leucopus. The sequence continues at coordinate 7,849,030 of NC_051073.1, forward strand.
ACCTTGTCTCGAAAAACAAAACCAACCAACCAAACAAAAGGATAAAAGGACTTGCTGTTAAAACAGCCTGATGGTGTGAGTTCACTCCCCAGGACACACACACACACACACACACACACACACACACACACACACACACACACTAAATGTTAAAAAATAAAATCGAAGTATTTACACCCCTATTTATATAAGTTAGGTGGGAAGCAGAGGGAGAAAGTGACCTTGAGGGACTGGCAAGGTCAACTGGCTCCGGTCCCCAGCTTTGCCATGAGCTCCTGTATCACCAAGAACCCAGGTTGTTTCTGAGAAGATGTGCTGTTCCAAGTGGTTTTATTATTACTGTCTTTTAGGAAGAAGAAGAGGAAGAATGGAAGAGAATGGGGTAAACTTATTCTCCTTGTGATTTCAATTCTTTTTTGAAGCCACACACTGGCTGCTGAGTGTAAGCATCGGCCACGCCCTGTTGGTATCAGCAGAGTCGCAGGACACCTGGGCCCTTCCACTCCAGCCCTGTGTGCCTGACTGTGCTCAGGGGCTGGTTAACTTCACTTAGAAGGAAATGCTGGGAGAAAGCCATAAAAATTACCGTATTCGTCATCTTTCTTCAGAGAAGGGTTTAAATTAGCAATGGCTGGATCGACCGCTGTGAGTATGTTCTTGGGAACTAAAAACCAAAAAGAAGCATTTTAAATATGTGGTATATTAAAAACGCCTTTGCATCTAATATATATTCAAGGTATAATGTAGAGAAAGATTTGCAAAATACTTTTCAGATTACTTACTGCCTCTCTCTCTCTCTCTCTCTCTCTCTCTCTTCTGTCTTCACACACACACACACACACACACACACACACACACACACACACACACACACACACGGCACATATGAGATCATCAAATGTCCAGGACAGATGGAATCTTAGGCACACATCTGCAGTATTTTCTAAGGAGCTGGCATTGCAGAGATGGCTCAGATTAACAGTGTGTCTGATGCTGCAAAGAACCCAAGTACGTTCCCAGCACCACACCGGGCAGCTCACAACTGCCCGTGAGTCCCGCTCCAGGGACCCACCTCCCTTTTCTGGTCTCTGCAGGCACCTACATGCACACACCTCTGCACAGACACATGCACATACATATTTAATATAAAACAAATATTTCCTTTTAGAGGCTCCCGAAGCTGGGAAAGCTGGGGTAGCAGGGCTTCAAGTTTGAAGCTAGCTGGGGCTACACAGCAAGACCCCATCTCAAACAAAACAAGTGAGGGAAATAAATAAACCACGGTACACTCATCTAATGGAAAATGTTGGTAATAAAAAGAAAGCAAGGCTGACTCTCAGAACAGCATGCTCCGTGGGAGAAGCCGGTCACCAAAACCCATCCAATGCATAATTCTATTTATAGGAACTGCCTAGAAAAGGTAAATCTAGAGACAGAAACTGATTAGCGGTTCCTTAGGATGGACGGAGTGCAGAGCATGGGAAACTTTGGGAGGAGGCCGTGAAAACGTGGGCACAGTGGCACAGATTTAAGTGTACTGAGGCGTCTCACAGTGGGTGGAGGTCAGGCTGGAAGAATGACCCAGAAAGCTGTTAGGGGGATCCGAACATGTCTGAGATAGAGCAAAGCAAACTGATGAGACAGGACCCCCTCCACCCCCTTTCTGCTCCTACTTCAGCCTTTTCTCTGAACTTTCTCCTCCCGTCATCCTAAACCTAGAGGAGCGAGCAATCTGGGTTCATGTGGCTCACTAGACAGAAGAAAGGATGGTTCATGGGAGAAAGACCAAGTTCAAGGTCATCCTTGGCTACATTGGGGGTTTAAGACTAGCCTGGGCTACCTGAGATAGAGATAGAGACACAGAGAGAGACAGAGATAGGAGAGAGAGATAGGAGGGAGAGAGGGAGGGAGGGAGAGAGGGAGAGAGACAGAGGAAGGGAGGGAGGGAGGAGAGAGAGAGAGAGAGAGAGAGAGAGAGAGTGTTATAAAGGTGAAACACACTGCTGCCAACTGGGAGAAGGGAGAGGATGCCAAGTATTCTAGCTGCAGAAAATTGCTTATTTTCATTTTTGCCTCAGCCCAGATGATATCTGGGAAGTGGCAACAGGAAGTAGAAATGAAGCCAAGACAAACGAGGCGAGATCCGCAGCACGGCTTTCACGCAGACCCTGTAAGTCATCTCCAGCTACAAGAAAACCCCACTTCCTTCTCGGAGGGCTTAACTAAATTCTTCTGGATACATCCCAGGACCAACAAGCAGAGAACAGCCCTAAGCCGTGAACCTCCCAATCCAGGAGACCCTGGAGCCTTTGTGCCCGTCAAGGATGAGGGCGGCTTTCCAGAGACCCACCGGAGGTGCTGTGAGAGACACTCTTGGCCGGCTACAGGACACGGCACTAAACCCAGGAACACAGAAGCACCAGGACACATGCTTCCTAGTTCAAGAACCTCTTGCTCATTCTGGGCTCCAAGAACACGCTCCCCGACTCCCCGGCAGCAGTAAAACCCTGGATGTCTTGTCTTTCCCTGCCAGAAGTGGCCTTGCTTTCTCAGGTCTGTCTCTTGGCTTAGTCTCAAAATGTGATGAGACAAGGCTCCTGGCTCTCTGGGAATAGCAGAGGCCGTATAGATTCAGAACCACAGAAAGAAGCTCAGAGAGGGAGGCCATTCTGGGATGAGCTTTGTCAATAACCAACAGACCATGTAGCTGCGAAACATAGGTCACCTAGGAAGCCTGCCTGTTGAGTGTGTGAACATGGTACATGCCTGTAATTCTAGCACCTGGGAGGCAGAGACAGGAGGATCAAAAGCTCAGTCAGCTCTGACTGCATAGTAACTTTAAGGCCACCCTGGACTCCACGAGACCCTGTTTTTTTTTACAAAGGTTCTTCAAACTGGTTCAGAATGGATTAGAGCGATGACGATGTTCTTAAACTACCATGGGGGTGGGTGCATAATTCCATGGATAGTCTAAAAACCCTAGACTGTGGGTTTGACCAGGCACTCTGCAATCATATCTCAATAAAGCTGCTGCAATAACCAAAGCCTAATGAACGATATTCTTCGGGGGAGGCATCAAGTTCTTCATTGTTGGGATTCCCCATTTCCTTTCATTTCCATGCTGCTCATTTCAGAAGAACAACCAATGTGTCGAGATTACAGATGGGACCACCACAGTACCCCGAAATCGGCTGCTGATGCTCATATCAGAAGAACAACCAATGTGTCGAGATTACGGATGGGACCACCACAGTATCCTGAAATCGGCCGCTGATGCTTATTTCAGAAGAACCAATATATCAAGATTACAGATGGGACCACCACAGAACCCCGAAAACAGCTGCTGGCTGGCTATTAAACAGCTTCCTGAAGACACAATCCAAGCAGAGCAGGGAATTCCCTTCCTTCTGAAGACCCTGGAACAGCACACGGGCTGCTGTAGCCCATGGAATCCTGTGCAGCATTGCATCCATGCTGCAGGCATGCAGATAAAACAGCCGCTGGCAGCCCAGGGGCCCAGTCATTTAGAGTCTCCAGATGGCACTGGAAGCCGAACAATACTTGTGTGACCTCACACACCACCAGCACATTTCAGGCTTCCTAAGAACCGAGACAGAAAGGGTTCGTTCTTGGCGACCTCAGCTGTGTCCCCTGTTGCTCGTTCTGTCCCTGCTCACCCTGTCCACTGCCAATCTGATTACCTGATGTGCTCCTGAAACCATTTTAGCCAAAGAAAATCCTGTCGCTTATCTGATGTGAATGCCATAAACAAGGATAACGGAGAGAAAAGGTCTGGGGTGTGTGAGGCGACCCAGCAGTAACCAGCTGAGCCGTGGGGCTCTGTCAGCAGCCAAGTGGGGGGTGGCACCCTCAGTGGCAAGCACCTATGTTAATGGACTCTTTAAAAGTGTCCGTTCCTTTGCTTTCAGCTAAAACCATTCTGGGAAAGAGATGTTGCGGACAACCAAAAGTATTCCTGTCTGTCATTATCAATACTGCTGTTGTTTTGAGATAGGGACTTCTATGGAGCCCAGGCTAGCCCTTGAATTCCCAGCACTCCTTCCGCCCGCCTCAGCCTCCTGAAAGCTGGGGTTGCAGGTGTGCCCTGCTATGCCCGCTTCCTGTCTGGCACCTTCACGACAGGAACTCCCGAGGAGTCTTCGTCCACCATTTCACCTTTTAAAATGTCTACCCCAGGATTCTGAGCTAAGCCCAGGAATGCTTCAGCTATCTTTCCTGCTTGCACTGTGAACTCAAACCGAGCATGCTCAGTACTGTGGACTGCACCCCCCACCCCACCCCCCACCTCACCCCGTGCCCCACGTGCTTTCCAAGACCTGCAAGCTGGAATGACTCTAGTCAAGTACTCCCTAGTGGCTGCAGGAAGTAAACCTCTCTCCACTCTTCTATCTTTTGGTTGTGCTTATTGGTGGTCACGCACTGCCTACTGTGTGCAATTCAAGTGCCGCACACACTCCTGTTTGGATATGGCGACCGTTTCCCTAACAGACATGTGTTCGTGGAGCCGGTTGAGGGCTTGTTCTTACCACATGCGTAGGCAACAGTGAGGTATTTTCTCACCCCTGGAAGACAGGGGCTTCCGAAGTGGTAATTATCGACGAGGACCTTACATCTCTGCTTCCCATAGCACCTCCTGGACAGGACTTGTAAAGCTGTGTAGGACAGGCAGTCTGGAAGGGAAGGGGCAGTGAGAGCGTCAGGCTGGTCTGCACTGGTCTCCACACAGCTGATAGCACTTGCTATACATAGATGCACCGAGCCGAACTTCCGGTCAAACAGAGACTGCTTCTCCGCTGATCTAGCTCATTGAATCTCCCAAGATGCTCTGCATCATCTCGGCCATCAACCTTCAGGAAGCCCTGAGCTTGGCCTAAGGACCTGCCGTCACCACTCCGAAATTCTGAAGTAGTCTTTGTCAAAGCACCTGGATGCTTGCCTTGCCCTGGGCTTTGCGCATCTGTAATTGGCCATGGACACAGAGCCCTGAATGAGGCTCTTACTTCACTTCACAACCACTGTGCTTTGAAAATGTTTCCTGGTTTAAGACTTTCTTCTACACAGCTGCAAGCTCCATGTGGGAAAATGAGTACTTTGTTAATCGTCTAATTCCCACTGTCTGGCCCACTGGGGTGATATTTTATCTGTGCACCTCAATAAAGTTTATCTGAGGATCAGAGGAAAAAGCCAGCCACTATAGTAAAGATAGAGGTCAGGCAATGGCAGCACACACCTTTAATCCTATCACTCAGGAGGCATAGATCCGTCTGGATCTCTGTGAGTTCAAGGCCACACTGGGAACAGAGCCAGGCGTGGTGGTACAGACCTTTAATCCCAGCACTAACCATAAAGGTCCGGAGGTCTGTACAGACAGACAGGAAGTGACAGAGTTGGGCAGGAAGAGGAAGTGATGTAGCTGGGTAGAGAGAGGAAATGAGATGGCAGAATAGAAACTCATATAGGTATGGGTAGACAGGAAGTAGGTCTCTTTGACTGAGGATCTCCAGGTGGTGAGAACGTGGCTGACTTCTTTCTGCTTTGCTGATCTCTTGGTTTTAACCCCATTATCTGGCTGGTGTTTTTTATTAATAAGACCATTTAGCAATTCGTCTACAGGCCCACCTTAGGACCCCAGTGAGCAACTGATAACGGACGAGTGAACAGCAAGCGCAAGATCACACCATCATTAGCAGGGGAGGATCAGCTATGCTATGTCTTGGTGTTTCCCACAGACGCTCATGTGTTGGGGGCTGAGATGGCTCAGCAGGTAAGAGCACCTGCTGCTCTTCCAGGGGCTCTGGGTTGTTCCCAGCACCCACATGGAACAGCTCACAGCTGCCTGTAAACCCAGGGGAATCTGGTGTCGTCTTATGCAGGGTAAACCATGCAAACACTGGGAGGAGGAGACAGGTGAGTCCCTGGTGCTCACTGGCCAACCAGCCTCACTCGCTTAGTGAGCTCCAGGCCTGGAATAGATTCGTCTCAAGAAACAAGCTAGATAGCATGTAAGGAGCAACACCTGAGGTTGACCTCTGACCCATACACACACATGCACACATGTGCATTCTCACACACACGTACATGTGCCCCTGCACACACACAGGTGCTGATAAGTTAGATATAAAACCTTAAACTCACAAATATAAAATAGATAGGATATCTTCTTTAATGTTGTAACTGTAATTCTTGCTCGATAATTGTTTTGTTATATGTAATTTTACTATGTTAAAGTTAAAACCTTCCTTTTTAAAAAAGAAGAAAAGAGGAAGTGCTGTGGATATCACTCTATGTACATAAACACTGATTGACCAAAGTGGGACTCAGAGGCAAGGAAAGGTAGGTGGGACGAAGGAGAGAGGAAGAATTCCTGGGAAGTGGAAGGCTGAATGGCAAGAGTAGACTGACTGAGCTAGCGCAGCAACTCTGATGTACCAGGCAGCATGTGGAAGGACGCCGGTAAGCCACCAGCCACATGGCACAGGTATAGATTTGATGGGAAATGGATTTTAATTTAAGCTATAAGAACAGTTTAGCAAGAAGCCTGCCACAGCCATACAGTTTGTAAGCAAATAATAAGTCTCTGTGTTTTACTTGGTTGGGTCTGAGCGGCTGTGGGGCTGGTGACGGTGACAAAGATTTGTGCCTGACTCAGCTGGGCAAGGCAGGAAAACTCTAGCTACAGTAGGAGGTAGACAGGCCTAGTGAAAAGTCCTCCAGGCATCAAAGGCATGACCTTGGTGGAGGTGCTGGCCCTGGCCCCTCCTCTTCCTTCCTTTTTGGTGTCCTGGTCATGAGGTGAGAACTTGGCTGAACCATACTCCCTCCATGACGTGCTCCTCACCACAGGCCCCAAAGCATGAGGGCCACCAATCATGGACTGAAACCTCTGAAAACACAAGTCACCATCAACCTCCCTTCTTTGTGCGTTGATGACCTCAGGTGTTTTGTGACAGTACCAGAAAGCTGGCTGGCAGGAGGGAAAGCGGTGTTTGTGACAACAACCAGCGTGGCTTTCACAGCCTTGGTCTACGTTGTCTGCCTTCTTTGTTTCTTGTGAAGGGAAAACAAGTATAGGATACATTCTCAACTAAATGTTAAGGCTTAAAACAGAGGTGTAGAGGAAAGTGAATGGGAATCACGAAGATGGCAGAGGCCATTTGATTAGTAGGGAAGAGTAAATTCATCACCCCAACATACATAATTTAAGGTCATTCCCAACGTCTTGAGAATTAACATGGTTTTAAAATGGAAGAGTATATATAAACTTGCTTGGTTTTAAAACAAACAATTTTTATGAGATAGTGTCTCATTCTGTAGCCCAGGTTAGACTTGAACTTGTGGCAATCCTCCTGACTCAGTCTCCTAAATGCCAAGATTATAAGTGTGAGTCATTCCTGGTAGCTTCCTTAATGAGTTCTGTTTGTTTCATCTTTGAGACGAGATCTCATTGTCTATGCCAACTAGATTAGAACTGGTGATCCCCCTGCCTCAGCTTCCTAAATCTTGGGCTTCAGTTCCTTAAATGCAAAAATGAAATCTGTGTTGAAATAGAAGCCAGTGTTTGAATGGTGAGAGTCTTGGGGTATGTTTTTAAAAATGTAAAAGTTTCTGCAATAGTAGTCAAACCACTCTTGGTATAACTTAGCTTTCCCCAGACACTTTGGAGAGTTTATCCTTTCAACATTCTCCCATTTTACTTTCTTACTGCTTTGTGGGTGCATAAGGCTGAGTAGATACGTTTTTTATTGTCTTCAGAAACTTCATTATTATTTAGGCTTTGGAGTTGAGAACATTTACCAGTTTTTTTAAAAAAAAAAAAAAAGACAACTGTTCAGAGGCTGGAGAAATGGGTCCACCTTAAGTTTGGTTTTCAGACCTACACCAAGACTCTGACACCCACTTCTGGCCTTCTCGGGTACTGTACACACATATGGCACATGCACACGTACACACACACACACATGCACATACGTGGACGCGTCGCACACACACAAACAGAATCTTTTTTTAAAAAAGTTCTGTTTCTTCTAAGCCACAATTTGTATGTATACACCAGACTAAAACCAGCCCCATGTCCTCTGACCTCTCTAAGTAGGAAAGTCCGTGACTCTCCAGGGAACGCAGATGGGTGTAGTCCCTGCAGAAGTTGCCTGTACCGGGAGGCTGTGCTCGTGTGAGTTTCAAAGTTTGTCTTAGAAATCTGAGGTTTTAAAATACAACTCTTAATTTTTTTTCTTTTTACAAAATATATGTGAGCTCATATTTTAAAGTACTGATAAAAGGACACTGGAGAGAAAAACTCTCCAGCAAACCTTGCTCTTTGGGAAGGAAATCCTCCTGAGCTTGTTAACCTGTCTGAGCTGGGTGTGGGTGCACACACCTGGGAGGTGTGGACAAGAGGATCAGGAATCTGTGACCCTTTTTCAAAACAAAAGAGGGACTAGAGAAACGGATCAACAGTTAAGAGCGCTTGCTGCTCTTGGAGAGAACCTGGTTGTGTTCCCGGCACTCACACAGTAGCTCACAATCGTCTGTAATTCTAGTTCCAGGGAATCTGATGTCGCCTTCTTCTGACCTTCCTAGGCACAAGGCACATGTGTACATATACGCAAGCAAAACACTCATGCACACAAACTAAACTAAACAAATCCAAAACTTTTTTAAAGAACATCCTTTCGCCGCGTTTCTGTGTATAAATATACTCCCCCTCAATGGTGTCACACGTATTTAACTTTGTGTGTGGCTCTCCCCTTCTATTAATATATTCACAAACATGTAAACATAAGCCTTATTTTCAGATTATTTTTAATTATGTATATGTATGTAGGTCTCTGTGTGTGTGTGTGTGTGTGTGTGTGTGTGTGTGTGTGTGTGTGTGTGTATGTGCATACGAATGCTGGCACCTGCGGAGGTCAGAGGTCTCGGGATGGTCCAGGATCTGGTGTCACAGGTGGCTGGGAATCTAGTTTGGGTCCTTAGCCAAAGCAATGCATGCTCTTAACCACTGAGCCATCTCTCCAACCCCATTTTAAGTGTTGTTCTGTTTTTTATCTTCTTGTAACACCCTGTGGGATATTCAGATGCTTCCCCCCCCCATTTTTTATAACACAATAAGCAATGTCACATTGAACCCTCTTAGAGCTAAATATTTGTATGCAAATATGGGACTTTCCATGGGAATTCTTGATCATAGATTGCTCTGTCAAAGAGTGCCAGAACATGAACTCTGTGACACACTGACAAGCTATTATTTAGGGCAATGGTACCATTGTGTACTGCTGATGGAAATGAATGTTCTAGAAAGCTTATGCTTCTTAGAGCTATGAAGAAATAGATGCCTGACCATTTTTGGGGAGGGGATTGTTATTAGTGTTTTTTTGAGCCAGGGTCTCATATTGCCCAGGCTGGCATCAACATGGCTTTGAACTTCTGCTTCTCCGGCCTCATCTCCCCAAGTACTGGTATTATAGACATGCATCACCATGCCCAGTTTATGCAATGCTGGGATCAAACCCAGAGCCTGGTGCATGCTAGGTAAGCACTCTCCCAAATGAGCTACATCCTCAGTCCAGCCTGAACATAGTCTTTTTTTTTTTTTTTTTTCCGGAGCTAAGGACCGAACCCAGGGCCTTGCACTTGCTAGGCAAGCGCTCTACCACTGAGCTAAATCCCCAATCCCCTGAACATAGTCTTAAATTCTAATAGAAGATAAAAACAACCTCCCAGGTCTAAGATATGAGGACCCCTGCTGATAGACTCTGAGTATACTCCATACTTTAGTGAGAGAACTTACCTTGTCACCAGAGAATTTATCTTAGCCGTGACTTCAGGAAGTGGCCAAGGTAATTCAGGGCTGACTCAGGGCTGGCTGTGCCCTAATTGATGCTGAGCTCTGAACCATTCCCAGGATTTCGTTGTTTCTTTAAAGGGGATGATTTCCCGCCCACACAGGCTTTGCTGGCACCCTCTGCCAGGCTCCCTCCTCCCCAATACATGTGATAACAAGATGTTCGACCATTTGAATTCTTACTTTTTGGCAATTGTTTAACGCTATGACTGAAGTTAATCACTCTTGCAAGCCAGTGTTTATTTAGATAATTGGGCTGGCTGCTCTTAAGTGGCCCTGTCTTGGCAGTGGCGAGTTCCTGGCACCTTGATCTTGGCTGAAAAGTCCAGGCCTGCCCACACTTGGCCTTGGGACAGCCTTAGCCTAGCCTTTGAGGCCCATTGTGTGGTTTCTCATTCTCTTATGAAGGAAATAGCAGAATCCCTGGAGCCCACCCAGAAAATGTGACCATAGCAGGAAATGACACACCGTGGTGGAGGAGGCACACCCCGGTGCCCAGCTCTCTGGGAAGGCTCCCTCCTGGCCTGAGCTGAAGGGCTGCCCGGACTGGTGCTCCCAGGACCTGTGACGGCCCGTTGAACTCATGTCTTTCTTTCATTTTCCACTCTCCCAGGTGAATTTTAGTGCTAACAGGCCCGGCTCACTTTGAGATCTTTCAGAAATGCCTCTGGCTGGGCCACCCTCAGTCCAAAGAACTCAGATCTCATTGTGCTTGACACCTAGGACGGTAAACGTCACCTTTTGTTGTCACTTACTAGTTGTAACCATCTGCTTTGATATTCATTTGCTAGGGTAGCAGCAAAGGACCCCAGACTCATGCCCGGAAGCCTGCTTCTTGACAGTTCTGGAAGTTGGAAGCTCAAGACTGACGTGTCAGCCGGGCTGGCTCCCTGGGGCCTCTGGCTGGCTTGTCTGTCTTCACATGGCTTTCACACTGCCCATGCCTGTGTCCTGACTTCCTCTGGTTATGAAGGCACAAATCTGATCGGGTCAGGGCCCACTTGAATGACCCCATGTCAACTTAATCTCCCCTTTAAAGATCCTATCCCTAAGTAAAGGCAGATTCTCAGGTACTGGCAGTAAGGATTTCAGTGTGTGAGTTTTAATGGGGCATCAGGCAGAATTCAAGATGGTTTGTAGCCACAGTTATCTCCAGGGATTTATGTCCATGAATACCCTCTTCCCACACACACCAGGCCAGGTCTATGCATTACAGTGGAGGAGAGATGGCTGGCTTCTTATTATTTTACACCCCATTCCCAGGAGAAGCCAGCGGCTACTTCATGAAGACACCCTGGCCTGTGAGAGGAGGGACTGAAGCTTATTACGACAACCAATGCCAACTTCTCATCATATCAGCTGGCCACCTTGAAAGCTCAGCCCTCCAACCAGAGCCGTAACCTCGGGAGACCTCCCCACACTCAAGGCAAGAACCTCTGCTCTCAGCTGCCCCTGAATTCCTGTCCCACAGACGCTGCAAGATGATATGTGTTTTATCGGAGCCCATTAAACCGTGGAGTGTTTTATTACATAGTGATAGAAAATGAATACACAGGTTGATATTTAGGAATGCGTGGCTGAGGTGGTGGCTTTGGGATAGGGCAGTGAACAAGAGTTAGAAGGATCTTGAAGAGAATTTTGGAGAAAACTTGGGGGGTTTGATGGAAATCCCAGCATTGAGCATCCTGAATGGGTACAGCAGGCTAGATGTTCCCCCAGGTGCCTGGCCTGCCCCTTTGGGTATTAAGCAACTGTCTCCTTATCTTTCTCTATGTTATGCCATATGAATACAACTATTTACCTGTAGGAAACAGTTATCAGACATCCTACCCTGGACAAGGCGGTGATGTGCAGCCAACACGGATGACCTCAGCACCTGCCTTCCCATGCTTGGCCTGGCCTGCTGCCTTTCAGATGGGATGTGGGGGCCACTGTCTTCTCTGTGGTCCCAGAACACAGTTGAGGTGGGAGTACTCTCATAGCCTTGTGCTCAGTAAGACAGTGTGTCCAATCGATAGCCAGGCTCTGGGCAGCCCTGGGGATGCTTATCACAGCACAGCGGCATCACCCTGTGATGTCACACACAAGGATGGCACACACATGGAGTGAAATCTACCATGGGGGAGGCCTCTCCTAGCCAGTTTCTCTTGAAATGGTTCCACACATGTCATAGACGGAATCCAAAGAGGTCAGCACTAATGGATAATATGTTTTAAAGGAGACACAGAGTTGGAGACATAAAGGAGATAGGATGGGAGGTCCAAGGGAAGTTGAATGGAATAGTAGAAGGTGGATAAGAGCAAAATACACTGTATACATGTATGAAAATTTCAAATAATAAAGAAAACATCAATTCAGGAAACCAGTAGCCAGCTATATGTAGCAAACCCAAGCTATAAGTTCAGAAACACTAGAATGTGGGTCATTCTCTGCTCTACCAGGACTTGAAAAAATTTATAAATTTGTTCAGTCAAATCAATCAATCAGTCAATCAATCAAGACTCCAGCATGGAGGAAAGAGGGAGAAAGTCTAGAGAAAACATGTGCCGGTACAAAGTGTGGGGACATGTTCATAGTCACTCGTCATCCAAGGAAGGCAAAGGAAAGCAAGAGTACAGGACTATTTCTAAGTCTTAAGTTGGAAACCTTCAGGAAAATCAAACACCAGACAGCCGAAGTTGCAGGGCAACCCAAAAGTCTACCTCGTTATTTGTATGTGCAAATTGGCACACATGTGCTTGGACACACAAATTGGTAAGTTTATGCATATAGGTCAGGAAGCACGCTGATGATATAAACAGACCCCACCCTCTTTTGATATAAAACATGTGGAAATTTATCCCAAAGAAATAGCCTATAAAAACCACCAGCACACAGTCGACAAAATGTATTCTGAAACTCAGAAGCAACAAAACCCTCCCAGTAGGGACTCCTCTGAGCAAGATGGTAGGCAGTGTTGGGGGTTTTCTTGGCCAGACAGAAAAAGACTATTGCTATAAAACTGAAGGAAAAGAGGCCAGAGGATAATTACAAAATTTGTTCTGAGACATCAGGGCTTAGAAGAAGTTCAGAAAAATAAATACCTTGTCATTTGATGGGTAAAGCTGTAGCTGAATCTTTGTTATTACTGTTTGATGTTGTTACTGTGTTTATGCCAAAGACAATGATGGTGTTTTAGAAAGTTTGAGAAATATCTTCCTCCCAGTCTTTGAATGCCGAAGCCATGCTGAGCTGTTGTGGAAGCCTTGGCCACTACGCGCCTGGCAGGCCATCTCATCTCCACCAAAGCATGGGCTTCCAGGGGGGTGTGCTGAGTCTAAAGCGTGTGGACCCACCAGACTTCAGCTCATATGCATAGGAAAATATACAAATCAATCTCGAAAGCCAGATGCTCTCGGACGCCAACCACAAGGCTCCCCTTCAGAAGCCCCTGATGAGAACCAGCCCTCAGTTCTCATGTGCACATCCATCTGAGCCCATGCCAGGTCTAGGGTGAAGGCCAAATGTGCCTTTCCCCTTCTTCAAAGCCATGCGCCTGGGCCTTGGAAATGGCTGGAACAGCGAACAGAAATCTCTCTCACTCTCTGTCTCTGTCTGTCTCTGTCTCTGTCTCTGTCTGTCTCTCTCTCTCTCTCTCTCTCTCACACACACACACACACACACACAACACACACACACTGGCAGCCTGTGGCTCGGATGTGGACTGTTGGCATGTTTTTTTTGGCTTGTTCAGTGTTTTAAAAGTTGGAACATTTCACTTTTTTTAAAAACCTGGATTTCCAGCATCTCAGGAGAGCTCAGAGGCTGTGATAACACCAGGCCCACATCCCAGTCTGCAATCCAGAGTCAAGGATGGGCACTGTGCCATGCTTACAAGGAGCTCTGATTCATTCACCCACCAAGAGTTCACAGGACTCCCATCCTGTGACAGGCACCACTCTGGTCACTGAGAATCCTGCAGACACAGTCCCTGCGGAGCTGAGCCTCTGGGAGGACGGGCCACCCACTCATGGCATGGAGGTTTCCACCATGAAGATGAAGTTGGCAACAACAAAGCTCTGTTCTGGCAGGTGGTAGGGAAACCTCTCCAGTCTGGCATTCAAGGTGACTCCTAAGAAGCATGACAGAACTGACCACACAAAGATATGATGACAGAACAGCCCAAATCAAAAGAACAACTTGTGCAAAGGTCTGGGAGTATGAAAAGGTCATAGAATGCTATAGAAGTCATGAGGGAAGGGGGTAGAGAAACAGGACTGCAGCTGGCTTCTAAGTCTGGTTACAATGGGCAGCGTGCAGGATTTTACAGTGGGGGTGTGTCTCTTTAACTTAAGTGCAGACTTCCACATGCTGCTCAGTAGAGAAAGGTGGGAACCTGGTGGTCCAGATGAGAGATGACCAGAGAAGGCTGGGAGCCAGGAGGCCAAATTGGAGGTATGCTGTCAACAGCGGGGGGGACGACCCTAGGTCAGAGAGGAGGTGGATGGGCCACCTGGGGAGACATGATGTGTGCTTTGTCAGTTGGGTGACATTTAAGTATATTTATACAAAAGGAACAAATTGATGAGTTTATGGGGAGTATTTTCCGGGTGCAGTCAGCAACCTTGATACAGTTTACCATCCAAAGAGCAAAGACTTCTTAGCATCCAGTTTGATAAAGAAATGTGTTAAAACACCTGCAAAGGTTTGCATCTTCTAAAAGAGTTATCTATTTTTACTTTATGAATGTATTCGCATGCATGCATGTATGAGCATCAGAAAGGACTAGAACTCAGGTCCTTATGCTTGCATCTCTCCAACCCAAAGGTTGGTGTCTTTGCATGCATGGTTCTGACCTGAGGGTTGAGTTGGGTCTCAAGAGCCTTGGACTTCCCTTTTGAACCCTTCCCATTGCAGAGTACGGGAGAAAAGAAACGCCTTCAGAATGTTGACTGGGGGGTGATTAGTGCATCAAAGAGCTTTGTCTTCATCACTGTGTGTGCTGGGGACACTGCACAGAAGAGCTTGGTGAAGGACGGGGTCAGCAGGCTACTTTGTGCAGAGCTTAAACTCTTGATTCTGTTATGATAAGCAAGGGCAGGATTTTCAAGCCACATACCTTCCTGTATCTGCCAGGTCATCGATGGTGTGACAGCAGTGGGCTGCCCTGAAGATCCCCCCAGCTCTCCAGGGAAATCCATACATGTCCTTTGGCACATGCAAGCCCCTCCCCATATAAACAAATACAATAAGATGGTGGAGGTGGGGGGGACACGACACTGGTATGAGCCTCTGTTGTTAGAGTTTTTAGTTACTATAATGAAATTCTTGAGGCTGTGTAACTTTAAAGAAAAGAGGGTTATTTGACTCATAGCCCTGGTCCAAGGTCAAGGGTCCATACTCAGTGATGACCTTCTTAATGGCAGAGTTAGGAGGAAGCAAGGGGTTTCTGCACATAGCTTCACACACAAGTCCCCCGTTTCCAAGATCGGAAAAGTGGGAAAGAATATTCATCCCAAGGCAAGACTGAAACTCTGCAGGGAAGACACTAAACCCCAACACACCAGGTCCAGCCTCCTAGCACGCTGGGAGGGGAGGGTCCCAAGCTTTGCAACAGTTTTTCTGGCCACAGGGCTCCTCTCCTGCAGCCTTCAAGGCTGCATGGTACCTGTAGATCTACCTTTCTGAGAATGAGACAGCCCTGGCTCTGAGGAAGGAGAGGGAGAGGAGAGCTGAGAGTGAGATCTAGAAGGCCTTACACAAAGGAGGACAAAACAGTGGGAGAGAAAAGCCCGTGGGTTGTGACTGAGGAGGCCACTAGATTAGGCCGCGGTCACTCCAGGAAGTCTGAGGTAAACTGTGGCTTTCTATAAGCTACCCCAACAGACAGTGTGTAAGGAAGCCTGCACTGTACAAATTAACAAAGAGCCCTCAATTGTGTGTGTGTGTCAGGGGGTTAAAAGTCCACATGACTTGCACACTTGAGGCTCCTCTGGCTTCCTCTCTTGAGAGTGCATTCTTTCTTAGTAAGTTCTCTCACCTTGCTTGCTACTTCCCACATCCAATTCCTTCTTCCAAACCCAAGAACCTGAGAACATCAGCAGGTGCCCACCAGATCCCTGTACCCAGCCAATACCAACCTCACTATACCTCACCTCATTTGGGGGCTTTCCACGGGCACTCCAACCCATGGCCAGCTTCTGCCAGGCTTCCCTTTCAAGTCTCAGGAAGCTGCATCCCTACACCTGAAAACCCAGCATAGCCTGGATGCCAAGGGTTAGCGCCCACAGACTCGACACCCAGGCCTGTTTGACTCCAGGCCTTGTTCCGGTTGTTCTGATCACAGAAACTGGCATCTGTCCACACTAATCTCTCCAGTAAGTGGTTTCACGGCCACACCCTACATTCTTGTTCTTTGCTTCCTCCTTGGCCAGATGGAGAGTTTTTCAAATCTTTCCCTTTGGTCCTGAGTTTTACTACAAACCCAACTAAAAAGCAGCCAATAATGGCCATGCAGCAGCAAGAATCTTTGTTGATTTCAAATTGCATTTACCCAGTGTAGTGTTTTAAAAGAAAATGGCCCCCAAAGGGAGGAGCACTCTTAGGAGGTGTGGCCTTGTTGGAGGAAGTGTGTCACTGTGGAGGCGGGCTTTGAGGTCTCCTATGCTCAAGCTACACCCAGTGTTACAGATCACTTCCTGTTGCCTGTAGATAAAGATGTAGGACTCTCAGCTCCTTCTCCAGCGCCATGTCTACCTGCACACCACCATGTCCCACCATAATGATAATGGACTGAACCTCTGAAACTCTAAGCCACTCCAATGAAATGCTCTCCTTTATGAGAGTTACCATTGTCATGGTGTCTCTTCACAGCAATTGAAACCCTAACTAAGACAGCTAGTAAACAAGCCCATCATCTTTACATGTGGTGTCCCACAAGGTTTTAGGGTGTGGACACCCACACAGCAGGGTCCTTTGCTACTTCATATAAGAATAGCCTCCTACCTATTTTCTAAGAGGCTGCTCATTTCCATCTAAGGCTGATATGTTAGTTTCTTCTTCACCCTCATCAGAATTGGCTGTAACATTTGTCTTATAGCAAAGCAAACCTTTCCCAGCCCATTCCTCCAAACCCCTCTGACCTCTGCCTGTTATCCAGTTTCAAAGCCACTTCCACATTCTCAGATATAGATATAGCATTAACCTCATAGAGTCCCAGAGCAAATTTTCTGTATTAGTTTTCTGGGTTTTGCTTTACTGTTATAAATTACCCGAGCTGAGTAACATTATAAAGAAAACAGGCTTCTTTGGCTCATGGCTCCGGTCCAAGGTCAAGAGCCTGTGCTGATGATGACCCTCCTGGCAATGTTTCAGGCAGCACAGGGTACCACACAGCGAGAGACGGGAAAGTCTGGAGATGTCTGCTCTGGTCTCACCCTCTTCTTTCAAAGGCTTCGGTCATGGGAGCTCCTCAGGGATAATCTTATCTGCCTCTAATCGCCTCCAAAGTTCCTGCCTCCAAATGCCTCAGCAGCATCGTTTCCATCATTTTAATATCTCCCATCAGGAATTAAATTTTGACACATGAACGTTGGAAGACATACAAGCTACATCCAAACATCACAAGGCCTTCAAGGCATGTGCTCCTAGGAACAACATAGCCTAACACATGTTTATATTTATAGTACCCATGTAATGTCATAGAAGGTATTATGAACCATCTTTTGACATGGAGATGTGGCATTGACATCTAGAAATGTGTCGGGCCTTTTTCATAGCCGTCTTAGGATGTGTGTGGCTGGTGGGCAGCAAGGTGGACACTCCTGGTAACAAGGGAAATAAGCCTGCCCTGTTCAATATAGGAACCTCCCTGCTAAGTATTTCCAATCTGTGCTTGGGTGAACCCACGATAGGAGAACTCGTGCATACGGAGAGCCTGCTGATCCTTTCTTGTTTTCTTATGGCCTCCTCTGCACTGCTAGGACACTCTATGACGGGGTGGGTTATTGGTCACTGATGAGTTCCCAAAGCCCAGAACCAGGCCCTGCATACAGCAGGTGCTCACTGTTTACCTCCACAGAATGACTGAACCACCAAGAGATTCAGGACTATGGGGCAGAGAGGCTGTTACGGTGAGAAGGATCCTGTCCTTGACTCTCCCTCTCCTGCAGGTACCAGCCACACTGGACCACAATTCACACAGACAACAGCCTAATGATAGCTGAATAAAATCACCTACCAAAGGGGGGCAGCGGCTCTGCTTCGGAGGAACAGATGTCCCTCTGCTGTGTCCTCCGGCCGTAGGTGGCAGAGTAGATGTTGAGAAACTTGGACTCATGGCAATGCAGCTTCAGCTCCTGGTCTTCACACACAGTCTTGTTTTTTAGTTCATCTGGAGAAGCAGCAGAAACCAGGGACAGATTAGCCTGGCTAGGAAGGAGCGGCCCGGGGCCCAGCGAAGTCGCAGCCGCTCAGCCCTTGTGGACCCCGGCACCCTGAGAAGGGCAGAGCAGGATGGCCCTGCCTGCCTGGTGTTTCAGGCCCTGCCCCTGCGGGAGGGGGAGGGAGGGCCCTTGCAGGAAGCAGGTGGGGAGCAACCAGAGGACAGAGCAAAGACGCCAGGAGTCACAGTAATGTGCAAATGGGACAAAGGCTTAAGACAGGTCCTGGGAAGTTTCTCCTGCTTCATTTTAGAGCAAAGATTAATAGGAGGAAGCCCCCTGGTAAGCGCTGGCTCGAGACTCATGTACACAAGCCCTTGCCACCAACTCCACAAGCACCTCCCCATCCCTCTGAATCTGGTGTACTTTGTTCCCAGGAGTACAGAGTGTGGCTGGGTGCATGGAGTGCAGTTGGCAGTGTCTGCTTGCCTAGCATACATGAAGTCCTGCACTGAATCCCCAACACCACATACATTGCCCGTGGTGGCTCATGCCTGTAATCTCAACATGGGGTGGTGCAAGCAGGAAGACGGGAAGCTCAAGATAGCTCCTACAATCCCAACTGCAGAGCAAGGTCCAGGCCACTTGGGGATATATGAGACCCTGTTTTCAAAGGGGGGTGGGGAGTGGGCTGGGTGCGGTGGTTCATTCTTGTAATCTCAGCACTTAGGAGGCTGAGGCAGGAAGATCTCTGTGCTACCACAGTGGAATCTCTCTTTAAAATGTCATACAGAGTTGACATTTCCACGAACTGCCAAGGTAAAAAGTTTTATTTTTTTTTAATAGAGCCTATGGTAAAAACCATCAATTTTAAACTTGTTTTATTGTATGGGAATGAGTGTCACAATGCACTATGGACAGCTGAGTTATTGGGTCTCTCCTTCCAACAGGTGAGTTCCAGGAATTGAACCTGGGTCATCAGGCTTGGCAACAAGTGCCTTTACCCACTGAGCCACCTTGCTGATTCAAAGTTTATGAGAGAGAGACAGAGACAGAGAGAGACAGAGACAGAGACAGAGACAGAGAGACAGAGAGAGACAGAGAGAAATCTGTTTCTGGAAACAGATAGCCCTGACTGTCCTGGAACTCCCTTTGTAGACCAGGATGGCCTGGAACTCACAGAGATCCACCTGTCTCTGCCTCCCAAGTGCTGAGTGCTGGGATTAAAGATGTACACAACTTTTAAAAAGTACTAATTTCTGACAGTCTGGACACAGAAGACTGTGCAGCATCTGATTCCATTTATACTACCTCTTCCCTTTATCCAAGGTTCCTCTCTCCTGGATTTGAGTTATCTATGGTCAACCACAGTTTAAAAGCATTAAATAGAAAATTCCAAGAGACTGCATGTACATAACTTTCATTAGAGTAATTGATATTGCTATTCTACTTTATTACTGCCTAACTTATAAACTAAGCTTCACCATAAACATGCATATATAAGAAGAGACACAGCTGAGCTGGGGATACGGCTCAGCAGGTAAGAACATGTACTGTTCTTGTAGAGGACCTGAGTTCGATTCCCAGCACCCACATCAGACAGCTCACAATTTCTCCAGGGGGATCTGACAACTCTGGATTCCGTGTACAACTGAATTCACATGAGCATACCCTCCCCTCATACACACACACACACACACACACACACACACACACACACCATTTTTTAATTAAATCTTAAAAAAAGAATTTTTTTTTTTGTTTTGGAACATCCCCTGGGATCTTGGGATGTATACCACACACACACACACACACACAAAGGAACAACTATGCTCATGTATAGTTGCATGTTATGTATATATTATGCATCAATAACGGGGATATGCTCTGAGAGATGTCCTTGAGTGAACATTGTGGACTGCATGCACAGGAGTCTATATGATACAGTCTATTATACACCTCTGATACTTCTTTGGGTTGTTTGCTTGCTGTAGTAATATGGGTAGAACCCAGGGCCTCTTGAATGCTAGGTGCACCCTACAACTGAGCTATACTCCAAGCTCTACACACCTATACCATGTGGTACCCTCCAGCCCCTGGGCTGCAAGCCTGCACAGCATGCTGCTTTCCTGAAGACCAAGCCTACTGTAACACACTGCCAAGCATGTGTGTATCTAACACTGAGAAAGGCAGGATGCATGCGGTACAAATGCTAGGTGACGGGTATTTCCAGTTGGGTTATAATCTTCTAAGGACCACTGTCATGTACTTGGCTTGTCACTGAACAAGATGTCATTATGTTGCGTGACCATATGAGAAATATCAAGGAAAGGCAAATGTTCACAGGTGAATGTAGATGAACTGTTGGCTGAGATTGTGAGTATGATCAAGAGGTAGATACAGGAAACTTGGACAGAAGACAGGAATGTTCTGTGACTGGACTGTGGTGAGAGAACATGGCTCAGCAGACTTACTAATGGTTGTTGAACTGTTCACTTAAAGTGGGTGGATTCCATGCTATATAAATTACACCTCAACATACTTTAGAAATAATGATAATTGGTATTGAGGGCTTCCCCTCCACTCCGTTCTGTTCTAAGCACATTGACATGCAAAGCAGCCTTTTAATGTGCTATCTTTTCAAAGCTTCCTAAAATCACAGGCAGCAAGAGTTAATGGCAGGCTGCTCAGGCTGGCCTGGGCTGGCCTGGCTGGCCTGGGCTGGTTGTCAGGAGGGAGCCAGCTTCCCCAAGAAAGCTCTTGCTTTTTATGTCCCTCCTGAGCTTGTGTTTTCCTTCTACTCTGCCTGATTTCCGTATCCTGATACACTTCAAGACTAAGTTCTCTCAAATGTGATCCAAGACTCACCGATGAGTCTTGAAATCAGGTTAGTGAATTGTGACCAGCAAATTTAAAAACTACAGAGCAGCTGGGAGTGGCGGCACACGGCTGTGGTCCCAGCCCTCTGGCAGGAAGGTTGGCAGTTTGAGGCCAGTCTGAGCTACATAGGAATCCCAACTCTTCCTTCTCTCCAGGAAAAGAAGAGAAGAGGAGAGGAGAGGAGAGAAGAGAAAAGAAAAGAGAAAAGAAAAGAAAGAGATGAAAAAGAATGATTAGAAATCATCAAAAACATTAAAGAGCATTCCATGAGAATAAACATGGCTGTGATTTCAAAAGCTCATCCTTCAGTTGGTTAGTGTGAGTGCACGCCATGTTGGGCCAGTAAGTGCAGTGTTTTTCTTACTGTGGTTGGAATCCCAGCGGTTTGGAAGCTCCCACCATAGGCCTTCCAGAACAGCGCATGCACACCCACCAGAGCTAGGACAGCTGGATGACTTCCGACAGAACCAACAATGCTTAAGCTCCAAACTTAAACCATGAGAGAAAACAATCTAGTCATGAGCCTCCCCTTCCCCTTTCCTGTGACTTGGAAGTTCCTGTGATTCTTCACCAAAAGCCCAGAAGAAGCAGAAAGAAAAACCTTGGGTCACAGGCAGGAAGATGCTTCAGGTCGCAAGATGCCCACCAGCTTTGGCGGTGAGCCCTGGGGCTGGATTTTAATATAGTCAACCCTCCCCTCCCCCGCTCCCACTGCAGGTCTCTGTCTGTGATTTTGGGTAATCCACAACCAACTACCGCTTTAAAACAGTAAAAAACTCCCAAAGTAAATAATTCCTAAATTTTAAACTGTTCCCTATTCCGAGTAATCTGTCATACTCTTCGGCAACTGTTCTCTGTCTATACAAGACATGAATCTTCTATTCCCAGCATATCCACCCTGTATATGCTACCTGCCCATTAGTTACCTGGTTAATTGTCTTAGTTATCAGATCTACTGTGGAAATATTTATATTCAAATAACCCTGATCTAACTTCCTGACACCCCAAAGTACGAAGAATATTAATGGTGGCTATTTTATTATAACCATGGTTATAGCTTCTGTTTTATTATTGGTTGTTATAGATCTCTCACTGTGTTCAAATTAAACTTTTTCATGGGTGTGCATCTATATGAAAATCATAGTATATGTAGGGTTTGATATCTGTGGCTTCAGAGATCCACAGGCCTCTTGAACCATGTTCCCTCTGTATAAGGACAGATGATTTATATATATATATATATATAATATATATATTATATATATACCTAACTATCTATCTACCTATCTATATCATATCTATATACATACATATCTATCTCTATCTATCTATCTATCTATCTATCTATCTATCTATCTATCTATCTATCTATCTATGGGAACATTCCAGGCAAGTGTCCATCCTGATACCTATGGGCCATATATAGCTAGTTATGAGTACAGTCAACACAAAACCACAGCTTGTTTTGTAGATGATAATGTCATGCAGCAGTCTTAAAGGTGCCTTTGAATGGGTGTGCCTTTGAGCATGATCAACACACAGTCAGAGTAGTAGCCAGGCTGTCAGTGCTCACAGGACCCTCATCTTCTCTGGTCATTTGACATACAGGACAGCCAATGAAGCAGGGCAAAGGGACCCGGTGTCGTAGTAAATATTTAAGAGACCCTTGGCTGGCTCGCTGGAGTCTCAGCATAACATATTGCAGTTAGATGCAAGGAAAAGCTTGTCTTTTTCTGAATAAAAAGATCACTGACTCTGACTGTGACTTTGGGGTGTTTGTGTCTTTTCGGTGAGTCTGCAGTTCTTCTGTGTTGTGTCTGAGTAGATGTCAATCTCACCAACGCTGGCAGTTCTTCTGACTTCAAAGGCCCAGGGTGACAACCGCCATTGATGCATAAAATAAGACGTGGGAGACACACCAGCGAGCTTTGCAATCAGGAGAACACCTACCTACGTGTTCAGAATGCCTGGGGGAGGGGGCAGAGTGCCTCCAAACGGGTGGGAAGAGCCAGGACAACCAGACTTCTCAGCAGACTTGAACTTTTTTGTTAGTTTGGTGTCTATAGTTTGAGATAATTACTATGTATACCAGGCTACCCTTGAACTGAAGATCTTCCTGCTTCAACTTCCCAAGGGCTGAGATTCCAGGTCTGTGTCACCATGCCCAGCTTTAGAAACTTATAAAAACAGTACTAGTTCTGTCTCTGCCTCTGTCTCTCCTGAAATCAGCATTTTAAAATATTACAAAGTGTTGTTTTATTTGTTTACTTAATGTATATGAGTGTTTTCCTTGTATGTACGTATGTGCACCACGTGTGCATGTGGAGGGCCCCAAACAGCTTGACCACACAGCTGCCATGACAGGCTTAGGGACCCAGACACAGCTTCTGTGACAGGCTTACTGGCAGGCACCACCTGGATCCAGGAGAAGCCATGAGCTGACCCATCATGGGATGTGGGGTTGGGGGGGGCTGATTCTAAGGGGAAATACCTGACATTCCAAACATTCCCTATACCCCTAGACAAATGTCAGCCAATCAGGGTCCTGAACCCTGGAAATCCCCTCACCTCAACCTTTACTATAATAAAAAACCCCACCCTGCTCTCACCGCTGAATCGGACAGAGAGATCAAGCTCCAAGCTTGAAATAAAGGCTCTTTGCTTTTACATATGGGATTTGGTTTCTGTGATGGTCTTTTCAGTGGGGGGGTCCCCTCGATCTGGGCATAATAGTGTCCTTGATGCCCACAGAGGCCAGGGGATCCTCTGGTACTGTAATTACAGACAGTTATGAGTCTCCATGTGGGTGCTGGGAATTGAACCCAGGTCCTCTGGAAGAGCAGCCAGTGCTTTTAATGGCTAAGCTATTTCTCCAAACCCAGTTATTACAATTTTTTTTAAAGCACACCATAGAATGAATATTAGCCATGTCTCTTGGAGTAACTAAAGCTGATTCTCCCAAGGCCAGCAAAACCCACTTAAGATGACAGGACACCCATGTGTAAGGCGACACCTGCCCCCACCACAGGCGACTCATCTTCTGGTGGAGGGAGCTGGTCTATGCCACACTGCTTCCTGCTGTGCTGTGTTCAGTCCCCTGAGTCCTTGTAAATGTGCTAGCACCTAACAGCATTTTTGTTTGTTTGTTTGTTTTTGTTTTGTTTTGTTTTTTTTGTTTTTCGAGACAGGGTTTCTCTGTGTAGCTTTGCGCCTTTCTTGGAACTCACTTGGTAGCCCAGGCTGGCCTCGAACTCACAGAGATCCGCCTGCCTCTGCCTCCTGAGTGCTGGGATTAAAGGTGTGCGCCACCACCGCCCGGCGTATCTGCTGCTTTCTAAGAGGAGCAGAATTTGGTAGGAGCTGGGGTAGAGCTCAGAGCTCTGGGCAGCTGCCCCAACACATCTGCCAGGAGGGGAAGGAGCCTGGAAAGGCAGAGTCAGGACTAGGCTCAGATGCAGCAAATCTCTACCAAGTAGGGAGTCATGCTGGGCACCCTCTTTCTCCTAAACAGTGCACACAGAGAGTCCTTAACCTGCAAAGAGTTGTGTCCAAATAAACCCACAGTGAGCTGAAAAGTCATCAGGTTGGAAATACAGATGTCACTTTTTTTACATGAATTTAAAAAAAAAATAGATTGTAATACATTTAGCACACCTAAGCTACAAACACGTCATAGCTTCTCCTTGCAATCAAATAACCAGTTGGGGGCTAGTGAGATGGATCAATTGTATTTGCTCTCTAGCCTGATAACCTGAGTTCGATCCCCGGTAACCATAGTTTGGAAGGAGGCAGTTGACTCCTGCAAATTGTCTTCACACGCGTGTCCTGGCATGTCCCCTCCCTACTCACTCTAACGATGTTCTCAAAGGGCCAGCTTGGAGCTTTGACTGGCAGTCTTGCTAAGTGTTGCAAAAAAGGATCGCATTGCACGTGGTTAGCTCGGGGAAACTTACAGATTCAAAACTCATCGCTGGGTTCAATGCCCAGCACCATACACAGATTTCAAAGTCTAGTCTTTCCCCCCCAGTTCACTTTTACATCTCAGCAGTGGTCGGACAGAGGTGGAAGGGCCAGCGATCCGCCCCGACAGGAGCAGTTTGTTACCTGCTTTGTTCACAACCGCGGCTGCAAGGCAATATTAAAATTCAGACATCTTGCTTGCTTGGATTGTGTCCTACGACTCTGTACTGACAATGCACCATGCCATCGCCAGCACCCAGGCCCCTGCCAATAGCACCCTGACCTCGGCCCTGGATACATCACTGCTTGTCAGTCATGCGCATCATTGGCCAGAATTACATTAGACTGTGTATTGGACTACTATCGAGCCATGACTCCGCTCAGCTTCACACACAACATGTCCGTGTCTTTCCAGCAGCCCGTGTGGTGTGGAAGGGACATTATCCTCACTTCACAACCAAGCAATGGAGCTTCTGGAGGTGTCCAAGATCACACACAGCAACTCACAGCAGAAAGGGGCAATTCTATTGTATTCCTGCTGTCTCTGGGAGGTTGTTGGAGAAAAACCTGAGGTCTGGGGACCGCTTCCCCAACATGCAGTAGAGCAGCAGGTTCCCCTGGGGCCCCACCTCCAGCACCAGACTACCAGTGTCTTAGAGCAGACAGAGAACAAAATGCAAAAAGCAGAACAGTTGAGTTGGGGTGGCAGAGAAGAAGTTGTCAAACTGTGATTCCTAACACAGGGTCACATACTATTGCTACAATTGCTTTTCAAGGAGTTATTCAAGCAAGCCTGCCAGAAAGACAAACACCGAGAATCCCAGCTGTTAATTTGTGTGTGTGTGTGTGTGTGTGTGTGTGTGTGTGTGTGTGTGTGTGTGCACATGGGTGTACGTGGAGAGTGTGAAACTAGAAAGGGGGCCATACGGTGGGGAAGATTTTAAGGACGTGAAGAAAAATTAGTAATAGAATTCCTGTGACATGAAGGTGGAAAGGAGGGGACCGAGGGGAGTGGAGGGGGACGAGGGACGGAGAGGGAAGAAATGGGTAAGACCAATTGAAAATATGCATGAAAATGCCATTACTTTGTATGCTGATTTAAAAGAAACTGAGAAGAGAATGTCTCCTGCGGCTGATGCCCCTCAGTGTGTTGCGGGCGCAGCCCAGGTACCTGGGAACGAGAGCTGCTTCTTGAGGGATCACTGAGAGCTCGCAGTGGGTCGAAGACAAAGCCCGTGTGCGTTAGGGACGGCAAAAGTCAACGGAGAAAGCACAGGAACCAGGGTGGAGGAGATCGCTCCAGCACACCCTGGTCCGCAAGATGGGGGGCAGCCGGTTCAAAGACACTGGAGGTGGTGGCTCTGATGGAATCCTTGCCACTGAGCCCAGGGGAAGTCAAGCCTCATAACACAACTGCCTTTGAAAAGCAGAATCTGTTCCTCACTTTGAGGGACACCACTTGCCTTCCTTCCCCTCTCTGGATAGTTTCAGCATCATAACATTCGAGTTTTACACACAGAGAAAGATTTTTACATCCGTAGATTTGGACGTCTGAGCACACACATGCGTCTTTCTCTCTGACATTCCTATTAAGGGATTTGGGGCATGGATGAACACCATGGGCAAAGGACTTAAGTCAGGAGTGTCCATGAAGCAAGGGGCCAATCCCAAGCACACTGTCCCCCCTCAGAAGTTACTTACTAGGTTGGCATTTAAAGGAGACCAGGAGGTATTTACTGCTTCCTGGACAAAGGTCAGGTCCAAAGACGCGGCTATTGACCAGGAGGTGGCAGGCCCGCTGGTTCTGGCATTCATCCAGCACCTTCTGGAAGGAGGGCAGAAAAGCATAGGCTTGTAAACGATACACAGCGTCTGCTGGGACCCAAACCTGGCTTGTCCTGGGCTCCGAGGGCGCGAGGCTCCCCTGTCTGGCCTGAGCTGTGTCTACGATGGAAGCACGCGTGGGTGGTGGGCAGCTCCCTGTAACTTTTAGAAGAAAGAACCTAGTCCAGAGAGCCAGGCCACGGGAGAGCTGGCCTCAACCAGCCCCAGTGGGCACTCTGGCTAATCTTAAAAAGTTCAGTCCCTCAGAGGATCTAGAGCACATGAGTGATATCGAGTCACCTCATTGTTCAGCTGGAGGGCACTTCCAGCTTTAAAATCGAGAGAGCCATGATGGCCAAGAATCATGGCCACATCTCCTTACCTTTAGAAATGGCCCCACACAGGCCCCAGGGACTTGGGAAAGACTTCAAACACCCAAACTTTTTCTACCAAATAAAATATTTAAAGCTGATGCCCACCCTGGACAAACTCAAGGGCATGGGCCCATGACTTTGCTACTGAGTGATTTCTTTAATGGAATACTTCTCTGTGTGTGTGTCTCTCTGTGTCTGTCTGTCTGTCTGTCTGTCTGTCTGTCTCTCTCTCTCAGCTTGTGGAACACCCTATGCTGCATCATGGAAAGATCCAGACTTCTTACTGCTCCTCTGGGCTATGGCTCCCAGAGAAAACTCTACACAGAATGAATTCAGGTCCTGGCCTTGATTCTGATGAAAGAGACACCAAGTCCAGGAGAGGAAAAGTTCCTGAGAATCTACTCATACTTTAGGACTGATTGCCTTGCAGATTTTTGAGCTTTTTTCTGAGTTACCAAGTTCTTCGAACAGCTCAAGGACCATGCATTTCCATGAAGGATACTGGTCCTGCCATGTCACCCACCCTGCCACCTCAGGGCCCGAGGAGATGTGGACCTGTCAATCAGAAAGATTTCCCAGGGAAACCCTTTAGGCCCCTGGGAAGCACAGCTCTCAGATGATGGCACATGCTGGTATGGCTAATGGTCTTGGTAAATCACACTGCCTTCAGGTGTTACTGTAAGGCTCCTCCCCTGTGACCTCAGGGCAGGCTCAAACCCTGTTACCAACTGCAAAATGCAGAGAGGCACCATGGTAGTTACCCTGGCAGATGCTAACCTGTTCCTACCTTAAACACCACTGCCCCTTGGGACACAGACTGACCCAGCTGCCAGGGTGGTGTGAAGTCCCAGGGGAAGGGAACTCCTGTTGGCCGAGTGAAAGGGCCATGCACAGCGATGTTTCTGGCAAGCTAACCCTCTGAGTAGCATCAGAACTGCGTCCATGGATGTTGACATGACAGCCTCAATGGAACTTCCTCTTCCCTCAGGGCGCCAGGCTCAGCAAGCAGAACCCAGTGCCAGCAGTTCATACTCTCACCAAGTAGACAGTCCGTCCCCTGGGTGCCAGCCAACACTCTTTCTACGCAGCTTGGAGGGCAACGGAGAGCCTGGGCACCTGGGTTGGGTGAGGGAGAGTCAGGTGGCCAGCAGGAGTATGGCTTTTAGAGGGGAGGCGCCAAAGGGAGAAACTGAGGCAGGGTAGGGGCACTCAAAGACACTATACTTGACTTCCAAAGAAACGTGTTATCATCACTCATCCCAGTGTGGAAACCATGTCAAGGGGAGTCAGCCAGACACATTCTTTTGTGCTGTTTGCTAATTACATAACTATCCACATGCTACGGTTTTTGGACTAAAAGCAAAGCAGTATGAAGAAGAGAAAAATCTGTGCTTCATCTAATGTTTTTGCTTCTCTGTGGGTATTTTAAAAAACATACAGAAGTCTCCTTAGACCTTCTGATGAATTTACCTTCCTACATATTCTATGCCAACCATAATTAAGCTGACCTCTAACTTGCCACATGCTGTAAAGAACTTGAGAGGCATTATAAATCATCATCATAATAAAGACCAGGCCAGCAATTTAGTAATCTTGGCCAGGGAGCTGAGATGACAGATTATGAATTGCTTGGATAAAGTAGACCATAGTGGCACAGGCCTGTAATCCCAGCTACTTCTTATCGACAGCAAGATGGAAGGTTCACGGCTACCTGGGCTACAGAGCCAGTTCAAAGCTAGCCTGGGAAACTTAGCAAGACACTGTCTCAAAGACGAAAAATGAAGAAGAGCTGAGGCTCTAGCTTGCCCAGTGGTATAGTGATTGCTCAGCATGCAGGAGGTCCTAGGTTCCGTCAATCCCCAGGAAGGGAAAAGTTGCATGTATAACTGACAGTCATGGTCTAAAACCACCTCTATATCTACCAATTTTCCCCAAGTGTGTCCAAGGAGGAAGAGAAGAAGGAAGAGGGGGAGGAGAGGAAGAAGGAAAGAGAAGAGGAGAGGAAGAGGAAGAGAAGTAGAAGAGGAAGAAGATGAAGAGAATGAGGAGGAGGGAGAGGAGGGAAGGAGGAAGAAGAAGATGTACTTTTCAGAAGAAAAAAAAATCAACCAAGACCACTCAAAATAGCTCTACACGAGAATGACATGGTTGTCTACAGGTAGGGAAGCAAGCCATGAGAAACAGAAGACAGCTATTGCTGTGTCCTTTGGGCCATTCTCTAAGAAGAAGTTCATCATGACCGCCAATGCCAGCATCAGCGTCACCGGGGTTCCCGCGGAGACATTTATCAGTGCTGTGGGCCTGGAGGTTGAAGTCCACAGTGGCTGCTTTTGCTTCACCACAGTAAAGAGTGTGCCTGTGACTAACTTCATCCTGAAAGAATGCTAAGGGAACGATGCATCCCACAGGGATTCCATTTGTACTGCATGGCAAAGGCCTTTGAGAAGCTAGTCATAGCTCACCTATAAAAATTAGTGATTGGGGTTTTCATGAATTTTTGCTTTGAGTGAATCATAGAATCACACATATATGAACATAGAAAGAGAGAGGGGGAAAGAGAGAGAGGAGAGAGGAAAAAAACCATTTCATGATTTTTAGCACATCCACGAAACGCAATACCTGCAAAGTGGTGGATGCCACGCAGGTCAGGTTGTCTTCCCTCTGGGGGGCGGGCTCCTGGGAACCACACATTTGGTAATCTTGCCCGTAAAATGCCGATTGGACACTTATTGTAGAATGCCGTGGGCACTGGAGGTTCAAATAGTCCCCGTCACAGGCATAGGCGGTGTGGTTTTGCAGGAGTTTGGTTAAATAACCTGAAAAATATTCAGCTGGGTTACAGGGGCCCAGGAAGCTCCCTCCCCGTTCCTGCATAGATTTCATAGCAAGGAGGTGCTGGTTTCTCTGAGGCAGGAGCAGCTGGGTTAAGAAGACGTGGGGTGCAGCTTCTCCAGCCGATCTGAGGTAGGTAACCAATGAGGTCAAGGCAGGGGGCTGTGAGGCCAGATGCTGACTTTCTTGTGTGGACCAGGTACCTTGGTCTGTGATGGCCTGCTGCGAGGCTTGGAGGGCTCGATCCCTTCAGGCAGTGCACTAAGGGATTGGCCATGAGCCCAGGGAATCTGGAAGAGCTTCTAGACAGCGGGAAACTATGCTGAGTGGGTGTCCCTGGGCATGTGGACACCCGTTCCGAGGGAGAATAGACTTTTCTGGTCTCCAGGCCTTCCTGGAGTGAGGGGTGCCATTCAACTTCAGGAAACCACTCCTGGGCCTGCCTCACCCCGGAGAGGAAAGCTGGGGAGGGCTGCCTGCGTGGGTTAGGGTTTGCCAGGAAGAAGTTGGGGGAGGCGGATCTTCGTTGTGGATTGAAGAGTGCATCTCCAGATCCTATCGTGCCTCAGAGTGCTACTTCATTTGAAAACAGGAGTGCGGGAATAATTAGTGAAAGGAGGGCGTACTGAACTCAGAGACCCCTTAATGCCATGGGATTAGTGTCCCCATCAGGAAAAAGAAAGACAGAATTCTGACAGAAGACTGGAGTGACAGAGGAGCAAGGATGGCAGGCCACCAGCAGAAACTGAGGGGTGCGGGAGGGCCCTTAGAGGGTGTGTGGCTCCGCTGAGGCCTTGATTCCAGAGCTCTGGGACTACAGGAGCAGGGATTCTGACGTGCACAGCCGCCCACTTTGGAAGTTGTTCCAGCAGCCACGGGAACAAGAAGAGGCTCCTCATCCCAGTCTCCCCGGTGACTTCTCACGCAGTTGGAGGAGCCAGGCTGGGCCTGGGCTCTGAGAAGTTCTGAGGACCCATAGCCTGGCATGTCTGGAGCATGGGCCGGTTCTCAGAAATGAGGAAGTGAGTTCTGGCCAGAGCGTAGATTTCTCTTCCTCCTTCTCACACCTCATAAGGTCAACAGCAAGGCTACCGGGAGCAGAGCCAGGGACTTTCTGCTGAGGTGTGTGTGGGATGCGCGGGGCAGACTCTGATGGGGAGGCATCGGGAAGGAAGGGCAGTTCCAGAAGTGTCTGATCCCCACACAGACGACCCACGCCTATGTGAGTCCTGCTCTGGTTTGAAAATCTCTCAGGAGTGTAATTCCTGACTGAGGTGCCTGGCTCCCTGGAAGCTCACAGGCAAAGAGGTGAGGCAGTTTGGCCTAGAGTCATTCCATTCCTAGAGTGTTCTGAGGAAGGCTGCGAATGCCCACTTACCCCAGTCCCTCGCTTTCTCTCTCTCCTCTTCCTTGTCCTCTTCTTCTCTCTCTCTCCTCCCCTCCCCTCTTTCTCTCTCTCCTCTTCTTTCTCCTCTCTCTCTCTCCTCCTCCTCTTCTCTCTCCTCCTCCTCTTCCTTTCTTCATCTCTTTCCCTCCTCCCTTTTTCCTCTCTCTCTCTTCTCCTCCCCTCCTCTCTCCCCTCCCCCTCTTCCTCTTCCCCCTTGGTAGTCTACCTTGCTCAGAGAAGCAAAGTCTAACATGAACAGCCAAAGGAAACCATGTACAGCATAAATCTGGTTGTTGCTCATCTACCTCCAGGCCTCAACTCCAAGGGCTCCTTGCATGGCATGCTGGGAGACAGTCTCTGACAGAGTGACAAGTACCAGTAGTTCAGGATTTCTTTATGGAGTCTCAACACTCTGTGGGGCAGGCACATTCTACCTGCAGGGAATCGGGGTGGCTACTTTGGAAGGGCCAGCGTCTGTCCTGAAATGTGCAAGGCAGGGACTCCACTGTCTAGATCCCTTTGGACACCTCCTTCCTGCCCATCAACCCCCAGTTCCCAGAACCCTGCTGAGTGGCCAGCTGATGGCAGCCTTCAAAGTAATTCTCAGAGGATGACCGGCTTGAAGCCCGTTGTTTATTCGGAGGACGGTTTGCTGCTGTAGTGGATAAAGGACGGGGTGGGTTGTGGGGATGATGGAGTCATGAGACAGCAGAGCTCTGGGGCCCGGGTTCCTGGACGGAAGTGCTCTGTAACAGTCGCGATGGTACTTGAGAGCATCCGCAGGCATGTCTGTGAGGCTTCCAGAAAGGTTTAACTGAGCGGGGCAAGACCTGCCCTGAAGGCAGATGGGGTAGTTCTGCAGACTGAACGGGAAGGGAAAAGGGGAGACTATAGAGGTGGCAGCACCGGCCACGCCATCGCCATCGTGCGATCTGGGTACAGGCTCCAGCACCCACATAACAAGCCAGGGGTTCAGTGCGTGCTTGTAACCCAGCCTCAAGTGGGCCAGAGACAGGATCACGGGGCTTGCTGACTTCCAGTGCAGCTGAGAAAATGTAAGCCCTGTGTCCCCCCCCCCACCTCAGAGAAATAAGTAGAGAGTGACAGAGGGGGGGCCTGATGCCCTTTTCTGAGCTCCATGTACACACACAGATTCATGCACTAACACACACACACACACACACACACACACACACACACACACACTCACTCACAGAGACCAAGACAAAAGAAGAAAGAAAAAAGAAAGACAAATTTAAATGTGAAAAAAGGAGAAAGGCAGATGACCCCCCCCCACACACACACACATCTCTTCACCTCCCCCACCCCCACTGGATGCAGTGGGAACATCTGTGTCACACTCGGCTGCCACCCCTCCCCCGCCACGATGGACTCTCCCTTCAAACCATGAGCCCGAATAAACACCTCCACCTTGAGTTGCTCCTCCTCGGGTCATTGTCCACAGCAATGAGGAAAGTCACAGACTGTCACAGGAGCATATGTGCATCTGTTCTCTGTGTGCGCGTGTGTGTGCGCTCATGCACAAGTGTGAGTGCATGCACCTGTGCTCACTCACATGTGCGTGGAAGCCAGAAAACAACCTCTGATGTGTCCTCTGGGGTGCTGTCCACCTTTGTCACTGAGAAGAGGTCCCTCATTGGCCCAGAGCTTTCCAACTTAGATGGCAGCCGACCTGCCTGTCCCCACCTCTCAGTTGCTGGAATTACAAGGGGCTCTGTCTGCCAAGCCTGCTCAGCATTTTTTCATATGGGTTCTGAGAATCAAGCACACACTTTACAGACTGTCTCCGTCAGGGTTTCTCTTGCTGGGAAGAGATACCATGACCATGTCAACTCTCACAAAGGAAAGCATTTAACTGGGTGGCTTACAGTTTCAGAGGTTTAGTTCATTATCATCATGGGACAACATGGTGTCATCATGCAGGCAGACATGGTGTGCTGGAGAAGGAGCTGAGAGTCCTACATCTTGCCTTGAAGGCAACAGGAAGTGGTCTGTCTCACTGGGAGACATATATGCTTGAACATATATGAGACCTCAAAGCCCGCCTCCACAGTGACGCACTTCCTCCAACAAGGCCACACCTACCCCAACCAAGCCACACCTCCTAATAATGCCACTCCTGTTGTGCTTATGGGGGCCAGTTACATTCAAACCACCACACTGGCTGAGGTATCCTGGCAGCCCCTCTGTGCTGTTTTGAGACACTAAGTTTGTGACAATTTGGTTTCTACCAGTAACTGTTGGAATGACCCGGTGCACCTGAGGGGCACAGAGTTACAGATTTAAGGACTGCTATTAAGGAAAGATTTTAAAACTAAGTATGTTTGGATTAAAGCCAGGAGAAGCCTATGCATGTATGTATTTGCATAGATCAATATATATCAAATGAGTTCTAGATCATGTGCAAATTATATTTCTTCCTGTGAGTTGTGGTCAACACATGTGAAAGTGAATACGGACAAGAGACTGCTTGAAATGAGCGCTCATGGGTCCCAGTGTAAATACAGCAAAGGAAATGAGCAGGGCAGAGGAATACAATCCAGACACGTTGAGATCACGCCAAGAAGGGTCATAAGCAATCACAACTGTGAGCCAGAAAGTCCTTTGAGGACAGAGCAGTGAAATGCCCCAGAGGGGATAAGGAGACGGCTCAGTGTGTAAAGGTGCTTGCCACCAAGTCTGACAACCTGAGTTCAATCCCTGGGACCCACGCGGTAGAGGAGAAAACCAATTCCACAGCTTGTCCTCTGACCTCCACAACAAATGCCATAGCAAGAATGCACCCACACCGGTACACACACACACACACACACACACACACACACACACACACACACACACACTGAAGAAATGTAAGAAGAGTAGACAGAGGACTATCCCAGAGCAGCCACAGAAGAGGAACTAGAGGTGGAGAAGCTTCTGTACTATAAATGGGGATCCCTCTGGATCAAGGGCACCTCAAAAGAAAGAGGAGTGGGGCAGCCTGCTGCCAAGGTGTCCCTGAGTGTATCCACTTCTCTGGGGTGGGGGTGAACCCACTCTCTCCAGTGTGCTGTGCACTCACCACTCAGCTTCCCCACCCCATGCTTTCTGGGCTGATTCAAAAGTCAACATCTTTCATGAGGTATCGACCACTGCCGGCTTTGGCTACGAATTCTCTCTGGACCAGACTGGATGGTCAAAGTCAACATGCTTTATGTCCTCATTGTCTCAGGCAGGAATTTTAGAATCTAACCCTGTTTACCCTCTCGGGATAAAAAACTGAAGCGAACTGTTTGGTTTTGGTTCTTGAGACAAGGCCTCGCGTGGCCCAGGCTGGCCTCCACCTTGCCATTTAGTTGAGGCTGATGTTGACTTCCTGATTGGAGTGCTGAGGTCACAGGGGGACACCGCCACACCCTGTTCATTTTTACTATTTTCTGTGGTGACAGGGTCTCTTACACTGTATCCCAGCAGCCTGCCCCATCATTCACCATGTTGCCCAGGCTAGCCTCGAACTCATGGCAATCTTGCTGCCTCAGCTACCCAAACTTTGGGTTTGCAAGTATGAGTCACAATGTCCAGCATAAGTAAAGGTGTGTATTCTTCTGAAAAACCTGTCTTTAAAGTACAGGGTTGCCTGAGACGCTGTGTTGGCTAAACTGGTGGGCACAGGCTAATGATGCAGTGGGTACAGGCCTTCCCGACAGCTCAGGTGTCTGGGCACATCTTGTGATTACTGCCCAGCTCTTCTTCCCTGGCAAATGGGCCACACTAAATTATC
This sequence comes from Peromyscus leucopus, assembly GCF_004664715.2. Taxonomy (NCBI): domain Eukaryota; kingdom Metazoa; phylum Chordata; class Mammalia; order Rodentia; family Cricetidae; genus Peromyscus; species Peromyscus leucopus. The sequence goes on from NC_051073.1 coordinate 7,884,296, forward strand.
CAGCAGCTTCCCCAGGCAGAATCTTCCTCAAAAGAGCACTTAAAAGGCTGGGCCGGGGGAGATCTCAGAGAAGACTAGATAAAGGGTTTTTATGTTCTCCGTTTATAAGTAAAGAGAAGGAGCTTGTGGAAGAATGAATGGGTCCCCAAGGAGCAGTGGGAGCTGGGAGTTCCCTGCCATCTATGGAAGGACGCAGCGAAGGGAGGCGAGAAGGCCCAGCAGGTAAAGATGCCCGCCCCCAGTGCCTAACGACCTGAGTTCCACGCCCAGAACCCACATGGTGAAGAGAACCAACCCTTGCCAGTTGTCCTCTGGTGCCCACCTAAGTGCCACAGCACTTGTGTGCCCCTCACATGCAAGGAAATAAATGTAATAAAACATTTTAAGTAAAGATTTGAAGAAGCCAGGTCTTCATTACTGAGAGTCGTTCTCGAGGGCACCCTCATCACACTGACAGTGAGTTTCTATCCGCTTGCATAGAAACCGTGCAGTGACTGGAGACCAGAATCCTAAAAATGCCTGATTTCTAGAGAAACACGAGTGTCCCACGAGAGTAACAGGTGTTACGTAGGGCAGGAGGGAGGTTTCACAGGAAAAGCCGGGGGCATTATGGGAAAATCTTTGCAGAACTTCCCCGAGCCAGGTCTGCCACAGACAGTGAGACTCCTGCTCAGAGCAGACACACAAACCCACCAGCCGCATGAGGCATCTAAGGACTCAGACAAAATACACCGTTCTTGTGTGTGTGTGCACATTCATGCGTGTGCACATGGATGTGTGTGTGTGCACATGGATGTGTGTATTACATTAAGTATATCACTCATGAGTGTGTGTGTGTGTGTGTGTGTGTGCGCGCGCGCGCGTGCGCGCGCGCGCACACACACACACAAACATAGGTGTGGGCATGAGTCATTCTTGTGCTAGTGCATTAAACACATCGTTCTTCAGTGATCATTCACTTGCACTCCATAAAGTACAATCAGTGCCAAGACCTACATCTAACTGGCATGGTTGCAGAGTCCCATAAAGCTTCGGAACCCTCGTGAGCAAGCCAGTGAAGGTGGGAGGAGAGCAAGGAAATTAAGTCAAGTCCAATGTTCAAACGCTGTTCAACTGTGATGCTGTAGTAGTAAGGGTTTCCACTGCTGTGAAGAGACACCATGACCATGGCAACTCTACTAAAGAAAAACATTTAATTGGGGTGGCAGCTTACAGTTTCAGAGGTTCAGTCCATTGTCATCATGGTGGGGAGCATGGCAGCGTGCAGGCAGACATGGTGCTGGCTACATCTTGATCAGAAGGCAACAGGAAGTGGACTGTTTCACTGGACAGTATCTTGAACATGTGAGACCTCAAAGCCCGCCCCCACAGTGACGCACTTCCTCCAACAAGGCCACACCTCCTAACAGTGCTACACCCTCTGGGGGCCATTTGCTTTCAAACCACCACAGATGTTCACCTCTCAAGACTGGTGCCCCGGGATTTGCTGTGAGAATCAAATGATGTAACAGGCATACACATCCTTTATTTATCACAAACTGCGGAACAGCTCTGAGGTGTTACTGTTAGCGTGCACCCTGAAGAAAACTAAGATAGTGTTCGCATTGGTGGGATGCAGAACAGCCTCTCTCCGTGCATTTCTGGTTATCCCTCATGTCTCTAGACAGCTCAGAGACAAGCAGCCAGGCAGTGGCTGCTCCCATGGTTCAGAGCGGCTACTGCTGAGCTCCACAGGGTCAGATGCCCTCCCTCCATCCTTCCCCTTTTCCCCTTCCCCCTTCTCACTCACAGCCTTTAAGTAACGTCCAAATGTCCCTAATTGTTATAGTTTCGTTTCTGTTGCTGTGGTAAACAATAATAATAATAATGATAAAATAAAATAAATTTTAAAAAAAGAACAAGAAAAAACTGACAAAAAGCAGCTTTTGGGAGAAAGGATTTATTTTAACCTGCAGTTCCAGGTTCCAGTCCATCGCTGCAAAGGATGGACTTGACAGGCAGTAGTAACAGGAAGCTTCGGGTCACGTGACACCCCCAGTCTGAGTGAAGCAAGCACTCAGCGGCTTCTCTGCACTCTCTGTAGTCCAGGGCCTAAAACTGGAGAACGGCACCCCCACCCTCAGCCTAAACCTTCCCACATCAGTTAACACCATCAAGACAAAACCCACACATGCTCACAAGTGAACCTGGCCAAACAATCCCTTGCTAAGACTCTCTTCCCAGGTGTACTGGATAGTTTTATGTCAACTTGACACAAACTAGAGTCATCTGAAAGGAGGGACCCTCAACTGAGAAAATGCCTCCATAAGATCCTGCCGTAGGGCATTTCTCCATCAGTGATTGATGAGGGAGGGCCCAACCTATTGTGAGTGATGCCATCCCTGGGCTGGTGGTTCTGGGATCTATATAAGAAAGCAGACTGAGCAAGTCAGGAAGCAGTATTTCCCAGCCTTGGCATCAGCTCCGGCCTCCAGGTTCCAGCCCTGCTTGAGTTCCTGTCCTGACTTCCTCCCGTGATGGATTATGATGTGGAAGTGTAAGCCAAATAAACCCTTTCCTCCCCAGCTTGCTTTTGGTCCTGGTGTTTCATCACAGCAATAGCAACCCTAATGAGGACACCAGGTGATTCTAGACTGTGCCGAGTCAACAATCAAGGCCCGACGGGCTATCGATTCTTCTTCCCTCTTTCTCTTTTGAAACCAGAGACTCTCCAAGTTTTCCAAGGGCTAAGGCTGCCGAGTCATTCTGTATGCAAATCCATCAGCCATTGGCCCCACATCCAGGTGCTGAGGTCCCCACATCACCAGAGGACAATTTCACAACCATTCTGGAAAGAGAAAGGAATTCAATTGTTCTGTCCTGGCCTTCCTCTCATCTCTTTAAAAAAACAATTGAAGTGGCACCCTCCTCCGCTGAATGCTTCTGATAAGAGACCGCACCCTTCCATTCCCACACTCCAGAGGTGCCTCTGCATGATTGAAGTCCATTTCCAGGATAAGAGGTAGTTTTTCTTTGTATTTGTTGGGTGTGTTTAGAGCCCCGAGTTGGCGCTCTCATGGGTGTTGGGAGGCCTCCTCTGCAGGCAAAGAGCCCACCATGAGGCCCTACATGCCAAGAGCAGCAAGACCAAGAAAGTGAACTTTGCGGGGGTGGGGGATGAGGTGGTGGTGGCTAGGAACACCCTGGAGGTAGAGTTACTTGCTCAGCATACTCAGAGCCCTGGGTTCAAGTCCCAGCCTCACTGAAACCAAACAAAAACAGTGATGTCAGGGCCCCATGTGGTTAAGTAGAGTACTTGCCTAGCATGCTTGAAGCCGTGAGGAAACCATCTCTGAGCACTTTAGAAGGAGGCCTAAGGTAAAGAAAACTAGATCCATCACGTGTCTCTTAGCTACCAGAGGGGGAAGTCACAGGAGGCCAGAGGTGGCCATGGTAGCGTCTACTGTTCTTGAGTTCAGACCCTTGTCCCCAAGCCCATCAGATGGAGAGGAGACCTGAAGCTTAGGTCAGAGGTGCTTTGGGCATGGGAGGAAGCCCACCTTTGCTCTAGTGGCTTCTAGAGGTTGGGGACTGCCAGAGAACTGGCCAGTGGAAGTTCTGGGCAATGGGAAGAGGGCAAAGTAATGTTTGCCACTTGGAAAGCTGGTCCTTGAAACCTGCCTCTGTGGGATGCCTCCTTTCTTGCTCTCCCTCTGGTTATCCTACATGGACAATGTGCAGCCTGGGACCCCAAAAGATGGGGCTGTCCTAAAAGGGAAGGAGCCTCATTCCTAAGTGATTACACGGAGTAATTCTTTCTTGATTTTCCAATCTCACAGAACAACGGCCAGAGCAGGAACTATCCTTCTGTTCTGTTCTGCCACCAAGAGTGGGCAGTTCTTGGTTTTAGTCGCTAGCTTACTCTGCATTAATAATCTGGAATCCTTATAGCTGTTGCTTACATTAAGTAAAAAGCTGATGAGACTTTGAAAAGTAACAAAACAGTGTTTTGTTTTGTGATGGTGTTCCTGATCCTGTTCCACCAGGTCTCCAAACCTCACTGGGGAAACCATTTCTCTGAATTACGAACTTGCAACAGGGCACTGGAAAGATGGCTCAGTGGTTAAAAGGCACTTGCTGCTCTTTAGAGGACCTGAGCTTGCTTCCCAGCACCCACATTGGTCAGCTCATAACCCTCTGTAACTACCTCTTCTGGCCTCTTCAGATACCCATATGCAGGTAGCATACACACAGAGAGACCACCACATATAGAGATATGAAAAATAAAAACAACTTGCAACTGGGCAATGTGGCTCACGCCTGTAGCCCCTGCATGCAGGAGAGAGGCTCTGAGAGCTGGAGGCAAGTCAGGTATCCACAGTGAGTCCCGGGCCATCCAGGGCCACCCACAAGATCCCATCTGAAAACCAAACCAAAAAGAACAGACAACAGCACCAAAGATCTTGCTGCTGGGAAGCCTCAAGTGAGGTAAGTTAAATTACAAAGGATGGAAAAGAGACCGCGGTGTCTTGGGCTAGCCTCCAGCCACCATATCCACTATGTGTCTGACCTAACCACCATATGAGCAAAGTTGGAGAACTGGAGCTCTGATGGAATGCTAAGGGAACACATACTGATGAGTGTGGAGAGGGGTGGGGACGGAGGGCGGCCTAGGGTGATACTCTGGAGAGCCCCAGCCCTGAATAAAAGGTGCCAGAGGAGGGAGCAGTGAGGCTGCGAGCCCCGAGGAGAGAACACAAGCTCTAGAAACTTCCCCAGTCAGCTCTTATTAAAAGGCTGTTAGAGCCAGGCGGTGGTGGTGCACGCCTTTAATCCCAGCACTCGGGAGGCAGAGCCAGGTGGATCTCTGTGAGTTTGAGGCCAGCCTGGGCTACCAAGTGAGTTCCAGGAAAGGCGCGAAGCGATACAGAGAAACCCTGTCTCAAAAAGCAACCAAACAAACAAACAAACAAAGCTATTCGTCACTGCTGCCGAGACTCGCCCTCCTCTGTAGAACGGGAGGCTTGTGCGTCCATCACAGTTGTGTGCAGGTGGTAGAGAGCTGGAGAGAGAGAGCATCCTATACAGTGACTGAGGATGTCCGTCTCATTCCCTGGGGAGAACATGGGGGCTATGGTTTGCACCATATGGGGTTTGTGTGTGTCCCCCACGGGTTCAGGTGGAAATTTAATTATTATCTGGAGGGATTAAGGGTTAGACAATCAGACCGCAGAGTTCGGCGGATGGTACCAAGCTTGGGTAACGTCATTAGAATAGCGCCCCCACAATCCAACACTGGAGGCTACCTAAGAAGAGAATGAGACCAGCGGGTACCCCGCACATGTGATGCCCCATGACGCCTCAAGGTTCCTCCAGAGGAGATCAGCACCAGATGCTGGCCTTTGACCTTGAACAAGAACTATGAGCCATCTAAAACATCTTTTTGTATAAGGTCATCCAGCTTGAGGTATTTTGGTTGCAGTATTGAAAAATGAGCTAGTAAGATAAAGACAGAAAAACAGAAAGAGGTGCCACCCAGGGTTTGTTGAAAAGAGGGGGAGAGCAACCAGCACCCCAAGTGTACTGCTTTCAGGCTTAGTATGAACTCAGGACTACAGCGTCTTGGGGAAGAGTAGGTGAGGAGAGGCTTAACTTCACAAGGGGATGATGCTGTGGGTCATTTGCCTCCAGTTTTAGGATGCTGAGAAGGCACGCGCATACACACACACACTCACACATGTGTACACACAGAGTGAGAAACAGAGACAGAGACACACAGACATACAGACATACACAGAGAGAGAGGGGGGGGGGGGAGAGGGGGAGAGAGAGAGAGAGAGAGAGAGAGAGAGAGAGAGAGAGAGAGAGAGAGAGAGAGAGAGAGAGATGATCTTTTCAAGTGCCTGAATTCTGGTTCCTGGTTCTCAGGCACCCTTTCCCAACACAACAACTATTCCCTTTGACAATAAAACTGCTTGGTTGTCTTGAAGCCAAACAGTCCGACTGCCAAAGGCATAAAACATAAACTTTCCCCATATGCTGTTCAATAGCACTCAAAATTCAAGTATTCCCAAATGTCTCAATATGGAAAAAATAATTCTAACAATTATGGGCTTCCCTGTGATGGGAACTCTTGGTTCTGTGGCTGCTTTTCCGCCTTACGCTGTGAGTGTTTCACATGGTTGAGGGGCACCAGGTCCCATGCCGCCGCATCGTCTTCCCACCTGGAGGCCTCCGCACATTTCCCCAGCCTTGGAGTTCTCCTTCTTCTGTCTCTCTGAACACTGGCCTGCTGACTTATTGAGTCCTATACATCCCCCTAGATAGTCACATATGTCTGAGTGGATGGTTTCTTGGTGGACATCCACACATACACAATTATGCATCACTTTCAAACAGGCATTCAGGCTAGAGAGATGGCTCATGCATTAAGAGCATGTTCTGCTCCTATAGAGGATTCGAGTTCAGTTCTCAGGACCTGTGCAGGGTGGCTCAGAAGTGCCTGTGACTCCAGCTCCAGGGGCTCTGATGCCCTTTGAACTCCTCAGGCACCTGTACCAGATGTGCACATACCTGCCCTACCCTCCACATATACACATAATTTAAATTTTCTTAAGTAAAGCCTCGCCAAATGCAGGGAGACATCCTGAGAATTACGTCATTTGGTAATGTGTGGAGTTATACAGACATCACAGAGTGCACTCACACACACACACCTGGCTATGGCACACCCAGGTTATGTCATAATGTTACAGAACCCTGTCATACCTGCAGGCCATCGTTGACTGATGTCATTGTGCAAAATGTAATGGGGTTCATCTGTGTGGAGTTCAGATCCTCATGCTGGTACCACCCCAACTCTGCCATAACTACTGCTGCATATGGTCAGTGTTAGCCTGCACCCCAACTCTGCCATAATTACTGCTGGGGACAAAGGGTCAGTTTGTCCCTTTGGAATGCTTTACCTATGGCGGTGTCTCTAGTACCTAGAAGTGTGTGCGTGTGCGTGTGCATGTGTGTGTGTGTATGTGTGTGTGTATGTATGTGTGTGATTGTGTGTGTGTTGTGTGTGTGTGTGTGTGTATGTGCGTGTATGTGTGTGTGTTTGTGTGTATGTGAGTGTGTATGTGTGTGTTTGTTGTGTGTGTGAGTATGTGTATGTGTGTGTGTATGTGTGTGTGTGTTGTGTGTATGTGTGTGTGCGTGTATGTGTGTATGTGTATGTGTGTATATGTGTGTATGTATGTGTGTGTGTGTGTGTGTGTGTGTGTGTGTGTATTACTTTTGAATGAGAGTGAAAGCAGCTTAGGAAGACTTGTGCACCAGAGCTGAGTGAGCAGCAGGTTGTGAGTCCTCGTGCGCCCTCGGACTTGCAGATTTCTCTCTACAACATGCTGCATGTATGTGTGACACACAGGAGAATGGTTCCAGAAAGGCCTGCAGACACCAAAGTCCTCAGACCTCAAGTTCCTTACATGAAACTGCAGGAAACCACAGAGAGGTGGGAAAACTGGCCAGGGCCCCTGAGTGGGTTTTTTAGAGACCCTGCCTCTAAAACCAAACCAACAAACAAAACACACGTGATGCTCATATAGCCATGAAGTATACCGGCATGTATGTGAATCCATCTCTCGATCCCTCGGGACACCGACTGTAAGACACAACTGAGGTGCTTTCTATGTGGTTTGTATGCTGTGTTATTTGGGAGGTGCTGAACAAAAACGTCTGTCTATGCTCAGTGTGCATGTGAGTTTATTGTTGTTTTGTTTTTGTTTCTGTTTTCAGTGGTAGCTGAGTCCACAGACACAGGAACCATGAATACAGAGGAAAGACTATGTGCTGCAGGGGAAGAGATATGAATCAATCAATTAAATTATTACCCCAAACAATTCCTCTGCGTGTGCTCTCTCTGCCGTTAGTCTGAAGTGACCATCTTTAGATTACACTCACTCTTTGATTCCAAACAGGTCTGGTAGGAGGCCCTCTGTGCCGCTCCTACCAAAGGCTTCAGTCCCTATAGAATGAACACTTTGTTTTGTGACCAGGTACCAACCCCAGAAAGTTATTCAGTGAGCACCATCTGGGTTAGATTAGTTTAAAAGAAACTGGATCAATCCCCGCGTCCCCCCAGCATCTAAACAAAACACTTTTTCTTTTCTTCGGGCTGCAGGGTAATCCCTAAACTACAGCCGCTTGGCGAGGAAGCCGGCTTTGCGGTGTACCTGATAACTTGATGCAACTTTTACCAGCACTTAAAACTCCGATATGAAATCTACCCGTGATCATTTTCTGCTTGGAACTGGCCAACTCTGCCTTCTCTCCCTGTTCAACAAAAGGTTCTCAGAAACCATGCTCAGGGTCACCGACCAATCAGCAGGACCTGCAGGGCCTAATACCCAGACGTGGGGGCAGGAAGGTGCCGTCTCCCGCCCATTCCCGAAAGAAACAGTTCCCAGCTCTGATGGCTCTTCTCCCTTCTGCCCACCCTCGGGATGGGTAAGATGATCAAGGCAGAAAGTAAGACCTAAGGGCATGTATTTTGTGCCTTCATTCAGTTAATTGGAAAATTATATAGTAATCTCACTTCTCATGTAAATGAAAGCATTTTTTTTTTTCTTTTTGCACGTTAGGGATGATGATGTTTAGACAGTAGCATTAAATAACCGTGGAAAGCTATTCTGAAGGTAGAAACGAATGGATGTGGGAGGCAAGGCAGGTTTCTGGTGCTCCTGACCAGACCCATCATATTCCCAAGCAGATCACAAAACCAACATCCCATGGCTCCTAAGGCTTGGATCTGATCTAAGCAGTGTCATCCAAAAGACGGTACCTCAGTACAACTCAGATGGCTGGCTGCGTCTGCCACAGACACCACCTGGGCGCAATGGAGGACCTGGGCAGACCATCCAGCCTTCAGTTCTTTGGTTTTTGTCCTAGAACCCGGATAACCCGCCGCATGCCCACCCTCCCACCCGCCTTGTATATTTCATAGACACCGGGAGGCTGGATTGGTAGTCAGCAAATGAAAAGAAATCCGGGCGCCTGCACAGTAATTAGGTCGGGCTGGCCTCGAGCTCTGTATTCATCCTTAATTGATTCCCTGGCATACACACCGGAGCTGGCTTTAACCTCCTCCTCCGGCAGCCGACTCTGGGGCAGGGAGTGGCCCCGGAACCCTGGGATTCCTTCGTCTTTCTCGGAGCCCAGCTCCCCGGGCCGCCCTCCTCTACGCTTACTGTTCTCCACCTGTTGCCTCATTTTGTGACAGCTGAGCGACCAACACCCCTGCCATGTCTGCTCTGTCCACCACCATCCGGGGAATTTGTTTTCAGGTCTTGGTTCCTGGCCACCTTCAGGCTGGATAAGCTGAACACCACATCCTGTTTGCTGATGTAGACCCAAGTGAGTCCTGTTGGTGGATTTGGCCTTTGCAAACTTGCCCACTCACTGAGCTATTATTCCCGGGGATTTTCTGGCTATAGGAAGAGAGGCGACAACGTTGAACTTTCTGATGCATACCTCCCAAGTGATGTCCACGTGGCCACATTGCCCTCATATGAGACAACGGTGGTGGAACTGTCAGGGACTACAGGCTCAAGAAGCCTCATTTGGACAAGGGTGCTGATGAATTTGACTTCCGGTCCAGCTTCCTCCCAGGTTAAAAGGGCTCCTCATTTAGGCCCGGGAGCGGGATTTCTGAATAGGAATCACCGGCCACCTCTCGCTGCCCTTATAAGTGATTGTTTCAGTGGCATGCTCAGAGTTATGCTCCGCAGAGGGGGAGAGAGAAGGCGGAGTGGGGACCATGCACAAATCAATCAAGCTGGAGGGAGACTTCATTGAAGACGGGAGAGAGAGAGAGCTTGGTGGGTAAAGTGCGTGTCCCACAAACTCGAGTACTTGAGTGTGAGCCCCAGAACCCACATAAAGAAGCCAGCTGTGGCAGCATGCACCTGTATGCCCAGCACTGGGGAGCCAGAGGCAGGTGCATCCCAGGGCTCCCTGGGGCTCCCTGGCCAGCCAGCCTAGCCTACTTGGTGAGCTCGGGAAGAGGCAGGTGGATTTCTGTATGTTCAGGGCCAGCCTGGTCTACATACTGAAACTGTGTGTGTGTGTGTGTGTGTGTGTGTGTGTGTGTGTGTGTGTGTATTTTATATACATATATATCAAAATATATGTGTGTATGATATAAATATATGTAACAAAAATAGTCTCTTTTCTTTGGTTTAGCAATATGGAGTTTACATTTTAATTTTGCACTGTGTCCTACAAATCACACAGCTGATCCTGAGTGTAAAGATGTCAATTTAGCTCTAGAATTTAGTCCTAGAACCAGGAGGGGATTGTGGGGAGCCAGGCATGAGAGAGAGAGAGAAGACTTTCGGCAGGACGGCTACTGGTTTGAGCTGGTGATATCGTTTGCTTGGGAAAGCCTGCACACAAGGACCAAGCGTCGCCAATCTTCCCTGCCTTGGCTGAACCTGTGGGACGTTCCATGAGGTCCAAGGTCACAAGCTCTGAGACAGATGATGAAGTAGGGGGCTAACAAGTCCCCCGTATGTTCATGATGGCTGAGCCATGGGGAATCGCTTCTACGAGGACTTGGGTGGGGACCAAACGTGTCGGAGGCAGGACAATAAAGAAGCCTCCAGTGAAGAAAAGCGCAGGGTACAGGGTGACGGGAGGGATGTGAAGGAATAAGGGGGCAGCAGAGCAGGGAAGGGGGAATTACTCATCTGACAGAACGTGGCTTCACCAGCGCATGTGACCTCAAATCAGCGTTTCAAGCTTGGCACCGCGGATGTCAGTTTTCAAATAAAGACAACAGCGTGTGTCCCAGTGGGCCACAGAGATCTGCATGTGAAGTGCTCAGACCTCTGCAGTATGAGATCCCCCCAGCTGCCGCAAACGGGAACCAGAAACAGGGTGACTTGGAACGTTAGGAACCAATTCCCTCTCACTTCTAAAGGCCGGAAGTCCAAGACGGTGCTTTTGGGGCCACACTTCTTTTGAAGGCTGAAGGTCAGTTCTGGGTCACTCTTCCACCTTCTGGAAGGTTCTTGGTTCATGGCACTATAATTCCAATCTTCCGTGGCATCTTCCCCACGTGCATGCACGTCTGTGTCCAAGTTTCCCTTGGGTGAGGGCATCAGTCATGGAGGAAGGCCCACCCAATGACCTCATTCTAACCTGTTCACCTTCGCCAAGGCTCCATCTCCAAATAAGGCCAGCTACTGCGGTCCTGAGGCTTAGGAGTCCACGGCTCTTTCTAGAGACACAGTTCAATGCCTAACAGCCGCCCTGCCTGCCTCAGCTCTGTGGAAAGGTTCATCTTTGTTGCGTTAACTCCACTGCTCAAGCTGCTCTCTCCACAGGTATGTGGGAGAGCCAGGCAAAGGACAGCCCGAGGCCAGGAGTCTGAATCTGCTGTGGTCACAATCTCCACAACAACCAGTGTTTTCCCGGCAGCACTTGAGCCCCGGTGAAAGTAAACAGGTGAAGTAAGAAGAGGGAACAGGGAAAGAGGAATAACACGTTCCGGTGAGCGGCTAAAGACAACCCCAGGCAGACATGTCAACAGCAGCGTGCAGAGAGGGAAACAGCCCGCGGCCCATCCTCCTCCGCTGCCTCCCAGGGGCCAGCAGGAGGCCTGAGATGCCAGGTGTGCAGAATGTGCCAACACACGGCTCCACACAGAGAGAAGGAAAGCCAAGTTTGATCAGTTACCAATCACAGTCAGTTTAAACTGTGGGGGTGATCGTCTTTGCAAGTTCAAGAGCTCTTGGAAACCCTGAACTTGCATTTGACCTGGGGCCGAGCCTTAGGTGGTAACAAGTTGATTTGTCAGACGTGCCCAGCTGGACATCACCTTAACAGAAATCTTCACTGGGGCTAAACTGGAAGCCATCATTCCCCGAGGAGAGGGTGAGTGGGGCTGTAAGGTAAGCCAAAGCTTAGACAGAGGGAGCTGCTGTGTTCTGGTGGGAGACTGAAGATCTTCAAAGTGAGCCACGAGGGGCTGGTTGGTGATGGAGGACTTGCCAGTCGAGCATGAGGACCTGAGTTTGTTTTCCAGAACCTACAGCAAATACTGAGGGAGAAGCCAGGCAGGTGGCGTGTGGCGCAATTCCACCCAGCACTGGGGAGGCAGAGGCAGGAGGCTCCATGGCCAGGCATCTCCTAAAACTAAATTGGCAAGCTCCAGGTCCCAGTGAAAGAAATTGTCTCAAAAAACCAAGATGACCATCTCTTGAGGAGCAGTGCTCAGCGCTGACCCTGGAGGCCACATAGGCACACATGCATAATGACTTAAGCTAAGTAATAAATCAATTAAACTAAGCAGTGAATTCTTCGGGTACAGCACAGTGCTCAGTGGAGCCACAGAGACTCAAAGGCTGACTCCTCTCCCCCCTCTTCCCTAGCCCAAAGTTCCAGGTTCTGGAACTTTCTTCATGTCTTGTCTTTTTTTAGTGCTTGCCTATTCCAAATCAAGACTGTTCTCGTCCAAGTGAGAGTCAGTTCATCAGAGTGAGAACGGCTGATCATGCTTCTTGGCCCTACGAGACATCTGTTCCCAACCCTGATCCAACACTGTTCCCTTCATGGTGACAGGTGATTTAACAGCTGTCTGCACACGGGGCTCTAGGGGACAGTGGCGAATGCCAGGGCCATGAAAAATGAAGACCATTCTTGCTTAAAATGAGACTAAAGAGACATGTGAACTGGGCCTGGGAGAGGGCTCCACGCGGGAGCGGTGTGAAGACCAGAGTTTGCACCCCAGGAGCCCTGTAAAAGCCAGAGTGGCAGCGCACGCCTGTAATCCCAGCCGTCCTGTGGTGAGGGGTCCTATAGTATAGAAACAGGAGAATTCCTGGAGGCTCCTGGGCCAACTAGCCTGGTGTGCAGAGGCACAAACAGCTAGAGAGACCCTTGGGGGAGGCAAGGGCCACCATCGAGGTTACCCCGACCCCCACGAATGCGCCCCACGAACAGGCACACTGTATGAACAGGTGCACGTTGCATGCTGAGATGATGCTCTCTGACGTACACCGAGTTAAGTGACGTTTACTGTGGATGGTCACTTCACCTCCCTTCCTTGCTTTCCCTAAAGTGGCCGTTACGATATTTAATTTTCCATATTCAGGTTGTATTGTATCTCTGTTGGCCAGCTCCATTCTAACGTGTGATTTCCTTGGCGATAGTTTTATCAAGGTCCAGGTTTAGTAAAGGATTGAGTGGGTGGTGAAATAAGCCCGGGCTTGGACTGGTCTGTGGAATTCCCCTGTGGTTCTCAGCCCTCCCTAATTGTAGCAAAGTCACTCTTGCTCTCAGTCCACCCAAATGCAGAGAGTGTCGGACCGTACTCATTTCTCACCACTTGCCTGAAGGAGAAGAATAATGATAATTATACTAATGTGTAACCTACCTCCAAGCACTGCAATTTTATCCCAGTCTGTGAGACCGAGTCGCAAACACTTAACATTCTTTAAAGTAAAGCTCTCAATTAGTACATCAGTCTGACTGAGCCCTACCTAATAATTTACCTTCTCACAGAGAGAAAATACGTGGGCAGTGACGGTAAATGGCACAGAGTAGGCTTTTATCAGTAACAAGTCACATTCCAGAACGTTCCACAAGGTTCCAGGGAAGGCTGTTGGGCTGGTGTGTAGAGCACTCCTGAACATCTCATACAGATACAAGTTTCTCACTCATTTTCTCAGCTCACATGGGAGTAATGATCTGAGATATTTCTTTTGGTCAAGCCTGTCTCACAGCAAATGACCTGGGCTAGGAGGGTTGTATGTGTCTGTTTCCAGAAACTCATCTTGTCCAGGGCCTTATTTTATATGAGAATCAGTGCAGAGCAATCTCTGTTGTATCATGGTTCTCCATATGACACCATGTTATAGTTCTTATTGTAGAAACAAAACAAAAACCTTCTTCAGAGCTATAAGGAACTTTCTGGAAGCCAGAAAGAAGGGCATCCAAGTTGTTTTGCTAGTTGTGTTGTGGCACTAGACAGAGAACTCAAATGAGTAGACAGTCACTCCTGTCAGGAGGATAGATTGTTGGTCACACTCTGACAAGGTTCCTCAGCCAGAGCGGCACCAGTTCATCATGGTTCAGAGGAACCCAGAGGTTGAGTGTGATGTTCCATTCTTTGTACATAACAGTTAATAACAGGAAAAGACAGAACAGGGGGAGGCCACATATGTACTCATAAAATGTGTGTATGTTAAAAAAAAATCACCATTTACTATTCAAATCCAGGGAAGCCAAGAAAGGAAGAGTAGGTTTAACACTCAATTTTCTTTGCTCATTTTTATGACATCTATACCCAGAAGTGAGCACTGAATATATGAGGTGTCGGGGAAGCTCGGTAAGCTTTCTACCTTCTCGAACAGCATTGAGGGGGGAAAAAAAAGAAGTAAAGTTGTACAAGACCCAGCTCCGAAAATGTATGCAGCCGGCCTCTGTAACCATGGATCCCATACCCATGAGCTCATTCAACCGTGCATTGAAACAGTTGGGGGAAAATGGTGTCTGTATTGAATATTACAGACTCATCTTCTTGTCTTTAGCTCCCAAATAATACAGTGTATCAGCTTTGTGCAAAGCATTCCGCTGTACTGTATGATGTTAAGTTGTCTAGAAATAAGTGGGAGGGTGTGCACACACATGGAGGGGTGTGCAGGTCACACGCAAAGCCCGTGGCACGTTACAGAAGGAACGTGAGTGCCCTCAGAGTTTGGGGTCTGAGGAAGGTTGCTAAGAAGGGACTATACTTTATATAATATATAAAATAGATATTGGATACATACTCAAGGGTGTTTTTCTTTCTATTCAGTGAGCCACACTCATCTAAAAGACATCCTGATCTTTGCCTGAGGACAGGATGCCTTTTTTATTAAGAGGGAATCACAGGAAAAGATGTTTCAATGTCAACAAGAGTTGCTTCTGAAAACTTGAGTTCCAGGGCCCCTGAACGAACAGGAATGAGAAAAAGAGCAAAAGCCCTCGCTGGGGGGACAGCATTCCTACATCACCCACTTGAAAATCACGTCTGAGACAGAGTTCTAACAGGCTCGCTATTTTCTTCAGTGCCAAGAACCATACAATAGACCTTTTTTTTTTTTTCTTTCCTTTTTGGACAAAGCTCTTAAAATGCTTGGAAATTCAGATGGACTGAGTCACGAAGCTGTTCAAATACTGCACACCCGTTCCTGCCAGTGCCCCTGCTCGCTCTCTTGGAAACAATAGTAGATTTTCTGTGTCAGAGAGAAGGAAATATTCTGAGTAGCGTTGTGACTTGTCTGTAAGTGAGGTGAGAGGAGTGAGCCTGGCCGGAAAGTGGGAACCACCCTGAGGTCTTGCAGCCTCTGGGTGGGAGGTGGCGGTGGGCTCACCTCTCCTCAGGGTGGGCCCACAGTGTCACTTAGCTCCAGCCACATGAGCTCCACGTGCGTTCTAGTAAGTGTGTGACACGCAGCACGGGGAAGACAAGGCTGTCTTAAAAGCAACGTGTTTGTGTGTGAGTGCCAGGGGCTGTCTGCACGTGGGTGTGCGGAGGTGGGTGTGGCTGTGGGCAGAGGGACAGGAGGGATGACCACAGGGCAGGGGAAGGAAGCCCACAAGGAGGTGCCAGGGCAGCGCAGATCTCCACGCGGTCTGTATGACTTCCTCTCCCTCTTCCCTTTTAAGATTTGGATCAAATTGAACCCCGTGTGCCTGAGATCCCAAGATAACTGAGGTGTGTATGTTGCAAACTCATCCTTGCTCATGCTTCGAGCAAGCAGAGACTTCAAGCCAGGGAGTCTCTCCAGCGCAACATTGTAGCTGGCTCCTGCTGGCGGGGAATGGCAGAGCTTGAAATAAGGCGGCAAAAGGGCCCAAAGACACAAGCTAGTCCCTTAGAGGAAAACCTGCCTGGGCGGAGTGGAGAAGCACCTTAACAGAGGGATGGATTGTCATCCCCCCAGTTGGGAGGAACTGGAGAGTCCCCTGTCTGAGAAGGCAAGCTGGGCTTCAGGGCATGAGCTGCCAGCATCTTGAAACTTGGTGTTTTAAGGGCTGGCAAAATGGCTTAGCAGACCAAGGCACCTGCAACCAAGTCTGACAACTTGAGTTCAATTCCCAGGACCTACACGGCAGAAAGATCCCGGTCCCCCAGACTGTCCTCTGACCACTGTCTCTGACCTTCCCATGCATAGCGCACACGCGGGTTCACACACAGAAAAAAAAAATAATGTGAAAGAATGAAGTGTTTTAATTTCTTCAAGTTCCACCAGGGTGGCAGCATGGCTCCTCCTTCCCAGGCTGGGGAGGGGGCTTCCGCCTCCAGTCTGACCCACCCACGGGTCATTTTGATCATATGCTTGGGAAGAGTGTTCAGTTATCTGAGCCTCAAAAACACAGAAAGCAGGGTTGCCATTGACCAATCCTGGTATTTCACGACCAAAGAGACCGACCACAAGAAGCCTAAACTTGCAGGGCTTTTTTTTTTTTTTTTTCCCTAATGGGAAGGGGCCGCCACATCGCCTGCATTTCTTAAAGTAGATCCCCTCAGTGGCTGTACAAATTGGCTTTCTAGATAAGATCATTCATTCTCATTTCCACCTGTCTTCCGTCCAACAGGCGAGGGAGGGGAGGGAGGTAGGGGACTCAGTGACAGGTCTCTTGTTCCTTGGGACAGTGTAATGATTTATGGTTTCCAGCCTGAGAAGTTTAGAAGTGGCCAAACATGAAAAGTTTTCTAAAGGGATGGCTCGGTGGCCTGGTGAGCGCCCCTTAGCCTCTGAAACCCTGCTCTGACAGCTGTCACGGGCCTTGGCAGACAGAAAGGGTTATTTTACCCAGATTACTCCCCGCATTGCCGGGGAAAGGGGACTCGTTTGTAATCATCAAAGGAATGCTGATAGACTCGAAATGGGCTCACGCTCCATTATACTCATCCGAATTCAAGATTTGTTTCCGAGATCTTTCTTCGATTTCTTCCTCCCTGTTCCCCTGACCCCAAATGAGGCCATTTGTATTCATG
The DNA here is from genome assembly GCF_004664715.2 of Peromyscus leucopus. Lineage (NCBI taxonomy): Eukaryota > Metazoa > Chordata > Mammalia > Rodentia > Cricetidae > Peromyscus > Peromyscus leucopus. Next base: position 7,901,313 of record NC_051073.1, read on the forward strand.
GGACATCCGAGGCACGCATGAAATCAGACCATTCGCAAACATGCTTCGGATTCAGCAGCCCAAGCTGTGAATTTCAATGCTGCCTGGTTGCCTGGACTTACGTGGCTCTGTGTTTGGAAACTACCAGCCCCAAGCACCGCTTCATTGGTTAATGAATTTGTTAACGCAGAGAAAGTTCAGGGTTGGGGCCTGAGTCCTCTACTGGTGCAGGTGTTGGAGAAAGTGTGAGTCAGACACGTATGAAAATGTAAAATCTGTGCATAGCCGTCTGCCAGGTCTGCGGGCATCATATTAAACACTTGGTTCTAGCTCTGTGCATTGGTTATTATTTTAGAATATATGGCCTGGTGATTCTATTATCTATCCTCAAACTCCTCGCTTATGTCCTGTATGTCCACAGGTCCAGTTAAAACAAGACAGGACAAGATCAGCTCATCATAGTGGCCACGGATCAGACCTGGAATCTGGTGCCCGAGAGACTTTAGAATGTTCCTTTTCCTCTCCCACGGGATGCCTTGGGACTGAGGCTGGTCTGGGGAGGGTATGTGAGTGTCTCAGGCTTCCAGTGAGTGGAGGAGCTCAAGCTGGCCGAGAAAGGTCGGCGTGAACCCAGACAAAAGCACAAGATATCTTGACTAGGGATGTAGTTCAGTGGCGGGGTACCTGCCTGGTATGTATGAAGTCCCGGGTTTAATACCCAGCACTTGGAGAAAAAAAAAAAAAAAAAGATACCAAAAAGAACATCACTCTTAAGATAAAGACAGGCAAGTCAGCATGGTAGCACACAGTTCAGTACTTGGGAGACAGAGGCAGGCAGATTTCTGTGAGGCCAGGCTAGTCTGCACATTGAGTTCCAGACCAATAGGTCTATTTCATGAGACTTTGTCAAAGAAGAAGAAAAAGAAGGATCAGGAGGAGGGATGCCACTTGTGGTTTGAATGAAAATGGCCCCCATAGGCTCAGCTATTTGCATGTTTAGGACCCAGTTGATAAACTATTTGAGAAGGATTAGGAAGTATGGCCTCGTTGGAGGAGGCGTGTCACTGTGGGATGGGCTTTGAGGTTTCAAAAGTCCACGCCAGTCTTCCCCCACCCCTGCCTGCTGCCTGTGGATGTAAAGCTCTCGGCTGCTTCTCCAGCACCATGCCATGCCTGCCTGCCACTGTGTTCCCCACCGCCAGGATGGTAACGGACTAACCGAGCCTCTGACACTGTAATCGAACCTCCCGTGAACCGCTTCCTTCCATAAGTTGCCTTGGCTACGGCGTCTCCTCTCAGCCCCAGGACAGTGACTAAGACACCACTTTTAAGTGTGAAGACAGAGCGGGGAATGTGAGAAAAGTGAATTGGACGTTTTACGGATCCCGAGATCATCAGTGTTCCTTTCTCCAGCATTCTAGACTTAATGTCCTCCACCAAGAACGTCCTGTGGTAGTTCTTTCAGGGAAGATTTACCACTGGTCAAAGGGTCTTCTTTCCATACTCATCTTTGTAAATAGTTGGACGTAGCTACAGCTCTCGGCTGAGGGCTGTTTAGATTTTCATTTCCTCCGAAGCACAGCGATTTATCTCTTTGTCTCTGTCTCCCAGTGCTGTTGATGGGGACACTTTATAGATACTATGTTCCCCTCAGATTGCTTGTTTTTAGTATTTTACAGGTTTGATATATCTGTGAATTGCTTCACTTGAGATGCTTAAAAACAATCTTTCAGCAATTTCAGAAAATCAACTCTGTGAATCTATGATGAGCGTTGCTTCTTTTGCATTTTCTCTCTGAAGAATTTACCGTGTGTGTGTGTGTGTGTGTGTGTGTGTGTGTGTGTGTGTGTGTGTGTGTTAACTTTCCCTTCCATCCCGTTTGCGGACTGATTTTCATACCATTTTCTGTAGATTTTCCTAAGCCTTTAGCCTATCTGCTTCACCCTGAATAAATTCTCCGGTATCTCCATGTCACTGTTTCTGTCTTTGGCTGAGTCCAATTCACTCGCTGACCTGTCTACAAAGATGTTCATCTCAGTCAGTGTTTTCTTCATGTCAGTAGCTGCATCTGGCTTTCCTTCAGCTGGACGTTGTTTTTCATGGTGGACTTCGTTCTTTTCTCATTTGGGGGGTTCCCTCCTTCGCTTCTTACGAGCGAGCGCTGTTGCTACTGCTGAGTAAATGCTTGTGTAATGTTGTTTTCAATTGTGTGTTCATAATCAGCAGAATTCACCTATGTGAGTCTTTTTAATTAAAGTGTTTGTGTGTGCGTGCGTGTGTGCATGTGTGTGTGCGTGCGTGCGTGTGTGTGTGTGTGTGTGTGTGTGTGTGTGTGTGTGTGTTCCTATGACGCTCGAGTGACCTGTGTTGCTGATGTCTCCACATAGGGAGCATCTGTGTACTCATTTTTTCCAGGTAGGACATGTTATAAGAAATACGTGTAAGTCCTGGGAAAGATTAGGCTCTGGTAAAATCAGCAATGGACATTACCAAGGTGGAGTTACTTTAAACCACTGGAATTTATTTATATTATTTTCTTCTCTTGATATTAGGACACTGCCTAGACTAAAACCCCTAAGCATTATATAGCATCACATTGACATGAAAGTCACGAAGAGTAAGTGAGCGGTGAACCTGAAACTCTTGGAATAGCATCCAAAGTAGAGGTTTCTGATTTGCTTCTCATCGGATACAAAAGTGCTCTTAACCCATCAGTGTCCCTCGCCTGTGCTGAGGGAGGCCAAGGAGGAGGCCACTGCCTGGGCTAGGCCAGAGTTTTAACTGGAGATGGCCACACCTAGGGACCATCAACTAGCTCCCCTTCTGAGGGGAGGATAGCTGGGCCAGTCTCTTCCATGTGGGCATCTTCTTGTAGTGCTACAGTCTTAACAATCTCAGCCACTCTGTGATCTATGCCCCCAAGCCATACTTCCTTACCAAATGACACAAACACACCAGCCTCATTGAAACAGTAACAGCCACTCATAAAAGGTCAAAGAACCTTTGTCCTACTTTCTTGGGCCATTCCTTCGCTCAAATGATAAGTGTGTGGACTCCTGAAACCAGATGAGTACTGGGCTCAAATCCTGACAGCTGGGAAGAATCCCGCAAAGCAAGCAGGAAGATGGGTGATGGGTCGGGGGGGGGGGGGACGGGACACAGATGTGTTGTTATCCTTCAACGGGTCCCTTTTCAAGGATGCTAAAGCTGACAGGATGGGAGGGAAGATCAGTGACCTCCACATTTTATAATCGTGACCCACCAATCAAAACATTGTGAGAACATACCTCTAATATGTGTGTGTTTATCTATAAATTATACACTGTTCAACTGTCAATGTGAATGCCAATTATAAACAAAAATGTCTCTTTTTTCAGGATGGAGCAGCAAATATCACCTGCCCTCCATAAGCATGAGAAATACTGAAGGATTCAACATACTGCAGATAAAGTATTTGTTTGTTTGTTTGCTTGTAATCGAGCTCTGGCTGGCCAAGAACTCACTGTGTAGACCAGGCTGACCTCAAACTCAAAGAAGTCTGCCTGCTGCTGCTCCTGAGTGCTAGGACTAAAGGTGTGCACCACAATGCCTGGCCTTCAGTTACACGTGTGCACACCTGAAGCTAATTCTGGTGGTGTAGGCTCGTAATCGCGGCACTCAGGAGGCGAAAACCATAAAGGGCTCTATGACATCCTCAGCTGGCTACATAGTGAGTTTGAGGCAAGTTGGGCTATGTGAGACTCTTTCTTAAAACTACACACACACACACACACACACACACACACACACACACACACACACACACACACACACTGTGTGCCTATTCTGAATGGGTACAGGTTCCTTTGTCTTGTGACCGTCCCCTAAACAATATAAACAACTGTCTGCCTAGAGCTCAAGCTGTTTGGGGTATGGTAAGCGGTGGCTGAACGCCCGCCACAATGGGAGTTTATACTCAGACAATTTATATAGAAATTCATATAGAAAGGAGCGTTTGATGTCCACGGGAGATCTTGAATCACTCCTCAGGAGACACTGAGAGATGACCAAACAATGGTGTGTATCTCCCATAACCACAGCCTCTTTGTGACCACTGTGGTGAGAAGCTGAGTCTCCCCAGCAGACACCTGAGACAGCAGTGTTCACTCCGGGAACTATCTAGAAAGGTCGGGTAAATTGTAGATGCCCTCTTGTTGTCCTGTTCCTTGACACCATCAAAGGCCGAGTCCCCTAGGCTAGGCCCAGTTCAATGCTGGAGGTAGTTCTTGTTCTGCTAACTGGGGCATTTTGAGCAGGTTAGTTGCCCTATCCAAGGCCTAGTTCTTGTCTGTAAATGAGACTACTACTCACCAGGGGCTGCTACAGGGCTGAAATCAAATGACGCTGAGCTCAATTAATTCCATTCCTTCTTGCTGCCTCTTCCCTGGGACTGCTGCTAGGCTGCCCTTCCAACACAGCACCTGGGAGACCACGGCCATCAATAACGGCCCACTTGTGAGCTGAGACATCTCTTTGCCGCAGAAGGGGCCGGAGGGGCATTTTTCAGATGCGGCTGCTTTCCACGGAAACAGGCAGGCAATGTGAGACCCTTGTTCTTCCTCTCTTTCTCCACGACAGCCAGACAACTCCAGACATTCAGCTTGTTTTTCTTCTGGCATGAGCTGGCTTTTCACGCCATAACATTTTTTTTTAAGTGACAATAACTCCTAGGTAAAAGGACAATATAACCAAGGCATAATAAAATGCAGACGGGGCGTGTGTACGTGTGTGTGTGTGTATGTGTGTGTGTGTGTGTGTGTGTGTGTGTGTGTGTGTATGTATGTGTGTACGTGTGTGTGTGTGTGTGTGTGTGTGTGTGTGTGTGTGTATGTGTGTGTGTGTGTGTGTGTGTGTGTGTGTGTGTGTGTGCACGTAGGTGTTGGGAGGTGGCTGGAGAATCGCAGGCTTGGTCTCCCTGGTGGTGCACCTTGGGCTAATGAGGAAGGGGACCCCAGTCAGTCATCCTCTGGGTGGGCTGATACATGAACAGGAGGTAGCTCTGTCCTGTGACCGCTGGCACAGTGCCTCGGAACTGATTGCATATTGGGATTGCCTAGGAAACCATAGAAGAACCCAGTGCCTGCATTTCTGCAGGTCATTTCAATCAGAAACCCTGAAATACAGCTGAACACCATACATTTAGTTCCCCAGGTCATTCTATACACTTCTAGGGTTACACCTTGCTTGTCTGGGTGCAAAATAGGAAAATTTAGCTTCCTGAAAATGGACAACTATGTGTGCCCTGTCCCCTTTTCAGGACTTGGCTCCTTATATCCACTGTATCACATCCTGAGATTCTGGCCAGGGGAACATAGAGTGCTGTGGGATGTCTTTCTGTGCGCTGTGAATATGTGTTGTTCCCATTGGTTAATAAATTAAGCTGCTTTGGCCTATGGTAAGGCAGGACAAGAGCCAGGCAGAAAATTCAAATGGAGATACAGAGAGGAGAAGGGCGGAGTCGGGGAGACTCAAGCCCACCCAAGGAGAGACATGTCACCAGATCAGTAAGGGCACAGCCACGGGCCACACGGCAAAACGTACATTAATAGGAATGGGTTGAGTTATAAGAGCTAGCTAGCAAGAAGCCTGAGCCATAGGCCAAACAATTAATAATTTAATATTAAGCCTCAGAGTGATTATTTTATAAGCGGCTGTAGGACCTTGAGTGGGAGAGATTCTCCCAGACCGTGGAGCCGGGCAGGACCGGAGAAACTTCCGGCTACGATGGAGCTTCCAGTCAGGCCCGTATGTTGGGTTGCAGATGACCTATGTTACAGATGGATTTGTGTGTCACCTAGATTCACGTTAGACTGGGAGTGTACTTGGAGGCGCAGTCTTTAAATGGGAGGTTAAGTTAAGATAAAGGCATTCATGTGGGACCTGACCCAATCTGCTTGTTGGCCTTAGAAGAGGCCATGAAGACACAGAGAGACACAGGATGGACCCATAGGTGAGAAGTCACTGGCCTATAAGCCTAGCACAGAAGCCCAATGTTGATCTTAGAGGCCCAGCCTCTCAAACTGTTTCTTTAAATAAGTATTCATTTTAGTTTTTTTTTTATTTGAGAGCTTTAAAAAAGACTTTTTAAAAACATTATGTGTATGTGTGTGTGTGTGTGTGTGTGTGTGTGTTTGCCTACTTATATGTACATGCACCACATGCATGTCTCACTCTTGAGGAGACTAGAAGAGTGCATTGGATACTCTGGAACTGGAGTTATAACATGTAGGTGCTGGAAACCAAGCCTGAGTCCTGTGGAAGAGCAGCCAGTGTTCTTTTTTGTTGTTGTTGTTGTTTCTTGTTTTGTTGTTGTTGTTATTGTTTGTTGTTTGTTTTTTCAAGACAGGGTTTCTCTACATAGCCCTGGCTGTCCTGGAACTCACTCTGTAGATCAGGCTGACCTGAAACTCAGAGATCCACCTGCCTCTGCCTCCCGAGTGCTGGGACTAAAGACTCCTTCAACCGTGTGGATCCAGATATCAAACTCAGGTCATCATCAGGCTTGGTGGCAAGTGCCTCTACCCACTGAACCATCCTGTCTTTCCTGGGATACATTTTTAATGCAGTGAAGTTAGCCTTCCTGGAAGTCCACAATCTTCAGAGAGAAGAGGGTACCAGGGAGCCTGGGCCTCAGCAGGCTTGGGGATGATTAGCCCAAGTCACAAGCACAGAGTGGGAGAAAGGGCCGCCATGCAGCCTTTGGATTATTAAGAGATCTGATGCTAGAATCTCCAGGGCAAGGAAAAAAAAAAATCAATGACCCAGGAAAAATGACACCAGCTGACGGCCTCAGGCAGTAGCCTGGGAAAGAGCTGCAAAGGGGGAGACATTAAGTAATGTTTTGAAACTGCAGGAAAGTTCTGCACTGTATGACTCTGACGGGGCCCTCCGATGGGGGCCCACAGCATTCTGGGGCTTTCTTTCACATGGACACATTCTCTGTTCTTCTTCGCAAGGGGGGAGGGTAATGGGGGGGGCCCCTGAACTCCCTCTCTCCTCCACACCTTTTTGATGTTTCTCTGATTTAGAAAACAAGTGTCTGTATTGTCAAACACGCTCCCTAGCTCGGGGCTATTGTGGTATGGCTCCGCAGGGGAGAGCCCACTGTTTCTGTTCCCCTCCTACACACTTGCCAAACTCATAAAAGGGAACAGGCCTGCCTATCCCCAGGGAAGCAGGCAGTACCCTTTGAGGCCACAGGAAATCAATCAGTGAGGCCAACACACTCAACTGGACACTCAAACTGTCCATTTGGGAGCTTAGGGTTTTCCCTCTGTTACGGCTGGAGGGTTGGCTTCAGTTTAAAGCTGAACGGGCCATCGTCGGAAGACTTCACCTCTCTTTCCCTCTGAGACCTTTTGGAGGTTTCCCCATCCCACATTATACAGAACTCGGGTTTAATGGAGGTTTCCCCATCCCACATTATACAGAACTCGGGTTTAATGGAGGTTTCCCCATCCCACATTATACAGAACTCGGGTTTAAACCTGAGAGTGCCTATGGCTTGGGAAGAGAGTTCCATGTGCTTCCTTACAGTCCGTAGACAGCAAAGAGGGAAGGTGAGGTGACCAGACAATGCCACCACCTGCTGCTGACTCTGAGTTAGAGACTCCCGCATCTCCTGGGAAACAGTGGGGGGCGGGGGGGGGGAGCCGTTCATCCATCTCAGGACTTAGGGACCTCCGGACAAGCACCTGCTTCTCACAGGATGGCGCCTCCCTGTTTACAGCTTAGATCTACTGTGTGCCTTACTATGCACAGTTCATCTCCAGACTTGTGTGACATCCTGCACGCTGTCAGGACTGCGACCGCTTCCCTCCAGAAACAAACTCAGAAAGTCTGTCATCTGGGGGATGGAGGAGAGTTCCATTGCAATTTGCCTAAAGCATTATTTGTTCAATTGCAAATGATGTCACTAAAGTGGGGGTGGGGGGTTCAGCTTTTAATTCTTTCCCTACAATAATCAGGGCAAGACGGTGGCTAAAAAAACAAACTCAGAGCTGCTCACTCTAGCTTAAATCAGCAAATGCAGAATGTTTCTGGAAGCCAAGAAAGTTCTGTTACAGAAAAAGAAAAAAGTCAATAGTGCTTGAAAAAAAAAAAAAAAAAAAAAAAACCGATGCATTTCCCCAGCACATTGACCAGAGTTTTGATTCTCTGCGGCTTGTTTTTAAGGGCCCTGGTGTGCTTGCCAAACAGGCATATCTTGGCTTCCTTGTCCAGGCAGGAACACTGCCTTGATATTAAATATTCTAGGCAAAGAACCTCTGAGCTAAGGGCTCTCAGCTAACAATGAATGACATTCTCTGTAAGCAAACCAGAAACCCAACTCAAGTCTGGTCTTCCCGTTTCTTTGCCTGGGAGTCTGTCGTGCACGCAGAACAGAAGGGTGACTCTGTTTACCACAATCACACTGAAGAACAAAGGGAAAAAAAAACATAGCAAGGGGCTTGTTCCTGTCTGTGCTGAGCCTAAGCTGGGCAGAAGGTCCCGGGATAAAGGAGAGTGAGAGGCACAGAGGTGATGCGTTCTGAGAGTGATGGAGAAAGCTGCTGAGCCTATGGAGACTCAGGGCTGTTAACAGCTGTGGACATTTGTTACCTTCTAAAAACCTCACTACACACCTTGCTAAGATCTTTTGCCAGAGGTTGGGGTAGGAGTTCCCCGAAGATCTTTGATTTGGTAGGAGGAGGTCAGCGTGTGTGTGTGTGTGTGTGTGTGTGTGTGTGTGTGTGTGTGTGTGGTGGGTGCTGGCACCTTTTGCTATAAAGTCATGCCTCTGCGTATTCTCTGGTGTCAGCTCCTATGAGTCTCTCAAGGCATCTCCACCAGACCTCCAGTCTTCCTAGGCTCCCTCCCTAGGGACTGGCTTGGACTTTAGGTCCAGTGTGCCCTGGGCTAGTCTCCTTACATGGGTACCCTGGAGTCTGGCTGGACGCACCCTTATCGTGTGGGTGGCCAGCCAAGCGCAACTGTTCGTCCAGAACACGGTTATCTCCCAGAGCTGGGCGTGGTACCGGGCTCAGTTTAGGGATCCTCTAGTGAACACATGAAGGTCAGGGCTGTGCGGCTAACGTCCAGGAAACTAACAAAGGTCAAGAGCACCGCGAAAAACCCGAAATATCTTACAGGTCCATCGTTAGGAAGAGACGACTCCCTTGATACCATCACCTAAACTCACACCAGGCAAGAAAACTTCTTTACGGGTCCACTTGAACTTTAATCCATCCAGGTCGTGCCCCCTACAGAGGCGGCCCCTGCCTACTTCTCACCTGGGTAACCGACGGGAACGCGGGCTCATGGCAAGCAAGAGAGCTCTTACCGGAGAAATCGGTGAGCGCGGAGGTCTCTTTGGAGCACACCAGGACCGTGCAGTAGAAGAGGCTCAGGAGCTGCCCGGAGGCTCTACCTGCCTGCGGAGGCCGGGATTCTGCGCAGGTTGGGGCGCAGGCGGCGGGCGCGGGTGTCCCGGCAGGAGCATGATGCGCAGCGCGGCAGGGCGCGGGCGCTGGCACTGGGATCGCAGGCAGGAGGACCGAGTCACATGGCGAGGAGAGTAGGTGGCCAGCGGCTCCGCGGCCCCCAGCCCGCCTCCGGGTCCAGGCTGCTCGAGCTTCTTAGGCGGTCGCCTCCGGGTCCAAGATCCCTAGCCAAAGGGGAGGGGGCGGAGACCCGGGGCGGGGCAAGGAGCCCGGGGAGGCCGCCGCGCAGTTGATCCTGAAGAAATCGCCTAGGCTCCGCGCGCTCTAGGGAACCGAGGGGGTGTCACCTCGTGCCCGGGAGGGTTGCGGAGGCGGATCGGGGGCGCGGAGCCCCTAGCGGAGAGTGTCCCGGCTGCGATCCCGGTGCTGCGCAACTTGAGCGCTTTCCACGCCCGGGTCTCTAGGCGGGGTGATGACCCAGGCGCTGCTGGCCCAGCCTGCACTGGCCGGGCGCCAACCTCACCCAGGCCGGTGGAGCAGCGCGGCCGGTGCCGTCCGTGACGCACTTTAGAGCCAGCGCCGCGCGTGCAGCCCTGGCCAGCGGGGAGCGGGGACCGTGGGAAGATGGGGGTCCCGGAAATAGAGGCATTGCTATTCCTGCCACCTTTAGCCCTTGAAGTACAGCCACCAAGCACGCAGTGCGTCCCATTACACAGAATGGGAGACTGGGTCTCCACCCCCTACCCACCATCCCGAGATCTGCCTAGGTTCTTGTAAGTCTGGACCTGAGCGAGCTGAGGGTCTCAAACAGGTCCCTAGGCTCCGGGCCCGGTTCTTTTTGTCGGAGTGGAGCTTCCTGTGGGTACTAGTTGACAGCAGCCCTCGGGGATCAGAGGCTGGGCTGGAATAAACAGCCGCTGCGCGCTTATAATTGAGCTTTGTTTTAAAATGGGCCACGGCATCTATATGACCCCCTTGACTAAGCGCGGTGTCCACACATTTGGACTCCCGTGGACCAAGAGATCGGTGACCACACTGGGGACGAAGCGTGGGAGTTCAGAGCTGCGGCCCAGGGGCAAGGTACTCGGGTTCCAAAGACCCCAGACCTAGGGACAGCGCAGGCGTCCAGGCCCTGCGGCGCCGGCGGGAAGGAGGAGGGCCCAGCGGGCCGGCGCTGGGCACAAAGTGTTCCCCATCCACAGCCGGCAGGGCTTGCCAAGTTCACCCAGCGCCTGACGCGGAAACGTAGATAACGAGCCCCAAGGGCGGGGCCAGGCTTCCAGCTCCGCCCGACTCCCTGAGCAGAGCAGTGAGTGTTGAGGCCAGGCAAGCAGAGCACGCGGACGCTCTGCCTCCCTGTGGCGCTGTCTCAGAGGTGGACCACTAAAAATCCAAGGAAGAGGACAGCCACACATCCTGCCGGGGCTAGGTCGACCAAATTGGGATCCGAGGATGGAAAGAGAGTGCTAACTGTCAGTGTTTGTATAGAGGGAGCCGGTGTGCGAAGCTGAACTTCAAAACAAAACAAAACATTATTATGTTAAAACAAAAAGCACATCCTTGTGCTGGAGAGATGGCTGAGCGGTTAAGAGAGCATGCTGCTCTTACAGAAGACCGAAGTTCGGATCTCAGCAGCCTGTGCTGGGAGCTCGCAACCACCCCGGAATCTCTCTGCTCCAGGGGACACCAAGCCCTAGTCTGGCCTCCACAGGCACCCTCACACATGGGACACACACACACACACACACACACACACACACACACACACACACAAATAAATCTTTTTGTAAAAAGCCTCAATCATCGTGGGACGTTAAGTTCAACATGAACATCTTACATTGGGGAAACTGAGGCTGGGAGAGTAGGTAAGAGTTGCTCAACTCATAGAGACCACTAGGGAAAAAAAGAGTGCTCAAACTTCGAATCCCTCCTGTACTTCCGTCTTATCCCCTCATCTAGGTATGGATTGGCTACCGGCGGGCGCCAGGTTCTTTGGCAGGGCATGAAGATGCTGGCACAGGAAGGAGCACCACGCTCCCTGAGGGATGATGCTGGGGGGCTGTAGTGGTTTCCAGACGTCACCGACACCGTGACTGGGTCCCCATGCTTCCATATTGTCAGCTTGTGATAAGGTCATAGAGGAGAGGTGCGTGAAACAGTCTGAGACACACAGGAGGCGCTCAGTCCGTAGGAGTCACCACTGTGGCAGGGACGACAAGACAGGGGACCCGGGTTTGTGGACATTAGGGAGATTTTCTATGATAAGATAGATGGAAAAGATAGGAAGGGTTGACTATTAAAAGCTAGCAAGACCTAGGGATTTGGAGGTGTGTGAACATTTTAGAAAGAGGAACCCGCGCCAGAGGGATGGCTCAGTGGTTAAGAGCACAGACTATTATTATTTTTGCAGGGGACCCGAGTTCGATTCCTGACACCTACATCTGGCAGTTCACAACCGCCTATAACTCCAGAGAATCCAACATCCCTCTGTCTGTCTCACTCATACACATGTACACATAAATAAATAATAATAAAATATTAAAGGGAGAAAGAGGGACCTGAAGGTTAAAATCTGAAAGGAGCATGGCTCCGGAGCAGGATGGGAAGTCTAGGGCATCTAGAGCAGAGGAAGGGGGTATGAAACTTTGGAGACTCTGGCAGGCCCCAGCCCAGGTTCTAAAGGCCTGGCTCAGCATTAGAGTGTCTGTCTGAATCCCTTGCTTAATGGGTATGTATGTGGGGTACACATGTGTGCACACATGAGGAAGCCAGAGGACAGTTTGGGGGGTCACTCCTCAGGTACCATCCACTTGTTTTTCTTTTTTCTTTTTTTTTTTTTTTTTTGTTTTTCAAGACAGGGTTTCTCTGGTAGCTTTGCGCTTTCTGGAGCTCACTTGGTAGCCAGGCTGGTCTCGAACTACAGAGATCGCCTGGCTTGCTCCGAGTGCTGGATTAAAGCGTGCGCCACACGCCGCTTGTTTTTCTTTTTGAGACAGGGCCTCTCACTGGCCTAGAAGTCCCCAAGAAGGCTAAGCTGGCTGGTCAGTAAGTGCCTGGATCTACTTGTCTTTATCTCCCTGCTAGGACTGCATGCTATCTACCTTGCCATTTTTTTTTAATCACGTCGTTTCTGGGCGTCAACTCAGATGCTTTATGGACAGAATCATTTTCTCAGACCTCAAGGGGCATCTTTATGTCAAACTGGCAAAGGGTTATGAATGAAGAGGTGGTGTGAGCTGGCATATGTTGGTAGAAATGTTTTACCAACATAAGGATAAGGCTGAGAGGTTAGCTCAGTGGCATTTGCTTAGACTGTTCAAGTCCCTAGGTTTGATCCCCAACACTGCGGGGTCAAAAAGATTCCTGAGGCAACTGGGCACAAATAAACTGGAAGCGTCCACAGCTGGTCCAGCTGGATGTGGTGGGGCACACCTGCAATCCCAGCACTTAGGAGGCTGAGGCAGGAGGATTGCATGTTTGAGTCAACTTAAGTACACAGCGATATCATGTCTCAGATAAAAGGGGGAGAGGGGACTGGAGAGTACACAGCCCAGAGAATCAAAATCAGTGACTGAAATAGATCCTTGCACACCAGTATTCATTACGTGGAGTCGCCAGAAGATGGAAGCGATCCATGCGCCCACCAATGGATGAAGGGATAAACAAAATGCAGAGTATTATTTGGCAATAAAAAGGAGAGATGTTCTGGTACGTGCCGCAACATGGATGAACCCTGAAGACATTGTGCTAAGAGAAGTTAACCAGACAAATGGAATATGAGCCGACTTACAGGAGGATTTTGGTCAGCAGTGTCACAGGGCAGAATGCGGACTGGAGGGGAAGCTGAGGGAGGCGGGTCAGGAGTTATTGCTTAATGAGCTTCTGTTGGGGGTGATTTTTTTTTTTAAAGTTCTGGAATGTGTGGTAACAACATAATTACAGGCACCGAGTTGTACAATTGAAAACAGTTAAAACGGGAAAAAAAAATTATTATATAAATGCATCATAGCTTTAAAAACTTAATAATGTAATATGCCTTAAGCCATTGGGTTATACATTTTGAACAAGTGAGTTCATAGTATGTGAAATATCTCTCAATGGAGCTGTTTTTAAGATCTCACAGTAGCAGTGGTTCTAGAGAGTCACGAGGACAGCCCAGAGAGCCCAGAGGGAGGAGAGCAGCAGAAGAATGGAGAAGATTGTGTGTGTGTGTGTGTGTGTGGAGAGGTGTGCTCACGTGTGTGTGTGTGTGTGTGTGTGTGTGTGTGTGTGTGTGTGCATTCATGTGGAGGCCAGAGGTCAACCTTGAATATTGTCCCTCAGGTACCATCCACATTTTTATGTTTTTGAGACGAGGTCTCACATTAGCCTGGAGCTCATGATTCAGCTCGCCTGGCTGCCCGTGAGCCCCATGAGCCCCAGGGAGGGGACCCTCCTGTCTTCATCCTCCACTGCTGGGATGGAACCCGGGTCTTCACACCTCCACGGCAAACACTTTATCAACTGAACTGTCTCCCCAGCCCTGGAGAGATTTTCACAAGGATGGATAATATGTGGCGGGAACGGGCGGTTGAGGCGGGGGAAAGAGGCGACAGAAGGTGACTCCTGTCTTCCTCTGCATTACCCCTTAGCCATTTCTGTCAAAATGGAGGATTTCATTCCTAACTTGCTTCCTTTAAGAATTGTTCAGGAGGCTGGAGACATGGCTCAGCAGCTAACAGCATGTACCGCTCTTGCGGAGGGCCAGAGTCTGGTTCACAGCACCCATGTCCGGTAGCTTACAACCGCCAATTCCTCCAACTCCAAGGCGTCTGACATCCTCTTCTGGGCTCTGTGAGCACCTGCACCCCCACACAGGAACAAACACATACACAGAATTTGTTTTAAAAATAAAACATATCTAATATTAAATTCACGTACTTATTTAATGAGTATGACCGCATAGGTAAAATAAATAAAAAATGTCTATGTCTACCAAATAAATAAATAAATAAATAAAAAATAAAACATATCTTTAGAGAAAATGTTTTTAACTTGCAGAAAATTAATTTTTTTATTTGTTTGTATGTGTGCACATGTGTCATGCTTCCATATGGAAGTCAGAGAACAACCTGAGTACCATGTGAGTCCTGACAACTGAGCTTTTAGCCTCTAAGCCATCTCTCTGGTGGACGTCTGCAAAGGGTAGCCCCTGGCAGGCCCCAAAGGCACCAGCATTCAGCGGCTCTTCACCGGATAGGGGGCCGGCCAGTCTTCTGTCTTCACATGTGTGGTTCCCAAAATGAGCCAAAAGGCACCCGTGAGGTGAGTCCCGATTGTCTGTCTGTGGCTCTGCTCTCTGCTCCGTTCCCCGAGAGTGGCCCGTGAGTGACCGCCTTGGAAGAAGGGGCCGCAGTCTGAGCCAGCACAGGACTCTCCCTTCTCTTAAGCTCCCTGGACACCCAGGCTAGCCCTTGCAAGAAAATTAAGCTCATCCATCTTCCTCCATACCTCCCCCACCCCCACCCAGTACCTTTGTACTTCTAACCAAAAGGAAATTCTACCTCGTCCCATTTCCTTACCGCCGGACATTAGGGAATCAAACATCTCAAATGTGGCACTCCATCAAAGGCCTGCGGAGAGGGCTGCGTGGTTCAAACACGGGGGGACCTTGTAGATCTTTGTAAAGTCAATCTCAGCCACAGGGAAGATCGTTTCCCACCAACAAAGTCGGTGGTTTGAACGTGGAATGTCTCCCATTGACTCACTATGAACGTGGTCCCCAATAGGTGGCGCTGTTTGAGGGGGTTATACAGGAAGTGCGGCCTTGCTGGAGGAAGTGTGTCACCTCATGGGACAAGGGCTTGGAGAGCTTATGGTCGTGTCCCACTTCTGGTTTTCTCTCTCTGCTCTGCCCATGTGGTTGAAGATGTGACTCCTCAGCTTCCTGCTCTGGCTGCCTGCTGTCATGGCTCCCCCACTGTTTTGGACTCTCCCTTTGGAGGTATAAGCCAAATAAACTCCTTGGTAAGTCACTTGGTTACCAAAAAAAAAAAAAAAAAAAAAAAGAGGAAGAAGGAAGGAAGGAAGGAAGGAAGGAAGGAAGGAAGGAAGGAAGGAAGGAAGGAAGGAAAGAAGGAAGGAAGGAAGGAAGGAAATAGTTAAGGCACACACATGTGCCCTTCACTCTTTCTTCTATAATAGAATTTGCAAGCTAAGAAGTGGCTACAACCACTTGATTATCCAGCCAGATTCTAGACACTGGAATTCATATCAATTCAGTCTGAAAAGCAGGAGATGTATCTCAATGGTATGGCACCGCCTAGCATGCACACGGACCTACGTTCAATCCTAGGGTTGGAGAGAAGAAAAAAGAGTGAGTTCAGTCTGATAAAAGTGAGCCAAATGATAAATTGTTCCCAACCCTTTGAGAATCATGGTAACTAATAAAAGATATCAATTATCTATCCGTTATAAAATGATAGAGACATTGAGGCTACAAGCTCGCCCAGAGCGAGGAGCTGACGGAAGCCCTTGTACTGAGAGGCACAGTCATTAGGAATAGATGCCAACATAACAAACAGCACCCCTCTGTACACCATGTGCTATTGGACAAGCTCACCTCACCCTGAATGAGTTTGAGATGCTCCTTATATCCAGGACATTCATCTTTTGGGGGAGAGGCACCCCAGGGGACATTATAAATTGCCTGTCTCTCTTCCTTTTCTTTTTCCTTTTAAAACAACCTCTGTGCATTCTGCTAGCTCTAAGTTGCAGCCCTGTTTCTCTTCTCCCTAGAGATCTTGGCTGCTCACCTCCACACATATCTAAGTGTGTTTCAGAAGATGTTTGAGGGCTTTGAACATAAATTTCAGGTCTCATCAGGTCTTTTCACCTGAGCTATCAAGGTAAGACTTCAGGTTTCCAATAAAGATGGACTGTGGCTGTTCTGAGAAGACATAAGGAGCCATTTCTCAGCCTCAAAGAAACCAACCTTTCAGCTCAGGCGAGGGAGGCCATACCCTCCAGGCCTAAAAGGACTTATTTTTAGAAAGCAACAAATAGTGGTTTGTTTTAGAGCTGTACCACAGAGCCACATCAGTAGCAGAGAGCCTGACTGGGGGGGGCGACAGACGCTAGAATGTACTAGAAAATGTGTGTAGGCAACGTTTAACCCGAAAGTCTACTGAAGGAGGTCTTAAAGAACATGTGTATTGGGGCTAGAGAGGTAGATCAGCAGTTAAGAGCACTTTGGCTGGTTTTTTCCAGAGGACCTGGGTTCAATTCCCAGCGTTCACACAACAACTCATAAATGTCTCTAATCCCACTCCCAAGGGATCTGATCTTCTGACCTCCCCAGGCACCAGAGTGCACCTAGTGCATGGACATACATGCAGAAAACCCCACATACATGTAAAATGGAGAAAAAGGAAGAGCAAGCATGCAGTGCCTGACTGACACCTGTACCTATGGTCTGTCGAGAGCCAAATGCACGGGGGTCCAGAAGTACAGCATCCACTGATACTCAAGTAGCCATTCTGGAGACCTTCGGTGTAATTCCAGCTCTGCTGAGAGACAACCCCAGCGACGGTTGTCCGACCCCACTGCACCTCATATTTTTAAATTCACAACGTGACAAGTCTATTTGAGGCTGAGGTTGTAGTTCAGCTGATATATAGTTCATGCCTACCTATGTGTGGATTCAATACCCAGCACTGCATAAAAAATCGGGAGTGGTTGTGTGTGTGTCTCTAATCCCAGCCGCTGGGGTGGTGTGTGTGGTGGTGTGTGTGTGTGTGTGTGTGAACGAACATAGGAACTACAGAAGTTCAAGGTCATCCTCAGCTGCAAAGTGTCTGAGGCCAGCCTGGACTACAACAGACCCATTTTTTAAAAAAATGTAAAAATCCATTTTGTGGAGATGGAGAGATAGCTCAATAGTAAAGAATTTAGACTGTTCTTGCAGAGGATCCACGTTCAGTTCCCGGCACCCACATCAGGAGGTTCATGACCACCTGTAACTACAGCTTCAGGGGATCCAACACCCTTGGATGTGAGTACAGGCCCCTGAACTCACATGTACACATTCCCACATACAGATATGCACATATTAAGTTAAAACATGGCTTTCAAGGTTTAGGGGCTGGAAAGATGGCTCAGTGGTTAAAGCTCTTGCTGCTCTTGGACCCAGGTTGGTTTCCCAGCATCCACATGGTGCCTCATGACTTTCTGTAACTCCATTTTCAGGGCATCCAGCACTTTCTTCTGGCCTCTGAGTACACCAGGCACACACATGGTGTACATCCATACATTCAGGGAAACACATGAAATAAAAATAAATTTGTCTTAAAAAAAAAAGAAAGATACAATATGGTTTTTTTGTTTGTTTGTTTGTTTTTTAGGTTTTTTGGTGGGGGGGACTTCAAAAGCTAAAGTCACATTCAATTAGCATATCCAGAGAAGCCAGGGTCTAAAAGCTCAGACATATCACTGAAGTCTTGGTGACAGGGATGCTGCTGTGGAGAGGAGGAGCGTGCCTGGCCTGGGAAGATGACGGGAGAGAAAGGAAGGAGTGATTCAGAACGGGAATTGAGAAATGGGGTCAGACAGAGTTCCTGGATAATGAACCAGAAGACAACAAAGTCCCGGTGCCAGCAGAGAACCAGGGCTGTCGCTGCACAGAGGAGCTGCCTGGAAGCTGATTCCATAATGGCCTAAGTAGGAAAATCTTCATCTGATCCCAAAACTTTGTGGATGTGGCTCAGTTGGTAGAGGTAGGAAGGTCTGGGTTCAGTTCAGAGCACCCCACAAACACAGGTTCAGGAGGCCCTGCACCCTCAGCTGTTGGGAGGCAGAAGCAGGAGGATCAGGAGTTCAAGGTCATCCTTGGGGCTACCCAGCGAGTTTGAGGCCAGCCTTGGATGCTGGAGACCCCATCTTAAAGATAAAAAGTAATCCTAGGGGTTCACATTAAAACTAAATATCATTGTACACTCAATAAACAGTAAGTCTCTAGAAAGATGGTGCTCCTCCGCATGGCTCCTCGCATACAAAGCCCCTTCAGCTGGCTCCTTGAGCTCTGAACTCTTTCACAGCTCACAGCACAGGGACCAGGCTTGACAGAGCTGGCATTTGAAACTCTGTTCATTGGCCCCAGAGCCCACACATTAACCACCACTCCCTATGAAGCTGGCATGTAGGGCAGGGGTCTGGGTGATAAGAATCAGGGCTGCAGCTCCGGCTGTGAAAGGAGCTTACTTACTTCCATCATCTTTGCTTTCCAGCCTCAGAGAACTTGTCCCTGGTCTCTAAGCAGAAGTTGGGAGAAGGGTGTAAAGAGGACCATAGAGGTCTCTGAAGGCCTAGATAGGACTCAAGTTGGCTCAGTGTCTTACTTACTGTTTTATTGCTGTGAAGAGACACCATGACCAAGGCAATTTATAAAAGAAAGCATTTAATTGAGGGCTTGCTTACCGTTTCAGAGGGTGAACCCATGATCATTATGGTGGGAAGTGTGGCCACAGGCTGGCAGGCAGGCATGGTGCAGGGGCAGTAGCTGAGAGCTCACATCTGATCCACAAGTTGGAGGAAGAGAGAGGGCAGGACTGGGCCTAGGTGAACTTTTAAAACCTCAAACCCACCCCACCAGTGACACACCTCCTCCAACAAGGGCACACCTCCCAGTCCTTCTTAAACAGTTCCACCAATGCAGACCAAGCATTTAAACATATGAATCTTTCGTTCAGGGGCCCTTCAAGCAGCACACCTACCGTTACAGAGTCTCTTGCAGTAAGTAGCCTCAGGGCTTCCCTTGAATCCTGACACTTTCTACCTTTTGGTGGAGAAGGGAGATGGGTGTCTGCTCCCTCCAGGATCAAGTCCTGCTCTCCCCGAGAAATAGACTTCACCACCCTGAATACCTGAGAATGACCACACCTAGAGAGTCCCATGAATTAGAGTCAAACTGTTCACCATACTCCATGAACCCTCAAAAGCTTCCTCGGGTATTCGTTTACCAAGAAGATATGATTCACATATAAACCAATGGATAGCATATGCAGGAATTAACAAAAATACACATTTTCTACAACTTGTGTGTATTCGTATGGGGGTATGTACCTATGAGAGCAGGTGCCTGTAGGGGTCAGAGGTATCAGATCTCCCTGGAACTGGAGCTCCAGGCGGTTGTGAGCCAACTGATGGCGTACATTGAGAACTGAACTCTGGTCATCTGCAAGAGCTGTGTGTACTCTCAATTGCCGAATCATGCCTCTGGCCACAACGGATATTTCTAATGTCGGTTTAGTGACATTAGCTACACTGCCATGTAAAACCATCGCTACCGTCCGTCTCCAGAGCTCTGTTCATCATGCAGGATGGAACTCCAGCCCACTGAACAGTAACTTTCCTCTCCCGTCTCCTAGCCTGAGGAGGCCATCACCACCCCACTCTGTGACTATGTATTGACCAACCCTAGCAGCCTCATGTAAACAGAATCATACAGGATTTGCCTGTTCGTGATCCCCTCATTTCTCTGTTCATCCCTGTTAGAAGGCAAGTCAGGATTTCATTCCTTCTCACGGGTGAACTAGATGCATAGTGCTGCTGATGATAGTCACAGGGTATGACCACATTAATAAGGCAGCGACGGTGCTGATGATAGTCACAGGGTATGACCACATTAACAAGGCAGCGACCGGTTCTTTTTTTGAGAGTACACCATGTCAATTTATTGGCAGAGTCAATTTATCAACAGGGGTAGTTTTGTCCCCAGGAGGTGAGGTTGATTTCAATCCGCTGTAACAGGTACCCACATGTCTTCACCTTGACAATGTGGCAGTTCATGTTTCAGTCAGGGCCGGCTGCTCCTTCTTCACTTTCAGGATCTTTACGCTGCTGCCAGAAGTCTTTGAACTCGGTCTTCAGGACATCCCTCACTGCTTTCGCACAGATCTGGGAGAACCGGATGTAGCTGAGCCCAGCCTGCCCTGCCAGTAAGCCACCATGGTGTCGCGAGCGGGGCGTGTCAGGCAGAACCGATGGGTTGCTTCAGAGATGCCTCAGCTGGGATGGGCTGCAGCCAGTGGCTGGTTCTTAAAAAGATAAAAAATGAAGAATAAAGGTAATCACACACTGCACATGCCAATCCAGTGGGTTTGCTCTTGGTGAGCAGTGGTAAAAGCCTTCAGCCAAGGTCTGGAAAAGGTGAAGGAGAGGCTGGGAGGCTCAGGCCTGGTGTCTGTCCAGGTGGGATGCAGCGTATGGAGATGCCTGGCTTTGGGGCAGGTCCTGCACACTCATCAGGGAAGCGAATGCTGCACTGAACCACAAGTGGAGCTCTCTGTAGGTGGGAAGCTTAATCTCTGTCTTAAAAATGTTTACAGTGGCCCATGAGTTTAAAAACATACACTATGGCAAAATATACAACGTAAAATTACCCATCCTGTGTCTTCGACGTGCATACCTCACCAAGATCATGCACACTGAGCATCTGAGCTACTGTCTACCTCCACAGCCCTTCATCATCCCAAATCTATAGTGTGGGACAGAAAAAAAAAAACAATACTTTTATTTAAAACAGGTTGATTATAAATGCGATCTCTTTCTAAAACAGAAAAGGGGATATGATATAGATATATAGGATATAGAGATGATAAGATAAAAGGGTAGATTAATGAACCTACTTTTAAAGAACAACAAGTTGTTTAAAATGTTTTACATTGGTATAGATTTTAGTTTACTGATACAAACTTAAAGTTAATTTTGTTATACTGTATATATTTCTATTCTTGTTTGAGGTATTATGTTTATATAACTCATTTAAAATTGTAATGGATAATTAAGAAATAGATTAATAATTAGTCATCTATGATAATCATTTATAGCCATGTTAGTTAAGTCTTCTAGGTATACATAGATATATTTCAGATAATAGGTAGTCTTCAAACACTTCAAAGACCTACAGAATATGGCATTTAAAATGTTTTAAAAATTTAGACACTTCTGGACAGTGAGACATGTCTGCTCCTGGCAGCACTGGATTTACTTTGGAAAGGAGGATGGCCATTGAAGACACTCCATATGGAGTTTATCTTCACCTTGGCAAAGACAGCCATTCAGGCAAGAAACTGTTCTTGCCTGGACTGCTTGATCGACTGGACATGCAAGACCCATGGAAGGAAGACCACTGAACTTTACTTGACAAGATGGTCCTTCAGGTTCCTGCTTCGCAGAGAAAACTGCCAGACATTCTACAGGACACTGAAAAAAATGACGGAGAGACTCTAGCCCTGTTAACTGAAGACAGATGCCCCAACTTTACAAAGGAACATTAGGTGACTGTCCAGGCTGTCAGCTGTCTCTGCCTACCCTGCAAGACCCCGAAAGTTGCTTACATCCTTCTCCCATTTCTCAGGTAATATTATATCCTTCTAGGGTCTTTGATGTAGTTGAAGACTAGATAGTTGTAATTTCCTCAGTTATGATAAGAGATAAGTTAGATATAAAACCTTAAACTCACAAATATAAGATAGATAGGACATCTTCTTTAATATTGTAACTGTAATTCTTGCTTGATAATTGTTTTGTTATATGTGATTTTACTATGTTAAAGTTAAAACCTTTTTAAAAAAAGAAAAGGGGAAGTGCTGTGGATATCGCTCTATATAAATAAAACACTGATTGGCCAGTGACCAGATAGGAAGTATAGGCGGGACAAGGAGAGAGGAGAATTGGGAGAACAGGAAGAAGGAGAAAGAGACACTGCCAGCCACCGGCAGGACAAGCAGCATGTAAAGATGCCGGTAAACCACGAGCCACTTGGCAAGGTATAGATTTATAGAAATTGGTTAATTTAAGATATAAGAACAGTTAGCAAGAAGCCTGCCATGGCCATACAGTTTATAAGTAATATAAGCGTCTGAGTGATTATTTTATTTTATTTTATTTATTTTTTTTTATTTTATTTTTTTTGGTTTTTCCAAGACAGGGTTTCTCTGTGTAGCTTTGTGCCTTTCCTGGAACTCACTTGGTAGCCCAGGCTGGCCTCAAACTCACAGAGATCCACCTGCCTCTGCCTCCCAAGTGCTGGGATTAAAGGCATGCGCCACCACCGCCCGGCTCTGAGTAATTATTTTATACATGGGTTGTAGGACTGCAGGGCTTGTTGGGACCTGGAGAGAAGCTCTCCAGCAACAATAGTGTCTGTTGTGTCAACTACCTTTCTCCTCCTGGGGACGAGACATCTGACAAGAGCTGATTGATGTACGGGAAGAGGCTTTGTCTTAGCACACAGTTTCATGGAGGAGAAGGCATGGCACTATCCATGATGCAGTCTGTCCTGACAAGGGCACATGGCTAGCTGCTTACTCAAATCTTTGGGGATCAGTAAGAAGAAGCAGGCATCTGAGCCTGCCTATAACTCTCAAGTCCTGGACCTACTTTCTGCTAGGAAGACCCCATTTCCAAAAGGTTCGATAACATCCCAAAACAGCACCACCAAGCTGGGGACCAAATATCCAAACACACAAGCCAGTGGGGAGCATTTACACTCAAACCGTAAGAAGTGATTAAATAATAGCCCCACACTCCTCTGTTCCCATTCCCTGGTAAATATTTCTGTCTCTACAAGTTTGAGATAATACTTTATGGACCTCATTTAAATGGTTGTCCCACTGAGTGCAATGCCTTCAAAAGCTATCCATTCTGTATTGTACGTTAGAATTTCCTTCATCTTTAAGGTGGAAAAGAGCCATTACACACGTAGTCTGAGAAACAGCCTGTGGATCTGCTACTGAAAGGACCAAGCAGATGCCATAACAGGCTGCTCAGTCTTCTCTCAGAGATCAGGTCTCAATTTCAGTTT
The DNA here is from genome assembly GCF_004664715.2 of Peromyscus leucopus. Taxonomy (NCBI): domain Eukaryota; kingdom Metazoa; phylum Chordata; class Mammalia; order Rodentia; family Cricetidae; genus Peromyscus; species Peromyscus leucopus. The sequence goes on from NC_051073.1 coordinate 7,924,596, forward strand.
CCTGAGACCTGAGCAAGCAGTTTCTGGGGGCGCCATAAACACAAGACATAGTCCTTGCAGTAGCTCCCTTTCTGCACGTACTCTGACTGCTCAAGGTTCAGCCAGGTGTTTACTGTCTGGGACCCCTCACCAACTTAGAGCTACGTGCATGGGTCAGTGTGAACGTGCTAGGCCAGCCAGCCCCCATGGCAGCTCAAGGACAAAGCCTGGGACTTGTCCAGGCCTGCCCCCAAATGATAACTGTAACCCCCAACCAGTAAATTCACACACCCTCACCCAATCATATGTTGCCAAGGCTTGTACCACCCTGCTTTCGGTTTTTCCCTTTAAAAACTCCTCACCCTGAGAGTTCAGGGCCGTCCTCCACCCGACATGTTGAGTGTTGGATGCAGACCAAGCCCGGGCCTGCTTATTATCAGTAAACCCCTGCGTGTTTTGCATCGGATATCGGTTCTGTGGTGGTCTTGTTCCGGGGTCTCTGGACTCGGCCACAACACTACCGCACCATGTCACCATTCATCCCTCACTGGCAAATTGGGTTGTTTCTACATTTTGATCATTTGCAATTAATCCTGCTAGGAAACTGGGTGTACCAAAAATTTTAAATCATAAGTGATTGTTTTCAGTGGAAGATTGAAATCAATGGAAACTCGGATCAAAGTTAATCAGAACCCAACAAAGACAAGTCCGAATCAAACAAAAGTGATCTCTGGTTGGTTAAGGGCACAGAGCAGAAGTCTTCGAATTTTCCCAGTTCCCCATGTGCTTTGTGTCTTGATAATTCTTCACGGTGGCCCTAGTCAAACACACAGACACCCAACACCAAACTGAACTTTTTGTGTTTATTAAACAGATCCAAAGAGCTCAGTGAGTATTTGTGTTATAATCACTAAGTATCAGTTTGAAAAAAATTTACCATATAATAAATTGAAAGGAGAAATATTTGTATTGTATTCTTAAATAACCGCAGTTATTTACTAATGGGGTGTGTGTGCCTGTGAGGTGTGTCTCGGTGACTGTCCTATGGGGACAGCATTTCCTGTCCCATGTCGACTTCTGTGTTCTTCCTTCTCCCTTTCCAATCATCATCACCACAGAAACCCAGATTGGCGAGCTGTGACCTCAATGAAAAGAACATAGTGCCAGGTGTTGAAACAGCCAGCTTGAACTAGCTGTGTGTGTGTGGCGGGGGGAGGGGGGCAAAGAGCCGCTGAGAGCTGCCGAGTCTGTCTCTTTTGATAGGTACCGACATTTCAAGACAGCCTTCCTGTTTCTCCCTGGGTTCTGGGCCCCGTGGTGCTCGGTTTGGGAACTAGAAATCGCAATCCTTCAAATGTTACCAAGACCTTGTCTAGTCCCACAGATGCTGTGTGAGCCTTTCCAGGGCTGGTGGTCTCACCAACCAGTCTCAACCTGTGAGCTCTCACCTTACATGCACCCCCCAGCATGGGGCTGCCTGGATGGTGTGCCGCAGGCTAGGAGCCTGCCTGCGCTCTGAGTCTTGCACTGTCAGTCTCTGAAACAGTTAGTTAAGTAAACCTCTTTATAGGATTTCCTTACGGTGATGTGTAAACTGGCCTTTGGTAAGCTGCCCCAATCCGATCATGTACATCTCAACGTTTTGCTACAACTAATGCTCTTTCCACCTGGGTTGCCATGGCCCTTCTCCCTAACCAACAGATGGTGACTGCTGGCCTGTTCATCCCAGTCACCCTGATCCATGTTCTCTATCTGCAGAGCACTCCTGGTGACCTGCGGGCCAGTTCTGTCAATCTTCCTGCATCTTCCCCCCACACACCATCTGCAAACACAGCCGCAGTTGGCTTTAGAAGTCCAGGCTTTCTTCAGTATAACAAGACAAAACTTGACGCTATTAAAATATCAGTGCACAAAAAGGCAGCAGAACAGTAAAGACCAATGTAAATACAGAAAATGATGTAACTACACGGGATCATAGGGATTTCAATAGACAAGCCAGGAGCGTTGAGAGAAACCCAAAGAGACGCTAGCACTGTCGGGCTGGTGCCGAGGTACTCTTGGAGACCCGCAAGTCCAGGCTGCTTCCCTACGAGTGAAGAGATGTTGCCACACCCCAAGAGGAAGAACTCCAAGGTTAAAATGCAAAGAGGTACGCTGCCCTGGTGGGAGGAATTTATGACTGCATTTTGCAGTCTCCTACATCAACTTCATCCACTGGATTTTGGGTGCTGTCTTTATCATCTGTCAAACACCTATAATGTTCTCCAGAGTCTTCTCTGTCTCAAATCTGGCAAGGTTTCCTTGTTTTTTGTTTGTTTGTTTGTTTGTTTGTTTTGAGACAGAGTTTCTCTGTGTAGTTTTGGAGCCTGTCCTGGATTTCGCTCTGTAGACCAGACTGGCCTCGAACTCACAGAGATCCGCCTGCCTCTGCCTCCCGAGTGCTGGGATTAAAGGCGTGCGCCACCATGCCCTGGCAGTTTCCTTCTTCTAAAAGACTGAGTGATATCCCACTGAATGTGTCTATCATACTATACTGTCTTTAGACAATCATCTGGTCATTGACTTCTGCAAGCCAATTATTGTCAATGACGCTATTATCATAAACCCAAGAGTATATATTACTTCATGATCCTGATTTCAATTCCTGCTGCTAAGTGTAATGAGCCAGTCACAGAAGACAGACACTGTATTGCTGTTATATTCGCATGCAGTATTTAAACAGTAAAGCTCACAAAACCAAGAATAAGTTCGTGCCTGAATGTAATGAGACATACTAGCAACCCTAGCACTCAGGCGCTGAGGCAGGAGAATTGCCATGAATTTGACGTCAGCCTATGGAAATACTGGTTTTCAGGCAGGGATGAGCTGCTCAGTGAGACGGTCTCACAGGCAGAGAAAGAGATGGGAATTAGTCATACGATGGTTATAAAGTTGTGGTTATGCGAGATAGTCCCTAAAATGCTCACAGCCCTAGACACCATCCAGGGGCATGGGGAAACGGGGCGTGTCTGATACCTTGGTGGGGGTGATGGTTTCATGCCAGACTTATTTGTTTGTATATGGTCATTATGTGCAACTTACCACGTATGCTTTATACCTGAACAATGATTCCTACAAGTTTTCCTTTGGCTTCCACACCTAAGCCATGGCATGTGTATACCTCCACATATACATAATAGACAGGAGTATAGGCAGTGAAGAGCTCTATCTTTTCTATTTTTCTCTATCATAATTCAAAGTATTTCCATTCATGATGATTGCTATATGTTTGGGGATATGCAACCATATTCAAACTAAGGACGTTCCTTTGGCCCCTAAATTCTATGTGAATTTTAAAAACGATCATAGTTTTTTTGAATGCTCATTTTTATTGCCTCTCAAGATAGTTGTTTTTCTTTAATCCATTAATGTGGTAAATTATATAAACAAGATATTATATTGTTCTTCTGTTTCTAAAGTGCAGCATTGGACTCAGTTAGCTAATGTTTTATTTATATAAATCTATGTCCATAATTGAAGTAAGAACATCATTTTCCTACTTTGAATTTCCTTTAGCTGGTTTTTTAAAGTGCGCATAATGTTTTGATCAATTCTTTGAGAATTTCATATATGCGTACAATGTATTTTGATAATTCACCTCCACTCCTCTCCCTGACTCCCCCTAGATCCACCCATGCCCTGTAACTCCTCTTGACTTCATGTCCTCTGGTGTTTTGTTTGTTTGTTTTCAGATAGGGTCTCTCTCACCATGTAAACTCAGCTAGCATAGAGCTCACTACATAGACCTGGATGGACTCACAGATTTCTGCTTGCCTCTGCATTCCAAGTGTTGGGATTAAAGCATATACCACCACCCTGTTCTCTCTGTCTCTGTCTCTGTCTCTGTCTCTGTCTGTCTCTGTCTCTCTCTGTCTCTGTCTGTCTCTCTCTCTCCCTCTTTAAGTAACTCACTAAGTTCAATCTGTACTGCCCATATGAACATGGGTCCAGTGGATGTGGGACTATGCACTGGAGTGTGGCTGATCTACCAAGGGCCACACCCTTAACAAAAACTTTCCTTCTCTCAAGCAGCCATCAAATGTTAATAGTTTTTTATATGTGTCATGAACTCCAACTCCACACTGGAATGTTAACTGGCTTGATCTTGGGCAGGTAACCAGGCTGCTGGGAGTTCATGAGTGCAGAAAGTACTGTTCCACTTTGGTCCTCCCTGACCTCCGACTCTTACAATCTTCCCTGCCCCTCTTCCTTCATGATCCCTTAGGGGAATGGGATGTAGTTATCCCATTGACCGCGGAGCATGCCACAGTTATTCTCTATACTTTAAGTGTGAGTTTCTGCACTACCTATTGCCCACTGCACAAAGAAGCTTCTCTGATAAGGTCCAAGAGCCGTACTAACCTGTGGGTACAGAGATAGAAATTTAGAGGTATTTCGATACTACGTCTATGAAGCAAAATGTTCACCCCTGGGGTCTAAGAGAGTTCTCTAGCCTTGAGTTCTTAACTAGACTCTAATCAAGTTCTAGTAAAAGGCATGAGTTTCCTTCTGCACAGCGGGCCTTAAATCTGATCAGACAGTAATTGGTCACCCTCATAATACGTGTGCCATTGCACCCATGGGCACATGCCCATGGTCACTAAGGCAGTGCATGGGGTTCACAGCTGGGTAAGACTATTGCTGACTTTTCTCTCCAAGCAATCTGCCTTAACTGGTTTGTAGCCCCCCCCCCAGTGCTGGAAATTAAATTCAGGTCCTAACACTTTGTATAAATGCTCTACAGTTGAGCTACATCCCAGCCCTTTGGTTTGGACCTAGGGTTATGTCAGCCTCATAAAATGTGTTGAGATTCTTTCTTTCTTGTCTGCTTTTGTGGGAAAAGCTGAAGGGAACCAGGGATCATGGGTTTCATTACAAATGGTCAGAACTTGGAAAAGTCATCAGTATCATGGGAAAGGTTTATTGTATAATTTTAACAACTGCTTATGTTTCCAATTGTTCTAATTTGTTTTTGTGCCAGCTTTGGGACTTTTTTTAAAAATCTTTTCTACCAGCTTGTATGTTTCTTTCAGCTTTAAATTTTTGGGGTAGTTCTTTATAATTTTAAGGCCTGTATTATTGGATTTGGAGAGATGACTCAGTGGTTTTAAGCACTCTTAAGCATTGGCTGCTCTTGCAGAGGACCAGGGTTCAGTTCCCAGCACCCACATAATGTCTCACAGCCATATATAACCCTAGTTCCGGGGGATCTGATGCTTCTTCTAGCTTCTGCAGGCACCGAGCTTGCTCATGATGCACAGACATACACACAGGCAGAAGAACATCCATACCCATAAAAATATAATATTAATATTTTAAATACCTATGTTGTTTGTGTGCTTATTTCCTCTTCTCCTCCTGGAGTTTTTATAATCTTTCATTTTATTCTCCTAATTAATCTTGTCACAGGTTTGTATATTTGTTATGAAAAGAGACACAACCAGTTTCCCTGCAGGTTTGTGGTATTTTTAAGGTTTGTTTCCTAGCTCGTTTATTCCTTTTACTTCTCATTTCCACTTATACCCTCCCCACTCTTGTGATCGAACCGGTTATCACTGGTTCACTTCCATCTCCCCTGCCTTCTGATAGGTGGATTTTAGAGCAGAAAGCGGTCCTGTACACACGTGTGCCCGGCAGAGGTCACTACCTAGAGTTCCATGTGTTGCGTTCCAATTCTCCCAACTTAGTTTATGCTTTCCAAAGACGACTTAGGAGAAGTTGTATCCTTCACGCAGTGGGAAAACCTCTTGATATCAAGGCCTACTCTACTGGGTGATGGTCAGAGAACATGGCCTCTCACTCTGAGGCTATTCCAGAATTTGTGACGCCTCCTCTGTGGCCTAAAGTGGTCAGCTTTTATGAGCATTCCTTGTTATAAAAACAACATGTATTCTCTATGGGTAAAAAAATTCTCTTAGAGTCTATTAATTTTAAAACACTGTTATTTATATGTTCCTCATATTTTTAAGATTTTTGTCTAATAATTAAGATGCCAGCACAGTTTATACAATAGTTGTGGAATTTATCAGTTAAGATTTTAATCTCTAAAGTTACTGTAGCTTTTTGCCATGTTTTTGCCTTCAAAGATTCTGGCCATGAACTCAATGACCTAGCATTTCTGAACATCTCAGTCTAAGACAATGACCCTCAACATAATATGAGCTGACTAAGGATGTAGCCCTCAGCAACACGGATTTTAGTGGGATACTTGTGTTTTTTTTTTTTAATAGATTTGAAAGTTCATTTTCGAAAATGTGCATGTCTCAAGATTGTAAAATGTAACATGTGACCGGAACTCAGGCAGATCGATGTCAATGTTTTGAAGTTACTCTTCTTTTTTGCCTGTGGCCTGGCTCTTCATTCTCACCTATGCCCACCTTAATGACAGTGACTAAAACATCCCAAATTCACCAGGGTAGCGCACTCCAAATATCCTTTTGAAGTATAAAAATAATCATGGAAAGACGACTTCAAAATCCAACTGTTCTCCAATATCTGACCATGGACATACCAAATGTCCTTGTTTTCTGATGGTTAGCCCAGGGAACTTTGGTAAGACAAGGAGTTTTGGAGGAGGGAAGAAACGATGAGCCTGCATCGGGAGGCAGGCAGAAATAGGAATAAGTCAAGGACAGACATTCCCCAGGGAGATCAGTTCTGAAAAAGCTGTGTCAGTTGGGACTACAGAAGATGGGACATCACGAAGATGTCAAGTGTCTGTGGGCAGAGTTGGGTGGGTGAGTAGTGGCCTAGCAAGCTGTAGCTGTCAACTTGACACAGCGTAGAGTCACCTGAGAAAAGAATCTCAATCCAGAAACTGCCTGGATCAGATTGGCGCCTGGAAGGTCTTTGGGGAACTGTCTCACTGTTAACTGACGTAGGATGGCGCAGCCCACTGTGGGCAGCACCATCTCTAGGAAGGTGGCCCCGAGCTATATAGGGAAGCTAAGTAAGCAGGAGCCTGGGATGGAACCAGCCAACAGCATCCATCCACAGTTTCTGCTTCATGTTCTCGTGTGAGTTCTTGGCTTTCCTTCCTTCAGTGATGGACTGTGACCTGGAAATGTAAGCCACACAAACCCCTTCTTCCTCTGTTGCTTTTGTTCAGAGTGTTTTATCACAGCAACAGAAAACAAACATAAACTGGTAGACAGCAGATTTGGGGGAATCCAAGATGACAAAGTTCACCTACAGTACTATTCTTTTAAAATCAATACTAGCTTCACATAGCTACTTTAGTCTACACTGAATAACAGGAATATCTTCTATTCTCCATCAATTTTTTTCTTCTCGGAGAAGGAAAAAAATCGACCAACTTGATGTTTCTGCTTTTTCTCTTCTTTTACTATCATTTCAATAAGATATCTATGTTGAAATAACCTGGAGTTTATGACCACAATGTAGTCGTTGCTCAAATAATTCATTATTATGCCATGTGACCCTTTAACTTCTCATCTTGGATTCCTGGTTATTCAGATTCTTGGTATAAACTGTTTATTTTCACTGAATTTATCAGCTGTGTTACATCCTTAGTGACCCTTGAGTGGGGTAAGTGGGCTGTGTTATACTTCCTCGAATCTATTATGGTTGATTATAAAAAGCAACACCATGGCCACTGTTGGTAGATATTGGCCTTTTGTGGACTGGAATTGAGGATCCAGATACTTGCTTCCCATTTCTGGCCCAAGTATATTGTGTTCTTCACTAGAGTTCATGGACATTGTCTTTGAAATAATGCAGTGTTCGCTTTGCCCATCATGCAGGGGATTAAACTGTCTTGATTTCAGTAGATATTACATTAAAATAAATATCAACACATATCAACTGAAGAGATCAGAACTTGAATCAGAACGGAGAAAAGAATTCCACACCTCTGATTTCTAGAACCGAACTCTGCCAAGGAGCTTTAATCAAGGTGAAAGAATGCAGTTCAAACTATGGAGAAATTCACGTCAGGGCTGTAGACGTAGGTCTGTTAGAAAAGGGCTGGCCTAACATGCTTGAGCCTCTAGGTTTGAGTCCCTGCACTTCAAGACAATAACAATAGTGATACTACAGTGAAAACATCCTCCCATGGATGATGATGTTCTAATCCTCACATCCTGCATCTGTGATAAACATAGTTTAGTATGAACTTGATATGGATTCTGATTGAGCATCTCCTTTTACAAGAACTTGAATTTAAACCAAGATTTTAAAAAAAGGTCAGATTCATGCATTCATTTATATTTGTATCTGTATAGATATTTATTGAATTTATTGGCCCTATATGTGTTCTAGGCAATAGAAATGGAACATTGGACTTGTGCCATTATGTTTAGTGCACATTAGCAAAGAATATTTTGTGTCACCAATAGGTAGTAATGACAAAAAGCTTCCCCCCAAATAAACAAACAAGAAACCAGAGGATGATAAAAGATAGAGCAAAGAATGGACAAGAAGAGCCCGGGGGAAGTGAAGTTGAGCCACTAAAGGGCAGGCTGAAGTTTCAAAGGCTCTAAGAAGGATACCAACATTCCAGGTCCTAGAACAGTGATTCTCAGCCTTCAACAAACCAGAGCAAGCTTGCAAACTGTTATTGTTTGAGTATGAAATACACCCTTTATATGTATTTGAGCGTTCCCTATCTAGGGAGGTAGAACCTTTGAGATTGTAGCCTCGCTAGCAGAAGTGAGTTCCTGGGGGCAGGCCTTGATATCTACTTCTGGGTGGGGCCCATGCTTTCTGTCTCCTGATCTTCCGATGTATGAAAAAGTTGTGCAACAAGCCCCCACCTCCATGGGTGAGCTGCCCCAGACACTGAGCCCTCCCTCCCATAATGGACTGACATTCTTTGAAGCTCTTAGCCAAAAGAAATCCTTCTTCCCTCGCTTCTGTCAGGTGTTCAGTCACTGTCACAAGGAAAGTAATCAACACAGGGACAAATGGCAGAGCTTTTCATGGAAAGCTAACTCACTATTGGCTGCTGAGACTGGCAGTGGACAAGATAACAAAGACAGGGCATTAGTGATTTAGAGAATTGCTGTGAGTCAGTCTTAAGCATCCGTCTGTAATTCCCAGTCATTACCTGCCATTGAGTACTTCTTTAGCTAAGGCTAGGTCAGACATGTAATTGGGGCTAGTCTGCTGGGTATACTGTTAAATTCCTCAGTTCTCTCTAGTTATTGTGGTTTAAAAAAATGTGTGTGTGTGTGTGTGTGTGTGTGTGTGTGTGTGTGTTGCATTTGCCTCAGCATGCATATAGAGGCTAGAACACAACTTGTGGGGAGGGTCTCTCCTGCACCTCGAACGGAGGTCATCTTACCAGCACCTCTCTCTAATTCTTTATAGCATACACCAGTACAGAGAGATAATAATTTCCCCCAATGTCACATGAACTGAACTCAGGGTTTTCGACTGTCTCTACTTCTTCCTGCTGCTTTTTTGTGGGGTGACTGTCGATGAATGTTAATGATCAGTGAGGAGGATCTATGTGGACAGTTGGTTACAGATCTGTCTTTATCCTCTTCTCTTAACATTATTACATGGCTTCAGTTATCTTTATTTTTCTGATAGACCTATGACCAAGATTTCCACAGGTGCAATAGTCTTTCTAGGCTATAGATTCAGAGTTAAGGGCAATTTTTTTTTTCTGTTTGGGACTCAGAAATCATAGTAGCCACAAGGGACCACATTCTTAGGTGCTTAAAAGATAATTGCCTCCAAAACATAAGGCAATGTCCCCTCAGATTCGAAGAATATGACAGAGAATTTCAGGAACCATCAGATTGCCCAACTAACAGGCTTGTTCGGGGCTTTTAAATACATATCCAGTTATTGACAAGATTTGGTTTATTAAAAAAATGTTTTTATTCATTTTACATTACCATATTATGCCAGAGCGTTTAATGCAGCCTGTGAATTAATAATTGACAACAAAAACAACAAACATATCGTAAGCTCTCAAAACAGTTTTTTTTTTTTTTGTTTTGTTTTTATTTCTGGATCTTAGTGGACCAGGATGGCCTCGAACTCACAGAGATCTGCCTGCCTCTGCCTCCCGAGTGCTGGGATTAAAGGCATGCGCCACCACTGCTCGGCTCAAAAGCAGTTCTTTAAACATTGCATTACTTAGTGTTCTCTAGCCCAGAACTGGGGCGAGAGCGCTTTGCTGTCTCCATCTTAGCGAGGGACCTGAAGTGTGGACACCCTACATTGTCCAAGGAGTTTTCTTGAATGCTTACTTTCTTTGATCTCCCTTCACATTCCTCACTACAAGAAGGGGTGCACGTGAGCCCCTGAGTATGGGGGAGCTTGGTTGGAAGTTATTTGTAGTGACAATTTACCAATCCAGCCCATCTGGCTATGGTTGTGACATAAGCTGGAATTCAAGGCTAGGAACACCTGCACAGCCCGGGACCGCATTCCCAAGCTAGGGCTTCTCAGCATTAAGCCCACTTGACATCAGGCCCTCGAGAATCACTGAATCACCTGGCCTACACGCAGGGGCTTGAACTGGCAAAGTGTTGATCCCATGGAGTAATTTAAGGGAGACCATTAAGGTGCCCAGAGATACAAAAACAAAAACAAAAACTGAGCTTTGTGCTGCTTTGTGATCTCTGTGGGCGTCAGGGAGGTGGCGATCGGGAAGGGTCTGAGAGTTCTTCCCGCGCTCAGGGACCCCAACAGCACTGCCTGGACCGGAGAAAGCGCTTTGACCCGCCCCAGATTGCCGCAGCTAAGGGCGCGGGTTGAGGCGTGCGCGATTTGTGGGGATTACAAACAGAGCCAGAAGCGATCCCACGCCCTCCAGGCCCCGCCCCCAGCACTAAGCCCCGCCCCGCCCCCCCTTCCAAAGACCCCGCCCTTCAGGTATTTTGCTTCCAGCAGCAGGCCCCGCCCTTTCCGCCATTCGCCCCCCCGAGGACCGCCTCTTCCACCGGTTTACCCACTCAGGCTCCGCCTTTTCCTCCAGTCCCGCCCCTTCCTTGCCGCCACTGTTTCCGGTCGCGTGGGTCTTTCTGAGCGTGCGGTCGTCTGCGGCCGGGGGTTTGCACCATGGGGGTCCCCAAGAGGAAGGCCTCGGAGAGCCCGGGCGGCGCGGCGCCCCGCGCGGGCACAGCCAAGCGAACCCGTGCGGAGGAGCTCACGGGCGTGCGCTTCAAGACCCAGCTGAGGGACGCGCAGGGCCCGGGGCCTGGTGAGTGAGGCCGGCGGGCGGGCCGGGGGAGACAATCAGCCGGACCGCTCTCAGCTCCCGGGCAGTGACAGCCACGGCTCTGGCTCCGGGAAACGGAGGCTCCGGGGATGGAGCCCGCGGGGCTCCCCACCCTGCGTGTCCGTGCTTATGCGGCCCCACGTTTCTCTCCGGCGCAGCGACCCTAGACAGCCCCCAAACCCTCCCGACCGTGATTGCCAGGAAGGTCGAGGAAGGGTCCTCGTCCGCGCTGCAAGCGTTCCCCGCGCCCCTGGCCGGGGAGTCAGCCCAGAGGGGTTCAGCCAGACAGGTGCCATCCCTCCCCTTAGGCACGCCTAGCCAACTGTCCACCCTAAGAATGGCGAGATGTCACGTGTGACAAGTGCCCCCGTAAGGACCTACCACTCCTTGTCAAGTGACTGGAATTGGACTTGTGACCGAGATGGACCAGATTCCGTAACTTAATTTCTCTTGGTGAAGAGTGTGACCACTCTTCACAGCTACTTACAAGGAGTTGTAAGTACTCGGGTGAGGACTGCGTTGGTTATGAGGAAAACTACAGTTGAGCATGTTGTCCTCTTCAGACATCGACGTGAAGTAAGATAATGAAATATTTCCCTCAGGTTAAGTAAATTACTAAATCAATGAGCTGTCACAGGACTTGGTGCTACCACGCCTTTAATTCAGCACTTGAGAGGGAGGCAGAGGCAGGCGGATCTCTGTGAGTTCGAGGCCAGCCTGATCTACCCAACAGGTTCCAAACCAAGTACACCTGACTTCCTAACTAGTTAGAAAATGGTAGAAGGTTGGGGGCAGAATTGGAACTTGTTAGCAGTGACATTCCTCCAGGAGCTGCTGCTGGCAGCCGAAGAAGAAGTAAGCTGTCTGTGTCACGGAACTCCTCTGGGCTGAACCACAGCCAAGGGACTCAGTAAACAGTGTACAGTGAGACTGTTTCAGAAAGGACTCTCAACTAATTTTTTTTCTTAAAGTTTTTATCTAACTTTTGGTGCCCATCCTTGATAGTTCGCTTGGAGGATGATGCCCTTTTTAGCACACGATCCAGCATCCCACCTTTTTATTTGCCACTTAATAGCGGCTGTGATTTGTTAGGTAGAGATAAAATGGGTGGGTACAAATCTGACCCTGGTCTTGCCGTTGTGGATCTGATGATAGTCAATTTGGGAAACAGGTGCTCCGTCAAGTCACACAAGTCTTCCAGAGAAGCCAGCTACGCTTTGTGTCTAATGGGCCTGGGACCCTAATCTGTGAGATCGAAGAAGGCTTCCCGAGGAAGTAGATTTTCAAGAGCTGTAGAAAGGTATAGGGACAAGAGCCTTTCTGGCGGAAGAAAAGAACGAGCTTGGTTACGGAAAGGCTTTTGTCTGCGTCTCAGGGTCCAGCTAGAGAGCACCATGCCAGCGGAAAAGGGACAGCTAGGTTGACAGGCAGTACGTTTAGTGAAGTAATCGAAAGATGTGGCAAAGCTGAAGTCAGTGGATGAGTGTGGGAATTTGTAGATTTGTGTTTGACTCTTATTTCAGATTCCCCCACCCTCCCACCCCCTTGGTACTTGTTGACTTCCTGTGATAGAAATGCTACCAAGGATAGGATTTGTGGGTGGGTGGCGGGGATTTTTTTTTCTTTATGTTGTCGTGAGGGAAGATTGTTGCTTATGCTCCCTTTGTGCAGTGGAGAGGAGCTTTGGGGTTCCGTTAGCAGAGGGTGCTCAGTGGACCCGTGTCAAGGATTAAAGTGATGATCAGTGAGTCAGGATTCTAGATCAAGAGAGGGTCTGCTTAAGTCTGGTTCTCTTAAAAATGTTTGCCCCTTCACTGGTGATGGAAAAGGCCATACTGTGAATATGAGTGTGCTAAAGGTTAAATTTTATCGCTGTTCCTCATCACCTAGATGTTCCTTCCGGAGCCCTCCTTGTGCCCCAGTCCATCCCTTGGTTTGTGGTTGTCCTGTGTGTCTCTGGAGTCTGTTGCCCTCAACTTCCTCTGTGGTCATTAGTCTTTGCTGTGATTATGGCCAGAGCTGCCCAGGCTTGGGCTCATTCCCTAGACCCCATTCCACGTGCAGCATGAGGGGATCTTTCTGTGTCCCTCCTCTCATGGCGTCTTTTGGTTCGATCCTACTGCACGTAGGCTGATAACCAAAGTCGTTACTTCTACTGCACCTGGCCTACCTACTTGCTTATGTTCATCTCAGGCCATCCTCCCCTCTCACCAAATATCAGCCCCACTGTACCTACCCTCGCTTTGTTCCCCCAGGCCGGGGACTTTTCATATCGGCTGGGAGCACTGCCTCGCCCTCCCCCAACTCATTCTCTGATTATCAGGTGCAACCTTGCTTTGCAGACACCTTCCTAGCCCTTGGTCAAAGTCACATTCTGCAGTTATAACCTCTCATCAGCAGCCGTCCCTTCTTGTCTTCATAGCACTCACTATAGTTTGAAATACATGTCTATTTAAGCGAATGGGGGTTCACAGTATATTATCCATGGAATGCATTTGGGCCCCATTCATTCCACATTGTACCACACTGGTGGAGACCATTTGCAGTTCATTTACCAGCACATCCCAGGACTGGCACGTCCCAGTGTGGTAAATAGTGAATGGAAAGATGGCTGTAGAGCTGGCAAGCGGAACAGATCAGCAGTTCCCACACTAGAGTATCCCGCACTGCCTGGAGGCCTCCGAGGACCTCACCTCTTCAAAGAGGCTCTCTAGCATCTCCCTTGTTATCGTTAGGACGCCAATCCTATGGAGTTGGGGCATCAACCCGATGACCTCAGTCATCCTTAATCGTCTCTGAGAAGTCCTGTCTTCATGTAGTCTTGTAGGAATTACAGCCGTAACAGGAACCTTCAGTTCAGTGGGTTCTCTGCCTCTTTGGGTATGGGAATCTCAGAACAAGGAAAGTATGGTGTAGTAGTGATGGTGTCTGAGGAGACGGTCCTGTTGATCTCTCTCTCGTCTCTTATTTCAGCTTTGGAAGCCTTTGTTTCTGCTGCCAAACAGCTACCGCACGAAGGTATGTGTGATGTCGTTGAGGGCTACATCAAGATTTCCATGGAGTGTGCAGAAATGTTCCAGCTCCTCAGTGGAGAGAAGCAGCCCGAGAGTGAAGTAGGTTGTTTCTTACCTGTGTGATGAAGAGAAGTCAGTGTTGTGTGGCACTGAGCTTGACAAAGTGTGATATCCATGTCTTGGACAGTACCAGCTTCCTTCAGAAAGTGATCTCTTGTCCCAGTGCTTTGCCTCTATGGCCTTTGAAAACATTTTGATGGAAAATGGTAGCTTCTCGCCGTGTGGCGCACGCTTTAATCCAGCATCGGAGCAACTAATGTCTGTAGTTCGAGCAGCTGGCTACCAAGTGAGTTCCAGAAAGCAAACTAACAGAAAACTGTCTCAAAAAACCAAAAAAAAAGAAAATGGTAGCTTCTCTTTAATAGTTTATAACTAATGTCGTAAGTCAAGGTTATAGTTTTTAAAAAATGGTTATTCATTTATTTTTATGTGTATGAATGCTTTGTCTGTCTGTATGCATGTGTGTATGTATGTATGTATGCATGCACACCACATGCGTGCTTAGTGCCACAGAGGCCAGAAGAGGGAACTAGAGTGCAGACAGTTGTGAGCTGTTGTGTGGGTGCTGGGAACTGAACTCGGATCTTCTGCAAGAGCAGCCAGTGCTTTCCACTGCTGAGCCGTCTCTCCAGCCCTAGGACTATGGATTCTCAGAGTGCACTTGGTTTGCTTTAGCATTACGCCCTGTTACAGACTCAGAACACATGTGGAGTTGATTGGTTCCCAGAGGTGGAAAGCTGGAACTGTTTCTGAGCTTGTTGATCTCAGGACTCATGTTGGAAGGCCGTGAGTGTCCTCAGAGCAGTGCGTCTCAGTCTCAATAGAGTTTGTCCTTTGCTGTCATCTCCTGAAACTTTAAGCAGCCTCGTGTCTGTTTCTAGATCAGAGCCTGGGTCTTGGTGGGTGAGGCTGTTAAACTCTTCTCCTTCTGTTATTTGGTTCAGGATCTGGGGAAGGCCTAACTTCGTAACTTTGTAACTCAAGAATGAAGTGATCAATAGTATTCAATTACATCTTTGCAGATGCTGTTAATATTTCAAGTTTTTGAGGCCATATTGTTGAGGACAGCCAGTGATCTTGCGCATTTCCATGTGGTGGGCATCAACATTGTGAAGAAGCTGCTGAACAACCACATGAAGCTTCTGTGTGAATCCCTGTATGCATCTGGTTACAGGTGAGGCAGTTGCCTGCCTGTGTGGCCAGACACCAGCCTTTGTGTTGGCTGTTGGGACTGTGTCCTGCCGTTCCTTCGCCAGGGACCAGCAGGGACCCCTGCTGACTTCTCACGCCAAGTGTCCCTTCCGCTCAGCCTTCTTCTAGCTTCTTCACTGTCCTGGGGCTCAGACGTGCCTTACATAGCTTGTCCTGCTGGATGACTCTTCTCCACAGCACTTTGCGGAGGAAAGGCCTGTGGGGTCTTCACTGACCGTCTTGGGTCAGTAACAGTCCACAGGCCTTTTCTGTCTCCATGTCCCACTTTAGTTTTCTGTATGTCACAAATACCTGTGCAGCGACACAGCGGTCTACGTCTGTTGACTGTCTTCTTCCCCGCTGTGTATGCAGAGGATGATAGATCTTACTTTCCAGTGTCTGGAGCATCCCCTGTGTGGAGCCACCAATGCTGGCAAGCTCAGAGCGGAGGGTTGCCAGGAGGGCACTTTTGGAGATAGCTCTTTGAAGCGGTCCTTTGTGTCCCCAAAACGCAGTGACTGAGATATGGCACTCAGTCACTGATGGTTACTTAAGAGATAAAATTTTCATCTTTAGCACTGAGCAGGATGACTTAAACCTTAATCCCAGCACTCAAGAGGCAGAGACAAGTAGATCTCTGTGAGTTCAAGACCAGCCTAGTGTCTACATAGTAAGTTTCCCTTCAGCCAAAGCTACATACATGGTGAAACTCTGTCTCAAATAATAATGATAATTTTTCTCATCTTTGTATTAGAATCTTTCCTTGGCTTTTTAGTTTTTTTTTAAATTTTTGTTGTGCTTAAAAAATATGGAAGAAAAGAACATTCGTGCTTCCTTCTTTTTCCCGGTTTTGGGCAGCAGATCCTAACCCTGAGGAGTGCACTGGGTCCTGGTAGTGTTTGTTGCCTCTGTTCCTCATACCTGGTCTACTGTCTCTGTGCAGGTTGGCTCGAGCCTGCCTGGACCTGATGGCTGCCATGGTGACCCAGGGTCCTGAAGCCGCCAGGGATGTGTGCAGCTGTTTTGATTTGAATAAAAAAGCCTTGTATACGCTGGTGACCAAGAGAGGTTCAAAGGTGAGAATCCTCAGTGTCGTGCTTGTCCCTTCCCTTAGGGTGGCGTTTTTCCTCCTCCTCTGCCTTGGTCCCCACACGGGTGAGAACCGTGCCTGTGAGTAGGGCAGCAGCCTTTCCCCACCCTGGCTTTGATGGGCCAGGGCCTCAACACAGCCTGAACAGTTGGTACATCCAGGAAGATCTGAGCCTCCCTAAGGGGACAAGGTTGGCTTGGTGGGGTGGCTTAGGCTCTGGGCTGAGAGGATCATTTGTAAGCACCCTCTCTTCTAAGTGACTTGCTTCTCGCTCTGCCCCAGCTGTGAGTTTATACAGCTCCCAGGCTCTTGACATTCTGTCCACTCTAGAGAAATCTTTTGGAACTCAGCCCCAGAGGGCTCCCCAGCTCTGTGATCATCTTGTGATGGGTAGAGGATAAACAGGCCAGTGAGAATGGGAACAGGAATGCTCGGTTTTCAGGAGCGCTGCAAGAGTTCACTGGTAGCTCTAGAGGAGACACTTGGGTTTGGCGGGGCTCTGGGGAAGAAAACACAACCAAGACATCTAAGTTCCCAGCACAGGGGCCAGCTGCAGGTCTTGGTAGCGCCTGTTCTGCTTGCCAGATTGGCTCCTGATGGTGCTCAGTAGTGTGCACAGCCAAGGCCCAAGTGTTCCCCTCCTGAGAATAGAGCACAGTGAGCACATACCACCCCACTGTTGGGGTGGAGAACCGTGGCGCTCTACGTCTCCTGTGTAACAGTGTGCTAGCTAGTTGTCCCCGTGTGCCTGGGGATTAAATTTCTTAATTGCTAGGAAGTAGACCAAAGGGTTAATAATAATGCCATGTAACTTTTATGGCTCTATAAGACTAGCCTGGTATTAAAAGTTTTACAGAATTACAAATAACGCAGTCTCTGAGGGAAGAAAGCCCAGGTCTTAGTGTCTCTTAGATACTATGCTTTATTAACATGTCAACAAATCCCCACCAGTGGGTAAGGGCTTTGGACATGAAATGCATTCATAATGAAAAGAGTGTTTACTGTTTGCACAATAAGGCAAATGTCGAAGTTCCTTGCTCTTGTCTGGCAGTAAGCCTAGCAGTGATTATCTACCAGATAATCTGTGCTCCCCCTCCCCTGATTTAGTTATCCAAGCTGTCGGAGTACCCAGGCCACCCAGACAGCCTGGACAACATGGCAAAGCCCAGCTAGGGCTTCCGCTCCAAACCCCGGCTACAGCAGCTGGCTCACCTCAGGCTCTCAGGATGGGCTCTGTTACCTCCAGGATCTGTGAAATGGAAGGCTCTGTCCTGGTGACAGAGCTTGTGCTTCTTTTGAGTGATCTACATAAGCTACTGTATGTGGTCAGTGACGTCCAGACATCATGGTTTTCAGAGATATCAGAGACGTTAAAAATGGAGCAGCACAAGGAACCCTGTGTTCTAGCTTTTGCTGGTGTCGGCCGCCTTCACCCACTCAACACCCCACCTTTTCAGTTGGCTTTTATAGCAAGTCCCAGACGTGAATCATACTTCAGTATAAATATTTCAGCATGTACTCTCAGCAGAAAAATGTCTTTTTAAAAACAAAACCACAATGCTGTTATGGCACTGTCACCATTAATAATTTCCTACTTTGAACACCCAGTTTGGTCTTTGGATCTTCCTGTCTCAAAAAACATTTTTTGTACTTCTTGCTTCCATCTGGATCCAGACAAGATCCATTTGGTTGTTGCATTTGGCTGATAAGTTTGTTGGGTGATAAGTTTGTTAAGGATCTTGAACGTTTGACATTCCCCTTCTCTATTTGGTCCCTGTAGCTGAAGATGGAGAGTCATCTCTGGTCTGTAAGGTGTAGTTCAGTGTCCCTGAAGAAAGCGGATCGTGGCTCTGCTCATCCAGCCAATGAAAGCATTGCTGAAACGCTGTGCCAAGGAGCACTTTGCCAGTGTTCCCGTCTATTTTAGACAGTGTGTTTCAGAACAAGCTCAGAGAAGTTCAGGATGTTTCCTTTCTGGGATGGCAACCCTGTGAGGTCATTGCGTGGGAACGAGGAGTAGGCACAGGCCGTCTCGGTGGGAGTGGGGTGCCTTTGAAGGGTCGGTGGGGATGGAGGCCTGGCAGTGGCCAGCCTAGGGAGGGTGGCGCCCTTGTCTCTGGGATTTGTCAGGCTAGTTTCTCTACAGCAGAGGAGCCTGAGATTGGCGGTTGGCTGGGGTGTAGGACGGGAACCAACAGGTTTAGAATCTCATTTAGAATCTTGTGTTGGAGGAGCCCACAGGAGGATCTTGTCCAACTCTCTGTGTGTCTAGAAAAGTCTAGAGGGACAGCACACGGGCTAGGGAGTCCAGGGCCCTGACTCTAACACTTCAGTGACGGTGGCGATGGCGATGGTAATGATGATGACAAGCTTTTCCAAGTCATTTGCAAAGTGCGATGATCCCCCTTGGCTGGTGAAGAGAGCTGAGTGAGATGACGGCGATTCAGTGTTTGCCATAGTGCCTGGCGTGCATGGAGCAGGTGTTCGGGAAACATTGTCATTGTCCTCACCACCGTCACAACTGCTACCACCTCTTCTGTGGCTGCTGAGTGGGGCCAGGATGGTCTGGAAGGCGGGGATGCTGACTTCTTGGTCTTGCCAAGCATTCGAAACCGTACTTTCTATCGTAATATTCCTTGGTAATGCAGTAAGGCACCTTGGAATAATTGGGAATTGGAAAGGTTTTCAGTTTAAGTGGTAGAGACTCTATACGTTCCAGTGCTGGAGCAGCTGTGGAGATCTGTACCTTCTCTTCCTTGTGTTGAGACGTGAATGTATCTTAACAACACTGGGAGGGAAAGCCGTTCACATCCTACAAGTAAACGGCAGAGAAAATAGAGACAAAATGCAGCTCCAGCCTGCCACACTCTCAGGAAAGCCTGCAAGCCTTAGGACCCACAGGATAGAGCAGGTAAATAACTTGTGTCTTCTGGATGTCACTGACTCCCGGGAGCCTCAGGCAGCTGCTCTGTCTTCACTGGTCTTTGTGTCCTGCCTCCCTGGGTCATGCTGAAGTCTGTGGGCTGTATCCTGGGCTGTCCATGCGCTTATAACATGAAGCATCTGTGCTTTGGTTTTTAGTGTGATTTAATAACTTATTTACAATATTTAATAAAAACCAGATCTCACCACGTTGGCTTCTCATCAAAAGCAGCACCGTGTCTCCATTATCTCTGGCTTTTCTAAAACACAATAGATTGTTTTCATTAGCAAGCTAGAGGGAATGGATCCCAGCAGGACTAAGGATCTTTGGCCCTATCCCAGAGTGAACTAAAGAAATTGATGTCGTAAGTCAGGGAAGGGGCACAGGCTGTTTTCAGCCATACTTTTGTTGTGCAGAGAATGGGAGCAGAAGAAGAGGGAAAAGCAGAGAAGACTTAAGGGACTGGTTGGGGGAATGTAAGGAAAATTGGCTTCCATATATGAGGCATCCATGTGCTGTGCCTGGAGACAGGATCAGGAGGCTGGTGACTCTGAGCTGGGAGGTGAGCATGCCCTCTGTGTTCCTGTCTCTAATGCATGTGAGTTACATGTGAGTCTCCTTTGTCCTCCAGGGAGTGCATGATGTCCGGCTGGCCTACATCCAGTTCGCTCTCTCCTTCCTCATTGCGGGTGATGACAACACCATAGGCCAGGTGCTGGAGCTAAAAGGTGGGCGTTCGGCTTTGTCCCAGAGAGTCTGGAGTGAGAAAAATCTATCGCAGTGGTTTCTTCCCGAAGAGTCTGCGGCCTCTGCAGCTGCGCCCCTCACTGCAGTGCTCAGAGGACGTGGGCAGGCCTTGAGCAGTGGGGTTACCACTCGTCAGTGCCCCTGAGGCTGTCTGGGGTGCTGAGCACAGCCTGGGGCAGATGAGGAAGAGGATGCACAGACCATACCCCTGACTGCATGACATTTTTATGTATGTTTTATGTGTATGTATACACCGTATGCGTGTTCTACCTGCAAAGGACAGAAGAAGGTATCAGATCTTCTGGTTCTGGAGTTACAAACAGTTTTAATCTGCTAATGTGGGAATCCAACCTGGGTCCTCTAGAAGAGCAGCTTGTGTTCTTAACCACTGAGGCATCTCTCCAGTCCCAGTAATTGCATTTTTTGTTTGTTTTTTGTTTTTCGAAACAGGGTTTCTCTGTGTAGTTTTGGTGCCTGTCCTGGAACTCACTCTGTAGCCCAGGCTGGCCTCGAACTCACAGAGATCCTCTTGCCTCTGCCTCTCGAGTGCTGGGATTAAAGGCGTGCGCCATCACCACCCAACAGTAATTGCATTTTTTAAAATGAAGTGTAAGGGGTTAGGATATAGCTCAATGGTATAGCACTTTCTTGGCATATACAAGGAGTTTGATTCCTTGCATCATAAGTAACATAGATAGATACATTTAATTGCCTTAATGGCCGCATTCCATGTTATCAGAATATCAAGGCACCAGGGAGCTCCAGTTTGACCACCTTCTGATGACTGCTTCCTTAGCGAAAGGCTTGTTAAAGTTTATTAGGAACATTAGTGTTTTATTGAGCATTTCAGAAGGTTGGCGAATGACTTCCCTGGGGTAGCACATGACAGTTGCTCAGTCAGAGTTCCAGAATCACACGCTTATGTTGCGGCAGAACACTGGGCTGAGTCCTTGGAGGAATCCCCATGTGCTACAGCCTAAGTGTTCAGTAACCAGTCCTCTGCCTCCCCCAGGACAGGGGCCTGGGCGTCACTCAGCAGATGAGGGTAAGAGTGGAGGTGAGACTGTGTGGTCAGCCTGGGCGCTGTGGTGGCAGAGCATTATGGAAGGAGAGATGCTGAATTGATTAGAGTCTGCATTAGTGACTTTTCTTGTTGCTGTGACAGAGTGCCCTGCAGAAGCAGCCTAAGGACAGAGGGGCTTATTTTGGCTTGTGTTCTTTAGGACAATCTTTCATGGCGGGGATGGCATGGTGGCATTGAGTCCATGGTCAGGAAGCAGAGAGAGATGAATGCTGGTACTCAGCTCGATTTCTCCTTTTTATTTAGTCTGGGAGCCCACTATGGGATAGTATTGTTCACAAACAGAGCGGTCTTGCCTCTGAATTAAACTTGTGGAAGCACCTTCATAGATCTGCCAGAGGTTTGTTTCCATGCAGTTTTAAACATAGTCAAGTTGACAATGGGAATTGGCCATCGTAGAGCCTCAGTTTCCCCTGCTCTTTGCAGGAACTAGCTCAGGATTAGGCTGGGAATGTTAGGGGTCCCCTGTGGGTCATCTCATCCACCTGGCCTCTCTCTAAAGGATGGGCAAGTGCTTGTTTACACTGCCGTAGACAGGTTATGCAGGGCAGTTGGGCCCTGTGTGTAGCTGAAGTTATCCTGTTCCTGCCCGGCTCCTGCGGCCCTACAGGTGCTTGGACCCAAGTAAACACACAGGCTTATATTAATTAAAACTGTTCGGCCATTAGCTCAGGCCTACCACTGACTAGCTCTTACATTTAAACTAACCCATAACTCTTATTTACGTTTAGCCACGTGACTTGGTACCTTTTCCCAGTTCTGCCTTCACATCTTGCTCCTCATGGCGGTGGCTGGCAGCGTCTCCTCACTCAGCCCTCCTGTTCCCAGAATTCTCCTCTCTCTTTGTCCCGCCTGTACTTGCTGCCTGGCTTCTGGCCAATCAGCACTTTATTAACCAACCAGCAACACATTCACAGCATACAGAGCGATATCCACAGCACCTGTGCATCGAGACTTTAAAGATGTTTGATTCAGCCATGCTGTGTTTAGTCAATTGTCCAAGGAAATAGTTTAAGGATACGCATAGAGGATTGGTTAGGAGAAAGCCTTATAACTGGTTGACAGTTAGACCTCTGACTGTCCATTAGCAAGAGAGGAGGTGAGCAAATTGAGTACTAGTTGTCCAGGTGGAAAATACACACTGATGTCAGTGTTTGAGTGACAGGTAGTTGAATGTAGAATAGCATTTCATGAACACTGGACAGAGCATATGGACCCAGCAGAAACCAGCAGTCAACTTGGATGTCACAGTGTTGCAGCTGAGTTAGAGAGTCATTGTTGACTTGAAACTTGGCCTTTTAAAAAGAGATGCGTGTTTCTTTTGTAGAAACTGTGTTGCTTCAGGCTTGTGTGGAGCAGGTGAAACTGTCATTGCTTTGACATTTCTGCCCATGTCACTCTAGGTCTGAGTTGTTCTTGGTAGAGGAAAGGGTAAGTCAAAGAGAAGGCAAGCGAACTTCTCCCCACACCCACCAACCTCAAAATGACACTGTCTCAAGCAGCCCCGAGCTTGTCTAAGTGGGAGACAGCTTCTCAAGGACTGTCACTCTGAGTCCTCTCCCAAATAGTGCCGAGTTGCTTTTACTTCACGTAAGAAAGCATTAAATGAGGCTGGGCCAGTACCAAGCATCGTGCATGTCCTGTGGTCATTTTACCCTGAGATGTTTTTCATTCCCTAGGCCATGGAGCAGGTTTGATGTTGAAAACTTATGTGATTAGTATAGAACTTGAACCAGGTGTGGTGGGGTTTGCTCCTCATTTCAAAGTACCTGGGAGTTTAATTCTTTGCAACTTTTATTTTCAGAATTTATCCCCTGCATTTTTAGCTCAGGCATAAAGGAGGATAAGATTTCTACCATCAACATTTTGTTGTCTACACTGAAAACAAAGGTACCTGTCTGTCTCATTTGTCTTTGAGAATGCCTACAGACCTGCTCCTCCGCCATCCATATGTTTCAGAGTTGAGCTTATGGTGAGGTAGTTTGGACAACAGCTTCTTAGGCTTAAACTTGGTCTTGAGGGGAGTTAGTTCTGGAACTAGAAGGTTAAAGAAAAGCCAGCGCTCCAGCAGCCTGCCCATTTTGTTACCATAAGAGAAAAAAAAGCTGTCAGTCTGCAGTTCATGGTAACTCAGCTGCAGTAGTTTGGGCTGTAAATGCAAATGATCCTTTCTTTCCAAGTGTTCATTTGAGATGTGTTGCATAGTCTGCCTTTTTCAGGTATCTTAGGAGACATTTTAAAACTTGGTGAAAGGATCATGGCTTTTATCTAGAGATACTTGCAGTGATCAGTAAAGAAACTGATCCTCCAAAAAGAAAAGTCGGAAGCCAGTGCTTTAAAAAAGGCTAATAAGTATGGACAAAACATTAGATAGCATTTACCATAGTGACTCAACTAAGAGGGTTGACTCCTCCGCCAAGGGAGAATATTTGGAGATGTCTGGAGAGAGTTGTGATTGTCACAGCGGGACAGTCCCCCTGGTCCCTTGTGAATGAGATCGGTGATGTTGCAACACATCCTGCAGTACAGCTCCAGAGTGGAGGCTGAGAAACCCTTCACTTACAGTCATGTGAACAGTAGCGAGAGGGATTTGTTCCCCTACCAAACTAGCGCCGTTTTTTTATAACGCGTTCTCAGTGCCAGCAAAGAGGCTGCGAAAATGAAGAGTGCTTTCCTGGAGAAAGCACTGAGCCTTGAGGCATGGTGTGTCAGAGTTTTACATATGTTTATACCTGAACTTACGGTTGGTCTTTGCATTAGAACCACCCATGTGGATACATGTTCCTGGACCACAGTGACAGGGATTTGGGGATAACTCTGGGTGGGGCTGAGATCTTGATCTGGGTTCTATTTGTAAGAACCAGCACCTGCTCCCTAGACAGAGATGTGGTGAAAACTGTTGAACAGGATTCTGATCATGGCTTTTTGGGGAATAGCTAGAGTGTTGGGACCCCTAATACAAACACCACAGGGAGCAGTGATAGCAGGTACGGTCCAGTCAGGGCACAGAAAGGGAAAGCCCTCCAAAATGAGACTCGGATGCAATTTTGAATAGTGTGAGAGAAGCTAAACCATGTAAATAAAGGAAGCATCCAAACTATAAATAAATGTAACCTCAGACAAAAAAAGATAACCAGCTAACACATGTGCATTGTGGGGTAGGTCGGCAGGGCTAAAAGGAAACACGCCAAAATGTAAGTGGGTGTTCTGTTTCTCTTTCTGTTTTTCCCTTTCTTTGGTAATTTATCTCCCCTTGGCATACATGCTTTTCTAATAGTAGAAAACAGTGAGCAGTATTATAAAAATGATAGACTTCCTTTTTCTTTGTCTTCTGACTGTGCCAGGTAATTCACAATAAAAACATCACGAAAACCCAGAAGGTGCGTTTCTTTACCGGGCAGCTTCTGAACCACATAGCTTCTCTCTACAACTGGAATGGAATCACAGATGTCAGTCCAGAAAACCCAGAAAGCGCGGAGGTACGTTGCCAGGTTTCACTTAGTCCTGGTGTGTGACCCTCCCAGTCAGGAAGAGAAGGCATCCCAACACCACCCCAGACCTTTAAAGAAATCCCATACCATCTCTTTCTTTTGACTTATGGTTAGATAGGTGGATTAACTCTTTGTAAGATAAGACACAATTTCTATAGTTTTTATTCTGGTCGTGGAGCAGTAAACCTCCTTTTGTTTTTCATGAGAAAACAGTCACCTCCGCCGAGTGACATCCTGGCTGGCCCTGCCATGCCTGTCTGGTGGGTTTGCAGGACTCCTCCAGGCTGCATCCTCTCCTCTTGCTTGCTCTTCTCCTTTTAAAATATCCAGCTTTTATAGCGTAACTTTCTTACTTCAGAACTCTGTCTAGAAGGCCTCACATTTTGTTTACCGACAGATAATTTATGTGACAATTGTTAATTCATTGCTAAATTCAAACAGTCACTCTCACGTCGGCCTAAGCCTAGCATTCCTCTTGGTTTTCTGTGGATGCTGCAGGACATGGACTTGGCTAGCCTTGGGAGGGCTTGGTTTCCCTGGTAACTTGATGGTCATTTGCCTCCCGAGAGCCTACGGTTGCTTCCTTTTGTCTTGGTAACTTGCCCATGTCCTCCTGTTCTGAACATGTTTTTGTATGTTCCTCACCAGGAAGTCGTACAAGCTGGTGAAAGCACTCATTTTATTCAAAAGCACAAGACAAATTAAGTCATTTTTAACTTTTTAAAAATACAAGTTTGAACTCGGCCCTCTTAAGAGTATTGTTTCATGGTGATCAGTGTATGTTTCCTGGGTTACTTGTTTGCTTTTTCATTGACCTCAGGTATTTGATTTACAGTATTTTCTTAGCTGTCATCCTCTGGTGATGCTGCCCAGTCTTTATTCTGTAGCTAGGACCTTGGAATTGATAGTTTGTTCAACTTTCCAGGTGTCTGCTGAAGAGGCGGGGAAAGCCATGGTGAGGGACCTCGTTCATAACTTCCTGATAGATCTCTGCTGTTCTCGAAAGCATGGCATTTGCTTTTACGATGCCTCTTTGGGAACTTCTGGCAGGTAAAGTACATTGCTGTGTGGACCCCATGTGTGTGTTCCGTAAAGGGTGGTGGCACGTCCTGAGCGTCCAGTGGAAACCAGCCAGGCGATGGCACCAGTGCTTAGAGTCAGAATCATGGACATGATGAAACTTATTTTAGGGGTGACCTGGAGCACCTGGAGAGTGTCTCTCCATCAGTGCCCTTGTGGACGGAGTGCTCACAATAGCAATTCAGGCACACAGATAAAGGACCGTGTATGCAGGGGAAGGCAGTACACATGCGTGCATGGATGTACTTAAAGACAGTAGTGTCTTCTAGATCTGAGAAAAAGTTCCCTAGAGTGGGCCCTCCCAGGGAGGGGAAGCTACTGACACCGGCTTTACAGTAGCCCTGAGCTCGGTTACCCCACTTTTGCAGAAAGGAAGGAGGCCACATAGAGGGCAAGGCACTGCCTCATAAGCATCAGAGCTTGCACTGGGTGCGGGAAATCTGATTCCAAACCTGATCCATGTAATAGCTGAATGGCCCCTGCTCCCCCAGCATGCTACCAGTGGGTAGGACATCAGAGTGGTGGTTTGGTGTACTTCCTAATTCACGGTTACAAGATTTTATCAGCAAGGAAAGGAGGTCCGAATCTAATGGTACTAATTCTTTTGAATGTGTTTTTGTAGTCAGATAACTATATGTCTGTTTTTTTTTTTTTCTCTAACAAGGCAAACGATCAGTCTGCCCGCCTTCATTCAACAGTAAAAAGATGAGCGTGTTTTCTAGTCCTTAGAGTCCTCTTGGCTGCATAGCATTTCTTTTATGAAGGCAGGCTGGGTATGGTAGTGCATGCCTTTAATCCAGCATTTGGGAGGTGGAGGCAGTTGAACCTCTGAGTTCAAAGCCAGCCTGGTCTACATAGTGAGTTCCAGGACAGGCAGAGCTACATAATAGAGAGACTCTGTCTCAAAAAAAACAAACAAAAAAAAAAAACAAAAAAGAATTCAGTTACTTGTAACTTGGAATGGCTGTAGGGACATAATTGAGTCCTTCAACATGGTGGCATGGTGGGAAATCTTCTGTGTGTGACTGTGGATTTGTTTTGAAATTATTTTGATTTAATTTACTACATTTCTTTCACTTTGTAATATTTTCTATTTTTATTTTCTTCTGTGTGCTTAAAACTCGGGTTTTAAGCATTCTGGGCAAGTACTCTACCCCTGAGCTGTATCCCTAGTCCTAACTTAAAAAAAAACTTAATTGTAGCTTTTTCCCCATCATGGTGAACTCCTTTCCCTGTTAAAATGCAACTTAAGGATTTTAGAATCCACTACCATGTTACAGCTGTTGGAAACCTTACACCCCCAAGCATTCCCGCTCTTCCTGGGCCTTCAAAGCTGCGGTTAATGTGGCAAACAGTGAGTGGTCAGCAGACAAGGTGCCAGTGTGGATCAGGGTGGCAGCCTGTTTCTGTAAGGGCCAGATAGCGTAGTAACTTGACAGGCCAGTCCGACTACCCAGTGTTTGCCATTGTGATGCGAATGTCCGCAGGTGAAGACAGGTGCTGTAACCGTCACGTGAGACTTAAAGGCAGGTGGTAGCCATGGTATGGCAACCCTGGTAAGCCGTCTAATCAACGAGCAGATGGCAGGGCGCGGGTACATCTGGATGCTCTGACTGCCCGGGGTCAAGCAGCTGTGAAAAGTAGTCTTTTCTTCAGGCGTTGGGCGATAAGGCCTAGTGCCCTGGAGCCTCAGCTGTAGAGATCCTGGGATGGTGCTTCCTGTCTGATTTTTTTTTTTTTTTCCGGCTGCTTTTGTTCATTGGCCAGGCTGGTCCAGAGCTTGGTACTTAAAATGGCCTTCCTACCTCACTCTCTTGAGCGTGGCGTTTCCGGAGCGTGTTACCATGTCTTCGTCTCATGCTGGAAGATGCTTTCCCAGGGGATTCCTCCCTAGGGCTCCCCTGCAGGCCAAGGCATACCACAGCAGGTGCCCTGAGAAAGTGAACTTACTGTCATGTGCCTGTCGCGTCCCCAGAGGACTCAGTGCTCAGTGCATTTGAACCCCTCCTGCTGACCCTCTGGTCTGTCCCTGTTCCTAATAGAGGAGGCAACCTGACACTCCTACACTTCTTGTTGAGTCTGAAAACTGCGGCTGGGGATGAGCTGGTGGCCGCTCTCGTGGTGAACATTCTGAAGGTGTGCCCGGACCTGCTGACCAAATACTTCAAGGAAGTCACGTTTTCCTTTCTTCCAAGAGTGAAGTCCGCGTGGCTGAATAACGTGAAACTGCTAAACAAGGTACAGAGCATGGCAGAGCTGCTGGCTGGGCGGGGCAGTGTCTGAGCAGTTGGGGCCGGTGTGCATGCTGGCCTGCCGGGGTGTGCAGGGAGGCCCTGTCGGGGATACTTTAGACCGTGGGGTTTGGTGGTCTTGCCCTCTGGTAGCATTGGTTTTTCACTGAGCTGGATTTGGAACTCTCTCTTCTGACTCAGTTGAACTCATTGCTGATCTTGGGAGTCATAGGATAGGCTGGTGTCGGTGAAGCCTGAAGAGGACAGTAGACCTTGCAGGATGTGCTGTGTGTTAAATCCCTTTCCCAGCCCCTCCTCATCTGCCAGCGTAGGTCTAGATCACAGGTCCCATTCTTGAATGCTTGGGACCAGGAGAGTTTTGCGTGGGTGGGGCTGGGGTGGATTTTGTAATTTTTGTATAACCTCTGCAGGACCCTCCTGTGTCTTCCCACACACAGCAATATAACTATAAATAAAACTATAGTGGTGACACCTAGTGTGGAAGCTTTCTCTCTCTGACTTATGGTCTTCCTTTCAGGGAAATTCCCATGACGGTTTGCTGGTGTCTCAGTTTGGTCCTGACATTATCTGTAAAACCAGCTTTTTAACTCACACATTCTCTGGTTTTCTTAGAGCACCTATGTGGACAGGCCTCCTGAATCCCATGAGAAGCACTCACCTTGGCCCAGCTTGGGGAAGCTGCCCAGCATCTGTCCTAAGAGCTACTTCTGATGCTGTCTGGCCCCATGCTGCTGAAGGGACACTTGTGTGGTTTTATAGCCTGGCGTGAGTCCTTATGATGTGGCCTGTCTACTATGTGGCTGGTAGTCCCACTGAGGTCCAGCTGTGACACCATGAACACATCCGTGTGTTAAGTATTTTCGTGGAGCTCTAAAAGGACAGTGTCGTTAACTGGGCGACGGTAATGCACACCTTAACTCCCAGTCCTCAAGAGCCAGAAGCACTTGGAGCTCTGTGAGTTCAAAGCCAGCCTAGGCTAATGAGCGAGTTCCAGGACAGCCAGGACTACACCCAGAGAAGCCCTGTCCCGAAAAGGGAAGGAAGGACAGTGTAGTTTGTCACGCACCTGTCAAGTGCAGCAGTGACTGGCGACGGAGCCCTTGTTACCCTAGTAGTTTGTGTAGTGATTGATGTATGAGTGGATTTGGGGGTACTTACAGGCAGTACCTTCTTCCATCCCTAACCCAGTCTCTTTCTTCCCTGTCTTAGATCTACGAGGCCCAGCCAGAGATTTCCCAGGCCTTTTGGACCAGAGAGTTTATCCCTTTGCCGAGGCTCCTGGCGATGGTGATGGTGACCACAGTGCCTCTGGTGTGCAATAAGATCATGTTCACTCAGGCATTAAATGTAAGTCACAGGGGTAGAGAAATCCTCAGTGTCAAGAGCACTGGCTGCTCTTCCAGAGGGCCCGGGCTTGCCCCAGCACATGTTGGCTCACAGCCATCTGTGACACACACACTCCAGGTTCAGGGGATCCGACGCTTTCTGGCCTCTGTTGGCACTGCCTATGTGTGGTGCACAGAAAAAAAAAGAACATTAAATTTAAAAACAAAGGTAAGTCACACACACACACACACACACACACACACACACAGCTTTCTCTCACAGAGCCCTCTGCTGTGTGTGATCCTGAGAAGGGCTGCTGACTGCATTTGACCATTTTCTCAGACAGGAGTTGGGTTGAAGTCACCTGTGAGGGGCCGATCTAGTCATCTGGGGTTAGCATTCCTTCCCGGAGGTGACTAGCATGGTCCTCGTCTCTGCCTCAGCATACTGTGGGGACCCCGTCCCGCCACACTTCTGTGGTGCTGTGCGGGTACGGGAAGGCTGGCAGTAGAACTTCACTATTTCAGGACACCAGGGTACGGTGGGGCCAGAACTTCCAGCCAATCTCCATTTCTTTCAAGGGCCTTTTGGACCAGGTGTTAAGATTCCTGGGGAACATGTACTTTGAGGAGCGGCTTTTTTCAGGCTGTGCTGGAGGAAAAAAAATGATACTTAGATTTCTTATCATTACTTAGTGGCAAAGAGCACTTGCTTTGCTTCAGAGGAAGTTTGGTTGCCAGCACCCACGTTGGGTAGCTCACAGCTGCCTGTAACTGCAGCTCCCGGGCACCTGACGCCCTCTCCTGGCCTCTGCAGACCCCTGCATGCACATGTCCATACCCACATACAGACACACATCCACATAAATAAAATAAACCCCAAACAATTTACACCTCTACTTCCTTCCGGTAGATGTCCGCCTTTCCCATCAGAAGCAGCATTCTGAGGACTCCTGGTCTTTACCACAGTGTCCTAGTTTTATGTGAGTGGTTGTTGATTGTCGACACACCCTCCACTGGACTCTGGCAGCCAGTCCACTAAGCCCAGGTAGCCTGATAACCACGGAGAGTCGTGGCACTCAGAGAGCCATCTCCAGCCTTCCAGAGAGGCCAGGTGGTGTGTGACGTGAGCAGGAACGGGGTCAGCCATGGCGCTCTGCAGTTGGGTTGGCGGGGGCTGTAAAACCACTGGAAGGTTGCGTCCCTCCTGAGACTGCAGTGAATCCTTTGATGCCCATCCAGGGTTCGCGCTGAGTGTATACAGTGTGTGAGGAGAGAGAGCCTGTGTGGGACTGGGCAGAAAGGCCTTTTGTTCTCTGTGACAAATCTTCCGCAAAATTAGGTCCCGTCTGTTTTATGAGAGATTAACGTTTCCCAAGCGGCCTCAAGGAAATGGGAAGAACTCAGCAGACGGACAGACCTCCTCAGAGGCCTCATTGGCTCTTCTCCCTGCCCAGTCCCTGCGGTCAGATGGAAGGCTGCCTTTCACTCCCAGCACCAGGGCTGTGTCTCCAGAGGGGTGTCCCAGCTCCTGGACTGGGTGGCTCAGCAGTGGCTGAGCACAGAGCTGTCTCTCCTCGTGGCAGTCACTCTGTGCAGGCCCAGGACCATGGAGCCACAGCGCTGTCCCCGGTGCCCACATGTCCTCCCAAGAGCCGAGACTCGTACTGTTGGGGGCATCGATGTGAATGGCTTCTAAGGCTTGCGGTTAGGAGTTGTGTTTTGTTCTCTATGCTTTCCTCCGAGAAGTTCCACCAGTGTGTATTTCAGAGTCAGAAAGAGGAGTAGTGATGGGAAAGGAGAAGGATTTGGCTGCAGGGTTTGGAGTCCTGAGTTAGTTCCGTGCTCCCTCCACTGGGGCACTTGGGAGCCCTTTTTAAGGCTGCCTTTGAAGGGGGCCCGGCTATGGAGACATTGCTGGGTCAGAACATGTCTCTGTTCTTACGTGCACAGCATTTACTTAAAACTGGAGCTGCCTGGAAGGCTGGGGTACTAGGCCATCGTGGTTATTAAGCTAAGTCAGAAGGCCTTTTGTGTTTCATTGTAAATCTCTACTGTTCCAGCCACAGGTCCACACGCCCTAACATGGATGGGACCACGTGGGGGTCCTGGGAAGGTGCCCATTCGGCTAGAATTGGTAGAGAGCCAGGGACCAGCAGGCTGCTGGCACAAGAATGCACTGCCCCTGGTCAGGGCTCGGGCCCATTCCTCTTTGATAATAGGATCTATGGGTCCTTGAGCGTCACTCAGTCTCTGAGGTCATTGAGGACCTTGACACCCTTCTTGGTTGTCCTCTGACTGGAGGGGACTCTGCTGTCGGAAGTCTGTGTGGGGGTTGCTTTCTGTGGTACTCCATCTTCTGTCACTATCACAGCACCTGTAGAGGCTGGAAGTCCGAGAGGGAGGGGAGGGAGGGACCTCGTGTGGTTAGGCTTCAGTGAGGTCCCGCTCACTGTGTGGTCACAGGCAACAGGGCGGGTGAACAAAAGAGGTAGAGTGCTTGCAGAAGTGACGTGGGGACACATGGTGAGACAGGGACAGGCTGGTTAAATTCTCTTTGTTTTTGTGATGCTCACATTGGCCTTCAACTCCTGGTGGTTCTCCTGCCTCAGTCTCCTGGGTGCTAGAATTATAGGCATTCACCACTAGCCTTGGCTCATCTTAGAAATCAACTCTCTCATGAGAACTGTGTTAATTCATGACTGAAGCCTACTCAATGTTCAGTGATCCTACCTCCTAAAGGTTCTGTTACCTCTCAGTACCACCATATTGGAACAGGCTTCCAGCGTGTGAACCTCTGGGGGACAGATGTTATCCAAGCCAATACAGATGCTTAGTCATCCTGAAGGCGGGCTTTATCAGGAACAGCTTGACATCTTTTCTTACCTTCTTTCTGCCTCACTTGAGGTGAGTGCTTCTGTGGACACCAAGTGGTCGCTAGAGAGATCCTAGGCTATCACTGCAGACCATCTGTCCTGGCCGAGTGGTCATCCGAGAAGGCTTACCTACCGAGAATTCCTGGTGACGGCTGTAGTCAGACCGAATGGATGTCTACGGGGAAGGTCCCCACCACCTCTCCCAGTGCAGAGTCCAGCCACCTCTCCTTCCCCAGAGTGACCTGAGGAACAGGAGCCCACCAGGCCCAGGCGTCCACCTGCAGACATGACGGATCTCTCTCTTTTCTTCCCAGTTGGACAGCATTCCTGTGAGACACTCAGCGTTAGCCCTTATTTCGGTCATTTTGAAGAGAGCGTTAAAAACAGTTGAGCACTGTCTGGATAAGGAGGTTTGGCAAGATTCAGGCGTGTACACGGCTGAAATGATGGAAGACTTTGTTCAGCTCTTCAGAGAAGCCTTGAGCAAGGTGGGCGTGGGTCCCAGTTTGAGTTTTCTCTGCATACCCCTTCACCAAATACAGAAGAGAGAAGGGCCATCCTGGGAACGTGGGGTGGGAGCCATAGGTGCGTCCTCTCAGCTGCTGGGCTGGAAGCCAGTGGGCAGGAGCAGCTGATAAATGTTTCTTCTGTCTCACTTAGAACAGGTCCTTGAGGGAGCTAAGAGTCAGACCACGCACTCACTGGCATAGAAACAGTGGGCACTGGTTCTGGTGGACCTGTGGCTCATCAGTGGCTGTACTATGCCTGTAAGTGTGCACACTGGTGGTATGTGGCTCAAGGAAAAGCAGATAAAGGTGGATGCTGGAGGGACCCTTGTTTCCCCTGTGGCTAATTCTGCTAATAAGGTGTGACTTTTAGACGCTGGCCAGCAGTGCGGAGCACCCTGGTGGTGCTTGGCCAGTCACTGGAGCTGTCCCAGGAAGGGTTCTTCCTGCTCCACTGTCTGGTCTGGGTGTAAGAGCAAGTGCAGTTCTAGGATATCTGCAGGAGCGAGCTGAGAGCAGGGGCCTGTTCTCCCCCTCCCGCTGTGGACATAGCCTTGCACTCCCACGTGCATGCTCAGTTCTAGGATATCTGCAGGAGCGAGCTGAGAGCAGGGGCCTGTTCTCCCCCCTCCTGCTGTGGACATAGCCTTGTTTCCCTGTAGTGTGTTCAGTTCAGTGATTTCTTTCCATGTTTCAAGTGACTGTTTTTATTCTCCGCTTCTCTTTCTCACTTAGAATTTGCCAGATCTGAACACAGTCATTTGGGTCTGGCAGTCACTGAAAAAGCAAGAGATTAAGCAGGACCATGGGAAAGGGAAGAAGAGCGCTAGCAAGACTCCTGCTGCCTCAGAGCCTGTCCAGCACGGTGAGGGCTTAGCTGCTTCTGCTCTGGCCTGGGACAGAGATGACAGGCAGCCTGGTGCTCCTCTGAGAGAATCCTCAAGGAGCTCTGGATCAGGTCCCCTCTGGCTGTGAAGAGCTCTTGTATCCTTTCTTGTTTAGGGAGAGGCATTAGGTGGAATTGTAGATTGAATTTTAGTATCTGTTAGAATTACGTTCGGTCCTTGTGGCAGTACCATGTCTCTGAAACTTGACTGCTGGTGCTGTGTGAATGGATGAGGACCCTTGGTGCTGTGCAGATGGAGGTGAGCAATGAGGCCACTCTGGTGTTAAAATTTGGTGTTGGCAGGTGTGGTTTTCCATATTTACATCTTGGTCAGTTCTTACAGCAGCACCCCAGGGCAGTGCTTGCTGTGTCTATTGCTCAAATGAGGACAGGAGAGCCCAGAGACTGGTAACCTTGGCCTGAGCAGGCTGCAGCAGTGAAGTGGCCTGAAGACCATGTCCGTGGAACAGTCTCAGCCCTGTTACCACCATGGAACAGTCCCAGCCCTGTTACCACTGGCCCTAAAATCTAGTTACCACATTTTCTGATGCCTGAGTGTTCAGCATACAGTTGGCTAGGGCTGGTGGCATGAATGCTCACCTGATCCGGAACAAGGATTTGTCTTAATGCAAACTGTCTCCCTTTGGTGCAGACGATGCAGAAACCATTCTTCTGAAAGCTGTTCTGCTCCAGGTCATATGCCTCTACCAACAGGTTGTTCCCCACATGGTCATGCAGTACAACTTTGACTTCAGCAAACTCCTAAAAGGTGAGTCTTTTTTTTTTGTTTGTTTGTTTTTTTTGTTTTTCGAGACAGGGTTTCTCTGTGTAGCTTTGCGCCTTTCCTGGAACTCGCTTTGAGACCAGGCTGGCCTCGAACTCACGGAGATCCACCTGGCTCTGCCTCCCGAGTGCTGGGATTAAAGGCGTGCACCACCACCGCCCGGCTGTGAAAGGTGAGTCTTAAGGGACTGCCTCGGTTTCTGCCAGTGGCGATAAAGGACACTCCAGTAAACTGCAGCAGAGTCTAGGAGCTGAGGATCAGGAGGGGTGGTGGGCTGGTTACCAGCAGATGGGATCCGTCACCGTTACTTATTTGTACCCCCATTTCTTTGGATAGCTGGGCCCCGTAAGTCCACATGAAGAGAACCCTTAGGAGAGTAGAGAAGGGAAAACCACACTGAGTGAGCTGCGCAGGGCTGTCCCCAAGATTCGTACGCCCAGGCAGGGTGCATGGGCAGCAGAAAGGGGAGCCCTGTGGAGGGCCGTGCGTCCTGTTTGTGCAGAGGCACATTGGGTACAGTTACTTCATGATTTACCCCAGTGAGATTCAACCACCTCCTGTAAGAGTGTCATCATGCTTGCCTGGACATGGTTCCTTGATGGTCAAATTTGGCTAATAAAATTGACTTTATAATTGGGCCTGCAGAAGATGACTTGCAAAAATGCCATTCTTGGAATTTATGTTATTGAAATATATTTTTGAGACTTGTAATTAGCATTTTAATCATCAAGGGTGAAAAGTTGTCTTTTCCATGAGAATATAAAACTTAAAGAAAGAAATGTGGCCATGTAGGACTTAGCAGCTGTGTCCTTCCCAAGCAAGAGAGGAGTCTAGAGACCAGGGTCCAGGCTCAGGCTCAGTGGTCATAGTCTCTCTCCACAAATACTTACAGCCTGGATAATAGGTCCCATGCGCTGCATAGAGTCATGGAGGGCTGTAACATTAATGAGTTAGTAACCACACTTGGAGGCACTGTGATGTGATGCATGTAGTATGGGGACTGCAGTTATAGGACAGGTGGGAGCCGGCTGAGGGACAGACAAGGGCTGTTGTGGGCATAGAGAATTTGGACTTCTGTTGAAGAATTTGTCTAGGCATTGGGTAAGAGATGCCAGGTGAGGTGTGTTTCTCACAGCCTGGGCGAGGGAGCATGGAACACAGAATGGATTGTCTCCTTCTTTTCCTTCTCTGGGTCAGGGTGTTAGCTCTGGGTAACCTTGTGTTTTCCTGATCTCTCTCTGCAGGCATCATCTCTGAACAGGGCCCTCCTGAGGAGGTCCCTCCCATCTTGCAGCACCACATGCTAAAGGTGGCCCTGGAACTGCCTGCTAACAAGTTTTTGTGGCTAAAGGCACAGGTAGGAGGTGGAATTTGCAGTCCTGGGCTGTCTCTCCTCTCCATCCTTTCGCAGTTCTCGTCAGCTAACACACTGGAAGTAAAGCACATCACTTTCCCTTTGTTGTGACCCTGAGAGCTAGCTCAGTGGTTAAGATGGGAATAGCAGCATGCCAGCAGAGAGCGGAGGCTCCAGACGTGCAGGCAGACGCTGGGCACTCGGTTTGCACATCTTCAGTAACATCTTCTAGGGTCCGACTACGTATCCATGGAGGGAAGGTCAGCAGGCCCTGGATGCTCACTAATGCCCTGGAACCCCAGATCTGTTCCTGCTGTGTACCGAGGGCCTGACCAACAAGCTTAAGTGTGCTTCTGAGTAGCTCAGTTCATATAATGGCTTGGTTCTTATGTACAATTTTTAATTGGAACCAGTAGCATGGGAATGCTTGTTGGCGTTTACACACACAGCATTTCCAGAAAAGTCTAAGACTGCTGCAGCACTGGGGTCTGTGTGTATTTGTATGATGCTCTCTTCCTGAGTTGAGGACAACTCATACTTGCTTAAGGACTTACACATGGCAGGCTGCACAAGGGTGCTTTGGCCACTCCACCCAAACCCCGTCAGACAAGGTGCTGGGGTCACAGTGCTCAGGAGACTTGTGCAGTGCTCCAGCTCTATGTGGTGGGCCAGGCAGTGCTGCCCTGAGCCCGCCTCTCAGCCTCCAGTGGTTTCCATCCTGAAGTGACGTGTTAGATGTTGTTAGACCAGCAGATCTTGATACATGCAGAGAGTTAGAAACACTGTCTTTGCACCCTGGTGCTAGGGCTGGAGCCCAAAGCCTTGTGTGTGCCGGTCAAGCCCCTGAGCTACTTCCCTTCACACCGGGCCTCCCTCACCTTAGCCGAAGCAATCCAAATCATAATACGCTGTGGAGGAACGGGCAGCAAGTCCAAGGAACACAGGAATTTACATGTAGAATATGGGAGTCAATGCAGATAGATCATTAAGACAATAAAAGAAAAATACAGTGATATCATTTATGTTTAAAAAGGGAACACAAGCATGAGCGTGTGCCCGTGTGCTTACATTCTCACAAAACTGTTCATTCATGTATGTGTGTGCACAGATCCTTACTAGAAAGACAGGCAGAGACCAGGACACCTGTTGTCTCTAGAAGAAAGAAAGGATGGAAGAAGAGAAGCTTTGTCCTATACTCCAAGTGAAAGGGTGGACATATCCTCCTCAGATTAGCAGGACACTAATGAATAACCACACTGTCTTATTTGTCTGTCAAGAAGTGAGCCCTTTGAGACAACCCGCTGTGAAGTTGTACTGCCCAGTGTGTTCAGAGGAGTCTTTAGGAAGAGCAGATGGGATGGAGGCAGAAAGCAGGTACCAGGTAGAGGGTCGGCAAGTGACACAGTGCTGTGTAGCTCTTCTTTGGTGCTCTGTGGCA
This sequence comes from Peromyscus leucopus, assembly GCF_004664715.2. Classification (NCBI taxonomy): domain Eukaryota; kingdom Metazoa; phylum Chordata; class Mammalia; order Rodentia; family Cricetidae; genus Peromyscus; species Peromyscus leucopus. Next base: position 7,961,909 of record NC_051073.1, read on the forward strand.
TGGTATTGTGAGTGATTTCAGATCATGAGTGTCACAAGAACGGTCACACTAAGACACACTCAGCACACAGTCCTTGTCCAGGAGAATTCCCCGGAAGAAGCCTCTTAGTGTGAAAGAAGTGGCAGCATCAGGACACTGACTGACCTCCGTGCCCCACCCACCCAGGTTTCTAAAGCGCATCTTCTGTGTGGCATGCGTACTGGACCAGTCATCTCCAGCACTTTGTCACCAAGGCCCAGGCATGTGTTCAACATCTGGAAGCCTTTTCAGAAGGCTCTGTTGTCATCCACTGATGTGGGTTGTGTCTACACAGTGTCCTGACGGAACACAGCCACCCGCTTTGGTTGAGGTGCCTCTTCATTTCCCACCTGCACATGGCGTCTACACCAGAGCCTGGTGTCCAGGACACAGTTAGGAGTCAGTCAGGTCACAGCTAGGCCACTTCCTGCATTGAAGGGAGGATTCAGTGAGCCATTTCCATGGAGACCCGAGGGCTGCAGCCCACAGAAATGCTTCCGTGTTGTTGCTGCTGGCTCATTACCACGGCTGTCGGAGGTTTTGGATGAGTGGTCTAACCTGCGGTTTTCCATGTGTGAGATCCGGGTACTCTTCACTGAATGGGAGCTATAGTGAGATGAAGTGAAAGGCCTGGCCATGTCCTGGGCATGCAGTCACATGTTTCTCAGCAAGTAGTGCCCTTGTTAATTGTACCTCTTAACAGCTTGAGATGATGTCCTAACTCTAGGAAGGCCATGATGCAGAAATCATTGGAGGAGAGCGCTCGGTTTTTTACCTGTTGATGAAGATGTTTGTGAGCAGTAACCATTTACAGCTCAAGTCCTCCACTAAACTTCTGATCATGAAGGTCAGTGTCTTGCAGCAGTTTCTCATCTGACAAGGGTGTTCGTGGCCTTCCTGATGGGGTGATGTAGACTGTGGTAGGAGAACAGCAGATTTGTGTGGGTTCTTATTTGTCTATTTGACATTTTTGTAATGTTTCCATGTATTTGCTGTGTGACCGTGTCCGTGTCCGTGTCCGTGTCCGTGTCCGTGTCCGTGTCCGTGTGTGTGTGTGTGTGTGTGTGTGTGTGTGTGTATGTGGGTCAGAAAGGGAACTGTGAAGTAGTCAGTCACAGCTCGCACAGTACGGACTCTCACAGAGTCTGTTCCCATGGAAACTGTTTCCGAGCTCCGCCTTGTCCCTCATTCCCACACTGGACTTTCTCCAGGCCTTCCAACGTTGTGACTTGTCCATCGCCTACACTCAGGTGTCTGCAGAGTCAGTGGGCGGGAGGGAGGACTCGGTTCTCTTCTCTCTCCTACAGTGGCACTCATGCTCCCAGGGTCACTTGACCAGCAGGCTTCATAGTACTCACCTGTAGTTACCTCGGGGTCTGAGGCCAGATCTCCACACCGACTCAGAAACACTAACCGTGGCAGCCGGTGCTTTTGGAGTGCCACAGTGTTACTTTGCAGTTTTCCTTGAAAGGCTGATGATGTTGCTGCATTTTCAGCTTCTTGTCTGAGCTGCTTGAAGGCCGCCCTGTTTGAGTCCCTGCCCGTGTGGCCATTCGCTCACCGACCGTTTAGCTGAGAGCTCCACCCCAGCCAGATGTCATGACTAGTAGCTGCAGAGGTGGGATTGGCAGTCGGGGTGTTTGGTGCATGCTGTGGCAGGGCCCTGTGCCACAAGAGCACGTAGCCCCCGAGTCTCCTACGTCAGAGGACCTTTAGGGGTATCCTATTGGCGAGTTGAGATCCCGCCTCACTAAGCTCTCCCCTGGTAGGAATGGTATCCTAGACTTGGAGTTCCCTTAGGCTAAGGGTTGAGTCACTGAGGGGTCATGACACATGCTTATCTGGTCTTTGTGACAATCCAGATAAAAACAGTTCCCCAAGAACCACCTGGTTCATTCTCCTTCTTATGACACGTTCAGGAAAGGGAGTGCACAGCAGTGAGAAAGGAGCCATGTTGTCCCCAGCGGGGCGCGGAGTGACCTCTGCAGTGGGGTTCCATCCTAGGAGAGCAGCTGTGGAGCACACCTGCGGCCCTCTGGAGTCTGCACATGGGCGTGAAACTTGCCGCTGCACAGAACGCAGGCTTGGTTCTGACGGTTGCACGCCTCTGCTGCCAACAGATTCTTCGGGACACGGGTGTGTTCGAACACACGTGGAGAGAGTTGGAGCTGTGGCTGGAGCACCTGGATAGCACCGCAGAAGAGCACAAGGAAACCATCATTCAGTTCCTGGAGCGTGTGAGTGCAGAGCTCCACGGATGGAGTGTGCTCTGGGGCAGCTGGCTCAGCCACACTGAGCCGTTCTTGATGCAGCCCTGCCAGAAGACTCCTGCCGCGCCTCCCTTCCTAATCTGCTGACACTGAGGCCCACTACTCAGTGTTAGCATCTGAAGTAGCAGTATGCTACTGCATGCTTCTTGATTGCATTTGCGAAGTTTGTTTTTCATGAAGGAATACGGTTATCCAGAAAGCCAAGTTACAAAGTATTAGAATAGAAGAGATCTTTTTAAAATTGTATAACAAAAAGCTTTAAAAATCTTTTTACTAAAATTATATTATTATTCTTAATAAGGACACTTAGCATTTTCTTCCTTCCTTTAATTTTGACGAAGGGCATTCTATTTATTTGTCGCATTTGACTGTCTTCACCTGCCTCTTTTATGCTCAGATATTACTGACCCTGGTGGTGAGTCCTTACTCCTACACGGACAAAGCTGCTGAGTTTGTCCAGGAAGCCAGCACCCTGCAGGCCTCTGTGGGGAAGCAAGACGCCGATGATGTCAGCATTCCCATCTCCCACATCGACGGTAGGTGCTGTGCTCTGAGTCTCAGGCTACAGTGGCAAGTTAGACAGAATGGACGTGTGCCGAGGCTTTGGGCAGAGTGCGGACGGCCCATTTCCTTGTGTGAAGGACGGCCCCTCAGCAGCTCTGGAGGAGAAGCTGCTTCCCACTGTGCTGTGTATGGAGACCTCACCTGCTGGGAGTTTGTGTTTGTCTGTTGTCTGCTGTGCACTGGCACTGTGAAGCTCTTTACAGATCTCACAGAGCCCTCCTAACAGCTCTAAGGTGGGGAAGGTGTTGCTGTCCTTCTTGAATATACAGTCGAGAGAGCTGGGACAGAGAGGCCAAGTCACTTTGGCGCTCACACTTACTTCCCACCAACTTCAAGATTTGAACCTAGATGCCCGAGTGCTGGTCTGTGCGGTAGCCCTCTCGAGTGTCGCTGGCTCGTCTGGACATTGGGTGACGTCCCTGGGCTGTAGTCACCGCCTCAGCTGAGTGCCTGTACTGTGTCAAAGGCCTTAGAAACTGCAGGCAGTGTCTGCGTCTGTCAACCTCTGGGAAGCATTTTCCCCTGAGAGAAGTTGGAGACTTTTTGTATCTCTCTTTTTGTAATATTCTCTTGTTCTTCCTGCCCTGGGCTGTTTACAGGGTGTCCTGTGGTGGCCCCTTCCTAAGCTAGCCTCTCCCTTCTGTCTCAGATGTGCTGGACATGGTGGATGTCCTGGTGGAAGGCAGCGAGGGCCTGGATGAGGAGATCGGCTTCTTGTTAAATGAAGACATGATTCTGCTCACCTTCCCCTTCAGCGCTCTGGTTCCTGCAGCTCTGGAAGCCAGGAATAAGCTGCTCCTTGGGACAGAAAGTAAAGCAGGTGCCTGTGCATAGTCAGGGTGGCTGCGGAGGTGGGGGTTGGGTACCAGGGGCTGAAAGTATGAAGAGCCAACAGTCGGATTCCCCAGAGTGATGGAGCCTCGGCCTGGAGCCCAGAGCACAGGGGTGGATGTGCAGGCGACTAGGCTGCTGGCAGAGCAGTCCTTGAGGGTGAGTCCAGAAGAATGTGTTCACTGGCTCCATGGAACCAGCTGTCACTTTGAGGTTTTCTCCGTGCTACTCAGTCCTGCTGTCAGAGTAAGGGGGAACCTTGGCTGTCTGTTAGGTTTCCCAAGTGTAGTCTGGAGTACCCAGACTTTACCATAACATGTGAAGCCCCCATGGCAAGGGTTTGAGGATAGAAGTTTCCTGACCTTGTCATAGGCCAATCCAGGTCAGGTGGCTCTTCTGGTGGCTGTCTTCGATGATGTGGCCCAGGGATATAGGCTATTCTCATAGCTACGCCATCTAATGGCATGTAGCTAGGGTCACTGGGGAAGGTGCTCCTGGTCATCCCAGAGTCTCTGGTCAAGCAGCAAGTGCTATGCCTGGAGAGGGACTCGGGTGACATGTGTCCCACCTTACCCATCGGAGAGACCTGTGTGTCCAGGCAGAGGAAGGGACAGGAGAGCCACCAGCAAGTCCTGGTCCCAGGTAGCTTTGGTCTAGCTGTACATGTGCCTGAGGACCTGATGTCAGACCATGTGCCCTCTATGTATTGAACTGGAACCCAGGACACCACAGGAGCCTGCACCTTCCTTCCCATGTGGGCATTTGACCCTTCGTGGAGCTGGCGTTCAGTTTCCCTGAGTCGGATGTGTCTGTGGAAAGCGCTTGTGTCAGTATGTCGTAGAGGCAGCCTAACTCCTCCTTCCTCACCCTACCCACCGATTCCTCTGCAGGGGAGAGCGTCCTGGCATATCTGATCGCAGTGTTGACAGACCTTCTCCACACCCAGAGGGACCCCCTAGCCCTGTGTCTTCTGCTCCAGGCTTACGACAAGTGTGAGCCTGCCAGCCTGCTCTGCCGTCAGCAGCTTGCCCAGTTCCACAGATACTACAGTCTCTGGATCCCTGAGCACGCCCAAGAGGTCTTGGTGAGCTGCACTCACTGCTACTCCAAGTGTTTCTTCCTGATGCTGTAGCTAGATGTGCAGCTGTGTGGTCCAGGTACTGTGTAGTTTACAGTGAGCTTAGCCTTCCCATTTCCTCTGCTCAGCTGACGTGAGTGGAACAGCCCCCTGATGACCGTGGTTGGTTCATCACTGTTTCAGCCTAGAACAAGAAGTGGCCTCTTCCTCGTTTCCCTTACTAAGTAAAGTGGAGGGCGTGTCTCGGCTGTCTTCTACAGACATTAGTGTGCTCGGCTAGCAGACCCTCCCTCAATACCCTCATGAGCTCCACGACAAAACTGGGAGAGTAAATGGGGGGATGAGCAGGATTCTTGCTGTGGTGCTGTGTCTAAACAGTCTGGGGCACCAAGTCAACCTTGCTGTGGATTTGTGTGGATTCACTCCATTTCAGCTGTACTTAAGAATGCAGATAGCGTAGGGCCTTTGTCTTGTGATGGTAGCCATGTTAATGGTGTGCCATGTCTATTGTAAACCATTTGACTCACCGCCTCTGAGAGGTAGGTGAAGATGCTGATCACCGTTCGTATACACATGGGAACCTGAGGTGCAGAGAACTTCACCAGCAATTAGTGCTGGGGCAGGATTTGACGAGTCTGGTTCCAGAGCTGATGTCCAGACAGCCACTGCCATCTCCCTCTGCACAGAGGCACGGTCCCCACCAGTCAGCAGGCGGTAGAGTTCAGTCCCGCTCCTCCTGTGTGCTGGTGCTGGTGTCCATCCTCTGCAGAGTGATCACAGCTGGGAGTCACCCTTTGTGGTGTTTAGTTAAGCCTGACTGCCAGGCCCTGACCATAATGTGACCCAGCTAGCAGCTATGGGGTAGGATCTTGAGAATCAGCCTTTGTCACACTGTCCCAAGTAATGGTGCAGCTACGCTGGTCCTCAGATCATGCTTTGAGAACCACTGAGCATCTGTACACAGTGGCCTTGAGCTCATTAGCTGAAGAAAGTCAAGTGTCCTAAAGTCCCATGGGTGGTGTAGACAGCAGCTTGGTGGTGGTAAGTGAGTAGTTTCTGTTTGGAGCAGGACTGTTCTGGATCCTTCTCTCCTTCTACCCATTGTCCTTCTGACAAGGTACTCAGGCAGGCCGGTAGCTTGCACAGGGCTTTGCTTTGGGTGGTGCTTTCCTAGTTAGCAGTGATTCATCCTGGTAGCAGCAGTGATCAAATCCCCTTTTTGTGGCAGTCGGCTCCTCACTAAAAGGTCTGTTCATACCGAACGCTAGGTGCACTGCACTGTGGGCAGGACGTTCTAGGTTGACCTCAGGCTGTTGTGTTGGGATGGGGTTTCCTTGAGTGCGGCGACACACTGCACCAAATGTTTAGTGTGAGATGCCCTTCATTACATGTTACCCAGTTGTCGCCGGTGTGTGAGCCTTTGCTTCTGAGGTAATTTCTTTTCCATTCTGTCCTTTTTGATCCCTCAGCCACTGCAGGTGCCCAGCAGCTCTGTTGTACCCCATGTCTCCACCTCATCTTCTTGCTTCTCCACCTTGCTGCAAACAGCGTATGAGAGCCGCACACTTGGGGACAAGAACATTCAGACACAGCTGCTGGCTGCTGTTCCCGGTCTAGCTCTGCAGCAGGTGCTGCGCTCAGCCAAGCAGGTGCTGCTCTACCTCAGGAGCACTGTGGAGAGCTTCAGCCGGGTCAGTACCTCTCCGCCTCCTTCTCCTGCTCCTCCTCCTCCTCCTCCTCCTCCGCCTCCTCCTCCTCCTCCCGCCTCCTCCTCCTCCTCCGCCTCCTCCTCCTCCTCCTCCTCCTCCGCCTCCTCCTCCTCCTCCTCCTCCTCCGCCCCCCAGCCCTCCACCTGCAGGGAGTGCTCTTCTCTGAGTCTGCACCCCAGTGGTCACGCAGGGACAGAAATCCTGATACACCACGAGGCAGGTCCAGCTGCCGCTCCTGTGCTGCCCCTCTCCGGGCAGCTGGGCAGAGGTGGCGGTGCTTGTCTGTCTGGGCCAGTGTGCGTACGCAGGACAAGGTCCCTCCTGTGGTAGCCTGGACAGTAGCACAGAGCCAGGCCTGCGCCTTCATGGTTTGCGAGTCCAGTAGCTCGCTGTTGAACTTGCTGCTGGTGGGCTGTATAGCTCTTTAGTTTGGGTTTTTGTAGTGGGCAGCCATTCCAGCTTTGGTCTGGAAGTTCCAACCCCCACTGAGGCTTCGGTAACTGTCACACCTACGAGGCAGGGCCAAGGGAGGGCCCTGAAGACCCAAGATCCGGATGCGCCGGCTGTCTGCCTTCCTGCTTGGACCCTGGACGCTAGAGGTAGACCGAGGAGAGTTCTCCAGAGAACACTGCCGGACTGCGCTGCGTCTTTCACAGAACCTGCAACCTACCTACCCCTTCATTTGTAAGTTACGCCATTAAATAAATCTCCCTTTTAACTACCTGGAGTGGCCTTAATAATTTCACCAATATCTGGCGCTCACGTGGGGCAAATTCCAAAGGCCTGGGTAGCTCCCACCCTCGGCCTCCTCCCTGGCAGGCAGGTACCTAAACCCACCTGCAAAGTTCCATATAACCAGGGAACGTCTACACGGTTCCATTCCCGAAAAAGGGAGCAGCTAGTCCGGTCTCAATTCCCTAGCTTAGCCCCGAGACCAGCAAAAAACCGCTGTGAATGAGGCATTTAAGATATTGGTGAAATTATTAAGGCCACTCCACGTAGTTAAAAGGGAAATTTATTTAGTGGCGTAACTTACAAATGAAGGGATAGGTAGGTTGCGGGTTCCAGCAGAGTTCTCTGGAGAACTCTCCTCGGTCCACCTCTAGCGTCCAGGGTCCAAGCAGGAAGAGAGCAGACAGCCGGCGCATCCGGATCTCGGGTCTTCAGGGCCCTCCCTTGGCCCCGCCTTGTAGGCGTGACAGTTACCGAAGCCTCAATGGGGGTTGGAACTTCCAGACCAAAGCTGGAATGGCTGCCCACTACAGGTTTTGTTGTTGAACTATTCCCCTTATTTAAAAAAATAAAAACAAAAAACCCACACTTACTACACTTATTCACTCATTAACTTATTTATTTATGTGCATGTGCTTGTTTGTTTATGTGCATGTGCTTGTTTATGAGCATGTGTTTGTTTATGTGCATGTGCTTGTTTATGTGCATGTGCAGGAGCATGCATGTGGAAGCAGAGGACGGCTCTAAGAATTGAGCCTTCTCCTTTCAGTGTAGGGGGCTCCTGGGGATTGACTCAGGTTGTCACACTAGATGACAAGTACCCGTACCTGCTGAGCCATCTTTCCCTTTATTTTAGCCAAAGTTAACATTTGTATTTCACTGAGGTTTAGGAAGACACGTTCCCTTTATCCCATGCTCCCCTAAATAGTGAGTTATATACAAGTGCTTCCTTATGTACAGCTTGGCTAACCTGGGGAAGAAGGGTGAGGGGAGATTGCCTCACAGTCCTGGAGGAAGACAGTCTCCCATGTGAGAGGACCCTGGAAACTCTGTGTATGAGTCTTGCCTTGTTGGCCTGCCCTTCCAGTTTCCTGCTGATTCCACAGGACCTGGCAGTCAATACTCTGCTGGCTGGTCAGCTCTTCTTTGTCTGAGGGTCATATGTCTCTTACAGCTGGGCAAAAGTGTGGGCCCAACCCACTTGCAGCTCCTCCTGGATCTCCTTAAACACCTGGTTGTCCACTCTGAGCAGCTGGATGCCCAGAACCAGCAGAAGGCAGAGGCCGCCCGTGCCGAGTCTGATCTCTTTTTGGACATGGAGTCTGTGGCTTCACTTGAGTTGGCCACTAACAAGGTACCACCACCAGAACCTTTTCCCCTTTTCCCACAGGTTGTGGATACTGACTGTCCATTTCTGAGTTTAAAAATGTGTTTACTAGAGGAGAACAGAGAACTGTAGAAAACACTATGGCTGAGATGCTGGGCCCCTGCCCAAGGATAACAGCTTAGCCTGGGTTCTGTCTTTCCAATCACTCCTTTCCAGTCACGCCAGCCTAGAGCTCTTATTTGTACCTGTCCCCGAACCTCTCGAGGGGTCAGGTGAGGGTCAGGTAGCTGTGTCCTGTGCTGACAGCGCATGTGTGTGGCAGGATGCTGCAGCCTTGCCCGGGAGCGGCATCAAAACGTGTGACTAAGGTAGAGCAGGTTTGCAAACACAGAGTGTTCTCGGGTAGCTGTGGCCCACGGCCTGTGTCACACATGTTAAAGTGTGCCCCTGACCTTGTTTTCCAGACAGTAGAGGAGCTGCTGGTGGCCGTCCTTAAACACCCCACGCTGGAGAGTTGGTTTCTAGCCCTGGAGCAGAAAGCTCTGCCTCCACACACACTCAGCCCCATCCTGGTGAAGCTCCTCGCGGCCCACTTCAGTGCTGGGGTCCTTCAGCTGCTGGTGGCGAGTTCCCCCATTCTCCACAAACGGGGCCGGTTGGACCTCCTGGCCAAGTACTCAGAAGCCATCACCCGAAGTGTGTTGAGAGAGCTGCGCACCAGGACTGTGAACTCTGCCACAGCACCCAAGACCCTGCTTCAGCTGGAGGCGCTGCGGGAGCTGCATCCGTACATGGAAAGTGTCCAGATCCGAGAGGTCACCCTGGCCCTGCTGGGCTTGCCAGAGGCCCACCTGCTGGCCCCGCAAGGCACGCAGTCCCCAGGAGAGGAGAGACAGCTGAGCAGGCTTGGAAAGACACTGGTCCAGCTGCTGGCCAGCAGCCCCCGGGAGCAGCTGCAGAGCAGTGAGCTCCTCTGGTGGGCCGAGTATGTTCGAGGCCTGGGGACTCTGCTCCCCACTCTGGCCGAGCAAGAGCTGGACACTGTATTCCTGCAGACTCTGCAGAGAGACCCTGTGCTGGCCCCTGCGGTCCCAGCCGACCTGCTTGAGTACTGCTTGGTCCGACGGACAGAGGCAGCCCTGGGCATTGCTAGCCTGCTCCTGCAGCACAGCAGCACCCACCTGCTGAAGTTTGAGCTGTGGTGTGGGCAGCCTGGTGCGGGGCTGCTGCAGGAGCACCTGGATGACTTCCTCCCCCTTATCCGTGTGTATCTCCAGCACAGGACACAAGGATGCTCCCTGCGGCCCACAGGAGGTATGGAGAACGCAGGAGGAGTTCCTGCCTGCAAGGTGGAATGGCCGCCCTCTTAAACCGTCACTTGTGTTCTAGGCTGGGGCAGTTTCGTTCCTCCTTACTGTAGTCTCAGGAGGCCGAGAAAGCTGAGACTCTCAACAGCCTCTCTTGTCTCTTGACCTTAGGAACTGAGGTGTAGCCCCAGGGCCTAGCCTTTCCTAATTAGAGAGGCAGGCTAGGGTGGGCAGTAATCGGGGTGTTCTGGCTGTTTGCGCCTGAGCAGAAGTAACCGAGGGCTAAGCCATCCTTTGTCCCATCACACTGTCCTCTCCTTAGGAAAGGTGTTGGTGAGTTCATACTGAGTCCGAGCAGTGTGAATCCAATTCTCCCCCTGCTGAGCCTCAGGTCTGGCACCAGTCACCGCCAGCTTACTCATTTATAGTAAACAGAAGGTGATCCCTGTTGCTCTGTACTGTGTCAGTGACGTGCTTCCTAAAGGGAGGTTCCCCGCAGGCAGCCACATGTCCAAAGGGGCCCTGCATCGGGCACAGTAACCTCTGCTTTGTGTCTGCCCAGTGCGCTCCGCTGTCACTCCTGTCCTGAGGGCCCTGTGGAGACGAGTGCGAGACAGGGTTTTCCAGATTGACGGTCTCTCCACACATGAGCGCCATCTGGAGTCCCTGGCTCAGCTCGTGCCGTTTGCAAGAACCAAAGATCTGCATGTTCTCATGGACCATTTACCCAGCTTGCTTCGGACTCCGAGTAGTCACAGGAGGTATGACGGCCAAGGCCATGGGGTGGTTTTTCCCTCTTAGTGTCACTTTTCTCTGTGGCATGTATAAAGCAGTTCGTGAAAAGTGTGTCTTCCTGTTGTGCCCGTACACGGGACAGCAGTCTGGCTGGGGCACCATTGTGGCTGGAGAAGTGCATCCCTGCATGCGGATGCCTGGATGGCTGGGGCTGATGCCCCGAGAGCAGCGCTCTACTAGAGCGGCTTCCGCCAGCCGTGGTTTCGAGTGTCTCACTTAGGTGAGGGAGGGGGTGTGGTCTCTGGTCTCCAGAGGGTCGAAGGACGGAGTGCCACTGACTGCTGATAGAACAGCCTTCCAAAGAGAGCACGAGGCCCTGTGTGCACTCGATCAGAGCGGGGAGACCCTGGTTAAGAACGGGTCTGGAGGAAGAAGACCGGGGACCTCTGCAGTGAGCATTTGCTAGTAAACTGATAGGCCAGAAGGGTGGACTGTGTGACACGCCACAGCCCCCAGTGCCGCCAGGACGGTGAGGAGGAGCTGGAGAGGCAGGAGAAGGAGAAGAGGGGTCTCGTTCGTTTGTTTTCTTCTTGGTTTTGTTGCTTGCTTGCTTGTTTTGTTTTGATTTTTTTTTTTTTTATTTTTCTCTTGGGGGGCACTGCAGGGGTGAGGGGAGGATATGGGGGGACCAGGAGTTGAGTGAAATTAGCAGTGCATGATGTCAAATTCCCAAAGAATCAATAAATAAATTACATTTAAAAATTAAAAAAAAAAAAAAAAGATAATAACTGCCAACCCAGTATTCTATACCTGGTGAATCTCTCTCTCTCTCTCTCTCTCTCTCTCTCTCTCTCTCTCTCTCTCTCTCTCTCTCTCTCTCCTCTCCTCTCTCCTCTCTCTCTCTCTCTCTCTCTCACACACACACACACACACACACACACACACACTGAGTCTGGAGAGACTGTCCTTTCTCTGCTGTGCTGTGCTGAGCCCTCTGACAGTGTGATGTGAAGTCAGAGTGGCCCCGAGAGTGGGCAGCGCGGCCTCTGTGCAGACAGCCCTGAGCAGCGTAACCCTGCCCCCTGTCTCCTGCTGCAGTTGGATTGTGGCCGACTCTGTCTCCGAGGCCTTGGGGTCAGCAGAAGAGCTGAGGGCCTGGAGGAAGACCCTTCTGGGGTCCTGTTTGCAGTGGCTGGCTGTGTCCTTCAGTGGCAGGGAGCCAGGAGATGAAGACCCCCAGGAGCAAGAGAAGCCAATGCTGCTCCGATTCAGCCAGTTGTTGGTAAGTGACTCTCCTTAGAGACCCTGCTTACATGCTGAGGGGACATGGAGCCAGACAAGCCAAACTATGTGGTGTGAAGGAGGGGACTGACGTCTGGGGGCAGTCGGGTGGGAGGGCTCTGAATTTGTAAGCCATCTTTTATCAGGAATGGATGTTGGATTTTATCAAATTCTTTTTCATCTACTGAGATGTTACAGAAAGTCTGTGTTTTGATTAGTCTGTTAATAGGGTGAATTTTATTAGTTATTGCTAAACCAGCCTTGGATTCTTGAAATCAACTACTTGATCATAGTGTATTAGCCTTGTTCTATGTTGTTGAATTTGATTTGCTAATTAATTCCGCTAGGGAGTTTTTGCTCCTTTGTGCATAAGGCATAGTCGTGTTGAATTTGTCTTTTCTGTGATGCCCAGTGTTGGATAAGGCAGGCCGCATAGGATGAGTTGGGAAAAGTTTCAGTAGGTTTAAAATTCAAGCGGACAGTTTAGTTTTTTCATAACTACTTTATAGGTACCGCCTTCCTATCTTCTGGATTACTTTGTTTTCAGTCAGAAATCTGTCATTCTTACTTTCACTCATCAGTACATGGTGCCTTTTCCCTACGGCTGATTTTAGGACCTTCTGAAAATGTGGGTTGGGCAGTTAGTTGGCTTATGATGGCCCATAGGCTTTCCATCCCCAACTTCTTAAGCACTGGGTTCAGTGAGCGGTCTGTCTGCAGCTTGTGGTGGTTGTAAAGTTGAGAAATGGTCCACGTTTATTCCCTTCTATTAAAGTACCCCTTTTAAATGTTACGTTTCCATATAGAAATAGCATCCTAAAAATTAGTAGCAGCCCCAAAGGCATGCGTCTGTATAGCTTCCAGGCATGCACCATACACTTGTTGATTGTAAAACCCCAGGGGAAGCTGTACAGCTTCAGAGATACATTGAGATGTGTAGAGCTTGGGACTGGATCAGGGTTTGAGTGGCTCCCATACGATAGCTGCTTGATGTTTTTATTTGTGAGTTCATTATGAATCACAAAGTGATTGATGTGTGTGTGTGTGTGTGTGTGTGTGTGTGTGTGTGTGTGTGTGTGTGTATAACCTGTACGTTCAAGGCTTAATTTGTTGTGTCACAGTTTGTGAATTTAAAGTAACAAGAACCCAACAGGGCGTGACTTCAGCGTGTACCCTTCAGTGTCTCTTTTCTTGGTTAAGTAATACTTTACAGATAGGAGAATGAGTAGCTGGTTTGTTTTGTTTTGTTTTGTTTTTTTGAGACAGGGTTTCTCTGTGTAGTTTTGGTGCCTATCCTGGCTCTCGCTCTGTAGCACAGGCTGGCCTCCAACTCACAGAGATCCACCTGCCTCTGCCTCCCGAGTACTGGGATTAAAGGCGTGCGCCACCCCACCCCCACCCCGGCGAGTACCTGTTTTTGTTGCTTAGTAGTATTCCATGTATGATGTCTGTCACCCTTTCCTCCAGTACCGTGAAAATGTAACTACTGGCTTTTGTGATCCTGAGCTAACAGCATACCAACTACAGAAATGAGTAGCGCAGAGCTGGGGGGTAGCTGGGTGGGGAGTGCTGGCTCAGCACCTGCAGGTCCCCGCTCTGTCCATAGTGCCCTGCCACCAGCGCCAGGACGACCGCAATGCAAAACTAAGAGAACGTGGCAAGGCCACCCCCCATGTTAGGTGAATGGATATCCTAGAGATGGTGTATCTCTGCGTGCAGGCGATGAGCTAGACCTGAACCGTACGAGTTAGACACTTCCTTACAGACAGCGCAGAAGTTTTTGTCCCTAGGTTATTCTAGATGCTGTGAGGCTCAATACTGACTGCCACAGCCCTCTGTACATCTGTTTATCCTGGTGAATCCCCGAAAGAGCAAGTGCTGGGCAAAGAGAACAGCGTTGAAGAGTGTGATGCGTCAGAGAAGTCCTCAGTCGAGGGCCAGTGCCCTGGGATCTCCTTGGCCGTCTTTGGCACTGGGGTCTCCGTGCATGGCTGGCCTGGTGGAGGCAGTGACATGAGTGACCTGTGCTAGCTGTGCCTCAGGGCCAGCGTCGCACCTCACGGTCCCTTTGTGCACTGTTTCCTGGGGTGGGTGAGCATGTCCTGTGAGTAGTCTCCACTGGTTCCTAAGGAAAAGGCTAATCGCAAATCCACCAGTGCTGTCTGAAAAGGCAGACATGGAAACATAACAGGACCGCTCGGGAAATGCCCCTGTGCATGTGTGGTGTGTGTGCATGGGTGTGCTGATAAAATTTCAGTACTACTTTTTTAAAATAACAAAACAAGGGGCGGTAGCTCAGTGGGTAGAGCCCTTGCTGGGTTCCATCGCCAGCACCGGATAAACAGGGAACGGTAGCTCAGACTGTAACCCTAGCCCTCAGGAAGTAGGGGCAGGTCGTCTCCAGTTAGTTCACGGCTGCCTACATGGGCCCCGGTCTCAAACGAAGCGGGTGTGTCTGGGTACTTGGTTTCTGTGTGCTGTAAGTTCACAGTCTGCGCGTTAGTCTGCTGTAAGATCGTAGGCCTGTCTCTGCCTCTGTGTCAGCCGGGGAGTGGAGCCCTGCAGGGGAGGTGACAGACAGTAGGAGGCACGGCAGGGCTCTCGGTAACCCCGCTTCAGAAAGTGAGAGAGCTGCAGCTAGTCCAGCTGCCCCCCCCCACCCCGAAACTGCGCTGGAGCCCTCAGTGTGTCCAGCTCACTGGCATGTTTCATGTGCGCTTTTGCCTGCTCTTTTCTAGCATGAGCTTAAAGCGGTTGACCCTGGTGACTGGCAGCAGTTTGTGAAGACAGGACTCAAGTAAGTTGATTTGATTTTCTTGGTGCCACTTCACTTACAAAGGCATGCTGCGCCGGGCATTGGTGGCGCACGCCTTTAATCCCAGCACTCGGAGCAGAGCCAGGCGATCTCTGTGAGTTCAGGCCAGCCTGGCTACCAAGTGAGCCCCAGGAAAGGCGCAAAGCTACACAGAGAAACCCTGTCTCGGAAAACCAAAAAAAAAAAAAAAAAACAAAGCATGCTGCGCCAACCACGAAGGTCTCTTTGCTTGTCGTTAAAGAACCAGTCACAGCGGCGCAGAGAAGACAATCATCTTAAACACACAAGCCTGGAAACGGTGTGATAGTGCATGTCTGTAATGCAGCACTTGGGAGGAATGTCAAAATCATTCTGCTGCATAGCAAGTTCAAGGCCAGCCTGGGCGGCATGAGACTTTATCTCAAGAAAACAAAACAGTCTGGTGAGATGGTTCAGTGGATAGAGGTGCTTGCTGCCGAGCCTGACAATCTGAGTTTGATTCCGGCCCAGGACCCACGTGGTCTGACCTCCATATGCATGCCGTGATGTGTGTGCACGCACGCACGCACGCACGCACGCACGCACGCACGCACGCACGCACGCACACAAGTGCGCTCACAAGCGTGCTCACAGGAAGTAAAAATGAAATTTTGAAAATTTGAAGTGAAGAGATGATAGCTGTACTCAAACATGATGAATATCACAGTTTTCTATATTATTCCTAATGGATTCCTGTCTCCCCTCTGTGCCCAGCCATGCATTTATCATCCTCCAGGGATGTTTATCTTTTAGTTTTGTTTTGTTTGTTTTTGTTTTTTCAGTGCTGAGGATTGACCTAGCCTTACAAATGCTAGACAAGTATTTTATACCACTGAGCTGTGGCCGCCAGCCTCTGCGTGGCAGAGTGTGTTCCACGGCATGATATATTATTGCATTGTTTGATACTTTGAACATTCATATCATTCTTTGTCTTTGTTTTTTCTTTTTACTCAGGTGTTTCTAATTTAAAACATACAGATCTAAAGGTCATCCATTTCCACTACTGTGTAGAATTCCATCTTTAGACTGTACAGCGGTTTATTTAGCAGTTCTCTGCTGGAGGACATCTAGGCTGTTCCCTGAGCCCCCCCACCTTGACAGCCCCTGTAGTGACTCCCCTGTGTTACATGTAGTGCTGCTGGTGGAGGACCTGCACACTTGGAATGTCACTCGATGAGCAAAGTGGAGAGACTTTGTTCCCAGCAGGGAGTGTGTGCGTTAATGTGACCTCGCTTGCATTTGCTGTGGTCAGACTAGTTTGGGTGTGCAGAGATGAAGTGACGTGTGGTGCCTATAATCTTCATTCCTGATTATGTGTGATGTCCACCATCCAGAGAAAATGTCATGAGAAGAAAGAAGGAAGGGGGGGATTCCAGGTTAAATACTGACATCATTATTATTTCTTCTTCGTTTTCAAGCGTTATTTATTTATGTTTGTATGTAGTTGAGGTCTCTGTCTGCATGTTCCTCTGCTTGCCAGAGGAGGGCATTGGATCGCATTACAGATGGTTGTGAGCCACCCTATGGGTGCTGAGAATTGAACCCAGGTCCTCTGGAAGAGCAGCCGGTGCTCTTAACCACTGAGCCACCTCTCCAGCCCCTCTTCTTTTTCTTCTTCTCTTGTTTGTTTGTCTGTCTGTCTGTCTTTGGCCTTTTGAGACAGAGTGTCTCACTCTGTAGTCCAAGCTCCCTCCAACTCTGAGCCTTCTTCCCAGGTGCTGGGATCACAGGGTGCACCACCACACCTCTTCTGTTTCAGGGTTTTTCCTCAGTGTGTGCAGGGGAATTGGTGCAGGCCCCGCCCAGCCCCACCCTCCCCTGCCCAGCCCCGCCCAGCTCCCCCTTCCCTGCACAGCCCCCGCCCAGCCACACTCTCCTTGATGATGCACAGCACTTCCCATTTTCTTCATGACAAGTCTAGGGACAGACTAATGCTGACCGAGAGAGCTATAAGGATTCTTCCTAGACCTCTCCCTTGAGTGGGTTTGAAGGGATTGAAGACATAGCTTGGTGGAGTCCAAATGGCCAAAGGACCCAGGGAGGCCGACCTGGTGGGGTCCACTGCAGAGTGCTGTCCTCACACTCAGGCTTCTGCCTGCTGACTCCGCAGACAGAACGTTCTTGATAACACTGCCACAGAGGAAGTTCAGCCACGTGCCACAGGAGATGGTTTGTGATGTGATATGATAGTGACCCCACCGAGGCTGTCTTCTCTGTGTCAGCCCATTCTGTGACGTCTGTCTCATGACAGGATCCCCTCACGATGTAGGTTAGTGGCCCTGTCATGGTGGACAGAAGGACTCAGAACCAGGGATGAGTGTATGCATAGCGACTGTGAAATTGTCAGCTTTGTAATTTGGGGATTACAAGAGCAAATGTTATTTCCTAAAAAAATAAACTTCCTTCATGACACTTTTTCCCTTTGGCTTGTCTTCCAGATTTCGGTACCAGGACCTCACCTTTTTGAAGACTCTGCTCGGTGCCGTGAAACTCCTGTACAGTCCAGAAAGCTCTTTGCACACAGAACTTGTCCAGCTTCCAGTGGTCCACATGATGCTCACCCAGCATTCTCTGTTTTTGCCAACCATGCTGACATCGGAAGAACAGGAAAATCTGGATAGTCAAGTAAAAGGTGTCTCCACACTCTGCCCACCCATCTCAGTGGCGGCTGCTCTCTTCTGGTTCCTTCCAGCTAGCCATGCACCATTCGTTGTTTTCAGAGTGCAGTGCTGGAATCTCTGTGTCTGTCAGATTCAGGGTCCAGACATGCTCCTCTGTCTTAAAAGTGACACAGAAGTTGCCCCCTGTTTTGACGAGTGTCTGGTTTACAGAGGTTCTGTGGGGGCTCATGTGGCCCTGTCAGGAGCTGGTGTTAAAAGTCTGGGAGTTAGGGGAGGGATGGGAACATAGGGTGGACATTTGCCCGGAGAGGAGTGGAGTCCCCACGGTCCTGCAGGGAGGGCCAGAGCTTCGTTGGTGGTGGTGGTCCACTGCTGTAGGAGTCTCTCCAGCCAGGTTTGCACTCTGTCTCCACCTCAGTCAGCATGGATTTCGTGCTCACGAGTCCCGAGTGCAGTGTAGACTGCTTTGAATGTCAGGACCCAGTCTGAGTGCTCTGTCCCCTCCAAGCGACAGTTTAAGAGACAAAGCGTCACCCTCAGACCAGTGAGCGTTAACAGGGTCTGTCTGTCCTAACCAGCCTGGCTAAAGACAAAACGGTTAGATGCAAATTTTTGGTCCGGGAAGTTAGGAAGTGAAATGAGCGCCACACCTTGTGCAGGCAGGGGTGTGTTTGCTGGAGATTGTGTTGGCCTAACTGGGGAGTATGCTTCGATTCTAAAATCCTAGGTTTTTTAAATGTGGGGGAAAGGGGTAGGGAGATCCTGAGCCTAAGCCTGTGAAGCCCTAGAGAGATGGTGATTCTGAAGATGTGTTTATCACAAGAATGCGTGTGATCTGGGGTGCAGATTGGATGGCGCCCCTCCAGCCTTCCAGAAGGACAGATAGTACCACCTTCCAGGCCCGCTGCAGTGCACGCTCCCCGACGGTGAGAAGGCGTCTCCCTCCCTAGTGCTCATGTCCGTGTTCCTTCCAGAAACCCTGGTGGACCTGATGTCCGCTGTGGTGAGGATGTGCCCTTCCGTCTGTGAGAGCAGCCACTTTGCCGTGCTTCTTGGGACCTACAGCGCCACCCTCAGTGTCCTGGGTGAGGAGGACCTGGTGGCCAGGCTATGTGGGTGGGGCTCGTGAGTGTACCCTCTTGTGTATTTGAGGGGTTCAGCTTCCTGAAAGTGGCCTTCCTCTGTCTTCTAGACCAGAAGATTTTACTTCTCCTTCGTGCATATGAACAGAACAACCTCAGCCTCATCAGCTTCAGGTGAGTGTTGGCTTGACAGGTGTCATGAACAGAAGGACAGTGGGGACACTTGGCCCAGTGGCGTAGCCCTCTCCAGGGAGCTCTAGGTCCGAGACAACTCCTTCCCTTCTGTTGTTGTCTTAAACTGTTATTAGTATTTGTGTTCCTTATTTTGTATAAATCTAGGCATGTGCATAGCATGTTCAGGCCACAGTGCACACTTGGAAGTCAAGAACGGAGCCTCCACAGAAGTGCTGGCAGGAACCAGACCCACACTGTAGTAGTTGCCATGTCCCGTGGGCCTCAGTGGGCAGCTGCAGGAGAGTACCGGGCTGCCCAGGGTGGGCTCTCCAGGCAGGGCTGGCCAAAGACGGCGGCAGTCCTGATGGGTCGGTTGCTGCTGTGGGCAGCCTGAGGCCAGGACCCTGACCTGCTGTAGCCTGCCTTGGAACCACACCCCGTCACGTGGAATCCCTGCTCTGCCGCTCCCCAGCAGGCAAGGGCGTGGCCCTGCAGCTTCCCCAGGCCCTCAGGGCCTCTTCCCCACGTTGCACAGAAGGTGGCCATGTAAGCTATGGGGTCATCGCAGCAGGCTCCAAGTCTGGCCACACACCCCAGGAGTAGTGTGTGGGTGCTGGCTTGTGCTGCCACCGCCCGCTGTCCCCACACCTCGGCAGCACCATCACCATGTCGATGTCAGAGGCCATGTTAAGGATTAAGTGATAGAGCGTGCATGCTTACCCAGAGTGGCCCTTGGGTCTTGGTGTTGGGGTTGTGGTCATCAGTTCTGTTTCTGGTGGGTCCTGTGACAGTCTGCACTCCTCTGTGACTCTAGGGTTCTGTTGTGGGGCCCAGCAGCTGTGGAACATCACAAGACATGCCGAAGCCTAGGCAAGTCGCTGTGGCAGCAGCCAAGCGTCGGGGACATCCTCCGCCTGCTGGACCCAGAACGGATGATGCAGACCATCCTGCACTTCCCACAGGACCGGAGGCTGCTGCCTGCTGAGGTGTGGTGCTGCTCTTCTCCCTTCCCTGTTAGCACTCCAGTTTTGTCCAGAGGTGCAGACTGGACCTCCATGTCCGTACTGAAGCTGGACCTCACTGGTCACACTGTTGTTATTTATTACCCCCACAAGCTTGTCCTGAAGTAAGTCTCAAAGATCACAGTTTCCTGTGAAAACTCTGCTTAGGCTTTATGAGCTCTGACAGTGGGGTCAGCATTCAGATGGTCAGCACCCATGAGCATGTGGTTGGCTTGGGCTGTTTCAGGACACAGGGGAGCCACTGGTGTTTAAGGACAAGACCGTGAGAGTGGACCTCGACAGCCTCTACGACCCCTGCTTTCTTCTCCATCTCTTTGGGGAACTGACCAGGCCAGGTGAGTGTGCCGGCCTTCTGCAGTCAGATTGCTGTGAATGGTTTTCATGGCTCCCAGGTCAGTGCCGAGCCAGAGGACTAATCTTCTAGGGTTTTTCTTTGTTATGGATATGTTGCTAGGGGCACAGGGGCACAGTCCACCTTATCATTCCTGGGACCTAGAGCCCTGAGCTAGTCTGCTTTCTCTCCCTCTCAGCCATGATATCTGGTTTGCTTTTTAATTAGTCCTTATTATTGTGCATAGGACATTTTGCACTCATGCCACAGCACCCGTGCAGGTCAGAGAACAACTTTAAGGAGATGGTTTTCGCTTTAGTCTGAGTCCCAGGCATCACATTCAAGCTGCCAGGCTTTGCAGCAAGCACCTTATCCTCCAAGTCCTCTTGGCAGCCCATGGATTTATTTAATGCTATATTCAAGGTCTTTAGCTATACTTAAGACCTTGTTTTTGTTGGAAGAACAAGGGTTATTGTTCTTCTTTCCCAGAATTGAGAATTTAATTATTTTTAGTGTTGGATTATGTATTCAAATTTTAAAATTTAGATGATAGAAAATTAAAACTTTAAGGCACACAGTAAAAAATTTCTGTATCTGACTTCTAGGCATGGCTTTTTATTTATTTAAAAAAATTTAGCGTGCGTGCTCCTGGCCTCAGCAGTCTGTGCTTCCACCTTGGCCAGGTCTTGCTGCCCTTGTCCGGTCAGGCCTGCGATTCTTCTGTCTTAGTGCTCCGCTTTCAGCCCTTTGTGGAGAGTGGGAACCTGTTTTCATAACCTCACCACCTGCCCACTTGGAGTGCTTAGCCAAGCAACAGGGCCAGCCAAGGCTGTATCAGTGGCAGTGACAGATGCTTTTTCCACAGCAGCTCTTGCACTAGACAGGCTGGAGCTGCAGTCTGCCAAGGCAGCCGGCACAGGGTGAGCTGTGTGCCACGGCCTGGTGCCCAGCGCACCAGACCTGTGGACTCTGCTCTCTGTGAAGAACCTTTTACAGTTATGACTGAGGATGTCATATAAAAAGGCTGGCCGGGCGGTGGTGGCGCACGCCTTTAATCCCAGCACTTGGGAGGCAGAGCCAGGCGGATCTCTGTGAGTTCGGCAGCTGGTACAAGTGAGCTCAGGAAAGGCGCAAAGAAAAAAGCTGAGGCACATTTCCTGGTGCTCCTGGAACAGAGCCACAGGACCATGAATGTCCACTAAACCTGGGTGCTTTTTGATGTTTCCGTGGTACTTGTCCTGGCTAAGCCATCTCAGAATTTTAAAGCTGGTTTTAGAAGGTCAAAATCCTGTTCAAAGGGTTCTTAAAACAGAATAGCATTTATAGCCACTTTTCAATAACCTGTTATATTTTCAGCACCCAAGGGCAGCCCTTTTCCATAAGTACAAAGCTAAGACTATAGAGTAGCCAAGAAAGTCACAAAATAGGAAGTTGATTTCTCCTCATGGCCACGTGGAAAACTCATTTGTCTCAGAATGTCAGTAGTTACTAAAATTATCCCAGCCATCAGAGTTCTAGCTTTCCTCATTGAGTGTAAATTAAATGTTTAGACTGTTCTCTCTCCCAAACATACTCTATTCATGAATATTTGTTATGTAGCTATCTCTTAAATACCTCTGTTCCCCAGAGTAGTATTCATTTTATCTACAGTTTGATGCTTTTAAAAAGCTTTTTAGTGCTCTTTCCACATCCAAATCGTCAGTTGTTAGAAACTGTAAAATGGAGTCTGTTAGTTACTGGAACAATCGCCTGATTGTTCTTTTCCCAGCCTTGGCTTCCGTCTGTGCTTTACCATCAAGTAGGTTCTCATAAGCAGCATGTGCTAAGTTACAACTTAGTAATTTGAGTTCTGGTTTAGTTGGAGTGTGTCCACCATGTATGCGTAACGAAATCATAGCTCTGGTTCAGTTTAGGAAGGGTGAGTGTGGCTGCTTAGGGCTCATGTCATGCAGTTGATCACAATTATACTCTCCAGCCAGATGACTTTGCTTCGTGCATGTGGAAGGGGCTAACCATAGCATTGACCGTTTCTCCTTTCTGAGTGTCTTGTTAGGGTTTCTTTTGCTGCGATGAAACTCCATGACCAAAAAGCAAGTTGGAAAGGCAAGGGTTTATTTGGCTTACACTTTCAGATCATAGACCTTCACTGAAGGAAGTCAGGACAGGAACTCAAACAGGGCAGGAACCTGGAGGCGGGAACTGATGCAGAGGCCATGGAGGGGAGCTGCTTACTGGCTTCCTTCCCATGGCTTGCTCAGCCTGCTTTCTTATAGAACCCAGAACCACCAGCCAGGGGATGGTACCACCCACCATGGGCTGGGCCCTTACACATCAATCACTAATTAAGAAAATGTTGTACAGGCCTGCCTACAGCCCGATCTTATTTGAGGTTCCCTCCTCTCAGATGACTTAGGCTTGTGGCTAATAAAACTAGCCAGCGTGCTTGGCTTCTGTGCTGTTCTTAAACCTTTTCTTTGTTACCTATAAACCTTATGTGCTGCTGGAGCTCCTGACTGACAGTCCAGCGGGGCTGGCTGGAGAGAAGCGTGGCCCTGTGTCTCCAGGTTCTTTTTAGGCCTCCGTGGTTGCTGGCCGCCTTCAGGCTGCCCTGCTGCTCAGTACTGCCGCTGCGGCTTTTAGATGTTTGTTTTCTTTGTCTCTGGGTTCTGATAGTTTTCTCTGTATCTGGTTTACACGGTTTCTCTTGCAGTCTTCTGAGTCACTGGCCTGTTCTGATCTTGGTCCTGGCCAGTGCACTTTCAGCTCTGTCCCACCAGCCACTCCCAAATAACCATGCAGAGACTTACCGTTAATTATAACTGCTCGGCCGAGAGCTTAGGTTTGGTTTTAACTAGCTCTTATAACTTAAATTAACCGGGTCCTGTTTATTTATTTGTTGCCTTGTGGCTCCTGGCTCCTGGCCTCATTTTGTACAGGTCCTACTTTCCCTGAGTGTCTGGCGGTGACTCTCTTGTCCCCGCCTTCTTCTTCCCAGCAGCCTCTCAGTCTGGCTCTCTCACCTTGCTCTTCCTGCCTAGCTATTGGCCAGCCAGCCCTTTATTAAAGCAATGAGAGTAATACATATGCACAGCGTACGAAAAGAAGGATTCCACAGCAGCTTCATCTCCAGCCTCCCCCAGCCTCCTCCAGAAGCCGCGTGGGTCCTCGTTCTCTCTGTCTTCATCTCCAGCCTCCTCCAGAAGCTGCGTGGGTCCTCATTCTCTCTGTCTTCGTCTCCAGCCTCCCCCAGCCTCCTCCAGAAGCCGCTTGGGTCCTCATTCTCTCTGTCTTCGTCTCCAGCCTCTGGGTCCTCATTCTCTCTGTCTTCATCTCCAGCCTCCTCCAGAAGCCGCTTGGGTCCTCATTCTCTCTGTCTTCATCTCCAGCCTCCCCCAGCCTCCTCCAGAAGCCGCGTGGGTCCTCATTCTCTCTGTCTTCATCTCCAGCCTCCCCCAGCCTCCTCCAGAAGCCGCTTGGGTCCTCATTCTCTCTGTCTTCGTCTTAGCGTGCACCATCTTTGCTCCAGTTTTAAACTGATCGCGTTGGTAGTGTATCCCAAGAGTGTTCATAGAAGACACTCATTTCCGTTTGCTTCTGTTAGTTCCTAATTGGGTCACTGACCACTCAATCTAAAGAGCATCTTTATGGGGAATTGTCACCAAGTTACTCTTTCTTCACCAAGGGAAACCTAGCTCTTTTCTGAGGTTCTTGGACAGAATTATTCCTGGGGGAAAGTCCTGAGTTCCCATTAAAGTGGAGCTGACAAGATACAGGTTCTGTTGGTGAGCGTCAAGCCCGTGGGCTGTCGGGATTGGTCCCCTGTATGTGATCAGCTGTCCTGCACTTTCTCACAGCAGTTGGGGGTGCCTGAGGCCTCACATAGAGCAAATGGATGCCAGCCAGCAGGCTGTCCCTGACCCTGGCAATGATGGGAATCCCCCCCCATGGCCTTGTGTGTGGTAGACAAGGACTCTGCCACTGAGCTGTGCCCTGCCCCAGCCCCAGCAGACGTTTTTTGACCGTTGCTTTTGTTTAAGCTTGGTGAACCACTCTACAGAGAGTTTCGTTGTGTGTTTAAAGAGTAAAGGAAGGAGGTTGTCAGAGTGGAGGTAGGGAGTCCTTTATATACAGAGTGGGCCCAGATCCCACTGGTTTGCTGGCTGAGTTTCCCAACTTTCAGTCCCTTCTACTCTTTTATATGGGGCAGAGGCCCAGGGCTAGACAAGGTAGGACCTGGACGCCAGGTCCCTCGTTGTGTCCCGTTTTGCTGACGCGCTGAGACTGCACAGTGAGTCTTGGTGTTGCCCTTGCTCTTCTCAGCTTTGAGGCATCTGTGCTTAGAACTGACCAGTGTCGTAGAAACAGGGTACTCATTGCCACAGAAGATAGTATACTCTTGTCCAGTCTCAGCAGTCAGAGAGACACTTATTTTCTGTGTCCAGCCCAAACAGCTGGCATTGGTGGGAAGTAAAAGAAATCCTGTAGGTTGTACAAGAATCATGAAATCTGGATCATGTGTTTAATGCTCTAATTTACTTTCTGTAGAGTTTGTGGTGGATTGTCGAAAATTTTTGGATTCAAATGCTCTGGGTCTAACTGTCGCGGCCCTTAGCAGCTATGACCCCCAGATGCGAGCTGCAGCCTACTATGTCCTAGCAGCCTACTACTCACACCTGGAGGGAGCTCGCTTCCGGGAACAGTCCCAGGTGAGTAGAATTGGATAGATCTGTGGGGCTGCAGGTGACGCTTTGGAGAGCTGGCTGTCACCTGGGGCAGGAGGAAGGGTGTGGAGAAGGCGTGAGTGAGAGGCCCTGCCCAGGCCTAGCTCAGCCTCGGAGACTGCCTTCTAACCCCAGGGCCCACTGGGAAGAGTTCCCCTGCACCCTGCTTTCTTGTGGCTAGACACAACGGTTTGCCTTCTGTTGAATGTTGGTCTAAACTCAGTGGTGAAGGCAGCTGACCTTCCACACCACCTGACCCCCAGAAGCCCACGCCCCATGGTGCTAGCGGAACAGGAGCAGATTGGACTTCAGGGAGCCCAAGAGGAAGGCACCCAGCATAATGCTATAGCTTCCTGTTTGTCCCCAGGCTGGAAGGGGCGGGCACTCCCTGCAAGCTGTGACCAATCAGCACCTTCTGAAAATGCTCATCTTTCCCCCTCTGTTCAGGTTCTGTACCTGTTGGATGTTGTCCGTAATGGAATTAAAGCTCCAAACCTGAGACTCCCCTTTACCGTGGCTCTTTTCATTGCCAAGGCAGCGCTCCAGATCTTGAAACCAGGTACCCGTGTAGATTCCGGGGGAGGAGAACAGATAAAGCCGAGGTTGTGGGAGTCAGTCCCACAGGTTTCTTCACTGCTGAGAGGTTAGGGGTCATGTACCTGAAAGCCTTCCTTGTATTTTGCCCGCACAGCACACACCCATCTGAGTTAGCAGCTGCCCTGCTGACACTGTCACTCACCCATCATGCTTAACAGAGGCCATGGTGTGTGTGGTTCCAGGGACTCAGCTGGGAAGCATAGGAGTCACTCTGAGGTCTAACCCAGGACCTTAGAGCACAGCTCATGGGGAACAGGGCCTCGATTCACCAGAAGGCCCTGGTTGGGGTTAATCAGAGAAAAAACCAATAGAAGGTTTGTACCACTGGGGACCCCAGGGCTCTGTTAGTCTAGCCAGGTCATAACCTCAGCTGAGGAAACAGCCCCCACCTGACTCCCCCCCTCCTCACCAGCTGAGGCCCCCAGGAGAGAGAGGTGGTGTGTCTCAAGCTCCTCGGTAAGTGTGCAGTCAAGTTGCTCCTCGAAGTCAGATCTGGTTTTCATCTGTCATAGAACTTGTGTGACATGGGTTTCCTTCCCTGCCTTGGAGACTTGTGGAGGGAGCTAAATAATTATGACTTTGCTGTCAGGAGAAAATACAGCAGAGATCAGATGTTCCTGGTTGTAGTCTCCCATTGAGCCCCTAGTGCCTGGGTATGGCTGTCATACCAGTCCTCATGCCAGGGAAGGTCGTGTGTTGGTGACCAGTGACCCGCAGCAGGAAGAGGAGGTGTGTACCATCCCTGCCTTGTCTTCTGGAGCCAGATGTCTGAGCCTCCCTCCTGGGCCAGCTCCCGTCTAGGAGAGACTCGAAGCAGGCAGTGTGGGCCCTGTGCTCTTGCCGGTGGCCAAGTCCAGGAATGGTTTCTAAACCAGAAGTGGTCTTGGGTTTCCAGTCATATTCTGGTTCGTAGGGACTAGTGATCAGGAGAAGGACACAGAGCCTCTGCTGGGTTGGGATTGATCCCTAGTTCATCTCTGCCAGCCTGGGCCACGAGGCTGGGAGTGAGTATCTGCCTGTGTTCTCAGAGGAGCACATGTACTGGAAGATCAGCAAGTTCCTGCTCTCCCATGACAGCGTGAACATGGACAAACTGCCGGGCTTCTACCAGTTCTTCTACAGCTCTGACTTCCAGGTAGGGCTGCCAAGTCCTCAAGGCCCCCGAGACTCCTGACAGGATGGCTCGGCCGCCACATCTCCTGTGTCCCCAGTAGTACCGCTTGCTACCCAGTACCGTGGCAACGGTGCAGAGCCAGGTCACAGAAAGGAACCGTTGGTGCTGCCCCACAAAGCCAGACGCACCCTGTGTCCTGGCACTTCTCGGCTTCCTTAAGCATCCCTCGTGTATCTCCTTGCTGAGTCCCTGGACCAAGTATTGCATACCCTTCTGTAAAACCGCCACCACTTACACATGGCTCAGCATTGAATTGACTTGCCCTTGGATTTCTGAGCTGATAATGGAATCAAGGATGGGACGAGACTCTTAATGAATGATGTCAGGCCAAAGGGCTGTAACTTACCTAACAATGCTTTCTTGTTTGTCTGCCTAGCAAAGAACTGAACAAGAATGGGTGTTGGGAATTCTGCGGCAGGGGGTTAGAGACAAGCAGTGCTATGAGCTGTGCTCCAGGAGAGGGGTGCTCCACATCATCCTGTCCTTCTTCAGCAGCCCCCTGTGTGACCAAGTGGCTCAGGTGAGCGTGTTCCTCGGGTCCGCTGCACAGCCGACTGTTCTCTGGGGTCCTCCCAGTTGTCTGTCCCCTGACAGGTGGTTTTCTTTGTAGCCTTCTTACCATGCCCCTGGTGATAGGGACAAAGGTCTCTGCCTCTTTAGTTTACCAAGAGAAAGGTGCTGATCGCTGATCATAAGCCTGTGAAGTTGGCCAAAAAGCCAGGATGCAAATTGTACCACATGAGTGACAGGAGCCCTCTAGCTCCCAGCTTTCATGTGGTGTCTGGAGACAGAAGACCTTTGCAGAAGAATCCCAGCCCTCAGGCTGAGGCAGGAGGATTCAAGGCCAGCCTGGAATGCATAAGATGAACCATGTTCCAAATAAATGTTGGCCTGTGGACAGTCACACTTTGTGTTCAGTTTTATTAGTTCATATCAGTTATATTATTCTTCTGTGATTTATTCTTTCTGTTTTTGGAACAAGGTCTCCCTTTGTAGCCCTGGCTGGCCTGAAGTCTGATTTTCATGTGGCTGGTTTTAAACTTGCAGTATCCCCCCGCTGCCTTTCCCATGCTGGACTGTAGGCCTGACCACATGTGAGGTTGACTCTGCAAAAGTTTCCACTGTATGTAGTCCCTAAGTATAAGCACTGGACACACCGTCTCTTTAGTTGTTTTGTGAGATCATAATCACCATGCACTGATGTACAAGCTCCAGAGTGCTATCTTAGGCTGGATCCATCTTTTTTGACTGTCTGGTGTCAATATCATCTAACTAAATGACAGTTTACAGTTTTCACTAAAGCTTTAAAAGTCAAAGGCACTCTGAATTTCAATTAAAGACTTAATTCTTAATTTGCCTTTGATTTGGGGAGAATTGAGAGTTAGGATTGTCTTCCCTCACCCATCAGGAGTCAGTGAGTTTGCCCTGACCCCCGACTGTCCGGGAGCAAGAGCTGACTCTGTGTTCTAATACCCAGGCGTCTGAAAGTAAATGAGAAAGGCTGAGGTGCCTCGATCAATTCTTAGCCTGGCGAGCTTTCATTTCTGTCTTATGTAAGGTGTGGGGGTAGCAGTCAGGATTAAGAAACACATTGCGATAAATGGAGTTTGAGTATGGTAACTTTACTTTTCTAGTAAGAGAATTCTGAGGTGCTCAGAAGCAGTTAAGGTAGTCCTGTGTTGATGGTCTCCCTTCTGGGTGGAAAGGACAAAATGGGCTACCAGCAGCAGCTCATGGGCTGGAAATTCTGGGGTCTATACTGTGTCCCACCTGGACCATCATGTATCTGAGCTATGTGGTTGTCATGGTGCTTGTCTGCTGTGGGTCAGTTCCATGATGGATTATCAGAAGTGAGGCTCTCTCCAAGGCCTGCTGACTGCTGGGAGTCTGTCTTCTGTCATTTGCATGCTGATACATCTTGAAATCACTCTTTTGGAGCTGGGCCTAGTGGCTAGTGCTTATAATCCCAGCCCTCAGGAGTCTGGGACCAGTGTGAGTCCCTATCTAAAACATATTAAAAGTTCAAACAGTGGGAGGGAAAAATCACTTTTAGTTGAGTAAGTTTGTTTGTCCACTAAGGAGTGACTTTTGGGACTTTGCAGAATTGGATTCTGGAAATTCTGCAGAATATTGCCCACATCACCAGATCTGCCTATGAAGTCATCCGTGACTATAGCCTTTTAACGTGGATTTTACACATCCTTGAGAGCAGGTAAGTACTGTTTGCATGAGCTGTGTGTTCATGATACCTCTAAGCGTTTAGGTGTCAATAGATCGTGTGCAGTGGTGGCCCACTGATACTCCTGTGAGCTTGCAGCCTGGCTCCTGGTAACAGCCAAAGGACCTCTCTTCCATTAACTCCTGCTTGTCAGTGTCTCTTGTCGGCCTTGGGCTGGAGCACAGCTGCATCTGCTCTGGCAGAACCCACTGGCCTTCCTGTCTTCATCTCACCCTCATGGGGGGGCTGGCCTTCCTGTCTTCATCTCACACTCATCCACTGGGGGGGGGGACGGGGACGGGGGACGACTGGTCAGGGAGGAGCCAGCGCTACAGTGTGGAGGACCGGACAGAAGGTGCCTGTTGTCACCCTTGTAGTCTCCCTCACTGTGAGTCTGTGGAAGGCTGGGGCCCCGACACAGCCACACTGTCAGGAGGGCTCTGTCTGTGACAGGCAACTGTGATCTGCCCAGGGCCACTGGGTCTTTTTGTTCTCTTTCCAAAGTAATGTCAGCTCTTTGAGGAGCTGACTCCAGTGCACATGTGCAGGCTGCAGCCCTGGGAACTCTGCATATTTCAGATCCCGTTTGTCACCACACCAGATGACTTCTTAGGGTACCTACCGCACCTCATCCCCAAGAGGTTTGTGGCACTGTCACGTCATAAGCCTGGTGTTGCAGAAGATGCTCCTTCATTGATTTATTTTTGCCCAAAGCTTAGATTAAATGATCTTTTACTCCTAATATAAAAACTAGGTGTTCATACCTGGGAATACGCACTGCCGGAGATTGGCATTGAAGAGATACTTTTCTAAAGGTTCTTGTGCAGACTTCATGACTGGTACATGTAATCCTACCACTCAGGAGGCTGTGTCAGAGGATTTCAGGGGGTTTGAGGCCAATCTGGGCTACTGTGATAGACCTTACCTCAAAAAACAAATAGAATAAAATCTTTCTAAAAGAAAGAAACAGCTTAAACCGTGTCTTCCAACATCAACAACCTCAAGACTTTCAGATTTTTTTAAAAAGGCATAATTGGCCAATAGCCTGTCCCGTAATAACTTCACTTATAGCTCAAGTTGCTACTGTAACCACAATGCTGTTCTTACTGTACTTCGGGGACTTGGGACAGTGCTCTGGTTAGAAAGTGGTCGGGCGGCCTCCTGGCTTGCTGCTGCATCAGGCACCTTGTTTTCACCTTGCGCATGTGCTTTGTGGTGAGGGATGAACAGATCGGACTTCTGAAGGCAGGGCTGTCACCGGCGTCTGGCCGACTCTGCGGTCCCCATCTGAGCTTCACAAATTGGCTTCCCTGCTGCCATGTTTGCTTTCAGATTTGTGGAGACTCAGTTGCTCTCCAACGTGATCTCCTTGCTGCACACCCTGTGGGTGACCAACCTGGGCAACAAAGCACCGGAGCTGGGCGGCCAGCCACCTTGCCAGCCTGGCTCCCACGAGTCCCAGAAGATTCTTGCATTGCACATGGTCAACGAGTTCCTGTATGTTCTCATAGCGCTTACAAAGCACCTGAGGTGAGCCCGCCGTGAGGTGCTCTGCTGTGCAAGTCGGGGCAGTGGGGGCTCGGGCATTTTTAGCAGGAGAAACTTCTCGGTGGCGCCCCCACCGCACCCCCACATTGCTTGAACAAATGAGGTTCCACAGAAGAGCGTGTTTTCTGTGACCTTCCCTCAGCCAGGGCACCTCCAAGCCGTGCTCACCGCCTCTCCAGCCTCCAGAGGTGCGCATGGATCCTCGAGCTCGTCAGTCCTGGCGCTGATCTCTGAATCGTGCCAGGTTTCCTCTGGGAGCTGAATTCTCCTCCGAGTCAGTGTTGGAGAAAACATGTGTACTTAGGTTTCTCATGTTGGGAGCGGACGTGTGTTGGTGGAGAGAGGGGGGCTGGGAATGGAGGCATTTTTTGATAAGAACAGGGCAGGTGGTTTCAGGTGTCCCGAATTAAGCCTGCTGGGCAACCATACCTCTTAGTTTGGGGTTGTCTGTCCCTTGCTGCCCGACAGCCGTGGCCCTTGGAATGATGGTTTAGCATTCAACCTTGTGTGTAGTGGATGACATGAAAAGACCGGAAGGCTGTCTTTCCTCCACTCAGGCTTTCCTGTGAGGTGATACTGAACAGGGCCTGCCTGAGCTGCAGAGGACTCAGCATCCTAGGGTAGAGTTCTGGGGCGCTCCCATGGCCCTGACCGGCCTCCATCTTCCTTCTTGGCTTCCCCCATTTAGCTTAGCTTTCCAAGAGATTTCTCTTCCTCAGATTCCAGGTCTCTCTAGAGTGCCTCACTCACACTTCCTCTTCTCTGTCCTGAGTGCACACTGGTTTGGCCTTTAAAGGAAGTGTAGTTTGTGTGACCCTGACTGTCCTGAGCTGTCAGGACAGAGTCAGCTCTTGCCCAGTCTGTAACACTGACTTCCAAACAGACCCACCCTGGCCTCCGCCCAGCTGATCCACTTCTTCTGGACACTCGAGTCTGTGCTGAGCTATCGGGGCACCATCCTAAAGACCTTCAAGGAGATGGGCCGATTCACTGTGAACAAGGAGACGCTTTCCACCAAAGATGTGCTGGTGCTCCTGCATAAGTGGAGCCTCATTGAAAGAGACACGACGCTCCAGGGAGCCCTGAAGGCCGTCATTGAGCAGCACCAAGTCAAGGACCTAATGAGTGAGTTCTAGACCCCCTCACCGCCCGCCCTCAGCAGCCACAGCTCAGAGCTGGTGCGCACGGAGGCCGGAGTGGGGCACGGAGGCCGGAGTGCCGACCTGGCTCTGAACTTGAGCCCCAGTGCCTGGTGGCCTTTCTGACCTTAGATATGTCAGTACCCAAGTGTGTCAGCTTTGTGTCACTGTGACAAAATACCCAAGATAAGAAGAGACCTGGGGTCAGACACACCTTCAGAGGTACACTGCCAGTGACCTACTCTCCAGGGTTTCCACATCTCCCATAGCCTGTTAAGCTGTGAGTGCGTAAATGTTTTAATCCTTTCACCCACAAGATCAGGACCTTCCTGAACCATTCACTTCCACACTGCTGCATTGGGAGTAAGCCTAAAACACCAAGGCTTCGGGGATGTGGGAGATCCAAACGGTAATAGGAGGTAATAGGAGTGTTGAGGTGCCCGATCGCCTAAGGGAGGTCCCTAAGAGTGCCTTGTTTTCACCTTGTTCTCTGCTCTCAAGTCGGAAGGACAGATTGGGAAGCTATGTTTATAATCCCCATGCTGGGGAGATGGAGACAGGTAGATGCCTGGGCTTGGCTCAGCCAGCCAGGCCAGCCAGGTCCACTGAGAGACCCTGTCCCAAACACAGTTAGTTAAAGAGTGCTCAGTGCTCCGTCAGAGGGCCGGGCTTTGTACCCCAACACCCTCATCGCAGCAGCTCACAAACCCTTTAACTCCAGCTCCAAGGCATTCAGCACTGCTCACTTGCACACACATGTGCGCGCACACACACACACACACACACTCTGTGTGGGTGTGGCAACCCTAGCCTCACCTTTTCTCTCTGTCTTTAACAGAGATGCTCAAGGATAAGAACAAGCCTGTGACAGCTGCCCATGCCAAAGGCCCACGAGGCCGAAAGAAGAGGCATGGAGAGGTGGAGGAGACTGCTGAGCCTGAGCTGGAAGCGTCTAGTTTGGAGACATGCAAGGACCTCCTGAGGGCCACACTGACTCACTGGGGGCCAGTTGTGACCATGCCTGGACCCACTCAGGAGTCTGTGGGCCAGGCTAGCCCCGGAAGTAAAACACTGGACTCTACACATGCTGCTCTTTCCTTGGTGGCCAGCTGGGTGCTGAGGTCATTGGCTGAGCGCCCCCTCGGCAGAGCAGAGGCCACAAGACTCCTTGACTGGCTCAAGAGCCACATTGTGCCATGCCCAGCGGTGGTGGCTGACCTTCTCAGGGACAGTGCTGTGAAGAGTGGCATCTTTAGGCTGTATGGTCGCCACTGCAGCGCCCAGGGCCTGGCGGAGCCTGCACAGGATGTGGCCTGCGAGTTCAGCTCTGTCATGCTGCAGTTGTTGGTAGCCCAGGGCCGGACAGACAGCCCTTTCCATCCAGTGGTGGAGGCCCTGTGCCTTGACTGTCTGAACGAAAAGGATGAAGCCAAACGAGGTAATGTGGGCTCTTGGTCAGAACTAGAGAAATGCGTGGGCTGGAAGAGGGTGGGTTAGAAAGTTCTTTAACTTGGTACTCTGATTTCTAGCTGGGTCCTCACCGAGACTGGGAGTTCCAGAGAGGGAATGTAAAGGGAGAGAGAGCAGGTCTTCCTCATTAGCGACAATCATGTTTATGATGACAGGCACCCCTTCAGCACCTTAGGGACACTCCATCCTACAGAGCAGAGGGTGTTTTGACCATAAGTCACCCAAGCAGAACATTGCTGTGTTGCACAATGACCACATGGATATACCCACGTGAGCACACACCCACACATGCTTGGATGCCAGAGTGAGTGGATGAGTGACCTGCTCTGTGGCGGCTGTGAGATGGCGTGGCCGCTCTGTCCTCCATCTGGGAGAATGGAGAGGACAGCAGGCTGAGCTGTGACCTGAGAGCAGAAGGAGCAGAGTGAACCTCACCTTTTCCTAAACAAGCCCTGGGAGATGATAAATGCCGAGTCAGTGATGGCGCTGGCGTGAGGCCTCTGACCTTGGTGGGACTAGGAGTAAGTTCTTTTTTAAGGTCGATACACAATCATCAGAAGAAAGTCAGCTGAAAAAGGATCAGAAAGGGCAGCACAAGAGGAAATTCATTGTCTGTCCATGTGCTCACTTGTGCTCCCCAAGTTTGGTGTAGTGGATCTGGCAGCTGTCCAAAGCCCTCTGCGCTGTGGGTGGGCGGTTTGTTCCCGTCTGAGCAAGTGCAATCCTCATGGCCTCGTCCATCTCTCCCCAGCTCCCGCAGCGTTCCTGGTGTCGCTGTACGTTAAGGACGTCTGGCTGGGGGCCCAGCAGCCAGACACCTTCCTCCATCATGTCAGAATGGTCTGTGACGCCACAGAGGACGGGCCACATGGTGAAGCGGAGGCCATTGTCCTGCTGTGCAGGAACATTGACTCCTTGACCCAGACACCTGACTCACCCCTGCTTGCCAGCGCCCCAGCGGGGTCCAGGAAGCTTAGGGCAAGGTTTCCGGGAGGTGTGAACTGATACATTCAACTGTTTTCCAGCAAGAAAAGTGAAGAGGCCTTAACTGATCATCACGAGGCTCGGGTGTTGACCTTATAGTCAGAGTTGAAGTGACTGGGACACTGGCAGGCCATGAGGCCCATGGCGGTTCGGATGGCGCCACCCCGAGTCCCGGAGTCCCCGGCAGAGGACGCTCCCTAAGTGTGCTGGGAAGGATTCATGGTGTGAAAGCTGATATGTGAAACCTCGGGTCTGTAGACGACAGATGTTTAAAGTCATCTCTGTAAGAAGTCGTAGGAGTAGCTTCAGTGACCACGGGAACGAGCTCCTGTCTGTGTTTGCTGTTTAAGTATGTTGTACTACACCCTAAGGTAAATGCCTTCATCTCTACTTTGGGGAGACCGTCTATTTTTCTAAGTTATATTTCAAAGAGGATTTTGAGTTTTATAATGTTTTGATAATAAATAGCTATTTTTGTGAGTCGCTTCGTACTTTGCTTTCATTTTACAAACTTTTTATTTCAGAGACCTGCATTTTATGTCAGAATTGAACTTTCATGGTTCACTGTTAGTAGGTGTTGTCTCTGGTAGAGGTCAGTGTGAAATTGCATAGATTTTGCCGATGAAATACTCTCTACACTGGTCCCTTGTGTGTGAGCTGGTGATTTAGTTTGTCGTGTGTGGTGTACGTAGTCCTGAGTGGCTTGGTTTCGACTTCAGTGTTTGCACTTTCATGTGCACCTGTGTGTCGTCCTGTTACACAGACAGGCTCGTGTAAGGACAGGGGCCGTTTACCTTTAATGGCAGGGAACGGACAAAAGCTCGAGGACACTGACGTGGAAAGTGCCGTTAGATTGCGGTTTATTGACACCGTCCCGCTTATGGTACCTCCTGCCTGGCATACACACAGGCGAGCCAGTGCGGCTGGAAAGACAGCGAATTCACTGAGGGCGTGGTCCTAGCTCCTGAGGGCCTGCAGAAGAGCTATGCTGCAGTGATAAGAGTCGCCTGTCCTCGTCTTTAGTTCACCTCCGCAAGTGTGAGTACCCCGCCTTGGCCTCACCTGTGGAGAGTGGGTCCCACATGACCTTCCACAGCTGGCATGGGGTTGCACAGCCAGCCTTCTAGACCCACAGTCCGCAGCTGTGATACAAAATGGCTTGCCTCTGTACTGATGTCGAGACTTGCCGTGCACGGGATGGAGGGCATCCGGAGATGGTTAAAGCGTGCCAGAAGTGATGCTCAGCAGGCCGGCCGTGTGCAAACACGGCACCGTTTTACACAAGAGGTTTGCTCACCGTGGTTTTGGCATGGCCCCACCCCGGTCAGTACCTAGAAGCTGCCTTAGCGTGAAGGCTGTGGTGGAAAGGGAAAAGCTTCATTTAAGAACAGAGCCTTCCAGCTCCTGGCTGTGCTAGCAGCTACAGCTGCCGGTTTTCTGGGCCTTGTGCTATCCCAGTTCAACCAGGGCCGTCGGCACTAGACACCTAGTTGTTCGGGGCTCTCAGAGCCACGGTCCCGTAAAGCGCCGTCTAAAATGGGAAGCTACTTGCTAGCTTGGAGAAGTCAGCATTCTGGGACCGTGCTGGGGGCTGGCTGGCTCCACTGGATTCCGGCCCTGCTTCCGACAAGCTCCGTGGGCTCTGTCTTGAAAGGCTGTGGGGAAGAGAGAGTGTGGTCCAGCTGAGCTGGCCTGGGAGGGCACACACTGTTGTATCTGGGGGATCTCTCAGTGTCAGTGGAGGGCACAGGGAAGTCTGCAGGCTTCCCCGGCATCCTCACAAGAACCTGTGTGCCAGGTGCGTTCAGGCAGAAGGAATGATGAGACAAAGCAAAGGTTAGTACTCTTTATCCTGGTTCATGTTTTATTTTCCTACGCATCCCAAAGCAAATGCAAGCAGCAAGCAGATTAACATATTCAACAGAATCAGCTGTGTCGGGCAGCTTCTGCATGGTAGCTGGACTGTGAACGTGAGTGATGGTCCTCCCCGGACTGTGAACGTGAGTGATGGTCCTCCCTGGACTGTGAACGTGAGTGATGGTCCTCCCTGGACTGTGAACGTGAGTGATGGTCCTCCCTGGACTGTGAACGTGAGTGATGGTCCTCCCCTGGACTGTGAACGTGAGTGATGGTCCTCCCTGGACTGTGAACGTGAGTGATGGTCCTCCCCGGACTGTGAACGTGAGTGATGGTCCTCCCCGGACTGTGAACGTGTGTGATGGTCCTCCCCGGACTGTGAACGTGTGTGATGGTCCTCCCCGGACTGTGAACATGAGTGATGGTCCTCCCCGGACTGTGAACGTGTGTGATGGTCCTCCCTGTAGACTTGGCTGTGACCTGGTCAGGTTCTTGGTCCACTGTAAATGGTCCATGTTGATCTGAGTGTATCAGTTTGTCAGTTCCACAGTCGAGAAGTTCTGTCTCGGGGCTCACCACTACACCCCCTTGCTTGTGCCTGAGGTCAGCTGATGCCCTGGGAAGCCCCATCCCAAGCCTGGTTCCAGGGGCGAGGCAGAGGGACTCTGCTGCTGTAACCATTGCTCAGAGCCAGTTCTGCTTCCTGGTTCCTCTGTTGTCTGCGGGGAGGCCCTCCTGGGGCAGAAGGGGAGGTCGAGGCTGTGAC
This sequence comes from Peromyscus leucopus, assembly GCF_004664715.2. Lineage (NCBI taxonomy): Eukaryota > Metazoa > Chordata > Mammalia > Rodentia > Cricetidae > Peromyscus > Peromyscus leucopus. The sequence goes on from NC_051073.1 coordinate 7,998,298, forward strand.
TCCATGGGCATATCCGATGGGGCTGGGGCCTGTGTCTGTAGGCAGAGCAAACAGAGGCGAACATCAAAGGGACTGGCTAGGGAAGAGTCCGTGGCTGGAGGGCCCCCTCCCCCATGCCTGCCCTGCGCCCCGGGAACCAGGCCTGGAGTCCTTCCTTCAGTGACGTTCCTCTGTATCATCTCCTCTCACACAAGGTCTACACGGACCCCAGTCAGCTCCTGATGGCCACACTGACTGTGTCGTTAACTAGGAAGCCTGTCTTCTGGGTTTCCTCACCACGGAAGTGCTGGGGACAGGGAACATGGCTGCCTGGCATAAACCTTGACCGCTGCTTCCGCCTGTGTTGGATTTTATTCCCAAATTGGGATGAACCTGCCTCGTAAGTGGCATCGGGGTGAGCAGGGGCCAGGGACTAGCTAAGCTGGAGAACCATCCTCACAAGATGAAGGCACCGGATGAGGGCCCAAAGCCCTTCTCTTCGGGTGCCTCAGGAGCGATAGGAGCCTTTTGTTTCCTGTCTGCCCCCTCACCTCCCCCATCTCTGCGGGGGTGGGGAGGGTCCTCACACAGTGTCTCGGTGACCTTTTTAGATTTCTAAAAAAAAAGAAAATTGTGTTTATGTGGGTGTCAGAGTGAGTGTATGCCACCCAAAGAGGCCAGCAGAGGATGCCGGATCCCTGGAGTTGGATATCAGGCCGTTGTAAACAGTTGTGAGTGCTGGCCACCCAACTTGGTCCTCTAGAAGAACAGCAAGTGCTCTTAACTGCTATGCAGTGGGCCACTAGGCGGTCTCGCTGCGAACACCACAGGCTGTACTCACAAACTTGTGGGACTGCTACTCTATGTATAGATTGTTATTGTTAGGCCATGCTTAGCATGAGTGGGTGCCGTCCCGCTGGGCGAATGCCCTACACGACTACCATTTCACATCTGCATTTGTCCAAACGACCGCCTCCCGGCTTACCTCATCTGCGGGGAGCCTGACCAGGACATGTAGAGCAGAATCAGGAAGAGGAGCACCACGAAAGTTGCCAGGCTCACCCAAAAGGCGATGACGATGGAATCTGCAGGAAGGAACAGAGTCGGCTGCGTCAGCCCGACAGCAGAACCGTCCTCAGTGAGAAGTCAGGAGACCTGGCATTCCAGAGCCAGTGCCTCCAAGGTGGTCTCTTCTAGCTGGTGGCCGGGAAGGCTTCCCGTAACAGCCGCAGAAAGAAAGGGAAGTGTGCGCGTGCGTGGCTTTTCCTCGGTTTAGGGTGATGTCACTTGATGGCAAACTGAACAGAATCTGGGGATCCCCACAAGCCTTCTCCAGCTGCCCTGTTGCTTGGAGGAAGAATCCTGAGTAGTGACTTTGTGACTTCCTTTTCTCACTGAGTGCAGCTCGGTGTAACAAGGACCCTCTGGGAGCCCTGGTGACAGGCCTCAGAAGGATCAGCTTCGGGGACTCCATTCTCAGAAACCCAGGAGAACTGCACAGGGCCGGTGGGTCCTGTTGGAGGTCAAGGCCCCTACCCCTGTGGAGAAGTGGACTGAGGCCAGGGACAGGGGGTGTAACTGGCTAGTGACCCTCTCCCAGGCATTGTTGTAGCCAGCACCATGGCCAGATGTGTGGCTCTGGGTAAGTGGAAACCAGGAAACATGCTTAGGCTCCTCCATCCATATGCAGAACCTGGCAGGTCGGGAGGGTTTGTCTCTGAGGCTCCTGGTCAGTATCATGTGACAGGTAGCTGGGGGATTGTGGTGGCTTTGGGGTGGTTACCTATGGCTATGAGAACTACAGGATAGCCTCAGGACAAGATGGTCAAGCTGGGAAAATCGATACACCCCTCAAGGTGTGACAGAAAGAGACTGTTGAAGGATCGTATGGTGGTTTGAATGAAAGTGACCCCCATAGGCTCAGAGGGAGCAGCACTGTTAGGAGGTGTGGCCTTGTTGGAGTAGGTGTGACCTTGTTGGAGGAAGTGTGTCACTGGGGATGGACTCTGAGGTTTCAAATGCTCAAGCGAGGCCCAGGGACTCTCTCTGCCTGCTGCCTACAGATCCAGATGTAGAACTCTCGGCTCCTTCTCCAGCACCATGTCTGCCTGCACGCCGCCATGCTCCCTGCTGTGACAATAAGGGACTGAACCTCTGAACCTGTAAACAAGTCCCAATTAAATGTTTTTATAAGAGCTGCTGTGGCCACGGTGTCTCTTCACAGCACTAGAAACCCTAAGACGGTCTGTAACCCAACAAGTACTTACTGAGCACACTGAGCCCTGCAGGGCAACCTTCTGTTAGTGTGAATTGTACTGCTCCACAGCTGTGAAAGCTAACACAAAGGGCCCATGTGTCATATTATCATATCATATACAAAAGATATTTATGAATGTTATACCAAAAAATGAGCAACCATCCAAAGAAGTGATTGTGGCATGAGGGGTGTGTAAGTCATGGAGATGGAAGTGGGGGGCTCTGGCTGTAAATGGCACCCCTGCTTTTCAGGCTCTCCTCCCCCCAGAGGGTACCAACGTCCTCAGATGCTCATGTCCACTATGGAAGCCCACATTGTATGTGTGTATAGCCTGCACAAGACTACCACAACTTGAATCATCTCCAGATGACTCTGTTCAACATGACTGCATACAGACAGCTGCTGTCTTCTGAGGGGATAAGGACAAGGGAAGGGTCTGTCCACTTTTAATACATACCCAATTTTTTAAAAATAATTTCAGTCTGTGGATATATAGCGCTGGCCATATTTGAAAAGTGTCATCTCTGCTTCCTATGACTCAGACAGGTTAAAAAAAGTTGTAAAAGTGGACCTTGTGTAGGGAAAAGGGGCCAGCCCGGAACCCAGAACCTAAGAAACATGCCCTGACCCTGAAACCAGTACCAAAGAAACACATTTTGTCCCTAGAATCAGAGCCAGTGAAAGAAACAAGCCCTGGCCCTAAAACTTGAGCCAAAAGGCTAAAAAGGACCAGTGAAAGAAACAGTTTGACCCTGAAATCAGAGCCATCTCTGCCCTTGACCAACGAAACTAACCAATCCCTGAGCAGAGAATCTCCCTGGAGAAACTCCACCCCCCAAAAGCCCTATATAAGTCCCCCTGCCTGTTCAGTTGTACACGGTGCTTTCCCACCCCGGCAGAGGCAGCCGCTCTGCCGGACTCTTCCTTCCCAAATAAATCTCTTCGGGGGGCTGAGCAAGGCTGAGCAGAACAAAGTAACAACTTTTCGCTGGAGGAGAGTGCTACATTTCTGCAGGGGTTTCCCCTTGAGCAGAGAGTGAAGCAGAAGAAGCAACATCTTGGGCCAGAGAGAAGAACCAGAGCTCTGCTGGGAAACCCCCTTAAGTGGGGGCAGAGCAAAGCTCAGCTGTAAGGGCTCTCTCTAGGAGAGGAACAGAATTGCTATACCCTGCGGGGTGACCATCTCCCACTGCACCCCAGCTTCAGGTATCACCTGTCTTCCCTCCCTCCAAGGCTGAGCGGTCCCACTGCAGCTCCAGCCTCCTATTGCAGCTCCAGCCTCCTATTGCAGCTCCAGGTATAACCTGGCTTCCCGACGAGCCGGGATACCTCTCCCTCCAGAGCTATAACACTCACGCCCTGGACCCTAACAGTTAATGTCAAAAATGGGGCTTAGGACTCAGCTGGTAAAGAGCCTATGGCACAAGCAGGAAGACCTGAGGTCAGATCCCAGACATGCATGGAAAAAGCAGTTCTCATCTGTAACCCAGTCCTGGGGATTAGGGGGTGAAAACAAGTTTATCCCCAGAGATCACCGGCCAGCCAGCCAGGCCAACTGATGAGCTGCTGAGCTTCAAGGGTTAGTGAGTGACCCTATCTCAACAGATTAGGTGCCAAGCAATTGAGGAAAGACACCCAACATTGAACTCTGGTTACACAGGTATATGTGCACTTGCACACTGTACTACACTGCACGCAAGCATGCACACACGCACACATACACACACATACACACACACATACACACAGCAGAAAAGATGCTATGCTTGTAGAAGGAACACAAGCTTCTGCCTTGTAATCTATCAGCCCTTTACAGCATTTACACTCCAGGGAGGCAAGGACAGCTCTTGCATCCTCTCCCTTTTCTGCCCCTAAGCTAAGAAACAGTCAACAGTTTAAGGGGACCTCTGGGCTCCCGGGAAGTGGGAGATGAGGTCATAGTGGATGTCCTAAGCAGAAACATGTCAAGTCCAAAGGAAACTCCAATTCCCCAAACCCCAAAAGGCAAGTCCAAACATTGAGAAATGAGCTCAACCTGACCATAGGAGGATTTCTGGCAGTTAGATAAAAGCCAGCATTCCTCTGGAACTGGTGAAACTAGTTCCCATCTGCCAACAGGAGTCATTTCCCTTTCCTTGGGCAGGGGGGACAAATGGCTGCCTGTGGTGCCTATCAGCATATCAACACCGTGCTGGCCCCCAGGTCCCTCAGCATCACAAGTACCTGCTGCACATTTCAAAGTCCATGCCAGTACCCCAGCCCTCCTCACCTCCTCCCCTACCCTAGACTCCCTCCAGCACATGGGCTTCTTTCCCCCAGCTACTCATTCTCCTTATGGCCCAGCTATTCCTGCTTGTTCTCTTTCTGCTCCTGCCTCTCACTGTGTTTTCTCAGTTCTCTATTCCTGGCTGCTCTCCCCTCTTGAAGATAACCCTGGTCACATCCAGTCTGCTGGCCATTCATCTACTTATTTCTCTCTCTGCTCTGGACTCTTCCAAATGCCTCTGGCTGTTCTCTCTCTCTCTCTCTCTCTCTCTCTCTCTCTCTCTCTCTCTCTCTCTCTCTCTCTCTCTCTCCCTCTCTAATATCTACACTGAAAAACCTTCTCCTTATCCACACTATGGTTAGTTTATACAGAACCCTTTCAGAAGACCCCTCTGGCTTTCTCAGCATGCCTTGTTACATGCCCATACTCCCAGAGAGTTACAATTTACTTCATAATCTTCCAGGTATGAGCATATGCTTTCTGAAACTTTCATTTGGGATTTTCTTCTGGATGGGTATTTCTGATTTCTGTGGACACTAATGCTCTCTTTTCCTCTTCATAAAAATGATGAAAAGTTTGAAGTCCATAGGTCCTTGTAAGTTCACAGGAAGCAACTTTAAGCACTTAGTAGACAAGAGCCTCATTCCTCTCAGCCATCTGCCAGAGCCCTGGTCATTATCCCTGATACCAAGCAGGAAATGAGACGACCCCCTGCCTGGAATTCATTACCTACCACAAGTGAAATTTAAATTTTGTCAGACCAAAATAAGGATGAGTAGCCACTAGTCAATTCCCATGCTAAATTCACTCTTGTTGTGTTCCTTTGAAATAGAAAGCCAAGAAAAATAGTAGTTTCTTCCCCTTCTGTTGAAAGTTCATCTTGAGTGCTCACGGAGAACATTTTGTTCCAAAGGCAAGAACCGTCAAGAACCGTCATCCCCCAGCATCTGAAAGATTCTCACACCCGAGGGCTTGTTTTTGCAAAGAACCCCTGGCTGGGCTGGGAATGAAACCAGTTCATAGATGGAGAGGCCCCCAGCTTCCTCTCCCTGCCTGCCTGCCCGTTCTTTTCTCCTCCATCCCTCTTTCCCTCCTCCCGCTCTGCCCCGCCCTCTCCCTCAGTTTCCTCCTCTCTTCCGCCCTCCTTCCTCTCCTCCCTTTCCCGGTTCACACTATGGACTGTGAAGAATCGAGCACCAACAGAGGATTCACCGGATTCTGAACCATGTGCAGCACTGCATGCTGTAGTCCCGGCTACTTGGGAACTGAGTCAGGAGGACTTCTGGAGTTCAGACGTTCAGGACCGGCCCGGCCCACATAGCAAGCCCCCGCTTCTAAGGCAAATTGCAGCAAGCACGGATGGGCTCCACCTTACGTTATAGGACTCCCCTGACTACCCTGAGTGTGTCGGTCAGCTGCACAACACCGTGACAAGATCCCTGAAGCGCACGCACCGCTTAAAAGGGACACGGTCTATTTGGTCACGGTTTTTAGAGACTTGAGTCTGTGGTTGCCCAGTGTGTCACTTTGGTGCTTTGGTGAGGCTGGGGGCCATGGTGCAGAGCATGTGATGAATAAGACTGCTCACATCACGGCAACTGGGGAGCAAAAGGGGAGGGTCCAGGACCCCAGTATTCTCATCAAGGACATACCGCCAATGGCCTCACTTCCTTCCGCTAGGCCCCTCCTCTTAATGGGTCCGTTACTTCTCAACCGCTCCTCAGGCCTTGACTGGGCCTTTAGCGTATGATTGTAGGAGTTAATTAAACCACCCCAGGGAAGGTGCTTCAGTGTACGAGCAAGAGTGAGTGAAACGCCAGTGTCTGTCTGACGTCACCACATTTCAGGTTCCAGGTAGGAATCGGCTTCAGTTCTTGCTGCTGTTGTTCCTTATTTGTTTCTCTTTGTTGGGGGATAACAAAACAGTAAGATCCCAGGCAGATTGCTTTCAATTTCACATTTTGACCTTTTCATTTCCTATTTATGATCTTGGTCAATCTGACATTTTCTTATATCTCTAAATCTTGTCTCCAACAGTGCCTATTAAGTATTCAGGTGACTGAATAAAATAAATGTCCCTGGTATAGTTTCTCATTCAGTGCCTACGATTTCTAAGGAGAACTAAGATCCTTGTTTTTGTCAAGGGTTTTATGGCCAATGATGCAATATCACATTGTCCTCTGACCTCACTAAAATGTGAGGTCTGAATAAGAGGTAGCTATGGCACAGAGTGCTGGTTATCAATCCTAGGGTCTGCTCTCTACCCCTGTTTTGTCTGGGTTCATGGCTACCTGGGATAGAAAACTACATTTCCCAGCTTCCTTTTCAGCCAGGTTCTATCTAGTGGGTATGAGGAGAACTGGCCCTGGAGTCTTCCTCCAGCCACAGCTGGACTTCCTGAACCCTGCATCCTTCCTTATTCCCTTTCTCCATTTTTTTTTCTGCCCGGCTGTGGATGGTGAAGTCATCAGCAGAGCATGGAGCTGAGTGACATGTCTCAGGAAAGCTAGAGGGGTGAGTCCCATGTCATCTAGTGCCTGAGGATTTTGTGGGGCCACCTCACCACCCTCCCCTGGCTGGGCCCTGTGTAGGAGAGCCATCAACTTGTGTTGCCTCTCTTCTCCTGTGAGTTGCCATCAGTGGTCCTTTACTGCGGCTTTCTTGTGGAACACACCAGAACAACAAGGACAAATCCAAATGAAAGCTACCACAGAGAGATTTTCCCAAAGTTTATCCATTAATCAGATACTCACAGCCCTCCTCTAACTAGTTCCCAGAAACAAATCACTGTACCCGAAGTGATCCTGTTCCTGCCTGCTCCTGCTGCCCTCAGACCCAAGCAAACACACAGAGACTTATATTATTTATAAACTGTATGGGCTAAGGGCTCAGGCTTCTTGCTAGCTGTTCTTGTATCTTAAATGAACCCATTTCTATTAATCTGTAAGTTGCCATGTGGCTCATGGCTTACCGGCGTCATAACATGTTGCTTCTCATCACGGTGGCTGGCAGCTTCTCCCTGCCTCAGCCTTCCACTTCCCAGAATTCTCCTCTCTGTCCATCCTATACTGCCTGCCTGGCTACTGGCCAATCAGCATTTTATTTATCAATCAATCATAGCAACAAATCACTCTGAAAACTTGCACATCATTTCTCTCCAAAGATGTTTCAGAAAATGGGCTGTGGTTGTCTAAATCAGTTTCAAACCAAAGGGTTCCAGTAACAGAATCATTCAAGTGTCATGCCTCGCAAGGACATTTCATGAAAGTTTATTCCAAAGCAAACATTGTGACATCTTTCTTTAAATGTCACTTTCAGGATTTATGTTACGTGCGGGGGACATTGGAATTTGCTGAGGACCATTTGCTGAGGACATTGAAATCCTGGGGAAAGTCTGAAACTGATGCTCCTCCTGTGAGAGAAGAGTCATAGGCAGCCCTTTGTTTTATGTGTCCATTGAGCCCCCTGGTGTTTTCGGAAGAGTTTGATTAATGGTATGTTTCTGCTCTCCCTCCCTGAGCTCTTGGAGAAGCAGGTGAATAGACAGCATTATTGAAACTGCTAGAGGCAGGGCAGCAACAGAAGTCAATTCGTACTGTGACAGATTCTTTCTAACCCATAATTAAAGGGGAGGAGATATGTGGACCATGGAGGTAGATAATAGAGCACAGTTGTTTTTGAGGGAGGGCCACCCATCACATTGCCCTCTGAATAGGAACGCTAACCAGTCACCGGAGACCCATCTGATCGGAATAGTTCCTTTGTCTCTGTAAGATCAGGATGTAGGATTGGTTCTCTTCTTAGCTTGGCATCCAAGAGGGGGACAGATACAAAATCATGCCCTCCAACTCGGATGGGTTCTTCCAGAGCCTCTCTGCATATTCTGCTGTGTCGACACATCTCCACGAGACAGTCATGAGCCGCATTGAGAACTACAAGGCTCACGTCCTTGTAAAGTGCTTGTAACAGGATCAGGCCAGATTTTGACCTGTCCCTGGCATATGGCAGCCCACAGCCTTCAGCTCAGTACTGACTTCCTTTCTCCTGAGGGGACAGAGTGAATGGGGTAAAACTGTTATCTGTTATCCTTTGTAATGTAGTTAGAACTGACCTCCAAAGAAACTAGGGCCTGCTGTGGGATGGTCTGTATGTCAAATCTGTTGCTCTGGTCAATAAATAAAACACTGATTGGCCAGTGGCCAGGCAGGAAGTATAGGCGGGACTAACAGAGAGGAGAATTGAGACAATAGGAAGGTGGAGGGAGACACTGCCAGCCGCCGCCATGATAAGCAGCATGTGCCACGTGGCAAGGTATAGATTTATAGAAATGGATTAATTTAAAATATAAGAACAGCTAGCAAGAAGCCTGCCATGACCATACAGTTTGTAAGCAAAATAAGTCTCTGTGTTTACTTGGTTGGGTCTGAGCAGCTGTGGGACTGGCGGGTGACAGAGATTTGTCCAGACTGTGGGTAAGGCAGGAAAACTCTAGCTACAAGGTCCCTTCAAATGCAAATTAACATTGTGTGTAGGTGTGACATGTGTGAAGACGTGCATATGTCAGGGCACACATGTGGAGGTCCGATGACTGTTGGTCTTGCCTTCTATCTTATTTGATACAAGGTCTCGTTGCTCCTGTGTCCCCCAGGCTAGCTAACTCATGAGTATCCATGATTTTTTTTTCCTTTCTCTGCCTCCCATCCTGCTGTATGAGTTCTGGGATTACAGATCTGGGCTTCCATACCCAGTTTGTGTGTGGGTTCAGGGACCCAACTTTTTGTTCTCATGCTTTTGCTATAAACACTGAGCCATCTCCTCAGCTTGCAAATTAATATATTCTTTTCCACATTTATTGATTGTGTGTGCACAGCACAGCGTGTGTGTGTGTGTGTGTGTGTGTGTGTGTGTGTGTGTGTGTGTGTCTGTGTTGGTCAGAGGGAAACCTGTGGGAGTCAGTTCTCTCCTCCTACCACATGGGTCCCAGGAATCGAACTTAAGCCATCAGGCAAGGCTGAGCTCGCAGACTGAGATGGCCAAGAAGCCTCCCCACCCAAAACAGTGCAGCGGCTTTACTGAGCAGGTGGTGACCCAGCGGGACATCCTCCACATTCAAAAAGTTCCAGTGTCTGAAGGTCTCTCAGCTTTGCATCTGAACGGCGTTCTGTTTTACAAAGTCATCTGAAGGCAGACCTACTTTTTGTCCAGATCAACACGTGTCCCAGGGTTCTGAACTTGTGACGATATTTACAAGTGGGTGTGTTTTCCAGCCCCTCCCCTCCCCCTCAGCTCACAACTTCCTTATTGTGAGTCACGTGTGCAAAACCCTGCCCCTGAAAGGCACGATTCTCTGCCTTGCCCTAGACAGCACACAGCCAACCTCCTGTCCCCACAGAGGGCTGCCTATGGTGTTGGGAACAAGGGAAGTCCTCAGGAAACATGGATGGGCACCTGCATTTGAATATTGCAAGTTGGAAATGATGAAAACACTAGCATTTATTGGTTTTGAGCTGAACTATAACCAGCATTCTCCCTTCCATATGGAAATTATTCCATCCCTTTGAGGAATTCCATTTATAGTGCGGGAAGTATCTACAGAACCCAAGACTTCTTATGGAGCAGGCAGAGGCAGGTCCCCCGCCGAGAGCACGGTTCCAGGGCTGTGCCTGTGTGCTCATCACCTTGGCTGACTTTTGACCTTGACCGAATAGCTGGACGGATCAGGGAAGAACGTCCACAAAGTGCCAAGTTGCTCAAGAGATGAATGAAAGCAGATGAGAAACGGATGTTAACTCCTGCTGTCCTCTGAGACTAGGAACGCTGAACAGCTGTTGGCAATTTAGCAGATGATCTTAGAGGTGGCGGGAATACATCTCCCAGCTCTAAATATGGACAGTAAGAAAAAATGAACTCTTCAGTTTGAAGAAACTCACCCAGCTTACTGGAGCCCCAAACAAATGCAACTTCATCAAGAAATAGACCTTCAAAAGAGAAGGGGGGGCATGTAGCAGAGAGCTGGAGGGGCTTAACTCAATCCCCAGCATCTCAGGGTGAGAGAGAAAAAGGGCACAGAAGTAGGAGGGGCAACTATTTGGGGAAAGAAGGGCCAGGGGAAGGAATCAGGCATGAGGGAGGGTAACAGGGGGCTGAATATGATCAAAGTCTGCAGCTGGGCATGGTAATGCACATCTGTAGTTCCAGCACTTGAGTGACTGAGGCAGGAGGATTTCTGTGAGTCTGAGCAAAGTCTGTGCTATATAAGGAGTACCAACAGAGCCAAAGCTAAATAATAAGACGCCATCTCAAAGAAACAAAAATAAAAAAAAATATACACTCTCTACATGTATGAAACCTTTACAACAAAACCCACTATTTTGTACAATTAATATTCACTAAGAAAAGGAATGGAAAAATAAAGTGTAGACGTAAGTATGTGTATGTGCGCATCGTGCATTTGTCTTAAAAGAACATTCTGCTGGGTTAGCAAGACAGAGGGTTAAAAGGCGCTTGCTGCCAAGCTTGACAACCGCGTTTCCGTGCTAGGGACCCATGTGGTGGAGAGAGACAACTTCCCCAAGTTGTCCTCTGGCCTTCCCAGATGCACCGTGGCACCCCCAACCCCTAAATGAATACATGTGCATTTTTAAAAGGAACATTCTGCTTAGTTGATAGCAAGCTAATTCATAAACTTACTACTGAAAGTTATAGGTACAGTCTGAGTCCCATGCCTGCTTCATTTCCATCTGTGTGTGCAATGTTATTGCTGCCGGGTGAGTCTTTTGGAGTTAGAAAGTAAAGACAAGACCAGGAACGCCGCATCTGGGACCCAGCCTCTGCCTGGCCGCCTTCCCAGGTTCCGACTTACGCTTGTTGGCTCTCAGCTTCTTTTCATCCACAGGAATGAGGTCTAAGTAATCCAGGTAATATTCATAGCTGGTGTACGGGACGGAGGCGTTGGTCCTGTTGGCCATGACTGTGGCTGTGGAGGCCGGTGTCTGCCAGAGCCTCACATCCGGAGCTGGGCTGTGTGTGGGCCCCAGGGACGACATTGCTTAACTCATTTCTGTCAGAGTCATTGTCAGAGTCACCCAGGCTCATCTGCGGGTCTCCAGACAAGGGGCCTGCTTATCATAGCTTCGCTGGAAGGTCAGGGGGCTGTTCCCGTGAACAGCCTCTGAATCCTGCCTCTCCTGGAAAAAACTGCGGCAGCAGGAAAAGCCGGCTGCTAGAGTCACGGCTTCCCATTCGGCTCTAGCTTGCCTCTCCGTGGAAGGCCTGGGAAGTGGGCAAGAAATCAGATGCCAGAAGCAGAAAATGACTAGCGGAGCTGGACAGAGCCATCGTTTTTTGCCTCTGATACATGAAAAGTTAATAAAACTGCAGGAAAGCCTGGCCGTGCCCTTGACACACACTGGGGCAGTTCTCAGTATTATTAAGCAACCAGCAGACCTCTGACTTGGATTCTGAAGGCAGGCCCTGTACTTGCAACCTCTGTCCTGTGCACAACCAGTTAACTAAAACGGAGAATCCCACTACCCGGCTGAATGCACCCCCAGCTTTTGCTCAAGCCTCCGGGAGCCGGCTGGGTGGTGGCCAGCTGCATTTGTTCAGACCCAAGAGGCGGTGGATCTGGGTCAGCGTCCCACAGGACTGAGCTTCTTGGAAATACTAAGGCAACGAGCTCTTCAGTCAAACCGAATACTCTGTAGTTTGAAGACAGTGAGTATGGAGGTCACAATCTCCGAGGGCTGTGCTCGCCTGTTCAAGTGCGACCCATCACCCCTTTAAGTTTAGCGAGAAGCACACGTCTGGTTATCCTTGGAAGCGTCCCTCACTTATTCATCTCTACACTTACCCTGCTGACAAAGACCGCTGTGAGGATCTCTGGAGCGATCCGCAGTTCAGAGAAGCCTAGGCGCCATTACGTCCGCTTCCCCGTCTCATCTTGAGCTTCGCGAGCGACTATTTTGCCTCTTTGGGATGTATTGACCCTGTATCGGCCTCGTGTACGAAACTCCTCTGGGTCGTCACACCATACAGCAAGTATACACAACGGAGGTCTGTCGCTTTATTATCCTGTACCTAGCGCGTCTAGTTCGTCTCACGTATACCATAGCTCGTCCGCGTGAAGTCCGGAGCGCAACTGATCCATCGACGGTAGCAATAACACCTCAGTACAGCGCTGGTGGCGACCTTCTGCCATCTTGACCCTGCTGTGCTTAATTAAGTAAGACTTCTGCGGCATTCTGCCTTGTGGAGCTCTTGGCGCGTCTCACCCGCAAGCTACAGGGCGCTACCATGGTGGTGCAGATTTCTCGAGTTTCTCACGGCGTCCCAAGTGACCATGAGAATGCGATGTTATGCTTCTGCCCTCCGGAAGAAAACAGGGCCAGGACTCGTCGTTTTCTCTTCTGCTTTTACCTATCTTAGCGGTGTACTGCCAGGGTTTTCATACCAAGCAGTTCCCGCCGTCTGTGTCTAGGAGAGTTGAGTCAACCCCCACTATGCTGCACATAAACCTGTGCAAGGTCTCGGTCAGACCCCTCAGGCGTATGGGCCCACGGGTCCAGTCACTGCCCCTCTTCCCACTTCAGGCTGTCAATTCCCTGACCGCCAGCGCTTCGTCCACCTCCACCAGTTGCCTTGACTAACCACTGCGGGACATTGAGGGTTTAACAAGCCCCTCCCCTGGTTCCCAGGACTCGGCTATCAGTAAAGATACCAACTTCAGGTTCTAGTCCAGACAAGAGAGCTAACCGAATGTCAACCAGCCTAGGTGTGCACATTCTAGCATTAGTGTGACAATCACGTTTGAAAGTGGTTGGGTTTGTACGCACATCGCGACGAGGCATCTTTCCTTGTGCAGGCAACAGATGACTGCGACGGACACAGAGCCCAAACGGCGTCTGTCCTGTGGGACTGGCCATCTCTGTATTGCAGTGTGAATTAGTATTACTTCCCATTGGTTAATTAAAAATACCACTGACACGGCCTGTAGCCTGCTGCAGGAGTTAGGCAGGAACAACTGGAATGATGGCAGAAGGAGGGAGGAGTTCAGGAGAGAACCAGCCAGACCAGTCACCCAAGGAACATGTGCCGAGAGAACTAGTAAGCCAGGGAACCTGTTGCCGCATAAATAGGTAAATAGAAATGGGTTAATTTAATGTAAGAGCATACGATAGTGACTAGCCTTGAGTCTCCGCACAACAGGCAATTATCAATTCATATAGCCTCTGGAGCTGATTTTTGAAAAACCAGCTCGCCCAGGACAAGCGCAGACAGAAAAGCTCGTTCCGTTTACACAAAGTCTCAATTCCGTGTAACCTCGAGCCCGGATGGGCGACAGGGTGACATTTTATGGCTGGTAAAGAATCGGGACTGGGTCTGAGAATGGGGATAACAAAGTGATGGGAGGGTAAGGAGTGAGTGATATGATCGCGGTCGACTGGAGTGATGGGGGTTCGATAGGTGATGGATGCGAGGTGAGTTGGAGTTGATGAATGCCGTGATGAGTGATGGAAGTGATGGGATGAGAGTGTATGGGGTGACTGGGTGATGCCTGGTGAGGAAGTAATTGGGATGCATGGTAGTGATGGGGGTGATTGAGGTGCATGGGTGATGGAGTGAGTTGGAGTGATGGGGTGATGAGTGATGGGTGATGGAGAGTGATGGGGATGATGGGGTGATGGGTGATGGGATGATGGCCCAGGGGTGATGGATGTGATGGCGGTGATTAGAGTGACTAGGTTGATGGGGGGTTGAATGGGAATGATGGAGATGATGGTGGCAGGTGATGGGTTGTGGCGGTGATGGAAGTGAATAAAGTGAAGGGAGGTGATGATTGATGGGTGGTTATGGAGTTGGTGGGTGAGTGGGGTGTGGAGTGATGGTGCTGGGGTGATGGGTGATGGCGGAGTGATCGGCGTGATGGATGTGGCCTGGTCACGTCCCGGCCCTGGAGGAAGCAAGAATCCCTGCTCGGAACACGTGAACAGACCGCCGTCGTATCCCCGCCATCACGCACGCTGTGGTCTAGTCAGGATTCTTCACGAGGGATCACTATGTTCAGAACACAATGACCCATTAGTAAGTCTAATGGGCTTGGACTCTTCAGCTCTCTGACATCGATCAAAACATCCCCCCTCGTCCAACAGCGGAACAATTGTCCACCCAGGCCGCCGGCAGTGTGCCCAGCTCAAGTGAAAGACTGCACCGGGAACGTCCTTCCAAATTCTGAACAAACTTGGGCAACTAGTTCCGCACATGTCAGAGGAGTTTACCTAGAGCGAGGAGCCGTGGAGGGATTGTGTGTGGGCTGCAGCGCCTCTAAAGCTCTGCTGCGTAGAAGCATGTGAGAAAAGCACGAGGAGATAAGGGCGGTTGTATTTCGGCATTTCCCTTGGTTTTGTGCGCCGTCTTGGGAAATAAAATGGCGCACACGGTCAGCACAACAGCCTTCCTCCAAGTCGATCCTTCTACCATTCGTGATCCAGACCGTGCACTCTTTTCTCTAGTCGCAGACCCCAACCTCGCATCATGAGTGAAAGGAGGGTCTGCCGTGCGTGCGCTCTCAGGAATGCACAGAGGTGTGAATCGGCCGTATTCGAGAGATCCTAATCAGTGAAGGACTGAGAGATCATCACATCTCAAGTGGGCCGCTGAGATGTAGCCTTCGTCCTCCCTAGACGGCGTTAAACGTGTGGGCTGAGGTCCAGTTCTTGCCTATAGCTTGTGATTGATCCTTCTGATAGAAGCCGAAGTCTTCACTGAATCGCACGTAGCTCCTCATGCTTAGGTGACCTATCGATAATAGTCCCTCGTTCCGCCTCGATATAAGTACCCATGCGGTCAGTATAGCATTAAAAAAGCTCTCGCCTCTCTCGCTCACCGACGGCGGGTAGTGTAGGAGATCATCGGTAAGCTGGGTTGCGCATCGCTCCTATCCTTCCAACCACCCCGCGCCGCTCACAAAGAGGGGTTTTTTTAATTCCAACAAGACCCGACCCCAACAGCCACTGAAGGGTCCCCAGAGGTACTATGGCAAGCCAACAGCAATAGATTTGTATCCATCGCGGAGTTCAACCACCATTAGACCTGTGACTCTCGATCACAAAACCCGCACCCTTCTTAGCTCTAGCGTTCTTTTGTCAACATTTGCATGAAACGCGACGTCATCGCTTAGTGTTTATCCGGTGGTGTTAGAGACTCAATCGACGCCGGATATCTTGGATAATGAACGACGGCGGTCCTGTGACTGTACTTCTCGCTTTGAGTAATTGATAGATACAGCAAACATGCGCCGCGTCTGTATGTGACTGATGTGACTCCATGCAGACACACCAATGCAGAGCATCTAAAGGCCTGCGGGTCCATTCAGTTTCCCAAGCATGAAAAAAACAAAAAACAAAAAACAAAAAAACAAAAAAAAACCACAAAGATGGTGCAACGTCTTCAGCGGAAGAGAGAGAGGTCTTAAGTTCAGAGGCGCGAGGGTTATTCAAGCTGTGTGGGTAGGACCCCCCTGGTAGTCCACATAATCAGATATCCTGCATATCTCAGATAATTTACATTCATTGATATCCATAACTAGCAAATTACATTCTTTGAAGCCAGCCGCAACAAAAAATAGATTTATTGGTTGAGGTGAGAGTTCAGCCGCCACAGAGGTAATGGAATACATTTATACCAGGTGGCATGCGCAGTTGTACGGGAAGATGGTTTGAGACAGCCGCATCGACTGTCTAAAGAGGTCTGACAGCATTCTTCCATGCCAGCTCACTAGAACACGCCGGGACATCGTTTCACCAGTTAGAGCCACGGGCAAACCCCAGCAAAGCCAGAAATGGCTTGCTCTCTGTGGTCCCCTGTTACTGTTAAATTATTCCTTCTCCCTTCTGTCCCTCCACCTCTGTCTCTTTCTCTTCCCCATCGCCTCTTCGATAGGCGCAGAGATGGTTATAACGTAATCATGCCTGCGTGCTGTTGTCGTCGGTGTTGAGTAGTGATGTGCTGGTGTGATGTGTGGTTGTGCCTGAGTGTGCTCGTGTCGCTCTGGCCACCGAAGTGATACAACTCGAGACGCAGAGCTCCATTCCTCGCCGAAGCAGCCCACCTTCACTGCTTGTTTCCCTCCCTGACCGGAGTCATTATGGAGTTGAACCCCAGTCGGGTGCCTTGCCCCTCTGCATACCCCCAGTTGCTGTCAGAGTCTGCACGTCTGCAACATCCATCACTACCTGCGTAATATCTGCTGTATCACCTGGTCCCTCTGCAGGGATGAACTCACGGTCCTTATGTGTTATGCAGTCAATGTGGGCAATCGAGCAGATTTACCGCCGAATGGGCGATCTCCACCGGAAGCCAAATGGCCTAACTGATTTCGCGAGTGCGGTCCCCAGTCTTCTGCGCGCGTACCGATTGTGCTTCTCTGTCGTCGCACCAACGACATGAGATACGTACGAGTGTGGTAAATGGTGATGAGGATAACCCACTCTATCTCCATATCCTTTACATTACCATGTTTCGCATATTCCTTTACTTGAACCGTATTCTATGGTAAGTTTCTGTCTGAAGTTCTGTAATTTCATTCTATGTTTGATCTAACATCTCTGAGGCAGCTTGACCTGCAAAATATTTAAGACAAAGATCATGATTTACTTTATATGTCCAGAATTCTATTGATTGTGCCAATCAGACTAAACATGGTTCTCATATTTTTTATGTGTTTTAGTTTGCTGATTGTTTCTGTTTCTTGTTGGTCTTTTTGTACCTTTGTTTTAGTTTTTTGTTTATTCAAGACCGTGTCTCTGTCTAGTTTTGGTGGGCCTGTCCTGCGAAAGCTCACTCTCGGTAGTACGATAGGCTGACGCCCCCTTGGAACCACAGAGGATCCCGATCCTCTAGCCTCTGTCCTCTCCCGATGTGCTTGGGAGATTAACAGGTGGCAACCACCAGCCAGCTGACGACTCATAATAAAATTTTTAGAAAGCTGCAATAAACTGCAGTAACTGTTCAACCATTCAAATTGCTTTACATATAAAAGTATAAACTAAAACCCCAAATCTCAGCGCGGTCGTTTTTTGTCTGTTGTATATAATTTGTGTTGGCAGTAGTGCCACATATCCTACTAATAGGATCTCTTAGTAATAGACTGCAACATAGTGGACGCATGATATAATTAAGACAACTATTCAGACGTGGCACCAGAATAGGACGGAAACCACAAGCACATAGATAACCACCACAAGATATGGAACAGCCAGGGGTGAGGTCTGTATTTATAGTATTGTTCTTTCGCCTGCGCTGCATCCCCCAGACATCACAACATAGGCAGTGTGAATTCAAGTGGAAAACAAAATTTAATTGGTATCTGGAAGTCAGGGGCAAGCGTAGCATAGGAGATAGTACTTTATAATGGCATGCGAGTAGAGGAATCCTGGCTAGAGGTAAAGGCCCATAGTTACCAACTACCTCGTTAGACACCGAATTTTCTCTGATCCCTACCTGGCCGTCAGGTAGCAGAGCACTCTCTCCCACCATGGTCCAAAGCCTACCTTATAAAAATAATTGTTCAGAGGCTATTTTTACAACTTTAATTATATTACCATTACAAACCTATATGTCTATGGTGTGTGCGGTGGTGTGTGAGCGTGGTCTTGTTTCATCTTCAAATTAACCCCGTCCCATTCTATTCATCTAATTTTGTTCCACTGTGGTCTGTGGGTATTATTACTAGGTTGTGCTCGCGTTCTTGGTTGACTCCTTGGGCGGACGGGTGGGCTTGTGTCTCCCCTGACACCACCCTTGTCTCGTCTTCAGTTTCAGATGTCCCGTCCACTAACCTTATGCTGCCCGCGCATTGGCCAAATAGCTTTACTTTATCAAAACCAATCAGAGCACAGCAACCATATTCACGTGATCTACAGCAATAGACGATCCACCGAACCCCCCCACCAACCTGCTTCTAATTGCTTCAAGGTGCTGTGTTAGCTCACGCTGGAGAGACAGCAACTGCCTATTCAATACTCCAAAGTCTCTAGGTGTAGTCCCTCATTCACAGTTAGAAAAACAATAACCTGTGCGTCAACTCCTTGAAGTGAGTGAAATAAGTAATCACAATAATGAATAAGGTTTCACATCTCGGCACAAAACCCACCTCAGCTTCAGAAGGGATGCAGCAACTCGAGTTCCTCCATGTGCATCACCTATTATGGCAGTGCCTAGTTTGCTTGTGTTGCTGTGACAACCACTCATCTGACTCAAAAGACGACTTGATGGTTGAGGAGGCCTTCTCCAAGTGCTTTTAAACTCACAGGTTTCTCCTCATGTCGCTATGAAGCGGGCTGCGACTCAACGCCGAGCCAGCTGCAGCAGGGTCACAAAGCAAGCCTTTAGTGTGACGTCACACCTGAGGAGAGAGACAAGAGCAAACGCCACACAGTGTCCACCTGCATTGGTTTGCTCGCTGGTCTTTCTTCACTCATTAGGTGGTCCAGCCGCCCTGCTCCCCTGACTGGTGGGTTTGCCGTACATTTCAGTAGTGGGCTTCCTTCTCATACCCCCACAATTCAGCCGTAAGGCACACTCCCAAAAACCAGTGCAACGTGCCACGCCGACATGCACAGCAGGCGCCACTGATCTACAGGAATTACCTCCGACGTGACTCTAGCGTTTGTGCATGCGAGGACGCTAAATATTCCTACAGGCCTAGCGAACCGAACATCACATAATCAAGTCGCGAAAGTAGTCACCTCATGCTCAGAGATTCACCTACATTCTACTTCCAACAAAAGCACCCTGCAGAAATAAGTCAAGGGTCTATTTTCAATCTAGAGGAAAATGGAAGCACAATGAAGCGCAGTGTCTGAGCGACCATATATCTGTGTAGATTAGCAGACAAGCTGCCCTTGATAGATCAACCATCTATTAAAATTAATTTCTTAAACATGATATATGTAACATAGAGAAATTTCAAACGAATTCGTGAAAATGCGTAGACTAAAATCTCTGCAAAAAGTGTATAAAAATCATGTGCAGTGCTGTGTCATTCTAGGGGCCATACTCGCGGGCCGCGGCTTACCAGTACGTTGGTGGATATACCCTAAATCTGTTTGTGGTACACATGTAGTAGATACATATTACTCTCTACTGGATTCCAATACCAAGGCAGATCTGATCTGCGCTCTCTAGCGATAGATTAGCCAGAGAAACGGTCCTCTCGCAGAGTGTGATGAGGACAAAAAGAAAGTTGGAGGACAGAACGTACTGCGCGAGAGTGTTACAGGTGCTGAAGCAACGAGCACATGAAAGAGAAGCAAAATATGAATTATGCCCATACATGCAAATCCGATACTGATGCTCGCTCACCACTAATGCTGAGATGATCATGAATCAAGACAGCTTCATTCGGTTCACTGTTAAGACATTAGTGCTAAGTTAGTAACGAGCCCTCGAAGCTGCTCGGCCGCTAAGCCATTTACAATTTACATGCAGCGGCCTAATATAGGCATCTGTTGCTCGTTGTTTTCATAGGGCAGCAGCCGGAGGGTGGCCAGACCAGCAGTGAGAGCAAGTGATGGTCCCCCACAAAACATACTCTCACGCGCACACACGAAGACACTAGGACCAGGTGTAGCTACCGAGGTGAGCCCTGAATACTGATTAAAATGGAGTGTGACTAAAACTAATACATGATTATCCAAAAGGCGTAGTGTTCCTACACATAATTATAGGATGGTATAACAGAACAGAGACGCTCCCAATCTATCAGAGGGCCATAAGACTCTGGCAGGCATCGCTAAAGACGGCATCTCTGGAATGTGCAATACGAATTGACTACTCGTGCGAGAAGTTGAGGTCGAAACAATGATTTGTGTCTCCTAATTTAACAGAGAGTCTCCACAGATTCAAGTTTAACTCTATGCGTCAATTTTGGAATGAGCGAATATCAAAACAATACTGTCTTTCACACAGCAGGAAAACACAACATCACACAGGGCAACTCCCACATGGTGGCTACGCATTGTTTCAAAACCACACTGACGAGGAGCATGCGAATGACTGGTTTGTCCGTCTTACCGGTGTCTGGTCATGAGGCAGGTGCACATGATACCTCTGTGGCGGTGGCGCTTGTCGTACTACGCCACTTCACATCATGACCCCTCTCCCATAACTCTGAACAAAGGACATTAGGATAAAAGCCCCTCAAATCTAAGGGTTGTCGAAGAAAAATGCTCTCCCCACTCTCCTCCTATCCCAGTCAGAGGTCATCACGCTTGGGCATCCGGAGGAATAGTCGCGTGGGACGTGGACTAGCTGATGAGTGTCGCCTGCCAGAGACCTGTTGCCAGATAAAGATGATCACGACACCAAGTACTTCATTGCTGCGATGGCAGGTGCGATGCATCCCGCGTAGAACAGGTCAGGATCGGGTGGCTAGGGCCTAGGCGTTCATTCGCTACATAACTTTGTGCAGGTGTATTTTAAAACGAGCATTACACTATATATTTACCTTCCACCTATGTGCTCTGCGCTCATGTCCAATCGCTCGCCTCCCTCGAGCATAACCTTTAATTAGATGCTAAGTTATGGAATTTCTTATTCTGTCTAATCGGAATTATACTTAGAACTGGCTAGATGGTGATACGTCTAATCGGTGTGGCAATAATCCAGAGTTTAAAAGACATCAGGTCGGGAATTAACCCAAAATTACAACATTCTTAGCCTCTCCTGTAACCTCTCTTGGCCAGTTAGAGAAAAATCTCGCAATCTCCCACGCAGCCGCCTCCGACCGTCCCTCCTGGACAACACAAGATCCATATTCCTTATACTACTTAGAATAGATCGCCTCTCAGGCATATGTGACTCTGGAAGCCGGCTGTATGCATATGTTCATTTCCAAGGTAAAATGTGTGAACCAGATATGGAGTGGTGCTCGCCTGTTCTTCTCTATAGGCTGCTCTGTCGAGGGTGAATTGGGCGGCGCGCAAGGGTTAGGATGCGTCGTGGCCTCAAAATTTTAATTACATATGTCCAGGCTTCTATAATATCGTCCCTAGCTCTCCGGCTCATCCGGCCAGACCATCAGCTTACTCCGACCCCAGGTAGCGTGCAGGCCTTTTCGGATACACCTCTTAGAATGGATGCATCCAATTGACAAGACATGTGGGGGTCCTATCACTCCCAAGCGTGCTATTATGGTCTTTGCGCTGCAAAACCACACTGTCGCTCTACCCTACTGTTTTTAACGGTTCACAGAACGCAGGACTGGTTGAGAATGCCTCGGGCAAGTTGGTGATTCTTACTCACCAAATAGAAAGAGTGAAAAGACGCGCACTACTTCATTTATAAGAACGTTCTGCTCCTCTGGAGGAAGACGTTTTAAGAAAGTGAAACATATGTCCTGATTCTGTCCTGGACACACTAGGCACTATTTACAATATCACCCCCCCGTGCTCCGGCTTAACCTATAGTGGGTTGTTATCTCCTAAGAAGGTCTCTTATGGTAAAAGAAGGTCCTTGGGGGCTGAGGGCATAGTGTGTCGTTCTCCTGGTGGCAGCTGGTTAGGGAGGGCAGCCTTTGGTACCATTTAGATCCCAGACACACACACACACACACACACACACACACACACACACACATCTAAATGGTCTTTGAATGCAACCGCAATCAAACCTGCCTAATAGAGACTTCAGCCACCCGCCTCTGGGGACCTGCAATCACATCTTATTGTCATTCTGGTGTGCAAATGTTAGGAAGTACATGCAATTAAAATCAGTCTGTGATTGTAATCAGCAGTTATTAATTTCTCATTTTCCTTGGCTGCCAGTGCACTTTTGAGAATCTCTAGTTCAGGGTGGAGGGATGACTCAGAGGTTAAAGGTGCTTGGCAGCAAGCCTGAGTTTAAACTCCATGAAGTAAAGAACTGACTCCAAGTTGTCCTCTGCCCTCCAACATCTGCAGGTCCCCCTTAAATAAATGTAAATAAAAATCACGCCGGGCGGTGGTGGCGCGCATGCCTTTAATCCCAGCACTCGGGAGGCAGAGCCAGGCGGATCTCTGTGAGTTCGAGGCCAGCCTGGACTACCAAGTGAGTCCCAGGAAAGGCGCAAAGCTACACAGAGAAACCCTGTCTTGAAAAAAAAAAAATAATTGCTGCGGGCCGCAGAAATATATCATAAGAACTCAGCTGGTTATGGCAAAGTCACTACCTTGAGGGATCATGGAATTCCTCCAGAGGAAGCCAAATCCCAAGGAGTTTTTGGTGTTACTTGGCTTGTTATATATCAGCTGTATTCTGTTATGAAAACATGTGTGCCTTCATAGCTTTCCCAATTGACTTTTCCCTAAGAAGGACTAACAGTGTAGACTGAGCACTCTCTGGACATACACATTCCAGGTAATTTGGAGAACAGCCTCAGGGAAAGGCTTTCTCTGGAATCAGATATCTCCCTTGGCCACTTTCAAGGACTACAGGATACACCACCCAGGTGGACGCCCAACTGCCAAGGATTAACAGTGATAACAGCCCACAGGCGAGTCTCCTGACTTAAGGTAAATTCCACAAGGAGACACCGCCCAAGTCAGGTAGACATTAAGTAATAGCTTTACACAATTTAGCTCACACCCCTCCTTTCTTACAGCCTTACTAACTTTATAGATCTCTAATTACTTACCTAACCACTTCTAGGAATATTTAGATAACCTTCTGTGCTAACAGCTATGCTCAACCAGAACTCCCAGTTCAAGCCTCCCTGTAATTATCATTATTGATAGCATCCGGCCAGGTCCATCACCGGATGGAGGAAAGTACCTTATCAGAGATACCTCTGTACTCTCTAAGAACAGACTTAAGCATCCAGGCCACCTGTTTGAAAAGGCCTGGTGGATGTGCTAATTAAGCTTAACTTCCTCCTTTCCCAAACCTTAGTTGATTCATTAGTCACTTCCCCTTTGGGTCACAAATGGTAATTAACAACTAGTGCCCTTCTTTGTAATTCTTATCAACCCTCCATTTGATCCTGATAGTGGACAATCACTGCCTGAGGAAGTTCAGACTAAGTGTCCTGGGTGGAGGGAGGATTGTGATTTTGGGGAGATATATAACTGTAAAGCAGGGGACACAGGGAAAGAAGAGAGAAGAGAATGGAAGAACTAGGTGGGTAAGAACTTGAGAGGAACGGACTGAGATGGGGAAGAACTAGATTGAAGAGCTAAAAGAGAGGACTAGAGGAACGAGATGGAAGATGAGGAAGAGCCAGATGGGGAAGAACAAGCTGAGAAAGAGCCAGATGACAGAGAAGGAGACGGGAGAGAAGCTGATGGGGGAAAGAACTAGATAGATGAGAACCTAGAAGGGACAGAACTAGATGAAGGAATTAAGATAGAACCTATAGGGGACAGTAGATAAATATAGAGAGAAATCAGGCAAGAAAGGAGCTAGACATGAGAACAGAACTGAAGCTGTGTATAAGGATGTTATGCCAGAGGTGTTAAAGCGAATGGACCAAAGTACTCTGCGTGCGTAGACTGATTTACCGACCTTAAAGATTCTCTGCTGGTTGACAGAGCCTTCCGAGGACCCTGGGAGGGGACTATCGAGGGGCTGGACCCCCATAGTCCTCGATAAATAATCAATCCACAAGCCTTCCAGCAAAGTGGCCAAGGCCTCATCCATTCATTTCTTCTTGAACTTTCTTCTATTTCCAAGCTCTCTTTCCCTTCCTCTCCCACCCTGCCAAGTTCAGCAAAGCAGGAGTTCGAGAGTGTTTGCAATGACTGCTATTTCCTGCCCCACCAGGGGTATTGGAACTCTGAAGGAAAATTCCTGGAAAGAGGCAGAGACCACAAAGGCTAATTGAGGGGTCAGAACATCAGTGACTGCAGAGGTTGGAACGCTGTTAAGTTCAGAGCCCAATCATTTTGGATTATCTTTGGTCCCCTTCTATGGTCATTTACTGCCCTCCCCTGTATGAGATAAACTTTGATGTATTGTGGTGGTATTGTGTTCCCCAAAATATTGTGCACCCTAATAAACTTATCTGGGGTCAGAGAACAGAACAGCCACTAGATATAGAGGCCAGAAAATGGTGGCACACACGCCTTTAATCCTAGCATTCCAGTGGCAGAGATCCATCTGGATCTCTGTGAGTTCAAGACCACACTGGAAACGCTAGGCATGGTGACTCACACCTTTAATCTCAGGAAATGAGCCTTTAATCCCAGGAACTGATGGCAGAAAGCAGAAAGGTATATAAAGTGTGAAAAACCAGGAACTAGAGCTGGTTAAGCTTTTAGGCTTTTGAGCACAGTTCAGCTGAGATCCATTCTGGATGAGGACTCAGAGGCATCCAGTCTGAGGAAATAAGATCAGCTGAGGAATTGCCTAGGTGAGGAAGCTGTGGCTTGTTCTGCTTCTCTGATCTTCCAGCATTCACTCCAATACCAGGCCCTGGGTTTGTTTTTATTAACAAGATCTTCTAACAATTCCTGCTACATCTATACAATCAGATCCCTAGCTTCTAAGCCCAAATGCTAAGAATATGGCCAGATGGCATTGGAGGTCCACAGCAGAGGGTTCCCATTGCTTTGCTGCAACCCGCCTTCCTGATACAACTCACAGTGTATTTGAAAAGTTTGTTGGCTTATGGCATTCTTTGTTCTGTTCCCTTAAGTCTCAGGAAATGCATGTATCCAGAAATGACAGTTTTGGCCCACCTTAAGCCGAACCGGACCGCAGAAGGATTTCTGGCAGTTAAATAAAAGTCAGCATTCCTCAGGAACGTATGAAACAGGTTCTAAAAGGAGTCATTCCCCTGCCTCTCTGGCAGAAGGGGCATACAGCTCTCCATTGACATATGCCCATGGTTGCATATCAAGGCCCATGCTGGCTTCCAGGTTCCTAGAGAGCCTGTTCACGAGTACCTGCCATACACTTCAAACCGCCAACTCTAGCATCCTGGCCCTTCTCACCTCCTCCTCTACCCCAAATTCCTAGGCCTGTTCTAGCTCACAGGCTTCCCTTCTCCCAGATACCTATTCCTTCCCTATATAATGGCAAGGTCCCGTTCCCACCCCCACCCCCCAGTCTCCCCATCTCTACTGTTCTCTCCTGCTATTCCTCCTTCTTGTAGATAGCCCGGGCCATCTTGCTATCTAAAAGACTTGCTGCTTTCTCTCTCTGCTCCGAATTCTTCCAGATGCCTTGATAGTTCCTTTTTCTTATCTACAATGAAAACCTACCTCTTTAATCGTCAAATGGGCCATTTTGATGGTTTCTTTACTGTGTCCCCTCACACACAATTAAAACCTCACGTAACTGATGTCACATTGGAACATGGGATCTGTGTTCTTGGGCCATGGCCACTCATGTTTGGCTCCATAATAAACCCTGTCTTAAGTCACTTTGAGGTGAGAGCTGTATTTTCTTGCAACAAGATGTATTTGCTGAGAATGAAGGCTCACTGAACTGGGATATCCTACTAGAGCATTTTAAGTACTGATCATAGGATCCCAACATCTGAGGCGAACAATTGCCCATTGAATTCCAAAGATACTACTCAACTTCCACAACTCATGTGGGTTGTGTTACTCACATAACACAGACAGGGTAGGCCAGGCGCACTCTACAAAAGCAGTAGGGGAAAAAGACAATTTGCTGGGCGGGAAAACCCTGAACTATCTGAAGCACTTTCTTTTACTTGGAAGCTAATTAACTCAGGCATGGTATCTTCACACATATGATGCCAATGCTTGGTCCTTGAAGGGCCACAGCAACACCATGGCCCCAGCCTCCACTAGGTGTGGTGGTAATCTAATTATACTGAAATGTGATTTTGATTGTATGTTAATAAATAAAGTTGCCCGGGGGTCAGAGCTATTAGAGCCATAGCAAGAGTGTGGCGGTGGTGGCACACGCCTTTAATCCCAGAAAGCCAGCCTTTAATCCCAGGGAGTGGTGGTAGAAAGCAAAAAGATATATAAGGCATGAGGACCAGAAACTAGAAGCATTTGGCTGGTTAAGCTTTTAGGCTTTGGAGCAACACAGTTCAGCTGAGAGCTATTGGGATGAGGACACAGAAGCTTCCAGTCTGAGAAAACAGGACCAGCTGAGGAACTGGTGAGGTGAGATAGCTGTGGCTTGTTCTGTCTCTTTAAATAGACTAACAGACAGGAAATAGTGCCCTGATTCGGGAAGCTGGGACACCGCAGGCGGAAGGGTGAGATTTCAGCTCTGAGCTCTGACCTCTCGGCTTTCTCTTTTGCATTATTTCTGTGTTTCTTATTTAATAAGACGGTTGGTTACATCTATAACTAGGCCTGAGGTTTGTTTTTTTTTTTTGTTTTTGTTTTTTCTCTTCTTTCGAGACAGGGTTTCTCTGTGTAGTTTTGGTGCCTGTCCTAGATCTCGCTCTGTGGACCAGGCTGGCCTCGAACTCACAGAGATCTGCCTCACAGAGATCTTAAAGGAGTGCGCCACCACCGCCCTGCTCTGCTAACCCAGCACCGGCGTGTCCACTCGTGCTAACGGTGGGGAGGTGAGCGGTCGCTCATTCGAGACCCTCAACTTCCTCAGAGGTGGCGGAGGGTGCAGGCAGGCACCCCGCCAACATCTCCAGCTCAGCTTCCTAGCCGAGGGAGGCGTGAGGACGCGGGCGCAGCGGGCGCGGCGGGCGCGGCGGGCGCGGCGGGCGCGCGGGCGCAGCGGGCGCGGCGGGCGCGGCGGGCGCGGCGGGCGCGGCGGGCGCAGCGGGCGCAGCGGGCGCAGCGGGCGCGGCGGGCGCAGCGGGCGCGGCGGGCGCGGCGGGCGCAGCGGGCCGACGAGCTCGCACAGTAGGTGCCGTCGGGCCCCCCGCCCCTCGGTCCTCGCGCATGCCCAGCTGTGCTTTTTCCCGTGGGGCTCTGGGGCGCGCGGCAGATTTGTCGTTCATGGCGGCTTCTTGCTCCCTAGGTTGCTCCTCTGCTTCTTGTGTCTGTAGCCGCCGGGGCACGCGGGGCGACCCCTCGCTGATGGAGAAGCGGCTCTCGGAAGATTCGCGCCGCCACCGGCTGCTGCAGAAGTGGGCGAGCATGTGGAGCGCGGAAGCGGCGGAGGCGGAGCCCGAGCCGTGCGTGGAGAAGGCGGCGGCGGCAGCGGCCGGGGAGAACCCGCTCGTGTTCCTGTGCTCGCGCTGTCGCCGGCCGCTGGGCGACTCGCTCACCTGGGTGACCAGCCAGGAGGACAGCAACTGCATCCTCTTGCGCTGTCAGTTCGGGCCCGGGGGGGGGGCATGAGGGGTTCCTGGGTTCCACGGGGAGCAGAGGGGAGGAGGGGCCTTCCCGTCAGCGGGCTCGGCCATCCCCAGGAGGGTTGAGCATGGTTGAGCATCGTTGTGAACAGTTGTTCAGAAACAAGTGACCGAGCGTCTCAGCTAGGTGCTTCCTTCAGGGGCGTGCCCAGGTTTTTCAGATCTGGTGGGCTCTGTTGGCCGATGGCTCTTTCAGTTCCAAGTGTTAAGACCATCCAGCTGCTTTGAGGGGACTTGGGGGCATGTCCAACAGCTTGTGCCAAAGTGAGGGCTAACAACATGCGATAACGGGGACGATTGAGTGCATGAATGCTATAAGGCCAGTGAGTGAGGAGGCGGTTTCTTTGCTGGGTGATCCACCCAGCATTGCCACCATTAATTTGGACAGCCTAAAATTGGGATGGGACTTGTCTGTTTTTTGTTTTTCGAGACAGCGTTTTTCTGTGTAGTTTTGGTGCTTGGATCTGGCTCTGTAGACCAGGCTGGCCTGGAACTCACGGAGATCCGCCTGGCTCTGCCTCCCGAGTGCTGGGATTAAAGGCGCGTGCCACCGCCGCCTGGGAACTTTCTTAATATATTTATAAACTCATCTTTCAACCCCAGTAGTTTTTTTATTTTTTAACATATACAAAAAATAGGGGCTGGAGAGAGGACTCGAGGGTCAAGAGCACTTGCAAAGGACCTGGGTTCAGTTCTCGGCACCGACGGGCTGGTTTACAACCGTTGGTAACTCCAATTCCAGGGGATCTGACGCCACCACGTATGCACTTGCAGCACATGCAGGCAAAACACTCAAAAATAAATTAATAAAAATTTAAAAAATGTGTGACTTCCCCATTGCTTGTGTAATTATCACCAGTGTCTTTCCAATCCTCACGGGAATGTCAAGTTTGGGTGCTGGAAAATTTCTCTTTGTTATCTTTATACGTAGATACTAACCTGGGTCCTGCTCCCCCACCCCCGCCCCCAGGAAGGGACCCAGGCTTGTGTTGCCTAAGTGTAGACAAGCTTTAGAAAGGAACCAGGAAATGGGGGGACTTGGAGAATCTGTCCTCGAGTGCACACCGCGCAGAGGCGTGACGGTGGACTCTCGTGGAACAAGCAGGGAGGGAAGGCTAACCACTGTAGCAGCCGTCCAGGCAAGAGGTGGTCTGAGCTTTCAGGGCCCGAGGAAGGTTTGTGAGGCAGAGCTTGCTTGGCATGATACCCAGAACTGTAAACACCAAAATACACTCATGGAATTACATCCCGGCTTCTAATCGGAGCCACTGAATATGTGGGCATGGGGTTTACCAAGGCGACTCTGGAAGAGGGTGAACTGGAGAGATTGCTTCTCCATTTTCCTCTGGGAGTGTTTTCTGTTGCTTCTCTGGTCCAACTGTGACGTGTCCAAGCCCAAGAAGTCTGTCTGGGGACCTGCTCCGTTACTTTTAGAGGAGCTCTGTGTTGGATCTGGAGGTGCAGGGATGACCATCTTCCTTGGTCTTGACCTTGATTTCTCTCTACCTGGTAGTTGTTCTTTGTAGCTTGCGATTCTCACAGTCCAAGCTCTGTCGTTGATGTTCCTGGGTAATGTTGTTGGCTTTATTAATACTGTTAGTTTTCTTTTTTCTTTTTTTTTTTGGTTTTTTCGAGACAGGGTTTCTCTGTGTAGCTTTGCGCCTTTCCTGGAACTCACTTTGGAGACCAGGCTGGCCTCGAACTCACAGAGATCCGCCTGCCTCTGCCTCCCACGTGCTGGGATTAAAGGCGTGCGCCACCACCGCCCGGCAATACTGTTAGTTTTCAGAGAAGGATATGAAGTAACTCCTACTCCACCTTCTTTTTCCAGAAGGCCCCTGCACCTTTAGTTTTGAACCATGTATATGGGCTCCGTCTTTGGGCTCCTCTTTTCCCCTATCCCTCTGAGTTCTAAAATAAAAATTAAAGTTGAGTTAAAAGTTGTTTTTTTTTAATGAAGTGCTGCTGCTCTCTCCCAGGTGTTTCCTCCAATGTGTCTGTGGATAAAGAACTGAAACTGTCCAAGTGTGAAGGCGAAGAAGGCTGGTAAGTAAGGTGTTGATGTGAATATTGCGTCATAGACAATGTTTAATTTTAAGGAAAAGTCTCCCACCATTCTGTGAGACTGCTTGAGATGTAACTTTCAATGGTCATTGAACACATATAAAAGAAGTAAAAACCCATTATTCGGTGGTGAGAGCCCCTTTAGATAGGAAAGTGTAAGTTTCTAAGTTTCTGAAGGGGTTCGCTGACACAGACTTTAGGGCTTTGGGTTTGGTGCAGAAGAAGAGGGGAGGTAAATGTAGAATATATCTGTCTTAAAATCTCCAAGTCTGAGGCGCCCTGTCCCAGTGCCGCCGCCTCTTCCATGTCCCGGCACAGACAGGAAGTACTAATCCAGAATCCGCGTCCACAGCCGACACAGGCCGTTTGTGGCCTTAAACAAGCAGTCCTGACCACAGCACAGTGGTCCTAGGTTCCGTGTGGCCACTGCTGGGGCTGAAGGACAGCCACCTTGTCATAGCTGTCATCTAGTAGCTGCAAGTGCTGTCCTCGGCACATGAACGGAAGCCCCGCCTTTTGTAGTTGCTACCCCAAATAGGAACCGTGTCTTGCTGAGGTGTGGAGATTAACGTTAGGTAGTGCCAGAGAAGCAAAGGTGGTACCGACATTAGAGCTTTAATAATGCTGGAATATCCTGTTCAAATCAAGTCGAGTGCAGCGGTACAGAAACTCAAGGGAAATTACATGGATATTGGTAAAGAGAATGTGTACGCGTGTCAGGTTATGTTGCTGGCAGGTGGATGGTTACAATTTAGAAATATCACCTTTGCTTTTTAGATTTATTTATTATTTTGTGTGTATGAGTCTTTGCACGTATGTACGTGTGTTCATCATGCGTGTGCCTGATGCCCACAGAGGTCAAAAGAGGGCGCTGGATCCCCTGGAATTAGGAATAGTAGACAGGTGTGAGCTGCTGTGTGGGTGCTGGGACTGAACCTGGCTCTCTGCAAGAGCGGCCAGTGCTCCTCACTGTTGAGTCATCTCTCCAGCTGTCTCCTGGAAATCTCACCTCTAGATCTCGTCTCATGTTGTGGCTGAGGAAAACAAGCCGGGGAGTTCGCCCCTCACTAGGCTGCGGCACTGACTGCGGTCCATCCAGGGTGTTGGTGTTGGCCTTACTGCTCTGCAGTGTTCTTTCCTCTCTGCTTCCAACTCAGTCTTCTGATGTAACCTCCTCCATTATGTCGTGGCCGTGTCCCAGGTCCACTGTCTGTGCTTAGTGTTTTCCTGAAATCAGCTTGCAGGTAGCTGGAGCTCCGCTACAGTGGAGCAAACAGTAGATCAGGCAGTTGTTGCTTGTCTTGCTAAGCCTGTGGTCTGCTCTCGGGGTGCTGAACAGTGTACAGCCTTGTTGACAGCAGTGTGACATGGAGCTGACTGTTCTTTAGCAATCAGAACTGGTTGAGAGTTGAGAAGGGAACTGTCCTTCTCACTCAGTGGGCTGAAGGGGCTTGTCTACTTGTGTCTCCTGAACCTGTCATCTGTATCGCCTTCAGTTGTCCTGGGTCTCACCGGGCCTTGTGAAATACTCGATTGCTTTAGGGTGTCCTTTCTACTGAGTGTCCAGCTGAGCCATTCAAGTGGTCAGCAGGAGCCCAGGGGTGGGCTCCAGAAGTACGGCTCCCCTGTTTTTCTGATCCGTCCCTCGTTGAGGATCTTAGGATTGAGCAGGTTCCTTGATTAAAGTCATTTGTGGTTTCTGGTAGTGCTTCTCAGTCTTGTTCAGTGATAGTCTGATGGTGGCCACACACTCCTGCTGTTCCCCAAGATTATTCTAGTTCTGGATCAGTTGGATTGTGATAAAGTAGCTGACCATGCTACGGTATGAAGGAAGGTGGTTTGCTATCACTACAGTTCTGGGGGTACATTGTCTCAGGGCCACGTTCAGTGGTAGGCTTCTTGATGACAGTCCCAGGTGGTGCAGAGTATACTGTGGCAAGATGGAACCTTGTGTGGGTGTGTGTCTCTTCTGGTCTCTCCCTCTTATAAAGTCACTGGGACTCTACCATGATGACTTGTCCAGTCTTAGTCACCTTCAAGAGACCCCAGGTGGGTCTGAGGGTCGTGTACTGTCTCACTGGAGTTTCTTCATGAGCTTGGGAAGACAGATCCATTCAAATGGTACCGAGATGTGAGAGGGCTCATGTGAGCTCTTGCAGGTATTGTGACTAATTTTGAAAATTCAGATTATCCATTTATTATCAGTATATCCTAGGAGTTAAAATCTCAGGTTTTTCTAAATCTTTTTTCTTGATTATAATATTGACAATGTGTTGTAGCCTTCTAATTATTATGAAGTTGATATATATCTATATCTATATCTATCTATCTATATATATATATATATATATATAATATATATATATCATGTAGATCTGCCTGTTCACTGTTGGTAGTGTAGGTGGGGTTTTCTACTTGGGATCTACTAAGATGTTTTTATTTGCTTGTTTTTTTTTTTTTTTTTTTAAGGATTTATTATTTTATGAGTGTACATGTTTTGCCCACATGTATCTATGTGCACCACAAGTGTGCCTGGTGCCCACAAAAGTCAGAAGAGGGCATCAGATCCCCTGGAACTGGAGTTATGGATGATTATGAGCTGCCATGTGAGTGCTGGGAACTAAACCTGATTCTCTGGAGGAGCAACAAGTGCCCTTAACCATTGTGCCTGCCCCTAAGCTGTTTTTATAGTTCTTTAAAAAATTTATTTTATTATTTCTAAAGTGTATGTATATGTGTGTGGGCTTGTGAATGTGGGTGCAGTATTAGCAGAGGCCACAGAAGGGTATTGGATCCTGTACTGGCTCTTTATGTTAGCTTGACACAAGCTAAAGTCATCTGAGAGGAGGGACCCTCAGTTAAGAAAATGCCTCCCCTTGGTTGTGGCGCACACCTTTAATCCCGGTACTTGGGAGGCAGAGGCAGGCGGATCTCTGTGAGATCGAGGCCAGCCTGGTCTACATAGTCAGTTCCAGGACAGTTAAGGCTATACAGAGAAACCCTGTCTCGATGACCTCTGCATCAACTTCTTCCTCCAGGTTCCTGTCCTGTTTGAGTTCCTACCCTGACTTCCTTCAGTGATGGACTATGGATATGGAGGCATAAACCATATATACCCTTTCCTCCCCAAGTTGCTTTGGTCATGGGTACAGCAGTAGAAGCCCTAACTAGGGCAGATCCCCTTGAAATTGGAGTTGTAGGTAGTACAGGCTGTTATGTAGGTTCTGGGAACCTAACTCAGGTCTTTTGTAAGAGTAGTACGTGCTCTTAACCACTGACCCATCTCCCCACCCCAATATTTTTTTTAATCTCTTACCAAAAAATCTTTTTTTAAACGCCATAGAGACTTAATATAGAATAAGTAGCAGATTACCCAGCCAATTATATCACTAATGAAATCTTACCAGGTGGTAATCTTTGTTCCATATATTGCTGCCATAATTAAAAAGCATCTCTGAAATTCTGGGTGGACAGTGATGTAGTGGGAAGTTTCTGAGGTCTAGTCTGGCCCTGAGGTCCAGACAAATCTCTCCTACCCATGGTCCCACAGCTGCTTATAAAATAATCACTCAGAGGCTTATATTAATTACGAACTAAATGGTCTATGGCTCAAGCTTTTTTTTTTCTTTGTTTTTCAAGACAGGGTTTCTCTGTGTAGCTTTGCGCCTTTCCTGGATCTTGCTCTGTAGACCAGGCTGGCCTCGAACTCACAGAGATCCACCTGCCTCTGCCTCCCGAGTGCTGGGATTAAAGGTATGCGCCGCCATCCCTGGCTTGGACTAGGCTTGTGTTGTGTGGCTGTGTTTAGGGAGCAGATTATTCAGTTCTGTATGTCTGACTGCTCTGTGCCACACTACAGAGTTGTTCACACCAGACCCCGGTGGCCGGAAAGCTTGAAATACTTACTAATTCCGTTACAGGGAAATTGCCTACTTCCTAACATGAGTGTTATGGATGTGCAGACTCTTTTTGTTGCTTTCCCAGATTTTAAAGTTTGTCTTAATACCGGATCAAGGATTATATATTCTGGAAAACCCTGCCTCGGCATTTTTTATGTTCCTTGTCATTGTTGTCCAAAGTAGTGTGGCCTAGAGCCGATTGCACTTCTGCAGTCAGCTCGTGTGTGTGTGTGTGTGTGTGTGTGTGTGTGTGTGTGTGTTGTGTGTGTGTGTGTGTGTATGTGTGTGTCTGTGTTGTGTGTGTTGTGTGTGTGTGTGTGTGTGTAGGTCAGGGACAACTTTGTCTCTGTGTCTGTTCTTTTTTTTGTCTTTAAAAGATGTTGTATTTATTTGTATTGTGTATTGACAGTGTGTCTGCTCTGTGTGCACCTATCCCTTGTGCAGGCCAGGAAGAGTGGCATGTCCAAATCCCATTACAGATGTGTGTGTGAGCCACGTATGTGTGTGTGTGCTGGTGAATGTGAACTCAGTGGACCTCTGGAAGAACGAGCAGTGTGCTTCTGTAACCTCTGAGTCCAGTCTGTGCTGTTTTCCAGCCCCCGACAACTCTTCTTTCACCGTATGGGTCCTGGGATCGAGTCAGATGGTCAGGCTTGGCAGCAAGCACCTTTACCTGCTGAGACCTCTTGGCAGCCCTCAGCTTGTGGGTTTTGTCACACGCATTCATGCAGTCTCCCTGAGTAGTGTCATGGCTTTATTGCAGCATTCTTGAGACGCTGTATTGTACAGGCTGCTCCCTGCACCTTGGCTATGTGTACAGATGCACTCCCAAGAACCTGGACTACAAGAGGGACTTGTTCTGCCTCAGCGTCGAAGCCATTGAAAGGTAGGCTTGATTGAAAGGTAGGCTTGATTGAAAGGTAGACTTGATTGAAAGGTAGACTTGATGGAAAGGGAGGCGTGATGGAAAGGTAGACTTGATGGCTAAGTGGTGGCCTCGTGACTGATTTTTCTCACTGTTAGGTTTGCAGGAGTTGGTGTGAGAACAGCTGTACTAAATCAACACTGTTGGGTTCAAATACATTTTAGAGTAAAGTCCTGACAGGAAAGCCAGCCAGTCACTCCACCCCATACACACTTTGTGTCTAGTTTATTTAGTATTGGGAAAGTCAGACACTCAATTATAGGAGAAAATGTGAGACTTTTTTTTTGAAACAAATGTCGATTGAGTTTTGTTTATTTATTTTTATTTTATTTTGTTTTTGTTTTTCCTGAGACAAGGTTTCTCTGTGTAGCCTTGGCTGTTCTGGAACTCTGTAGCCCAGGCTGACCCTGAACTGACGGCGATCTGCTTGCCTCTGCCTCCCGAGTGCTGGGATTACAGGTGTGCACCACCACCAGTTTTAGTACATACTCTTAGCTGACTTCGAAGTCATAATGCCCTACTTCTGCTTCCCAGATGCTGGGGTCATGAGTGTGAGTATGCCTAGCAAGATGTTTTTAAGCAATTGTGTAGACCAGTATGTACTGTCCACACCTTCCTAACCCCATTATTAACCTCTCAGGCAGTGGTTCTCAGTCTTCCTAATGCTGTGACTCTTCAGTACAGTTCCTCATGTTGTGACCCCAACCATAAAATTGCTTCGATGTTACTTCATAACTGTAATTTTTCTACTGTTATGAATCATACTGTAAATATCTGATATGCAGGATATCTGATATGTAACACCCATGAAAGGGTCATTCAGCTCCCCAAAGGGGTTGGGACCCACAGATTGAGAACTTCTGCCTTGGATGATCAGGGTGTTTGTAGCTCAGTGGGTAGAGCGCAGTGTGTACAAACCCTTGGTTCAGAGCCCAGCACGGTGGTGCACACCATCATCTCTGCACTTGGTGGAGGCAGGAGGATCATAGAGAGAGCAACATAGAGAGCTAGCCTTAGGATCCGTAAGACTCAGAATGCCCTTGGACTCCCAAGAAGAAGGCCATGAAGAATTGGCATTTCAAAATTGGTTAAGAAAGGAGTCCCTTTGGTATTCTAGAAGACTAGAAATATGAATTTAGTTATTTACTATAATAAAGAATTGTCTGGTTTTTTGTTTTGTTTTGCCTGTTTTCTGTATTTTTCAAAAATGCAAGGAAATATTTGTATTCTGCAAGATTTCTAAAAAGCATTAGGAAATAATGTGAATTAGGTGCTACAGGCCCCTAATTTCAGATAGTTTTTTAATTAAAAAATGTTTAGTGATGCTTTGAGAATTTCATGCAATGTATTGATCATATTCACCCTCCTCACTCTATCTTTTTCCCAGCTCTGTCTTCCCACTTCTTCCCTCCAAAACTTCAGGCTTCTTTCATAACCTATCAAGTCCAGTTTGTGTGGCTTCTATACTCCGTGTGTGTGGCCGTCCACGGATCATGGTCCACCTACCAGGGCTTCACCCTTAGAGAAAACTGGCTCCCTCCTCTAGAAGCCGTCAACCAGCCACAGCTTTGATCACTTGAAAAGCCATATGGAAAGCTATTTTATTATATATGTGTATATATCTGAGTTCCATTGGGGTTACCCATTTACTGGGATTACGCTCATCCTAGAAGCCCTGGGTTGCCAAATAAAAAACCCAGTGCTAGATATGGGAAACCTTACCCCTCAGAACAATGTCAGATGTCTCAGTGGCCTTCAGTTGACTGTCCTTTTAAAATAGGAAATACAAAATTAAATCAGTTGATATCAGTGCCTCTTAATTTATCCTTGTAAAGATGTGACCCTAAGATCTTGTGTATCAGGAAAGAACAATTTAAGAAGAAAAGAAAATGACTATACTTTCCTTACTTGAGGTACTTTTATCATGCTTGTTTAATTTCTTAGATTTTTCTCCTTAAAAAATTTTAAAACAGGCTGGGCAGTGGTGGTGCACACCTTTAATCCCAGCACTCTGGAGGCAGAGGCAGGTGGATCTCTCTGAGTTTGAGGCCAGCCTGGTCTATAGAGCGAGATCCAGGACAGGCACCAGAACTACACAGAGAAACCCTGTCTCGAAACACCCCCCCCCCAATTTTTTTAAGTAATTTTTATCCATTTATTGATTACTTTGTATTTGGCATCTTTTGAAACTAGACAAGTTTAAATCAAAATTTTATAATCCATAAGCCAACTCCCATGGAAGAACCACTAAGCAAGCAGTGTTCCATGTTACAGAGCACATAGTCTATGGTGGTTCATGATTTAATGTCTGAGTAGAAGGCCGGGTCCCAGACACGTGCTCCCTCAGTCCGTGAGATGCTCACCAGGGTCAGTGACAATGAACTGAGGGTGTGCATGCGTATCAAAGAGAGGGCCTTTCAGCCAAGTGTGATGATGCCCTGTAACCTCAGCACTCCAGAGGCTGAGGTGGGGAGGGTGGTCGGGAGTTTACAGCACCTTGGTTACCCAGCAAGCCCTCTCCTTAAAAATAATAATGATAAAGCCATGCGGTGGTGGCAAGTCAGGGCTACATAACCAGACTCTGTCTCAAAAAACCTAAAACAAAACAAAAACAAACAAGAGGGTTGTTCCAACCTTACTGGATTAGAATTTCTATCTTCCATGTTATCATTATTATTGTTTTGTTTTTCAAGACAGGGTTTCTCAGTGTAGCTTTGGAGCCTGTCCTGGATCTCACTCTGTAGACCAGGCTGGCCTTGAACTCACAGAGATCCGCCTGGCTCTGCCTCCCGAGTGCTGGAAGTAAAGGTGTGCACCACCACACCCAGCTGATTTTCTTTTTAAGAAGGAATGGTGTATTTGGACTCAGACTTAGAGGGACCAGTCAGTGAGTGGGAAAGACAGTCACATTACATCTCAGTCAGAAAACAGAGAGAGGAATCCCCAGCTCCCTTTATTCTTCTCAGAATTTTTAAGATTGGGGGTGGTAGTATCCCTGGCTAGCTTTGAACTCAGTGATCCTCCTGCCTCATTCTTCCAAGTGCTAGGATCGCCATAATGTTTCATAGTGAACCTATCTATATAAAAGAAAAGGGGTGGAATATTTTGTCCTAAAGGTCACAATATTGAAGTTACTTTTATCCTTCAAAGTTAAATTTAGGGCCGTGGTACCTTTTAGGGGCAGGGTTGTCATCACTGAGGAGCCTGGGTTCACTGCAGAGGCGTTTGCCCAGTGTGGCATGGGGTCACAGTTCAGAAAAGTACTTCAGTGCCGTCAGTCTCTTCAGCTGAAGCTCATCTCTTCTTTTTCACAGGATGGTTTCTTCTAGTTCTCTTTTTTTTCTTTTCTTTTATATAAAATGATTTTATTATTTTTATTTTATTTTATGAGCATTACTGTTTTGCCTGCATATATGTCCTTGTTGAGGGTGTCAGGTCCCCTGAAACTAAGGCTGCAGACAGCCGTGAGCCGCCATGTGGGAGCTGGGGATTGAACCCAGATCCTCTGGGAGAACAGCCAGTGCTCTTACCTGCTCTGCCGTCTCAGCAGCTCCAGAAGGCTTGTTATTTGACAGATGATGTGAAATTGCTACATGGATAACAGACTTAAAGAAGGGAAGGAATTGTGTGTCCTTCCTCACGTTGAGTTAGGTGGGAGCTGGCACCAGACTTCCTTTTTTCATGGCCCAGGCTGCTGCTGCTGCTGCTTTTTTAAAAAGATTTTTCAATACTTTTTTAAATAATAACACTCCACAACCCTAGAGAGCTGTGGAGAACACAAGCTGGAGGACAATGTTGAGGCTGTCTAAATCTTTTTTTTTCAGACTTAGTTATTTTTATTGTGTGTTTATGGGTGTTTTGCCACATGCAAGCCTGGTTCCCTGGAGGCCAGAAGAGGTCATCGGATCCTCTAGAACTGGAGTCAGGGAGGGTTGTGAGCTGCCATAGGGGTCCTGGGAACTGAACTCAGCTCCTACAGGAGCAGCAAGTACTCTTAACTACCTACATCTATCTCTCTAACCCTGAGGTTGATAATCAAGAGTTGGTTCCACAACTGACTACTTTTTAGAAGCCAAACTTGAAAACGTCCAAGTTTCTGGAAAGTCACGTAGAGCAAGCTTTGGTTTCTCAGGGTTGCTCTGCTTGCCCCTGGCCTTGAGCTGTGGTGACTGCCGGGGTGGGGGGGTGGGGGGGGTGGGTGGAGGAGGCTTATTCCGACAGTGAAATATTTATAACGGAAGCTGGATGCACAGGGCGAGCTGGACAAAGCCGTTAGGGAGAGATGAGATTGTGTGGTACGGCTTCCTCAGAAGGTCTCTACCAACAGGGAGAGGCTGTCTTCAGTCACTCGGGGGTAGAGGAATATTCGGCCTTGGAGCTGGCAGTGTCAGAGCTGCCGAGCTGATGCTTGTTCCTCTCCAGACTGAAACTCTGTTGTACCACATCTCAGTTACACTTTAGGGTCCTCCGAAAAGCAAATCGTGTCGGAAGACAAGGAGCTTCTCAATCTGGAAAGCAGAGTTGAAATAGAGAAGTCTGTAAAGCAGGTAATTTTGCTCTACATTTATGCCCTTGTTTGAACAGTTTCCTGCAGTGACCAGATGACCCCTCCACACGGCCCTGTGATGTCATCTGTTTTGCTTTTAGCACTTTAGCAGTGAGAAAGTGCTCACCATCCATTAGGGAGCTGAGCTGTGTCAGGAACAGCGAACACATTCCATGCTGAGCTCAAAACAGTGCTCATTCTAAACCAGAAATGTAGCCTGGAGCAAAGCAAGATTTAAATTGTTTAAAAATATTTTTATGTGTCTGCATGTCTGCATGTCTGTGTGCTTTGTCCGCATGTATGCATGTGCACCATGAGTGTGCTGGATGTCTCTGGAGGCTGGAAGAGGGTGTCGGATCCCCAGTCAGGTCTCAGGGTTGAGCCAGGGTGGTCAGCAGCAGGTGCCTTTGCCTGCTGAGCCATCCTGTGGCCTCAAGCGGATTGGCTTGCTTGGTGTTCGGCTCATTGCTGCGCACTCATGTTTCTTGAGACTGACGGGATGGCGAATTCATGTGTAGCTGTAGACTGTGGGCCAGGTTGTGACTGAAGCTAGTGAGATTATGAATGAGTATGTCTCATTCACGGGAGACTCACCCAGCTGAAGAGTTTCCTTAGGCCGAATATCTTCATCTATGCCATGCGTAACATTCCCAGAGGCTGACTCATTTTAACCCTTCAACTGTGAGCAGTAACTGCACTCACACTTGTGTTTCTCCACGCCTTTCCAACCCGCTAGATGGAAGACGTCCTGAAGGCCTTGCTGACGAAGCTGTGGGAGATTGAGTCAAAACTGTCCTCCGCTGGCTGCTGCCGCTGAGCTGCCCTTCCCGACCCGCCCCCCCCTGTTCCTAATGGTGGTCAGACTCCTTCTGGGTACTTTAGGGGAGAAGTACCTGTTCTCCCTATGTGACTCTTAAAGCCAGTTTATGATACATACATGTTGGAACGAGATTTTGTGAGTTTTTATTTTATTAAAAAACGGGGTGATTTTTTTCTGTCTTTTTTTTTTGTTAAATTCATTGTATGTGTGCATTTTTCTTTTTTTTAAAAACTTTGTCACTTAATACTTTGGATATTAAAGAGTGAGTAGTAAGAAAATCTTGTTTTTCTCATCTGCTTTGTCTTTGAAGGTTAGTGCTTAAGTCTCTGGAAAAACTGGTCAGTCCACTTGCTAGAGTGACTTGGAAATTTGTGCAAGAATAAACTACCATCTATCTCATCCTGCTGTGGGATCTTCATGCTTAAAATGCCATCTGTATGCAGTGAGATCCCATCTTGCTGTTCACTAGATCATGCTTAAAAATGACAGCTGTGTGCAGTGACATCCATCCTGCTGTTCACTAGATCATGCTTAAAAATGACAGCTGTGTGCAGTGACATCCCATCCTGCTGTGGGATCTTCATGCTTAAAGATACTTACCAAAGAGTGTGTAACTTCTGGGGTAAGATTTTAGTGTAATATATTAGATTTCGATTTTCTATAATGTAAAACTTTTCTAATGAGCATGTATTATTTTTATAATAAGGAAGAGAATAAAGATTTTTAAAATGCTTGAAGGTTCATTTGTTTACAAACTAAATTGATATTTAAGTGATAAAAAACATTCTGGGGCCCTGAGATCCACATACTCTGTGATCTGCTCGGCCCAGACCCCTTTCTAGGTACAGATGAGGCTCCTCACAGCACCCTGTAGGGCTCATTCGCTCAGTTTCTGAAGCGTCCTGAGAAAGTCAGAGTCACAGTGTAACTGAGCGTGTGCCCCCAGTGACCGGAAGGCCTTCGGAACTCCGTTGAGTGGTTGTACTTGACCGTTGAATGCATGCCTCAAACAGAAGATGGGCCGTGGAGGTGCCTGCGGTGTGCAGGAGGTGGCCTTTGAGATGTTTAGAGATACCTGAGCTGCTGGGTAAACCACTGGCAGCTTGAAGTCGGGCAGAGAGGGGTTGTGGGCATTCCACCAGAGAAATCAAGTACTAAAAAAACGGTTCCCCTCTTCCTTCCGAGCTGGTTTCCTAGCACCGTAGTCTATTTCAGTCTTGCTCCATCCTGTTTAACTTAACATTTAAGAAAATACTCCAACACTCAAAAGACCATTCTTAACATCTCATTTGTTAAGTAAAAAATGAAAGTGTCTTACAACCAAAGGATTATAGCCGCATTCTTCATTTCTTCCAGAGAAAAAGCAAAATACTTGAAAACAAATGCCCGGGAATCTTACATAGTTGCCGTCACAGACATCCTTTTTATTCTCCCTGAGTGAGAAATCGGTCAGTGTCCGTGTGTAAACAGGCGGCAGAAGCACTTGCCGCCACTGCTGAACAAACAGTGGGTGGACAGCAATTCACACTTCACCTCACCACACGAGTGGTGCTCAGTCTTTGTAGTGGCTCCTTTTCCCTCTGTGTATGTGTTCATGTATGTGTGGAGGCTGGAGGCTGGTGTCAGGGGTCTTCTCTCTCTCTCTACCTTATTTTTTGAGACGGAGTCTCTAAACCTGGAGTTTGATAACTTGTCAAGACTAGCTGGCAGTGAGCCCCAGAAACCCTTCGCCTCTGCCTCTCCGCTCTGGGATTACAGGTGTGTGTGTGTGTGTGTGTGAGGTGTGTGTGTATGTGAGGTGTGTGTGTATGTATGTATGTGTGTGAGGTGTGTGTGTGTGTGAGGTATGTGTGTATGTGAGGTATGTGTGTGTGTATGTATGTGTGTGAGGTATGTGTGTATGTGAGGTATGTGTGTATGAGATATGTGTGTGTGTATGTGAGGTATGTGTGTGTGTATGTATGTATGTGTGTGAGGTGTGTGTGTATATGTGAGGTATGTGTATGTGAGGTATGTGTATGTGAGGTGTGTGTGTATGTATGTATGTGTGTGAGGTGTGTATGTGAGGTATGTGTGTATGTGAGATATGTGTGTATGTATGTGTGTGAGGTGTGTGTGTGAGGTGTGTGTGTATGTGAGGTATGTATGTATGTGAGATATGTGTGTGGTGTGTGTGTGTGAGGTGTGTGTGTATGTGAGGTATGTGTGTATGTGAGATATGTGTGTGTGTATGTGAGGTATGTATGTATGTGAGATATGTGTGTGTATGTGAGGTATGTGTGTGTAGTGTAGTGTATGTGTGTAGTGTGAGTGTGTGTGTGAGGTGTGTATGTGAGGTATGTGTGTATGTGAGGTATGTTGTGTGTATGTATGTGTGTGAGGTGTGTGTGTATGTATGTATGTGTATGAGGTGTGTGTGTGTGTATATGTGAGGTATGTGTATGTGAGGTATGTGTGTGTATGTATGTATGTGTGTGAGGTGTGTATGTGTGTATGTGAGGTATGTGTGTATGTGAGATATGTGTGTGTGTGTGAGGTATGTGTGTGTATGTATGTGTGTGAGGTGTGTGTGTGTGAGGTGTGTGTGTATGTGAGGTATGTGTGTATGTGATATGTGTGTTGTGAGGTATGTGTGTGTATGTGAGATGTGTGTGTGTGTGTGTATGTGAGTATGTGTGTATGTGAGGTATGTGTGTATGTGAGGTATGTGTGTATGTGAGAGGTGTGTGTGTGTGTATGTATGTGTGTGAGGTGTGTATATGTATGTGAGGTGTGTGTATGTGAGGTATGTGTGTGTGTATGTGAGGGGTGTGTGTGTGTGTGTGTGTGTGTGTGTGTGTGTGTGTGTGAAGATCAGAGGTCAGCTTTCCCGAGTTGGTTCGTTCTTTCTGCCGCACATGCTCTAAGCACCCTTCTTAGGTCTGAGGCTCGGAGGCAAGCGTCCTTATCACTGAGTCTTGGCGGCCCGTCCTGTTGGTTTGGCCCTG
Organism: Peromyscus leucopus; assembly: GCF_004664715.2. Taxonomy (NCBI): domain Eukaryota; kingdom Metazoa; phylum Chordata; class Mammalia; order Rodentia; family Cricetidae; genus Peromyscus; species Peromyscus leucopus. Next base: position 8,041,325 of record NC_051073.1, read on the forward strand.
TGCTGCTTTGCGTCCGGCGTGCTGAGCTTTTGCTCACGAGTGTGCTGTGCTGTGTCTCACACTCGCTTCTCTGTAGTTCTCGCTTGGCCTCTTTGAGGTCCTGCAACATCCTCCTAGTGAACTGCAGATCGCTCAGCCGCCGTCATTATTTCCCAATCAGTAAATCACTGGCTTCACTGCCTTGTGATACTGTGTTCTAGACTTGGGGGAACTAGTCCTTCAAGACTTAAGATGTCCCCAACACCGGTGACCTGAGAACCCAAAGTGTCGGACCCTGAACACTGAATGGAGGCAATTAATGATTTTTTTTAAGTGAAAAGAACAGTTTTATCCTGTCTACTTGTTTATCAGTTACAAGGATAAGTGGCACTATCTGTAAAAGCTCAGCCTAGAACAATGGTTGTCTAAATTCCCCTTAATATTTTAGGATTCACATATAAGAATAAAAAGAAACACCCCCAAATGAAGTGGTAGTGTAGGATTCAGCATAAAATGTTAACGGTAAATAGGAATTCGGGGAAATTACCAAACTCAGTCATTTACATGTGTAATTACCCACCTGTGATCATTCCGCTGTTGTGTCTTCCATCTCCTCCTCCCACACACGTTAAAAATACTTGGTATTAAAAATTATTTTTTACTAACCGAATACAATGAATTCTTAGAATTAGAGGTAAAAATATGACTATTTGAAACAGGACTCTGATCGCAGCGGGTGCTCACTGTGTGCCCCGTGTGAGTGAGAAGCCCAGCAGACAGGCATCATAAGTGATCTGCAGATGTGCAAACCTCAAGAGAGAATTTGGAGGTCAATAGGCCAGAGAGCGTCCTACTGCACCCAGGGCCAGGAGAGCCAGCCAAAGCTTTGTTCATGTAGAACCCACGGGGCACAGACACATGCCCCGTGTTCGGGGATGGCCTCTGCGACCCCACAAGGATGCCCTTCTCCCCGAGAAGGATGATCTCAAAGCAGGGGTCTCAGGTTTGCAGGATGAAGTGGTCCCAGGGTCTCAGTATTGTCAAGGAATTGGACTACCCCCACAACCTTGCCTTCATTGGGAGGACCGGAGCCAGATGGGAATGCCATCCTGGGGCATGCGATCCCCAGAGTGAAGAGGCCCAAGTGGAGCTGTGCTGGGGCAGCCCATGTGGCAAGGACTTCCTCAGAGTCCTGGGGCTGCTCAGAATGGACATCTCCATGGCAACGGTTTCAGAAACCCAGACTGCAGGCTTCCCTGCAATTCACAATGTGAACTTGTGTTTCCATCTACTTTACCTCTTCCATGTACAGTGGTTAGTGTCATTTAGGCAGATATAATTGTATATATATATTTTTAAAAAATATATATATATATTTTCTTCCTGAATCAGACCACAAGGGGCCGCATTTCACCACATAAACATTCTCCATGTCTGGCTACTCACTAGCGCCAGGACAAATGGAGTGGCTGCTGGAGTCTCTTCCAACTAACCTGGAGCATCAGAAGCTTCTCGGTTAAATGGCACAGCCAGCCGGGACTCCCCCAGCCCCTTTCTACCCTAGTCCCTGTCAGATTACTAACAGTCTGTCAGCTCACCCCCAGTACTGTTTCCTCCTGCAAGCAGCCTTCCTGGGACTCGGATCTTACATGGGAAGTTAACTGTGGTTTCTCTTTCACTCCCTTCCTATGTTTCCATGACTCAGGTTCATTACTAAACCCCCTTCCCGAATGCTGACTCTCTAATACCTGTGTCTGCCGGCTCCATTTGGAATTGCCAACTGAGAGATGTCGGCCTTTGGGGGAGATGCTTCCAGTCACCCCACCAAAGCCCCTGACCCACAAGGACTTCTCAAGAGTTCTCCCCATTTGTCTCCATGTCATGAGCTTCTTGGGAAGGCCTGGGGAACGGTACTGTTAACGGAACTAGGCATCCAAAGCACTTTCGGTGAGCCCTTTTTCCAAAATGTAAGCAGACGAAGGCAGTTGGAGTTGCCCCCCCCCCCAGCTTCCATGGCTGTGAATTCAGAGAACCACAGATCAGAAATGTGGGAGGTGCTGGGGAGAGAGCTCAGCTGGGAAAGTGCTTGCCTTGTAAGCATCAGGATCTGAGTTCGATCCCTGGGACCCAGGTCAAGAGCTGGCCATGGTTCTGAGTGCCTATAATCCTAGCACCGGGAAGGTAGAGACAGGAGGATCTCTAGGACTCAGTGCCTGCCAATCTAGCCTAATTGGTGAGCTCGGGTCCCAGTGAGACCCTGTCTTAGTCTTAACATAAAAACAAGGTCAATGGCTTTCGAGGAACAACACCCAAGGTTGAACTCTGACCTCCACAGGTACACACACACACACACACACACACACACACACACACACACATACACACACACACACATACACACACACATACACACACACACACACACACACACACACACACACACTGTCCACTTCCCACAAATACTTGAAAAAAAGTTAAATCTATGCTGAACATCTGTGGTTTCCTTTTCGTTGTTAGTTCCTAAATAATAGCTTATAACACAATTTGCATAGCATTTACATTGTATTAGGAATCAAAAGTAATTGGGAAGTGATTTAAAGTGTGGGCAGATGTGCCTCGGCTATGTACAAAATAGAACGCCGTTTTGTAACAGGGACCCCCATGGGTACCGGGAAAGAACTGTGCTTTATGTTTCCATTTGCTGAAACGCAAATGTTTGCATTCGTGTGTTAAATTATGCTCAACGGTAACAGCGGAGGCAAAGGTGGTTCTCTGAGGTGCAGCCGGACAGAGCTTTGTAGTCTGGGTCCTGCCAGGCCAGTAGCAGATGGTGCCACTCGTACCGTTGACCCTGTTTCCCAGCCCTGTCCCCAACCATGGAATGAGGAATTGGGTTAAAATGACCTGTAAAGTTCCCCTTCAAACTCATTAAAAAAAAAGAGAGAAATGTTAATTTTGTAACGTTTATTTGTTTTATGTATGTGTGTGTGTATGTGTGTGTGTGTGTGTATGTGTGTGTATCGGAGGGCTGATGTTTACCACAGCGCACGTGTGGAGGTCAGAGGACAACTTGCAAGCGTCCCTTCTCTCCATGTGGGTCGCAGGGTCACAAATTCTGCAGGTCAGGCTTGTCAGCAAGCACCTTTACCCACCTGCCGTCCCTCTGGCCCCTGCCATATTCGTTTTAATTAAGTAAAGGGTTGAGTGTTACTAATCCGAAAGCCCAAACTCTGAAATCCGAAACTTTCTGAGTGCGAACGCGACCCCATGAGGAGACTCCACAGTCGGTCTCACGTGACGGGTCGCAGTGAAAAACACATCGGGCTAAAATGAGTGCGTGAAGTTCCTTCCGCTCTGCATCTGTAAGATGTGCAGGGAAGCAGTCTCTGCTCCCATCCCCCAGGCTTCTCACTGTATTATGCAAATATTTCAAAATCTAAACATATTGAAATATCAAACAGTTCTTCCCCAAGCATCCGATAAGGGACACTCAGTGGATTCTGCTTTGAGATGGAAACTGTGCCTGGGCAGGTAGAGGCTCCCATGCAGCACTTGAGTCCTGGTGGACGTTGACCATCCTCCGCCTGTTAGAAGAGACCAGAAAAGAGGCTTGGAACAGAGTGCCGCCCACACTGCTGCAGCATGGCAGTTGTAGCTGGCTGCCAGGTGGCAGGTCTTGGAGATATTTTTGAATCAGAATTCTGAATAGAATTCAAACGTGGGCACGTGAGTGCTTTGTTTCACGGCGTCTCTGGTCCCCAACATTTCATCCACCATCGTGACTGTCAAAACACGCTAGTGATCTCTCTTGTCATAACTTGCTTTGTTAAAGAGAGCTAGCTTGCTGTTGTCATTTCACGTGCCCAGGTTCCCCTGTCCTCATCCCCCCATCATTGTGTCCCCGACAAAGCCATCACCAAGTCAAACTGAATTAGTCAGCATTGGCTGTCAGCCCTGGAGCAGGACCCGCAAAGTCTCGTGATGCCAGCCTGCTGGGCACCGTCTCCAAGGCAACAGCGGCTGTCTCTCTCTCTCTCTCTGAAGGGAAGCCTAGGAGAATCTGGTCCTGATGTGGTCCTTCAGAGAGCCAGTGTGGGGGAGATGGTCTGTGAATGAGGAGACTGACTGCTTTGTTCTCGTCTCCTCACTGAGGAGGTCTCCTCGCATTCATTTTCCTCTCTCTGGAATCAGCATTTGGATTGAACTGTTCGTGATGGGCAGTTAAAAGCATATTCAAAATGCACCCAGACACTAGTCTGAAACACCCTGGTTCACCGTCTACATTAAAAAGCAAAAGATTCAGACTTCTCTCAAGGAAAGCCCAGATGAGATTAGCATGAGCCAAGACGCATGTAATAAAAGGTGCCACTCCTGGTCCCCAAGAACAAGGGCTCCCCTGCCATGCTCTTCCTGCCCGTAGGACTACCAAGTTTATTGTCCCCACTGGGACACATGACGCAGTGAAAGGGGAAACTTCATAATTAAGCAACGTGACAGACACACACGGTCCCTGCCATCCACGTGTTTGTCACCCTCCCCGTTGCCTCACAGTGGGAACTCCTTTGAACAAATGCTTTCTCGGCCAGTGGAGTTTGAAGATTTCTGAGCTCAAGTGATAAAAGACTCTCCTCTGGGCTGCGGGATAAGGTCTAGGCAGAGGACTGGAGCAGAGAGGATGCCTCAGCAGCGCCAAGGATCAAACAGACAAGGGAAAAAAGCTTGCCCTGGGCTCTGGGGAAGGAGGCCGGCTGAGCTGGCGGGGTCAGCGGACTTGCCATTCTGTCTAGTAGAAAAATTTTGCTTTATGTCTGAGCAGGGCCATATGCAGCAATCCCAACACAATAAACAAGAAAGCAAATTTGATGTTGAGGAGAAACTGTTTCCTAAGCTTTTGCTGAAGTTAGAGACCAGCCAGCCTGGGAAACGTGTTTGGCTTCGAACAATGATGCTAAAAGAAACTGGAAAGGCTGTGTATATTAGTCAGGGTTCTCTAGAGGAACGGAACAGATCATCTCTCTCTTCCTCTCTCTCTCTCTCTCTCTCTCTCTCTCTCTCTCTCTCTCTCTCTCTCTCTCTCTGTGTGTGCATGTATGTATATGATTATTTAGAATGACTTATAAGCTGTGGTCCAGCTAGTCAATGGCTGTCTACCTACAGAAGATCCAAGAATCCAGTAGTTGTTCAGTCTGTAAGGCTGGATGTCTCACCAGAATCCCAAAGAAGTAGCTCTAATGCCAGTGAAGGAATGGACTTGCCAGCAAGAGTGAGAGCAAGCAGGCGAAGAGAGCAAGCTCCTCCCTCCTCCCTCCCTCCCTCCCTCCCTCCCTCCCTCCCTCCGTGTCTTTATATAAGGCTGCCAGAAGAAGGTGTGGCCAGATTAAAGGTGGATCTTCCCACCTCAAGAGATCCAGATTACAAGTGGGTCTTCCCACTTCAAATTAGTTGAGGAAAAAAAATTCCTTACAGGCATACCCAGCCGCTTGGGTTTTAGTTAGTTCCAGATGTCGTCAAGTTGACCGCCAAGAATTGCCATTGCACTGTGTTTTCACACTATAAAGTGTGCTCATCTCAGATGTAGACATGTGCTTTCTCTTGGACCATAGGCTTCCTGGGAAAATAATCTTACAACTCTTATAAATGACCCAAGAATGTACTTTGCTGTGTCCAAACCGGAAGTGGGGGATCCAGATCTAGCCCAGGAGGTCTCTATCACACACAGAGTCCTGGGTTAATGCCCAGCACAGCATAAGCCCAGCATGCTGGTGGATGCCCACAACCTAAGTGTTAGGGAGGAAGAGAAAGAAGGAACAGATGTCCAGGCCGCCCTCAGCTGCACAGTGGGGCAGCATGGGGTGCACGAGACCCTGTCTGAAAGCAAGCAACATGGAAGTCCAGGTAATAGAGACAGTAGAGTAAGCTGTACCAAGTAACCAGAAATGGCCACTAGTAGAGTCTGTCATGCATCCTCCCACACACTTGCTTACACATTTTATTTACAATTATAAGAGGCAGCTAGCTGTGTATTCTGTATTGTGTTATGGACAGCTCTCCATCTCATCAGATATACATGTGTAGCGGTCCTTGTAGCTGGAGAGTTTTCTCTCCGGATCCCGCCAAACCCCGGCAGTCCGACAGCCCACTTATAAAATAAACACACAGACACTTATATTATTTAAACTGTTTGGCCTAATGGCTCAGGCTTCTAGCTATCTAGTTCTTACATCTTAAATTAATCCATTTCTATAAATCTATACCTTGCCATGTGGCACATGCTGCTTATCATGGCTGCGGCTGGCAGTGTCTCCCTCCACCTTCCTGTTCTCTTAGTTCTCCTCTCTGTTAGTCCCACCTATACTTCCTGCCTGGCCACTGGCCAATCAGTGTTTTATTTATTGACCAATCAGAGCATTTGACATACAGACCATCCCCCAGCAGGTGCTCATGATGACAATGGTATTTCACAACATTGAATAGCTCTGGAAGCCGGGCGGTGGTGGCGCACGCCTTTAATCCCAGCACTCGGGAGGCAGAGGCAGGCGGATCTCTGTGAGTTCAAGGCCAGCCTGGTCTACAGAGCGAGATCCAGGAAAGGCACAAAGCTACACAGAGAAACCCTGTCTTGAAAAACCAAAAAAAAAAAAAAAAAAAAAAAAAAACAAACCCAAAAAACATTGAATAGCTCTAGAAACTGAACGCCCAGCATCAGGTTTCCGGTTCTTTCCAAACCCTTCCTGCCATAGATAGTGATGCAGTGCCCATGGTTGTGTACAGATGGGCAGTCTGGGTTGCATGAGTTTGGAGGTCCCCAACATTGCTCACTCTGGTTCTGTTCATGTTCAACTCATGGTGGGATGGACACACGATCAAAGGCAAAGAGAGACGTGCCCTTAATTCTCATTCAGACACAACCCTGAGCCCGGCTCTGACCTCTCGGTTTGGTTTTCTTCCTTGACACATTACAACAATTAGAGAAAATGAAGCCTGTTTCTGATTACTGAAGAGCTTAGAGAGAGTGAAAAGCCAAAGTTATAAAGCAACTTGTTTCAATATGGATTTGTTATTCTCTTTTCAAAATGGTGTTAACAATTCTACTAAAAACAGGCTCTTTCCAGGTTTCTTTTTGCTTTCTTTCTCTTTTTCTTTCTTTCTCTTTCTCTTTCTCTTTCTCTTTCTTTCTCTTTTTCTTTCTCTCTTTCTTTCTTTCTTTCTTTCTTTCTTTCTTTCTTTCTTTCTTTCTGTCTCTCTCTCTCTCTCTCTCTCTCTCTCTCTCTCTCTCTCTCTCTCTCCCTCTCCTCTCTCTCTCTCTTTCTTTCTGAACCAATCATAAGTGATTGGGAAATCAAGGTACCTGACTGGGCCCTTCTGGGGAGACGTTATTAGAAAGGTCTGGGGCTGGTCAGACTGCTGTGTGCCTCCTGAATTGTCACAAATGGAAGTCAGGGGAGCAGCTGGCATGCAAAGGTCTCCTTGGTGGAGGAGGCAGTGGGCTTGCCGTGGTGGTGGGTGGTCCGCTGCCTCTCTTCCCTTTCCCCACCGTCCCATCCATGCTAAGGGCACTCTGACCGCAGTGACCGCAGTGCGTGTTAGGGCTGATGCTGTCCAGCCCTAGAGACAACTGCCAACTGCTGTCAAGATAAAAACAGCCGTTGGAAGGGGAGTCTGGGAAAGTATTTCGACAAAGAATCCTGGGAATTCCAGCCTCCCATGGGAGAGGGCTGGAGGGGGTGATATGAATGAAAATATTGGCAGGCTGTACTAACCCCCCTGAGACAGCTGTGTAGCTGGAGCCGCATGTATTCTAAGTACCTGTGCCTTCTCAGCACAATGGGAGAACCGGGGGGGGGGGGGGGGTGTACCACAGACCACACACAAAGGGGCCTGGAGTTTCCCTTCCCTCCAATGCTCCTCACAGGCTACCAGTGTCTGACTAACCTGAGTGCTGGGCCAGGCTGGGGCTCCCCTCTACAGTGTCCATGGGAATGGCCTCCTCAGTGCACACACTGTGAGCCAGGCTGGGGCACCCCCTCTACAGTGTCCATGGGAATGGCCTCCTCAGTGCACACACTGTGAGCCAGGCTGGGGCTCCCCTCTACAGTGTCCATGGGAATGGCCTCCTCAGTGCACACATTAGGAGAGGTTCTGAGGGAACCCTTTCTCTTAGTTCTGCTGAGCCCAGAGATCAGTCTGAGTAGATGATCTTATACCTCACCAAGTGCAGAAATGGATAGCTCTGAGTCCAGAGAGAGGAGGCCATGGTCCACGCCTCTCTTGAGAGATCTGGCGCCACCAGCTTGCCAGCAAAACAGCGTGTAGGAATTTCACAACCCTGTAGGCCTCTAAATAAAATAATATCTCTTCCTCTCCAGGTGGTAAAGTATTGGGGGTTAGAAGGAACTAGAAACCCAAGTTCACAGAGATAAGAATTTTTGAGCTTTCCTACAAGATAAAGCAAACATGTTTTCCTTTTCTGGCCAGGCTCCCAAAAATTGAGCTCAAGAACCAGGGAGATGGTTTGGGGGTAAAGGGACCAGCTGTACAAGCCTGGTGACCCGAGTTGATGCCTACGACCCATATAACGGTGGAAAGAGAATGAACTGCGAGGCTGAGCTCAGAGTGAGGACTGAGTTGGACTGACTGAGGAGAAAGGAAGGACTCTATTCCTCTGGCCATGTTGAGCCGGGGGCATTTGAAGGGACGGAAGCATGGCCACTCCAAGCTCTTGAACGAGTATCCATTTGCTACGTGATACTGACTGACCACAGAACTGTATCAACGCCTTTCCACCAAGTTTTGAACCATGTTGGTGGCAGCCTGGGAGAAGGGGTTGGAATTGAGTCCCCCTAAAGACAGTGACTTCTGATTCAGTTGGTTCCAAAGCCTAAAAAAGGCTTAGAGTAGCTCCCTAGTACAGGAGGCAGTAAAAAGAGTCTTTCCTTTAGTAGGGAGAGCCTGGGAAGACACTGGTTTGGAGCCAACAACTGCCTTTGGAGCTGGCTTCAGATGTTCAGTTGCTTTTGTTCGTTTGGTGATTTCATCTTTCCATCGACCGACAAGTTATAAAGAGAGGGATGGACCATGCTGGTTTGTTCTTGCATATGACTGGTCTGAAGAGAGTTATGCAGACACTCCATTTGCAGGTGTAGAGGGTTAAAGGTCAGGCCTCTGACCTGAGCTCCCTAAGCTCCGGCTTTAGGGGATTTAGGTGGTAGGTGGGCGAGGTGCCCACACTGGTTTCCTCCAGAGAAGTGGTCGTGACTTGTCCAGGATTTGGGGCTATTGAACACAAGGAGAGGGAGTGTGGGAGAGAGGGAGGATGTGGGAGCACAGAGAATAGGAAAGGAGGGGCTGAGCTGAACCGGCCATTCAGAACTCAGCAATTCTCAGGAAGCTCCCAGGTGAAAGACTGTTCATCCTCAGGACTCTCTTTCTGACCTCCTTCACGGCTGCATCTAGGCCTCTTCTTGTCTTGAGATGTGGTAAGAGCAGGGAGGCTGCCTTACCAAGGACTCTGTCAGGTCAAGGGGGAGAGAGCTACGATGTGTCCCGCATCTGTCCCATCAGTCTAGACAGGAGGCATCCTCCAGAAGCTCCAAGGAAGCTGGAGAAGACAGAGGCAGCTGTCTCTGGGGGCATGGGGAGGCCTGTGCGAGTGAGAAACCACCAGGGATGGAAAATTCATGAGGTTCTAGTGTCTCAAGGGAAGGGGCTTGGAGTCTTGGAAAGCCGAGTCTCAGTTTAAGGGTGATCTTGTTTGACCTCAGCGGGTGAAAGGAAAACTGAGTCTGTGGATGTCCTTAGGCACAGAGAGGTTTAATTGGTAGTCAAGGTCTGCATTTGCTTGCACACATGCACTGTGCTCTCAACTGCCTCTCCTCATCCGCCACCTCCTTCCCTCACTCCTTAGTCCTCCTTACTTGATAAGAGTCTTGGTACTTCAGGTAGCCATTTAAAAATTTCAGTTGCCACATAGAAAGAACATGCAATATTTGTCGTTCTGCCTCTGACTGATTTTGCTTAGTAATGATTTCTAGTTCCACCCATCTTCCTGACTATGCCGTGACTGTGTTATTCATGGCTGCACAATATCCCATTGGTGTAGATATGCCGTATTTCCTTAACTCATTGACCTGGTCGCTGTCTATACTCGTTCCACACAGTAGGTATTATAAACAGTGCCATGATAAATATAGATATAGGTTTTGTTTAAAAACTAGTACAAATAGTTACACTGTGGAAAAAAAATATTGGAGCAAGATTTGAGTTTCAAATAAATGCGTTGGGGGCCAGTGAGAGCTCGCTCTGGGGCGGCTCATGGCTGAGCTAAGGTACAACCCAGAGGCTGAGGTCGGAAGCCAGAGCCTGCATTTCCGCCCCACTCCTTTCCGTGGGAGGCGGCTGACTCCTGTCCTTCTCCTCTGTGAGACAGGAGTGTTAGAATCTCCCTCACAGAGCGGTCGAAGGGCTTCTGTGGAAACTAACCCCTCCCGAAAACTGCTTCCCAAATCGCTGGACAGAGAGCAGCCGCCAGGGCTGGCGCGATGGCTGCAACAGGAGAGTTGCTCGCTGCGAGAACACGAGGCCCTGAGTTCAAGGCTCAGAACCCGCGGAAGACAGCGGGCGTGGTGTGCACACTTGCGGTCTCACTCTGGGGCGGCAGGAACGAGTCAGTCCTGTTGCCAGCCAGCCAGCCAGCCTCGAACACTCGGTGAGTTCCAGGCCGTGAGAGACCTTGTCTAAAACAGTAAGAAACACTAAACAAGGTGGACCATGCTGAGGAAAGACACCACGGTGGACCTTTGTATGTGTACACACACACACACACACACACACACACACACACAGGCATGCATAGCTAGAATTTTAGTACTGGCCAGCAAATCGGTGTGATTTCTTTTCTTCCCACTGAGGACAGACCTACTGTGATTCCTTCTTGTCACTCCTAAAACATGTCTAAGGTAGTTTGTACACGTCTGAACCTCAAACATTGCCAGCCAGGGGTGCTGGGCACTGCTGTGGCACGTACAGTGTGTCCCTGCTCCCTTGTGGTCCCTTGGACGAGGAGGAACCACTCTGGTTGCCGGGAGCCCAGTACACCGGAGAATGATGAACTGCCCGCCTGTGGCTTGCCAGGCTGAGCAGAGATGGACAGCCCCGCCCCCACCCTGGCATCTACACTGACAATATTCGGCAGGATGGCACTGCCCGCCGCCACGGTGATCTGCCAGCCAACCTTGGCGTCTTGGTCGGTCAGGGAGACTCGGTGACAACTATGTAAGTGATCTTGGGTTTATTTTGGGGCCATTCCAAAGCAAGTCAGAAAAAAGTAACTTTATTTGTATAAAGAAGACAGAAATGTTTAGGAATTCACTGCCCACTGAGCCCCTTTTCTGTTATTTTTCTAGTTTCTTGGTTCCTGTAACTTCCTAACCCTGGCAGAAGTCAAATTTACCGCTCCCAGAAGGAAGGCCAATTCTTTTTGACTGTAGGAGAAATGAGGGAGGGAGGGAGCGAGCCATCCAGAGCCCAGACCTTTCTTTCTGGAGAATGCAAAGTTGTGAGGAGGAAGTAGCTGCCTGGGTCCAGGGTTAAACACACATCACACAGATGAGAAGGGTTAGAGAGGACTTGGGAATTCGCTGGGGTCAACTGTTTTGGGGTCACACAGAGTGAAGCAAAGGGGCTCCGTGCAGACACTGGTTTAGGTCTCCGGCCTTGTTAGGGCTGGACAGAAAAGGGGCAGGACCAAAGGTTTCTGACACGACTTTTATCCCCCTTCATCCCCCAGGGGTTTGAGCGGGTGGCAAAGCCATTAATGCTTAGCTGCAAATGGAACATGTGTCCCCATGCTCAGTTACATCTAAGGGAGCCTTATGAGCACCTCTGGGCCTGCCAGGCTCCTAGCTCAACACTTCAAGGTGTATCAAACAAGTGTGGCATCAAAGGACCCCGGTTCAAATCCCCAGTGCCATCACTCCGGGATCTTGAGCCAGCTGCACCATGCGGGTTCCCTGTGGCCCCGTGACAGACGCCTCCTCTAGAAGCATACTAGGCTGGGGAGGGTGGCTGTAGTCACCTGTCAGGCCCTCACAGGAAAATGCCAAGGACCGCAGGGCTCGAAGTCCGGAGGCTTCACGTCTGAGGTCGTGTGTTCTTCATGCTTAGCCATCTTCTCAGTACGTCCTTGCGGTGGTTTGAATGAGAAACATCTTCCACGGGCTCGTGCATTTCAGTGCTCGGCCCCCAGTTTGTGGTGCTGTTTGGGGAGATCTGGAGCCTTTGGAGGGGGAGTCTTGCCGGAGGAAGAATGCTGGGGGGGGGTCTTTGAGAGTTTATGTGCTTACTCCACTCAGTTTACTCTCTGCTTCCGTGTTTGCACTCTCTCTCTCTCTCTCTCTCTCTCTCTCTCTCTCTCTCTCTCTCTCTCTCTCTCAGCTTCCCGTCATGCCTCCCCGGCTAGTATGGACTCTTCCCCTGGAACCATTAGCTCAGATAAACCCCGCCTTCTATATATAACTCACCTTGTTCATGGCGTTTTATCACAGCAACAGAAAAGTATCTAATGTGCTGTTGTTGTTGTCTATGTTTTCTCTGTGTGAGAAGACTGTATGAGTCTTCTGTGGACGGGTATGTGTCCCAATCTTTTCTTTTTCACAGGGACACTGATCATGTTGTGTTAGATCCCACCCTAAAAGTCTCATTCTAACTTTATTATTATTTTTAAAAAAAACTATATTCATCCATAGTAACATTCTGGATACTTGGAGTTAGGACTGCATACATTTCCTCTGTGGTCCATAATTCTAGCCAAGATGGTGGGTCTTGCTGGGAAGACATTTCCATCAAGTAATATTTCTATCTCAGTGACAGGCACATGGCATGTTTTTCTTAGTGTTGGCTCTTTTTACTCTGCAGAACAGTGGCTTTCTTCATGAAGAACTCATTCCCTGAAAGGGGATGGTGCCTAGAGCCACGGCAAAACAAACAAACAAACAAACAAACAAACAAACAAACAAACAAACGCCAGGCCCTAGGAAGTGTGAGGGCTCAGGATTTGGGGGTTCTGGTCTGGATCACGCCACTGCTTACCAAGTGGGTCGGAGATGTCATCTTCGAGGTGGTGTGTCGTGTAAAATGAGGTGAGCAGACAGAAGAGAGTGGGCTGGTGGCCAGCTGACCCCCAGCCTTGCCCTGGAGAAAGGCAGAGTGTCGGGGGTGGGGTGGGGGAGGGTAAACACAGCTGGAATCACTGAGGAAAGTCTTGCTTGCGGGGACGGGAGTGTTTCCCATCAATACTGGGCTGCAGCCAACCATCATCCACGACTGGCTAACTTTTTTTGGTCAAAAGCAACTCGTCTGTTTCTCTGCCGTCTGAGTCCAAACAGCACAGTTGGACTGGGGAGTCTCGGAGGAAGGCACATTCCGCTGCTTCCCACCAGCCAGCAGCTCATCTGCCCCGGGGCCAGCCCTGGCTGACACGGCTTGGGTCTCAGCACAGCCCTGGCCGCTGTGTGCAGAATTCTGAAGACCTGTCACTAAGACAGCGCCTGTGTCACCTCTAGTGACACGGTGACAGAGTTAGAACAAGAGCCAGACACGGGCACTCTCAACCTTGAGTTCTGGAACAAACGTTTCTCAGGGACACGGCCTCCCCTTCGGCATTCCGTATGGGTGGGTGCACTCATTTTGTTTTACTTTTTAATTGTATGTGTCGAAGTGTTTTGCCTGTGTGTACGTCTGTGCACTGTGTGTGTGCCTGGTGTCCTTGGAGGTCATGAGAGGACATTGCACCCCTGGAACTGTAGTTACGGATGGTCGTGAGCCACTACGTGGGTGCTTAATTGAACCCAGGCCCTCTGCGGGAGTGATAGATGCTCTTAACTGTGGAGCCATCTTTCTAGCCCCCGCCCCGCCCCCGTGGAGGGATATTAAAAATAGATTTTGACATATATTTAGTTTGTGTATGTATATATGTGCACACATGCTTGCACACACACGCAATGGCACGCTTGTAGAAGTCACAGGACAACTTGCTGGAGTCAGCTCTCTCCTTCCGCCGTGTGTATTCCAGGACTTGAACTCAGGTTGTCATGTTCGGCAGCAGGCACCTTTGCCCGCCCACATGGATGGCTCCGGAAACGTTTTCTGTATACATGGGACACCTTGTTGTAGCTGAGTAGTTCCCATCCTCTTATCTGCCAGTCTCTTAAGCCACATGAATGATAGAAGAAGACCATGCCTCGGGCAGGGCCCACTCACGAGTTTCTTAACGGAACTACAGAACTAGACAGCAGTGGATGAAAGTGTTGGAAGGGAAGTCAGCTCAAACAGCATGGCCCCAGATCTAGATCCGGTTAGATGTCAAAGACGAGTGTGGGGACAAGGGGACAAGCCGTGCTGGCCTGGTCGCTCATTCTAACAAATGGGAGAGGGGGGCACTGCTAAGGTCAGAGTGTGGTTTGCTCTCCAGCTTGAGACTGAAGAGGAACGGAGACCAGATTAGGAGCAAATCTACCTGGTCCACTATTCATCCCACTCTACCCTTATCTTCCACCATGATCAGGTGAAGTATGGCTCCTTCCGTCGCCGTGGGTTTGACCAGCAAAAGGGCACATGGGAAGGGACCCCATCTAGCATGTCCACTGTGTGGTGTGTTGGGGGCTGTTGATGCAGCCGCTCTCACGTCAAAGCCAAGGAGAGCTCATTCACCTTCGAGCAAAAAATGAGCGGCCTGTGGCTCAGAAACAGCGATTCAGGTTGCCCCAAAGAGACATTCCACCGTGGAAATGGTTGTGTGAGATTTTATTAGTTTCAAAACGAGGGACGTCAAGGCATTTGTCAAACACATTGATGACAACACAGAGTTGGTGCATTAGAGCACAGTGGGAAAACTCAGCCATTGATTTCAGATATGATCTAAAGACCTGCTTGGCTTCTGGACCCGTGGGAACAAGTGACCTGGTATGGATGTGTTTGAAAGGGTCAGCCAAGGGCTGGGCAATGGATGGCATTCAAAGAAACTCAAGTAACCCAAGGGAGTCTAATCTGCAACCTTCTAAGTCTTCGTAATCAGAGATCCCAATCAGTCATTTAGCTCTGCAGACTCTTCAACGTCTGTTGAAGGATGGGGAGGACTTCAGTGATAAGAACAACAGGGATCTCTGTTCTTGAGGTTTACAGAGTAGGAAAACACCCAATGATAAGAAAACTGGGTCAGATGTGTCTCATCTATCCACCAACCACCATCGTGGGAAGGCGTCCGTAAATCGATCGCCCAGCTCCTAAACCACCCCTGCATCCACTGACACAGCTATGATTGCTCCTCAGGATGCTTACCCTCTTTCCACCAGTTACCTTATCACAATGAAGTTCTTTATTTGAGTGGCTGCCATCACACAGAAAGCCGAGTGAGCCTTCCACATGTAAGAGAACCTGTAAGAGCTGGAGTGTGGTGAGAAGGCATTAGGTTCTTGGGGGAGGGTGGTTTGAATGAAAGTGGCCTGCATAGGCTCACAGGGAGCGGCACTGTTGGGAGGTGTGGCCTTGTTGGAGTAGGTGTGGCCTTGTTGGAGGAAGCGTGTCACTGGGGGTGGGCTTTGAGGTTTCAGATGCTCAAGCCAGGCCCAGTGCCTTACAATCTTCCTGCTGCCTTGGATCTGGACATAGAACTCTGAGTTCCCTCTCCAGCACCATGTCTGCCTGCATGCCACCATTTCCTGCCATGATGATAATGGATTAAACCTCTGAAACTGTAAGCAAGTTCCAATTAGATGCTTTCTTTTATGAGTTGCCTTGGTCATGGTGTCTTTTCATAGCAATAAAATCCTAAGACGCCACTGTTAGACAGGATTAACACTCATGGAATATGCTATTTCCCAAAGGTTATTCTAAGAAGAGTAAGCCAACCTCTGGGTTCTTGTCTCACCGTGCAGAAAAGATTTCTTCTGCACATGGCCCATCCACTGTGATGCTACTACCTTCGATGAAACCAGAGCCAGAGCCAAACAGAAGCAAATGTCACACTTGTAGGCCTCTAGAACTGAACTAAATAAACCTCTTTTAAAGAAAATGCCCAGGTGTCAAGCATAGTGATATATATCCCTGCTATTCCAGCACTAGGAGACTGAGACAGGAGAATCACGAGTTTGAGGCCAGTCTGAATTAATGGCAAGTTTGAGGCCAGCTTAGGCTTCATGGAGGCACCCTGCTTAAAAACAAAACAAACAAACAAACAAAAACATAAGACAACTGTCTTAGGGTTTCTATTGTTGTGAAGGGACTCTATAACCATGGCAACTCTTATAAGGAAAACATTTAATTGAGGGCTGGCTTACAGTTCAGAGGTTTAGTCCATTGTCATGATGGGAAGCATGGTGTCAAGCAGGCAGACATGATGTTGGAGAAGGAGCTTGAGTTCTACATATGATCCAAGGCAACAGGAAGAGAGAGTGAGACACTGGGTTTGGCTTGAGCATCTGAAACCTCAAAGCCCACCCCCAGTGACACACTTCCTCCAACAAGGCCACACCTCCTAATAGTGCCACCCCCTATGAGTCCAGGGGGCCATTTTCATTCAAACCATCTCCACCACAAAACAAGCAAAACAAGTTTAAAATGTTCCCAGCCTCAGGCACTTGGTTGTAACAATGGGGAAACAGGCCAGATGCTGTGACTTAAGGGTAGATAGAGGGTCAGTGTTGGGCCCTTGGATGTCCTGCCTCATGGAGGAAGGACTAGGAAAGAAAGGCTTCCCTTCAACGCTGTTGCTTTTCTTGAAACCATCCAGTTTGTGGGATATTCAGGGAGAGACGTGTTTTCTGAAGGCTTGGCGTGACAGCAGGGGAACCCACACTACCTTGAAGATCAGCCATCGGCTCTCCTTGTCTGTGGTGGTCTGCAGGCCTGCCTGCTGTTAGCAGTTCTTCATCGGTCACCTTCCCAGGCTGCAGTTCCCTTTCCTGCTGCTGGAAGTCCCTTCTTGGGACGGAGAGAGGGCATTTCCGCTCTCCACCCTCCATGGGACATTGAGGAGCACGAGAGAGCTAACTAAGGCCAGGCATCCACCTACTTGATTTCCACTAGCTGACATCCCAGAAGGACCAGCGGGGACCTTGACATTTCAGCACTTCCGTTCTCTCCTCTGTCTGTGTGGGTGGAAGGGCACAATTTAGATATTTATCTTCCCACTGAGATAAATGATGCCATTCCCATTAGAAGGTAGTGGTGACTGCAATCAGCTTGGCTGGTAATAGCATTCTTTTCTTTTATAGTAAAATCAGAACATAGGGTAATCAGTGGCCTCCTAAACATTTAGCAGGGTCAGGAAATGAATAGTGTGAGCCCTCACAGCTGGGTCAATGATTAGATAATTGATTTTCTATTTTTGAGCACAGTGGGCCTTGTGTAGATAACAACTCTTTCTTTTTTTCAGTGAAAGCAGACTTGATCTGTACATATTGAAGAGTTCATTTTAGCCACTCACTTAAATCACCATCTACTATGCACGTTGCTCTCCTTTTAAGCTCTTTATGCCAGTCAGGCTATTTATCTACTGCTGGACCAACAGTACACTTGAAAAAGTATGGTAACTTGCCAGGTATGGTAGCTCACTTCTGTAATTCCAGCACTCGGGAGGCTGAGGGGTAAGAGTCCGAGGAGAGTCTTGGTTACAGAATGAGCTCCTATCTAAACAAACAAATAAACAAAACAAGACAACAAGGATGGCAATTCTATAGTATATGTGGTGATTTGAAAGAAAATGGCCCCCAAAAGGAGAGGCACTATTAGGAGATGTGGCTTTGTTGGGGTGGATGTGGCCTTGTTACAGGAAGTGTGTCACTGTGGAGGCGGGCTTTGAGGTCTCATATATGCTCAAGCCACACTCAGTGTCTTAGTTCACTTCCTGTTGCCTGCAAGATGTAGGGCACTCGCCTACTTCTCCAGCACCACATCTGCCTGCATGCCACCCTGTTGTACCATAATGATAATGGACTGAACCTCTGAAAATGTCAGCCACCCAATGAAATGTTTTCCTTTGTAAGAGTTGCCATGGTCATGGTGTCTCTTCACAGCAACAGAAACCTTAAATTAAGCAGTATATTTTGATACCCTCTAGAGCAAATTCTCCTTGTGCTTTTCCCAAAAGATCTTGGCTTAGTGTATGGCTCTTTCTTCCCCCTCTTCTTGGTACGGGAATTGAACCCAGGGCTTTATTCATGTTAGATAAATGCTCTACTACTTAACTACATCCCCAAATTCTTTTTTACCTTTTTTGTTTGTTTGTTTCAGTTTTGGGGTAGATCTTACCAAGTTACCCATGTGAGCCCTGAACTCACTCTACATCCTAAAAAGGCCTTGGATTGGTAACATTCCTGCTTCAGCACTTCTCAAAGAGCTGAGAGAGTCGCAGCTTGCATCACCTGGCCTGATAGAAATCGTGTGTGTGTGTGTGTGTGTGTGTGTGTGTGTGTGTGTGTGTGTGTGTTGCTGGGAATCAAACACACAGTCTTCAGTATGGTAGGCAAGCACTCTATTACTGAGCTGTATAATATGTCTGTACACATTCCTGCTTTCTTAAAGAGTAATCCACATGCAACAAAATCAGCAAAAAATGAGCTTAGTGTTCAGCTTTTAGTTTTGACACTTGAATATCATCACGGAACCACCGTTATAGTTACGGCATATCACATTTCCATCCTCTAAAAACTTCCCTCATGCTCATTTTCAGCCACTTTTCCCTACAGCCCTGGCCCCAGGCAATCATTGTTCTTTTCCCCTGTTCCTATTATATGAAGGAACTCGTACAGCATGGAGTCTTTTGTGTCCGACTTTTATTCAGTGGCATAGTGCTTTTTCAAACTGTAGGATTCTCATTTGTTCCTTTTTATTGCTGGTGGCTATTCAGCCTGCGGATACACACTGTTTGTCTAACCATTCACCTGGTGATGGATGCTTGAGTCATTTCCATTCTTTGTCCGGCTGCCTCCAAGACTTCTGGGTAGACACAGGCTCATATTTCTCTTGAGTAGGCACCCTGGGTTATATGGTAAAGTTCAGCTTCGTGGGAAATGTTCAGATGTCTCAATTTCTCTGCATCCTCACCAGCATTTGTTAGGGTCATATTTTTATTTTTATCTCTTCTGATAGCTGCACAGTGGCACTTTGCAGTTGTTTGCATTTTCGTATACTTGATGACTGTACTGGCCGGTCTTATAGCGTGTCAACTTGACACAAGCTAGAGTCATCAGAGAGGAAGGAGCCTCAGTTGAGGAAAGGCCTGCCTAGGATCCAGCTGAAAGCATTTCTCAATTACTGATGGATGCGGGAGGGCCCAGCCCATGGTGGGTGGTGCCATCCCTGGGCTGCTGGTTCTCTGAGAAAGCAGGCTGAGCAAGCATGGGAAGCAAGCCAGTCAGCAGCTCCCCTCCATGGCCTCTGCATCAGCTCCTGCCTCCAAGTTCCTGCCCTGCTTGAGTTCCTGTCCTGGCTTCCTCCAGTGATGGACAATGATCTGGAAGTGTAAGCCAAATAAACCCTTTCCTCCCCAACTTGCTTTTTGGTCATAGTGTTTTGTTGCAGTGACAGAAACGCCAACTAAGACAATGACAGATGATTAACATATTTTCATGTGCCCATATAGTTTTTGGTAAGGAGTCTGTTCAAGTCCTTTGACCATTTCTTTTTAAATTGTCCTAGTTTATCACTGCTGGGTTCTTATGTAAACCATCCGTCTAGCACGTGATGCTCATATACAGATGACATATGTTATATCCAAAATGTTTGAGGCTACATCTTGAGCTGACAGCAGACCTAGGCGATATCATTCACCAGGTACTGGTTTTGCAGTCATGAAAGACGAAAGAGAAAAGTGGTTGTGGAAGCGTATACTAAGATACTAGCTAGCCACCAAGGCCAAATAAGATGTGGCCGTGTCAGATTCCCTGAAAGGAGCCCCTGCCCCTCAGGCCATTGGATTGAGCTGTGAAGGTAATGCTTAAATGTCAATGGAGATCTCAGGATGCTGGAGACTGGGATATCTCCCAAGGAAAGCTCCAGCCCAAGACAGAGGTCACACAAGCTGTAGGTGGCTGAGCCGGAGGAGTGCAGCTGCCCAAGACCCTTGGAGCCCAGATGATTCCAACGCAATCCCCAGATGCTTGACATGCAGCTGTAGACTTTGATGTTTGCCCGCCTCAGTTTGGTCTTGCTTTGGCCTGACTGTTCCTTGCTGAATGGGGGCTTTGGACCTCTGCTTCTCCACATCGGGCATGCTTTGATCTTACAGGGACTCCTTGTGGAGAGGTTGCCTGGAGTCTCAGAAGAGATTTTGGCCTTTTCAAGTCTTGGGACTGTTATCCACTATGGGGAGTTTTTAAGTTGCGTTGAACACAGTTTGTATTATTGGATGACCATGGGCCGATGGGAGGCAGGGGTGGAATGCTGTGTTTTGAGTGTGAAATGTCCCCCGTTGTCTCGTGTATTTGAACACGTGGTCCTCGTCTGGTGGCACTGTTTAGGAAGGCTGGAATCCTCAGGAGGGGGAATCTCACCGGAGGAAGCGGGTCCCTGGGGTCAATTGAGGTTTTAGAGCCGAGCTCCCCTTCGAGGCCGCTCTGTTTCCTGTCCTGCCGCTGTGTGAGGAGGAGATGAGTCCAGCAGAGGTCTTGCTGCCATGGAGCCTCCCACCACCGCGGTTCCCTTCATGATGGACCCTCAAGCTTAGCTGAAGTTATTCTCCCTCCTTTGAGTTGCTTCTTTTTAATTAATTATTGTGCGTGTGCATGATGTATATGTATATGTGTATGTATATGTATATGTATATGTGTATGTATATGTATATGTATATGTGTATGTGTATGTATATGTATATGTATATGTATATGTTTTTTTTTTTTTTTTTTTTTTTTTTTTTTTTTATGTGTATGTTATGTATATGTATATGTGTATGTGTATGTATATGTATATGTATATGTGTATGTGTATGTGTATGTATATGTATATGTATATGTGTATGTATATGTATATGTATATGTATATGTTTTTTTTTTTTTTTTTTTTTTTTTTTTATGTATATGTATATGTATATGTTATGTATATGTATATTTATGTGTATGTTATGTATATGTATATGTATATGTTTTTTTTTTTTTTTTTTTATATGTATATGTGTATGTGTATGTATATGTATATGTGTATGTGTATGTATATGTGTATGTATATGTGTATGTGTATGTATATGTATATGTATATGTGTATGTGTATGTATATGTATATGTATATGTATATGTGTATGTGTATGTATATGTATATGTATATGTGTATGTGTATGTATATGTATATGTGTATGTATATGTATATGTGTATGTGTATGTGTATGTGTATGTGTATGTATATGTATATGAATATGTATATGCATGCCACAGTGTGTATGTGCAGGTCAGAGGACAACTCAGTGGAGCCAGTGCTCTTCTGCTGCCTTCTTGTGGATTCTGAGGGTCAAATGCGGTGGATAGGCTTAGGGGCAAACACCTTTGCCTACTGGGCCATCTTTCTGACCGTGAGTTGATTCTTTTCTTTTCTTTTACTTATATATGTATTTATTTATTTATTTATTTATTTTGGTTTTTCGAGACAGGGTTTCTCTGTGTAGCTTTGCGCCTTTCCTGGGACTCACTTGGTAGCCCAGGCTGGCCTCGAACTCACAAAGATCCACCTGGCTCTGCCTCCTGAGTGCTGGGATTAAAGGCGTGCGCCACCACCACCCGGCTTTTATTTTGTTTTTTTGAGACAGGGTTTCTCTGTGTAGCTTTGCGCCTTTCCTGGAGCTCACTCTGTAGACCAGGCTGGCCTTGAACTCACAGAGATCCACCTGCCTCTCTGCCTCCTGAGTGCTGGGATTAAAGGCGTGCACCACCACTGCCTGACATCCTTGTTTATTTTTAATTAATTCTTTTTTTTTTTTACATGTATGTGTATTTTGTTTGCATGTATATTGGCCTGCCACACATATGCCTGGTGCCCACAGAGGCTAGAAGAAGGCATCAGGTCCTGAAACTGGAGTTACAGATGGCTGTGAGCCACCTTCTGGGTGCTGAGAATCGAACCCAGGACCTCGGGAAGAGCAGCCAGTGCTATTAACCTCCAAGCCCTTTCTCCAGCTCCCTGAGTTGTTTCTTGAGAGGCATTTATTTGGTCACAGCAATAAAAAGAATAACACACAGCTTTTATCTCTCTCCCGTTCACAGCCTAGCTTTTCACCCTTTTGATTTTCCACAGAGCAGAGAATGTTGGTGTTGATGAGGACCAATCCAACTGTTTTATCTACTTTTTGGTCTCATTCCTAAGAACTCATTCCTAAGCCGTGCTCACAGAGGTTTTCTTCTAAATATTTTGAAGTTTCCTATTCTTAATGACTGACTTTGACCTTTCTTTGTATCTGGTGTGAGGCTTATGGCAGATTTGCTGTTCCTTTTGTTGTAGCCTGTGGTGGCCCGGCTGCTCCAGCATCGTTCTTGAATGGACTCTCCCTCCGACTTGCTTTTGCACCCTTCTCTTTGTGGGAGTCTGTGTCTAGGTGGCCGGTTTTGTTCTGGCAGTACCCCTCGACCCGATGCACCAGTGGATAGTTTACTCGTGCGTTAGCACGCAGCTGAGAGCTGCTGGCTCACTCACCTTCTGCCTCTGGCTCCTGCTGCCCCAGGACATCACAGCCTCACAGCACAGAGAGCTTCAGAAGGTCAAGGAAATGACATTCCTTCTTCTGTGTGGAACACATGGTCTGCTGCCTAGCGGGGACACAAGATTTGTTGCCTAAAATGAATAAGGGCTCACTAGCTGAATCCTGCCAGCTTTCTAAAAGAGAGAAGAGGGAAGTTCTTTGCTCCCATGGTGACCATTTCACAGATGAGGGGCTGAGGCATTTTTCTATGCTGTGGTGGTGGGGACTTTTTCTTTTTTTCTCTCTTTTCATTTTCTTTTCTTGTATGGCATAATTCTAGAGAAAACAGTATACTCCTGGGCTGGATTTCCTCCCTCTCCATCAAAATGAACTAATTATGTTAAGTCCCATGGGGAAAATAACATATTTTTGTACCTAAATTTACCTATTCTATTCCACTTAAAATACTGTGAAAGACGGAGCAGGCATTGCTCTATGTGCAAGTATCTTTGAGGCATGCCAGGCTATGGAGGGTTGTTGCCCTCATTCTGTGGCATGGGGGGTGGTTGGGTTCTGGATTTTGTTAGGAAATGGTCCGTATGAGGTTGCCTCTTGCAGCTGTGATGTGTTTTTTTGGTAAGGAATTATTAAGAAATTAGCCCAAACCTGTGGATTGTGAAATATCAAGAAAGGCAGATTTTTCATGTGTGTGTGTGTGTGTGTGTGTGTGTGTGTGTGTGTGTGTGTGTGAGAGAGAGAGAGAGAGAGAGAGAGGAGAGAGAGAGAGAGAGAGAGAGAGAAGAGAAAGAGAGAGAGAGAGAGAGAGACAGAGAGAGAGAGAGAGAGAGAGAGAGAGTGATTTTGAATCCAGGAATTTGTGTGTGTTAGACGTGCCCTTTACCACTGAGAGGCATCTCCAGCCCCACAGTGAACCTTTGCTTCTGCTGCTACTGAGCAGTTGGAGTTGGCATGTGTCTGTCTCAGCTCTTCCCCGTCAATGGGAGGAAGAGCACCAGGAAGCCAGCCGGAGAACTCCCAGTTCCTTTTCTGATGTTCAGTTTCTCACAGCTCTGCTTCCGACAGTCTGGTGTGGAAGACAGTCGACAAGATTGGAAAAGTTGGCCCCGAGTCTGAATTCTCAGAAACTCCATGTTCTTTCTTTTTAAAGGCAGGGGAACATGGTGATATATTGCTCAATGACATGAACATGTTCAGGAAAGTGTGGAATTAGGCGTTTCCACCAATGGATGAACACCAGAGTGCTTACACAAAGATGCTCCGGCGTTACAAAGTGATGTAGTATAATGGACCACCACCACCCATGCAGTACGTCACTAATGGAAATGACCGTACTCTGAATATAGCACACCATCCTAGTTCATCATCTTCAGAGAATGAATCATAGGGGATAATTATTTTTAAGTTGCCTCTTGGTGCCCCATCTGTGATTATTACATTTCTTACCCTTTCTCACTGACCCCCCTTTCCTTTTGGGACAGGGCATCATGCAGTCCAGCTTGATCTTAGACTTGATATGTGGCCAGAGCTGCCCGAAGGCCTGAACCTTCTGCTCCCACATCCCAAGTGCTGGAATCATAAGAGTGTGCCTCTGGGCCTGGACCCTGCCACTTTCCTGAGTGTATCTGACTGACAATCAGATAGACTTTCCTTCTTGGAGGAAAGTGGAGCACCACGGCAATCTAATTTCCTTTGGGTAGTGAAGAATTTGACATTCCACTTTCAAAATAATCATACCAAACAATTTACTTAAATCCCGAATCAAATAGCTCTCTATGCTGAATTTTTAGAGCCATAAAGTCACATATTAAAGTTGTGAACAAACCCCATCCAAGGACTGAGGAATCTGGATGCAGACATCCACGGCTAGGCCCCGGGTGGAGCACTGGGAGTCTAATTAGTGAGAAAGAGGAGGGTTTATGTGAGCGAGAATTGTTGAAACCAAGGTTGGATAAAGCACAGGGACAAATAGCCAAACGAATGGAAACACATGAACTATGAACCAAAGGCTGAGGGGCCCCCAACTGGATCAGGCCCTCTGAATAGGTGAGACAGTTGATTGGCTTGATCTGTTTGGGAGGCATCTAGGCAGTGGTACCAGGTCCTGGGCTCGTTGCATGAGTTGGCTGTTTGAAACCTGGGACTTATGCAGGGACGCTTGGCTCAATCTGGGAGGAGGGGACTGGACCTGCCTGGACTGAGTCTATCAGGTCGATCCCAGTCCTCAGGGGAGACCTTGATCTGGAGGTGATGGGAATGGGGGGTTGTTGGGGGGAAGGGGAGGGGGCCGGAAGGGAGAGAACAAGGGAATCTGTGGCTCTAATGTAGAACTGAATAGTATTGTAAAATAAAATAAAATATATATATAAAAAAAAGAAAGTTGTGAACAGATAAATGCTACCTGCAAGGACTTTGAAAACAATAGAGTTAAGTCATGACGGTCTGTCTAGCAGTGTATCTAAAGGTGGTCTTTCTAAAAGTCAAATACAACCACGGTGTTTAGATGTGGATGAAAGAATAGGACCACATTTTTAGCAGCTCCACAGGCCTCAATTTCAGCTCCGTTCTTTAAGGAAAAATGTCTAAACATTTAATCAGCATTTGTCAAGCTTCCCAGAAGAGCCATGCAAACCTGTGGAATCCTTCCTTCTAATGTGGATAGTTTTCATGTAGCTCAGGCTGGCCTGGAACTTGCTATGTAACCAAAGATGACATTGAAGCCCGGATTCTCCCGTCTAAGTGCTGAAATTACAGGAATATGCCACTATGCCCAGCTAACGGGCAGTGCAAGCACTGTGCCACGTGAGCTACATCCAGAAGGGAACCGTGGCTAAGACTTCAAGATTCTGGGCTTGACAGTATCTGTAAGAAAAACTGCCAATAAATGAATCCAAGGACGGAGGGTGTAAATATACTTTGTGGTGACAGTTCACTGCAAAGTGACGGCACACATTGTCTTACTATACAATTGAAAAAGAAATCTAGCACCCAATAGGATTTTCAAGCATGAATGTTTGTGGTGCTTCATTTTCTCTGCATACAAAAGATAAAGGCACCCGTGTACAGATGGGATTGGGTAAGGGACGCGGTGTACAGATGATAGGATTGGGTAAGGGACACGGTGTACAGATGATAGGATTGGGTAAGGGACACGGTGTACAGATGATAGGATTGGGTAAGGGACACGGTGTACAGCTAGGATTGGGGGGGGGGGATGGGGGGTGGGCGGGGACAGATGATGGGGGGGGGGGGGGGGGGGGGGGGGGGGGGGGGGGGGGGACGGGGTACAGATGATAGGATTGGGTAAGGGACGCGGTGTACAGATGATAGGATTGGGTAAGGGACGCGGTGTAAGATGATAGGGGGGGGGGGGGGGGGGGGGGGGCAGATGATAGGATTGGGTAAGGGACGCGGTGTACAGATGATAGGATTGGGTAAGGGACACGGTGTACAGATAGGATTGGGGAAGGGATGCGGTGTACAGATGAGATTGGGTAAGGGACACAGTCTACAGATGATAGGATTGGGTAAGGGACATGGTGTACAGATGATAGGATTGGATGAGGGATGCGGTGTACAGATGATAGGATTGGGTAAGGGACACGGTGTACAGATGGGATTGGGTAAGGGATGCCAAGAGGACAGGAGCAAGCATTTGCTGCATACTCAGGTCTTACTTAATCATCACAAATACTTGTGGGGCACCAAAGGACAAATCTCTTAGTGCCATCGCATGCAGATCCGACATCATCCTATGGATTTCTGGGAACAGATCCATTCCAGTGTACGTACATCGTACATCGTTGGTTCACTTGTCTCTACCATCTCACCGTGGTGACACAGATATCGCAGTGTGCTTCCCACAGACAAGGGCCTCTCTTTCTCACAGGTTCCCGACAAGCGAGATGCAGCTCCAGCGACATTACAGACGCCCGTTTCCTCAGAGACAGCTTCCTTTGTTTGCACATTGCCCAAAAGAACCAGAAGCCTGAGGTTCAGGAGCACTGCCTTCCAGTCAGGTCACACGATAGCTCTCTTTGAAACCACAGAAGGCTTTCTCTCCTCGGGAGAGTGCCCTCAGCAGGCGCATCGGTCCTGCGGAATGGAGTTCCAGCCTTTTTTTTTTTTTTTTTTTTCCAAAACAGCAGCAGCAACCAATGCCAACTCCCAGGGCAGACTCAAACTGGGTTGGTGTCTCACTCTGTGTTTTTTCTCTGTGCGGCTCTTCTGGGGCCAGGATATTCTAAAGGCCTCTGGTGACTCAGTCAGTCAAGATCTCATTTCTCTTCCAGGGTATAGCTCACACGTACCAGGCAGTGGCAACCCTGTCCTGGGAGCCTTTTGTGGTAAAAGTCTCATGAATAACCGAGAGAAACAGCCTTAAAGAGTCTTGGCAATGGGGATTCCATTTTCTCTTTGGCTTTTTGTTTTGTTTTCATGTGTAGAGATTTTTGGTTTTATTTTTAATTGTATGCATCTCTGTATGGGTGTTTGTGGGTGAGTGCAGTACCCATGGAGGCCGGAAGAGGGTGCCAGATGCCCCTGGAGATGGAGTTCCAAGCAGCGGTGAGTCTCCCCACATGGGTGCTGGGAACCGGAAGAAGATCCTTTGCAAGAGAAGTACAGGCCTTTGACCGCTGGACTGATTTCCCAGCCTTTGTTTTTTTTTTTTTTTTTTTTTTTTTTTTTTTTTTTTTTTTTTTTTTTTTTGGTTTTTCGAGACAGGGTTTCTCTGTGTAGCTTTGCACCTTTCCTGGAACTCGCTTTGGAGACCAGACTGGCCTCGAACTCACAGAGACCGCTGCCTCTGCCTCCCGAGTGCTGGGATTAAAGGCGTGCGCCACCACCGCCTGGCTTGTTTTTTGATTGGTGTTTTGGGCAGAATGTCCTGAGCCCTGGAGGTTCAGACCATGCTCCTGCCTCAGGCTCCTAAGTAGTTGGTACTACAGGTGCAGGGGCCTGCCATTACCCTGGGTTCTTAGGTGTTCTCTCTGTTTGCTGAGTGAAAGTGACTGGGCTTGCTTTCTTTAATAGAATGCTTTATGGGTTTTTGCGTGATCCTTGCACAGGGGCATGTTCTCTGTATGGGTCTGAGGTTTAGTCTGTGTTACCAAAGTGAGCACAAAGATTTAGTAATTTATTCACTTATTTTTATTATATGTGTATTAGTTTTTGGCTACATATTTGTCCCTGGTGCTCACATAAGCCAGAAGAAGGCATTGGATCCTCTGGAGCTAGAGTTATAGATGTCTGTGAGCCACCAGGTAGATAGTGGGAACAGAATCTGGGGTCTCTACAAGAGCAGCCAGTGTTCTTAACCAGTGATCCATCTCTCCAGCCCTGGTTTTATTTTTTATCTACCTCATTGGCATCAGTTAACCTCTGAAGAACTTTTGGGCTTACTGGAAACTTACATAAACGGTTTTAACTTTAAACTTAAGGAAAATATCTTTCCTCTTGTTCCTGGCACTGACATTTTCATCAGAAAAAAAAAAATCAGTAAAAAAACCAGTAACACTTGAAACTTTGTGCACAGAATGAACTTGTCAGGGTGTCCAGCAAGGCACTGTTACACAGCTGACCCCTTAGTCTGACTTCCCCAAAAGAATTGCTCTCTTACTCTGTCATCGAGGGACGATGTTTGTACCCCAAGCAGAAAGTGACACTTAGGGACTCGGGCTCTACCATACACTGCTGATCTGTCGGCAACCAGCAGACTTGGAAAAGGGGAGCACGGTATCCAGTGTGCACCCACTGGTCAGCCGCCAGGTCCTAGTTCCAAACTCAGGATCCCAGTGGCTACCCTGATTCAACTCTATGGGCCATGAAGCCAAAACTAGGAAGCAGGAGAAAGAGATTAAAAAACAAAGAAACAGAACAAGAGAACAGATAAATGTAAGCCGGGCAGTGGTGGTGCACACTTTTAATCCCAGCACTCAGGAGGCGGAGGCAGGCAGATCTCTGTGAGTTCAAGGCCAGCCTGGTCTACAGAGTGAGTTCCAGGACAATCGGGGCTACACAAAGAAACCCTGTTTCAAAAACAAAAAGAAAAAAAGAGAGATATATAGGAAGAAGTGGGGGCTGGAGGGGTGAGAGGGGAGTGGAAGAAGTGAGGGGCAGTGAGGATATATGTATGAACATGTGAAAGAACAAAATTTACTGACAAAAAAAAGGAAAATGAAAATTATTCATAATGCCACCACACAGATATAAATGTTAATTTTGCTAAGATTTATTTTCAGCTCGTCTCCATTACTCCTTTGCAAACATTGTCTTCTAACGTGAAGATGGCAGTTGGGGCTGTGGCAGCCTCCCTGTAACCATGAGGAAGGCGTCACAAAGACTGCATGCAGAGCGAGATACAAAAAGCATCCATGTCACCTTGAAGTCACTGCCATCGAATGCCCAGTTAAGAAATCGGTCTGGTTGACCTTGTCCCCACTCACAAAGTCTCCCAGCTGTCCCTCTCCTGGGAAGTAGCACGCTGTCACTCATTATGGCATTTTCTAGTTATGGAGAGCATCATGTTTTTGGTTCTCTGTTTGTGAGAAACTAAGGTTAGAAAATATATTAATGGACAAAGTTTAGTCCCCTAGAGTTCCTTGTTCGATGTAAAACTTCATCAGACAACGTTGTCTCAAGTCACAGTCACCTGTGTGCATTTGTCTGGTCAGCTAGGAAGGAACGCCTTTGGAAGCATTCTCCAAGTGAGGCTGAAAGGATTTCCATGATGTTAATAACGTCCTCTGGCTCATTGTAAACGTTCAGTAAAGTCCAGTGTCTCTTGCTGTGCCGAGACACCATGAACAAGGCAGCTCATAAAATAAAACATTCAGTTGGGGACTTGCTTACAGTGTTAGAGGGTTAGGCCAGTATCATCATGACAGAAACCAGACAGGCTTGGCGCTGGAGCAGTAGCTGGGAGCTTCACATCCTGATCCACAGGTAGCAGGCAGAGAGAGAGAGAGAGAGAGAGAGAGAGAGAGAGAGAGAGAGAGAGAGAGAGAGAGAGAGACTGGGCCTGATGTGGGCTCTGGAAACTTTAAGGCCCGCCCCCAGTGACACACCTCCTCCAACAAGGACACACCTCCTAATCCTTTCAAATAGCTCATCAACTGGGAACTAAGCATCAACTGGGAACTGAGCCGATGGGGGCATTTCACTCACACCACCACAGGCAGCCCCTTGGACGATTACGCTTGTGGCAAGGGGATGCATGTTTTGGACAAAGATTCTACTATTGGTCTATGGGCAACAGTTGTGGTCCTGTTCCTGCCAGGCTAGGCTTAGGCATGCTATGGACACACTAATAACCAGGCCAAAGCAACATAATCTATCAACCATTCTGGCTAATGCCCATCCCAGGTCAGTGTGGCTTTGCATACTTTGCATACTTTGTAATTTTGAGATTGATAGAGACTGTCTGCCATCTTACTGGATCTTGTAGCTCTGAGATCGATAGAGACTGTCTGCCATCTTACTGGACCCCTCCCTGGTTTCACGATGAGGGGGAGAGACTAAGAACCATGTGCCCGCTGTTAAAGATTCTGCCTGAAAGTAACCCGCACCATTTCTGCTGAGATCTCATTGGCCAAAGCAAGTTGATGGCAAGGAATAGGCATGATAAGAGGAAAGCAGGGTTGCTGATCTCCGAGTAGACGCTGCTTCTCTCCGGCCGTCAGCTGCGTTCGTGGCGTCTATCTCCCACTAGCCAGCCCCCGACAGCCACTATTTTTTTTTCTCTCATTGCAGTAACCTGTTCAATTTGTAGATGGACTTGTGGTTTCCAAGTTAAACCCTGGTTCCGCATCTTCCCTTGTAAGGATGCATAATGCCGTTTAACCTTTTAAGTCAATAAAAGCTGAGCCAAATCGATAGATGAGCGACACGACACGACACTCCCACAGGAAGGGACACGTTCTTTCTTGTCTGTTTCTTTGCACCTGCTGCTGGCAGAAGCCTTGATTGACTGGCAGGTGGACCCTCACCTGAAAGTATGACACTGTGGGGTGAGAAAGCACAGAGGCAGCAGAAGCCTGAACCCTCACAGAAGACCTATTGGGCATCCAAATAGCAGTTTGGACTTTTATATAAGAGATAAATAGAGTGTAATTTATTCTTTTTGGCCATGGTTATTCTGGGTTTCCATCAGTCCTACACAGTTCCTGCCCAAATATATTTTTTTTTTTTTTTTTTTAAAAAGGACTCAGCTGGCATTAAACAATACCGGAGGCAAAAAGCCAGGCTATATTTAGTAATAAATACACCCAACGGTGGGGTTGTTCCCTGATGCCACTTAGAGCGATGCTCGTCAAACAGCGTCACACCTGCTCCTACAGGCACACGGGGGGGGGGGCCCCGCGGGGAGACGGGGAGGGGGTGCAGAGGGGAAGGGGAAGAGTCTCCTATCACAAAGGATGCTGTTGCTGCAAGCAGGGGCCGCGTGTCTTTAACATCACCTCCTTCCACGTGCTCCTGCAGACCCGATTCCTTTAGAGAAGTTTGTTAGGAACAGTGACAGAAGCTGGGTGGTCTGGTGGCACACGGAAGATGGACAGGTCCCTAGACGAGGCTGGGACACCGAGGGTCAGGGACCTTTTCTGAGAGCAGTGGATACATCGAGAGGCCGTTTTTTTGGACTCCTGGCTTCTTTGTTGTGGCGGTTGATGTCAACTTGACAAAATCCCAAGAGATGTGGGCCCCCGAGCATGCCCGAGGGGGTTTTCTTGGTTGGGTTAAGTGGAATGGGAAGGACCCTTGCTCTCAGAGCGGGCGGTGTGCTTCACGGCCTTCGTCCTGAACTAGATGGAAAGGAGAGAGGGAGCAGAGTGTCACACGTGCACTGGGGGCACTGTGACCAGGTCCCTCGAGTCCCTGCCGGGCTCTGCTGGACTCTGGCCTGGAAGTGCGAGCCGAAGGAACCCTTTCTCCCCGAAGTGGCTTTTGTGACGTAGTTGATCACAGCTACAGGAAGGGAGATGAAGGCAGTTCTGCCCTTTTGTGCTGCCATATACTTTCCAAGCGCCATAGTATTCCCTGGGCTGAAGCCAAGTAGGTTCTGTGTCATGTGTCAACGCTTGCTCAGGGCTGGCGGTTACAGAGGCCACCGTGTGGGGGTGGCTTGTGCAATGCAGAGAAGAAGAATCTGGAGTGATTCTGACCAGAACCAAGGACACGGCAGCTATGTTTTGTTCTCTTTTTAAGTTACATTTATTTATGGAGTGTGTGCAGGTCGGATGACAGTGGGCAGGATCCTGCTCTCCTTCCACTATGCAGGTCCTAGGGCTCAGACTTGCGCGGTCAGGCTTGGCAGCAGGCGCCAGTCTGGTCCGTGTTGTTCTCGTAGAACAAGCCGGCGTGCTTCAGATTCCTCTCCACCACGAGCCGTTTTGATTACAGTATCATTATACAGAACAACATGACAAGCCCCAAATTACAGTTTCCTACCAATTACAGGATAAACTTAATTTGACGTATCTTTTGTTTCTCCCCACCCTCACCCCTATAGATTGCAGGACAATTAATGCACGGGAGCCTTGGTTAAAAAGCACTGGGCAAATCCAGAAATCGGCCTGTTTTAAATAGGCCACTTGCACAGCGGAGAACCGTGGCGTTCACGCAGCAAACCCTTATGTAAAAGTCAGAAGTCCACCCAGGAGGGCCATTCAAGCCTGGTTTTGTGTTTACAGGAGTCTGCTGTTCCCTGGAGACCTGGACTGTGGCTTTGGGCTTGAAGGCTAAGTGAGCTGGACACTTCCTCTTCGTGTCCGTATCACGTTTTCAAACAGAGGTGACTGCGCAGGATATGCCAGAGCTGGGCAGGATAAAACTGTCTCTTCCGGGTTCCTAAAGACCCCCGGCTTCTTGCCCCACACTGTCTGTCAGCTTGCAGAGAAGGAGGGAGGAAGGCAAAGCCAGAGGTGAGCAGCTTTGGTCCGGCACTGGCTTGACTGAGGCATCACAATGCATCCGCCTTGGATGAGTCACCCATGCCGAGGTTTGCCTTCGTCCTCAGAGCCGTCACATGACCACAGTCAAGTCCTACAACGTCCTTGTCACTTGTCCATGAAGGCAGACTCCTGCACCTTCGGCCGTCATGCCTCCCTCTCTCCCAGGTTTTCAGTCCTAGGCAGCCATCAAGCTCCCTTCCGGTTTACGGCTTCACTTGCTCAGGACATTTCATGGGAACGGATTATATAAACCATGCCTCCTTTCACTTAGCAGACTGTCTTAGCCGTCCTTCCCTGCTGTATGTTTTATTACTTCCTTCCTTTTATCAGCAAATATCATTTCTAGGGTACAAAACAGTGGACTCCCTTACCCGAGGTTTCCTTTACTCAGTTTTAGTTACTAGAGGTTAGCCATAATACAAAATAACTAATGAAAAATTCCAGAAATGAGCAATTCATGAGTTCATTTTTTTTTATTTTTTATTATTTTGTGTATGTGGGTATTTTGCCTGCCTATATGTCTGAATACCACACATGTGAGTGTCCTTGTAGTCAGAAGAGGGCAATCAGATCCCTTAGGACTGGAGTCAGAAGAAGACTGTAAGTCACCATGTGGGTGTTGGGACTTGAACCTGGGTCCTCTGGAAGAATAGCCAGTGCTCTTAACTGCTGAGCCATCTCTCCATCCCCAATTCATGAGTTTAAAGTTGCATATCTTCTTTGTCATGTGATGACATCTCATGGCATCCAGCTCCATTTGGCCTAGGATATGAATCTTTTCTTTGCTCAGAGTATCCACACAGTACATACTACCTGCTCATTAGGCATCATTAGATATCTCGTTGTCTGATCAACCATCATGGTATTGCACTGTTAATGTTTTACTTAATGGCACTAAGGTGCTGCTGGCCCAGATAAGCCAAGGAGAAACAGACAACCTTGATGAGAAAAGAGGTCCCTGACTTAATAGGAACAGAACTGTGAGCTGAGTTTGCTAAAATCTGGAGCGGGACAAGGAAGAATGTTGGACTGGACCATGCAAGTTTCTAGGTGCACGCTGGGTCTTAGTTAGGGTTTCTGTTATGGAGATAAAGCAACTTTGGGAGGAAAGGCTTTATTCCATGTCACACTTCCAGGTAACAGTCCATCAGAGGGCGAAGTCAGGGCAGGAACATGGAGGCAGGAGCTGAAGCAGAAGCCATGGAGGAACTCTGCTTATAGCCGGCTTTCTTTCTTCTTTTTAGCTTGTTTTGATTCCTTCTTCCCTCTCTCCCTCCCTCCCTCCCTCCCTCCCTCCTCCCTCCCTCCTCCCTCCCTCCCTTTCTTGAGACAATGAGAAGATGACATTGGGTGGGTAGGGAGGGAGGTGGGGGACCCACCTTCTTATACCACCCAAGACCCCCTGTCCAGGGGTGGCACCGCCCACAGTGAGCTGGGCCCTCCCACATAAGTTATCAATGGAGAACGTTGCCCACAGGCCGTCGAGTGGGCTCTCAGTTGAGGTTTCTTCTTCTAAAATGATGCTAGCTTGTGTCCTGTTGATAAAACACTAGCTGGCACACTGGAAATCTTGAACTGCGTCCTCTGCCAACACACATTTTATTTAGTCATTCAGGTTTTGATGACTTTTTTTTAACCCCTTGGGCTTTTGGGAATAATAGTACTAAGACTATTTGTATATATGCTTTTGTGTGAGCATATGTTGTCTTTTCTCTCTGAATGGGATTTTTAAAGTTATGTGTATTTAAGGCATATGAATGCTGTTTGTACAGGAAAAGCTCTAGTCACATCAAATGAAGACAGCCCTTGGAATATCAGTGGATTTTACATGCATATATTGAAATATCACACTGAGCCCCAACTAGTCTGTACAGTCGGTCTGTTTTAGTCTAAAAAGGGCGATCCCACCCAGAGAAACACATGTACCATAATAAACACAGAAGACGATTTGCGGAAGTCAGTTCATCTATTGCTTTGTTCAGCAACTCGCTTTTCCACTTGATGAAACATCACAGCAGAATGGTGATGATTCCGCTCGGCCACGGCCAGCCCCAGCCCTCTCACCACGTGGCTCAGATTCAAACCCCGGCTCCGCCACTTACTACACAATCTGTAAGTTATTGAACTGTTTTCAATCCTTAAAATTCAAATGTAACCCCTACCTAATCTCTTCGGGCTAGGAGAACTTAGAGCGTAAGGAAACTTGTAAAGCGCTTTCCTCAGCGTGTGGAGGGTAGCGAGGTCGCTCTGTGGGCCCGGCCCGTCTCCTTGCTGCTTTGGGTCGACCCACCAAGCCACCCTGTCACACACTGTGCGGTTGTACAGGACTATTCCCCCGAGACAAAGCGTCGCCATCCTCGGGAGTCCAGCTGTGCTTGCTTGCCGAAGATCATCACAGCTGGGCTTGTTGACTCTTGACTTCTCTCTTGGAAGGAGGTGGTAGGGAGGACCTGGGGACCCTCACGTGAGTGTCCAGTCCTCCCTTCCAATCAGCGTATGTAATTCTGACTTCATTTTGAGTGGCTCTCTCTGGGAGTGCCTAGAGTATGTAGTGGAGAAGGATGGGGATGGGTAGGTTCCATGTACTCAGCCAGGGAAAGACATCATCCCTGCTGGGTGCAGCCCTACCTTCCGGTGTGGCTGCTTGGAGATCACTTATGTTTCTGCCCCTAACCTCTCACCCACTGCTCTGTGGTCCAACAGACTCATTGGTTTTCCAGGGGTGAAATCTGGTGGAAGTGAACATTGGGTTGCCTTTGGGGCCTTAGGAGGAGGGATGTGTTGTTTCTCTTTCCCCCAAGGAAGGGATTTTAGCAATATATGCACGTACACCCTTGATCTATAGGTACCTACCCCCCCCCCCCCCCCCGCCGCCATCGCCCCCAAATGCCGTATTTCTTTCAGTGGAATTAGGTAGAGATTTTCAGTCTTGATAGAGACTGCAGTTATTAATTTTAGCCTTTCACACTTGCAGTATGTGTGCAGGGCTCTTTGTTGTCTCAGGAGCATCGGCCCCATGCTGCTTCTGTAAGTTTTTGGTGAGAAATGATTTGGCTCAGTCAAGGTGTGCGCAGGAGAAAGGGAGATGTGGGAGGGAGGTTATGGCAGTCTGGGCAGCAGACAGACCCTGGCTGGATGCGACCATGACTTCCGGCATCTCTTTCAGGGGCTTTCAAATCGCATTAGCTTCTAGCCATCACCGACTTGATACCCAATGTCAGAATAATGGCCAAGAGCGCTTCTGCTGTGCTTAAGTCCCAGGGAGTCAATGTTTACAGCGCTCAATGTGACTTGTCACCTATCTCCCCGGGTGGGTCCACCTCCTCTCTATAGCCCCTGGCTCTCCCTGTCTCAGAGTCTGAGGTAAGTCCCCTGGGCTCCCTGGACCCGACTACCAGACATGATCCTGGCTGTTCTCCGGGAATCTGCAGCCCACCGTCTCGTTCCAGACCTTGCAATGGACTCACTAGAGAAACTTAAAAAGGAACTCCATGGCCTGAATCCCACACTGGGAAATTGAGTGGAAGATTCAGGGAAGGGGTTGGATTATAAAGGGTGACACTGGTCCTGTGCAGGCAAGCAGCATCCTGGTTCAGATGGCCAGTGGGTGGCAGAGCAGGATGACAGGAACCGCCTCAGCCTAGTTCTTGCCTGCTAATGTGATGCTCCCTCCATATCTCCAGGGCATTGGCTCTAGGCCCATTGACGTACAAAAGTCTAGGTGCTCTAGTGCCTTCCACAAAGTGACTTAGTGTTTGCATATACTGCACACATGTCCTTTGTATACTTAAAAACATCCTCGCCTTACTTCTAATACTGGATGCAGTGTAAATCTATGTGAATACTTGGTATATGATTCTGTTTAGGAATAACGACGAGAAAAGAAGTTTGAGCATGTTCAATGTGGATTCCCATCCCCCAACACGAACACTCATGGTTTGTAGCATCAGGAGAAATGAGCCCGCAGACACAGGGGGCTGACTGCTATGATTTCTGCTTCCAGGTTTTCCAGCCTGAACCTTTCCGACTGTCAAGAATGCATTCCTCAATATGACAGTGTGGCTGTGTGTGCTGGGTTTTGGTTTTCTAAATTTGGAAATTATGCCTTAATCTTTGATTAGACTTATGCTTGGGAAGTATAAATGGCTTGGAAAATAAAAACCTCCTAAAATCCAAGAGACCACGAAAGAAAAATGATGTCACGGGTCACTCTTTAAGTACAAAGCAGAAGGTCGGGAAATGTGGCACTAAACCTCCCCAGTGGGGACCTGTGTGACTGTTGGGATCCTAGCTGTCTGGTTCACCCAGGGTCTGGCCAATGGGAGTGACACTGGTGACATTGGCAGGAGTGGACCTGCCGTACTAGGGTCTCACACACTGACAAGATGTGGGGCTCTGAGTTAAGCTCTGGGAATGCGGTGGAGGCTCAATGTCCTTCCCATGATGGAGGCTTCCAGGTCTTGAGGGTGGACCTGGCCGATAGGCTCCTCAGAGAAGAGAAGAGAAGTAGAGTGTGAGGTCAAGGACGCATTACCCAAGGGAACAAGGAAACAGGTCCTTTAACACAACAATCCCCACACTGGTGACCTGTGGCTGGCAAAGGTCAGAACTACCCGCTTGCTCATTCCTGTCTCCTAGGGACATCAGGAATGATAACCAATCAAAATGTTTCCTTCTGTAGTCCCAGTGGCCTCCAAAGATGGCAACATCAAAGCCCTGAATCTGTTACTTACCCTGGATCATGCAGTGGATCCAATATTGTCACAACAGTCTTCTTTAAAGGGAACCAGGAGGGTCAGAATTAGTGAGAAAGAGATGTGACTTGAGAAACAGAGGTCAGAATGCTGTGGTCACAAACTAAGGGATGCATGAGGCTCCTTCCCAGTTGGACAAGATAAAGAAATAGTTTTTGTTCTGGAGTTTCTAGAAAGAACCAGAGCGGTTGCACCTTGGTGTCTGCCCTGTGAGGTTGATTTTGAGCTTCTGAATGTCAGTAAAACTCCTGACTCTAGTCTTCACAGCACCATTTCTATTTTGTTTTCAAAAAATAGAATAGTTTTTCAAAATTAATACTTGAATATGGCCCACATTTTGAAAGAGAAAAATGTTATGGTTCAGATCTTAAATGTCTCCCAAAGGCCCTTGTATTTTAGGAATGGTTGTAAGTCCATGACTCTGTCGGGAAACTTTAGGAAGTGAGGGCTGCTGGAAGTAGGGACCCGCCTGCAGGGTATGGTGGTGAAGTGTGGTACAGAAGTTATGGAAGTAACCAACCACTCTCTGCTTGGCAATGCGGCCACTCCATGATATAGAATCCATGCCCGACCTGCCTGCGTGACCACAAACTTGAGACTAGATGGGCCAGGGACCTAAGGGAAAACCAAGTACTGTTGTTCTGCTAAAGGAACCTAGCAACAAAATGACTCCTGATGACATTCTGCTATACTCATAGATGTGCGTCTTGCTCAGCCATCATCAGAGAAGCTTCTTCCCGCAACAGATGGGAACAAATACAGACCCACAACTCCACAATGTATAGAGATTGAGAGACCTTGGAACACTAATCCTAAATGGGATGTCTCCATCAATCCCTCCCCTCAGGGCTCAGGGAACACTGTGGAAGAGGAGGAAGGAGGATTGTCAGAGCCGGAGGGGATGGAGGACGTCACCTAAGCCCTTCTCGACACAACAGGGCTGACGCACATATGATCTCCCAGAGACTGAGGCAGCATGCACAGGGCCTGCACAGGTGTGGGCCAGGTGGAGCCCCAGTGCTGAGAGGGAAAGCAGACATGATCCCCATCCCTAATCTAGACGACAGTTCCAATAGGTAACCTCTTAAGAAGGAAAAACTATTTTTTTTCCAATGGAGTCTTACTTACTTACGAAACCACACTTAAGAGTAGAGTGCTGGCCCAGTAGAAGATGGCCAGTGCAGAACAAACTCAGTGGTATGTTTGGAGGTGTTTTGTTTCATGATGCTTTGTCTGGGCATCATCAATCAATCAATCAACCAATCAATCAATTTTCCAATATGTTGTATGATATTTTGTTTGTGTTCTGACAATAAAGCCTGCCTGGAGATCAGAGGGCAGAACTGGCCACTAGTTAACCATAGAGGCCAGGCAGTGGTGGCACATGCTTTTGGTCCCAGCACATGGGAGGCTCACGCCTTTAATCCCAGCACTTGGGAGGTGGAGACAGGAATAGAAGGTGAGTGGAGATAGGATCTGCAGGGCCCATTCAGTCTGAGACTTTGTGGAGGTGAGAACTCTCAAATGGCTGCTGTTCTCCTCTGCTCTTTCAGCTTTCTTCCTCAATGTCTGACTCTGGATTTTTATTGTTCAGACCAATTAGGATCACGATTCACCCACCGATCTTTGGTTCATATACTCTGGTTTCTGACTTCATTTTTATGGGTTTTTCTGTGTGTGCAAATGTGTGTATCTCAGTGCCTGTGTGTGTTTCTTGTGCTTTTTCTTTGGCTCTTTGGTTTTTCTCCTGTTTGTTTTGTCCTAGCCATCTTTGTTTGTTTTTCTATATTATCTTATTTTATTGTTATTTTTCAGATGCCTGTTTGTATTCTAATGAGAGAGAAAGAAAGGATGTAGATTTGGGTGGGTGGAGAGGGGCTGAGGAGGGGGAACTGTAATCAGAATATTTTGTATGAGAAAAGGTCTATTTTCAAAAGAAAACAAAACAACAATAAAAAAAGTGAGGCCTGGTGGGAGCAGGGTAGTCAGTTAGGGCATGCCCTCAAAGGGGATGTTGAGATGCTAAACTCCTTTGCCTCACTTTCCCTCCCTGAGTGGTCACCAGGAAGTCAACAAAGCTCCTCTCCCACACTGTGCCACGATGTCCTGCCTCATCACAGACTCCAAAGAACCAAGCCAAGAGAAATGAATCCATGAGCCAAATTTGCCATTTCTCCTGAATTTGATTTATCACAGGTGTCTTGTTGTAGAGGCAGAAAGCTGATTAACCTAAGAAGGGTAAGGGCTGCGTTACAATCATTGTTCTTGTAGAGGACCCAGGTTCAGTTTCCAGCACCTCCATGGGAACACACAGTCACCTGTAACTCCAGTTCCAGGGGATCTGATGCCCTCTTCTGGTCTTCTGAGGCACTGCATGCACATGGTGCACAGACGTACATGGAGATAAAAACTCAAACATATCAAATAAAAACAAATATAAATATAAAATAAATAAAAAGTAAGAAGGGTTATAATGTAGAGGCTCTCCTGTGCCTTGGTCTAGCCACCAACTTCTCTCTAGAAGGAATCACAGTTAACCAACTTCCTTGGAATAGTTCCAGAGACATTCTGTGCACACGTACATAAACACACAATTCATCCAAAGAGCAGCACGTTACACACAGTGTTGTGAACTCCATTTACTTCACATTATCATGGAAGTACTTTCATGTCAGAATGTAGAACACAGACCCCCTTTTAACACGATATTGATGTCATTTGTCTCCATCTGTCATTATTTGTCCAGTCTTTCATTTAGTGACAGGTATTTGGGTTGTTTTGGTTTCTTTCTGGTTCAGACAACAATGTAACTAATGTCCTAGTGTTGCTACATTTTACGTGCATACAAGCACACCTACAGGGTGGAACCCCACAGGGGCCACCGCTCTGCCAAGAGCTTTGTGTATCTTTTTAATTGTACCAATTGAGCTGAGCTGTCCAGTTCGTACTCTCATCAGAAAATTAATGCTCCCACCAGCAAAGCATCTGTCCCCCAGCATTCCCGTTGGCTTCCTGTGGCTGTGATCAACACCATGACCAAAAGCAACTTGGGAAGGACAGGGTCTATTTGGCTTCCAGGTTAGAGTTTATCACGGAGAAGCCAGGGCAGGAGCTCGAGAAGGAACTGGCGGCAGGAACTGAAGCAGAGACCGTGGGAGGAATGTCGCTAACTGCTTCATGTCCCTAGTTACCTGCCTAGGGATGGCACCGCCCACAGTGGACTGTGCCTTCCTACATCAGTTAGCAATAAAGAGAATGTCCCAAAGACATGCCCAATCAGATAGAGGAATTCTCTAAGTGGGGTTGCCTCTTCCCGGGTGTGACAAATTGATCGCCGAGATTAGCCATCACTCCCAGCTTCTGGCTACCCAGAACATTACACTTCATCTGTTCGACTGTCTGATCGGTAAGAGCTTGGGGACCTTGACTAACTCAGAAGCCAGATGAGTGTCGCCAGGGTTCAAGGCTGGACGTCCTCCTGTCCGAGTCCTTGAGACCGCGGAGACCGGCACACTTATTTCCTCGTTTGTCCCCCGGGCCTTCGGGAAGTGCAGCCGTGAGTGATGTCTCTGGTTCCTTTTTAACAGCAGCCCCATAACTGGAGGAAATAACTCACAGCTGGGAGGGCGAGTCCAGGCCATCCGAGGACAGGCTGGCTGGGCAGGGAGCTGCTGCAGGGCCTGCTTCACCCTGAGAAGCAGGACGAAGGCATGAGCGCGTTTTCAGGGCACATTACTGTTGCACCTTCTGATTGCTCTGCATCTGACACTCATCAAACCTCTCCTGGTAATCTGAGTAACAACTTTATGTAAGGGGAAGTCATCCAGTGATTTAAAAAAAGAAAAAAAACTGTACCAGGGTGCTTTGATGTTAGTTTTTTTCCCCTGACTTGACTTGTCACATTGTCCTTCCCGTCCAGCAGGTTTATGTCAGAAGTACCAATTCAGTCGGCCTGAACAACAGTTCCCAATTACAATGATTCAACGTCTTGATTTGGCAACTCCATCACGGTGCAAGGAGAGACCCTTCAGTAGAAACCTCGGGGTGGGCGGGGGAGTCAGCAACTGTGTGCTAAGCAATGACATATAGATTTA
Organism: Peromyscus leucopus; assembly: GCF_004664715.2. NCBI lineage: Eukaryota > Metazoa > Chordata > Mammalia > Rodentia > Cricetidae > Peromyscus > Peromyscus leucopus. The sequence continues at coordinate 8,082,774 of NC_051073.1, forward strand.
GTGTGCGGTGTATTTTCAACTGACGGTGGATTTATTGGGACATAGTCCCTTGTTAGTCAGCAGCATCTGTAGTTATCCAGAAGTATCCATTTATGCTAAAACCAGCATGAGTGGGATGTGCAGGCCTGGGAGGTTTTTTTTTTTTTTTCTAGAAAACTGAGGTAAAGAGGTCTGAGAGAGGAGAAAGTGGAGTCTTGGATATTAACAGATATTTAGTCTCTAAAACAATTTCAAGTGTTTCTCTTAATGCAAATGGGGATGGAGTCACGTGGGTTAAGCTGTACATCTTGCAAGTAGCGTTCTCACTATTCTCTTTCCTTTCTGCTTCTGCTGTTGTGACTCACATCGCCTTGAAGTCCACGACAGAGATGCCTGGCCAGCAAGAGGAGATGAAAACGCGCAATGTGAAGTCTCTAATCTTTGGTCCAAAGCAAGTCCTAGCCTAGGATTCCCATCGTGGGCTGCCTGCTTAGAATCTGCCTTGGACTCAAATAGAATGACGTGGGGAGGAAGCTCAGTGGGTCTGGTCATAGCAGGTGGTGTAGGTTCCAGGAAGGGGCCCTGCAAGTGTAGGGTGATACCCGAGGGCTCCGTGAAGGGTAGTGGCTGGAGGTGAGCCTGTGACTTCCTGATGGGTTGAGAGAGGGAGGAAGAGGTGTGTGATTTGGTAGCTTTTCTCTAATTTCTCCAGCCACAAACCCTGCCCATTGGTTGGCTTGCACGGGATGCTGGCCTGATGGACAAACAGATGTTGGGATGCCCTGAGATAATTTAGGAGGAAGACTCAGGAGGGTTCCCTTTCTCCTGGGATTTGTTTAACTGATAGAAGAGATAGGTATTGGCTAGGTAGGAGGTGGGGATCTCAGTCTCTGCGAGATCATCTAGTTGTGAGTCCCATTGTGTCTAGTAGGGCTCAGTTGACGTCCTCCATCCCCTCTGGCTCTTACAATCTTTCTTCCTCCTCTTCCACAGAGTTCCCTGAGGGCTTGCAGCTGAAATGTGAAAGAGTTTGAGGCTGTGGGCTAGAGAAGCCCCAGAAAGCTGTAAAAGGAACTTAGTGGTGGGAATTTGGAGAGCCGAATGCCCAGAGAGGTGCAGATAGTGGAGGCCTAACTCGTGAGGCTCAGGAAGGTTCACAGGGGAGCCAGGGCTCTATCGGGAACTGGCCAGAGGCATTTCATCTTACAGTCTGTCGCCGACTCTGAAGACATTCTCCCAGTATAAGGAGAACTTGAGTGAGGCTCTGCCTCTGATCTTCTTGGGGTGGGGGGATCTTTGTTAAGCAAATGAGCCTGTGGGTTTTGGAGAGAAAGATCTCAAAGGGTCCATTTAACTTATCAAGACTGTAACGCTAAATGAGCTCTGGCAAATGGTTCCTAAGATGCTTTAACGTGCACAGCCCCTCTCCAAGAGCAGTCCCGACATGCTTCTCTAAGAGTGCACCCAGTTTTAACACTCGGTGCGTCTGTGTTTTCTGAATTTACTGATACCTACAGGATTCTGCTCCAAATGACTCAGAGCCACACTATGTTAAATGAATCTCCTTGCAAATGCTCTCGCTGCCTGACTGAAAATGCCTCCCTTTAGACAGAGAGCTACAGTCAGGCAAAGTTTGCTGGAAAGCACTTGCTAGTGCGTCTGAGAACGCGGCTAATGCCTGTGCCTTTGCCAACCATTTTGAACACTTTGCTGACTACTTGGCACCCTCTTCTATGGCAAGGGACACCTGGTGTTGAGAAATGCAAGCCCATGGCTTAGCCAATAGTAAGCCCTTGACGTAGCTATAATTTATGTGCCATTTGCCACCTTCAAGATTCAGTGGCACAAAAAAGTATGCACCCTTATGCTGAGTTCTTAAAGAAGAAACAGAAGGCCAAAGCTCCCAGAACTTTTGAGGGTCATAGAACTTTGTCCTTGAGCTGAAGGTCAAACCCTGGGCTCCATCAATGCTAGAACAGTGTTCTATTGCTGAGTCACCAGCCCCGCCCTTAGACCCTCTGAGACCCTGCTAAAAACTAGAAAGATTCTCCTTAGAAACATGCCGCAGATCTCCAGAAAAGTTTGTGTGCAAGTTGAGGGGTACGAGGAGGGAGAACGTGATAACAAGAAGACACGTATTCTGGGCACCAGCCTTAAGCACCGAGGTCTTGGACTTTCGGATGCGTGCAGCAGTGGCTATCCAATTCACTGGACCCACTGCCAAATGAGACCGCAGGGCCCTTGGCTCAGAAGGTGCCAAGAATTTTGAGATGACAGGAACAGAGCATGGACCAATCTTGCGGCCCTTCTGAGCATGGGGTCCTGAGTGCCTGTGGGACCAGATGCTCATGAGGCAAAATTCCACAGTGAACTCTTCTGGGCATTTCTGAAACCATAGCCATATCAAATAGAATGTCCTTCCTTAATGTGTGTCCCAAGAGCTCAGTACTGTGGCATTATAATTTTCTTTTACATCTCAATATAAAGCTCTTATTTATGCTAGATTAGGGGAAAAGTGAATGAGAGAGAGAGAGAGAGAGAGAGAGAGAGAGAGAGAGAGAGAGAGAGAGATACAGAACCCAAACACATGGACAGACCCCAAAGGCACTCCATCTCCTTTCCTCCTGACGCTGTTATGGGCTATGGCTGCCCCCTTACCCCAGACAATTGGGACAGACTGGCAGAAAACAAGTTATTTGTCATCAGACCAAATATCCTGGCAAACCAAATAGCCCCCTGCACTGGGCTATCCATCTCAGGTGCATATAAAATGCACTTTATATTTATTATATAATAATAAATAATAAATAAGGTTATACTCTTTAACACTTTCATATTTATTTTTTAAAGTTGTATTCATCACCTGCACAGGTGTAAAAAAAGACACTTTTTTTTAAGAACTATGAAAAACAGCTGCCCTGAACCTACCCCCCACTCCGCATGTCTTCCCAGGACTTTTAACTTTGAAACAGTTTCTGCCGTCTTTGCCACGGTCTTTCTAGGTGAAATGCTGACCTGCAGTTTGGGGATCGTCCATTTTCATCAGTCTGCTGGCTTCCTCAGAGCAGAAGCTTGATATTTTTTGAACATGCCTCACATCTGGGTAATTTCCTGTGCAGTTCCCAAGATAGAAGCCATGAACACCGTGTACTGTGTCTTCCTCGCTGCTGAGGGGGTAGCATAGGATTTAGGTCTCACCCTGCAGATGCACACCTGCATTCAAGAATGAGTTCAGGATGGGGGGGGGAGTAGAAGGCAAGGGACTATCCTGTGACCTTGGTGGTGTGTGGTCTTGCTCTTGTGAGCATGAAGGGCAGAGCCCAAGACAGCTGTGATGTCTTGGCTGCTGTGTGGGCTCTGGACCCTAGAGATGGTCGGAACAGATACAAGTGTAGCCCCTCAACATGGCTAGGAACTTCTTGATCTCCTCTAATGATGGCATTTCCTGCTCTAAAAAGCCCTGGTGGAGTCTGTGTGAAACTTGGAGCTCCATCCTTCAGCCTGGAAGGTACAGCTATGGCCCTTTCACAGTGTGATGTCATCATCCAGTTTTATCAATGCCAGTATTTCCATGATTATCTCAATGTAATCATTGTTTAGTGTGGAGACAAGTTGTATATGTATGTAGCTAGGTGTTAACATAGTGGGTTTCACACCCCCAATTTAAGATGTGGTGGTATTGTGTTCCCCAAATATTGTGTACTCTAATAAACTTATCTGGGGTCAGAGAACAGAAAAGCCACTAGATACTTAGGATAGGCAGTGGTAGCACAGGCCTTTAAACCTAGCATTCCAGAGCAGAAATCCCTCTGGATCTCTGTGAGTTCAAGGTCACATTGGAAACAGCCAGGCATGGTGACATACGCCTTTAATCCCAGGGAGTGATGGTAAAAAGCAGAAAGGTATATAAGGCGTGAGGTCTAGAAACTAGAAGCATTTGGCTGGTTAAGCTTTCAGGCTTTCGAGCAGCAGTTCAGCTGAGATTCATTTGGATGAGGACTCAGAGGTTTCCAGTCTGAGGAAATAGGATCAGCTGAGGAATTGGCGAGGTGAGGAAGCTGTGGCTTGTTCTGTCTCTCTGATCTTCCAGCGTTCACCTCAACACCTGGCTCGGGTTTGATTTTATTAATAAGAACTTTTAAGATTCCTGCTACATGAAACTCCAAGACAGAAGCAGATGAGGCCCACAGTACCAAGCGAAAGTCAGGGAGCAGATCTAGCCCTAGAGAATATAATAATTAGATTCTCTCATGTGTTAATTAGCTTTCTGTCACTGTGACAAAGACCCAAGGAAAACCAGTAAAGAGATGGAAGGTTTACCTGGGCTGGCCATTCGGAGGGGTCAGCCTGGGATCGGCTGCCTCTGGTGCAGTTAGGTTTGTGGCATGGAGGAAAGTTCCTGGAGGAAAGTCATGGTGGGGGAAACCACCGGGAAGCTAAGAGGAACAGGTAGGGGCCAGGGCCAAGACAAACCCTTCAGAGGCCCACTGCCTGCTGGGCCTTTCCCACAGTCCACTGTCCTGCCAGAGTCTGTTCAAATTCTGGCTCTGTCGGTGGTCTAAGTCTTTGACTAGATAGAGCCCTCATGGTGAAATCTTTCTGAACATGTCCTCAGAGACACAGCCAGAAGTGTTTTTATTCATCTCCTGGGTGTCTCATGGCGCAATCAAATCGACAGTCAAAGCTAGCCATCACAGACCCGTGGCTGGACACCCAGCTCTAGTCTTAAGAGGCTGCAGGGACATAGGGGTTGGAGATCAGGAGAGTGTGTTAGAGGTGTTAGCGTTCACAGAATCCTAACTCCAGTTACCCCGACCTGCAATATGTGGATGGGGTAGGAAGCATTTTCCCCTTACCTCCAGCCTTGGGAATTTGTCTTTCTTGGGTAGCCCTAGAGCCTGATAAAATTCTCAAAGTTCGAAGGACTTAAGTGACTGTGACTGAATCACTCTTGAAAACGGAAAACTCTGAAGGTAGGATTCTGAGTTATGGGGATGGGGGGAGCTTATGAGGAGAGTCACCCTAGTTCTCAGCATGGGAACAGGCTACTGGATGTCCAGGAGATGAATGGGGGAAAGCTTGGGGACCAATCATGGATGAATATTTACCCAGATCAAGGGAATCGTAGCGCGAGAAATGCCAGCGATAGCGGGCAGGGGCTTTTCTCTCCCCTCAGGTAAGAACAGTTTCACCTTCCCATGATAGTTCTCCTCAGTGGAGGAGCTCAAAATGTCAAACACTTGGAGGTATTTAGTCTTCAGAATCTTCAGAGTTCTGGGAACAAGTAGGGGAAGAGTCGAAAGATTTCACTATTTATCCGTAGACTATCATTGTCGCGCTGTCCATCCAGCCCAGTTCCCACATCCGCCCTGTGCTTGCTGAGTCCAATTCCCTAGAGAACAAAGCCCCTGTCTCAGGTCCAGGAAGTGTGGGTACATCTGTCTCCAGACACTTAAACTGTTCTTTGGGCTGAAGCCCGCTTTCCCTTGCTGTGTATTCTGTGCCTCCTCTCCAGGGGCATGTCCGAGGTTCTGTGGGAACTGGACTAGGTCTCTCTGTGTCCTCCTGCGGCCTATCCTGACTTACTCCTCGATTGTTACCACGTTGTCCCTGTGGATTATAATTTAAAATTTCCTTCACTGTCGTTGTCATAGAATTTTGGGGAAATTTGTGGTTGATGTATTTCATCAAGATGTCACGACTATTAACTTAAAAATGAGAGAAGTTATTAGAGAAATGTTCTTGTGTGTGATCCATCTACAGGGAATCAATACACCCCATTTTGTAGCATGAATCTTAAAGAGTCTTATTAATAAAATCAAACCTGAGGCCAGTTATTGGGGTGAATGCTGGAAAATCAGAGCCACAGCTTCCTCACCTTGCCAGTTCCTCAGCTGATCCTGTTTTCTCAGACTGGAAGCTTCTGAGTCCTCATCCAGAATGAATCTCAGCTGAACTGCTGCTCAAAAGCCTAAAAGCTTAACCAGCCAAATGCTTCTAGTTTCTGGTCTTCACACCTTATATACCTTCCTGCTTTCTGCCATCACTCCCTGGGATTAAAGGCTCTTGTTACCACACCTGGCTGTTTCCAGTGTGGCCTTGAACTCACAGAGATCCGGAGGGATCTCTGCCTCTGGAATGCTAGGATTAAAGGCGTGTGCTACCACTGCCTATCCTCTATGTATAATATTGTGGCTGTTCTCTTCTCTTCTCTGACCCCAGATAAGTTTATTAGCATGCACAATATTTCGAGGAACACGATGCCACCACACCATTTCATGTATACTGGTCATTTTTATTCGACCTCCAGACTTGCATGGGGAAAGGGGCATTTAAGGGGCTGACGGATGTCGGAACAGTTAAGAACACTTGCAGCTCTTCCGAAGGACCCGAATTTGATTCCCAGCACCCGCATGAAGACTCACATCGGTGTATAACTCCATTTCCAGGGGATTTGATGCCCTCCTCTGACCTCTGTGGTTACCAGGCACACACATGGGGTGCAGACTGACATTTGCAGGCAAGATACCCACAGGCATAAACTAAAGCAAAAATAAAAATAATGATGAAAAGGTCACTTAGCCAACCGGCAAATGCTGACATTTGCAGTACTCTAGCGTGTTTAGTCGCAGAGTGCCGTCTTGCTTAGACTGTGTGTCTCCCCTTTATTCTCAGCATAAACCTCCCATAGCTTTCAAGTGTCTCCTCGGCCAAACTTCTTGCTTAGGTTGGTAGTGTGTCTGTGTGTGTGTGTGTGTGTGTGTGTGTGTGTGTGTGTGTGTGTGTGTGTGTGTGTGTGTGTGTGAGAAACGGCATGTGGCAGAAACTGTGGAGTTTCTGGATTTCTTTTTTACCAAATTTTGTTCAGGGCAGCAATGTATTCAAATTTAAAGCTAAACCTCTGTTTTCTAGTCTCCTTATACATAAGCCCCTAGGGAGAGTTTGGATCAAGAAACGGAAGCTGGAGTTTCCAGGAAGGGCTCATGGGAGGGCTATTTTAGAGTAGGCTTACTAAGCTAGCATGGATCATTTGACCTTTGACCTTCTCCTTATCATCACCTAGCCAGTGGACAGTGTTCTGGGGCTGGAGCGACCCTCCTCTGGCCAGCAGTGGACCAGCAGGAGGGTCAAAGCTATACAGATGACTGATTGGAAGACGAAAGGAGATTCCTCTCCTCTGGAACTGCAGAACCACCCAGTCAGACCCTGTATTCTTATTTCCTGGTTAGGTTTTTTTTTTTTTTTTTTTTTTTTTTTTTGGCTCCATGAGAAAACAAAGCCTCTAAATATATTTAAAGCACCATTTAGTCACATTTTTCAATTTCTTGCAACTGAGTGCAACCCACGCCGACACAGATTTCCTGTGTCTGTAATGATTCTACTCAGTTATATGTTCAGAGAGGTTGGCGAGAGAGGACAGGGCTGATGTTGCTGGTCCCCCTCGGTGCTCACCATTGTTCTGATGCCAAGCTGATTGCCATCTTCTAGCTTCTACAGCCCTGTCAGAGGTCATCCTCCAGCGTGTTACACACGCGACAGGCTGGACAGAAGTCCCAGGGAGTCACGCCCCTTGTTCCTTTCCATCAGTGGAAGCCTCTGTCCGTCACTCCCTGACTGATTCCCAGCTTCTGTCTAGGGTAATTCTAAGACAGGCTCGCCATTTCCCCAGGATATCACAGTACACGGCTCTCATTGCCCGTGGTCCTGCCACGGCATAGTCCTTGCTGGCTTTCTTCCTTCTGCATCAAGTTCCCACAACCTTACCAGGGGTGGCAGAGTTACTTCTGCACTAAAATCTCAGGATTTGCTTCTGGAGACCCACCCTAAGGCAAGAGAATTTACTAACTGCATGTTGTTTTAAGTCACGAAAGTGAAATGACCCCAGAAGTAATTCTCTCTCTCTCTCTCTCTCTCTCTCTCTCTCTCTCTCTCTCTCTCTCTCTCTCCTCTCCATTCTCATTATATATATATGTGTGTGTGTATGTGAGGCAGATCTTTGGAGTACCACCTAAGGCAATGGCTCTTGAAGACACAGTGTTGCAGGACCCCTGCCTGTTAGTCTTTTTATTGAGTCTTTTACTCCTCCACTATGTTCTGAGATCCAGATCCCCATGCATCAGACTGGCAGGGAGATGTGGTGGTGCCAGCCTCAGGATGGTGGAGGGACTGATGGGGATTGCCATGGTGATAAAGACAAAGAGTGAGGTGGGAAGACACCAACACAGGCCCGTCACTTACTGCCTTTGCTAAGCTGTCTTATCAGTGACGTCATTCTCTGGTCATTCTCATGTCCTTCAAGGGTTCTCGGAAGATAATTGAGAGTATCTCAAGTCACTCACAGTTAGAAATCCTTCAAGTAGGCGATGACCAGAATAAGGAATGTATATGGGAAATACAACCAGATCATATGTCACTGAAGAAGAAGGAATTCTGTTCGGTTGACAGATCTAGTGAGACTTTAAGTCTTAGGATCAAGTGGAATCAAATCCTAGCCGGTCTAGAACGTTCTATACTGCATGAAGACACATGTGTGCTCTCAAAACAGGGGCCAGGCATATGACTACTTATGAGCCAGAGGAGCCCTATGTCTGTGTTAGGACATAAAGTTTTATTGGAACACGGCAATGGTCATTTGTTTGTGTAATGCCCGTGGCTGCCCTTTGTGCTGCAGCAGAGAGAGCTGACTGCCTATAACAGAGGCCGTGAGGCCTGAGGAGATTAAATATTTACTGTCCAGAACTTTATGAGGGAAACGTACTGACTCTGCCTTAGGCAGCTGCCCAAAACCCCCTCTGCCTTTTCCTTCAGACTCACCCTCTCCGACACCACAGAGGTTCAATTCACTCTCCTCCAGTCCATAGAATGGTGCTCTGAGACCTCAGTGTGCCTGGGAGCCCGCTGGAAGCCCATGGTTAGACATACAAGCTCTAATTCAGGACCTCCAGGGCGGGGCCCAACACTTCATTTTTTCACTAGCTACCTGGACATGTATGAACTGCAGGGCTGGGCCCCGGGCTGTGAGGAACAAGGCTGTAGAAGGCTGCAATCTTCTTCTTAATGTTTATCATGATTTCACTCACACACACACACACACACACACACACCACACGCACACACACGCACGCACGCACACACACACGCACGCACACACACACATGCACGCACGCACGCATACATACACACACGCACGCACAAGTGTACAAGTGTGAAATCATAGACTCCCCTTTCAGTGAATCCTGTTCTTCCATCAGCAAGGCACCTTCAAGGGTTAAAGAGCTAGGAAGCCGGCAGCAGGAGGCACGCCAGGACTCTAATTAGTCTCCTTTTTATATTTAGTTTGCTATTAGATAATGCACGGCACCTGTTCACTAGACAGCTCTGTTTTTAATCTCCTTTAGTTCACTTTCTTGGCCAGGCAGCAGCAGACATGTTGCACCACATGAGCAATGGACTTAAAGCCAAATAAAATAGCCGTTTCTTTGGAATTAGAGGCACAATGGACTGAAAACTGCGCTCAAGCCAGGCAGGAGGTGCTGGTGGGGGAGACAGCACCGGTGTCTAGAATTCACCTCCCGGAGCACGGTGCCAGCGCGGGCTGTTTTTCTTCTCCGTGACTTTAAGCTCCAGTATGTCTTTGAAACGTGTTTCCCACCCCCAGAACAAGGAGGGCCAAGTTACAAGAAAGGTTTTCTCTGCTGTGCTCTAATCAGAGAGCCGAGAGACAGCCTCACAGACATGATCTAAGTAGCTCTAATTTTGATTTGATTATTTCATTAGCTTGAAGTTGCTCCAGACATTCGCTCTCAGCCTTGGGGATCTGCAGACCTTTCCCCAGATGCTGCAGGTGAACCAGAAACATCAGATCCGCCCTCAAACCTTTCTTCTGGAAACTCTGCCTGGAAGTGGCTGGAACTGGTGGACGGGTGTGGACACTCAAACACAAGAGTCACGCGAGACCTAAGGATGGACAGCGCGTGTGAAACGGCATCCATGTCGGGGAAGAGATGGAAGAACCTCAGAGGGCTGTGCTGTGGGAGTTTATCTGACAGCAACAAGGAAGTACTTCTGAGTGAGGTCTTTTGGAACTGATGTAGACACTGTGAAGGGAGTGCTCAGCCTCAAGGTTTTCTTCCTTCGGAAGGCCGACCCAGAACAATGACACCTGGGTGCTAGAGCCTTTGGGTGGGTTCTCAGTTATTCTGCACAACTCCAAGAATGGTCTGCAGCGGCCATCCTTTCGGTTTTTAATACGTTCTTTTAGTAATTCCATGTGCTCTTCAACAATTTTGTGCAAAAATATAATGCATGACTCTCTCTTATCTCCCTCCAACTCCAGCCCCACCCCCTTCTACCTGTCTCCAAGACACAAAGTTCTTAATACCTTTAGCTGTTGACATTCTTTCCTTCTGCTGTTCTGGAACCATGGGCCAGCCTGGCCCAGAACAGAGGGGTCTGGGGGAGACAAGGAGGGGCCTTCTCACTCGCCTAACTCTGCTTTTAACAAATTAAAGAGTACATGTCAGCTTACCAACATACTTTGCACCTTATCAGCTTACAGGATTACACATTTCCCACATGGGAAACCCACATGGATTTACTCCACAGAGTAGCTTCAGTTTTCCCACTGTGTCGTCTTCTAAGTCCTCCTTGCCTGGGCTTAAGACGTTATAAATGACAGGTCTCCACACTGGGAAGTAGAAACATCAAGCTTTTGGCCTGCGTTCTGTGCCACAGCTACGCCATTACAAGTGTACTATGGATATCAGGCTTGGGTAGTGTCTTAATTGGAGTTCTCTGTCTGTCTGTCTGTCTGTCTGCCTCTCTACCCATCTGTTATAAGGCCCCATCATGCAATCATAGGGCCAAGGGCACTGAGACCTGCGGCTGGCAGACTGGGGTCCCGTGAGAGCGTTGTTCCTGCCCGTGTCTGAAGATCCGAGAAGTGGACAAGCCAACAGGGCAAGTCATCGTCTGAGTCCTCACTCAAAGTCAGGAGAAGATTGGCGTCCCGTATTAAAACAGGAGGGCAGTCCTATGGTAGATCACGTGGCCCACCAGTGCTGAGGACAACTGCCTTCATCCAGTGTACCGATTCCGACATCAGTCCCCAAACAGTCACTGAGACAAACCCAGAACACTGCTAACACACATCTGGGCAGCCCATGGGTCAGATAAATTGATCCATAGAAGTAACAATGAGGATAGCCTAGGGTTCTGAAGGACTGTGTTCCTAATTAAAAATGAACACACACAATAGCCTCTGTGTAAGAGACAATCAATCTTGAGACCTTTGTCAGAATGTTCCAGAAAAGACATTAATTGATCCCTGGGACACAGGCTCTACAAGGCTTCGAATTCAAAAGGCTGGTGAGCTTGGGTAGACTATTACATTTTTATTTCGAACACCCTCTACCTGAAATGGAATGCTTTTCTGTAACAGCACACAGATTATGAACTTCAGTAGTAGTAATAACGCCTGTGACTTCTAAACAGACGAAAATGTGCATTACATTACAGTAAAGGCCAACATCTCAGAATGATATGCCTTGTGTTTGTTACACCTTCCAAGTGGAGTGACTGTGATGCCCCCAGACCTTGTGAGCTCAGGAACAAGGAAAGCTAGGTGTCATGGTGTACACCTGTCACCCCAGTACTCAGGAGGCTGAGGCAGGAGGATCCCGAGGCTGAAGCCAGCCTGATGAAAAGAGTGTGGGAAGGTGGGAGGGAAGAGAGAGAGGAAGAGAGAAGAAATATAGGAAGGAGGATAAGAAACAAGGATGTATCTATATTACAGAATAAAATATTTCAATCTTAGAAGTGGTGTTCGTAACTGTGTGTTTTAACTTGGGACTTTTAAAATGTTTTCTGAGGAAGGGCCCGTAGACTTGTCTGATTGCCAAATGGATCAGCCAGAGGCTGGCAGGGCAGGTGGTGGAGGTAGGTGACACTCTTGTAAGGAAGGCTGGTGGACTCACACATGGATGCCTCTGCACTCTCTGCCAGGACATGAGTGTTTCGGCATTGATTCTCCTCATGGAGGATCTCTTTGGTGTCTATTTCAGCACTTCTGGGGATCTCGAAGGTTGTTGAGTGACTGTACCCTCCACTTCGGGGTGTGATCGGAGAAATTCAGTATTTTGAACAGAGAAGGATTTTCTCTTAGGATACTTAAGGGTCTCTAGAGCATTGCTGTGACATTGGGGACAGGAATTGCAAAGGGGATGGGATGGGCCTTCTTCACCTCGCTATATACTCTAGAAGCTGAAGACTTGACCCACTAATGCAGGTGGCGCTCCACCAACTATTGTAGACACACACATGCATACAGGTCGAATTTTTGTCTTCATAAGGATGGCCCATTTGATTACTTATTCTGCCCCATAGAGGGACTTGCTCACACATAATCGATGGCTTCCCCATTTCCCACACAGATGTAGGAAGGACCTTCATGAGGAAACAAGTTCATTTCTCTAATTTCTGGAGAGTTTCATGTTGTTTTTCCTCAGTTGTGCTTTTACTAATAAAGACTTGGGAGTCAGATATTGGGGTGAAAACCTGACAGATAAGGAAGCTGCAGAGAAGTGACCAGCTCACTCTCTCCACACTTTCCAGACCCAAAGGGAACCACCCAAAAGCCCATAAATTTCCAATTCCTTCCCTACCCTTTCCTGTGCCTCTCTATCTGTATCCTGGGTCCTCCATATTTTCAATGACTATTTCTTGTCAACTAGTTACCAGCTCCACACCCTGATTCAAGGTTAACTTTATTAACACAGTCTTGGGGGTGTCACAGTGTGATCAAATATCCTACAACAGTTTAAAAATACATCTAGTGGTTAGTTTGAGTGACAGAGAGTAGCTGCTGTCCCAGCCTTATTATCTCAGAATGCTGCTTCTAACTCAAGTGATTTTACCTTGCAGACAGCACTGGACAATGTCAAGAGACACAAGGGGTCTGATAAGCACGTAGGGGACAGAGGCAAGGGGTGTTGCTAACTGAACTAGAACACACAGGACAGCCCCCACAGCAAAGGCTTTATTAGATGTCAGATATCAATAAAGCCATGTTGAGAACCCATTTCACAATTTGAGGTCAAAATTGTCACTGAATATCTGCAGAGGCACGTGCTAAAACATCAGAAAAAAAAAATCAAATCAAATTAAGCCCCGTTCAATCTGATGTCTGAAATAAGGGGTAGCTGAGCAGTGAGGGTTGAAAATAGAGGTCCTTTAAATTTTACTACGGTTCTTAGAGAGGGAATGGTAATTTTCTTCCATGGATTTATATTCTTTTTCTTCCTGCCCCCTCTCTTTCTTGAGATAGGGTTTCTTTATTATGTAGCCCTGGCTGGCCTGGAACTCACTATGTAGACCAGGCTGGCCTTGACCTCACTGATTTCCTCCCTCCTGAGATCTAGGATTAAAAGCTTGAATCACTATGCCTGCCTTACAGTCTTGTTTTAAAGATGGGTTTATGCTTACTTTGTAGGTTTGGCTGTTTTACCTGCATGTTTATCCACACACCTCATGCATGCAGTGCCCATGGAGGCCAGAAGAGGGCACTGGATCCTCTGGAAATAAAGTTACAAACAGTTGTGGGAGTCCTGCGGATCCTGGGAACCCAAACCCAGTCCTCTACAACACTGTACCCAGTACCTCTACTGTACCCAGTCCAGTACAACAAATGTTCATAACCACTGAGCCATATTTCCAGTCCTAGATTTATATTCTTCAAGCTACTAGGTAATCCCAGCTCTTGACATAGTGCCAGCACCAGCTTGATTGGATACCTAGCTGATCTCCCCATGTGAACGTTGTGAAAACCAAAATGGAGTCACTTTTGTCCAACCCTGACAAAGTGTAGCCAGCAAGATGTAGCCAGAGGCCCAATAACAGGAATTCTCAAAAGGGATTTTTCCAAACTGCAGCTTGTTATCAAGCTGCTTGTAAAAGACACTTATCTAACATGCTGCCTCTACAAATGAACTGAACTGGTGTGAATCCCCTGATGAGCTCCTGCAACCATGGTTCTTTCGTTTTAAATTTCTCTCTCTCTCTCTCTCTCTCTGGTTTTAAAATCTTCCATTTATTTCTGACTTCTCTGGGTACACCTGTACTACATATGCATGCTGGATTACTGATTCTTGTAACTCCTTCCCAAAGAAATATTATTTTCTGTAGCTAGAGTTTTCCTGCCTGGCCCACAGTCAGGACAAATCTCTGTCACCCGCCAGTCCTACAGCCGCTCAGACCCAACCAAGTAAACACAGAGACTTATATTGCTTACAAACTGTATGGCCGTGGCAGGCTTCTTGCTAACTGTTCTTACAGCTTAAATTAATCCATTTCCATAAATCTATACCTTGCCACGTGGCTTGTGGCTTACCAGTGTCTTCACATGCAGCTTGTCATGGTGGCAGCTGGCAGTGTCTCTGACTCAGCCTTCCACTTCCCAGAATTCTTCTCCTCCTTGTCCCGCCTATAATTCCTCCTGCCTGGCCACTGGCCAATCAGTGTTTTATTTATTGACCAATCAAAGCAACAGATTTGACATACAGACCATCCCACAGCAATTTTCCTAAGAGCATCTTCTCTGTTCTTATTTAGGTTAACATGATAGAGTTGCTCTATCATCTCTCTCTCTCTCTCTCTCTTTCTCTCTCTCTCTCACCCCTCACCTCCTTATTACTCGATTACTCTATCACCTATATCATCAATTATCTATCTATCTATCTATCTATCTATCTATCTATCTATCTATCTATCTATATATCTATCTATCTATCTATGTATCTATCTGTCTGTCATCTATCATCTACATAATCTATCCGTCTATCTCTATCTATCTCTATCTATCTCTATCTATCTATCTATCTATCTATCTATCTATCTATCTATCTATCTATCCATTTATCATCTATTTATAATGTCAAGGAGAAATTGCTTGGACTTTGGTAAAATGGAACAGGACAACTTTTGAGTCCTTGCTCATAATGCTGGTGCAGGATCTGGCTGTGAATGTCTCGGTGTAGTTTGCTGTGACCAGATGTCCCCACAAACACAGACCTTCGCCCTTAAGCTAATCAGGATTCAGAGGCTTGCTGTCCTCACTGTGAAGGGCAGACTGTTCCTGGGGAGTAGCTCATGCTGCCATGGACCCGGCCCTCTCCTTCCTACTCTCCTTGACCTGCTGACTGGTGACCAGGGGACGCGGCTGGTGACGTGATCACTTCAGTTCTGGTGAAAACAAACCACGGATCTGGGCTGGATGTTTTTCATCTTCCTTCATTTTTCATGATTATGAAATGAAAGTGTTGACCCTGTTTATTCTCTCCCATGCCCACAGGCAGCCTTTGAGGTTGATTTTAATCTGACTTAATCAGGGAAACAAAAGATGGAGACAGGGCCAGCCTCTGAGTCAGGACACAGTTGTCTGTTCTCTTGCTCTCCTGGCTCCTGGAAAGAGCAACAGCCCCTTGGGCATCTTAGGTGGGCTGCTCTGTGTCTGCTTCTGCCTGCCAGCGTATGGGAGGGGAGGTTATTCTGTTTAAATCATGTGTGTGACTTGGAGTGGAGAGGCACCAGAACAGGGACGGTGGGGGTAGGAGACATGGGGAGTGTGGTGATATGGATGGGTGTGCTTCGACGACGCCCCCTTTAGTGGGTGGGGCCAGGCCAGAGGCTGAGGGATGTAAATCTAAGCGCATTCCCTCAAGACCGTGATGCAAACAGGTGACAGAGTTGGGGGGTGCTAGGCTTCCCTCATCCCTTAATAACTTCAGTGTAGCTCTGGTGGCCTGGGGGTCCAAGGCCATCAGCAGACTGGCCAAGCTGCTGAGGTCAGGGAGAAGACGGATGTTAAAGTGGTCAGGTGCGGTAACTAGAAGGGAGTTACGAGTGAGTGTGTCCCTTAGCAGCAGGGAGACACAACACCCTGTGGAGACTCAAGGGTGGGCTTGGATGAAGGGAGCAGGGTTTGGCACAGGATCATTTAAACGGCATCTGTGTAAAGCTTGTGGGGTTGGCAGGTGGGAGACTTTCTGCTCTGCGCAAAGAAGTCCAAGAAGGGACTCAATAGTGTCAACTGATAGAGTGGGTCAGGGTTCAGGGATGCCCCGAGCCCAAAGAGTGGGACAGAAACTGGATTTAGGGTCTAAGGATGTAGGTAAGTGGTAGAGTACTTGTCTAGCATGCACAAGGCCTTGGGTTCAATGCCCAGTAACACACATGTGCACAATACACGTAGACACACTAAATAAAGCAAAACCAACTGAATTCAGTGTTGAGGGTATCTGCATTTTGTGGGTTACCAGCACTTCCTTCTGATAAATTTTATTCTTCCTTGGACTTTTCTGCTGCTTATGATGAGACACCAAGAACCAGAAGGAACGTAAGGAAGAGCATTTATTTTGGCTTACGGTTCCAGAGGATTAGAATCCGTGATGGTGGGGATGGTGTGGAAGCATGCTGGAAGATCACATCTCAACCACATACCAGAAGCACAGACAGTGAAATGTAGGTGGGACACAAGGCCATCAACTCTAAAGCCCTCCCCCTCCAGAGACACACTTCTCTTAGCCAGGTTCCATATCCTAAAGATCCCACAACCTCTCCCAAATAGTGACACCAACCAGGGACTAAATGCTCACATCCGGGGGTGGGGGGCATTTCTCATTCAGATGAGAGCAGTCATATTCAGGGTGGAAGAGCTGCAGATGACATTCCTTATGCAAACCATCACAGTGTTCAAACATCTGTGTCACCTTAGATTGGTGGAGAAAGAACCTGGGGAAAGGAGAAGGGAAATACAATTTTTTTTTTCCGTTGAAAGTGTGAGACAGATTTTTTTGAGGTTTGTGAGACAGCAGGTTTCTGCCCATTTGTGGAGAATGGTGATTGTGGAGGCAACACAACCCTAAGGCAAACTTCACGTCACAAATATCCATTCATGAATTTATTTATTCATTCAACATTTTCTCATGAGCACTCACTAGGGACTAGCTACCAGAGGTCAGTCAGGAACAAGCCATGGTCTTCTCAAGAGTGTCTGGCATAGACAGGTGCCTGTGGCTGAACTCAGCCCTGAGTCCAACTATCTCTGCTGCCTCCCCTTTCAAATGACCTTCATTTCCTTTTCAAGGGACTCTGTGTGCCTCGAGATGGGGTACACTTGAGGAGTCTGTTTATGGCATATATGACTCCATTTATGACTCTCAACAGCAGATGAACATCAGGGTGTCCAGGCGCCAGAAGAGGTAGAGCTCACAAATGCAGACTTTGGATAAATTTGAGCTTCCATAGGTGGAAACAGTGGAAACCGTGTTTGTGGCTTCTATGTCCACAAAATCACTGAACAGTGGCATACCACTTGTTCCTTTATCCTCTTGGTCACGCTTCATAGTCATATTTGAACCTGGTCCTAAAGGGTGAGCCATGACTGAAGTCTACTGGGTTTGGAGATAAGAAAGAGAGGAGTGCATGATCAATGGGAGAGAGGTGAGGGAGTCGAGGCCGTGGTGGTGTGGCCAGGTGTGAGGCTGGGAACTGGGTAATGGCCAGACCATGAACTCTTCCTGATATGCGAGTGTGTACCCAGGAAACACCACCATGGATTGTATTTCCAGGGATAAATACAGACAGACCATCCAGAGATACGCAACTGAGAGACATTTCTCCTTCCTTAGTTGAATGTGGTTCAGGTTTTGTGGGGAGTTGGCCTCTGTAGGTTTGGAGGCCTTTGTTGGAGACAGTGCTCCTGGGATGGCTTGCAGTTTTGTGCGTTTGTGAATAGAGGCATTCTATAACAGATTTGGGGTGCTTAGGCTGAGGTTACCTCTTTTGTAAGGAACTCTCACCTGACCTTTGTCTCAACCTAGAAATCAGGCTTGGAGACCCGCACGAAAGTGGATAGTCTCCCACTGCTGTGGAGCCCTGAGTAACAAGGTGTGTTCTCTCTGACCTCTCTTGTGTCTTCTGTTAGTGTCTATGAAACTGTGGCGGACAGTCTTAATGACCCTGGGCTGCTACCACAAATGCCACAAGAAATGCCATAGATCAGGTGATTTAAAGAATGGACATTTACTTGTCAGAGTTCTGCAGACTGGAAGAACTAAATAGTCTTATTTTTCTGTCCCCAGAATATGTCACATTGTGGGTTATAGAGTAGATTATGCCCTGTAAGTGTGTGTTGGGTCCACTCTAGACAGAGACTATACATATTGGTTCTGGGAAGAGGTAATCATGGATAGGTTTCCCTCACCACACTATGTCCAAGATGGCTACCTGACTCCGTGCAGATGAACCCCAGTTTTAAGGTCACCCGTTAAAATTTCTGGCCACTTCTACTTTCTACAGACATTCATGTTAAATCACCTTCAGCCAGCCAGCTGTGGCCAGAGCCCTTGAGCTGGCTTCAAAATGTGACACTAGCTGGGACAAGTGTTCCGAGTTCAAGCCCAGGAAAATAAAAATAAGTAAAGAAGAGCTCAGCGCCAGATGGCCTGGAAGGATGGAGCTGCAGTGGAGGATTAACTGGCTGGGAATAAAAGCTGTTGTGGCCGTGTGTCATCACCGTTGGCACGTGTCACCATTGGTGGGTTATTTATCAGTTCTTCCCTTTAGATACCAAATGTCAAACATGTTCATGTGCAGGAACCCAGCCTTCCCCTCCCAGCTGCTCCGGTGTCGGGCTGCCAGCTCCATTGTCTCCTGCTTAGGACCTGTCGGGGAGTTTTGCATTCACATGTCATGGTATGTGGACCATATTGCACTTTAAAAAAGGCCAGATGAGGCTAACTCAGACTAATAATCAGCCTGCCAATCATTCTGCTGCACTGTGTGTGAAAGCGCTTTCCCCAGAACCTTTGTTCTTACTTAGAATGGGCTCTCCTTGAGCCCCGAAAAGCCAGACAGGAACGTATGGTTTATTTCATCAGTGATTGCCGCAAAGCAAAGGGGTATTTCTATCCATTTAGTGCTTTATAGGGGCTTAGGCAGGACAAAGACCGCTATGAGAATGATTTTGTGTGTGTAAATGGTACTTTATTTAAAACTAGTACAGTGCCAAGTGCCCCTAATTTATTCTCTCTCTCTCTCTCTCTCTCTCTCTCTCTCTCTCTCTCTCTCTCTCTCTCTCTCTCTCTCTCCTCTCTCTGTGTGTGTGTCTCTCTGTCACATACACATAACCCAAGTTAGTTTAATATGCATCCGACTTGTCTTGTTTTGATCTGAAAACTAAAGCGTAATGTTTACCCTCAAGTGACAAAACACCATACAGACGATCCCTGACTTAGGATGGTTTGTCTTACAGTTTTAGCATTGTGAAGGTGTGGAAGAGACAAACATTCATCACAAACTGTACTTCGAGGGATAAGAGGCGGCAGCCCTGTAATCCCAGTGTTTGGAAGGCTGAGGCAGGTGGACCATGAGTTCCATGCTATTCTGAGCGCCCTAACAAGTCCCTGTCATCTAGAACAGAAAACAGTGCTGGGGAGATGGCTCAGTGGGAATAACCTGTGGTCCACAGTGTTGAACAACAAATAACTTGGTTTTGAGTAGACTCCAACCTCATGGAATATGAAGCAAGAAGCTATCTTCATTTTTCTTTTCACTACTTAAAACCAAATTATTTGGTGCAGAAGCCGTGCTTTTAGAGAAAAGACAGCCTGGAGATCTCCTAAATTGTGACAGTTTCCCAGTTTGGGAGGGGGTGTAGTTACTGTTGAAGGCCATAATTAGACTGAAGTAAAGACCACGTCAGTGTTCCTTGGAAGCCACAGTTGGAGGCCCCATGAGAGGCCGCACATTATCCAACCTACCTTTAAGCATAGCTCTGGGCAGATGCACAGAGGAGACTGAGACTGAGGGAGTAGATTGTATAGTTATTCCCTCATTGCCACGACAACACTGGCAATGGTGATTTAAGAAAGAAGGGTTCATTTGGCTCACAGTTTCGGGGCCCACTCCCCCTGCCTTGCTAGCCATGGAGACTCAAACTGTACACCTAAGTAAATCTTTCCTTCCTTCAGTTTCTTTTTGTCAGGTACTTGGTTACAGCAATTGGAAAAGTAATGAATACATAGAATTTAGTGCCAGGAGTGGGGTCAGTGGTGTGGCAAGCCTCACCGTGTGCTTTGTGAGCCTTTGGAACTGCTATGTGGGGGGAATGTGGAGAAGTTTGGGTCTGTAGGCTAGTGAGGCCCTAGGATGTTGTAAACAGAGCTTAATGGGCCACTGTAGCAGGACTCTGGAAGACAGGACTGCTGAGAAAGATGAGGACATCAAAGGCCTAGTTCATGAGATTATAGGGGAAGTACAAGGGACCTGTTAGTGACTGTGGTAGAAACCATTTGTGTTTCATTCTGGCTAATTAACTGACTGCATTCTGTCAGTGTCACGAGACCCAAAGCAAGGCTAAATTCAAAAGTGAGGGCTAATAGGTTGACAGAAGAGAATTCAAGCCAAGCTAGCATATGTGCTGTGGCTTGGTTACTGTTTGGTGATCTCATCAAGGACTGTCTACAAGGAGACATATCAAACAAGTGGACCCAAAGTGTTATGGGGAGTTGACCAGAGATGACCATTTAGACACAGTTTATAGTCAACTGAATGTCTTTATTCCAATTGGGACTATACCCAGATATTCAGGGACCTATGTACATCCCTGAGTGTTCAGAGCATGAAGTTTCTGAAGGCAGAAACCATATCCTGACATCTCACTTGGCAGCTTGGTGTTGTTGTTGGTGGTGTTGGTGGTGGTGGTGGTGGTGGTGGTTTCATGTCAGCAAGCAACTTGACAGAGGCTAAGATAAGCAGTTAGCAGGGGGAGGGATTGACAAGCAGGCAATTTAACAAAAGCTAAGATAAGCTATCTAGGACATCCTGACCTTGGGTTCTGTGGTAGTTTGAATAGAAATGGCCCCCATAGACTCATGCATTTGAATGCTTAGCTCACAGGGAGTGGCACTATTAGGAGGTGTGGCCTTGTTGGAGTAGGTGTGTCACTGTGGGGGCAGGCTGCGAGGTCATAGCTTGACCCCCTCCCAAATCAGGAAACTGTCACAATTTAGGAGATCTCCAGGCCATCTTTTCTCTAAAAGCATGGCTTCTGCACCAAATAATTTGGTTTTAAGTAGTGAACATTCAAGCTATGACCAGTATGGCTTGTAGTCTCCTTGTGCTGCCTGTGGATAAAGATGTAGAACTCTCAGCTCCTTCTCCAGGACCATGTCTGCCTGTGTGTCACCATGCTTCTTGCTGTGATGATAATGGGCTAAACCTCTAAAACTGTAAGCCAGCCCCAATTAGATGTTGTTCTGCATAAGAGTTGCCCTGGTCATGGTGTCTCTTCACAGCAATAGAAACCCAAACTAAGATAGGTTCCTAGAATGGAGCTGGGTAGTTTTCCATGAGATTCTCCATCAAGAAGATCAAATTCTAGTTAAACCTAAAATGGCCTGGGCAAGACTACAAGATGGAGAAACCTCTGAGCTGTCTTAAGTGCCACAAAAAGACACAAGAAATATACCTTTTGGTGCATAAAGAGGTGTGAGTGAGTTGAAAGACTGAAGAAAAGCAGGCAGCTGCAATCAGTAAAGAGACCGGCACCACAAAGAGAAACCACGGGCTTTGCACTGGGACAACAGCAAAGGCCGACGGAGGGAAAGACGCCATCCATCGTAGGCTCCGATGTGTAAAAATGTGCATTCTGAGAACGCCTCTGAGGGGTTCCCTGCTTGAGTGCAATTGTCTGGGGAAGGTGTTTTCTCAGCTCCAGACTCACAGGCACACAGAGGTTGTGGCAGCTGTGGTCCAAGAGGGGAAGGTTACATTCATACCGGAAGTGCGTCATGGCATTGTCATCTGTGTGGTGCTGGATTTCTCGACACAAAGGGTGAAAGAGTGGAGGTCATGAGGCTTGCACCGAGGTTTCAGAAGGCTACTGAGACAAAGCAATGTGGAGCAGGGTTGGTTTCCCAGTAAGGAGGCCCTGAAGTAGCACTAAATGAGGTTTAGAAGGCAAGGCCTAAGCTGTAATGGATGCAGTAAGATGATGGAAATGCCAAGACTGTGGGACATCCGCTGAGGAAGGCTGTAGGCATGGGCAGTAGCTGTAGCAGGAGGGCGATGGCATATAATGTGGGCAGCAGAACTGGAGGACCAGGGCTGCTGCAGACTGTCGGAGCCCAGGGGACTCCATCGTGAGTCCTAGGTGCCAGATACGGAGTAGAAAGATTTGGTATTTTTCTGCTGGTCTCACATTGGCCCAGCCTTCTAGCTCTGCTTCTGTTCTCTTTTGGAGCAGGAGTATTTACTCTGTGACATTGTATATTGGACGGTATGAAGGTTACAGAGGCTCACAGTTCAACTTCCTTAATCTCAGAAGAAACTTGGAACTTTTCAACAATGTTGGACTGTTTCAGACCATTAGGACTTTTGAAGTTGGAGTGAATGCATTTGTATTAGGAGATGATCATGAGCCTAAGGAGTATATGACCAGAATGTTGTTGCTTGAGTGGGAAATGTCCCCCATAGACTCATAGACCAAGAATATTTGGTCTCTACTCAGCTGTTGTCGCTGTTTTGGAAGGTTGTTGAATCTTTTAGAAGTGGTACCTCTGATGATGACTGGACAAAGCACCAATCCTTGGTCCCTGGACTATCCAATCTCCAGTTTCTGATCATCCAGGCTGTGTAGGGTATGGGCTCCCTCTCATGATGTGGGCCTCAAGTTAAAGAAGCTTCCTTCAGCAGCCAATGGAAGTGGGTGCAGAGACCCACAACCAGACATTATGTTGAGAGAGAGTCTAAATTGGAGGTCTCCATCGGGTCTCTCCCCTTGGAGCCTGGGGAATCCCGCAGAAGAGGGGGAGGAAAGATTGCAGGAGTAAACAGGGGATGGAGGACCCCAGGAGAACATGCCCCACCGAATCAACTAAGCAGGGCTCACATGGGCTCACAGAGACACTGAGGTGCAAGCACAGGTCCTGCGTGGGTCTGCACCAGGTGCCCTGTGGATATGTTGTGGCTGTTAGCTGGTGTTTTTGTGAGACTCCTAATGGTGGGAGTGGGTGTATCTCTGACTCTTTTGCCTGCTCTTGGGAATCTTTTTCCTCCTGTTGGGCTTCCTTGCTCAGGCTCGAGATGAGGGCTTCTGTATTATGTCTTATTGTGTCCTGTTTTGTCGTGTTTGGTTGTTGTGTCTTGGAGGCCTATTCTTTTCTGAAGGGAAATGGAGGTGGGTAGATCTGAGGAAAGGGGAGGTGCAGGGGAGCTTGGAAGAGTGGAGGGAGGGGAAACAGTGGTCAGAATGTAATATATGAGAGAAGAATCTGTTTTCAAGAAGAAAAAAAGAAGAGGAGGAAGAAGAGGAGGAAGAAGAAGATGATAAAGAAAAGCAGCAGAAGGAAGAGGTGCAGTAGGAGGAGGAGGAGGAGGAGGAGGAGGAGGAAGAAAAGAAGAAGAAGAAGAAGAAGAAGAAGAAGAAGAAGAAGAAGAAGAAGAAGAAGAAGAAGAAGAAGAAGAAGAAGAAGGTGACACCTCACTGTAGAAGATGGGTTTACGGGGTGGGACTTAGAGGTCTTATGGCTTGTCCTCTATTCACACTGTGCTTCCTGGGCTAGAGAGAAATCTTGCTGTTCTTCCAGAGGACCTGGGTTCCATTCCCAGTAGCCATGTAACTCTAGCTCTAGGGTATCTGACACCCCTCCAGGGCCTCTATGGACACCCCTCAACACACAAATAGATATCAGGTGGTGGTGGCGGCACACTGTGCTTCCTGACTGGGGATGTAATGTGACCAGAGGACTCACTCTCCTGCCACGCCTACCCCACCACAGTGGACTTCAAACCATAACCCAAAACATATCCTACTTCCTTTAATTTGCTTCATGTTAGGTATTTGGTCACCATGAGGAAAATAAACAGCACAGGAGCCTGTCATACTGTTATGCCCTTCTCAGTCACGGGGGAAAAAACAGAACTGGGCATGTGCGTAGCACAATCTTGAACTCTCAACACTCAGGAGGCTGAGGCAGGAGGATCATGCCCTGCAGACCAGCCTGGGCTACACAATCAAACCCTGATTTCAAAGGCTAAAAGGAGAGAAGAGATTGAGCAAAGATGGCAAATGTTCCATCTCCTAAAGAAAAGCCCACGAGAACCCCTACCTGGCATTTCCTAGTCAGCCTGCTGGCAGAGTCTTAAGTGAGTAAGAAGGTGGCATTTGGATATTTTATTTGTCATTTCCTCTTTTATCCTCTCAGTGTGGAAACAAATTTCTAGTTTCTTAGCTTCCCCTAATGATGTTTTTAAAAATGTCCCTCCTTCTAGTCCCCTCTATGAGTGGGTGTACAAACAAGGAAATCGTCTTTGGAGGATGGCATCAGAATCTACAGAATTCTTGAGTCAGGATGGTAAGTTGGTGGAATCCCAATGAGACAGCTACGGTGCTGGAGTTAAAGATGACGGCGATGATGCTGGGATTAAAGATACAGTGATGGTGCTGGGATTAAAGACAGTGATGGTGCTGGGATTAAAGATACAGTGATGGTGCTGGGATTAAAGACAGTGATGGTGCTGGGATTAAAGATACAGAGATGGTGCTGGGGTCAAAGACACAGTGATGATGCTGGGGTTAGAGACACAGTGATGGTGCTGGGGTCAAAGATACAGTGATGGTGCTGGGGTTAGAGACACAGCGATGATGCTGGGGTTAAAGATACAGTGATGGTGCTGGGATTAAAGACAGTGATGGTGCTGGGGTCAAAGACACAGTGATGATGCTGGGGTTAAAGACACAGTGATGGTGCTGGGGTTAAAGACACAGTGATGATGCTGGGGTTAAAGACACAGTGATGGTGCTGGGGTTAAAGATACAGTGATGATGCTGGGGTTAAAGATACAGTGATGATGCTGGGGTTAAAGATACAGTGATGATGCTGGGGTTAGAGACACAGTGATGATGCTGTGGTTAGAGACACAGTGATGATGCTGGGGTTAAAGATACAGTGATGGTGCTGGAGTTAAAGATACAGTGATGATGCTGGGTTAAAGACACAGTGGTGGTGCTGGGGTTAAAGACACAGTGATGGTGCTGGGGTTAAAGACACAGCGATGGTGCTGGGGTTAAAGATACAGCGATGATGCTGGGGTTAGAGACACAGCGATGATGCTGGGGTTAAAGATACAGCGATGGTGCTGGGGTTAGAGACACAGCGATGATGCTGGGGTTAGAGACACAGTGATGGTGCTGGGGTTAGAGACACAGTGATGATGCTGGGGTTAGAGACAGTGATGGTGCTGGGGTTAGAGACACAGCGATGATGCTGGGGTTAGAGACAGTGATGATGCTGGGTTAGAGACACAGTGATGGTGCTGGGGTTAAAGACACAGTGATGATGCTGGGGTTAAAGACACAGTGATGATGCTGGGGTTAAAGACACAGTGATGATGCTGGGGTTAGAGACACAGTGATGATGCTGGGGTTAGAGACACAGTGATGGTGCTGGGGTTAAAGACACAGCGATGATGCTGGGGTTAAAGACACGGTGATGGTGCTGGGATTAAAGACACAGTGATGATGCTGGGGTCAAAGACACAGTGATGGTGCTGGGGTTAAAGACACAGTGATGGTGCTGGGATTAAAGACACAGTGATGATGCTGGGGTTAAAGACACAGTGATGATGCTGGGGTTAGAGACACAGCGATGATGCTGGGGTTAAAGACAGTGATGATGCTGGGGTTAAAGACACAGTGATGATGCTGGGGTTAAAGACAGTGATGGTGCTGGGATTAAAGACACAGTGATGATGCTGGGGTTAAAGACAGTGATGATGCTGGGGTTAAAGACACAGCGATGATGCTGGGGTTAAAGATACAGTGATGATGCTGGGGTTAAAGACACAGCGATGATGCTGGGGTTAAAGACACAGTGATGATGCTGGGGTTAAAGACACAGTGATGATGCTGGGATTAAAGACAGTGATGGTGCTGGGGTTAAAGACACGGTGATGATGCTGGGGTTTTCTTTAATGACCGTTTTGATGAACTGCGCTTTGAAGGCAGCGAGGAAAGGGAAGCCAAATAGATGTGGACAGAAAAGGGCTTCGGAGCTCCAGTTTGGTGCACTGGAGGACGGCTCAGCAGTTAAGAGCATGCTCTACTCCTGCAGAGGACCCGAGTTTGGTTCCCAGCATCCACGTCTGGCAGCCCACAACCGCCTGTAACTCTAGCTCCGGGGATCTCAGAATGAATGCTAGCTCTTCAAACACGGCCCCTCTGGAGATATTACAAACACATTTTGTTGCTTCCTCACTTTAAAGCATGGTTGACACCATTTGTGAGTGATTGCCTTCAGATTCTGTGATGCTCTCTTTTCAGGAGCTTTTCCTCCATAGAAGGTGGATTTGGCTTCTGGAAAACACTGAAGTTCACAAGGGAGTCTCCATAGATGGCTTTGAAACTTATAACTGGTGAGTCACGCCATTGTGATGGACTGAAAACACTGTTTTGTATCTAAAACACCATGCTCTGGCTGTTGTGGTCCAGTTTCTTTCCAAGACTCCTAACTGGCTCTGATAATCAGTTTCTAAGGAGAAGGGCTGGAAGACACCACCACACACAGGAAGGTGGCCGCACCCACAGGGAGCACTTCAGAAAAGGTCCCCTCCCTCAGACGAGAGGAACCAATGGTTATTAGTAACCACTTTCATGAGCTTGACTGAGAACGTGGTTATAGCGTTGTAGATGAGAAATGAGGCGCAAATCCACACCCGTTACCAGCTCTTCGTCAGAGAAATTATTGTATATTGTATTGCCTTTCTTGATGCTGTGTTACTAAAACACACCATGTTCCTGTTTATACAGCATGGCAAAGGTTGTCTGGTCACATGCACTCAGTCACTTGTCACTGCGGCAAAGGCAACAGGTGTTTCATCGCTCAGGTTCTATGAAAGGTATTAATTAATGTTACTGATGTCTGACTTTGGTTCAGTGGGTTAGGACGTTGGTACACGTGAGTTTATGTGTTTGGTGCAAGGAGAGAAGGGAGTTGTTTTAGCTTTGAACATGGAGCAGATTCTCCCCATGAATCCACGTCTCAAGGTAGCTTACTGTGCCATCCTTCCTGACATACAGTCCAGCTTTGATTCTGCTCATTGTTAGTTTCTCATTGTTGACGTCTCATCCTCAGCAGGAAGCTGGGATGGAGAGCCCTCACACCACTTGCCAGTCTAGGAAAACATGGAAGCAAGTCTAAAAACAAGTCAAGTGTCTTTTACGGTGTACATCCTGGCAAACTTCTCCTTTCAAAACTATGGTAGCTAGAAAAGATGCATCCTTACCACAGAATAGCACAATGGAGTGGGTCTTCCTTTTTCATAAGATTCATAAAACCAAGCCTCTGCTGCCCGCCCCCCCCCCCACCTCCCATTGTGGGTTTCCGCCCAAGCTGGCACCAGGCCAGTGGACTCCGGGCCTTTCCTCCTGCGCCATGCTCTTGTGGGAAGCTCTAGCACCACGCGACTCTGCTTTGGTAGCCCCAGCTGCAGAAGACCTGGTACATCTCTGCTTGTGAAGAGTTCACCAGAGGGCCATCCCCCACTGCAGGTGTTAATGGAGTAGAGAAATCAAGGATGAGAACATGGACATTCTCTACAGAACCCACAACCAACAAGGAGCCTGTGCCCTCAGTATCTTTAAAAAAGGATCCATGTGCCGTTGACTTCCCTTAGAAACCAGTCCTCTTGGAGGGTTTGTTTATAGGTACTGTCATAGAAACTTGAAATGGGAAGATTCCTGAATCAGTATTTCTGTACGATACAGACCAAAGGGAGAAGGTACATGTGTGTCTGCGATCACTCTCTATCAGGGGCCTTAACAAACATTGCCAATAGATCGTGTTCCTCTACACTCAGGGCATGAGCACAAAGGAGTTCTTGGAATTCTTCCCAATGAATAGCCACTATTGATCAGTCATTAGACTCTATGTTCACAGTACCACACCTGATGTTTCAGTTTGTTCTAATGGGACTGGCCGTAGAGCTACAATTTGAGAGAATAATGCTGGTGTTCAGGGCAACAGCTAATGTTTCCTGAGGCCTCACTATATACCAGACCCTCACAGGCATGCTACTCATACCATCTCATTTCTTCCCAGGGTAACTGTACAGATGTATATAAATGTTCTCACTCTGTCGATAAGGAAATAAAGGCAAAGGGAGGTTAAATAGTCTGTGTAAGGTCACGGATTATGACCCAGGCTGCCACCTTCTGAGGTCACAATCATTCTGCTATCCTCACTTTGGACATGGACAAGTGGACTGATGGACAAGCACAAGTCTCAGATCCAGATGTGCACCGAGATCTCCCAGGAATTCACTGCTGGTGTTCCTCTTCCCATGTTTCCTCTTTGCCTCGCTTCCTTTTCATTGCTCCCTGTCACTGTATGTCAGCTACCTGCCAGGACCTTCCATGTCCAATGTCCAGATGCCCTTTGATTAGATCAGGTGGTCCTGGGTAAGCTGCTTCATTGCCTTAAGAGTCAGGCTGCTGCTGAGCTCATCTCAAAGACCCAGGCATGGTGGCAGCATGAGTGGCTGTCCCAGACCCCTGGCTGTCAGAGTCTCAGAGCCCCTCTTTCTTACACAACCTGTGTTTTCAAAGCAAAGCAGTCAACTCCTCTGTATTAGTGAAGGTTTCTCTAGGGAAACCTAGTCAATAAGTTATCGTCTATCTATAACCTATCATCTATATCTGAGAAAGGCATTTACTATAAGGGATTGGCTCATACAATGTTGGAGACTGAGAACTTCCAAAGCGTGCCATAGTTCATGGATCCAGCATAAGTGGTGATCCAGAAAAACTGGTGAATAGTTCAAACTCCTGAGGGCTGGGAAGCCAATGGTGTAGGCCTCGGTATGAGTCTGAAGGCAGGAGAATCAGCAGGACTGAAGGCAGATGGATGCTTATAACTCACCAATTCTACTCTTGGGCATTTTTCCTGGACAAACTTGCACACATGCCCCGAACTGTTTATCCCAGTGTTTTCTGGTGGAGGAAAACTAGAAACAACTTGTAATAAGCTAATGGAGAAGGTTGTGAGAAAGAGGCTTGAGCAGGACACTGTATAGAGGAAAGGAACAGGGAAGTCTACAGTGAGCGGGAAGGGGTGTGAAGCAGAGGCTGTGGGAGGGGAAGGAGGCATGGAGAGAACTGGCCCAGAGGCCTTGGCTGCCGGGCTTCTGCCTTGAGTCACTGATGAAGAGGTGCTGCCCTCAATAAAAACAGAGTCCCACTGTGGCTGCTGTGATGGCCATGCTTGGCTGTCCACTTGACTACATCTGGAATTAGCTAACCCCAAGTGCCTTGGATACATATTCCAGATGCTGGGTCATCAAAGAAGAAGATAAAATATGTATATTAAATATTTAATGAAGTAAAAGAGAGAATGAAAAACTGAATTGCCGAACAAGACACTATCATAAAGAGCCAGAAAGATTAGTATAATTTTAGATATAAATAAATATAAGAATTGGCATTAGGAACTCAATGGTTCATGCTATAGTTTGAATGAGAAGTGTTCCCCACTCATGTATTTGAACTGGCTGCCGCTGCTGCTGGTGTTTGGGGAAGTTGTGGAGCCTAGGGACCCTCTATGACCTGTCTATAGAAGTAAGTCACCATGGGTGGCCCTTGAAAAGTGCTCTCTGCTTCTAGTTCCATCCCCAACGATATGCCCCTGAGAATAAAGTGCGTGCTTTGTGCCACTGAGTATCAGTGATTCTCCATGTCACTGGAGTTTGGCAGCGCACTTACTGAAATTATTTACATTCTGGTCTGCACTTTGCTGCTAGTCTTACTGACACTGGTTACTATGAACATTTTCCCACAATTAATTTCAGCTCTTTTAACTTTTGCTTTATATATTTTGCATCTATGTTATTAAATTCATCCAAACTTAGTTTTGTTATGTCTTCCTGAATTGACCTATCACCATCCATTGAGAAATGTTTCTCTTTGCCTCCAGCAATGGAAATACACCCTGAGAGCTATTCTTGAACTCTGTGGTTGAATGTTAGTGTAGTATGTATTTTTCATTCATTTATTTTCAACTTGCTTATATTTATTGTATTTTGTAACTAATATATTTTAAAAATATAACCTGATAATCTTTGCCATTTTAAATATTTTTTATTAAAGTATGTTTCACATACCATGAAATTCACTTTAAGATGTAAAATTTAGTCCTTAACTATATCTGTAGAATTTTGCCACTATGAAAACTAAATTTAGATCTTTTCTAGTTTCTTTTCTGATGCTCTGATAAAACACTTTGACCAAAAGTAACTTAGGGGAGAAAAGTATCCATTTAGCTTGCACTTCTAGGTCATCGTTCATCCTGAGGGAAGTCAAGGCAGGAACTCAAGAAAGAACTTGAAGCAGAAACCACGATGGAATGCTTCTTGCTTGCTCATGGGCAGGCTGCTGATTAGCTAGATTCTTTATACATCCCAGGACCACATGCCCAGGGAATAGTGCTTCCCACAGTGGGTTGGGAACTTCTGTATCAGTTATGGGTATAGACAACCTCCCCACAGACATGCTCACAGGTCCATCTGACCTGGAAATCCCTCAGTTGAGACAACCCCTCTCATGTAGCTAGAGTTTTCCTGCCTGGCCCACAGTCAGGACAAATCTCTGTCACCCGCCCGTCCCACAGCCGCTAAGACCCAACCAAGTAAACACAGAGACTGATATTGCTTACAAACTGTATGGCCATGGCAGGCTTCTTGCTAACTGTTCTTATAGCTTAAATTAACCCATTTCCGTAAATCTATACCTTTCCACGTGGCTTATGGCTTACTGGCATCTTCACATGCTGCTTGTCATGGCGGTGGCTGGCAGTGTCTCTGACTCAGCCTTCCACTTCCCAGAATTCTTCTCCTCCTTGTCCTGCCTATAATTCCTCCTGCCTGGCTACTAGCCAATCAGTGTTTTATTTACTAACCAATCAGAGCAACACATTTGCCATACAGAACACCCCACAGCACTCTCGGGTGACTCTAGGCTGCCAAGTGGACAGTTAAAACTATGACGAGATCGTCTGTATAACTTCTTAAAGGGACCTCACATCCTCTAGCACCCTCTCTTCCTCCCATCACCTCTAATCAGCACTGATCTGATTCGCTTTTCTCCAGGGTGGATTTGCTTATTGTGAGTATCTCATAGAAATGGAGACAGGTATTCTGTAGCCTTTTGGGCCTCGCTTCTTGTTTCTTTTGCTCCTGAATGCTTTCAAGGGTCATCACCAGTACTTCGTTCTTTTTGTCGCCACAGTCATATTTCAGAGTGTCATTATTCCACATGTGCACATTTGAGTTATTTCTGACTTTTGGATAGTATGAAAAATGTGCTAGGAACATTCGAATACAAATTGTGTGTGTGTGCTTGTGTGTGTGTGTGCGCGTGTGCGTGTGCATGTGTGTGTGTGTGTGTGTGCATGTGTGTGTGTGTGTGTGTGTGTGTGTGTGTGCATGTTTTCACTTCTTTTAAGGTGTATGTTGGAATGGAATTTGCTGGGTCATTGGGCTAGTCTACATGTGCCATTTCCAAAGTTACTGTTCCGTATCATAATTCCATCAACAGTGCATGAGAATTCCAAGTGCCCACATCCTCGCCCACACGTGGTATGGGCTGTCTTGATTCTAGCCATACTTGTGGGTGTGAAGTGCTGTCTGTTGGGGTTTTAATTTGCATTTCCCTAATGACTAATGATATTGAGCATCCTTTCATATGGTGCTCATTCTTATTCTGTGAGTCGTCTTCCCATTTCTCTTGAAGGACAGAAGGTTTTAATTTTGGTGAGTATAATTTATTTTTATTTTGTTGTCATCTTGGTGTCAAATCTAGGAAACTACTGTCCAACTCAAGACCCAGTTTTTCTAAGTTTTATAGGTTTATCTTTTATATTGGGAGGATTGTTCATTTAAATAATCTTGGCTATGATGAGAAGTTGGAGTATAACTTCCTGGTTGTTGTGTGGGTATCGGGTTATCTCAGCAGTGTATTCAAAAGACAATTTCTGCCAGTTGTGGTGGTGCATGCCAGTAGGATTTGCTGAAGGAGGCGGAGGCAGGAAGATCAAGAAAAAAAAAAAAAAACAGAAAAGACAATTTCCCTATTGAGCAATCGTGGGCTCTTGTTATGAACAAATTGATCACATATGTGCATTTTTTTTGAGCTCCCAATTCTGTTTCATTGATATATTGGCTTAGCCTTACATAGTAACATACTGTTCTGAAATTGAAAATGGGATCCTCTAAATTTGTTCCTTTCTAACATTATGTCAACTATTCGGTGTCTTTTACATTTTCATGTTGATGTTAGGATCATATTGTCAATTTCTGTTTTTTTAAAAAAAAGGAAAAGTAGAAAGCTAGGTTTTTTGATAGACGCCGTGTTGAGTCTGTAGACCAATTTGGTTTTTAAAAAATCATGTATATTTAACATTAAAAACCATGATGTTTCAATGTACACAAAGAAATGACTGCTGTAGTAGTAAATGAACATGTCTATCATCTCACATAGTTACCCTTTGTGTGTATGTATGAGAGGCCAGGGCACTTAAAATCTAGCGGTATAGCAAATTTCCAGCACACCGAACAGTAGCTGTGGCCCTCATGCTATGCATCGGGTCCTTAGACTTGTCTTACACACCTGCATCTTTGTTCCCTACATTGTAAGAAAATTTGTTGCAACTCTGTGTTTTCGGTCCTGGATTTCAGCACCAAAACATAAGTTTTGCAACTCTGGGGTATCCTGACTACTTGGGAGTCAGGCGATGGCTGGAGCTGCAATGGGACAGCAGCCCTGGAGGGCGAGGTAGCTGCTTAGGACAGCTGACAGTTGGAGGGTGAGATATCCCGGATACCACGAGCCACTTAGGGCAGCTCTGTCCTGGAGGGGAAGTTATGCTGACTCCTCAGGAGAGTCAGGCCTGGGACTGCTTCAGCAGGGAAGGGTATTCCAACTGTTGGGAGAGTCAGGCCTGGAGTTGCTAGGACAGCTCTGCAGGGAAAGGTATCCGGACTGTTCAGGAGAGTCAGGCTATACCTGGTGTGGTGAGGGATGATCTCCCGGGATATAGCAATCCTGCTCCCCTCCTAGAGAGCTGCTACAGCGGAGCTTTGCTCCGCCCAGTCTTGAGGGGGCTTCCTAGCAGAGCTCTGCTCCAGCCTAAGATGTTGCTTCCCTCTGCAAAAGGGGAAACCCCTGCAGAAATGTAGCAATCTCCTCTGCTCCAGAGCTGTTTCTTTTTCAGCTCTCCCTTGCTCTGTCCACTGAGGGACGTCCCAACAAGGTTTTTCTGTTCCGCTTTTTTCTCCATCCACTATGGGATGTCTCAGCAAGGATCTTCGGTTTGCCAGTGAATGAAGTTCTTCACAACCAAAACTCTTTTGAGAAAGAGATTTATTTGGGAAGGAGGGGTCCAGGAGAGTAGCTGCCTCTACCAGCCCACAACTGACCAGGCAAGGCAGTTTATATAGGATGTCTTGGAGGAAGAGTTAACCAGTGATTGGTTAATTTTTTTCTGCCCAGAGATTGGTTAGTTTTGTGGGTTAGGGGCAGAGATGGCCCTGATTTCAGGGCCAAACTGTGTTTCTTTCACTGTCCTTTCTTGGCTTTTTGACACTGCTTCTAAGGCCAGGGCACATTTCTTTCACTGACTCTGATTCTAGGGACTGAGTGTTCCTTTGGTACTAGCTTCAGAGTCAGGGCATGTTTCCTTGGTTCTGGGTTTGGGGGTAAAGTGTTCCTTTCTCTGGCTCAGGTCTCAAACCCAGGCTGTGTTTCTTTCCCTGATTCTGAGCCCCTGGGCCAGGGTGCTACCTTCCTGCTCTGTGATTGGTTGGTTTCACAAGTCACCAGGGACAGCGATGGCTCTGATCTCACTGAGCCCAGGACCAGGGTGCTACTCTGTGATTGGTTGGTTTCACAAGTCAGTTGGCCAGGGGCAGAGATGGCTCTGATCTCACTGAGCCAAACTGTGTTTCTTTCTGCCCTGATCTGAGCCATGTTTCCCTAGTTCTGGGCTCCAGGGTCAGGGTGGGTTTCTTTAGCCAGCCCCTTCCCCTACATACATCTCTGTTCTTCTTGCCCTGCATCACTCCACATTGTCATTTCTGTCACTCTGGTCAATGGTCTCGCTTTTGTTAAGGCCTACCTCTAAGGGAGACTTGTTCTCTCCTCCTGTGTCCGGCTTCGTTCTCTCAGTCCAACATCTTCAGCCTCATCTATACTTCTGCAAATGGCAAGACCTTCCTTTTAAAGTTCGAATAATATTATGTCACATACACGTATCACAAGTTCATTACCAGTCTGTCCGTGGAGGGACATTCACACTGTTTCTATATCTTGGCTAAAGTGAAAAACGCCACAGTAGACATTGGAGTGCAGTTCTTGTCTTCCAGTTTGAAGATGATCTGTGCTGTTTCTGCCACTGTGATGGCCTCTGGGGGATTCTCCAGGCTCTGTCTCACTTTAGGGGTGCTGGGATTACAGATACAGGTCATTGCCTGTAGCTTTTATATGATTTCCAGGGACCCCAAGTCAAGTCATCTGGCTTTCTTGCCAAGAGCCTTTACCTGCTGAGCTGTCTCCACAGTTCATACAATGTTCACTTTAAAGCATTTTAATT
Source organism: Peromyscus leucopus (assembly GCF_004664715.2). NCBI lineage: Eukaryota > Metazoa > Chordata > Mammalia > Rodentia > Cricetidae > Peromyscus > Peromyscus leucopus. Next base: position 8,117,450 of record NC_051073.1, read on the forward strand.
AGCGCTTCTTTCACTGTTCATCATTCTAGGGTCTTGAAACATCCTGACTCAGTTTCCCTCACTTCTACCTCTTACAATACATTTTATTTACATACATAGGAGCCATGCAATGATTATTTTATCCAATGAGTAGACACTTAGTTTTACCATACAGCTATCATTTCTGTTGCCTTTAATTTGTTCATACAAATTTTTCCCCTAAAGAAATCTCTTTAGTGTTGTTCTCATATAAGTATGCTGGCAGACATTAGAAAAATCCCTTCCTCTCTCTCACTTTCAAGTTTTATTATTTTTTTTCTGGTGTAGATTTCTCTGTTGACATTTTCTGTTAGTGCCATAAAGATGACATATGTCCTAGTCTGCTCAACTGCTATAACAGAATGTCATAAACTGGGTGGCTTAAATGACAGACATTTAATTCTCGTCGCTCTGAAGGCTGGGAAACAGGGTCAGGGTATTAGGCAATTTGGTCCCTGGTGAGGGCTCTTTTCTCAGCTTGTAGACAGACACCTTCTTGGCCCTGTCTTCATGTGTTGGAGAGAGAGATGATTTATCTCTCTCTGTATGAAGCCACTTATTCACAAGGGCTCCATTCCCATGGCCTAATGGCTTCTCGAACACCACTGTGTTGGGTTTGGGGGTCAAGCTATGGATGGGGAGACACGAACATGAAGTTCAGTACAGCACCCTGCTGTCTTCTCCATTACGTTTGTTGAGTAATAGTCTCACACATTTACTCTTTGGAAGGTCATATGTTGTTCTCCTGGACACTTGAAAAGATGTTTCTATTTGTCTTTGGTTTTAGCACTTTCGTCTTGTGTGCCCAAGGGATTGTTTGTTCTCTCTTGGTTCTGCTCAGTCTGTAGAGCTTTCTGAACTTGTGGTTTGTGGTTCCTAATTCACCATGAAAGTCCTTGTCCTTCATCATTCCACACAGTGCTCTTCTTACACGCGTGGGAGCTCCTTCACCGTGTGTTGTGTCTCTCATTTTGCCTTCTGACTTTCCATGCTTCCTGTGGGTGTCTCACCGTAAGGATGCCTCCTGATGACCCAGCAAGGATGCCTCCTGATGACCCAGAAAGGATGCCTCCTGATGACCCAGCCCTCAGCTCTCCGCTGTTCATTTGACCTGTGTTCAATCTGGCATTCAACTCATAGTACGTTTTTTGATTTTAGTCATTATAATTTTTAATTTTATAATTTCCATCTGTGTTTTTAAAGTTCATTCCAGTTCTCTGGCAAACATCTCCATGCTATGGTCTAGTTTTTGAATAAATTAGTGAGGTATTTTAAAATCTTTGTCAGATAATTTTAATCTAGAGGTACCCTGTCAGGTCACTCTCTAGTTGCTTATTGGTAATGGCTTTTCTTTACTTAATTTTTTTTTTGCATAACTGTACACTGAATGATGTTATATGTTATGAATAAGTTATACAGCTCTGCATGATTTACCTGTCCCTGGAGAGGATCTGCTCCACTCAGTTGGACATTGGAAGGAAAGAGTACACCATCCAACGGGGGCTGAGAAAACTCAAGGTTGACTTGGGCTGCCCTCATTAGGGTTGTTCTAGTAATAGAGCATGTCTAGCCGGGTGGTGGTGGTGGTGGTGGGGCAGCGGCGGCGGCGGCGGCGGCGGCACACGGCACACGCTTTTAATCCCAGCACTTGGGAGGCAGAGCCAGGTGGAACCTCTGTGAGTTCGAGGCCAGCCTGGTCTACAGAGCAAGTGCCAGAAAAGGTGCAAAACTGCACAAAGAAACCCTGTCTCAAAAAAAAAAAAAAAAAAAAAAAAAAAAAAAGCTCCTAGAGCATGTCTAGGGCTCCTTCTTGCTCATGAGTCGGAGCCTTGTGCCGCCATTGCGAGCTTTTTTCTTTTCTAGTTTGTTTTCTTTGGCTTCCTTCCATCTCCCCTGTGGAGAAGAAAGGGCTCCCTAGTAGAAAGCTTCGTGCTGGGAGCTGGGGAGTTAGCTGCCAGTAAAGTGTTCACCCTGTCAACATTGAGGCCTGAGTTTTATTCCCTGAATCACACTTTAAAAGTCACGGACATGACTGCACAAGTTTGCAATCCCAGCACGGGTGAGGCAGAGGCAGGAGGATCCCGGAGGCTCACTCGTCAACCAACCACTGTCCGTGGTGAGTTCCTGGCTGAGCCAGTAGGAGATCCAAGCTCAAAACCAAAACCAAATGAAAACAACAACCAAAACCAAGGTAGATGACGTGTGAGGAACGATACCCAAGGTTACCCTCTAGCTTTCACATGTGGGCACACGCACATGGGTGCCCATACAAAAGCGTGCATGCAGAGAGAGTGGGGGTCTGCCCCCCTCAAGACCTGTCTGCTCTGTACCCACACTCCAGCTTCTGTCTCTCACAGCAGTGAGCTTTATGAAGTTCTGTTGGTTTTTCAGCCTCATAGGAAGTCTGAATGCTTCCAGGAGGAGTCATCATGTAGCCTCTGGTTGTCTTCCACGAGCCTTCTCTTTTTTTGGGGGGTCAAATGACTCAAATCCTGCCAGCCTTCAAAGCGCCTTTAAAGCCCTGCACATCTTCAAGCTGGTGATTTTTTTTTTTTTTGAAACACATTCTTTTAGTGTTTATTTTTTATGGGAGCACTGACCTGCTAAGAAGTTACTCCGTAATAGCTGCAAGTAAGTTTGCCTGTATTTATTATTAATGACTTGAATCCTAAAGAAGTTTCAGGTTCACAGTAAAATTGAACAAGAAAGTAGCAAGAATTCCCAGGTGGTCCCTGTCCTGCAGAAAGCACCTCCCACTATTGATGGGCTCTGCCACCCAGGCATATTCTCTACAGACACGCAACACACTCTCATCAGCACAGCCGAAACTAAACCCCAAACACTTGGTGGGGTGCATTTTACTGTTTCGGCAAATGATATCTCACTTCTTTAGTTATTCATTTATTTAAAGCTCTTTCTAAAGATTGAATTACTTAATTAATTACACGTGTGTTCACCTGCTTGAGTTTATGTGTACCAAAAGGAAGGAGTTCATAAAGCCAGAAGTCACAAGTGGTTGTGAGATGCCGTGTAGGTGCTGGGAACTGAGTCCAGGTCCCCTGCAAGAGCAGTAAGAACTCAACCACTTAGCTGTCTTTGCAGCCCCGGTCTTATTTTTAATTTTGTGTGTGTGTTTTTTACGTCTCTCTGTGGGCATATGCATGTAAATATAGGTGCCTGCATAGGTGAGAAGAGGATGCTGGGTACCTTGGAACCTGCATTATGTGCTACTGGGGGCCGCCTGATGTGGGTGCTGGGAATTGAAGTTGGGTCCTCTGGAAGAGCAATAGATACTTCCAACCTGAGCTATCTCTCCAGCTCCCCAATCTAATTTTTTCTCAAATGAACTTTATTTAAAAACTAAACATAAGGGGTTGGAGAGATGGGTCAGCACTTGAGAGTATGTACTGCTCTTGCAGAGGTCCTGAGTTCAGTCCCAAGGTCTCAGGTAAGGAGGCTCATGATGCCCTATAACCACAGCTCAAGGGGACAGGATGCCTTCTTCTGGCCTCTGTGGGCACTGCACTCATGTGCACACACCCAATTTCAGACAGACAGACAGACAGACAGACGCGCGTGCGCATGCACACGCGCACACACATGCTCACATGCATACACATGCACACACATTTCACAGAATTTCGACGGATGTAAAATTTGCAAACGCAGCTCTGAGAGTTGCCCTCTGCACTTCACCATCCTTCCCTCACACTGACGTTGCATCACCGTTGAGCCTGATCGATGTGAACCGAGAGAGAGACAGCCGTGGCGCTGTGCTCCCAAGGGACCTGCAGACCAGATGTGCAGTTGTCTGAGCTTCTCTGCTAAAATTCCACATGTGTTCTAGAATCCAGTACCTGCCTTGTACGTGGCTGGTGTGTTTCACTTGGCTCTCACTTTTTTACACATGTGTGTGTGTGGGTGGGGGGGGGGGGTTTGAGACAGGGTTTCTCTGTGTAGCTCTGGCTGTACAGGAACTCTTTTTGTAGACCAGGCTGGCCTCGAACTCACAGAGATCCACCTGCCTCTGCCTCCCAAGTGCTGGGATTAAAGGCGTGCCCCGCCGCCACCACCCAGCTTCATTTGGCTCTCATAGGACACAGTTTCCTTTTACTGAGTGACCTTGAGTTTGGGGGAAATATTGAATTGATATTTTATAGACTGAACCTCAGTTTGGCTTCATTTGATTTTCTGATGCCCATAATAAGGCTATGACATTTTTTAAAATCACAAACATCACAGGGATGAATTGTTTTTCTGGTAGAATCATACTGTAGGTACATGTTATCAGCACATATTCCAGCTGGTGGTGTCAGCCTTGAGGGCTTAGCCAGGGCAGCATCCAAATGTGTTTCTATCGTAAAGTCACCCTCTCTTTCTCTCTTTTCTTCTTGTCGGAAGCAAGCCCTGAGGTCCAACCCTCGCTTCAGCAAAGGAGTTGATGAAGGTAACTAGTCACTCTTTTGGAAGCTGATACAGAAAGGACACCCAAAGTCATAACCTTTGCCTGGGTTGACCTGCCCAAGTTAAGGCTCCAGACTTCTTAGAACCAGGGCTGAGAATTAGTCTCCCAGCATTATGAGTCTTCTTCCTTCTTTAACTGTCTTCAAAAGTGATGAAAAAGAACCAGAAGGGATAATGGAAGATGTGGGATGCTTGCAAGATACAGGAAGACTCACCAGGAGAATTGGGTAATTCGCTTGTAAATGTATCTGTTGCCTCAGGGCTCTATCTAGCCAGCAACACAGTGAAGTGGAAATTTGGCAAACATGATCATTAATTATCTAATTTGGCTGTTTATTCCAATCAAGTTAATTGGTTAGCTGCCAGGTTTCCACTAGGCTTTATATTGCTCAGGGATAGTAAAAGGGAAGGAATTAAGCCATGCATCGGACTCTTTTATGCAGAGCTGATGAAAACCTCTTCAAGGAAGTGGTATTTGGCCTTCGAGTTAGTGTAAGATAAAACTTTTCCTGTATTTTCTTTGCAAAATGACAGAAGAGGCTGTGCTGGATTTCCGGGTCCATTAACTCTCTTGGAGTCTGAGATGAAGCCAATTCTTCACTTCTAGATCCTGGATGTTACTGTCCAAGGATTCCACTAGATGCATTTAATAGCAGTATCAAAACTCCTGGAGGAGCGAGGGGGCGGCGTTCATCTCATCTCAGGAGCGTTGTGTCCTTGTGTGGAATCTTAGTGTGTGTGCTTCCCCGTTCCCACGTTTATTCATTCCTCATGGTGACGTGCCGGCTCTGTACTAAGTGTGGCAGAGATAAAGGTAAGTGATGAGGAACTGTGTCCAGAGGCGTCCCATGCCTGCTTGGAGAATAGGCACTAGAAATTTAGAGTGTTGCTGTAGATGATTGACATGACGAGAGAGGCCATTGATATCACGAGAGCGAGCAAAGTGGAGCAGAGGACGTCTGCTTGGATGGGTCGTGGGAGATTTGGTGGGGAGTTAAGTGTTGAAACTGATGGATGGCTGTAAGCAAGACCCCTCCGAGTCTGAGAGCCACTGAGAGGTTGGAAGGGAAAGGGGGTCTAGGCATGCTAACAGTGCCTGCGGTGACATACTACGCGACGAGTCTTTTGGGGTGCCCGCTGCACCTGGAGTCTGAGATGCAGGTGGGAAGGTGGGCTGAGGGTGCAGAGAGCAGACAGAGTCTTCCTGGAAGTGTGAGGGAAACCTCAGAGAGTGCTGAAGAAGAGAAACTCCTCAGTCATCTTGGAACAGCCACAGCCAGGGCCAGACAAGCACAGAACCACCAGGGGCAGCTGCAGTTGGTGCAGACCCCACCTCACAGCCTTAAAGGACTGCCAGACAGCTCCAAAGCAGGCAAGACAGGAATGCCGTCCTTGAAGCGTTACTGAGAGAATAAGAAACAGTGTCTGCTGCGGGCCTACAACAGGGTTCAGCGTTTGTCATTTTGACTGCGATGGGGTGGGTGGAACCCACTGGAAAGCGGAAGAAGGGCTTTTCAGTGAGACAGTTTTGGGTTCTGATCTCGGTTTTGCTTCCATTGACATATTTCTTAAATTTCCAAACCGCTTTTCTTCCGGGGAATCAACCATTCCATAAAAAACAGTGTTAAGGGCTGAAGAGATGGCTCAGCAGTTAAGAGCACTGGCTGCTCTTCCAGAGGTCCTGAGTTCAATTCCCAGCAACCACATGGCAGCTCACAACTGTCTGGAACTTCAGTTCCAGGGGGAATCTGACACCTTCACACCAATGTACATAAAATAAAGTTAAATAAATTACATATATATATATAGTGTTAAAACATCTATATGCGCCAGGTGGTGGTGCATGCCTTTAATCCCAGCACTTGGGAGGCAGAGACAGGTGGATCTCTGTGAGTTCGAGGCCAGCCTGGTCTACAAAGCGAGATCCAGCACAGACACTAAAACTACAGGGAGAAACCCTGTCTCAAAATACCAACAAAACAAAAACGTCTATCTGCAGTCCTGTGTCCATGGAGCAGTCTAGAACACTGCACTCTATCCACCTGGCCTCTATGCACATCTCTCTTTTACGAACTATTTCTTCCAAATAAGGACGATAGAACGCTTTCCCCTAACACGATGCCCAACTACTTTGTGTAACAATAACACCATTCCTCTCCCCAAAGAAAACACACACTTTCTCTTCTTTTGGGTGAGAAGCACTTGCCCTCTAATTGAGCCTCTCCTGGGAAAAGCTAATGACAGCAGCAGTCCTCACTTCTTCAGCTGGTGATGTGGTAATGGCTGGTACTCATCACTTACATCCTCCATGACCCAGCTCGCACTGTGTCCTCAGCAGACATGGCACATGCTCCTGCGGTCCCCTATCCTGTAAGCTCACTGGAATGAGCCAAAGGCAAAGCATCTGTTGGGCAGGACCACTGCTGCCTCCTAGATGCAAACATGTCTAGACAAGTGTGATGTTCAGTTTTAACTGTTGACTTACACAATCCAGAGTCTCCTGGGAATAGAGCGACAGGGACGGACTGCCCAGCAGGTAGGGATTATCCTGATTGGGTTAACAGAGGTGGGAAGACACACTTATTGCAGGAAGCACCACTGCCCGAGTTCGGGTCCTGGACTATGTTAGTGTGGGGAGAGGCTGAGCACAAGTCACATGTGCGCATTCATCCTCTCACACTCGTGACCACAGGTGTGATCAGGTGGCTCAAAGTCCCTGCCTTGACTTTCCCACAGGTATGGACTGTAACCTGGATCTGTAAGCCAAGCAAAGCCTTTCTCTCTCTACGTTGCTTTTGTTTGAATGTTTCATTACAGCAACAAGGAAGGAAACTGGGACACACACAGGACTCCAGGATCATGGGAACAAGATGCAGACGTTTCCGCTTCTCCTGAAACCACTGAAAGAGACGGCACCCTTCATACTGAGCTAAAGAAGTCTCACTTCCTGGAGTTCCGTGGATGCTGCTACCCAGGTGATACACAGCAGGGCCTTCAAAGGTTACCCCATCATTGCCCCAGGCCAGCTACTTCAAGATAGTTCAGAAACTAGGGTGTTCCATGAACATGAGCACATTTTTATATTTCGTACGCTAAAAAATGAGCCCCTGTGTCAGGAGTGGGAGTGGTTGGAATACCGAGGCACTAAATAAGGCGCTCTGTACGTCTAGATATGATGGCTTTAGCAGAAGCTGGCGACCAAAGGATAGCAACATGCCAGGCACTCACTGCTAATCTCTGTGGCTGGCTGGTTGGGTACTTGGCAGAGACAGTGTGGGCAGTCAGTGTGTAAGTGAAATCTCTCATTGCCAGTCTAGGCACCATCTCCAGCCCCATTGAGAGGATGAGGGATAAAAGGCTGATCAACACTGCAGAATGTGTTGTCTTGACTACTAAGAACCTCCCAGATATGTTCGCTCTTTTATGAGCATTTCTGTGCCAAATCAATAACTTTATACTCCATGTATGTTCAGAGAGGTTATCAATATATGTCTTCTAGATATTCTCATGACCATCTGGTCACACCATTGTCCATTGCCTAGACAATAGGATAGATCCATATCTCTGTCCATTTCTAAGTTTCTTCAGACTGTAAATTATGTCTCACAAAATCTGGGGAAGTTTCAGTCATTACTTCCTAATTTTTTTTCTTTCAATCTTTCTTAGTTTTTCTTCTAAGACTCCAGTTGCATGTATGTTAAATTTTCTTTCAACTAGTTCTTAAGTCTCTGCTAACTATTCTGTTCACTCCCCTGCTTCTTTCTTTTAGCAGAGCAGACTTAGATTTATTGAGGAAAAACTCTTGAGAATAGGAGAAGTTTCAAGGGAGGGCTATCCTGTCTGTTCCTTAGATTGACTTCTATGGCTCTGTCTTCAGATTCATTGACCTAAATTATTTGCACTCTGATCTCAAACACAGCTAGTAAATTCTTAATTTAAGAAATCATGCATTTTACTTCTAGATTTCTATTTGGGTCTTTTTTTATAGTTTCTGTTTCTCTGCTGGGTTTTCTGTTTTTATTCATTGCATACATATTTTCCCTTAATCTAATGAACGTAGTTTGGGGCCTGCTTTAGAGAGTGCATCTGCTATTTGAACCTCTGCATTTTCTCCATTGATTCTCATGGGACTAGGTGATGTTTCTTTGGCTCTTCATATATTAAATATGTTTTTTATGTATTTGTTTTTTAGACAATATGTCAGAGGCTCTAAAGTTCATGCTGTGAAACCCTGGATTCTCTCAAAGGTGTTCATTTATTTCAGCATTGGTTGATCTCAAACTACAGATTCTTGAATACTTATAAACCTTATTTTTTTCTATCTGAGTAAAACTCTTTTAGGTGCTTTGTAATAAGAGGTTTAAGTGTGGGCCTTTGCCTGCTGAGTAATCGGGTCTTGTTAACTAGTGTACCCTTTACATGTAGTCCACACGACAGACATGGTACAATGCTGGATGTGGGAGGGAGTTAATGAGCCATTTTGTTAGCTTTTTGGTGCTGTAAAAAGATACCTGCCAATTACAGCATAAGGGAGGACTTAGCCCGGCACACATTTTCAGAGGGATCCGTCTGTAGTCCGAACAGTCTTTGGGTATACTGCTCATGGGCCTGTGATGAGGCAGAACATGATGGGAAAAGTATGTCATAGAGGGTGCTTACCTCATGAGAACACGATGGAGGAAGTATATCACAGAGGGTGCTTACCTCATGCTGGTTGGAGAATAGGTAGATAGAGGTAAAGATGGATAGATGGATGGATAGATAGATGATAGATAGATAGATAGATAGATGATAGATAGATGATAGATAGATAGATGATAGATAGATAGATAGATAGATGATAGATAGATGATAGATAGATAGATAGATAGATGATATAGATAGATAGATAGATAAGATAGATAGATAGATAGATAGATAAAAAAAAAAAAAAAAAAAAAAAGATAGATAGATAGATAGATAGAAAAAAAATAGAATAAAAAAGATAGATAGATGAGCTTCAAAGACCTGTTCCAGTGGCCTACTCCACCACATAAAGTTTCAAACATCTTTCAAAATGCTGCCACTAGCTGGAGATCATGCCTTTAATATTTGAATACCGGGGGATGGAATAGGAGCAACTTCCTGTCCAGATGAAAATTATGTAATTTAGGAAACAACCAAACTAGAACACTTCTATTATTAAGACCCAGGAATCAGGAGGGAAAAGATGGGAGTCATGTGTCCATGTCAGCTTCCATCCTCCTGTGTTGGGGTAAGTTTCACTTGTTATCCACTATCAAGGGTCTGAGCCTCAGCCACGTTTCACTCTCATGTCATATTTCCTATAAAGTGTACAATTCAGGAAAGTTTCACTATAAAAAGTAAATGAAATGGCACCAGTGATTATTTGTTACTTTAGTGACATTTTCATACTCTGGAGTTAATTCAAGAGAGAGATTCGTGTACATCCCAAGCCCATGCACAAGCTGGCTTATTCATTCATTCATTCATTCATTCATTCATTCATTCATTCATTCATTCATTCATTACCCATTTGTGAATCTACAGTCCAGGTTGCAAGTATAACGTTAATCAGCGTAGTGCCTGCCCTCGGGGAATGAGAGGCTAGGCATTTGCCCCTTACTGTTATTTACCACCTTAGCAAATGTTCACTGAACAAGGGTGTGTGTGTGTGTGTGTGTGTGTGTGTGTGTGTGTGTGTGTGTACTGAGAAATTTGAACTTTTCAGGGACTCAGGGATCCAATAATGAGAAAATGCACAAATATTTGTTCTTAAGGAGTTCAGGGTTTCCCTGAACAGCAGTACAAACCAGGGAACATTTTTATACATTGCAGTCATTAAATCCCATCTATTCTTGCTTCCCCTGTGTCTCCCCTCCCCATCTACACCTCCTTCCCCCTATGTCTCCTCCCATCTACACTCTCCCCTGTCTCCCCCCTATCTACACCTTCCCCCTGTCTCCCCCTCCCCATCTACACCTCCTTCCCCTGTGTCTCCTCCTCCCCATCTACACTTCCTTCCCCTGTGTCTCTCCTCCTCCTTTCCATCTACACCTCCTTCCTCCTGGTCTCTCTCCTTCCCTTCTTTTTCATCCTCCTCCTCTCTCTTCTTCTTCTTGGTCTACACAACATGGGCTGTGAATCCATGTTTCTCTTGAGTCTCAGTCTTCACAAACTTAAATCAGGTTAATGTAAAAGGAAAGAGTGTCACAAATTGGATATGTTACTTAAAAGTTCCAAATGCACATTAAAATAAATGCATAATTACTGCAATGCAAAATGACTAAATGAAAATATCAAGTATTACATGTCCCACACTCCGACAAGCACTGCTTTAATTGTGTTAAATGTTGTCAGAGAGACATTTATAAAGTGCAAAAAAAAATAGAGTGGGAATATAAAAGGAGTTACTAATCCTGCCTTGTTTATAATGAAGGCTCTGAAGAAATGTCCCCTTGATAGGAATGACAGTATCCCCCTGACCACTGTAGGAGACAGAAAAACACCCTTTCACCCCAAGATGTCTGCAAGTGAAAGATGATATCATGTTACACGATAACGCTGCATAGAGGTCGAAGCTGATGGACCTTTCAAACACAGAAAGCCAAACTGTGGGAGGGCTTCCTGCAGCCACTGTGTCCTTAAGAGTGGAGGAGGAAGGCAGAAGGGGGCCGGAGCCAAGTGTGGTGGCTCACACCTGTAATTCCAGGAGGAGGACTGCCGCAGGTTTGAGGCCAGGCTGGACCACATAGTGAGTTCTAGGCCAGCTTGAGTTAGAGTGGGACCCTGTTTCAAACAGAACAAAACAGCACAGCACAGAGCAGCACAGAGCAGCACAGAGCTGGCACAGGCATGCCGCGGACTCCAGCACTGTCCCGGACTTCACAGGCAGAGGGTGGGGCTGCGAGCCCAGGAAAGCTCGTGGCCCCTGGAGGTGAAACAGGTCAGGTGGTCGTGAAGCCCTGCTGATGTCTTGATTTTAGCTCAGTTAGATCGTGTTGGACTATAGAACTGTACAATAATAAATTTGTAGGGAGTAGCTCATTTTGTAGGGGGTAGACCATTTGCCTAAGACTCCAAACGCTGCAAAAACAACAAATTAATAAATTTGTGCTGTGTTAAGCCTCTGAGTCTGTGAGAGATTGTTGCAGCTGCCTTTGGAAGCTAAGACACCTTTCCAGGGCCAGATGTAGCCGAGGCACCAGCTGAGAATACAGCAAATCAGATGAGGGCGTGGACCTCTGCTCTTCTCTAACGTGGACCTGATGTTTACTGTAGGAGAGAAAAGGAGGGGTCTTTCTCTCATGGTGTCATTCCAGATTAACAAGAAAGTACAGAAAATTTATTTAACCAAAGTTTTATGACACGTGGAAGCCTCCAGAAATGAAGACCTGGGCACTCAAGCTAAGTGTGAAAAACAGGCGGCTGTGTAGACATCTAATTGGATGAAATGGGAACAGGACACAGTGACAATAAACAAAGGAAGGTGGAGCCTTCAAGGCCTATTTGTTGAGTCTGGTGGGACCCTTTGTGTAGAATTCATAGCCTCTGGGTGTAGAACAAGACACCTATCACTGGGGGTCTTGTGACTTGCTTCCTAGGAGGTTGACCAGAGAGTTTCCTCATGGCCAGCCTGCACATTGCCAGACAGAAGGAGGACCTTGCTGGCTTTCTCAGTGTCCAAAGCGGCACACTTTGGGGCAGTGAGTTCTGAGCCCATCAAAGTTGGCATGGAATTTTCCGAGTGTGTTCTGAGTGGGCGCACACTCTGCTCTGTGTGAGCCAGCCTGCACAGAGGTCCAGATGTGGATTCAAAAGGGGGCTCTTAAGTCGAGGCACAGGCATGAATGTCTGTGGAGTGTTTAGAGAAATATGTTCTCATCTGGCAGGGGACATGCACTTAGGGAGGTTGACTCTTTCAGTCTGAGGCGGTGACAGAGAGCAGACCAGGAAGGGCCTGTGTGGCCTGCCAAGAAGCTAGGTTTTGTGTCAGGAGGCCACAGGGAGACAGGCTTTCCTGTCCTTCTGTGTGGCATGAAAGGGGATCTGCTTTGCTTCCCCACTGGCCGGTTTATTCGACACCCACTGGAATCTTGGGTTTCTGGAAGCCTGAGATCCTAGCCTCTTTTTTGCAGACTTGGGAGCAGGCTTGACCTTACTGCGCTTAGGCTCTTGGGTGGGGGGTCAAGTGCTGTCTATTAGGAATGGACAGACCATGACGATGGGGTGACTTGGATACCCCCTGAGCTGCCTCCCTGCCGGAGCTGACCACTGTCAAGGTGTCCATGCCGAAGCCTGCACCCCGTGTGTTTGCAGCAGGGCTGCAGGGCTGCATGGAGGAGAGGGAGGCATTGCAGGGCTTAGTTCTGGAGTCCCCGCTTCCTCTGGTTCCCTGTGCAGTCCACAGACAGCTTATTTTCCTTCCTGCGAGTCACGGCGTGGAAGAAGAAAAGGACAGTAATGAGTTCCAGATGCTTTTATTTTTCCCCGTCTATAATTGGAAACAAAAATACAGCATGGCTTTTAAATTGAAAGTGCCAGAGAGAGGTGATGCTTTTAGCTCTGGGGTTTTAACCATGATTTAGAGCCCAGCATGAGGCTGTGGCCCGTCATCACCGCCGCTCACTGGCTCATGCTGCTCCCTGCAGACCAGCTCAAGGCTTTATCTCAGAGCCGGGGTAAGCTTCAGTGGTGAGTCCTATTTTAAGAAACTCTAATACATGAACTGAAATGCACAAAGCAGACGGATTTGGGCGGGCTGAACAGCCACATTTTCAAAGGATGATTGTTTCGCAGAAGACCTCGGTGCAGGACTCCCTGGGCGCTTCTATGTTTCCTAGCACATCGTTAATCTCCAAGGAAGGGGATGAGGAAGTGTTCCAAGCAGGGAAACTCCAAGAAGATGAATTAAGAACCCAGAGACAGGCTCATGCAAGATAAGACCTTAGGAAAAGTCTTTGAATTGCCATGGGTGCATTGGTTCCCACTCAGCTTTGCAGGAGCCCCCAAAGGTCCTGATGCCCAGACCTGACTTAGAGCCCATTTGGCATTGTACCAGCCTCCTGGTGAGTTACTTGCAGAGATCAGGCTATATGCTAGCAGGAGTGGATGTTTCATTCATGTTGATGGAAAGCTGTAAGCACCTCTTGGAATCCTTTGTTCTTCCCATTGGCCAATCACAGTGAACAAATGTGATGGTGGGGGGAAGCAGGATTCCATTTAGACCTGTGAAAGCCTGGCTTCCACCAACAAGTAACAATAATAACAGACTCTATCCCCTCCAGGGACATGTGATAGATATTCTCAAGGCTATGTAAGAACTGACTGGACTTGTGTACAAATGTTAGATTTGAGGAGATTCAAAGAAGCAATAGTCTGATATGGCATCCACTCATCTTTTGTGAAGCAGATGTTAAACTCATGGTAAATTTGTGATAGAATTATCCCTCAAGACTGGAGAGATTTGGTTACATCAGTCTTAGAGGCTGGTCTCCAATTACAATGGAGGACCTAGTGGAAGGATAAGGCTAAGATCATTGAACAACAAAGTAGAGCTAGAGGTCTTGAAATCTCCCAAGACCAACTTCTTAGAGAAGGCGATTATACTGATATACAAAGACAATCTTTATATGATGACCACACCTTGGCTTTATGCCACACAATAGCCTTGAATGCTTGGGACAGAATTGAAGAAGTAGGAAAGAAAATTGAGTCATTTACTAAAGTTATATAGGGTTCAAAAGAAACCTTCACTGATTTCTTACAAAGACTGACTTCAGCAATAAATAGAATGATACCAGATTCAGAAGCTAGACAGATAATAATTGAACCTCTGGCTTTTGAAAATGCTAATACACAATGCAAAAGGGTAATTAGACCAGTAAATGCAAGATCAGCACCCTTGGAAGAATGGATCTGAGATACAATAAATATTAAATCTCATGATCATGATGATGCTTGGATAGGAAAGATGATTTCCAGAGGTTTGAAGACAAAAAGTAATGTCAAGTGTTTCAATTATGGTAAACAAGGTCACCTAAGAAGGGACTGTAAACAGGGCATTGCTAGAAATGACATTTTCCCAAGGATTAATCCCAACAGAATGCCCCTCCCTTCTGGATTATGCAGAAGGTGTGGCAAAGGCAGACATTGGACTAACAAATGTAGATCAACAAGGGACAGACAAGGTAGCCCTTGTCATTGGGAAACTCTCTGAGGGGCCTCTCACAGGCCCCCATGTCAAATTGCACTCAAGAAACTCCTTCTCAGAGCAATTAAATAGCCGAATGCTTATTGTATGAAACCATACTGCTCTGGATGATAGAACAGCTTTAAAAAAATAAAACAAAAATTTAAGGAAAAAATTATAAATCAAAATTGATAAAGATTAGATTTGAAAACTCCCCAAAGTTAGGGTTGGGGAAGGGTTTTGTTTTTGTCTCTAAGGAGAATGAAAGTTAAGGAATCTGAAGAACACTGAATAAATAAGACATCTGAAGAAAAAGGACAAATCATCCAGAAAAAAATGTCCCATGAAAAGATTTTCTGCAGTGAACCATGACTACACCTAACAGTGGCTTCGAAATCTCCAAAAAGATTATAGGACCCTACAATGATGATTCCATCAGGACAATGATAATGCCACCAAGCTGACAAATACCACCCAAAGATTGGCTTTGAACTACAAACTGGTCAGGACAATATTGAGATGGCTAGCTGAGATGTTATAGCCTCACAGACTATTCCAGTCAGGACTTGACCATAATCATAAATTTTTTTTGTGTCCCCATAAGACTACCAGTGCCCCCAATCAGCAGGAAGTAGCCTAGAAAACTATGCCCACATTGCCAAAAAAATGGATTATGGATATTTACCTTTGTTTAGGGGTTGGTTAAAATTTTTTATTGGTCAGAGTCAACCTCTTTCTAAAAGATGAAAAGGAAATATGGTATAGAAATGTACTATATAGAAATAATAGGATAAAAAAGTAGATTATTGAATCTATTCTGAAAAGAAAAAAGAGAGAATATGGATATGATAAGATAAAAAGGTAGATTATTGGATTTACTTTTAAAAAAGCAACTACTAGTTTTAAATATTTTACATTGAATTGGATTTTTGTATATTGTATACACATTTTGTATGCTGATACAAATTTAAGATTAATTTTGTTAGAATATTCTGAACATACATTTCTAATCTTTTTGAAGGTATTGTATCTATACAACTCATTTAACAATGTAATGCAAATTGCTAGCCCTTGAAAGTTATTATTACTAACTAATTAGGATATAAAGAAATGCAAGTTAGTAGTTAGTCATTACAATCAAACATATGGTCATATTAGGTATGTTTTCAAGGTCAAACAGAGATATATTTTAGATAGACAGTTCATCTTCAAACACTTCAGAGATCTACAGAATATGGCATTTAAGATTTTAATAACATAGTTTTTTTTTTCATGACTACGAGACATGTCTGCTCCTGGCAGCACCGATCTACTTCAGAGAAGATGATGGGAATCAAAGAAACACCATATGGAGATTACTTTCTTTGTGGCAAAAGATAGCCACTGGACAAGAAAATGCCCTTACATCAACTGCTGACAGTATGCTGTCCAAATGGACAAGCAGAGCACAAAAGAAAGGACTGTTAAACCTTGCCAAGACAAGGTAGGACAGCTCTTTAGAAAATCCTGCTTCACAGAAAAGTCTGTCAGATGTGCTAGGCCTGTAGGCTGAAGAATGGATGCCCCAATGTTGCAGAAGAACCTTGGGTGGCTGTCCAGGCAGGCAGCTGTTTCTGTCGTTTCTCACATTTTTTGGAAGTCACTTGTTTGCACTTCCTGCTTACTTACGTAATAATACTTCCTCCTTGGGCCTCTGAGGGAGATGAAAACTAGATAGTTATAGTTATAATTTTCCTTGTTAACAAATTCAGAAAAGAAACCTTACTACAGAGGTGTAAAGTGTATAAGTTTGAAAGACATTAGAAGATAGTATTCAGTTGGTAATACAAGTTAGGATAGGAAGTGAATTAGGCACAACATTTTAGACTCACCAAAATAGAATAGATAATGAAGTATTTTCTCTGAATTTTTCAAATGTTTATGGACTGGACTTTGTTAATGTAATTCTTGACTGTATATATTGTATATACTTATTTTACTTATTCTATATAGTTTTTCTTATGTTAGTTATAACCTTCTTTTATTAATTTAGACAAAAAGGGGAAATGTGGTGATATATTGTGTACCCTAATAAAATTTGCCTGACGATCAGAGAGCAGAACAAGCCACTAGATTAAACATAGAGACCAGACAGTGGTGGCACATACCTTTAATTTTAGCACTCAGGAGGCAGAGATCCATCTGGATCTCTGTGAGTTCAAAGCCACCCTGGACTACCTGAGATTGACTTAGTCTAGGAAAAAAACAAAGCCAGGCAGTGGTGGCACACACCCTTAATTCCAGTACTTGAGAATCACACACCTTTAATCCCAGCACTTTCACTCTGCTTAAGCACATCTTTCTTTGATAGTCTTTCAGAGCAGGTTTTGCAGCGCTAGAGAACAGCTCTTCAGGCTCTGGTGGGTTTGAGTTGTGGTGTGGCTTTTCTTCTTTGATCTTTCAGTTTACCTAAACATCACTTTTTTTATTATTATTATTATTATAAGGCCTTTAGAAATTCAAACAACATCTTAACACAAAGCAGATCCAGAACCCCCAATCTGACAGCAGGCCAGGGAGAAATGGTAAGGCGAAACAGCCGTCTCATCCTTAGACAATGTGCACACATGCCCGCATGACTGGGACTGAGCTCTGTAGCGGAGAGTCAGGTCTAGCCCCTCACCTCTTGCCTACAATTTTCTGTGTCTGTGACTTCCATTCCCAGAGATTTAACCAACCTTGGACATACATGGTTTTTAAATTGCCTTTGCACTGACATGTAGGCCTGCCTCGCAGTCATCATTCACTAGACATAACAACTCTTTACACTGTGTTGATGTCGTAGTAAGTAGTAGGTGGGGTTTATAGTGATTGTCAACTGGACAGGCTCTAGAATTACCTAGAAGAGAAATCTCTCAGCACGTCACAAGGAATTTTCTAGAATAGACTAGTTGAGATGATTAGACACATTCTAAATGAGGGCAGTGCCGTTCTGTGGGCTGGGGTCCCAGAGTGCCTTAGAAGGCATACGTGAGCTGAGCAGACAATCAAACAAATAAATAAAATTACGTTTTTGTTACAGATTCTGTCACGGCAGCAAGACAAGTAGCTGATACAGCAGTATAAATAATCCAAATGATTTGAAGTATATGAGATGAGATGGAACGATCGCTCAGTGGGTTAAGTTCTTGCCACACAAGTTAGATCTCCCAAATCTATGTAAAAGTGGGATGTAGTAGGGTGTGCCTCTGCAGTCCCTGTGTGGAGATGAGAAACAGGGACAGGAGAATCACCAGAATCTAGCCTGGTGTATGCAACAGTGAACAGTAAGCCCGGTCTTAAGCAAGGCAGAAGGTGAGGACCAAAACCCAAGGCCACCACATATGTATTACATATGCATCCATATGCATATACATACAACACAAACACACACATGCAGGCACATCTCTCTCACATACACATGCACACACGCATACACATGCATGCAAATAAGTTACAGGCTTGAGTTGATATGAATATGTAATGTGCAAAGATTACACCGTTTTTATGAGACTTGAGCACCTGTGCATTTAGGTTTCTGTAGCAAGTCCTGGACCACTCATCTGTTGCCATTGAGAGGTGACTGTCGTTCTAGTTATCATTTGATTTCAAGGGTCTTACATCAGTCTTGATTGGCAGTAGTAACTGGTCCGTCCACCCCCATCTAGTCTCCCATTGCCTTTTACATTTTCTTCCTATAGCCATGTAAATAATCCTCACCATGTTGATTTGGAATCCTGCAAAAGGTACAGTACATTCCTATCTTAAAAACGTAATTTTATTTATTTGTTTGTTTGTATGTGTGTGGGTATGCATGTGACAAGGCACATACACAGAAATGAAACAACAACTTTCGAGTTCTCTCTTTTCCTGCCATGTGGGTCCTGGGAATGGAACTCAGGTCATCAGGCTTGGCAGCAAACACCTTGCTGGTCCACTGTAATTCACCCCCACTCTCATTATCCAGGACTCTGGATTTGTTGGTCATTCCTTTTCTTTTGTCTGAGGTTTTTGAAATAGAGTCTCATGTAGTCCAGGTTGGCCTCAAACTCAATATGTAGGCAAAGCTGACCTTGAACTTGTAAACCTCTTGCCTTCATCTCCAAAGTGCTGGGATTATAGGTGTGTGCCACCATGCCTGGTGTTGATCAGTTCTTTATAAAAATCCCCAATCCTTTTACACCATGATCAGCCAGTCACCTAAACAGAGTACTATGGTGATATTTTATTTGTGCTGAAATGTGATTTTATTTGTATGTTAATAAATAAAAGTGCCTGGGGGTCAGAGCTAATAGCAAGTCATAGCAGAAGTCTGGCAGTGTAGCACACGCCCTTAATTCCGATCACATGACAGGCAGATCTCTGTGTGTTTAAGGACACCACCAGCATGGAGACACACGCCTTTAATCTCAATATCAACCATAGAAGACCTGGAGGTCTGTATAGACAGGCAGTGATGAGGAGGTCATGTGGTTGGGTTTACAACCAATGAGAAGGCAGAACAGAAAGTCAATAAAAAAGATAGACACACAGGAAGTAGGCCTCTTTCGGAGGGGAAGGACGGCAGCAGCAGTGGAGGGGTAAGAAAGGGTTTTTAGTATCAGCTCTTAGCTACTGCTCTGACCTCTTGGGCTTTTACCTCTGCATACTTGAAATTTAGCTTAAGTAAATAATTAGGGATGTGCTTCTCCAAGTAGCTACAATTATGGTTATGGTTATGGTATTGTTTGTACTGGAAAAACACAGGGAGAGTCCAATAGCCAATAACCAAGAATCAAGGAAATGAAGTGTGTGTCCTTAATAAAAATCAGGATCCAGGCTCTGCTCTGGGACGTGCAAAGTCATACGTTATCTTTTAAAGGTCACTTCTAAATCAGCATTGACATTATGATCTCATGTTGCGCGTCTGGAAAGATACATGTATGAATTACTTTTCCCCTTGGTGTAACAAAAGCCACTTAAGGAAGGGAAGGTTTGTTTTGGCTCGGCACTTGAGGATTCAGTCCATCATAACGGGGAAGGTGTGAGGGCAGGAACTTGAGGCAGCTTATCCTACTACATCCGCAGTCAAGAGGCGGAGAACTGAGTGCAGGTACTCTGCTTTTCCTTTCCGTTCAGTCTAGGACTCCAGTGTTGGGTGATGTCATCGTCATTCAGGATGAGCTTTTTGTTGTCAGTTCACTGCCTCTGAAAACACCCTCACAGAGAGTCTCAGGTTTGTCTCCATCAAGTTGACAAGGCTGGCCATCACACACGTTGACATTTACCCCTGTGTGGAGCTTAGGTGGTTTTGATTTCTGCCTTCTTTGCCTCTGCATTGTCTAATACTTATGATGCTGAGGATTGACTGATGATGATGATGACTATGTTGTACTTGAGCCAGTGGTAAGAATACAATGCGGTGTAGGGGAAGGTGTGGGCTTCCGAAGATGAGGAAGAGTGAGAGTGAACTTAGCCCCTGCCTCCTTCCTGGAGAACCTCCTGTGGAATGTCTTCAAGGTTATGTCTCCAAGTGCATCCGATCTCTACTGCACTTCCCAAACACCATCACGGATGGAGCTTGTCCACAGGACAGCAGCGTGGGCTGCAGTGGGGTTTATCTACAGTGCATCACACATTTTCATCCAGAAGAGGAGAGCTATTGGCAGAGGGCAGGGGCTATTTCTGAGGCTTCCTAAAAGAATGGCAAATCCAAGACACAGGGATCCCACCCAAGGTACAGCTAAACTGAACAGCAACCCCTTTTCCACCACTTTGGGGGACCAGGAATGAGGTCAATATACCATACCCCCTTCCCCCACGTTTGGAGTAACTGAGTAGAAAGACCACGCAGATGGAGCTGCCTGTCATTTTGTTTTGATGAATGTGTCCATAGTTACATCACCCTCTTCGCCAAGTGGCCCTGCTGATACCGAAGCTCAGAAGGAGGTTGGATCCCAGACCTGTGAGTGACTTTATTAAACAGCTCTAGGGCTCCCCAGAAGTCCTGCTCCCTATGAGTTCAGTGTGGCATGGCTCTCTGCAGTCAGGCAGAACCCAGAGAAGCAATGGCTTGAGCTCTGTAGCCCAGCCAACCCATCCGTCCTAATGGATCCCCTGGGAAGAACAAGGGAGGGAGAGGCCAGAAGCGTTATTCTAAAGTAAGGGTCGGCAGACCGCTCCCAGGGGCTGCATCTGGCTGCCTGCCTGCTTTTGTAAATTAAGTTTTCCTGGAACGCAGCCACACGCGTTCGCTTGTGCATTGTCTAAGGCCGGGTTCCTGTTCCAAAGGCACAGTTAGGTAGTAACAGTGGAGACCCTGTAGCCCAGAAATCCACAACTGTGCTCATGCACCCTTTCCACGGAGTGTTTCTTGGCTCCTTCTCCACAGGATGCCCATCCAGGAAGACCAGCAGGGAGGGCAGGTGACTCCCAGATGCCGCCCCTCTCTGGACACACGCTTACACCACTGTCCTCCCATCATCTCCCAGCCTCTTTCACTGAGCTTCCTTTTCCAGTCTTCTGCTGTTTAAGCTCCAACGTTCTCTCCCAGCCCTTTCCTCCTCAGACTCTTCTCCGTGGCCTCGAAGGCTGCCACAGTCTAAGTCTTATCTTAAAGCTTAATGTATTTGCTCAAACCAGGACATTCTGTGAGGGCTTGGATAGGGTTCCAGAATGTCTCCTAAAGCAGGGGCTCTGTCTTAGGCGAAGTGAACAGAATCCAGACAGGATAGGATGATGTTGGATGCCTGGGAGTCCTGTAGGCTGGGAACATGAGAAATGTCACACTTCCTGCAGGGCACAGGGTGAGCATCTGCCTCCCATCCCTCAGCTGCTGGTGGCTGCTGGCTTTCCTTGGCATTTGTGGCTCTATCCCTCCTACCACCTCTTCTCTTGTGCCAGATCTCCTTCTTATTTAAATGTTTTAGATGGATACCATGCTGGCATTTAGGGCTGACCTAGATAATCCAGAGTAAGCTCTTCTTCTCTGACTCCTTAATTTAGTAAAGGCTATTTTTTTTTTAAACTCTCCTTCCCATCTGAATGTGATCTTATTTGTAGGTTCCAGGAACTAGGCTGTGGACATATTCCTGGGTGGGTGTGTGGACACCGGAGCCTACAATGAAGACATAGGCCTGGACTTGATCTCATAGGGGAGGAGGTCTGTTTTGGGTTAGGCCTTTTGCAAAGCTGTAAATAGAGAGTTTCAGCTGGGGTGGGAATGTCCAGGGGGAAGAACTTCACTATCCCTTTGGTACCCCAATCTTCTTGGTCCACCAACCAAGTCCATTTCCACTGGCATGGGCGTGGCTACTTTGCTCTTCGCTATGGCGGACTACCTGACAACAGGAATTTAAGAAAGGAAATGTTTGAGGGTATAAAAGCCATCATTGCAAGGAGACACAAGGCCAGTGGTCACGTGGTATTTGTGCTCCAGGAGCTGTGGGAGATGAGAGCTCACCTTCAGCTTGCCTCCTCTTTTTGCCCATTTTAATTCATTCTGGAACCCAGCCCAGGATGGCACTATCCACAGCCAGGGTGGTGCCTTCCTCCTCCTCGGTTGATCCTCTCTGGAAACACCCTCACATGTAGCTAGAGTTTTCCTGCCTTGCCCAGTCAGGACAAATCTCTGTCACCCGCCAGTCCCACAGCTGCTCAGACCCAACCAAGTAAACACAGAGACTTATATTGCTTACAAACCGTATGGCCGTGGCAGGCTTCTTGCTAACTGTTCTTATAGCTTAAATTAATCCATTTCCATAAATCTGTACCTTGCCACGTGGCTCGTGGCTTACCGGAGTCTTCACATGCTGCTTGTCATGGTGGCAGTTGGCAGTGTCTCCCTCCGCCTTCCTGTTCTCTCAATTCTCCTCCCTGTTAATCCCGCCTATACTTCCTGCCTGGCCACTGGCCAATCAGTGTTTTATTTATTGACCAATCAGAGCATTTGACATACAGACCATCCCACAGCACTCGTGGATACACTCAGGTGTGTTACCTAGGTAACTCCGGTCAAGTTGACGGTGAAGATCTCAATGGACGGCAATCAGTTCCTGCGGACTGTTGACGCTCTCACCTGAGCCCCCAGAGGAGGAGTCAGACAAGAATTCATATTAATCGCATCATACAGACCTCCAACCCTATCTCAGCCTCATTTTCCACAACTAAACATTCAGAAAATGGGAGGCACCAGGGCCATCTTTCCCCGAGGAAGCGACTGGAATGTGTTTCTTTTGAGTTTTTTTTCCCCCATGTCTCAGGAAAAGTGTTGTCTTAAGCATCTTTGTATTGAACAAGTAGGTTCCTTGTAAAGGCCGTCTTAGCTCAAGGCTTCTTTCTATGGCTGTAAACACTTCAACTGCCTTTCAAAAAATAACCAGAGACCCACCCAGCTCCGACCCCTGGGTCCCATTCTCTGTGTCTGTGACTCTCAGGTGGTGTCCTCTGTACCAGGGGCCATCAGCTGTCTTAAGTGATGCTTACGAATCAGTCCTTTGTGGCAAGAACCATAGAAACATCTTTAAAAGGCACAGACTTCTCAGCAACACATGGGACTGAAAACATGGGGGCCTGGCTAGAAAGGAGTGCTGCTGTGTTTTTAGAATCTGGGTTCTTTTATTCTTAGGTAATGGGGCTCATTCAGTTTCTATAAATCCCACTTGCCCTTCTGTGGTCTGATTTCAAATGAGCGTCCTGGTGCTTCCAAGCAGCCTTCTGAAATGCCAAGGCCTACAGCTGTGCTATTTAGGGTGGTAGAATTGGTGTGAGTTTCTGTTTTGGGCAAAGTGTGAAATAAGGAACTTTCTCTCGAGTGGGCCGTTCTCAGGACTCGGCTTGGCAGCATGGCCGCCTCCCCACACATGTGCCCAGAATATATTGGCATTGCCTCTGAATACGGGGCATGAATCACTCTTGCTCTGCTCAGTGGGGATTTACAGAGCATGCTGTTCCTCCAACATGGAGAGCAGTGTTTGATTTTCCGGGAGGGAGGTGATGTGTACTTTTTTTCTCAGTAAAATATGAACAGCGAACACTGTCAGTCCCCACTGTGAGGATGTAGAGACAGCGAAACAAGATGACCATCGGATGACACATCCTCAATGGGGAGCTTCCAGACAGCTTTCCTGAGGGCTGCAGGATGTGAGATGCAGGCGGCCTCCGGAGAGGATGAGGTCTTCCCTTCAATCGACAAGGCCTTGACTTGCCAGGTACTGTAGCATGAATCTTAAAAGTTCTTATTAATAAAGAACAAACTTGAAGCCAGGTATTGGGGTGAACACTGGAAGATCAGAGAGACAGAACAAGCCACAGCTAACCTCACCTGGCCAACTTCCCAGCTGATCTTGTTTCCTCAGACTGGAAGCCTCTGCATCCTCATATCCGAATGGCTCTCAGCTGAACTGTGCTGCTAGAAGCCTGAAAGCTTAACCAGCCAAATGCTTCTAGTTTCTGGTCCTCACGCCTTATATACCTTTCTGCATTCTGCCATCACTCCCTGGGATTAAAGGCGAGATGAGTCACCATGCCTGTCTGTATCCTTGAACACATGGATTTCTGCCTCTGGAATGCTAGGATTAAAGGCGTGTGCTACCACTGCCTACCTCAGTAGCAAAAGGGAAATGCTGGGTTGGGAAGAATCCGAAGTGACTTGGCCTACATCTCTAGAGTGCTTCTGAGGAACTGAGCTACTCCCAGCTCCCTGAACGGCACGATCCTCCAGCAAACAGGTTTCTGGTGGTTCATCTGGAGCGTTTTTGTTCATTATAATGATCAAGGTCTTGTACCCCTTTGGGGCCTACACTTTGGGACCCTCAATAATTTTCTGGGTGGATGAGCTCACTGCTGGAATGCTATGCTTCTGGGACCCTCCAAGTTTGATCTTGGAGCCGTTCATTCCTCTGGGAGCATTGGGTTCTTTGAGGTCTCCATGGAAACTCAAAGGGCCAAGTCTTTTTAACATACTCTGGCAGCCTGAGAGTATTTTTTGAAAGATAGAAGTCCTGGGTACTGAAGAAAAAAAAATAAAAATAAAACAATTCAGTCTGAATGGAGCCTGCAAAGAGAAAGAAGGAGGCCTCAGATCAGTGTGTAAAACAGCCCCCCCCCAACTCACCCACAGATACCCCCACTTAGAATTCAGTCCCAGAGATCAGGGGACCGACCAGAAAGGTGTGGAGGAGGTGGAGGAGTAGGGACAGAGGGATGACAGAGACCAAGGGAACCATCCCGGTTTCCGGTGACAGAGAGCTCCCTCTTCCGTGTTCAAATCACGATAGTGGAGGGGGAGGGGGCGGGGGCGGGGCAGAAACTGTCCGCCTAAAGAGACGGCGGCGAGAGGGAGGAAGAGGCCCGCGCGGTGGTGGGAACCGTGAGCAGAGGTGATACGGGGCGAAGTGCCTTGTCGCCCCCTGTGGCACAGGGGCACTGAGTGCTGCTCAGGGAGTCGTCACCCCGCAGGCCCAGCAGCACACACTGTTGTCCCAGGGTGCTTTGCGCTCCCGAGGGGCGGCGTTTGCAGTCAGCCGGGCCAGGCCTGGCCTCTCTGGCAACCCTTCCTGTCCACCCCGCTGCCCCTTGTGGCTTCATTAGTGCCAGTGCTCGCTAGAGAGGCAGCAAGCAAACGTGTGCGTCACCAAAAGAGCAGGCATGAGCCGGGCGGCGGTGGCGCACGCCTTTAATCCCAGCCCTCGGGAGACAGAGAGGCAAGTGGATCTCTGTGAGTTCGAGGCCAGCCTGGACTACAGAGTGAGTTCCAGGACAGCCAGGGCTTCACAGAGAAACCCTGTCTTAAAAAAAAAAAAAAAAAAAAAAAAAGGACATGAACTGAGGACTTCTGTCTTCACAAGGCTGCCAGAGGCCCAGTGTGGGAGGAGAAGCCAAGCTTTCTTCCAGAGAGGTCAACCCCAGTGTTTCTCCTAGGGAGGTCAGCCCTGCGACCCTTCCTCACCCCACGGTCCCCATAGAACTCCTCATTTCTGTGGCCCCTTTCTCCTTTCAGCTCTGTCCAACAACGGACATATCCCCAAGGCTCTTTAGCGCTTTCTAGAACATGGCAGGCACGCTGACAAAGCCTATTTGTCTCTCCAAGCGCAGACCAGAGAGTCTCTTGTCAATTGCTTTTCTGTTTCTGTCCAAGCTGACGCAGGGGCTGGTCGGAACCCCACGGTCTCCCCAAGTGCACCCCCCTCTTCCCTTGCTAGAACTCAAGGCAGGCCCTCAGGCTCAGCACTAATAGGCTTGGGAAGGTCTCTCACTGCCGTGGAGAGGTGTCTCAATCCGTCCTCCCTGTGTCCCAGGCCAGCTGAGGAGACAGGCCTGTGTGACGGGACTGTCCAGCTGGGAACATGCGGAGGCAGGGGACTCAGATTGCAGAGGGTATTCCCGCAACCCCGGCCTGTGTTTGCACAAACGCCCCATCAAGATGTCCATGTCTGCTGTAGACAGGAAGTAGTCCATTCTCTTTATGGACAAGGAATCAGCCATCCAGACAGACAGAAAACAGCTGTGCGTCCCAGGTGTCGTCTGTGTCGGGAGGACGGCGGCACAACCATCCATTCTTTGCTTTTAAAAATGCTCACTCTTCGTTCTGTGGTAACTTAGCTTCACTGAAGTCTTGGTGCCTCAGTCTGCCTCTTTATAGAAGTGAGTCTTTTCTTTCTGGAAGAATCTAGAATATTCCTTCTCTAAAAGCAACCCAGTATGTTCAAGCCCAGACAAGGACTCAGTTTAGCAGGAATTTTAGTTCAGTTTTGTTAGCAAAATCTTTCTTTAAGCCTCAGTTTTCTTATCTATAGAGTGGTCAAACCTGACTCCATGGGCAACTTATGTGTGAGACCTTGGGCTGGTCATGCAACCTCTCTGAGCCTTGGTTTCCTTTTCTGTGACACGGGATCAACAATGACATCTCTTGGCACGGTTACTAACATTAACTGAGTTACTCTGTGCCGAGTGTTGGGCATGGCACCCAGTGCAGCACCCGTGAGGGTTCATGCTGAGGATGCTGGGAGGATTGCTGTAGAAGTTGAATAGTGTGCCAGGCACTCAGCACATGCCCAGCCTCAACTTCCTTCTGTGATTCTCACCCACAAATAAACTCCAGAAGCCTGTTCAGGACAGACCTGTCCTGACTCTGCACTTTCCTAGGCCGCCTGTGTCTAGACCGACCTTGGTCTCTCCTCCAAGCTTTCCTGTGTGGATGACTTTGCATTCTGACTTACTCTTCAGCTTAAATAATAGGCAACAGCACAAACCAACTCCAAGTACAGGAGATTCGGTGTGGCCAGAAGTCTTTGATGCTCAAGAAGTATTTCAAAGTCTATTTCTGCAGCTTGGAAACTGGGCCAGACGTGTGACTTTCTTTAAATAACTGGATGAGGCCGTAGTGATGCCATGTCATCAGATTCTCCAAGCTGGAACACTGTCTTGAGTCCAAGGAGGAGGCTGTCACCCACTGAAAGATGACAGGCCCTGCAGGGGTGACCTCATGGGCCCTGGTGGAGCTGGTACCAACTGCCCACTATGGTGAGGCCTCTCACCAACCCCTAAGCCATGCGTGGAGTCTGTGTCCTACCAAATCCAGCCAGCACCGTGCTAAATCACTTAAATCAGTAAGTGATTTAGACGTCCTTAGAGGGACCTGTTTAGGAAAAAGGATTCAGTGGGACACCTAAGCCTCGGATCATCTAGAGGGAGTGTTGGGTGCCAGGGCTCAGGGCAAGATGCACATTTTTGGAAGAGTTAATCCGGATGTCTTAGCTCTCCTGTGTTACTGGAATAGACTGGGTGAGCTATGAAGAGATTCATTTACTTTTATTACTTGAGAGGGTCTCACTATGCAGCCCAGGCTGGTCTCAAAGGTACAGCTGTTTTGCCTTAGGCTTCCAAGTGCTGTGTGGCCTGTCCGACTATGCCCAGCTAACATACAGTTGTTTTTTCATAGTTGTGGAGGCTGGAAAGCCGAAGGTTAATGTGGTGGTATTCTAATTGTACTGAAATGTGATTTTGATTGTATGTTAATAAATAAAGTTGCCCGGGGGTCAGAACTATTAGAGCCATAGCAAGAGTGTGGCGGTGGTGGCACACGCCTTTAATCCCAGCACTTGGTAGAAGAGCTAGGTAGATCTCTGTGTGTTCAGGGATACAGCCAGCATTGGAGACATACGCCTTTAAGACCTGTGGGGCTGTACATACAGACAGTGACGAGGCAGTCACGTGTTTGGGTTTACAACCAATGAGAAGGCAGAACAAAAGACTATGAAAAGACAGACAGACAGGAAATAGCTCTCTTTTGGGAGGCTAGGACCACCACAGGAGGAAGGGTGAGATTTTAGCTCTGAGCTCTGACCTCTTGGCTTTCTCTTTTACATTGGTTCTGTGTTTCTTATTTAATAAGACGGTTGGTTACATCTACAGGTTGAGGAGCCAGTACCTAGCACAGGGCTTTCCTGCTGTGTTATGCCACGGTGGCAGGCAGAAAGGCAAGGGAGCCAGTGAGAGCAAGCGAGGACCATATTTGTTTTGACACCAAGTGTGCTCTTGCGACTGTGATGTTAATCCATTGTGAGGGTTCATGATACGACGTGATCACCTCTGAAAGGTCCCACCAGCCCACACTGCAATACGGCAGACTAAATGTCTGCCACGCTGTAACACTGGAAACCTAAATCTGCCATTTGAACCATCCGAGTCCTCATGCGTGTGTGGCAAATGCTTTACTAACTGAGACGTCTCCCCAGGCCCTAGGGACATTTTTTTTTTTTTTGTAGGGCATCTATCCTGCTTCTTTCAGGGCCACAGGGCCCTGATGTTATGAAAGAGAACCCAGAAACTGTCAACCCTGGGCCCGAATAACTATATGGAAAATGTTTCCTTGCCCATTGTCCCTTCTCAGTTTTCTTGGACCTCAGTCCTCCTTAGCTGTAACAAGATAACATGCAGTAGGTAAGCTGGGAATGGCAGAAATGTGTTTCTCGTGCTCTTGAAGGTGGGGGACGAAGCAAGGCCCAGCAGATTTGGTGTCTGGTGAGGGCCAGTTCTTGGCTCATAGATGTCCATACTCTTGTTGAGTAGGATTAAAGCTTGGTTGTGGAGCCTCTGGAAAAGGCCACCAGAATTATTCCTACAGGCCCTGCCCTCATAACCTGCTCCCATCTCTAAGATACCCTGTCCCCATCCCACAATTACCCCATCACATTAGGGGTTAGGTGGCAGTCTGTTAATTTGGGGAGGACATATTCATTGGCTAGCATTGATCTTGTTACTCAGTCAAGTAGAGCCTCCTTGGGTTCTCCCAGTTCTCTGTGGTTCTCCTGGATCAGGTTCTGCTTTCATTTACATTGGTCTTCCTGCCCTTCCTTCACTCCAGAGAGCACAGGTGGGCAGCCCTGTTAACCCCCAAAAGTACCCAATACAGCTCTGATCCCTGGTCCACACTCAATTATGCCTGAGGCCCCCATGATTTCAGCCGGTTCTGTGTCCACCCAGACCAGCATCTT
The DNA here is from genome assembly GCF_004664715.2 of Peromyscus leucopus. Taxonomy (NCBI): domain Eukaryota; kingdom Metazoa; phylum Chordata; class Mammalia; order Rodentia; family Cricetidae; genus Peromyscus; species Peromyscus leucopus. The sequence continues at coordinate 8,146,616 of NC_051073.1, forward strand.
AGAGGACACGGGTAGCCTATTCTCACACAGCTGAGGGCTGTGAGGTGTGTCTTCACTCTTAGTCCATGGGCTCCAGGCAGTTTTCGTCCTCCATGCTCTCATTCTCCGCTGAACACCCCTTCTCCCCTGTCCCAGCAAGTCCACACCAGCTAAATGTGTCCAGTTAGTCCCTGGGGCCATATCCCTTGAGCATTTTCTGTAGACATGAAGTGCTGTGACTGCAGATTCCCCTCTCATCTGGTGAGTGTATGGCGGGAGGGGGGGGCATGATACACTTTCTTATAAAATAGGGAAATGAGGGGCGGGGACGGGTGTCCCCTGTTCATGTCCTCGGGGCTGGCTCACCTGCACCCCCATCCACGGGGTCACTCTACTGTGCTGCCCAGGCCAAGGGCGGTTAGTGAAGGGCAGGGTCAGCTCTCCTGCTTGCCGCAGGTGGAGAGGGGCAGCAGCATCTTTCCTTCGCCCATGCCACCATATGGCAGGTGACAGGGAGCAGGGCCGGCTCTTCTACTCCCACACTCTCAGGGCTGGCTTCCCGGCACCTCCACCAACTGCCATCTGGTGGCGTGGGTGAGAGAGAGAGAGGCCTTCCACCCACCACCCACCCCTCACCACCGGCGGCAGGTGGGAGAGCTGGCCCTGAGGTCATGAGGACCGAAGAGCTGGCCCTGCCCTCACTGGCTGCAGCCCTCGGGAGAGCAGGCCCTGCACCTCTCCTGGGCAGCACAGTAGAGCTGACCCTATCGGTGATGGGAGTGCCGGTGAGCCTGCCCTGAGAACACGAGAGTGGGCGATCTGGCCCTGCCCCTCATCTACCACACTGTGGGGCGGCATGAGTGAGGAAGAGATGTCCCCCCTCACCATCTGCAGCAGGTGGGAGAGCTGACCCCTGGGTCATGAGAGCAGAAGAGCCGGCCCTGCCCCTCACCAGCTGCAGCGCTCCTTAGAGTGGTCCTGGCACCTTGCCTGGGCAACACAGTAGAGCTGGTCCTGGTGGTGTAGGTGTGAGTGAGCAGGCCCCAAGGGCCTAAGAGCAGGAGAACCGGCCCTGCCCTTTGCTGTTTGCTGCACAGGGTGAGCTAGCCAGGGCAGTGCTGGAGAGCTCATCCTGGTGGTCAGGATGAGGGAGAGCAGGTGGGCTGACCAACCCAGCTATCACTCAGGTCCAGAAGAACCAGGGCTGTGAGGTGGCCCACTCCAACACCCACCCCCTCTGTGATCTGCTGGAGCATGTGAAGAGGCTGGCCCCGAAGACCCAAAGCTTCAGGATCTCCATGACACAGGACAACAACAGGATACACAAGAGGAGCCCCAGTGAGGGCCCAGTATCAGCAGTGTAGCAGAAGCCAGAGGCCTCAGAACAGACCAATGACTCACGGCAATGAACACTCGCAAGTAAAGATGAATGGACTAAAGGGATTACTGTGAGACTCACTGTGTCACACGACAGCGTCCATGACCATTTCTTTTCTTTTCTTTTCTTTTCTTTTTTTTTGGAGGGGGTGGGGTTGCAAGGGCAGAGGGCAGATATGAAGAGATGGGGAGATGAATGGGCTCAAGATGTGAAACCCACAAAGAATCAATAAAAAGTTACAAATAAAATTTAAAAAAAAAATGGAAAAGTGACAACTTGTCCTGGAGTTTCCTGTGAGGATGAGCTGAGGTCATATATATGGGTATAGCTCCTAGAACTGAGCCTGGCATGTCAAGAACATTGGGAATGAGTGGGTCAGTCCTGTGAAAACTCAAACCCTGCACCATTTGGCAGCTCTCCTTGGTCCCCATCACTCTAAGGTGTCATCGTGTGTTACTCATCTGGCTGGTGTTTTGTCTTTATCTCTGTAGGTTGTTCATTCAGTCCCTTCTGGTCTCTTACTTATTTTATCATCTTTGTGTTTTCTACATATCTGTCACTTTAGACGTGGGATAAAAGCCGTCTAACAAGCTATTGCCTCTGTTATCGTGAAGACAGACTGTTAAAACCCCAAATGAGAAAGCACCATAGAGGCTGCTAAATCGCCCTTCAGTAAGGTCAGCAGGATGAGAGCCATGCTCATAAATTTTGTAGTATTCTCGGATGCTGCTACAATAAATTCTGCGGGGATAACCAGGCCATTACCTGGGGCTTACATATATTTTGTTTACACATCACTTGCATTTTGAGTGTAACTGGATTTGACTTTTATTTAGTGGCTCCATTTCATCAGGGTTGAAAAAGAGGTCACATCGTTCAGAATGGGTCCCGGCAGTGAGCAGTGTTTCTTCTCTGCAGACTGCTTATTGCAAGGGAGAGTGTCTCAAGCCACTGGGTATACCTTGGTTTGTTATATAGCTTGGTTGGCAGGCCTAGTTGTTAAAGTAATGGAGTTTAAAATAATTTAATCTAGGTTTCTATTAAATAAATGCATGCACCTAGTTTAGAAAGCCAAACAATATTAAAAGGCTTGTACCAACACAACAGTCCTCTCACGTCCTATTTAATTTCAGCTGCTCCAAGGCCAAGACCTCTACTGAGCTTCCAGTGTCCCCTCCAAAACACAAGTTGAAATCTAATTTTACTGTAACAGTATAAAGAGGCAGACTTTCTAGAGTGGAGTAGGTCACAAGGCTCCATCCTCACAATGGATGTGGGGTTGGGATGAGAAACATCCCTTATTTGAACACTTGGTCCCCAGTGTGGTGTCTAGGGAGGTTGTTGGGAGGTGGATCTCAGTGGAGGAAGTTTGTCCCCCGGGGGAGGGAGCTGAGGATTTATACCCTTGCCTTGCTTCCTAGTCCTTCTTTCTCAGCTGCTGTGTGCAAATGAAAATGTAGTCAGCTCTTTGCTGCTGCTGCCATACTATGTTTTCCCACAGCTGAGGAACCAATAAGCCAAAACAAACTCTTCCTTCCTCAGGATGCTTTTGGTCCTGGTGTTTCATCACATCAACAGAAAAGTAACTAATACAGCGCATTAAGGGCATTGCTATGGAAGGGAGCAGGTCATCATGACGGGTTCTATAGAGCAAGTGCAGCTTTCTCAGCCTCCTCTGGTCTCTCATGATCCCAGCCCTGACCATGAAATGTCCTCTGCCATGTTTAACACTTAAAGAAGAGCCTCAACAGAGGCTGGCCTCTTAACACTGCTGCTCCCAGACCTAAGGAACTATGAGAAATACATTTGTGTATAAATTACCCAGACTATAATACTCGGTCACAGCTGAAGGTACCAGAGCAGCTTCCAAATCTTTTTAGATGCTTCTTTTGGTACTTGCACCTGCATTTTTAAATAGCATGAATTTCTTGATTGCTTAACTTTGGATGCTTTTATACTATATTCTCTCCCTCAAGATTCTCTCTCATACTTCCTCTTCCTCCTCAACTTTCTGATATGTAGTTATGCAAAAAACACTTGGTCAAATCAGTGTTCAGAAGTTGTTTTGTTTGACCATGTAAATGTCAATTGCATCTGAACCACATAGATGACCACAATTACTTTTTCCTTCTTGTTTTCACTTTCCTAGACTTAATAATAGCTTTATTTGTTCTATGTGCTTAATTTTCTGTGTACTTAACCATGAATCATTGCCTCTGCTACAACGTAAATTCCTTTGAATACCAGCATGTAAATTCCCCTTTTGCCTCAGGCATGCTTCTCCTGGATTATTTCTGGACTTAAACCTGCCACCTTCCTGTGTTCCCCTAAGATTACCTTTAATTTTTGTCATTGTAGATTCTTCACTTCTTTAAAAATATTTCCTCGTTTGGGTGGAAAATATTAATAAATGAAGGCCCAAAATATCTGCAAATAACTTTATTTTTCATCTACACTTGATGGCTAGATTGGCTAGGTATAAAAATTTCATGCACAAGCCATTTCGTCATAGTTTTAAAAGCATTCTTTCATTACTCTTCTGGCTTTGTTATTGCTGCTAAGAAACAAATGCTTTCTGGTTCCAAATCCTCTGTTTGCAGTCTTCCCCTCTCACTATGCATTCTCTATCCCTCCAAAGTTAGAATATTTTCCTATGCCAGCTCTTATATTGGCTCTCCTTGCTGTGAATCTGTTCTTCCTTATTTGTTCAGAAAAGTCAGAGTTCATCTCCAATCTGGAGATGAATTTCTTCAGATTTTTTTTTTGTGTGTGTTTGTACTTGATTAATTTATGTTTTCTCTATACTCTCTTTTAATAATAATTCCTATTATTCAGTGTTGAAATGTCCAGAGAAACACATAGATGGCACTTATTTTGTCTTTCCTTGTTTATATTCTTTGTTTAGTCTTTGGATGAATTTTTTAAATATCTGCTTCTTTCATGCTTTTTTATAAAATTTTTAAAACTTTCCAGTGTTAAACTGTGAATTTCTAAGAGCTGGTTCCCATTTTGTACATTTACCAAATACCCCATCCCATTCTTAAGCATCAGTTTTTTGTTTCAGATGCATGATCACTTTTTATATTTCTAAAAATAGTGTTCAATTTTATTTTTAAATTAATGTTTAGCTTAGCTTAGAATATATAAAATATCAAGTTTCATTATGGTATTTTTATACATGTAAAAGCTATGTTTTGGTAGTAGAAAAAATGTGATATGAAAAGTTTAAGGAGGGATTCTGGGAAATTTAGACAGGGGTAGGGGAGACCATAGACAAGAAAGGGGAGGAGGGGTCAACCCAAGCTAATGGTGTATGAAAAAGCCATAGGGAAATCTAATATTAGTGAAATAATTAAAAATAAAATAAAACAGATAAGTATACTTTGTTTGGGTTGATAGAGCTGTTTCCAGAAGCCATAAGTTATTAAATAAAAATCTCAGTGTTAGCAGCGACCTACTTCCCTATGCACTGTTGGTTAGGGAGACCTCTGAGGTTCCAACAAGGCAATTGTCACTGCTGTAAATGGTAGGACCCCACCGCTGGAAGCACCATGCAATCTTGTCACAGGCTGTAGAGAAATCAAACTGGAACTGAGCTGAAAGCTGGCTAGAGATAACCCTCACAGTATGATAAGGTACCAGGCAGAGTGCTAGGGAAGAAAAGTCAGCTTGGCTCACTGAGCAGGGGAAATGCTGCAGTAGAGGCATGGATGTTTTGGAGTAACCAACTACTTTATGTTGAACTTGAGGCCTGCCCCACAGGAGGAGATTCATGGGTGATACTGTACACTTGGTCAAAAGCCTTGGCGGGGGAGGTCGTAGGTCCTAACAGAGAAGCTATAGCTGTTGTTTTGCTAAGTAGACATGATTCGTGCTTACTAAATTGTCTCCTAAGTATCATGTTTATGCCCATAGATTTTTAATAATATCAGTTTTGGTCCAAGAAGCTTCCTTTTGTAAGGAGCAGTGGTAATTACAGACACTCATCACTGGTCAAAGTGCTGAGAATAAGTCACTGTTTGATGTTCTACTATAAACAGTAGTTCTATGCCACCCCTCCAAGGCTCAGGGACCAGCACAGAAGGAGTGATGCAAAGAATATAAGAAGAAAGAAAAGCAGGGTGGTGGTGGTGGTTGTGCACGCCTTTAATCCCAGCACTTGGGAGGCAGAACCAGGTGGATCTCTGTGAGTTCAAGGCCAGCTTGGTCTACAGAGTGAGATCCAGGACAGACACCAAAGCTACACAGAGAAACCCTGTCTCAGAAAAAAAAAAAAAAAGAAGAAGAAGAAGGAGAAGGAGAAGGAGAAGGAGAAGGAGGAGAAGGAGAAGGAGAAGGAGAAGGAGAAGGAGAAGGAGAAGGAGAAGGAGGAGAAGGAGGAGAAGGAGAAGGAGAAGGAGAAGGAGAAGGAGAAGGAGAAGAAGAAAGGAAGGAAGGAAGAAAGAAAGGGAGAAAGAAAGAAAGAAAGAAAGAAAGAAAGAAAGAAAGAGAGAAAGAAAGAAAGAGGTGGAGGTTTTTAAGGCATTGTGTCCTAGACTTAACAAGGCAGTTGCCCTCCTGAACGCACATCATGCACCTCCTTGGGGACTTACAGGTAACTAACTGTAGCTATGAGGGAGGAGTTCCCAATGTCTCAGGCCTCACTGAAGACCTACAGACAGTTAATGGTTGCTGTGGGAGAGAGAGAGAGATTTCCTTCAGTGGTGTAGCCACTGAGAAGACCCATGATCCTGCACACACACACACACACACACACACACACACAGGTTGCTCTGTTGGTAAAGGGGCCTGTGACCAAGCCTAATGACTTGAGTTTGATTTTCAGGACATGTTGAAAGGTGAGAACAGACTCCCCCATATTGTCCTCTAACCGGTACTCACACACTGTGTGCCCCTACCCCCAACATACACACACACACACACACACACACACACACACACACACACACATACACAGAGTCACATCCGGAAGATAAACAAGTAAAAATATTTTTAAAAGCATGAAGAATAGTTACTTAGAAGAATGCCGCAGAAGAATAGTTACTTTGGAAGAGAAAGGGGATCAGTAAGAGCAGGACAAGATATGACCAACATATTCTATGTACATGTATGAAAGAGTCACAGTGAAGTCCATTATCATGTATAGTTTCCACATGCTCTTGAAATACAAAATACGCTTTTCTTTTCTTTATTCCTGTCACTCTCTGTTGTCTTTGATTCCTCTTGTATGTTTTTTGCTTCTTTGTTTTGTTTTGTTTTGATGTCTGTCATTTATACCAGACACTTTTACTCGACTGTCTGGTGACCCTTGCCTGTCTATTTTCATCGAAAGTGAAACACATGAGCAATGAAATGTTTTTTTTTTAAGTAGATAGAGGTATTGGCTGCACAACATTGCAAATGTGCAAAACATAGATGAATTATTCATTTTTAATGGTTACTTTCATGTCATTTGAATTCCATCTCAATAAAAAAAAAAGCAGCAAAGCACAAATCTCTATTGAGATTAGAATCTCTGTTGGACATAGAGTAGTTGCTGTTGAACAGGCAGACCAGGAGCCAGGAGACTGTCCTGGAAACTAGCTGTTTCCCTGCTGTATCACATGCCAGAATCTGCAGGCCAGCCCTAAAGGAGTCTAGCAACTAGACTAGTTCTAGTGAAGAATGGTCTAGCTCATGACTGGCTCAGGGAGCGTAAGCCTGGGGCTCGGTCTTAGAGGTCAAGATGGGTAAAAAAATGTGTGAACTGGGACTGAAGAGCTGGCTCCGTGGTTCAGATCACGTCACTGCTCCTGCAGAGGACTCGGGTTCAGTTTCTAGCATCTACTTTGGGGCCAATAACCATCAGTGACTCCAATTCCAGAGAATCTGACACCCTCTCCTGTCCTCTGTGGATGCTGCACACATATGGCACATATACATACATGTACACAAGACATTCATGGCACATTAAAAATATTCTTGGTGGCGCATTTCAGCCTAGAGTACCCCTGAAGCCAAAGGTGCTTGGACTCAATGTCTTAAGAGGCCCTGTGGCAGCCCTCCTGGGCTAGGAAGGCGTCAGTCTCTTGGCTGCATGGATCCAGGGGTCCAGGATAAAGAGTAAAATGGCCCCCAGATGCACAGATGTGAGGAGACTGAGATGGAGTTCTTTTTTGTGCTGATCCTTGTGGTGGTATTGTGTTCCCCAAAATATTGTGCACACTAATAAACTTATCTGGGGTCAGAGACAGAACAGCCACTAGATACAAAGGCTAGAAAATGGTGGCACTCACACCTTTAATCCTAGCATTCCAGAGGTAGAAATCCCTCTGGATCTCTGTGAGTTCAAGGCCACATTTGAAACAGCCAGGCATGGTGACTCATGCTTTTAATCTCAGAAAGTGAGCCTTTAATCCCAGGGAGTGATGGTAGAAAGCAGAAAGGTATATAAGGTGTGAGGACCAGAAGCTAGAAGCATTTGGCTGGTTAAGCATTTGGCTGGTTAAGCTTTTAGGTTTTAAGCAGCACAGTTCAGCTGAGAGCCATTCAGATATGAAGACACAGAGGCTTCCAGTCTGAGGAAACAAGATCAGCTGAGAAGTTGGCCAGGTGAGGTTAGCTGTGGCTTGTTCTGTCTCTCTGATCGTCCAGTGTTCACCCCAATGCCTGCCTCAGTTTTGATTTTATTAATAAGACCATCTAAGATTTCTGCTATAGATCCTGTCTCCTGATATGGGGGTGCTCAACTTTCTACTTCCTTCTTCAGAGTTACCCTTAGGTTTATCTTCAGGCATCAAGAGAGGGAGATATTGTGAGATGCATGAAGGAATGATGTCAGGAGAGCCTTCATGTCCTAATCTTAGCTATGACCCTCACTGACTCTTTATGTGTGCCTAGATTTCAGAATCTCTCTGTGTTACTGATTCATAACTATGTCTTGACCTGAAAAGTGGTGAGTTGAAGGAGAGCACCAAGTCCCCACAGTTCCGCAGCCCACTTATAAAATAATCACTCAGAAGCTCATATTAATTAAAATTGTTCAGTCATTAGTTCAGGCTAACTATTGACTAGCTCTTACATCTAAAATTAACTCATTTTTTATAAATCTATACCTTGCCACGTGGCTCAAGGCTTACCTGTATCTTTACATCTTGCTTTTCATGTCAGTGGCAGCTGGCAGAGTCTCCTGACTTAGCCTTCCTGTTCCCAGAACTCTCCTCTCTCTTTGTCCCGCCTATACTTCCTGCCGGACAATCAGTACTTTATTTATTAACCAATCAGAGCAACATATTCATAGCATACAGAGCAATATATAGGATAAAAGGGTAGATTAATGAACCTACTTTTAAAGAGCAACAACTTGTTTAGAAATGTTTTACATTGCTATGGTTTGTAGTTTATTGATACAAGTTTAAACTTAATTTTGTTATACTGTATATATATTTCTACTCTTGTGTGAGGTATTATGTTTATGTAACTCATTTAGGCTGTAATGGCTAATTAAAAAATACAGATTAATAATTAGTCTTCTATGATAGTCAAACTTATAGTCATGTTAAGTTTTCTAGGTATACATCGATATAATCCAACTAGATAGGTAATCTTCAAACACTTCAAAGACATACAAAATATGGCATTTAAAAAATGTTTTAAAAATTTAGATTTTCTGGACAGTGAGACATGTCTGCTCCTGGCAGCACCGATTTACTTCAGAAAAGAGAATGGGCATCAAAGACACTCCATATAGAGTTTTTCTTCATCTTGGCAAAAATAGCCATTTGGGCAAGAAACTAATCTTGCCTGGACTGCTTGATTGACTGGACATGCAGGACCCATAGGAAGGATGACCACTGAACTTTGCTTGGCAAAATGGTCCTTCAGCTTCCTGCTTTACAGGGGAAACTACCAGACATTCTACAGGATACAGAGAGAAATGACTGAGAGACTCTAGGCCTGTGGGCTGAAGACAGATGCCTCAACCTTACAAAGGAACTTTGGATGACTGTCTAGGCTGTCAGCTGTCTCTGTCTACCCTGCAAGACTCCTGAAAGTTGCTTTCATCCTTCTCCCATTTTGCAGGTAATAGTATATCCTTCTGGGGTCTTTGATGTAGTTGAAAACTAGATAGTTATAATTTCCTTAGTTATGATAAAAGATAAGTTAGATATGAAACCTTAGACTCACAAATATAGGGTAGGTAGGTTATCTTTAATTTTGCCAAATACAAATAGACTAGATATTATAAATAGACTAGATATTGTAACTTGATACAATAATAAGCTTGATAATTGTTTTGTTATGTGTTATATGTATATGTATATGTATATATGTTTTTACTATGTTAAAGTTAAAACCTTCATTTTAAAAAAAAGAAAAGGGGAAGTGCTGTGAATATCACTCTGAATACTGTGAATGTGTTGCTATGATTGGTTAATAAATAAAGTGCTGATTGGCCATTAGCCAGGCAGGAAGTATAGGCGGGACAAATAGAGAGGAGAATTCTGGGAACAGGAAGGCTGAGTCAGGAGTCGCCAGCCAGAGACAGAGGAAGCAAGATGTAAAAGTACTGGTAAGCCACAAGCCACATGGCAACTTATAGATTTATAGAAATGGGTTAATTTAAGATATAAGAACTAGATAGCAAGAAGCCTGCCACAATCATACAGTTTATAAGTAATGTAAGTCTCTGTGTGTTTACTTGGGTCTGAGTGGTTGCAGGAGCTGGATGGACACAGGAAACCTTCAGCTACAAGCATTCACTGCAGTCTTCAAATCCAGTGCTTAGGCAGAAGCTGTTCAAAGATCAGATGCCAGCCCCTTTGGGGGTGGAGAATTACTGAGAGTCTTTTTGAACCCTTATGTGGCCCTTTAATCCTGGTTGCACCTTTGGAAGAACTCTTGCAGACAAAGACATAAAGCTCATTCAAAGTAGTGAATACTTGAAACACAAGATAATCCTAGCAGGGAGGACGGCTGAACCTGTGACTAGGATTTAGGCTGTTGGCTGAAATGGATATGCTTTAATTTTTCATGCTCACAGGATGGCGAGGAGTTCATCCTTCAGGGACCCTTTGCCTTCCCAGGGTTAGCCTGTGACTCCCCATAGCTTCACAGGAACACTGTCCATGGCTTTGCAGGAGCACTCCAGACCAGAGCAGAAACTAGAGCAGCTGCAGAAATCCACCAGTGAGCCTGCAGAGAATTCCAAAACAAGCCAAGAAAGCCAAAACAGCTCTTGAAGTTTTAAAAAGAAGGAAAGGTGTCCTAATTTGCAAACATCCCCTACTTCACAGAGACAGAGAATAGGAAAGGGGCTTTGGGGTCCAGAGAGAGACAGGGAGTTAGATGTTGTGTGAATTCCCTTCAAACGTTAAAAACAATACAGATCCCTCTAAAGCTGCACGTGGAATCCAGGCGGCAGCTTCTGCGCGTGCTGGTAATTTTAGAACATAAAAACCGGAGGCGAGTTGGTATCGTTTTGGTTTCATGGCTCTTGGAAGCAACTCCCTTGCACTTCTCAAGGTGACTTCTTCCCACCACCACCACCTTTCACACTTCCTTCTCTTCTTGTTCCTTCCTTTCTTATCTCTTTATCTCACTTCCCTCTCTTTCCACATCATTGAGGGTCCTCTGAAGCCTCAGGGTCTTCACCCTGTAATGCCCCCTGAACCACAGATTACTGCCCACTGCCAGGGCAACCTCTGGGCTAGCTCTCCAAGGCCTTGGAATCAATTCCTTTGAGACTCAACAGTCTTAACTTGTTTCTGAGCACCACAGAGTGAGTAGTTTATATAAAGTAGAGGTTTATTTAGCTCACAGTTCTCGGGTCCAGGAAGTCCAAGACCATGGAACTGGGTCTGCTCTGCTGCTTTTTATGTTACATCATCACACAGAGGAGGGCCTCACGAGGGCAGACAGAACAAGCATGGCAGCTAAGGTCTCTTCCTTTTATAAAAACACTAAGGCCATCTTGTTATAGAGATGACCTCCTGACCTCATCTAACACCAACTCTCTTTCAAAGGCCCCCACATCCAAATGCCATTAGTCTAGGACATTGGGGATTAAATTTCTATACCAACGCCTTTGAGGGTGACATAGTCAAGCCATAACACCACCGTGCATCTCCTAGGCTGAAAGGTTTAGCTGTCCCCAGAGTGAGGCTGTAGAGGCTGCACATTGGGAGCTCTTCAGACCCCATCAGACCCACAGGACACTGTTCACTCTCCGCCGAGGAGCCAGTGACTCAGGACTGAATACGCGAGGCTGTGTGATTGACCAGCACCTGTCCAGAACCTGTGTAAAGCTCCTCCTGGTCTGCTCATTTGTCCTCTGAAAATCTAGTTTCCACTTGTCTATATTTGCTTGTCTCTCTTCCTCTCTTTGGGGTGATGTTTCAAGTCCCACACATCAGTTTTAAATGAAAAGGGCTTGAGAGGGGGGGTACAGAGAAAGAAGTTCATGAGGTCAAATTGCCTTGTTCCCCGCATCTCAGCAAGGCCTGTGGTTTGGGTCTGATGTTTCGGGTTCTCTGAGGGTGGACGGGGAAACTGGTTCCTTTGATCTGTCAAGTGGACTCAGCTTACTGCCATGGTAAGCCCATGGTTCGGGAGCTTGCTTGTTCAAAGAAGCAAAGTTTTGAACAAACCTGCCCTCAGAAGGACCCTGACATGTCTGTCACAAGTGATACAGGATCCTGAGCCCAGGAAGAAATGAGGACTCAGCTGGGGTCTTCCGAGAAAGGACTCATGGCTTCCTGAAGCCCCTGCAGTCACCTTGGAGACTGGAGGACTGGCAGGTGTTTCCTGGCTAATTTAATGTGCAATTTTGAGTCATTCCTCTCTGTTCTACTCCTTTGTGTAAAATATGAAGGCATAGAATGCATCTTGAAGAGAATTTTCATGGTATTTGAGGTTTAAAGAAATGGTATCTATAGTGTATACTGGGGCAAGCTGGAATTGTCTGGAAAGTCAGTTGTTACACTGGTTACGATGGTTTTGGTACCTGAGTTTTTGTCCACTTGCTCACATTTGTTTTTGGAATTAGGGTATCATTACGTTTCCCTGACTGGCCTTGAACTCACAGCAGTCCTCCTGCCTCAGCCTCTAGAGTGATAATATGTCAGGCACGAACTATTGTGCGTGGCTTCCATTCGATCACCTTTGCTATCAACCTTTACTCAAAACCAGCTTGGAAGACACTGAATATCTGTGTTATGTCTGAATGATTCCTTGGCTGTTTATGATATCAAACTGTGGCACAGCTGCCATTGCTGCCATCACATGATTGTTTCCCACATCGAGAAGTGAATGCCCAATTAAGCTCAGTCATCCATGGTTGGATATGACACTATGTCCCCACCACCCAGGTCTCCTGAGTCCCAAACTATATCTTGCTTTTCTCCCGGGACAAAAGCAAGACACGGGTCTACTTTTAATAGTTCTTAGAGCAAAACCATTTAGTGTCAGGGGCCTCAGGGGAAGAGTCATTTCGATAATGTCTGAGTCCCTGTCCCACTCTGGGGTGGGGGGCAGGCTGTTTCATCTGCTAAGGGGAGAAGTTTCCAACCCTTGTTATGTAACAGCTGCTGAGTTTCCCTGGAAAATCACTATCCTTTCAGCGTCTGGGCTCTGAAAAGTGCACGGGGAACGGGCTGCTCTGCTGGATATTTTGGGCCAGATCTATACCAGGGGAAATAATCAGAGTAATTTGAATGAGCTTTTTTTAAGTCCACTAGGCACTGTGGTGAGTCCGTGCGTCATCAGAGACGTCACTTGCTTCTCGGAGATGGCCCTCTAAGGCTCCCATCATACCAGCACATCTCAAGCCCATCAGCCACGAGGCCAAAGCAGCAGCTTAAAGGAGCCATTGGATGTATCAGATAAATTTAGAAGGAGCCCATCGCTTCTACCATTAGGTCTAAATGCCCCAAAGAAGGAAAAGAGGCAGAGGAGAGCATGGATAGGAGTGGGGAAACTCTGGGGCCACCACAGCAAGGTGCGGTAGCTACAGAGATTGGTCTTTGTGCAGGTCGCTTTTCCTTGTCATGACAAACTATCTGAACACGTTGATTTAAAAGAAGTGAAGGTTTATTTTGGCTCAGTCTCAGTAAGCCCAGCCCATGGTCACTCAGCTCCATTGCTTCTGGGCTTCGGTGAGGGGGAAGATGCTGGTGGGAACCATGAGGTGGAGCTTGACCTCATAGTGCGCAGTGAGGAGAGGCAGGGAGGGAAGGAAGGCAGGAAGGTGCTGTGGGATAGTCTGTATGTCAAATTGCTCTGATTGGTCAAGAAATAAAACACAATTGGCCAGTGGCCAGGCAGGAAGTATAGGCGGGACTAACAGAGAGGAGAATTGAGAGAACAGGAAGGCGAAGGGAGACACTGCCAGCCGCCGCCATGACAAGCAGCATGTGAAGATGCCGGTAAGCCACGAACCATGTGGCAAGGTATAGATTTATGGAAATTAATTTAAGCTATAAGATTAATTTAAGCTATAAGAACAGTTAGCAAGAAGCCTGCCACGGCCATACAGTTTGTAAGCAATATAAGCCTCTGTGTTTACTTGGTTGGGTCTGAGCAGCTGTGGGACTGGCGGGTGACAAAGATTTATCCTGACTGTGGGCAAGGCAGGAAAACTCTAGCTACAGGAAGGAGGGGGGAAGTCAATCCCAGGATAAAGCTATTCACCAGTGATTTACTTCTTCAGCTAGGTCTCGGCTCTTAATAGCCCACACAACTGTGAATTCACAACAAATGAATCTACCAATGAGGTTAGTGTCTCACAATCTAATAATGTCACCAGCTAGGGACCAAACCTTGAGAACATGAGTCCAAGGCTGTAGAGAGAGCTCAGTTGTTGACAGGGCTTGTTCCTCTCACAGAGGACCAGAGTTTAGTCCCCAACACCTATAACTCCAGCTCTGGGAGACCCAGCACCCTCATCTGGCCTCTGCAGGTACTCACACTCACAAGTACACATCCCATACACATAAATAATAAAATAATTTTAAAAAATACAAACCCCTTGAGGGGGATACTTTAAATCTACATTTTAACAATTATGTACCCTGCATTTCAAAAGGGTAGAAGGTTTTTTAGAAGTTTTCATGCTAAGGAAATGACAAATGTGAGTGTATATATATACATATATATACACGTAGTTGGACTTGAACATTATGTAATGTTTATGTGTGTTGAACATGACATGAACTCCACTAATGTGAAGTTTTTATGATTTTTTTTGTGTGAATTGAAGTGAAAAGAAAAAGATCATTTTTTTCTAAATTATAGAACCAACCTAGGCATCCAACAAAAGGGGAATTGGTAAAGAAAATGTGGTATGTATCATGCATACACTGTAGAATTTTAGCCACAAAGAACAAAAGTTTGGCATTTATGAGAACAGTGGATACAACTGCAGCTAATCCTGCTACATGACTTAAGCCAGACTCAGAAAAACAAATACTGTGTCTTTTTTCTTGTTTGTGGTCCTAGGTTTTATATAGTCACATAAAATCAGGTGTGTGAATATGAAAGTGCAAATGAAACTGCCTAGGGGACAAAGGAGACTGTCGGGAGCAGAGGGGGCAGAGGTCATGGGGGGAATCTTGATGTTCAATATGAAAATGACAATTTATTAGTCAAGTAAATTTTTTAGCAAAAAAGAGATTTTTAAATTATTTTTTCAGATTTTATTTATTTTATGTATGTGTGTATTTTATGAGTGAGTGTGTACATGTGTGTCATGTCCATTCTTGGTACCCTTAGGGGTTAGAAGAGGGTATTGGATTCCCTGGAGCTGGACTCAGGCATGACTGTGAACCACTGTGTGGTTGCTTAAAACGGAACCCAGGCCCTCTGCAGGAGCAACAACTGCTTTTGACCACTGAGCCATGTCCCCAGCCCCCGAAAACAGACTCTGCTGTTCTCAGTTCTTCTCTGCTGGTGCTTATCAGAGAGCTGTAAGCAAAGGGCAATGGTGGTGCCTGATGCTAGCTGGCCCTTTAAGAAATGATCGTGCGAACATGTTGGAATAAGAAGAGAATGGGAATCTTAGGCGTTGGGCTCTAATTATAAATCTATTCTATCTACTCAGGTGATTTTGAAGATACCACCTCCCTGTTCTTGTCCTTGGTTTCTCTGTTTGATTAGTCTTGATTAGTTTGGCAAGGTAAGCTCATTTTTTTTTTAAGTATCTGAAATCTGACCATCTTGCATGTTTAATCCTAATGCTAGTGAGCAGAGGATGTTTGCTGCCTCTCCACACCCAAACCCACCAGGGAAACAATCATTTTACTGCCCCACATAATTTCCACCCAAGTGGGCATTTCTTAGAACCCTCTACACAGAGTAGACTGTAGACTCACATTTGTGTTCCTCACTCCAAATTCATATCCTGAAATCCCAACCCTGACGTAAGGGGAGTAAGAGGTAGGGACTTTGGGATGTGTCTGGTTCATGAGGTTCATGAGTGTTTGGTTCATGAGTGTGTAGAAGGGGGCCCCCTGGGAGGGGTGTGAACATCAGAAGCTTCCCACACTCAGGACCAGATTAGATTCTTTTAGGTTCAGGCTACTGATGAACCCAGAAGGAAAAGATTCTGTTTGTAGTCAGGAGCCTCTCTCTCTCCATCTATCCACTCACCTGCTTATATGTCCATCTACCTACCTATATAACAATCTGCCCATCCATCCATCCATCCATCCATCCATCCATCCATCCATCCACCCACCCATTCATCCATCCATCCATCTATCCATCCATCCATCCATCCATCCATCCATCCATCCATCCATCCACCCATCCACCCATCCATCCATCCATCCATCCATCCATCCATCCATCCATCCACCCACCCATCCACCCACCCACCCATCCACTCATCCATCCATCCATCCATCCATTCATCCATCCATCCATCCATCCATCCATCCATCCACCTTCCTACCCATCTAGCAATCCAGTTAACTATACATGTACCCACTCACTCACCACTCACTCACTTACCCATACCACCTACCTTCCATCTGTCCACCTATCTAGATAGCCATCCATCCATCAATCCGTCCATCCTTCTGCCCAGCCCACATGTCTATCTACTTACCCATCCATCTACGCAGCCATTTATCTATGCACACGAGCTTCCAGCCAACCGTATTTATTTTTCCTCAGACTTTATTTATGGTGACAGTGACAAGCCCTGCGTGAGAAGCCAAGACCTACTGAAGAAGAACATTTGTCATGGCGGGGAGAGAAATACAACAAGTAAAGGTAGAAAAACTAGAGTGATTGGAGCTGAGGAGTGAAAGCAGGCCGTGGGGTCCTCTAAACCCCTCTTTACCCAGCTCATTTTCCTAGACACCTGGGTACCAGTCTATCTGTGTGAACTGTATGCCTGAGATGAAATGAATTATGTGGTCATACTTACACAGCTGGAGAAAGAACACTGTGTAGCCACTCCACGAAGGCTCCCAGAATGAACGGCATTATTATTACACAACCAGGCTTCCTACTCACCCAGGGAGTCTCATTGTGGTAAATAGCCCCTCATTTCCAGAGCATATTCATACCAAAATAATGAAAACTGGGTGTGCCTTCTTTTGGACATAGTCTGACAATATGGTTTCTATTCAGAGTCATTGTTACTTTTTATTAATTATATAAGCTTGTAATTAAAGGGATGGCAGTCACTGGCTCTTTCAATCTGGCCCTGTCACTTTCAGGGTGACTGTGGTGAACTAGAGTTTGGAAGAGGAAATGATCAGCACAGCATGTGGACATTATCAGACCAGCGTGGCAACAATTATAGATGGTGAGCCAGGGAAAGAACTTCCACACATCCTAGGAGCTGTCATACAAAGCGGGAGAGAGATTTTCACACACTAACCTCAAAGGTCAAAACTGGGAGATAATTCTAAAAAAGATTTCAGTTCAACGTAAGATACTACTTTTTGAAGCAGCTATTAAATAATAAGTAGACAACAAAACATGAAATGAAATGTTACTTAGCAACAAAAAAGAAGAGAATGTTATATGTGCTGTGATACAGATGACCGTCAAATACATCCTGTGAAGTTATAGGTCACACACTGTACACTTCCATTTGTATGAGGTGTCCGGAAGCAGGAAAATTTAAAGAGACAGAAACTGGAGCGGGGCTTGCCTGGGCTTGCATGCTCTCTCCACCCACTCACTCTTTCAGCCACACCACTTATTTAACTGCTTTTCACCTATCTAGATAGCCATCCACATGCCCATCCATCCATCCATTCACACACACACACACACACACACACACACACACACACACACACACACACCCGCACGCGCCTATCCACCCACCCATCCATCCATCTAGCTAGCCATATATGTATCTAGCCATCCCTAGTTATATCTTCTCCAAATGTATTGAATGTCCATTGTATTTGTAGGAGGAATGCAAAGAAATGAGGAGCTATTGTTGATAGCAACATATTTTCTCTTTGGGGTGATGAAAATATTCTAAAATAAACTGAGATAATGGCTGTACAGCTCTGAATTAAAAAAAACACATTGTGTTTATTTACATGGGCAAGTTGTATGGTATGGAAATATTTCAATAAAGCATTAATAAAGATAATTTGCCTATTTTTAAGTTTTTAAAACAGAAACATTCTTTTTTTTTTTTTTTTTTTTTTTGGTTTTTCGAGACAGGGTTTCTCTGTGTAGCTTTGCACCTTTCCTGGAACTTGCTTTGTAGCCCAGGCTGGCCTCGAACTCACAGAGATCCGCCTGGCTCTGCCTCCCGAGTGCTGGGATTAAAGGCGTGCGCCACCACCGCCCGGCCAAAACAGAAACATTCTTAATCAGAATGAAAACCTAGTAAAGTGCTTGGCCCATGGAAGGTTCTGGATATCTCACTAACTCTCTATTGGTTGCCATGCTTTGTCCTGCAATGGGAGTGTGTATCTAAAGCCACAAGAAAGAGCTCTTATCATTGTGGAGATTCCAGAAAACACTGGCTAACCATCTGGAGGGGACTGTAGTAAGGTCTCAACAGTGATGATTGGTCTTAGTTTGGGTTTTCTTCAAAGTAGATCCAGAGGCATAATCTTGAGACAGGCCACTGATTTGGAAGTCAATCCCAGCAGCCAGCCGAGGGGAAACAGGTGCATTGCCAATGCCATCACCACAAGAAAGTGGCTTGAGTTTCCAGGTCCCCCGGGAAGTACACAGAATGCCCTTCCAGATGGTCAGCCAGAGAGTGAGAGGTATAGATGTCGTCTGCTCTATCAAAACTCTTGTTGAAACTTGGTCCCCGATGTAATGACACTGAGATGTGGTGGGACTTTAAGAGGTGGGATTCATGGGGAGTGACTGGGTAGCAACTGCTGGCATGAAGGGATTATCTGATCTTGGAGAGGGGTAGAGCAGGCTGTGATAAAGAGTAAGCCTGGTCCCGTGATACTCCTTTTCCATCTCTTCTTGCCGTGAAATCTCTCCCGTCCGCTTGCCTCTTTCACAGGTGCTCCCACCATGTGATGCTGCAGACATGAGGTCCTCATCGAGCTGCACAGACACCAGCGCCGGGCTCTCAGACTTCCAGAACTGTGACGTAGATGGAACTCTTTCCTTGTGAGGCGTCCAGCCTCAGGCGTTCTATCACAGTAGCACAGCCGTCTGTCCATCAGTTTCTCTCCTGTGGGTTGGGAACTACTCCTTAGGTATTAGCTCTCCAATATTTCCAGGTTACACTTTTACATGACCTATGAGGACACTCCACAGCCCAGGGCTTGAAGCTCGAAGCCATGAAGGGGAAGCCATGAAGTGATCTTGGGCTCACATCTTACAGCTGTATTATGGGTACCAAGAGCAATTTTGGCTCAAATGAACAACTGAATGACTATGAACAATGCCTTAAATTGAAGTAAAGTACAGCAAAATAAAACTTTTTCAATGCTTTACATTTGAAAAGCACAACTCAGACAGGTTTGGTTTTGTTTCTTGCTAAATTATCTCTGTGCACATGTAAACAGCGGGTGAGAGATGAAGATGTGTTCATTCCCATGGTCCAGAGTGAAGAGTGATGCTTGGCTGGAGCAATTGCTTGACTCTTTCAGACAGGGAGGTACATTGCAAGACGTTTTCAGATTGGAGCTGAGTAAAATGAAGAGCTGTGTGTTCCAAGGGAAAGAAAATGTGAGTCAAAGGGGAGCTGGACTCTTATCTCTGTTTCGTAGGAATAATGTGATCTAGGACTTTGTGCCTTTAAGAGCCCAGCAGTTGGTCAAGGTCTCAGTGGAAATAGAACCAACGAGATGGATAGGCAGGTAAGTGGAAGTAGGTAAAAGTAGACAGACAGATAAAGATAAGATAGGCAAATAGATATCCTTTCATGTCCACCAGGTTTCATGTATATGGATTCAACTAAATATGGATCAAAAATATTAAAAAGAAATACCTATACTGAATATAATATATAGTCTTTTTTCCCTTGTAATTTTTCATCCAAAACATAGACTATTTGGATGGCATTTATATGGCATTTGATATTATACAGGATAATGTACTTAGGTTACATGGAAATTCTTTTTGTATACATGTATATGTGTATAGATGTGTTTTTGAGACAAAGTCTCATGTATTCTAGCCTGATCTAGGAATCATGGCAATCCCCCTGCCTCAGCCTCCCAAGTGGCCTGGGCACATGAATTTATATAAGAAACTCAAGCATCTTCAGATTCTTGTATTTTAGTGTGGTCCTGGAGTAATAGACAGTAAAGGGTGATTGAATATGTTCAATGTGTATACACACCTGGGTATGTAGGTAGGTAGATAAATAGAGGATAAATGATGAATAGATATATGGATGGATAAGTAGACAAATAATCGACAGCTAGGACTATAGATGACAGAAAGCATCACTCATAGATAGATAGATAGATAGATAGATAGATAGATAGATAGATACATAGATACATAGATACATAGATTTGAAGGAATTGCTGGAAGACGCCTCACTGGGTGGGAGCACCACCTTTAAGCTAGACAGCCTGAATTCTATCTCAAGGGCTCACATGGTAAGAGGAGAAAACTGACTCCACAGCTTGTCTTCTCATCTCCACATGTGTTCCATGGTATGTTTGGGCATGCACATGGGTGAGTACATATATACATGCATGCATACAATGAATAAATAAAGTAGAAACAAAAGATTTTAAGAAACTGGCCCATGCAGTTGTGTTGCCAAGCCTGAAATCTGTGGGATTGGACACTATGCAGGAACCTTACTTATGTTTCAGTCTTGATGCAGAATTTTTTCTTCCCTAGGAAATCTCAGTTTTTCTCCGAAAACTTTTTCCAACAGACTTGATGATGGACCACCCACGCAGCCAAGAATAATCTTCTTTACAAGTCAACGAATTGTGGGCGTTAACCATATCTACAAAATACCTTCACAGCAACCCTGAGATGTTGCAGATGATGGCCCAGCCAAACAGACCCCAGAGAGAGACCTCCACCGTGTGTGGGGTGTGGCCCGGGAGTAGCTCAGGGCTTTTCTCAGTTCCACGGTACCTGGACAGGCTGCATTCTGGATTGCAGAACCCTGTGCTCTGTTCCTGGAATTCTGGGAAGTTCTAGCTAAGCCCTGAGGAAGTAGGCTTAGAGAAGCCATGTGATGCTATAGGCCTGCTGTGAACTTGGGGGAGGCCCTGACTCTGAATGAGACATCTTGTTACTCCCTGTGAGTCCAGGGTCACAAACTACAAATGGGGAAGGAAATACCTTGTTTAACAGAATCTCAGCTCCACTCTGAATGGTTCTTCCTCTCTTTCCAAGGGGCCAGGGATGTTTTCATCTGACAGTCAGACTTTAAAGAGAGTACATCCACTACAAAGCACAGGCCTGCTGCCTTTTCCCTTGGGAAGGACTCCTCACGGGGAGGCAAGGGCAGCAGTTACAGAAACTCAACACTCTCTCATCTTGAATGAGTTTTCAGTCAACATAACCAGATGTACATGTGTGTCTGGGACTCTCCACCTCGCTGCAGGGTGATCAAAGCCTGGAAGTGGGATGTGGCTTCCTGTCGGGAGCCTACTTTCTCCAGTGAAGGATGAAGAGAGCTCTGTGGTTGTGCACACACTGAATGCATTTTGCCCGGCCCTCTTTGCTCCTCACTTGCTGGTCTTCTAACCGTCTAATTGCGGTGATGAGTAAGCTCAGTGAAAGGCTTCTGTCTCTGCATGGGCATTTCCTGCTCTATCGGAGCTGAAGCAAAGATGAAGCGAGACAAGGCTCTGCCTCTCCTCTGCGGCCTATGAGGGGCTCTGTGTCATTCTTGTGATTTCTACATTGGAGATGTACTTGTCATTTTACTGGAGAAAATGTCGCATTAAAACAGATCTGAAAATTATTGCTGAGGCAGGAGGCCACTTAAGACGATAGACTTAGGTGTGATGGAGTATGATACCATGATAAAAGCAAGCACACAAACCATGTACGTCAACCTTTAAATAACAGAGGAAGGCTCCGCTTTGTTTATTTTACAGGAGTATCTAACCCGATATGGCCTCAAACTTGCTAGGTAACCGTGGATAACATTGAACTCTTTCCTGATCCCCCTGCCTCAGCCATCTCTCGAATGCTGGGGTTACAGACATATGCCACCAAGTCTTTCTTTGTAATTAATTTTGTGGTTATCACACAAAGAAATGGATTTCAGGGTGACATTTCATACATGTGTTCTTAATTCCTTGTTCATATTTGCCCTCTTGCTGGTCCCCCTTTTCCTGCAAATGGTCTCCCTCTTTGCCTTTACATCACATGTATTCCGTCCTCCTCAGAGAGACTCTGACAGAACCATTTAGTTGGAAGTAAACAGAGCACTGAATAATCCGGGCACAGCTTGCTCAAGGGGACGGGGAAAGGGATTCTTTCAGAAGCAACATGACGGGGAGTCTGCTTCTTGCAATTCTTGGCCACAAGGATCAAAGGGAACAATGGTCGAGGACCAGTAGTGAAGGTGGCTCCAGTGGAAGTGAATGGCTTTTGACACACGCCTTACAGTGTGTGTGTGTGTGTGTGTGTGTGTGTGTGTGTGTGTGTGTGTGTGTGTGTAAGGCTGTGGCCATGGCAGAGTCCCCTGTGACAGTTCTTGCTACTGAGCATGAGTAACTGAACTTCCTTTCTTTTCCAGCTCCCAATCTTATTTATTTTTCTCTTTCTTGTGTGTGGGTTTGGTGTGCGTTTGTGTATTGGTATATACATGTGAGTGCTCACTTGTGTGCACAGGACAGAGGTTGATAGGTAGAGTAGCACTCACCCACCTTATTCATGGATGCAGGGTTTCTCAGACAAGTCCAGAGCTTGCAAATATGGCCCATCTCCCCTGCCAGCTTGTTCTGGGGAAGGAGGCTGAATTACGGGGGCGGGAGGGGGCAAACCCATCAGGTGTCTACATGGGTTCGGGGTGTCTGAAAGTCAGTCCTCATACTGGTACAGCAGGTTCTGTAACCATCAAGCCATCTCCCCATCCCTGATTTAGTTTTTGTTTGGATCTGACACAAGCTACTCTGTAGCAGTGATCTTAAAAGTTCTTATTAATAAAATCAAACCTGAGGCCAGGTATTGGGGTGAACACTGGAAGATCAGAGAAGCAGAACAAGCCACAGCTAACCTCACCTGGCCAACTTCTCAGCTGATCTTGTTTCCTCAGACTGGAAGCCTCTGAGTCCTCAATTCCGAATGGCTTTCAGCTGAACTGTGCTGCTCGAAAGCCTGAAGCTTAACCAGCCAAATGCTGCTAGTTTCTGGTCTTCACGCCTTATATATCTTTCTGCTTTCTGTCATCACTCCCTGGGATTAAAGGCTCGCTTTCTGGGATTAAAGGTGTGTCACCATGCCTGGCTGTATCCTTGAACAGATGGATTTCTGCCTCTGGAGTGCTAGGATTAAAGGCATGTGTGCCACCATTTTCTAGCCTTTGTATCTAATGGCTGTTCTGTCTCTGACCCCAGATAAGTTTATTAGGGTGCACAATATTTTGGGGAACACAAGATACCACCACACTACTCCACTTGGATTCTGAAAATTTCCACTCACCAAGTCTTCGGAAACGATTCTTTGCAGCACTTTTGCTGTCAGTCCCTGCTGAGTGTCAGAGTCCGATGTTCCTGCTCACACTCAAAGTATTGACCAAGGGAAGGAGAACGTGACACGGCCAAGCCACATCCAGGAAGAAGTTAGCATGGGCCCCGGAGCCCCTTCTAACACGAAAACATCAGAAGACAGATGCTCAAAGAGGAGAGTCGTTCTTGTCCAAAACCAGGCCAACTGTAGGCTCATCTGTTTCCAGAAAGTGAGTAGAGAACCAGCCTGCCCCAGCCAAGGGATCCAACCCCTGGCTGCTTGGCTTCCATCAAATGGATGGTAATTTCCCAAGGTGCTAGTTTCACACTCACAGAGCAAAATGTCAAGCCCAGAATGCAACCCGCAGTTTAGATGGGAGAACTCCTGTTTCTCATCGAAGTCTCTAGCTACCTCCAGTTCATTTTTTTTTCCTCGGTATATGTAATTAAACAAAATTAAAAGGTACAGCGTAGCCTCAGAGGGAAAATAAACACCCTCTGAAATTACAAGAGCCTGGCGTGAGGTTGACTTTTCTGTGTGTTTTTGTGTGTGGGAAAGAGTGGTTTATCACACTGAGGTCAAGTTTATTCTGAGAGGTCCTTTTGGTGTTTCTGCCCAACCAAAAGGTATGGTGACCAGCTGACATTTTCCTCCAGAGCTGGCTTTGCTTATCCTGATGGGACAAGGATAATTAAGTGTGAGTACAGTTGACACCACAGACTGGGGGGAAGACCCAGGGAACCTGGGTTAAGAAGATGTCCCCCCATGAGAGCTGGTGGCAGGAGGCATGGTTAAAAGGCTCAGCCTGGCCTCTGGGGATTCCATGAGCAGTAGCAGCACTGAGGTGCAGCCATACTTAAACGTTTATACAAGAGGTGAATTGGGAGTCTTGACCTCTACATTCTTCCTCTAGGACACAGTGTAGCTGGAATTTTCTCCAGTCCTGCCTGGCCCACAGTCAGGACAAATCTCTCTCACCCACCAATCCCACAACCGCTCAGACCCAACCAAGTGAACACACAGAGACTTATATTGCTTACAAACTGGATGGCTGTGGCAGAGTTCTTGCTAACTGTTCTTATATCTTAAATCGACCCATTTCTATTAATCTATAAGTTGCCATGTGGCTTGTGGCTTATCAGCATCTTAACATGTTGCTTCTCATCACGGCAGCTGGCAGCGTCTTTCTGACTCAGCCTTCCACTTCCCAGAATTCTCTTCTCTGCTTGTTCCGCCTATACTTCCTGCCTGGCTACTGGCCAATCCGCATCTTATTTATACAGAGCGATATCCACAGCACTTCCCCTTTTCTTTTTTTTTTTTAAAGGAAGGTTTTAACTTTAACATAGTAAAATTACATATAACAAAACAATTATCAAGCAAGAATTACAGTTACAATATTAAAGAAGATATCCTATCTATCTTATATATGTGAGTCTAAGGTTTTATATCTAACTTATCTTTCATCATAACTGAGGAAATTATAACTATTTAGTCTTCAACTACATCAAAGACCCCAGAAGGATATAGTATTACCTGAGAAATAAGAGAAGGATGCAAGCAACTTTCGGGAGTCTTGCAGGGTAGACAGAGACAGCTGACAGCCTGGACAGTCACCTAATGTTCCTTTGTAAAGTTGGGGCATCTGTCTTCAGCCCACAGGCTTAGATTCTCTCAGTCATTTCTCTCTGTGCCCTGTAGAATATCTGGCAGTTTCCTCTGCAAAACAGGAACCTGAAGAACCATTTTGCCAAGCAAAGTTCAGTGGTCACCTTCCTATGGGTCCTATATGTCCAGTTGATCAAGCAGTCCAGGCAAGATCAGTTTCTTGCCCAAATGGCTATTTTTGCCAAGGTGAAGATAAATTCCATGTGGAGTGTCTTCGATGCCTATCCTCTTCTCTGAAGTAAATCGGGGCTGCCAGGAGTAGACATGTCTCATTGTCCAGAAACTCTAAATTTTTAAAACATTTTAAATGCCATATTCTGTATGTCTTTGAGGTGCTTGAAGATTGCTTACCTAACAATTATATCTATGTATACCTAGAAAACAACATGACTATAAGTTTGACTATCATAGAAGACTAATTATTAATCTGTATTTCCCAATTATCCATTACAATCTAAATGAGTTACATAAACATAATACCTCAAATGAGAATAGAAATATATATACAGTATAACAAAATTAAGTTTAAACTTGTACCAATAAACTAAAATCCATAGCAATGTAAAACATTTCAAACAAGTTGCTCTTTAAAAGTAGATTCAATAATCTACCCTTTCAGCCTATCATATCTCTATCATATCCCCTTTTCTTATTTAGAAAGAGATCACATTTATAATCAACCTGATTTAAATAAAAAGGCTGAGGGGCCCCCAACTGGATCAGGCCCTCTGAATAGGTGAGACAGTTGATTGGCTTGATCTGTTTGGGAGGCATCTAGGCAGTGGTACCAGGTCCTGGGCTCGTTGCATGAGTTAGCTGTTTGAAACCTGGAACTTATGCAGGGACGCTTGGCTCAATCTGGGAGGAGGGGACTGGACCTGCCTGGACTGAGTCTATCAGGTTGATCTCAGTCCTCGGGGGAGACCTTGATCTGGAGGAGGTGGGAATGGGGAGTGGGCTGGGGGGAAGGGGAAGGGGGGCAGGAAGGGAGAGAACAAGGGAATCTGTGGCTATTATGTAGAACTGAATAGTATTGTAAAATTAAAAAAAATTGTATCAAAGGAAAAAAAACTTTAAACTGAAAATACTAAAACAAAAAAAAAAATATTGGCTTTTCTCTGTCCCACACCAGAGGGCTCTTTTGATATGGGACAATTTTTTTTTAATCTTTTTTTTCTTTTTTAGCAATATGTTTGGGTTTAGAGAAGGAGTGAGCCAATTCCATCTCCAAAGCCAGCTTGGTTTATAATTGAATTGGAACCCCACAGAACATGTGGTGACATATAGATTAACAGAAATGGGCTGAGTATAAGAGTAAGAGGTAGACAATGGTAGGCCTGAGCTAATGGCCAAGCAGTTTAAATAATATAAGTGTCTGTGTGTTTATTTTATAAGTGGGCTACAGGACTGCTGGGGCTTGGCAGAACCCAGAGAGAAAAATTCTAGCCACAACACAGTGATGGTTAGTCTGGATTGTCAGCTTGACAGAATCTAGAATCACTTGGGAGATGAACCTCTGGACATATCTGTGGGGAGATGATCTTGTTAGCATTAACTGAGGTGGGAAGATCCACCCATGGTGGGTGGCACCATGCCCTAGCTGGGATCCTGTCCTGTGTGAATGAAGAAAGGGGTGGTGTAGTAACTCCATCTCTGTTTTCTGACTGTGGATACCTTGTGACCGGCTGCTTTAAACTCCTCCTGTCTTCCAGGATGGACTGTACCCTTGAACTGTGAACCCTAATAAACCCTTTCTCTCTAAAGTTTTTATCCCAGCAACAGGAGAGGAACCAAGACAACATTCTTCTCTCATTTACATTCATTTCAGGCCTTGGGGTAGAAGAATGTTCTTGCCTTTGCTCTGTTTGGTCTTTTCTCACAGACTCTGTAGTTCTGTCAATCCCAAAGCCGCATGTGACCGAGTATTTGGCTCATGCTTCCCAGTTTTCAAATTCTTCTTCCATGTCTCCCCTGAGAGAAACATTCCTCCATGCTGACAGTCTCTGGGCATGGGAATTAGTACCCTATCTCCAGATCTAAAGGTCCCTGCTTCTGAGGTAAGGCAGCAGAGAGCGTCTGGCAGTTACCTAAATCTCTGTGCAGAGGCAAATCTGGGAGAGGACCAAGATGCTAGAACACGGCTCAGCAGACACAGAGGGGTCCTGACAGAAGATGAGGTTGTGTCATCTCTTACGTGGGGTCAACTTAAGTATGGCATCTTGTTTTTAAGATATGCAGTCTGAGCGGTTTGTCCCAGTTTCCCATAGTAACCTGTGCTTTATCAGCAACGTGAACCCATTTATGGCTGCAGAAACTCCTACCAGCCATTTAGACAAGAACCTGCTGTCATTGCTCATATCTGCCTTCCACCTCCCAGGGCATTGCCTATATCATCACCTGTGTCTACTCTACCCTCTATCTACCCTGTAGGCCTTCTGTCTTTTTCACCCTGACGATGAGGCAATGACACCCCCAAGAGGCTGAACAGTTACAGGGGATATGACCGCTAAGTGGTAGAGGAAGGCTCCATCCAGTCACCATCCTCCAGCATTTTACAGTTCTGCATTTTATATTTAGTTTTGCGGCTTCACCAACTTAATGTTTTTGGAAGGTGTAAAGTCTGCATCCAGATTAATTTCCCTGCATGAGGAAGCCCAGATGTTCCTCCGGTACATTCATTGAAAAGTCTTCACTCCTTTGTGGTGGATCAGTGAACTACACAGTTTCCTTCTGGGCCCCTGTCCTGTTCTGTTCATCTACTTCTCTGTCTTCTCAACAATTCCATACTATCTGGATTCTCACGGCTTTATGGGACGTCAGGAGTTGGTTGGCTCTGTCTTCCAGCTCTCTTTTTGTCCTCCAGTGTTGGGTTGGATATTCTGCATCTTTTGTCTCTCCATGTAAGCTTTAGAAACAATTTATCAATAGCCTCAGAATAGTCTGCTGGGAGGGCCAATTGATTTTTGACAAAGACACACAGACAATTCACCAGAGAACTAAGAACAAACGGTGTTGTTACAACTGGACATCAATAAACCAGAAGGAATGAAAAGAACATAATATCATATACAAAAACCAACCCCAACTGGATCAGAGACTTCAGTGGAAAATGCGAACCTGGAAAGCCTTTAGAAGATGTAGAAGAAAACCTCATAACCTGGGGTAAGATATAGCTCATTGACAGAATGTCAAAAGCGTGGTCTATTGAAAATATAAATAAATCTGCCTTCATCAAAATTAACATATCAGATGGTACGTACAACTATCTGGAATAAAATTTGGCTTTTTTCTTTTTTAAAGAATTAAGCCGATGTACCCTGTTAGCTGCCATTTGCACGTTTGGGCATGCCTGCCAAAGAAATGAAAAATGCATGACCACACAAAACCTATGTTTTTCATTAACAGGTTTATTGGAAACAAAACCCTAATTTCAAAACCCTGAGACATTTTCGAATAAGGGAGTGGCGAGCCCCGCGGGGCGACCTCCCACTGTGGACCACTAGCCAGACTTAATGAAAGGCACATCCCCACGAGTCTCAAAAGCGTGAAGCCACATGAAAGAAGCTGGCTCATGGGTAAGAGCACTGGCTTCTCTTAGAGAGGACCCAAGCTCCTAACACCCGTTCAGGAGGCTCACAAGCACCTGGAGCTGGAGGACAGAGGGTACCTGGAGCTGGAGGACAGAGGGTACCTGGAGCTGGAGGACAGAGGGTACCCAGTGCTTTCTTCTGGCCTCAGTTCTCAGCTGAACATGACAGAGATGCATATAAATATAAATAAGTCTTTTTTTGTTTTAATTGAAGAGACAGATCCAGAAAAAGGACCAAGGGTACATCTTCAATTAGCTCGTCAGCTGTTTACACAAACTGATGAGGCAGAAGAGCCAGCTGTGTCTACCTGGGACAGCAAGTGCCCTGCACGTGGCTTGTGGGTTTGGAAGGAAGAATCTCCAAGAGGCCAGACTCTTGCATTTTATCTTTGTTTTTATTCAAGATAAGAGAAGAACCATGAGAATACAATGAACAAGGGAATGATAGGGTTGGTTTGGGATAATTTCTGATTTTAAAGATTTTTCTCTGTTTTCTGTGTGGAGAATGGCCTGGAGCGGGACAAGAGTGGAAATACAGAGACCAGTTAGAAGGCCATGGCAACAGACCCATAGATAAGGATGGAGGAGGGAACCAGCCAGAGAGATGGGAAATCAGAGGACAAAGATGAGGCCTGAACATCTGTGTAATCCAAACCTTCTTTATAGCCTACCTGGTCTGTTAGAATATATTCTCTTTCTTTTTTTTTTTTTTTTATTTTTTTATTTTACAACACACTCAGTTCAACATAATAGCCACAGATCCCTGTTCTCCCTCTCGCCCTCCCAGCCACCCCATTCCCACCTCCTCCAGATCAAGGTCCCCATTCTCTGGCTGTCCTTCAGCTCAGAGAGGGATACTGTAGTGATGGCATTAGACAGTAGAGTGTATTTATACACCAGAGAACAGGGCTTTCTCCTCAGCCCACTTTAAATCGGAGACTATTCATCATCCTGTAGCAAGGACTTCCTTTCAGGGAGGCCTGTCTGGCTGCCGAGAAAGAAAGATGGGGGAATTTGGCCCCTGTTCAAAAGAACTGATGTGGGGGAGGATAAAAAGGAAAGAAACAAGCTCCCCTCCAGAGCTGAACAGGGTTCCAGGGCCAGATAACCAGGACCCTGACTGTGTCTGACTCAGCACACAGTTGAGAAAATCTCTCCCTCGTTCACTGAGTCCCCAGATGGAACATATGTTGTGCTTGGAATTTAATGTGAAAACTATTTCCACGGTGGAAAATGATCCCCCGTGCATGGAGCTTTGTGGGGAAATGTTTTGCTTAATATGATTTTCCCTAAGGCACATGAGAATGTCGCACTAGACAACAGGACCCTCGAGTGGAAACTTGACTGAGTTTAGGCCCTTGTGAAGAGAGTGGTGAATGGTGCTACCTAACTCAGAACCACTTTAAGATGTTGTTTATAACCTTAAAGTCCCAGCATTGCTGACGGGGACAACCATAGACAAGTCAACAGTGTTTGGATACCATTTAAGGACGTTTCCAACTACAAGAGTGGCAGAGACAATTGGAACTGGTCACCTCGGGTTGGCAATTGATGAGCTGGTCCCTCCAGTGACTTGTTGACATCACGGAGTCATCCCTATTCAGTGATTGGCTGGTTCCATAATGGTAGTCAGTACTCTATTGTGTCTGCACACCACACAGCCCCAAAGCAGAGTCTGACGGCCTAGTTTTATCAGGTTTCTTTCTTAAAGAACTAGTAAGTTTGGCTTTCACCTCTTTGGCCAAAATTAGGTTTTATGCTCAATCCTAAGCAGTTCTTTGTACATTGACATTTATGCTGGGATCTTGTGGTTTGGGGTGTGAGATGTTTGCTGCACGTTCATTTGTTCGAACACTTGGTCTCTAGTTGGTGGCATTGTTTAGGGAGGTTGTGACATCTTTAGGTCATGGGTCCTAACTCATGGACATAGGGCTATGGGTAAACCTGGAGAATTCAGGCTACCCCTCCCTCTGCTTCCTAATGTGCATAGATGTAACAAGCTACATTGAAGAGCTGAAGACTATTGCCAGCTCAGATGAAATCCACCCCAGCCACTATATCCTCCCTGCCACGAGGGACAGTGTCCACTAAACCATGAGCAAAGCTGTGATGAAATACTATGACCAAGAACAACGCAGGAAGGAGAGAGATCACCTGCCTGCATGCCCCAGTCATAAAGGGAAATCCAGGCAGGAACTCAAGGCAGGCAATCTCGAGGTAGGAACTGAAGCAGAAGCCAGGGAAAGAATGCTGCTTAGCAGCTTGTTTTCCATGACTTGTTCAACCTGCTTTCTTATAGACCCCAGGACCACCATTCTAGGAGTGGCATCATCCACAGTGGGCTGGACCTTCTCATACTGGTCATCAGTCAAGAAAATGTCTCCCAGGCTTGCCTAAAGGCTGATCTGATGGAAGCATTTTCTCAGTTGAGGTTCTCTCTTCCCAGATGACTCTAGCTCACGTCAAGTTGATGAAACACTAAGCTGCAGTCAGTTATTCGGTCACAGGGACATCAGAAGTAGTTAATACTTTCCTGCCCTAACTGTCTTACAGCTCAATATCCCACACAAGTCCAAAGTCAGACTTTAGACCTCTCTAGCTACATGCCATGGTTTATATTTTTGAGAAAACAGGCTAAGGACTCTGCCACTGATTAGAGCTCGAAGTAGTTTTTCTGTCTTTAGAGATCGTGAGTTGGAAACCCCTCATTTGAAGATAGAAAAACTGAGACTTGAATACTGAAAGTAGCTAATGCTGAAGTAAAATCTTGGTCTAACTGACTAGTGCTTGAACTGTTAACACTATGCTATGACAATGTGTGTGAAATGTGTATTTTGTTTGTATGTGAGGGTGGCAGGGACAATGAACTTATATGGCTATTTTTAAAGTCACACAGATGATTTATTCTAAGTGAGGCATGAGGCAGGCATGACTGAACTTGGCCAGTTAGAAACCATGCTTGTGTGAGGGGACAGTCAACCTGGAACATCTTGTGATGGTGGCGTCTCTTGGCACAGTCCCAACTGCCTGAAATAATATAAGGCACGAGGACCCACATGCGACTCCTTGGTTCCCTTTCTATTGACTCAAAAACAGAACAATGCACTCACTCCCCAAGGCTGCCATAACAAACCTCCACAAGCCCAGAACTTCCAAACAATGGAAATCTGTCCTCTTGCAGCTCTTGCAGGCCAAAGGTCAAGGTGTGGCTAGAGCTGCAGAATCCAGGGAAGGGTCTAGTCCTGCCCATTCCGGCTTCTGCTGGATGGTGGCGTCCCTGGGCTGTGCTGCATGGATCTAACTTCTGCAGCTACCTTTGTATGGCCACCCTCTCCTTTTCTTCTATGTGGCTTGACAAGGGCAGTCACCTTAAGACTAGGGCTAACCCAGTAATCTAGATGTTTTCATCCCAAGGTCCTAAGTTGAGTATGTTTAAAAAGACCCTTTACCCAGAGGTCAAGTCAGAGGTGCACAGCTTGGCCACAGTTCAGCTCATTGTTAAGAGCCACAGATCTCAGACTAGTATCCAAATTGAAAAACAAAAGCAAAATAAAGTTTAACATCTATCTATCTATCTATCTATCTATCTATCTATCTATCTATCTATTATCTATCTATCTATCTATCTATCTATCTATCTATAATCTATCTATTCATCAACATGTCTCTATTATCTGCTGTGGGACGGTCTATATGTCAAATTGCTCTGATTGGTCAATAAATAAAACACTGGTTGGCCAGTGGCCAGGCAGGAAGTAGGTGGGACAAGGAGAGAGGAGAATTCTGGGAAACAGAAGGCTGAGGCAGAGAGACACTGCAGCCGCCGCCATGACCAGCAGCATGTGAAGACGCCAGCAAGCCACCAGCCACGTGGCAAGGTATAGATTTATGGAAATGGATTAATTTAAGCTATAAGAACAGTTAGCAAGAAGCCTGCCACGGCCATACAGTTTGTATGCAATATAAGTCTCTGTGTTTACTTGGTTGGGTCTGAGCAGCTGTGGGACTGGATGGTGACAAAGATTTGTCCTGACTGTGGGCAAGGCCGGAAAACTCTAGCTACAATTATCTACCTATCATTTATCTATAATCTACCTATCTATCTATCATCTATCTATCTATCTATCTATCTATCTATCTATCTATCTATCTATCTATCCATCTATCCATCCGTCTGTCCATCCATCCATCCATCCATCCATCCATCCATCTATCATCTATCTATCTATCTATCTATCTATCTATCTATCTATCTATCTATCTATCTATCTCAACAGAGTTTCACTATGTAGTCTAGGCTGGTCTGGAGCTCACATGTAGCTCAAGTTGGTCTCCAACTCATAATCTTCCTGCATCTGTCTCTTAAGTGCTGTTACAGGCCTATGTCATCATGCCTAGTGAGGAAGTTTATGTCCAAAGATCTAAGAGCTTATGTTGTTGGCAGGGGTCTCACACACTAACTTTATTGTTGAAAGAGGTACTCCTCTTCCAAAGCTCCATAGTAAATTCCCAAGGAAGTCTCAGATTGGCCAACCTGGGTCACATGTCCATTTCTACAGATTTCTGTGGGAAGACTTGACAGTGACTGATGGCCCCACAAGAGGGAGGAGAAGAAGCACAAGATCCCAGGGGGACAAACTAAATATGCTAGTGAAATATGTTCTTGTCTCCCCATTGCTAAGGATACACAGCCTTCTGTCTAGAGGACTCCAGCACCCCTGACTCTATCAGAGATACTGAGCAGAGAACACACCACACTGAAACTTTACACTGGGATATGCTTTGAACAGCATGAGGTGAAAAGGAAGAGCTAACTAATAACCACATGCTAGGAAGACACCTATAAAGAGTTCCCAAAATATCTGTTGAAGAAGACCTTGTGAGAGACCAGATGCTTCATGCATATTTACCTGCTAGTAAGACCCAGAGATGATGACAAAAAACAAATCCAGAAGTGCCTGAAGTACTTAAAAATGAAGCAGCATACTTCTAAATAATACATTATTCAATAAGCAATTATAATAGATGTTATAAAATACTTTAAACTGAAGGCCGAATAAATTGGTGTGTACTGAAACTTGTGAGGATGCAGCTAAAGCCATGCTTAAAGGGGCATTTAGAACCTGAATTACATAGACCAGGTAGAAGTGTTGAAAATGGCACAGAAATGACTATACTTTTGTGATGGTTTGAATAAAATGGCCTCCATAGGCAGTGGCACTTTTAGGAGGTGTGGCCTTGGAGGAGGTATGACCTTGTTGGACAAGGTGTTTTTCAGTCACTTCCTGCTGCCTGCTGGTAGAGATGTAGAACTCTCAGCTCCTTCTCCAATACCATGTCTGCCTGCATGCTGCCATGATTCCGTCATGACAATAAGAGACTAAAACTCTGAACCTGAAAGCCAGCCTCAATGAAATGTTTTCCTTATAAGAGTTGCCATGGTCATGGTGTCTCTTCACAGCAATTGGAACCCTAACTAAGACAGCAGTTGATACCAGGAGTGGGACATTGCTGTGATAAGCCAGATTATTGTTAAGAGGAATGTGAACTTTGCGGCTTTGTACTAAAAAAATCAGTTGAATGCTTTAAGTAAGTGGGGTTTTGTGGGCCATGCCAGCAGGGACATGGAAGACAGTGGTGCTGTGGAAGCCTGGCTCTAGAGGGTTCAGAGGAGAAGAATATTAGTATGTGGCCTAGAGACTATTCTTACAATATTTTGGCAAAGAGGTTTTTGGCCTTGTCCAAAAAGTCTGCCTGAGGCTAAACTGAATAGTTTTGGATTAACAGCATTGGCAAAGGAGATTTCAAAATAGCCTAGTATTGACTGTACTGTGTAGTTGTTAGTGGCCAGTCTTATGCATATCTATAATAAAAAGCAGCAAGCTGAGAAAGGAAAAATACAAAATGTACAATTTGAGGAGAAAAGGGACACCAGGAAGTGGAATGGAGCAAAGTTCTATGTTCAAGGAGATAAACAGATTAAGAAATGGAATAAAGGGAGTGGTGACCTCAGGGCAAGATCCCAACCAGATAAGCTTCCAACTTGTGAAAAGGAATTAAAGAAGAGCTCAGAGTCAGGTGGGTGGTACATGCCTTTAATCCCAGCACCCCATAGGCAGAGGCAGGTGGATCTTTAAGTTCAAGTCCAGCCTAGTCTACAGAGCAAGTTCCAGGAGAGCTAAGCTTAGGCAGTGAAGGAAACCACTGAAAACAGAAAATTGGTGAAGATGTAATTGAATGAGGGCCATGTTCCAGCCCCAGCAGGCAGCAGAACTTGGCAGCTTCAGTCACATGGTAGTTTTGTCTTTAGAGCCAAGGGTAGAAGAACGGGGTTATAGAACCTTCCTCCATGACTAAGGAAAGCTGCTGAGGCTCGGTATGTGTCAGGGGTGTCCCTGTATGGAGGCCTAGAGAGGCAATTGCATGAAGCTGTGAAGGCAAATCCTAGATTGCCTTGGAGACCCAGAATATTGGAGTTGTCAGAGTCATGGGATACCTGCAGAGGAAAGCTGCTAACAGGGAGTAGAGCCAGCCCAAGAGAAAGAAGTGTGTTGCATTCAACAAAGCTGAAAGAAGTTGGAGTTATGGAGGGTGTTTTGACATCAGGCATGGAGATGCAGAGTTTGGAGATTACCCAGCTGGTTTCCAGTCTAGCTTTGGTCCAGTATTTCCTCACCATGCTCCCTTCTTTATGTTTTGGAACAGAAATGTATATCCTATGCCATTATTTGTTGGAATAAGTGATTTTTTTTATTTTGATTTCTAAGGAGTTATAGTTAAGAGATTGCCTTGAGTCTCAAATGAGACTTTGAACTTTGGACTTTGAAACAAATTTGAGACTGTGATAGACTATGGGGACTTTTGAAGTCAAACTAAACACATTTTGTATTGTGATATGGCTACAAGCCTATGGGAACCAGGGAGTGGATGTGGTGGTTTGAATAAGAATGGCCACCATAGGCTAACAGGAGCGGCACTATTAGGAGGTGTGGCTTTGTTGGAGAAGGTGTGGCCTTGTTGGAGGAAGTGTGTTTCAGCCACTTCCTGCTGCCTGCTGATCCAGATGTAGAACTCTCAGCCCTTCTCCAACATCATGCTGCCATGCTTCCCACCATGGCAATAATGGACTAAACCACTGATGTGTAAGCTAGCCCCAATTAAATGTTTTTCTTTATAAGAGCTGCCATGGTCATGGTGTCTCTTCACAGCAATATAAATCCTAACCAAGACAACTTTAGATACTCTATGTCCCCTAAAGGACCTTGTTTTAAAGTCTTGGTTCCCAGGGAGACACTGTTGGAAAGCAGGACCTTTAGGGTATTGACTATTGTGGGTCCTTAAGTCATGGAGAGCTTACCTTTGAAGGGAATTCTGGGACCACTGTGTCTTCCTCTCTCTCAGCTCCTGACTCCTAATGTGCTGCCCTCAACAGAAGCCCAAAGCTTCTGTTTGACCTTGCATTGGAGCCCCTAGAATCATGAGACAAAAGTTTTCTCTTGGTAAGTTAGTTGCCTTAAGTACTTTGTATGGTGACAGAGAGCTAATTAATACAGGCAAATTTCAAAAAGTTAGAGGCTTAGGAACTGGGAGAATTTTTGGACTTATAACTGAAAGTCCAAGTGAGGTTTTGTTTTGAAACAGTATCAGAGTGCTGAGTAGTCACCCACGCTGGTTCTCTGCTAAGCTCTCTATGGTCTTCATTCTCAGGCCAGTCCCCTCACAAGGAAGCTTTCTGAAGCTCCTAGGATTCTCTCCTCCAATCGCTCACTTCAGAGCAAAGAGACTTCTTCCTAAAGTGTTCCAGTGAAGCTTTCTGAACCTATTCTTCCAGCTTGGGTCTCATACCCACCGCTGAATTAATGAATGGATTTAGGGAAGAGATTCTTTCAACTGACCTAGATAAAGTAGATTCTCTGTGGACACGTTTATGGAACCAGTGTCATTGGCTCAGGGGATAAAGACACAAGCCTGAGGGCCTGAGTTTGATCCTATGTAAAGGAAGAAGGAGAGAGCTGACTTCAAGAAGCTGTTGTCCGACCTCCACATGTGCACCTTGGCATGTAGGCCGCACCCATGGGAGCACACACAGACACAAATAATCATTTTCAAAACCATGCTTTGAAGAACATTTTGATTTAGTGATAACTAGGAAGCAGTGTACATTCTTAAAAAGCAAACTCACTTCATTTATCGTTATCTTTCAAGAGTTTTAATTTTTAAAACCAGGAGACTAATCTTTGATCTCATTTCCACAAAGTATTTGGCAAAGTCCACCATGGTAGTCTTTGTGAATGAGATAGAGTCTTAGTGCCTTTTATAGCTGGCTGTTAACCAGCTTGTTGACTAATGATCACTGTCTCTCATCTTATTTTATTGAAACTGTTTTTAGACCATCTGCTTAGAATTTATTGCTGGCCAGCTTGGTAGGGTATCTCTTTAGTGAGTGTTTTTCTGGAGAATTCTTTTTTTTTTTTTTTTTTTTTTTTTTGTGATATATATTTTTTATTTTACAATACCATTCAGTTCTACATATCAGCCATGGGTTCCCCTATTTTCCCCCCTCCCACGCCCTCCCCTTACCCCCAGCCCACCCTCCATTCCACCTCCTCTAGGACAAGTCCTCCCCCGAGGACTGTGATCAACTTGGTAGACTCAGTCCAGGCAGGTCCAGTCCCTTCCTCCAGACTAAGCCAAGTGTCCCTGC
The DNA here is from genome assembly GCF_004664715.2 of Peromyscus leucopus. Classification (NCBI taxonomy): domain Eukaryota; kingdom Metazoa; phylum Chordata; class Mammalia; order Rodentia; family Cricetidae; genus Peromyscus; species Peromyscus leucopus. The sequence goes on from NC_051073.1 coordinate 8,184,023, forward strand.
ATAAGTTCCTGGTTTCAAACAGCCAATTCATGCAATGAGCACAGGACTTGGTCCCACTGCCTAGATGCCTCCCAAACTGATCAAGCCAATCAAATGTCTCACCTATTCAGAGGGCCTGATCCAGCTGGGAGCCCCTCAGCCTTTGGTTCATAGTTCATGGTGTTTCCATTCATTTGGCTATTTTTTTTTCAATAATTGAGTAAAACTGAAATTTATTATATGCCACAGTCGTCCTAGGACCTCCATGCTATATATATATAGCCTTTATGGTTCTATGGGTTGTGGTCTGATTGTTCATTTTATATCTAGAATCCACCAATGAGTGAGTACATACCATAACTGTCTTTCTGGGTTTGGGTTACCTCACTCAGGATGATTTTTTCTAGTTTCATCCATTTGCCTGCAAATTTCATGCTTTCATTGTTTTTCTCTGCTGAGTAGAACTCCATTGTGTATATGTACCACATTTTTTTCATCCATTCTTCCGTTGATGGCATCTAGGTTGTTTCCAGGTTCTGGCTATTACAAATAGTGCTGCTATGAACATAGCTGAGCATGTATCTTTATGGTATGTATCAGCATTCTTTGGGTATATGCCCAAGAGTGGTATGGCTGGGTCTTGAGGTAGTTCGATTCCTAATTTTCTGAGAAACCGCCATACTGATTTCCACAGTGGTTGTACAAGTTTACATTCCCACCAACAGTGGAGGAGTGTTCCCTTTGCTCCACATCCTCTCCAACATTGGTTGTCATTGGTGTTTTTGATCTTAGCCATTCTAACGGGTGTAAGGTGGTATCTCAGAGTCGTTTTGATTTGCATTTCTCTGATGATTAAGGATGTTGAGCATTTCTTTAAATGTCTTTCAGCCATTTGTAGTTCTTGTTTTGTGAATTCTCTGTTTAGCTCTTTAGCCCATTTTTTAATTGGACTGTTCAGTGCTTTGATGTCTAGTTTCTTGAGTTCTTTATATATTGTGGAGATCAATCCTCTGTCAGATGTGGGGTTGGTGAAGATCTTTTCCCAATCTGTTGGCTGTCTTTTTGTCTTATTGACTGTGTCTTTTGCCCTGCAAAAGCTTCTCAGTTTTGAGAGGTCCCATTTATTAATGGTTGTGCTCAGGGTCTGTGCTGTCGGTGTTTTATTTAGGAAATGGTCTCCAGTGCCAATGCGTTCAAGAGTGCTTCCTATTTTCTTTTCTATTAAGTTTAGTGTAACTGGATTTATGTTTAGGTCTTTGATCCACTTGGACTTGAGTTTTGTGCATGGTGACAGATATGGATCTATTTGTAATCTTTTACATATTGACATCCAGTTATGCCAGCACCATTTGTTGAAGATACTTTCTTTGTTCCATTGTATAGTTTTGGCTCCTTTGTCAAAAACCAGGTGTTCATATGTGCATGGATTAATGTCAGGGTCTTCAATTCGATTCCATTGGTCCGTATGTCGGTTTTTGTACCAGTACCAAGCTGTTTTTATTACTATAGCTCTATAGTAGAGTTTGAGGTCCGGGATGGTGATGCCTCCAAGGGTTGCTTTATCGTATAGGATTCTTTTAGCTATCCTGGGTCTTTTGTTTTTCCATATAAAGTTGAGTATTTTTCTTTCCAAGTCTGTGAAGAATTGTGTTGGGATTTTGATGGGGATTGCATTGAATCTGTAGATTGCTTTTGGTAAGATTGCCATTTTTACTATGTTAATCCTACCTATCCATGAGCATGGGAGATCCTTCCATTTTCTGATATCTTCTTCAATTTCTTTCTTTAGAGATTTAAAGTTCTTATCAAAAAGGTCTTTCACTTGTTTAGTTAGTGTTATCCCAAGGTATTTTATATATTTGTGGCTATTGTAAAGGGTGATGTTTCTCTGACTTCTTTCTCAGCCCTTTTATCATTTGTGTATAGGAGGGCTACTGATTTTTTTGAGTTGATCTTGTATCCTGCCACTTTACTGAAGGAGTTTATCAGCTGTAGAAGTTCCCTGGTAGAGTTTTTGGGGTCACTTATGTATACTATCATATCATCTGCAAATAGTGAAAGTTTGACTTCTTCCTTGCCAATTTGTATCCCTTTGATCTCCTTTTGTTGTCTTATTGCTCTAGCTAGAACTTCTAGCACTATATTGAATAAATATGGGGAGAGTGGACAGCCTTGTCTTGTTCCTGAATTTAGTGGTATCGCTTTGAGTTTCTTGGAGAATTCTTTTTAAGCTCTCAGGGTAGTTCCTCCTCCCCCTCTCTCCCTTCTCCTCCTCTTCCTCTTCCTACTCCTCCTGTGGGATTTCTTTTCAGCATTTCTCTTGGGAAAACATGTAAGGTTTTTTTTTTTTTCTTTTTCAGATTTGGAGATATTTTGAAATGGCTATGATTGCTATTGATAGGGGAACACGTTTTTCTTTTGAAAGGATTACGATGGGTTTGGACGGTATTCAACGTGAGAGTCTACATTTAGGTGAGAAGGGAGCTCTTGTCTAAGTTTAGGATGTGAGAGAGCACACACAGCAGCTCGTGTGGAGAAGACAAGATCCAACAGAGCCAATGGCTTCTCCGATCCCAAGAAAGTATCACCATCCCACGCCTGGATGAGCCTGGCCACGGAAGGACTGCTCCATCCCCCACAAGGCATGCCGCTGAGCCTCTGAGAGCCCTAATTGGGGCTTCAGTCGCTGGGGACACATTTAAAGAGGGGCACTGGCCATCTCAGTAGTTCTGCAGTCAAGGTTCTTTGAAGGGCAAAGCATTTCAGACCATCCTGAAGGAAAGACGGGGAGAACAAGATGCCTTCAGCCCAAGAAGAACCAGCAACAAAGAGAATCGAACAGCCGCTCTCAGAGAGCAAAGGGCATCACAAAGATGGAGAGGTGCTCTTGCTCCTCGACCCCAGTGGATGGACCAGGAGGGTGAGAGGACACTTCTCAAGAGACACACTGCTAAAAGAGGAGTGACCCTCCTCCTCCCGGATGCACTGTTCCATAGGATGTTAGAAGATCATTTTCATTGGTCTTTTAGGAGCCGCTAGACATCTGTAGAAACTAGAGAGATCCAACAAGCTGATTACAGTCCTTTTTGGTCCTGTGTCCAGAGTGCAGCCTCTGGATGGCAGGTTAGGGTATAGGGTGGGCCTGTTTCTTGGCTGGTGAGTGCACCCCTCCACATGCTCCTGGGGACCAGTGAAGGACAGAGTTGAGCCAAGCCTCCTCTTCTCACACACCCATGGGATTTTGCTAAGGGGTATGGGGAGTGCTTCTGGATGCAGTCTATTGGGAGCTGAGTTTCACAGTGCTAAACACAGGGGTTGCCTGGCACAGCCTGGGGTGATTTGTCTTGGATGCTGTTGGCTGCTGGTCTAGAAAGAATGTACCCCCTAAAGTCAATACGTTGTAAGCTTGGTCTTCTGCCTGCTGGTGTTTGGAGGTGTGGCCTTTGGAAGGTAGTCAGGGATTAAATGAGGTAGGGGCCCTGATGGTGCCATTAGTGGTTTTATAAGGAAAAAAGTGAACTGAACCGGCACACTTGATGTCTCTCACTGGGTAATGCCCTCCTCCATGTCAGGATGGACCATAAAACCTTCAGCAGGTACCAGGCAGAGGCCAGCACCATGCTCTTGGATGTCCCAGTCTCCCAAACCATGAAGTATGCTCTAACAAATAAAGCTTGCCTGGAGATCCAATTGTGGAGCTGGCCACTAGAGGCTAGGCAGTGGTGGTGGCACACACCTTTAATCTCAGCACTTGGGAGGAGGAAGCAGGAAGATCTCTCTAGTGGCTGGCTCCTTTAATTCTCTGATCTTTCAGCATTTACCCTGATATCTGACTCTGGATTTTTATTGCTAAGACCAATTAGGATTTGTGCTACAGTACACAAACTCTGATTATTTATAAATTATCTGGTCTCTGATAATCTGTTCTGGCAACAGAAAACATGGGGTCAGGAGTCTTCCTACTCAAAGTGGGTTTCCCCATTGGGCTGGATTGGAAACAGGTCACTGGGCACCAGCTCTGATTGAGTAGTTGATGAACCAGTTACCCTTTCCATGCTGGCTACCGCAATTTGCTGAACCAGCCACGGTGGCATGAATGCAGTAGCTCCTTCTCTAAGTGGCTTGGAGGATGAGGGAAGAGGGGCTGAGACCATTCCAGGGAGAGAGCAGCTTGCCTACTATGATTAATTTTCATTGTCAGCTTCCTTAGATTAGTAAACACATAGGGAGTTAGTGAAGCATGTCCTGGGTGTGTTTGTGAGGCCATTTCCAGACACACTTAGATGGTGAGCACCCTGACCTACCAGAGGAACATTTAATTGGTCATAATATGTATTGCTGGCAGAAGGTAGGGTTGGGACCTAGTTGGAAGAAACAGGTTTCTCTTAAAAAATTTTTTTAGATTTATTTATTTATTACATGTGTATGAGTGCTTTGCCTGCCCCACATGTAAGCCTTGTGCCCTTAGTGGTCAGAAGAAGGCACTGGATCTCCTGGAACTGGAGTTATAAATGTTTGTGATACACATGTGATGCTGAGAACTAAAACCAAGTCTCTGTAAGAGCAGCCAGTGCTCTGAGCTGCTGGGACACCTCTCCAGGCCCTAGGGGTATCTTATAGGCCACATTGTGTCCTGGCCTCTTCCTGTGTTCTCTCTCCTTGCTTCTTGGCTGCCACGATATCAGCTGCTGTGCTGTACCACATCTGCCCCATCAAGCAGATTGAACCCTCCGAAACCGTGAGGCAAGATAGATCCTTCCTCCCTGAAGCTTTCTCCATCAAGCACTTTGATCACAGCAGCAAAGGTAAGTAATGTTACCCACTGACAAAACCTCAGAGCCCAGTGGGAGGTGGGGGAACACACAGGGGAGAAGAGGCACCGAGTGCCTGGGCCAGGCTGTGGGCGAGAGTCTGTCTCTGTTGTTAAAACCCACACGCTCTTGTGCAAAGCTCTCTTGCTGCCTCAGCCACAGGAGGATTGACATCAGCACCCACCTCTCAGGGTCTGAGATGGAGGAAGTGAGTCAGTGCTTGCAAAGAAATCATGCCACAGGCCACACGGTTCAACACCATAGGCGAACCATCGCAGGTAGACTCCGGATTTTATCCCAGCTTTACCAGTATATTAACATGTGGCTTTGAGGCAGTGTTTCAGCTTTCCTGGGCCCCCTCATCCACGAAATGGGAATAATAGCGATGAACTCATGGGCTAGTGCCTGAATGTTTGAACACAGCCACACTTTGTTGACCCGGGTTAACTGAAATTTCCATTTGTCCTGGAAGAACATTAATCAGAGTTCCTTCTAGAGCAATAGCCTTACCATAAGAATACCCCTGGTCTGGATGGTGCTCTGACTTGAGCTCGCTGATGCTGAGAACTTACTGTCACATCTTCCTGGGGAAGAACTCATCCACACCAGTATCTGGCTACGTGCAGAGCAAAGGAGGAAAGCGGTGGCGGCGCCATAGCAGATTGGAGCCCTCATGATGTAATCCCTGGAAACCAACTCTTCCCATTGCGGGGGACCATCGCGGCAGGCTCCAGAGAAGGGTGGGCAGGATGCAAAATATACAGACAAGCTCTTGGGCTGTGAGAGCCATGTATTTTAAAGTAAAGTAATAGTAAAAATGACACTGTGCAAGGGAAGGTCCAAGGAAAGCCTCCTCAGTGATAGCTTGGTAGGGACGGGACCTGGGACGTGAGCTTATCTGATGAAGACTTCCACTAACAAGAAGAATGGTGACGACCTCTGAGATGTCCGCATCAGATTTTCTGTTCCAGCTCCTCCTCAATCCATGCAGGAGAAAAAGGATATGAGATGAGCAGATGTTCACCAAGGAGAGGCCACCTGGCATCCAACTCATGCTTTTCAGAGGCCAGCAATGACTACTCCAAAAAACAGGAAGTGTTGTCCTCCTCCATTTACAGAGAGAACTCAGGCAAAGCACTGAATCGACTTTTAAAAGACAGAGAGGTGGCAGAGCTAGCATGTGAACCTGAGCTTTTGGGTTCCAACACGTCTCCCTGTGCGATGCTGAACTACCGAGGACCCTACACTGGCTTTTAAAGCTTTGCTTGAGAGTGGTACATGTCATGTGACTTTTGCTTGCATTTGTTGACCAGAGCAAGCCACAAAGTCAAATCTAGTGCCTATGGGTAAAGACAAGTGAGGGATTATCATTCCCTTCAGGAGGGGTCAGTAAATACTTGAACATAATAATTCCATCCCTAGCAGTCTGGAAGCACTAAACCCTGGAGGACAGACCAGAACTTCTGACTCTACCATGATGACCTAATAAAATGTCCTTGCCCTTGATCCTGAGGCATCCTAAGGGGAGGAGGGAGGAAGGAGGAGCAGGGTGGGGGAGTGGGAGCAGAGAGGAAACCCTTGGAGGCCGGTAGCATAAATTAGCCAGGAAAGAAAAGGGGGATAGGCAAGCTCCAGCTGGAAAGTGACAAGGGCCAGTGCCCTTGGCCCAGGGAGGAAGGGGGTGCGAGGTCCACCAGGGTCACCTGGATCAGCAGTTCCCCAGGCTCCAGGAAAGAGCAGAGATGAGCAGAACCCTGACACTGCCTGAAGCTATTGTCTGGTTAGAAGACGGAGCAGGCATGTCTCCGTGACCCAGTTTTAATTCTGCGCATTTGTCAGGAAGCTGGGGGAAACCAAACTCTAATCTGCAAAGGAGCTTAATTTCTTTTTTAGAAAAGGAGATGAAGAGGCATCACTGTGGATGAATGCGGTTCAGAGCATGTCCCAGACCAGAAGCAGCCAGTCAGTGAGCAGGCCACAGAGAGGGCTCAGAGGAAGTGGTCCCTCTGAGTTTAGACCTGTCCGGGTTGATACTCAGAACCAGCAGTGACGATATACAGCTTGGGGGTCCAATGGGGTTATAAGTACATTTCTCAACAAAAAATCATGGCAGATATGTATAGGACCTGGGCCAGAATATTTTAAAGTAAATTGGCACTAAAAATCTGAGATGTAATATCAAAGGGTCTACAGGGATTCTTTCAACTGCCTAAACCAAAGTTCTCTCTGAGGAGAGTCTCTCTCTCTGGAGATGACTCACCCTGAGTGGACCTTCCTATTAGCTGTTTTAAAACCAGAAAAATTTAAAGGGTTCTCTGCTGTCATCATGGCAGGAAGCATGGTGGCATACGGGCAGACATGGTGTTGGAAGGTAGCTAAAAGTTCTACATCTGTATAGGCAGAAGAGAGAATGAGTCACTGGGCCTTGTAGCTAGAGTTTTCCTGCCTGGCCTACGTCAGGACAAATCTCTGTCACCCGCCAGTCCCACAGCCGCTCAGACCCAACCAAGTAAACACAGAGACTTATATTGCTTAAACTGTTTGGCCTAATGGCTCAGGCTTCTAGCTATCTAGTTCTTACATCTTAAATTAACCAATTTCTATAAATTTGTACCTTACCACGTGGCTCGTGGCTTACTGGCATCTTCACATGCTGCTTGTCATGGCAGTGGCTGGCCGTGTCTCCCTGACTCAGTCTCCCACTTCCCAGAATTCTCCTCTCTCCTTGTCCCGCCTACTTCCTGCCTGGCCACTGGCCAATCAGTGTTTTATTTATACAGAATGCTATCCACAGCAGGGCCTGCCTTGAACTTATCAAACCACCCCAAAGCCCACCCCAGTGACACGCTTCCTCCAACAAAGACACACCTCCTAATAGTGCCACTCCCTAATGACCAAGCTTTCAAGTATATGAGCCTAAGGGGTCATTCCTATTCAAACCACTGTATTCTGCTTCCTGGCTCCCATAGGCTTGTAGCCATAGCATAATGCAAAATGCATTTAGTCCAAAACGTCAAACATTTCCATAATCTATTACAGTCTCAAAACTGTTTAAAAGTCCAAAGTTCCAAGTCTCTTCTGAGACTCAAGGTGATCTCTTAACTGTAACTTCCTAGAAATCAAAATAAAAAAAAACAGATCACATATTTTCAACATACAATGGCACAGAATGTACACCATCATTCCAAAAGGGAGGAAAGGGAGCATAGTGACGAAATACTGGAGCAAAGCAAGACCAAAAGCCAGCTGGGTAAACCCCAAACTCTGCATCTCCATGTCTGATATCAAAATGCTCTTCAGATCTCCAACTCTTTTCAGCTTTGTTGACTGCAACATACTTCTAAAACCAAGTCTCTGTAAGTGCTCTGAGCTGCTGAGCCACCTCTCCAGCCCCTAGGGGTATCTTATAGGCCACATCGTGTCCTGGCCTCTTCCTGTGTTCTCCCTCTTTGCTTCTTGGCTGCCACGATATCAGCTGCTGTGCTGTACCACATCTGCCCCATCAGGCAGATTGAACCCTCCGAAACCGCGAGACAAGATAGATCCTTCTTCCACTCCCTGTCAGCAGCTCTCTTCAGCAGGTATCCCATGGCTCTGGCATCTCCAATATCCTGGAGTCTCCAAGGCAAATCCAGGCTTCACCTTCACAGCTTCATGCAATGGCCTTTCTAGGCCTGCATGCAAGAAGCCCCCTGACACATGCCTAACCTCAGAGACTCCATAACCCCTTTCTTGTGTTCTTAGCTCTTCAGACAGACCTACATGGCTAACGCTGACAAGTTCTGCTTCTTGCTGGGCCCTCTCATTCAATTACATCTTCACCAGCTTTCTGTTTTCAATGGTTTCCTTCGCTGCCTAAGCTTGGCTGTCATGGAAGTTATTCTGTAAACCAGACTGGCCTTGAACTCAGAAGTCTGCCTGCTTCTGCCTCCCAAGTGCTGGGATTAATATGTGCACCACCACACCAGGCCTTAAGATTTTCTTTAATTCCTTTTCACAAGTTGAAAGCTTAGCTGGGTGGATCTTGCCCTGAGGTCATTTCTCCCTTTATTCCATTTAGGATCAGGTTTTTTTTTTTTTTTTTTTTTAATCTGTTTATCTCCTTGAACATAGGACTTAGTTCCATTCTACTTGCTGGTGCACCTTTTCTCCTCAAATTGTACGGGTTTTTTATTTTTATTTTTTTTTTCCTCTCTCAGCTTGTTCCTTTTTATAGAACTGCATAAGACTGGCCACTAAAAACCACACAACACAGTCAATACTAGGCTACTTTGAAATCTTCTTTACCAATGTTGTTAATATAAAACTCTTCAATTTAGCTTCAGGCAGAGTCAGACTTTTTGGACAAGGCCAAAAAGCTCTTTGCCAAAATATCATAAGAATGGTCTCTAGAGTACATACTAATATTCTTCTCCTCTGAACCTTCTAGAGCCAGGCCTCCACAGTTCAACTCATTCTCAGTACCACAGTCTTCCAAACTCCTACCAATATGGTCCATGAAGTCCTACTTAAAGCATCCAGTTGCTTTTCTAATACAAAGTCCCAAAGACCACATTCCTCCAAACAAAACCATGGTCTAGCCTATCACTGCAATGTCCCACTCCTGGTACCAACTGCTGTCTTAGTTAGGGTTCCTATTGCAGTGAGGAGACACCGTGACCATGACAACTCTTATAAAGGAAAACATTTCATTGAGGCTGGCTTACAAGCTCGGAAGTTTAGTCTAGTATTGCCATGATGGGGAGCATGGCATCACGAAGGCAGACATGGTGCTGGAGAAGGAGCCAAGAGTTCTACATCTGGGATTGGCAAGCAGCAGGAAGAGAGAGTGAGCCACTCACTGGGCCTGACTTGAATTTATGAAACCTCAAAGCTCATCCACAATGACACACTTCCTCCAGCAAGGTCACATTTCCTCCAATAAGGCCACATGTCCTAATCTTTTCAAATAATGCCACTTGAGCGTCTGGGGGCCATTTTCATGCAAACCATTACAACTCACTTGTTGGAGTATAAGAAATCTTTGGGGGTAGAAGTGATAGTACAATTAGCAGTGGGAGGGGGGCATGGGACAGGTAACCTGCGAGAATAGCCAAGAGTAAGTTTCAGTGTCTTGGGTTTATTTATTTATTTAATTTGGACACTGATACACAGGTGTGACAGAAAGCTAGGCCATGGCACAGATTAGTTATTGACTGCCTTGGATATATTTGTTCAGTTGCTTTAACATAGCTAAAGATGTGAGTGACTTAAGCAGAAACCAAAGCTTTTTCTTTCCTTCTGTCCTTTAAACTTCGAGTTTTCTCGGACAGTTTTAAGGAAGGAATGGTTTTCAGCAGGTCTGATCCACCAGGTCATGAAAGGATCCAGCTCCTTTCCATGGTTCTTTGGTTCCTCGCCGTTCCGTGGTTCCTTGCTGTTTCATCCTTCATGCAGCCAGTCCATTCCCCTTATGATAGTTGGTTGGGTTTAAAATCACCTGGGAGATACAGCTTCGGGTACGGCTATGAGGTCATTTCCAGAAAGGATGGGAAGACACACCCTCAGTGTTTGCGGCATCTTCCAAAAGGCAGCCATGATGTAGAGATCTAGGGGAAAAGCACCATCTACACACTTGCCTTCACTTCTGCTTCCAGAGCGGGTGTGTCTATCACTGCTCCTGATATCACTGCTCCGCTGTGGTATCAGTCTCCTACTTCTTCTGCTTCCAGAGCGGGTGTGTCTATCACTGCTCCTGATATCACTGCTCCGCTGTGGTATCAGTCTCCTACTTCTTCTGCTTCCAGAGCGGGTGTGTCTATCACTGCTCCTGATATCACTGCTCCGCTGTGGTATCAGTCTCCTACTTCTTCTGCTTCCAGTGTGGACCAGTGACTCTCCAGGGGCTTCCAGGCCTTCAGCATTGAATGAGGTGTTCCTCTCTTGCATGGAGCAGCTGCTGGGGTCCCTGCATTTCTAGGGTGCACACAGCTACTGTTGGACTACCCGTTCTCTACGGTGTAGGCAAATCTAATAAACTCACTTTTATTATAACTATATACATAGACTATTGGCTTTATTCCATTAGAGAGCCTTGTCTAATGTAGACTTGGGGACCAGGAATGGTGTCTTGGCCTTGGGGTGCTTTTCTTACTGTCCCAGGGTAGGACACTAGGTTTCTGTTGGACGGTGTTTGCACTCTGGCCATTGCGGCTGCTCTCCTCGCATCCCCTTGTTTGCATTCCTTTCCCTGCCATGCCGCACATTCATCCTCTCTTCCTGCAGATCCGACTAAGAACAGGAAGTAGCAATCACACCGTGGCATGGATATTGACTACCTTGGAACTGCTTCTGGAGAACAAGTTAGTCCATTTCCTTTGCATTCAGCCTCATTCAGATTTTCAGGACACAGGCAGAAGGCAGCCACATTCTTGGCTGGAATGTAACCTGCCTGGCCTCTAGTCCAGTCTCCAACAGGTCTTCACTCCTCCCTGAAACATCATGAGCTGAGCCCCAACTGTGTCTGCGTCTCCCTTGGTCTCCTGCTCTTCTCATCTCCCACCAGAATGGCCCATATCAAGCTCTGCTATGGCATAAGAGGCCCTTTCCAGCCTACAGGCCAAACTCTTCCACATTTCTTCCATAAACTGACTTCAAGGGCCCATGAGCCGTGTGGTCATATTAACCACACCATGCCTGGTGCCAAACTCCTATACTGGTCACCTTTCTCACTGCTGTGGCCAAAGGCAGGACAATAAGCAGCTCGAGGAAAGAAATGTTTCCTTGGCTCTCAGGAGGGTGGGGTGGGGTGGACGGAGCTCCTGTCCTGTTGCAGCAAGAGGCCGCTTGCTCACATCTCAACAGGTCAGGGGACTGAGAAGGGATGCTGGCTCTCAGCTTTCTCCTCTTTTCCTTTTATTCAGTTCAGGGCCCCAGTCTGCGGGATATTGCTGCCCACAGTCGGGGAAGCACTCTCCCGGATGCACCCAAAGGTATATCCTACTAATACACTAGGTATTTCTTAGTCTACTTATGTTGCCAATCAAAACCAACTGTCACATCCCCCAAGTCTACTTCAGTGGTTTGAATGAAAATGGCCCCCCATAGGCTCGTAGGGAGTGGCACTGTTAGGAGATGTGTCATGGGGGGCAGGCTTTGGGGTCTCAGATGCTCAAGCCAAACCCCTTGTCAATGTCTCTTCCTACTGCCTGCCAATCCAGCTACCTCTCTAGCACCATGTCTGCCTGCATGCCACCATGCTTCATACTATAAGGATAATGGAGTGAACCTCTGAAGTGTAAGCCAGACCCAATGAAATGCTTTCCTTTGTAAGAGTTGCTGTGGTCATGGCGTCTCTTCACAGCAATAGAAACTTTAATTATCTTGTAGTTGTGATAAGGGGAGTACAGGACAGCAGCTTCCCTGGCATCTGCTCACAAAGCTCCTCCATAAAGTCCCATTTTCCTTAACTTAGTAGCCTGTCCATGGCTGGGGGCAGAGGCACTGGGAAATGCAGTATTTGGTTCACCAGGTCTATAATCAGCAGGAGGAAGTGGAAAGGGAGCAGGATATTGGGGAACCACATTCAGCAAACAGTAGTGGTCTTCATTCCCCCAAATCAATGAACAGAGCTCCGGTGTCAAGATCTCTAAACCGAATGGGATAGCTAATAGCTGCAACTGAGATCATTTTTCACAGTCCTGGGATCTCTGCAACATCTCTAAAGGCTTCGTAACCACTCACTCAGCCCAGCAAGGAGGGAGACCTTGCCCATTGTCCATGCTGCCCGCTCCTAAAGTCTTCTGAAGTCAAAGTCTACAGAGGTCTTGAGATGTGCTGTGGCCCAGGGCAGAATTAAGGGGAAGTGGGAGCTAGGCAGACTCCCATCCATTGCGTTATTTTAGTTCTGGGTGGTATCGTGATGCCACTTGGGGCACCTTAAAATACATCTCATCCGAACTGAGCATTCTGCTCCCCCTCTGTACCTCTGTCTGTGGAGGACTCAAGCAGGCACTTTCCCTCCAAGAACCTTCCATCACCCCAGTTCTCATATCCCACAGTGGCAAAAGCCCCCATATGGTTGGTAAGACAATCCATTCTAAGTTCAGCTGTTTGTGGACCTCATGTATGCACTTAATCTCCATTTCAGAAAGGTGCTAGGCTAGGGAAGCAGGTGGAGACCCAGGAAGTGAGTGAGTGATGTCCCTCAGGCCACAGACAAGACCCATCCTAGAAGGCTGATTACTGTCCCTTCCTGACACCTCGGCAGGGCCTATCCATTGGAATCAGCATCCGCTTTGGGGCCCCCATAGACACTCAGGCTTCCACAAAAACTGCAGCACTGTCCTTAGCAGTCCAACGAGACTCCTTACAATGTCAGGAAAGCAGGGCAGAGAGCGTCCCGTGGTGTGCCAGGGAGGGAGAGCCTCCGCATCACCTGCAGTCTACCGTGAGGGCCGAGGTGGTGTCCCTGCAAGCTCAACCGCTGCTAAAAACAGCAGTGGAGACAGGACCTGCAAAGCAGAAGGACAGTCAGATGGAGCAGGCCATCTCCTCCCCCTCTCTAGGGCCCAGGAGCTGTGGGCAAGCAGCCCCCCTGATGGTGCCATCCGGAAAGTCTGACAGTCCTCATCTGCATCTCAGTAGGAGCCGCCTGAGGAGACAGACAGATGGGAGAAAGGGGAACATGGGGGGAGGGAGGGAAGAGTGAGGGGAGGGAGGAATTCCTTTCTTACAGGTTTTTCAAGAGGGGGAAATGACACTGAAAAATCCAACTGTATAATGCAAACCGGAGAGATGAATGCAGCCGGTTCCAGTTTCCAGGACACCTGAGTGGGCTGGGAGCTCCAGCTTTCTTCACCCTAGGTCCTTCAGGATGGCACTAACCACTGTCACAGAGGCCCACCACATGCCAGACAAACTGAGTGCAGACTTTTACAAATACCCAGCCTCCACCTTTTGAGATAGGTCAGCCTCAAACTCTGTATAACCACAGAGTTACACAGGAGGCCTTGAACTCCTGATCCTCCTGCCTCCATCCCTGTCCTCCGCACTATACTACCATATCCCCTTTTCTACAGAGGAAAACAAAGAAAACAAGAATGACAATGAAAATGTAGGTCCAAGGAAGACAAAAAGCTTACTGAAGTTCATGTAACAGACAGCATGCTTATGTTCAAACCCCAAACCTTCTACTATTATATTATTAAGGATAACAGTCTTGTATTTTCCATGTCAGGGGGTATATGGGAGAATCAACCTTAGTCTTCTCTAGACTGTTTCATTATCATGCACTGGGCTTCCATAACAAGATTTCCCAAAATACAATGGCTTAAATGAGACAGAGACCTTTTTCTTTGTCATGGCACAGTCTAGGCCAGTGATCCAGGTCATAGCTTAACTGTGTGTGGAGCAAGGATTTTTTTCTTATCATTTTGCCACTGTAGACTTTTCCTAATCGATTGGCTAAGTAAGGATAGCTCTCCAACACCTCTACATTCCAGACCACAAGACAGGGAAAAGGAAGAAAATACCCACAGAAGAGTCACACACTATTCCTGCTGAGACCCCAGTGACCTGAACCTGACAGTGGTCACACATAGCAGCAAGGGAAGCTGAATGCTATATTCTTGAACTGAATTGATGATACCAAATTTTCTTTTTTATTATTAAGAGATTTTCTATTCATTTTACATAACAACCACAGATTCCCCTGTCCTCCCTCCTCCCCCCCCACCCAACCCTGAGCCTTCCCCACCAACCCACCCCTATTCCTACCTCCTCCAAGGCAAGGTCTCCCTTGGGGAGTCAGCAGAGCCTGGTACATTCAGTTAAGCCAGGTCCAAGCCTCTCCTCCCTTCACCAAGGCTGTGCAAAGTGTCTCAGCATAGGCCCTAGGTTCCAAAAAAGCCAGCTCATGCACTGGGGGCCTCCTAAATAGTTCAAGCTCATCAACTGTCTCACTTATCCAGAGGGCCTAGTCCAGTACCATGGGGGCTATTGGTTCACAGTTCATGTGTTTCCATTAGTTTGGCTAGTTGTCTCTGTACTTTTTCCAGTCATGGTCTCAATATCTCTTGCTCATAGAATCTCTCCGATACCGAATTTTCTATTACCATGGCAAAGAGTGGAAGATGTTGTGAGAGATGATAGCACTTCCCACCATGAAATAAATAGAGCTCTACTTACAGCATAAGCTGGAAGTCTGGGGAATGTGAAAAACAGAGGGAGAACTCTCTTCCAGATTTCATTTCACTTAATGACCTCTATAGTAACTATTGCTCTTTCATGCCATTTTCTGTATCAACAGTAACATTTGGAGTTATATTATAAAATATAAATCTAATTATGTCACTTCCCTGCTTACATTCCTTTGTTGGTGATTCATTGTCTGTAGAGCCAAATCTACTCTGTTTATCAAATCCTTAGAACCTCGGTAAATATTTAACTCCTTCCCTACTGTTGAGTCACTACTCTAGAGACGGAGCTCCTCCAAATGCTACATCACACTTCTCTGACTTTGTGAGCAATGATTTTATGAGGTGGGAGGCTTTGCTTTTTATGAGTAGATATAGCTCAATCTTCAAAGACTGAGGCTCAAGGCATAACTAAAACTTTTTTTTTCTTCCTGGATAAGTTCATTTTAATACCGCCCCCCCACACACACACAAAAAGACAGACAAATCAAGCTCAGAGCTACCACATGGCCCATCTATAACAATCCTGGCTATATACTCAAAGGACTCCAAATCCACATATCAGATATACCTGCATATTCGTGTTTATTGCAACACTATTCACTTATATCCAAGTTTTGGAACCACTCTAGGCAGGTATCAACAGATGAATGGAGGAAGGGATTATGATACTGCAGATAATGTAATTTTACTCAGCTGTGATAGATAAGAACAAAATAAAATTACATATATGTATGAAAATGCCATTATGAAACCCATTACTTTCTATGCTAATTTAAAAATAAATAAACTAAACATTTCACCTTCCCAGTGCACCACACATTTTATATACAGACATAAAACAGTGTTTATGTAATGCCTACTCTATATAGCACTGACATTTCTGGTATCTTTCTATTGCTATCATAACAATATACTGCAGTCTTTTCCATTTGAATTTGTTATATATAAGCATGCTTTCTGTATTCTAGGACACCTCCTCAGAGTGGGATTGCTCTATAGAAATTTATATCTTTAGCTCAAATCTTTAAAAGTAATTTTATTTTCATATGAGCTGTACCAAATATATTTCCCTCAGTTTTACCAAACAACAACAAAAAAAGAAAGGATGATAATTTAATGCACAGTTTGTGCAGTTCTGAAGCAAAGCGCAGGACCTGCATTTGCTTAGCTTTGGTTAGGGTTGTGTGGTGGATGATACTGCAGCAGTGAGAACTCATGTATGGTGAGGTTACCCAGAGCATGTCACTGCCACAGTGAGAACTCACGAGAGAACGTGGGGGAGTGGATGAAGAAAGATTCAGGCTGGCTTACACAACCTATTCTCTCAGGAACCAACCCAATCCTACAGTACTTAACACTCTCCCACGAGACAATATGAATACTTTCATGAGGGTGGCTGCTCCATGACCTAATTACCTTCCTTATGCCCCACTTTTTAAAGGTTCCATGACCTCAGTAATCCCCAGCTAAAAGCATGTGACCTGCTTAGAGGCAGACCATAACCAAACCATAGTAAATATATGTGTAATCAGGAAGTTCCTGAGTTCCTGAGTTCAGGGCTGGCCTGGGCTATGTAGAAAGTTTGAGGCCAGATTGGCATACATCGTGAAACCCTGTTTCAAACAAACAAAAAAGTGTTTATCTCCTAAAACTAATCTTAAAATTATTTTTCTGTATACAAATTAGGGTAAAGGTAAGTATCTATAGCAGAAGCAGCCTAATCAATCTGGAGACATGGAGTGAGCTCTGCTTGGATAGATGTGTGTGTTATACGGGCACAATATTGGTCAAAATTCAACAAACGTGCACCTAAGGTTTGTGTATTGCATTATGAACCCAATGAGAAATAATTATTGAGTCCATTTAATAGATTCCATGATTAAGTGTTCAGGATAAGATGGTGTCCCTGCATCTTTCCTCTTGGAATTCTCCCTAAAGTGGAAAAAGAACTGATGGGTAGATTGCTGGGCACAAAGATGGATGGGTATGTGATTTTGAACAGGAAGTACCATGAACAGTGTAACTCAGCCTGTGGATATGTGGATATGCACTGTATAATTCTTTTAGCTTTACTGTATGTTCAAAATTTTCACAGTATATATGAATAAAAAGATCTCATCATAAAGTGGCTTTAAAATTATAGTTGGTTTTGTTTTTTTTTTAACCTCAGAAAAAACAACTCAAAGGAATTGTGCCAGGCCTGTGGGCAGTTCTGTCCCATCTGTCCATTCAAGGATGCCAGGCCTGTGGGCAAGGACTCTACTGCTTCCAGGTTGTGAGATCATCGCTCCATCATTCCCAAGGCTCAATGGCCTTGTTTTTGTCTAGAACCAAAGTTGGACCAATGTCTTGCGATTGACAGATGGGTCTCCTGAAGACCGTAAAACTGTCCTTCCTGATTCTCTCACAATTCTTCCCATGTAATCCCAGGGCTTCCTGGTTCTCTGACTCTACACCAGCCCTCCACTTGAAGTCCTGCAGTACAGAGTAAGTTTTCCTGTGGTTTTTAGCTGGCTTTTCCTGCATCTGTATATGAGAACTCACTTTCAGTAGGCTGGAATGATACAGAAATACTAACCCCAGAAGGCGTGGTGAGTTTTGAAGGAGGCAGGAGAGATGCGCATCTCTCAAGATCCAGACCCAGCAGCACATAGGGCATATGTCTATGTTCTATATTCTATTGGAGGAGCTGAGTCATGGCACCACATGTGACCTCAAGGGAAGCTGAGGAATAAGTAACTTCATGCTCAGAATTAACAAGAGTGTCCTCCGCCCCTGCCCGAAACATATTGGAACACCATCTACCTCATGAAATCTGGATGCCCTCAGTGATCCTAAAGTCCTTGTAGCCAGTAGGAGCATTTTACAAATCTTTGGACTGTTGAAACAAAATATGAGCTCTGAAATGATATGTCTTAAAGGAAGATTTGCTGAATGAATGAATGAATGAATGAACTGGCGAATGAGCAAATACACAAAGGAATGGTTAGAATTAATAGTACTCTTTAGACCGCGTACTTCTCATTATCTATCTACTTTTAGGCAAAGAAAACAAGTCACATCATGAACTTCCAGATCTCAGCGTGTCAACTCATGCTATGGAGTAACTCAAACTGAGCAATTCATTAGAGTTTAGGTCTCTTTTCCAGTTTTCTTCTACTGAATCTCAACTTCACTAACATCAAACTCTACTCTTACACAAATTTTATTAAACAATCCTAGATATCTCAGAAGGAAAACACTTAGCCTGGTTAATAACGGAAATTCTTTTGCTCTTTGTTAAGGCGATCGAGTAGCACCAATTTGGATTAAAATAGTATTAAATTGCCTACTGATTGCCACTGGCCCACAAGACTTGTATTTGTTTCTTTTATCTTTTAAACCTGCATAAATATTTGGAAGTCAGATCATTGTATTTCTTCCAGTATATTCTGCAAGTCTAATTTTATTAACTCATATTTAGCCTTTTACCAATTGATTCAAATTGCTGTCCTTCTCTGAATTTCTCTAACATTTAACTTGGAATTTAAAGAAATATGATGCTATTCTAGATGGTATTCAGTTCAAGCAATGAAAACTAGATCTAATTTTCTTTCTTGTGTTCCATGGGTTGTTCTCATGGAGGCTGAAGAACTGTCCTTTCTGGTTCTCATATCATTTCTTCCTGTGTAGAAGGGCTTCCTGCCTTTCTTAGCCTCTACCAGAGCCCCCCAACCACCCCTGAACTCCTCCGGTAAATAGTGAGTTTCTCTGGGTCTGTTTCCTGAATTCTCTTGTGTTTATGTAAAAGAACTTAGCTTCAGTAGGCTGGAATGGCATGGCAATGCTAGCCCAGAGGGTGTGATTTCTGATGATTCAGAAATGGACAGAAGGAGGAGCTCACTAGAATAGGGGTGAGCTGTGGTAGGTACCCGAGAAGAGAACATACGAGGTGGACATTTCTATAAGAAGATAAATAGGAAAGGAGGGGCACACATTCACCCAGCCCACAGCAAGGCAGGCAAGATTACCCAGGGCAGCCAGGAGGGAAAGTGTGGAAAGAGGTTGTTTGAAGCTTCAGAGGTCAAGAAGAGATCCATCAACCAGAAAAGGAGCATGAACAGAATGCCTGAAATGAGACTCCTTTTTGTTTCTCATGGGAGTACTGACCAGATGAGTCAATGTCGAGGTTCTGCTTAGAAGTTGGCAAAGTTCAGCATCCTCATGACCATCTTCACTTCTGATACTGAAAACAATTCAGACGTCCTCAAGATCACCCTCAGGTTCCATAGTTTGCCCGAAGATTCATGGAGCTCAGGAGAGTCAATGTGGTCACAGAGTTTTTACAGCAAAAGGGTACAGATCAAGCAAGGGACGCCGTGTCCTCAAGTGTGAGATGGAAAAACGCCTGTTTCTCCCCCAGTACATTGTGTGTCCCAGAGTGTGGTTAACCAGGAAACTGCCAACTTGACGCTTTCCAGTCATGTAGACATGTCTTATCCACATGATCTGTGAAAGGGAAAGAATGCCTTGTCCCCAGAGGCCAGGCTGATCTTGAGCTATCTAGGGCTCTGTTTTGTGACAAGAATTTTCCTAGGGAGGAGATGCAACACACACACACACACACACACACACACACACACACACACACACACATGCACACACGCACACATGCACACTCACACACAGACACATATTGTATGTGTGTGTGATAGGTGTCCAGATAGGGGTCCTATGACAGTCCAAAGTATGGATACCACTGAAGTCCAACTTGGTGAACCTATGCATTTTGCTGGGGGTTGCTTACAGGAATATGGGTGAGGGGTTACTCATAGGAGCAGAAATGACTCAAAAATAGCCACATCACCAAAGCACACCCCAGCGTGGGGGACAGCGCACAAAGCTGGGAACCTGGAGCACGCTGCACAGCCTGCAGGCAGTTTAACAGATTGGAGCGCGTCCTTCTCAAGTGACTCAGTTGATTTAAATCTCTTCCAGGTAGCTGGCTGGTTTCTGCTTCTTCCCGGCAGTTGGTCTGCTCTTGGAGTCTTCGTTGCTTGGCTTGTCTGAGAGGGACTCTCAGCAACCTTTATTGTTTACTCCTGGGAGGGAGGGGCCTAGTGAATCTGGCCAGTTTCAGGGACTTCCTGAAGCTACTTTGACTGTTTATCTTCTGGTTTAAGAAGTTTCCTTGTGGGATGGAGTATTTCAATATTGAAGGAAACTGCAACTCAATATGCTCCCATCCTAAGTCACATTGCTAGCATGGACTCTTTGGCACAGACAGTCCAAGGCCCCTATGGAACCAAGTACAGTGTTATCTCATGTATCTTAGGGGTAACTTCTCATGAGTCAAGGGCAATGGTCGAAACTCTTCATTTCCGACATAGGGGTCCTTCTGCATCACAGGAATCTCACTCCAGGGTAGATCAGAGGTTTGAATCCCTGGTGGAAGATCACACAGAAATGAGGCTCTTCTTATATCCAAGTAACACTCTCAAAACCATAAAAATAGAGAAGGGCCCAAATCTGGGCAGCAGCTGGGCAACAAATGAAGAAAGATGTCGTGGCCAGGGCCTGGGACTCCAGGAGCTTGTTTCATTCTGTGCTTTTCCTCTTAGGTTAACAACAACAACAACAAATCTAGGTCTGCGTGATCCAACTAAAAACACTTAAAAAAAAAAAAAAAAAAAAAAACTCAGCCAAAATTGGTATTTGAGTCACATTGGTTATGATGAGTAACAGCGACACCTGAAAGTTGCCAGGTTATATATAGTTTGGCCTGGTTGTAGAGAAGCTAATCACATCTAGAATAACTGATGCTCTTCCTGTGGTGACGGAAATTCACAGGGGCCAGGCGCTTGAGCAGATAACATCCTAAGAGGACAAGCTCTCCTTCTCCTTGAGGTGGGAAATGGGAGCAGCCACGGGTGAAGTCAATGTTGCTCATGAAGATGTCTCGCATGTTCGTGAGTAACAGGGTCTGTTCCCTTTCCTGCCTTGCCTGGAGGAGAGCTGCATTCAAAGCTGTTCTCCCTCTCATTCCGCTGGCTGAGTCGTGTTAGATTAGGATAGCTATAGGATTGCTACATACATAAGGTGGAAGATCCTTACACACAGGTTTTGAGAATGCCTGGAGCCAAGACCTTAGTTAATCATCACTGAATGCTTTATGTGTTCTTGATGATGGAGAAGTTCTAGAGTCAACATTGTAACACTCTCAAGAATCATGCCTTCTACTCCTGGCAAAATGTATTCATTGTCCATTAAGAGAGATACAGTTCGAGGGGATGAGGCATCCAAGATCAGGGATCTAGCAAATTCAGAGTCTCACGAGAGCCCACTTCCTAGATGGCTTTCACTTTAGCAAAATAGACATTTCTAGGGAGTCTGTTTTTAATCCTGAAAAACTTACAGCCCAAAGCCCTACTTCTCATTGTCACCTGCAATGGCAGGATTTGATCATGTGAGTTGGGGGGTGATGATTCAGACCCCAGTTCCAATTAAACACCCACCAAGCACCAAGTGCGTGTTCTCTTGTGCATGCAGATCTATATGGATCATGTGATGGTGGCGTCTAGTTGTGCCATGAAAAGCAGGCAATGGGATCCAACTCCTCTTCTTGGACACCATGGCCTTCAGAACATTGGAGAAGCCATAGCAGTCTGGGTGACCAGGAAAAGTGATTGGGACAGAGCTGAGAGAGTCAGACGCACTTGCGACACTAAGGGAGCTATTGAGGTCTGCTCTGGTTGTTCGAGAGCAACCATCCATTCAGGTTGTTAAAAAGTTTGACTGTCACCCCTGGGAAGTTTCTCCTCTTCCCCATTAAGGGCTATTTCCTCTCAAAGAGAAACCTTTGGCTGCCCCCGTGAGGGAGGATGATTTCAGAAGATACCCGACAGAACCTCCATGCCTTTTCTTTGGCGGAGAGTCGCCTCCCTCAGCCCTTCGGGGCTTCAAAAGCTCCAAGAGTCCAGTTAGGGCAATAAGTAAATCTTTAGAACAGGTCTCTGGTTTTTCTGGCCCCCAGGACCCAGTGTGGTGTTTGGTCCCGAAAGGGTTCCTTCGTGAGTGAGAACTATTCGGAAACCTCCCATCCAGAAACACAGCTCTATCGCATAGCATTGTAAGGGAAATCCACACCACCCCTTCCCTGCCTCGGGACAGGACGCAATCACTGCCCATTCAGGGCGCTATTGTGTATGTGAGTCATTTGGGAGGGTGCCAGCACAGGTCAACAAAGGGGGAATCAGAGTGGCCCGTGGATGGGGCGGCATCAAATGACAGCTTTAAATATGATGTCCTCCCTGGTGTCACGTTCAGTAGTCCTTGCTGGGAAGGCTCATTAAAGAGGGACTTTATCTGTATTTTTGACAATAATATGATTATAGTTCTCTTGAAAATTTTAGTTTTGGTTTGATAATTCATGCACACATTTATAACTAAAAACGGTAAGAAAACATTCACATGGGGAACTCTGATCTCCCTCCCCTGCCCTTTCTTTTTCTCTCTCTTTTCTCCCCCTCCCTCCTTCCCTCTCTTTCTTCCTTATTTAAGTACAAGCAACAAACTCCCCTCTTTGGTTTGAGGGATCCCACACCACAGTGAAGAACGGCTCCCTATTCTACAAGCTCAAAAGAAGAGAAACATTTCTATAATCCTGACACTCCAAGGGGGCAGAGACCTGTCATAGGCTCAGCCATCAACCCCCCCTGCAGGCTTTGGGTGGCTAGGTGCTGAGACTTAGGAGTGGACAGGCAAGTACCTTTCCTCCCTCTGATCCCAAACACCATGGTGAGGTGGTTCAAGCTGAGACATCCTGTGTCCAGGGCCAGGCAGGTGACAGAGACACTGAGGAGCCTGCACCCCATGTGAAACAAACCTCACTTCAATTCCAGGTTCTCCACAAGGTGATTAGTGTACTTAGAAGAAGTCCAGAGTACACACGCTCTCTACCTTGTGTGTCTCTCTACTGTGTGTGGACACATGCTCTATATCGTGTGCTGACACACGCTCTCTACTGTGTGCAGACATAGCCAGAAAGTAGCCACCTGAAGCCAAGAGTAGTCCCTTGTTCTGGTTCCAGTCTGTGCTGTGATAAACCAGTCTGTCCTAGAGGAACTGAGGAAGAAGGAGGGCTTACTTCATCTTACACTTCCAGCCCACCATCCTCACTATCAAGACAAGTCAGGGCAGGAATTCAAGGAAGGCGCCTTGTGGCAGGAAACAGGTGGACACTGCTTGCTGGCTCACCTACCTCACAGGTTCCTGTTCAGTCAGCTTTTGTATACAGACCATGTCCACCTGCTCAAGAATGGTGCTCCCTGCCAGGCAGTCAGGGTGCATGTCTTTAATCTCTGCACTCAGGAGGCAGAGGCAGGTGGGTCTCTGTGAGTTCGAGGCCAGCCTGGTCTACAGAATGAGTTCCAGGACAGGCAACGCTACACAGAGGCCCTGTCTTAGAAAAAAGAAAAAAGGGAGCTCCCCATAATGCACTGGGCCCTCTTACATCAAATCATCAATATAGTCAACCCCCTCCCCCGAAATAGACATTCCCACAGACCAATCTTACCTGACAATTCCTCAATTGAGGCTTTTTTCCATGTGATTCTAGGCCATGTCAAGTCGATAATTAAAGCTATCTGGAGCACCCTTCAATAAAGACCAACCAAGCTGACACCCTGATCTCAGTGCCCAGCTTCCAGAATGTGAGCTATAAATATTTGTTGTTTAAGCAACCCGGCTTGTTGTCTTTTAATACCGCAGCTCAAGTGACTGACACAGACAAAAATGAATAGAAAAAAACAAAAAACCAAAGTGAGTCAGGTAAAGCATTGAATATTTCTAAGTTTTGTAGTGGTTTTTTGGTATTTACCAGCTTGTAAAGGACTCAAATTATTGTGATTTTTCACCCCGGTTCAAAATTTTACTAATCTTCTGTCCATGATTTTTCTTTATTTTTCTTTAAAATGGCCCCTTCGACCCGGACCCATCTCTAGGCGTCAGTGCCCAAGAGTAGCCAGTAACATCCTGAAGCCATGTCTACTGCGAGATATTGGCACAAAGCCATCAAACCTGGCTGACTGGCCCCCTCAGTGGCCAAAAACATGTCTTTGAATATCATTTGAATTAATCTTCTTAAATCATTCCTAGTTTGCTACTGCTGCTTATTAGCAAGAATTTGATGAAGACCTTAAATGTTATTTTAGCTGTGCACTTGAGGAAGTGGAGGAGGTAGAGGGCTGAAATATTCTGACAACCAATCCCAAACAGCTAAGACCAACATCTCCAAGGGTAGGACTTAGGCATCATTTGTATCTAACAATTATCTAATCCCCAGGTAATTCTAATATTCAGACTGGGCTAAGAGTCACTGGAGAGTCTGGCTCACAGGTGATCTGCTATCGTTCGGATCTCCAGTGCTCCCAAGGGCCCTTATGCTCAGTCCCCAGCCAATGGTGTTATTGGGAGGCAGCAAAATCTTAAAGAGATGAGAGCTACTGGGAGAAAGCGGGGTTTCCTGAGGTATTCGTAGAAGGGGATCCTGCTACGATGCTGGGATCCTAACCCCTTCCCCTATCTCTTTCCCTTCCCAGATGCTGTGAAATGAGAAGATCATGTCCCTCCATGATGTTCTTCCACAGCCCCAAATCAGCAGACCCCAGGTGACACCTCCAAAGCCTTTAGCTTTAGTAAGACTTTCTTCTGTGAAGTTGACCATCTCAGATAGTTTTGTCACAGTGATAGAAAATTGGTACACAATCCACGTAGACGGTAACCTTATGACGTTTGCCCCCATTCTTTATGCAGAAGCAGCCTGACACAAAGATCTGAAGAAATGGCATTCATTTAGAAAACCAGGGATTGCAACTTGGAAGCCCCAAGTAGCGACCCATAATGCAATGCAGGGGGTGGGAGTGGGGGGGGTGGCGGCTTAGTTTGTTGTTTTTAAACTCTCTAGAGTAGTCGTGTTCACAGGAAATTGATTATCTGAGCAGAAATCTTAAACCACAAACCCATTCTTGGTCAGGTAACCAGGATACCCCCACCTGAGAAATGTGGAAGGCCAAGGAGAGAGATGCTCATTATTTCCCCACCTCTGGGGGGCCGTGCTGTGGTTGACCCTGTAGTGGAAATGAATGCAATTCTCCTTCGCTTTGGTGACTCTAATTCAGAAAGTCTTAGCCTCAGGGTCTGTTCCATGTGTCTCCCTCCATGAGCATCCACTGAAAGGTCTGACACTGTGGACTGGGACAGGGATGGCCATGTTTTCCTCTCAGGAAGAGCCAGTGGGAACGAAGGGCAGGAAGTGTCTAATATCACCAAGGACATCCAAGGGGGCTGGCTTTGGTTTCATCATTTCCTGAGATGTTGAGAGGTCTGAAGGAAGAGTTAGCTGAATTCTCAGAAGTTTCCAACCAAGTTGAGTCTATGAAGAACCTAGCGAAATCCTCCCTTGACAGTGATCCCAAGAGGCCTACAGGCCAGGCATCTCTGTTCTCCCGGAGGAGGACAGATGGACAGAGGAGGACAGATGGATTGACAATGCCAGTGTCAGACAGGGGTGGAGGTGGAGAGGGTGGGGTGGGAGAGATTCCTCTCACATTGACAACAAAAGTATAAAATACTAAGGTGTAAAGGAGGAAAAATGTGTATGGAGTCCGCAACCAGAACCTGCAAACACTACTGAGCAAGTGTTTTAAAACTCGCTTCACAAAGCCGGAAGAACCGAGCTGAGAGAGTTTAAGACCACAAGCATGTGTACTCATCCCGAGCTGACCATGTGTGCCTGGTCCGTTTTCAGTCTTTATTCCAATAAAGTTATTTTTGGAACATGGTGATGGTTTTAAAGTTGGCTCCCTAGAATGTGAACTACTGGTCAGTTTTGTTGGTTTGTTTTTTAAGAGTGAAGAGGGACATCTGTGTTTTTCTCTGTATTAAAATACATTTTCAATGGACCAAACTCCGACAAAAGAAAGGCCAGCTCAGAGAGAAGGTGCAGGGTAAGACGCACAGCTCCAGCCGCGGCTGCATCTCAGCGATCAGACACGCTCATGGTGGTGTTGATGCGGGGGAAGCATTATCTCCATCTATGGTTTTGAGATAACTGTCTAAACATTTGGAAAAAATGTTTAGAAAAAAAAAGTTGAGTTCTCTCCCATCACAGCCATGGCAATAATGTGCATATGGTTTAGATATATTCAAAAACATAAAAGCATTGAGAGGAAAGAAAGGTAAATTTTTATATAAACTTGTAGAAGGAAAAATTTGCTAAGTATAACCCCAAAGGAAAAATCAATAAAGTGACATATGGGAATCTAAGATGATAAAAATGTTTTACTCGTAAATTTTAAAAATGTGAATAAAAACATGAAAGGTAGATTGCATCTGGGAAATGGCTGTGACATGTCTTCTAAACACAAGCATTCTCCGTAAAATACGAAGAAATTGGAAAAGCAGTTAGAAGACAAATAGCCCAGCGTAAAACAAATGGAACAGAGTAAGAATCAGGTATTCCTCTAACATGTGCAAACAGCCAACTAATGCATGAGGAAAAGTCTCCAGCCTCTCCAGTTCTCAGAAAACACACGAAACAAAAAGAAGCCAGATTTTCACTGAACACACGAGCAAAGGAGGAAACCAGTTTGCCTCCAACAGTATAAACTGAGGGGTCATTTCTGCAACAGTCTGGCAATCAATCTTTACGAGACTGCAAAAATGCATATCCTTGAGTCCAGCCAACCCCTTCTGTGGGAGTTCTCCTAAGATGCAACAGTTTCCAGGCCCGGGGGGGGGGACAGCTCAATTGGTAGAATGCTTGCCCAGTATGCACGAGGCCCTGAGACTGAGCCCCTGAACCTCAAAAACAGGGTGTAGTGGTGCATGCCTGTAATCTCAGCACTCAGGAGGTAGAGGCGGGAGAATCAGGAGTTGTCCTTGGCTACATGAGGAATTTGAGGCCACCCCTGGCTACAAGCGACAGAGGGGTGACTAGGGGGTTCATAGTGCCACAGAGAGAGGTGACCAATCCTTAACTCTGCCTGAGGAGATCTTAGAGGCCTGAAAGGTATTCCTTTGGGAATGGTTGTCCCCCGGAGTTCTCAGGGTGCCCAGCGTGAAGTGATGGAGGAAGCAGGCTACATACAGGTGAAGAGGAAATCTAGAGGCTTCTTTGAACCATAAAACCAGTGCTTTGTGCGGCCTCATTGCCTCCTACAGGAAGGCTCACAGATTGTTCCCAAGCCTCCTGACCACAGCAGGGAAGTTGGAATACCCCAGGGGGCTGATCCCAAACCCCAATTCTCCCCTTCTCTCATGTGCCTGCTTGGGCTCCTCGCTCTTCAACAGGGCATGTGTCTTATACTGTGGTGGCAGACTGAACCCATGGTTCCTGGAGCAAGCAGCCCATGAGGGGACGGTGGCCACCTAGAGCCCTAACTGGCATGTGTCAACAGCTGAGACACACAGGGCGAGGCTCAATGGTCCCAGCTCCTGAGCTATTTGCTGTCTTCAGTCTCTACAGCAGGAAGACAAACACCTGTTGGCAGAGCCTTCAGGAGAACTAAAAGAACGCAATCACATCAGAGACCCAGAAGGCAGGAGGCTCTCAGCAACTGCCAGTTACCACTGAAAACACAGTCTTTTCTGGAAAATTCCAAGGTTTACGGGAGAGCAATGGTGGTGTCAGTCAGTGGAGCTCTCTGTGAGTCAAAGCGTGACAGCTTCCATCCCCTACAGAACGCACCGAGTACCCCAAAGGAAGATGCATTGTCGTTAATTTTCCTGAAAGGATTTTCATATCCATTATACACTATAAATAGACTGCTATCTTTTGTCTTTATAGAAAAAATAGTATTGTATTCTGGCACATGATATTGTTCTTTTATTCTCGATTGAAAGAAAATCATTCCAACTGTTGGCCTTCCATAGTGAAATAAAGGATCTGTCATTATTGAAGGACCTTGTAAATGATTTATTACTCAGTTTAAAGCAAATTCAGTGCAACAAGATGGTTGTAAAGCTAATATTACCTTTGTTTTTTCCTCTTTGGCCTTTCAGCTAGCCTGGGAGCATCTTGTTTTGACTTAACTCTGTTGGGCTACAGAAACCTCAAGGGTGAGATCAAGGCTGGACACTGAAGTCTCTTAGTGGCTGGCCAGCAAGCTGTCAGGAGGCAGCAGTTCTCTGTCAGAGGATGGGGAAGGAAGGAAGGTCCCCTATGCAGGAAATGAGGTTCCCTGTGATGCTCTGAGCTTGAAGTATGCAGGCAGAGAGGGGCAACCCAGAGCAGAAACTCACGGCTGGAGTCAGGAGTCAGAGCAGAGACAGTCAAGGTGCCTCCTCCCACCTCTTGGCTTCCTCTGGTGATGCCCGACTCCTTATAGACAACCCAGGAGTAGAGTGAGAAGGTCAGTCACTGCTGACAGAGAAAGGGAGGAAACCAGTTTCCCACAGTTCCATATCACATCCCTCACCAGAACCAACTCCGTTTACCTCCACTTCAAGGAAGAAGAGAGGCTGGGAAGGAGGTGAGGACCTTCCCAGGTAGCAGAGTCTGGATCGGGCCCATGTAGGCATCCCCTAACTGCCCACACCTCCCAGCGCTGACCACCATGCAGTTCAGGCACCATTGATACAGAATCCCTCTGGTGGGTGCTAGCCTCACACTCATGTGAACTGGCTGCTTACACTACATAACTAGTTAATGGGACCCCGTACCCACCTGCCTTAGCTCTGCTTCTGAGTGTCAGCTAGGGCTTGCCTACTTTTCATAGGCACATTTTCTTAACTGCTCACAATACCCTTGCGTTAGGTTTCTGTTACTTTAACAGATACATGAGCTAACTTATAAAGGAAAGAGTTTTTGTTTTTGCTCAGTTTTGGGGAGTTCCTGAGCACAGTTGGTTGACCCTGCTACTTTGAGTCTCTGATGAGGCAGCATATCATAGCAGGAGCACCTAGTGGAGCAAAACCATCCATCTCTTCACTGAAAACAAATGAAGAGAAAGACAGAGATGCTGGAGTTGCGCAGTTTGCTTCAAGATGTTGTTCCGGGGCCCCAAGGACCTCCCATAAGACTGCCTGCTAAACTTTACCACGTCACCGTAGCACAACCTTGGAGACTTTAACCCTTAAATGCTGGGAGTGGGGTATCTATGTAAGACAGATGGCTGATCCGAGGTGGCGAGTGTCATGGAAAACACACTCCCATCCTCAGGAGCCCAGTCCCATGAATGGGGTGAGGCGAACAAGTCATGATGCCTAAGAAAGAGGTGCTGGAAGCCTGGAATACAGACCCTTGGGTGTGACCATCGCCCTTGAGAGTTTCCCAGGGTTCCCTCAAGGTGATGGAAGAAGGAAGCCACGTGGGAAGAGAGGAGACCTGGAGATCAAATAGGACCACAGGCTCCTTTGGACGATGAAGCTTCTTGGTGGCCTCTAATCACAGGATACTGCTGTGCATTATAAGATCCTACCCCAACCTTCTGACCCTAGTGCAGTGCTCATGTCCCTGATTCTGTCCCAAGGTACCTTGTGTGTACTGAGATGACATCAGCTGTGGGGACACATCTCCCCACCATCTCCCGTGTTTGGAGCCTCACAGACTACCCAGGTGGAAGAAACACTCAAGTTTTACAAATAGCTAGAAAATCGTGAAATCAGCTCTCTGGGGTTATCCAAAAGGGAGTGGGTGGAGGAGTTAGAGGTCTCTTTGTAACTGGACTGGAAGAAATGAAGATACTCTAAAGAGACATTTGTATCCCTCAACCTATCAGAACAATGAACCTGAAAGAAACGGGAATTTCCCCCAGGAATCTCATTCTGGGAGAAGGAAAGAGCACCCGTGTGTGTGTGTGTGTGTGTGTGTGTGTGTGTGTGTATGTGTCTTTGTGTGTCTGTGTGTGTGTCTGTGTCTGTGTGGAGGGGACTTGTCTCCTAGAAAAAGACTTCAAATACTTCTAACAACTTGTCTGATCTCCTAATAGGGTGAGATGGAAGCCCAGACAATGATGGGCCACATCCTGAGTGGAACTGCTTAGATGTGAATGTCTTTTACCCAATATTTAAACTTTAATCTCACTTCAAGACCCCAAGGATGGACTTGAGGGTTTGCTGGTCTCTTTGTCCCTCTTCCCAATGTGGCTATTGAGTAAATCCTCCTTTCTATTTTCCACTTTTAATTTGGCTCTTCTAACTGACTTATTGAGGACAGGTGGCTGAGTTCCAAGTTGTGTCTCCCAAGTCTGATAATATCTTCAGTCTTTGGTTAATCTTGAAGATTCCTCCAGTACCTGTCATTGTAATGATCACAAATGAATTGAAAGAAAGAGGATGGAGAACGCTACATTTGTTGGCTTTCCATTGCTGTAACAAAATGCCCAAGACAATCAGCTTAAAAAGAAACAAGGTCTATTTTGGAGGTTACCATCTGCAGGCTGGTTTGCCCCATTGCTTCTGAGCCTATAGTAAAACTGGAAAAAAAAAAAAACTGGATAGCATGATGCTGTGTAGCAGAATTTGCAAGCCTCTGGGCAGCTCTGAAACAAAAGAAAAAAGACTCAGGGCATCTTCCTCCCCTGTGGACCACGCTCATGCCTCCTGACCTCTAGTTCATGCTGCATGATAAGGCCATTAGAACTCCAGGAAGAACACACTCTAGAAACATTTGTCTCTACAGTTTCTTTATCTGTTCCTCTCCTCCCCACTTCTGATTCGGTGCCTTTCTGATGTTGCTTTTCTTAGTCTCAGCAGAGCTCTGGGCTTCTACTGTCTCCTGGCAGAGGAGTACCCAGCTGCAGCCTACTGGAGGAGAAGTACCCATGCTCTGGGAATATGTGCAGTGAGATGTCCTGCCCATAGAACTTCCTAAAGTCTACGAGGTTCTTGATGATTGTCACAGACAGTGGAGAAGGTCCTCTGGGCAGAGCGACCCTCTGAATGCTGCCAGTCGCTGCTCCTGCCTGGTGGAAGGTGAGTGGGCCTGTCCATGCCTGGGGCTTAGACAGCAGCCTGGTGCTGAGTAAGAATGTCATCTCTAGGTTTGTACAGCTCTGTTCCTTCCAACTGTGCTACTGGGAACCAATGGCAGGCTCTCGCTGTGACTCAGCTTCCATATCTGTGTAATGGGAATAATAATAATACTGTCTTTGTCAGAGGGTCACAAGGATTCACTGCAAAAGTACATGTGAACTGTTTGTAACTGCAGCTCACACATGGCAAGCTCCTGGAAAACACTGATTATGACTAAAGGTCTTGTGTTTTCTCTCTGTGAGTCAAAGAGTGGGGATAACCTGCTTGGAGATGCTCTCCAAAAGACGTGGGCTCTGTGGATAAGCTTGCCAAAGAAGTGAAATGAAGCCAGAGGTTTCCTCTTGCTGCTGACATTAAACTTGTGGTGGGTAATCACCAGCATGGATCCTGGAGATGCCACCATCCACAGAAAATAGATCAGCTTCTCCAAGGCGCTATCCAGAGGCTTGGGGGCATTTGGTGATGATCTCCCATGAGGGTTAAAACAGGCATGGATGGACTCATGTCTGCCCA
Source organism: Peromyscus leucopus (assembly GCF_004664715.2). Lineage (NCBI taxonomy): Eukaryota > Metazoa > Chordata > Mammalia > Rodentia > Cricetidae > Peromyscus > Peromyscus leucopus. The sequence continues at coordinate 8,215,518 of NC_051073.1, forward strand.
GTCCCTTATGGACTGACTGTTGTGGGTTAAACTGTGTACCTTCCCAATAAAACATTCTAATCCCTAGCACCTCGTGGTACGACCTTACATGGCAATACGACTACTGTAGATATAAGTAGTTAGCAGAAAGTCATACTGGAGTTGGATGAGTCTCATCTAACAGGACCAGTGTCCTCTCAAAGGGAGATGTCCACGGATGCAGATATGCAAATGTGATGATGAGGATGCAGAGATCAGGAGGATGTTTCTTTAAGCCCCAGGCCATCACCAGAGCCACAGGCAAGATTAGGAGCAGGTTCTCCTCGCAGCCCTGTAGGCACCCTCCTGAGCTAAGGCAATGCACTTCTAGAGCTTAAGGCTCCCATGGGCGCTATGCTCCGGCAGCTCCGACAGAGTGAAATGGCATTCACAGTTCCTCTGCTCACGGCAGGACGACAGCTGCTTGTCTTCCTCTGTGGGTGGACAGCCCACTTCGCTCGCTGCCTTTCTGGTGGAGTCAAGATGTGAGTTTGGCGGCCTGAGGCTTGCTTGCTGGAGACTAAGCTGTTTCGGAATGTTCAGATGGAGAGCCACCACCTACCTACTCCATGTCTCCTTGTGCCGGACAGCACCCCTGGTCTCTGGAAGCTCAGCCTCTACCGAGATCTTAGATTACCGTCTATCATTTTCAGCGATGGAGTGCTCAGAGCCCTCTGCTCAGGTAGAAGTCCGCAGAACTCTAAGGACAAAGAGGAGAAGCAGAGGAAGAGGCATGAGCCAGCAGAAAGCTGGGAAGGCCACTGCTCCACGGCCTCTTGTGGGCTTTGAGAACAAGTCCACTCTTACCTAGACAATGGCTGACTTCAGAACGCTAGGGCTCTCTGTCCTTGCCCCGAGCACTTGCCAGGAGCACACGGGCTGAAGGTGCCTTTAAAATCTAGAACCTTTGGTAGAAGAGTCCTGATGCTGAAATGGCCCTGGAAGACAATAAAGGATGCGGGGCCAAGCTAAGGAGTGGCCTCCACCCTCAGCAGTCCTGTGAGGAGTACCATGGTCCTGACTCCATCTCCTGCTCTGCAGTAGACGCCATGATGGGCGCTTTATGCTGATGAGGCGCCTTCCTTATCTAATTGACCAACAAGTCAGCCCTTTGGTTGTCCCATTGTCCCACAGGAGAGACGTGACACCCAGGGAGGCTAAGGCTCTTGTTACGTGTCTCTTGGTATGCAGGAAAATATTGAAGAGAACAGCTTAAAGGAGGGACGATTTATTTTGGATCACGGTTTCAAAGTTGTCAGTCCATCATGTCGAAGAAGGTGCATCAGAGCAAGGCAGCTCACAACGCAGCAGACAGGAAACAGAGAGAGAACTCTCATGACCACTGGGCTTCTTCCTCCCCTTTTATTCCAACAGGGTCCCCAGCCTACAAGACGGTGCTGCTAGAATTCAGGGCTGGTCCTCATCCCTCAGCTGATCTCTCCATATGCATTCACAGTGTACACAGAGGTACATCTCACTAATCTCTTGGTGCACCTCAAGCCGATCAAAGTGACAATCAGGACTAACCATCAGTGTCCAAGATGTATAATACTCTCTGTCTCTGTCTGTGTGTGTGTGTGTGTGTGTGTGTGTGTGTGTGTGTGTGTGCGCGCGTGCATGTGTGTGTTCACGCCATAGTGCATACATGGAGTTCAGAAAGACAACTTGTGGGAGTCACTTCATTCTGATTCCACTGTGTAGGTCCCAGGGATGAAGCTCAGGTCATCAGGCTTGGTGACAAGTGTTTTTCCTCACTGAGCCATCTCGTTGGTCCAGAGCCAAGTTCTTTACTGCTGACCACCATGCTAGACAGCTCCCACCAGAATGGGTTCTCCTCCTCATGGGAAGTCCCTGGGAAGACAGCGAGGCAGAGCAGGAGGCTTAGAAGAAAGACGCCTCTGAAGTCATAATGGACACAGTCAAGGGCTGGGAGCCTGCTGGCCGTGCAGAGCTAACTGGGGCATTGTTCTTTACACAGTCCTCCCTTTCTCTCACACGGAAGGTGAGATCTGGTCAAGTGATGAGAGTTACCCAAGCCCCAGAGCAAATTAGTAGCATAACTAGGCCAGGAGCAGATGGCCTATCTTCTAACCCAGCCATCCTTGCTAAATGTCATGTTCTGTACTGACAAGGGGGACCGAGTCCTCCCCACCTCTGGAGATTCCCCACAGACACCAGGGGGTCTTTTGTGATCACCGAGGCTGTGGTACAGTTGCCTGTCTTTAGAAGTGTAAAAAAGTAGCCTGGATATTGTGACTTCCAACCAAGGAGAGTTTGCAACTGCCACAGGCCAGTCCTCTGAGGTTGACTAAATGCAGGCTGAAATCTCACATGTGTTAGGTGTGCTGTTAAGGGAACTAATCTATTGCTAAAAAGCCATCCACTTTCCTCTGCTTATTGTACCAGCCGCTGATACACGTAGATGAAAGCGAGGGTATCATCTTGGCAGTGTTTTGAGACGTTGAGAAAACAAACATCAAATGTCAATCATTCTTAAGACATGTCTACAAAATTCTTGCACTCACTCAGCCTCTTATCTATCAATTATTATTGGCTAATGCTACTATTATTGCACATTGAAACTAATTTTCTACACATCTACTCTCTATATCTAGCCAGGCAGCCTTTATTCACTGGCCACCACTACAAAGTATTCTCCTAAACTCTAGAATGTGTATGACAAAACCTCTCATAGAAGAACTCAGATTCAGATCATAAAATCAGAATGGCGACCTGTATCCACAACTCCCTACACTCCGTAATGGGAATCTCCAAAGCTCTGAGATGTTGGGGACAGCTTCTGGAGGCTGTGACTTTTACTTGAATAAAAAAAAAATTAAGTAGAAACTATGAGAAAGGGTATTCCAGGCGAAGAAGCAGGGATGAACAGAAGCACAGTGTAGGGCAGACAAGCCCTTATTGTAATGGCCCTGGCACTAATGTGGATCACACTGGCAGTGTTCACAACCTAACTGCGATGAATTCTTCAGCAACTCTGTACGATCGGCGCTGGAGAAGAAAGCCTGGAACTTACGAGATGGAGCCCTTTGTTCAGAGCCACCAGACATCCAAGGTCTTTTGTGCTCTTGCTCTTTGCCTGGCCCTCACAAGCCTTGCTGCGGCATGGCTGCTCCTTGCCAGAAAGGAAGGCTGGGACTCCTTGTGTCACAAGGCCACACAGCGGTGGGAACAGCACTACGACAGGTCTCCCAAGCCCTCGTCCAGGCTAGGAATGACCTCTCTTTGATTGATGGGAGAAGCTGAGCTGGGGAAGGAAATCAGAGGTAATATCAATATTGACATTCGATCCTGGGTTTCAACTTCCTCCTCTACCACTGTCTATTTCTTACTCACAAACAAGCAGACAGGTTGACCCTGAGCAGTTATGACTGAAGGACCACTGAGAGCAAAACCCCAGACCCGGAAGAGATGCCACCTGGGGGAAAAAATGAACCTGTGGTACCTGAAGTTCTCTGCTCCCCGCATTTGCCCTTTCCTTCTCTCTCCATGTGGTTTTTATAAGCAAGATCAGAACTTTAAAACTAAACAGACTCTGCAAAGCCTCGTTTGAGAGGCCAGGTGTCTGTTGCCAGGTCCAGGGAAGGCCAGGAGTGAGAAAAGAGGGCAAGCTAGAAAGTGTAAGAAGATAAAGGAGCCTCTTTGATGGAGAGCTCTAGAGACAGAGAGATCTCCGCAGCAAGATGATTTAGTGTTGTGGTTTAGCTCTGAAATGTCACCATAGGCTTGTGTCTTTGAATACTTGGTCTCAGCTGGTGATGCTGGTTTTGGACACATGACCATGTTGGAAGACACAGTTCACTGGATCCTGAGTCCTGCTTCTGGTCCTACTCTTTCCCCATTTCCTGACCTGTCAATATTTAGTAAGCCACGCTGCAGCTCCCACTCCCATGGATTCTGTCACCCCAACCACCATGTCTTGCTCACCATGATGGACTATGTCCCATGAACCAGGAGCTAAAGCAAGCCTCTCTGCAATTCAGCTGCTCCTGCCAGACATGTTGTCATAGCAACGTGAAAGTAACTAAGATGGATGGATAGATAGGAAGATGATAGATAGATAGATAGATAGATAGATAGATAGATAGATAGATAGATAGATGATTGATGGGTAGGTAGACAGATAAATGATAGATCTATACTTTACATGTTTCTATTCAGCAATCATATATTTAGCAGTTATCAATCTAAGTATATAAATCATGTGTTTATACCTATCATTGTACAATAGTGGGGCATGCCAGCTCCAAAATCTGTAGATCCACCCAGGAGGTTTGGAATTCGGTCAAAAATATGACACAGTTTTGAGGCAGAACTGCCTCTTGTTCAGAAAACCTATTTGCTCAAGGCTTTCAAAGGACTGGATCAGGGCTACTACTCGTATTATCAAAGCTAGTTTCCTTTGCTTAAAATCTACTGATTATAGATGTCAGTGACATCCAAAAATGCCATCATAGGAGCCTCAGATTTGTGTTTGATTAAATAACTGAGCATTTAGGCTTGTCACATTTGCATATAAAACTAACCATCACACGCCATCTCTTAACTACTTAATGTCCTTATTCCCAGGGCGGAATCACGGGGAGAGAAATATTTCACAGTGAGTCAATTGTGCAGGTAACAGCAAAACCAGGCTTCAAAGAAACATCGAAAACCGTGAAGCTCAGATCTGCTGCTGGTTGGAATATTCTTTCAGCTACTCAAGGCAGAGGGTCACTCCATCAGTAAGTATCCTTGGTTCAAAAATGGATGCCCTTGCCTAATCCTGAGGGTTTTCTGTCTCCCCTGTTTCCTGGCAGCTCTGAGTCCCAGTTCCACAGTGAGCCCGCTAATTAAGACGATGTTTATCAAAGTACAGGAAATCTGCGCCTTAATGGCTGACTCCAATCAAGTAATTTTCCCAGGTACGCTTTCTTACTGAGAATTTTAAAAAGAAGCAAGCAGAAGGTGGTGTGTGGTTAAGGACAGAATAATGTGTTCTGTAGGTTGGGATTCTTGACTCAACGTCCACAGGGTTCCTGGGAGCTCCTGCTGTTACGTGTAAAATGTCGAGTGCATTTTGCTCTGTGCACAGAGTCCGTAACCTCCACCAGGTCTTCAAAGGCACTGCTGACTAGTAGGTAACCTTCTTGCAGGGGCTTGGTGAAGGGCTCAGCCAGGAAAGTGCTTGTAGGGCAACATGAGGATCTGAATTCAGATCCCCAGCATCCACACACGTGATAGGGCAGATTTGTATTCCTAGCACGTGGGGCGCTGGGATGGGGAGGTGATAGGGAAGTAACTGGTGTGCTGGCTAGTTAATCCTTACAAGTCAGAGATCTCCAGTGGGAAACCCTATCTCAAAAAAGGAAAACAGTGGAGCTCAATTGAGGAAGACATTCTGTGTCCACCTCTGGCCTTCAGTTGCACACGTACACACACACAGGCATGCAGCACCTTCCACCCTACAACACATGAGCTGTCTTATAGAACTTTGGAAAACAATACTGTCATTTAGAGTCCAACAGTGTGGTCACTGACCAGGAACCTCCGTGATTCAAGTCTGATAGAGCGGTGATGTTTCCTTTACGCCTATGACTTTGCCTGCTGAGTTGAAAAGCCGTTCCTGAGAATGGTCAGGCTTCCCTGTCCGAGACACTAGGTGCTCTCACTGGCATGGCAGAGCATTCTGGGGCAACTCAACCTGGGTTCAAATCCTGGCTCCGCAGCTTGAGAGCTGTTACACCCTCTCTGCTGGTTTTCATTTCTGTAAAGTGAGGATGATAGTGATGTCTGCCCCTTAGGACTTTGAGATCTCAATGAGTTAACACATGGGAAGAACGTCCTGCAACCTTCAGCACAACGTCGGGAGTCCTCCAATTTGGGGTGTAATGGATTAGCCTGGGGGTGTAATGGATTAATTAGCTTGGGGTGCAATGGATTAGCCTGGGGTGTAATGGATTAGCCTGGGGGTGTAATGGATTAATTAGCCTGGGGTGCAATGGATTAGCCTGGGGGTGTAATGGATTAGCCTAGGGGTGTAATGGATTAATTAGCCTGGGGTGCAATGGATTAGCCTGGGGTGTAATGGATTAGCCTGGGGTGTGATGGATTAGCCTGGGGTGTGATGGATTAATTAGCCTGGGGTGTGATGGATTAATTAGCCTGGGGTGTGATGGATTAGCCTGGGGTGTGATGGATTAGCCTGGGGGTGTAATGGATTAGCCTGGGGTGTAATGGATTAGCCTGGGGTGTGATGGATTAGCCTGGGGTGTGATGGATTAGCCTGGGGTGATGGATTAGCCTGGGGGTGTGATATGGATTAATTAGCCTGAGGGTGTAATGGATTAGCCTGGGGGTGTGATGGATTAATTAGCCTGGGGTGTAATGGATTAATTAGCCTGGGGTGTAATGGATTAATTAGCCTGGGGTATAATGGATTAGCCTGGGGTGTAATGGATTAGCCTGGGAGTCTAATGGATTAGCCTTGCGACTCCATTTATATTTCTCCTCATCTCCCCATAGACTCAATACAATTATTGATGTTCTGAACAAAAGATCTATTTCCTAACCACCCCACCCCAACCAAAAGCCCATGCTTTCTGCAGACATTTTTCCCTCAAGACTGTGCAAGGAGGGTCCTGGATGTCTACCACCAGAAGGTCTATCTGCATCTCTAAGGTTATGGGGAAAGCAGTTGGCAGAGGGAAACACAAGACGTCTCAGAAAGTGTTTTCTTGTTAGTGGGCTTGAGTCCCACTGGTCTGATCTACTGTCTCCCTCTCTGCCTCTCTGCCTTTCCCTGTGGGGCCAGGTGAGCTCTGATGGCTTATTATGATTCTAATGTCATCTCTCTGCAGATGTGGCCTCTCTATCAAAGGCTGCTTTCAGGTAAATATCCCCTACCCCCAGTTATACACGCCACATGCTCGTGCCCCTCGGGGATGAGGGCAAAGAGCATCGTGTGACAGTTTTGTAATTGTGCAACTGGAAGTGTGGAAGGAGCAGGTGGAGAGTGACTGAAAGGATGAGACCCCTGAATATGGTCTCTGCCAAAACTCCTGTTGACATCAGGCACTGGAACAGTATCAAGAGGTGACCCGGTCACGATGCACCACCTTCGTGAACCAATTAAGCGGTTATCTTTAGCTCCCTGCTGGTCTTCCTCAGCTGGTTCCTGGGGAGTGTGTTGGCTCTTGATAAAAGGATCATTTTGGCTTGAATTTCCCCCCTGTGTATTCTTCCTCATCATGTAACATCCTCTACCCCTCTTAGCTACTTTTCTATTGCTGTGATAAAACACCATGGTCAAGGAAACTCACAGAAGAAAGCATTTAATTGGGCTTACAAGTTCAGAGGGCTGGAGTCTACGATGGCGGAGGGAGGGCGTGCCAAACTGCAAGAAGGAGGCAGAAGCACCCCGGGAATGGCTGCTGAAAGCTCAGTCCCTCCCACCCAACCCCCATCCCTGCACAGTCACACCTCTCCTCCAACAAGGCCACACCTCCTAATCCTTCCCAAACAGTGCCACCAACAGGGATCAAGCATTCAGACACATGCCTATGGGGCCATTCTCATGTAAACCACAACTACACGGTACGTAAGATGCAAGAAGACGCTCATTAGCTGTCAACCCCTTGATATCAGATTCCTCAATTTTCAAATCTGTAAGGAATAAAGTTCCTTCCCCTCTAAATTCACAAGCCTCTGGCATTCTGCTTTAGTCACACAAAATGAACTAAGGCAATGCCAACAACATGCACAAGAAATGTCAATCCGTGATGCATGGATTAATGCATTGGAGAATGGGACCAAAGCAGGCAGAATGCACTGACCGTGAAGGACTGTGAACATGGGTAGGAAACTGAGGCACGATGGCCTGACAGGACTCTCAGGGCTGCCATTCCTTGGGTAAGACTTAGAACAGGGTAGCAGTTTAACCAGAAACCTAGCCAAGACACATTTTGTAATTTTTTTTCTGTTTGCCTATAATAAAATAAAAACAAGTGTAATTATAGCAAATTTTATAAATTAACATATTTAAAATTTACATATTTATAAAGTGCCTAAACTATTTCCCCCACCTCAATGCCTCATGTTCTCTTATATTATGGAACCTAAAAAAAAAAAAAAAATCTAGTTTAGTAAATGTTCACAGGCTAAATGAATGAGTTCAAGGCCACAGTCTCAAGCGGAGACCCTTAATGGTCTTTGGGGTTTAGAATAACAGTGAAACATACGGGCCTGTCATCTTTCTGTTACTATAACAAATAACTAAGGTACATAAGGTAATCAGTGTACAAGAAGAAAAGGCTTCTGAGGGTTAACAGTTCTAGAAGTTTCTGTTCGCCACTTATGCCCATGCTGCTTTGGGCCTCCGTGGGAGGTGCTGACAGTCAGATCGAGGAGCCTGTGACGGAGCAGAGCCACTCACCTTATGGCTAAAAAGAGAAAGGGAGGCACTGGGGCCCCTCTATCCCCTTTGAGGGAATGCCCCATGACCTAAAGACCTCCTGCTAGTCCCCGCCTCCGGAAGGTTCCCCCAGCCTCCCAAGAGCACCATGCTGGGAAGTAAGCCTCTAACACAAGCTTTGGAAGCCGGTTTTGGTTTGAATGAGACATGTTTGCTCATCAGCTCATGCACTGAATGCTTGGGCTCCAGTCAGTGTTACTGCTTGGGTAGGTTATGGAACCTTTAGGGGGTAGAGCCTTGCTGGAGGAAGTACATTACTAGGGGTGGGCTTTGAGAGTTTTTAGTCTCACCTCACTACCTGTTTCCTCTCTCTACTTCCTGTGTGGGGGTGAAAATGTGACCTGCTAGTTTCCTGTTTTTGACACCATGCTTCACGGTTGCCATGCCTCCCTCTCCACGATGGAAGTCCTTTTCTCTCCTACGTTGCTTTTGGTAGTGTATTTTATCACAGCGACAAAGGCAAACCACAGTAGCGGCATCTGGACCTATACAGAAGTTTTTGATTATGTGTTCCTGAACAGCTGGGGAGGTATTGCATGTCCTGGCTGGGACTTTCCTCTGTCCACACTGTAGATACACAAATGAATAACACAGCTGAGCAAAAACCACCAAGGGAGGTCAGAGCCTGCTAATATGGTGGCCACGGGGCTGAACTCCAGATGACAAAAAACGTGCATGATGCAGCCTATGCATGAACATCCCCAGTGTGGGTGTGTTTCATGCCCACGACAGGGGGCTAGAGGGCACTCTTCACCATTGGAGTCTTCAGAGCCTGTGTCAACGCCTGAGAATGAGGCATGCCACTCACCTCCAAGCTGGTCATGACTGTCAGCAGAGTCAGAAGTCTCCGAGTTGGAGCCAGAAATGGCTCTGGCCGATTCTTCAGTTCTTGGTTGAGAACTGCAGTTCTGGGATTGGCAGTGTAGATGGAGAGTTTTGGTGCCTCATGGGAGATCATGTGTGTAGGTCACATCAGCAAGGACAACAATCTGCACGTCTACTGCTGTATCGCTTTGCTGTGTGGCTGGTCAATCTCCCCCAACTTTCCCCCAACCCCCTCCTCCCTCCCTCCCTCCTCCATTCGCGCTTTCGGAGTAAGAGAAAGTCACACACATTAAGTGTGTGGGGAGAATTAGTGAGTAGAACCAGATCAAATGGTTGGCTTTGCAGGGCAGGGGGATCAAGTCAGATCTTTGACTTCAACCTAGACCAAAATTAATTCCAGATGACTTAAAGAATTAAACATAAAACAGGAAGCCATTCAAAAGGAAACTTCAAAGGTGCTGTGGGTTAGGGGATGATCCCCCCAACGAGCTTCTCAAACATGAAAGCCAGGGAAGGAGCCACAGAGAAAAGCCTCCTGGGACTGGAGAGATAAAACTAAGACCTTCTTCATGCCGGAAAGACACACCTAAGAGGTGGATCACAAAGGCTGGCACCGGAGGCAGTACGTATCTGTGCAGCAGTTCACACTGTTAATGTTTAAAGGATCCTTAGAAGGAAATGGAGCTAAAAACAGAATGAGCCGGGAGGGCAAATGCGTGTCTCATAAAGTAAATCAAGTGGGAAGTGCACGTATACAAAGATGGAAACAGCTGGAAATTAAATCCATAGTGTGTCAAGCAACAATATCATTTTACTTATCAAAATGAGCAAATACGTTTAGAGAACAGGGTTTTCCTAGGGGTGTGATCGGAATCGCAACAGCACAGTGCAATGGACGAACCCAGGCTTTCTGGAAACACAGACACGCCTCTGAGAGATAGGAAATGCCCTTTCAACAGCGGCTCCCACACTTGGAGCCTTGGAAAGGAAGTAATAAAAGATGTGAAAACATCGATAAAGTCCAACAGACGCTTGTATTGTTATTTATAACACTGGGGAACTGAGAAAGGCTCAAATGTCCACTCCCTGGGACTTGACTTGAAAAAGGACACATCCTTGTGCCAGAGAGTCAGCAGTCACGCTTGGAACTAAGGATGAGGGAAAGAAGCCCTGCCCTGTTACACACAGTTTCTCCAGTTTGGGAGGGTCTTTCTTCCCCTTCCTTCTCCCCCAACCCCAACTTCTACAAGAAATTTAACCAAAATACTAATACAGGTTGTTGTTCTGGGTGAACATATTAGTGCCTCTAATTATTTTTATAACTGTGTAATACTTACGTGGAATGAGAAAAAAAATCCTCCATCTTATAAAATAAACTGAGAATGAGCCCCGGTAACGTGACAGGTGACAAGTGCAGGCTCCCATTGACAAAATTCTCCTTAGCCCTGAGAACAAATTTACATGACACTCCTGCAAAAGGCCAGCTTTAGTCCGAGCCAGGGTTGTGTTTTCTAAATTAGGTCTTTGAGGACCTCATACAATGGGTTTTGATCATATTCATCCCCTCCCCGCTCCCAGGCCTTGCAATGCCGCTCCTGCTTCCCACCCCACCCCACGTCGTGTACTCTTTTTCTTTTAAACCTGTGAGTCTGCTTTGTGTGGCTCATCACTCTTGGATGTGTGGTTTACACTGGAGCATGGACACATGCTTCTTCCCTCAGTGTCTATCAACTGTCCATAGTTCCTCAGCTAGGCGTGAGACTCTAAGCCCGCCTCCTCTCTCCATGCTGGGATTTTGTTTTGCTTGAGCTCGTACAGTTCTTGTCACAATTGCTGTCAGTTCAAACATGTAACTACCCTGTTGGGTGCAGAAAAACACCTTGTAGTGTAGCCATCCACCACTTCTGACTCAATCTTTCTGCCCCCTTTCCCTCAGTGATCCATAAGCCTTGAAGGAGGGGATGTGATGTAGATGTCCCATTTAGGGCTGAGTGTTCCGCAATTTCTTGTTCACTGCACCTTGACTAGTTGTGGGTCTCGGTGGTTTATTGCCATCTACTGCAAAAGGGAGTGTCTCTGCTGAGGGCTGAGGCATTCATTCACTAATCTATGGTGTGTGGTGGTTTGAATGAGAATGACCCCGGAAGGCTCACACTTGAATGTTTGGTTCATATTGGAACAGTTGGTGAACTGTTTAGGAAGGATTAGGAGGTGTGGCCTTGTTGGAGGAGGGGCTTCGATGCAGGTCAGCTTTCAGGTTTCAAAATGCAACACCAGGCCCGGTTTCTCTCTCTCTCTCTCTCTCTCTCTCTCTCTCTCTCTCTCTCTCTCTCTCTCTCTCTCTCTCTCTCTGTGTGCCTCCTCTTTGTGGATCTTTCAGATACTACTCCAATAGCATGCTTGCCTGTTGCCATACCATAATGGTCATGGACTCACCCTCTCAAACTGTAAGCCCTCAACTAAATGCTTTCTTTTATGAGTTGCTTTGGTCATGATGTCTCTTTAAAACAACAACAAAAAACCTAAGACAGGATGTAATGATAAGTCATTGTGGTTTAATACTACACCCATTTAGAAGAATAATAGTAGGAGATCCTGCTCTGGGACCCATGACCTGTCTAGCCACACATTCTCAGCCCAAATAACTGTGTCAACCAAAAGTCTCATCTTGTGGAGTCGGCCCTAAAGTCAAGCAGAAAGTGGTTGGTTACTCCCACGACATTCATGCCACTCTTGCCCCAATGAGTATGTATTGGCAGGACAGCTGTTATTGTGCCTTGCAGGGTTCACAGCTGGTTAAAATTGATCACTTTCCTCCCCTGGTAGTTTGTGCAGCACCTTCCAGCATTGTGAAAGCTATCCCGTAGGCAGGAAGCTTCCAAGTGAGTACCCGCTTGATTTCTCCGTGGTCTATGACTCAAGAATGTGGTGTCTTCAACCACAGTCTTAATGTCGAGTTCTGGAAGGTAACCAAAAGCATTGGCAATGGCCTGTAATGTTTAGGGGTGTATGAGGACTCACAGGCCAGCAACTACAACAGGGGTAACCCTTTCTTGACATGTGTTGGTCTGTGGTGTCTAGTTGAGACACTGTTATCACTGTCATCCCTTTCTAGGGTTACTCCATTTCAATCCTTTTTATATGTGTGCAGGTATATATATTAGGAAGTCTCTACAGTAGTAGGTTTTCACATGACGTTTTGGAAAGGTCTTTAGTGTTGTTTATTCCTCCTCCTATTTCCTCCTTTACCCTGTCCTCCCAACCCCTCAGCCAGCTTAACCCTTCCTGTCCCATTATACTCTTTTCTCTTCTTATATCACTGTCTTCTGTCTTCTTTCCTTTAAGTCCTATGCCCCACCATGGCCTCTTACTGATTCCCTGACCTCCATGAGCATTCCAAATGGGGTACACCTATCTGAAGATTCAATGTTAACATCCACAAATAAGAGAAAACCAGAGATGTTTGTCTTTATTGGTCTGTGTTACCTCACTCAGAATGATTGTATCCAGCTCCATCCATTTGCCAGAAGTTTTCATAATTTTGTTTTTCTTAACAGGTGTATAATATTCCATTGTGTAAATGTACCACATTTTCATTATTCATTCATCAGTTGATGGACATCTAGGTTGTTTCCATTTCCTGTATATTGTGAATACAGCAGTAATTAACATGGATAAACAGGTTTCTCTATAACAGAATATAGAGTCCTTAGGGTTTATGCCCAGAATGGTTTCGATGGGTCATAAGGTAGACCATAAGACTATTTCCAGCTTTTTGGAGACCCTCCACACCGATTTCCGATTGAAGTGTTTTTCAGTAGGTCACACAGACTGCCAGTAACCCTGGATCTGAGTAAATTCTCCCACTGGGGACTTTTTTTCAAAGTTCCTCCACAAGAATGACCTCACCATGCTGGATCCTCAAAAATGACCCCATGAAGTGCCCACAGACAGACCAGGATTCAGAACAGTGAGTCAGCAAACTACAGCTGACTGTAGCCAAGTCCTGACCCCTACTGCTACTGTGCCAAGTCCTGTCCCTACAGCTACTGTGCCAAGTCCTGACCCTACAGCTAATGTGCCAAGTCCTGACCCTACAGCTAATGTGCCAAGTCCTGACCCTACAAATAGTTTTCACATTCTCACAGGGCTGTATTCATTTGTGCGCAATATTCTTGACTTTTTTTTGACTGTTGTACACCAAAGCCTAAAACTTTTACTAGCTGCCCTTCCCTGTGTCCCTCCAACTTAACGGTCTCCCTCCCCACCTTGTCTCTCACTCCTTCAGTGTTTAAGTTTCATGTGCACGGGTGCCTTGCCTGCATGGATGTTTATGCACAATGTAAGTATAACATTCTTGGGGGCCAGAAGGAGGCAATAGGTTCCCTGGAACTGGAGTTACAGACGGCTGTGAGACACCACGTGGGTGCTGAAATGGAACCCAGGTCCTCCGGAAGAGCAGCCAGCGTTCTTAACTGCCATGCCATCCCTCCAGCCAAGCTGTTCTTTAAAATAATCTGCACAAAACAGGGCCTTCTTTGAAAACAAAAACCAGAATCTATAGTCACAGAGAGTCACAAACAGTGGAAGATGTTCTCATGCCTCTGAGGAGGAGGAGAATTTCATTTCCTTTCTTGAGAATAATTTGAAATTTCATATCAAAAAGTCTGCCTACATGTGAACTTACTTACCAAGCAGTTCTTTTCAAATAAGTACATTCTACTTTTTAAATATGTGCATGATGATTTAGCTACAAAGATGTTCACTGAAGCATTCATTATGGAGCTGACATGTTGGAAACAGCCTCAGTACCTAATAATAATGAATTTGTTGGACAAATAATAATGCATCAGTTCATGTCAGCTTGAGCAGCCACAATCCATGCGTTTTGATAGACATGAAAAACAGTCATCATAAAGTGTTGAGTAAAGTAAAACTGTAAAGATATCAAACAATATCAGCCCATTTTATGATTATCAGCAGACATAGGACATTGCAGACAGCCGAGAAGAATCTGAATAAAAATGGTAACCCATATGATGGGACTGCGGGTAACTTTTGTTTTCTCTTTTTTATGTAAGTATATTGTATGGTATTTATATATTAAAATATATACCATATATATACATATATATATAATGTACATTTAAATACAAATTTATGTCCTACTCCGTCTTCATTGTTATAGCCAAGTAGATCTGAATCCGAAGACGAAAGAGTTTGAACGGCACATCTTGCATCCAACAGAAATGTTCTGTGAATAATCTTCAGAATTAATCTTCCTTTGTATTAAAGCCAAGGCTCTGAGTTTGCCCTCTGTCCCCCACCCATAGCGAACCAGCTGACCCAACCATTCCGTCTGCGCTAGTTCCCTCCATTCCCATCCTTTGCAGTCTGTTGCCGCAAAACGATGCTCTCCAAGTCCAGTGTCTTTAAGCAGCTGCAGCGTTAGTGTTTGCATACATGTGTGCTGTGGGGACAGCCTGCCTGCCCTCCACCAGGAGTCATCTCGGCTAACCTGAACAGCTGGAGTGGCTGGAATAGTTCAACTTGGGTCATGGGCCTGGGCCCGTGGCTGGCACTGTTGGAGGGATGAGGCAGGCCCTTGGTTCTTGTGCCTTCTTTTCATGGTTAGCCTGGGTTTCCTCCTAGTGAGTTCATTTCAGGGAACTTGGCCTTGAAATATATCAGTTGATTTCTCCAAGATCTCAAAAGCATAAACTGTTGGGCCTTTTAACAATACAAGTTCAGAACAGGGATAGTATTGGTTCAGCCACACTTGATTGATGGACAGGGAGGCATAGACTGCCCAGGTTCAAAGGGTGCAAAAGCTGGGAGGTGCATTGATTGGGGACTAAAAAAAAATCTTTTATACCCAGAACTTGCAGGAGTATTTTAGCAAATTATCTGGAAATGCAGGCAGACTGACAGCTTGCATAGTCATCACAGACCTTTGTATTTCTCTGCTATACAGTAATTAAATTCAGCAATACCTATAAAAGGATAGTTCATAATTTGTACTTCTCAGTTGACACAGTGCATAGACAGTCTGTCCAAATACCTTAAAATTTTACTACCTGACACTCAATGAGAAGACCCCGATTAAAATATCAACCCCGAACTTGCCATTCCCTTAAGTGCAGCTAGTAACATCATTCTGTGTCAGCTCCAAGACTGCTCGGGCTGCAGGCTCCTCTGATGAGACTGGAGATATGTGAAAGTATCTTGACTACAGTTCAAAACACTTTCCAGGCCGATCAGTGTCTAGCACAGCTCTGCAGGAATTGCTAGAGGAACCATAGATACTGGGCAGAAGGGGCGTGGGTCGTAGTGAGCGCATGAGGCATTGTTCGCTAAGGAGAAGGGCGTGGAGAGAGTTGAGGGTGGCATGGGAGCTCCAGGTCTGCCCATTGCCCTGCTCACACGCCCCCTGCTGCTCTGCACTGTTGTTCTTGGTACCGAATCTGGTCGCTCTTCTCCTATCCCTCCTCTCTCTTTTCAGGGTCTCCAGCATACTGCAGAACTCGTCTGTCTCTGAGAGACAATCCCAGCAATGCACACTGATGGTCCTTGCTCCGTGTACTCACCCCACACCTGTGGCCAGAGATTTCCTTTTTCCCTGCACCCACATGCCTCCAAAGAAGGTCCTGTGCTCATTGTCTGCTCTTCCTCATTCCCACTTGGGTATAGTCATCAGCGTATCTCCGTCTTTTCCTTCCCCTTATATAGATCAGCTTTCTGCTACTGTATCAAATACCTCAGCTCTATCAACTCTAAGGGAAGTATGATGGTTTGAAAGAAAACGGCCTAAAAGGGAGGGCTACTATTAGGAGATGTGCCTTTTTTGGAATAGGTGTGGCCTTGTTGGAGGAAGTGTGTCACTGGGGGAGGGGGGTGCTTTGAGGTCTCCTTTGCTTAAGCTATACTCAGTGTGGTAGACAGTTCACTTCCTGTTGCCTGTGGATCAAGATGTAGAACTCTCAGATCCTTTTCCAGCACCATGTCTGTCTACATGCTGCCTACATGTTCCAACATGATGTAATGAACTCAACCTCTGAAACTGCAAACCACCCAAATTAAATGTTTTTCCTTCCTAAGAATTGCTGCGGTCATGATATCTCTTCACAGCAATAGAAACCCTAACTAAGACAGGAAGGAAGGTTGGACTTGATTCACAGTTTTGGGTGTTTCAGGCCTTGACTGATAACTTCCTTTGGCTTTGGCCTGTGTCCGCACAGGACAGCATGGTCAGAGGTGTGGCAGAAGCAGCTTGCTCACCTGTGGTGGTATTGTGTTCCCCGAAATATTGTGCATGCTAATAAACTTATCTGGGATCAGAGACAGAACAGCCACAATATTAAACATAGAGGATAGGCAGTGGTAGCACACGCCTTTAATCCTAGCATTCCAGCAGCAGAGGTCTACCTAGATCTCTGTGTGTTCAAGGAAACAGCCAAGCATGGTGACTCATGCCTTTAATCCCAGAAAGTGAGCCTTTAATCCCAGGGAGTGATGGTAGAAAGCAGAAAGATATATAAGGCTTGAGGACCAGAAGCTAGAAGCATTTGTCTGGTTAAGCATTTGGCTGATGATGCTTTTAGGCTTCTAGCAGCAGTTCAGCTGAGATCCATTCGGATATGAGGACTCAGAGGTTTCCAGTCTGAGGAAACAAGATCAGCTGAGGAACTGGCGAAGTGAGGTAGCTATGGCTTGTTCTGCTTCTCTGATCTTCCGACATTCACCCCAATAACTGGCCTTAGGTTTGATTTAATTAATAAGACCTATTAAGATTCCTGCTACACTCACCCCATGGCCAAGTGTGAGGACGTGAGAGAGGAAGGTGCTGGGGTCCCAATACGCCCTTCAAGGGTGTGTCTGCTGTGCCCTAACCTCTGCCGCTGGGCATTACCTCCTGAAGCTTCCACCACCTCCCAATGATGGCATGTTCTGGGACCCAAGGCCTTCACACACTGGCTTTGAGATATTTATCCAAACCATAGCACCCCTGAAGTCCAGGAAATCTCACTCACAATGACCACCAACACCCCCAGGAAGCCCTTTCCACCTCTGTGGCCGTCTTCCCTGTAGCACAGAGTGCTGTCGGACCTCCCGTCCATTCGTGCGCATTCTCCGCCTGGTCTCAGTTCACAGAACACCCCAGCTCTCCGGCTGCAGAGCACAGGATCCCGCGTTTCTAACCGTGCTGGCAGGCTGGGGTGCCCCAACGCTGTGCGACGCCCCGCTTTTGCTCCTGGATCATGTGCTTTTTTGTGTGTCTCTAGGAATGCACAGGAGCCCAAAAGCCATGTGAAATTTTGTTTTTGAGACGGGGTCTCACTGTGTAGCTCTGGCTGGCCTGGAGCTCACTGTGCAGACCAAGCTGGCCTCACACTGTGGAGTGCCACCTGCCGCTGCCTCCCCAGTCCTGGGATTAGAGGTGTGCGCCACAACACCCAGCCTCATATAAAGGGGTTTTTGTCTGTTTGTTTGTTTTAAAGATTTTTATGTATGTGTTTGTGTGTGTATGTGTATGTGCACGTGTGCACAGGTGTGCAAGCAGGCCCGAGAGGGTGGCAAAGCCCCTGGGTCTGGAGTTATAGGGAGTTGTGAGCCACCCAGCATGAGGACTGAAAACCCAAGCCATCCTCTGCAGGAGACCAAATGTCCTCCCTCCCGCTCTCCATGTGAAGACCGCCTTCCCAATGGGACCGCCAGAGCGTTTACTGAACCCCCTGAGAATCCTCTCACACATAATGGATGACAGGCCATTGTCTTGGACCATTTCATCATGGGACTGACTTATTCATCTCTCCAGGCTGATGTGTGAATATCTATCCTCAGCCTGTCCTGTGAATCCAGCCTAAATGCCTCAACTATTTAAACTCATACATGTCCCGATCCCAACTGATTAACCGCACCTCTTCTTTCTCTCACCGAATTCCTCGAACTGTAGAATTACTTTCTTCCTCTCACCCATACCCAGACAGTGGACAATTAACTACTTGATGAGACTAATTGATCCTATTTTTGTATATAGTTCACAGGCCCATGGCTTCTTCTACCCCTTCCTATGTTGTCCTGTGTTAAATTAGGGTTTGGCAAAATATTTTTATAAAGGGTGAAATAGAAAAAATATTTAGGATTTTTACAAACCATATGGTCTTAGTAGTAGCAATTACAGCTTCACTGCAATAGCTCAAAACAGCCCTAGATAGACTGTAAATAAATGTGACTGTGTTCCAACTGGACTATTGGTGGATGTTGACATTTCAGTCTTACCTATTAGTTATTTGTGTACGTCACAGGATATTGTTCTTCTTTTGTTTTTTTGCAACTACTGAAGAACATAAAATGTAGTTTTAGCATGTAGGCCGTCAGGAAGCACGTGACAAGCTAGACTCGGGTGGGAGGCACTGGGGCAATGGGTAGCCTTCGTCACCCCAGCTCTTCTTCCTCTTCAATGCACCGTTTCACGCTCTTCCTCAGAAGGAAGCTGTGGCTGCCCCCTCCACCTCTTAGAACGCTCCAACAGTCCTTGTTTTCTTGGAATTAGGAATCTTAAATGGGCACTACTGATATTCGGGACCGGATGGTTCTTCATTGATACAGGATATCTTGTGGACTTCAGTGTTCAGCAGTGTGCCTGGCCTCTACCTGAAAGGTACCCCTAACAACTCTGTCTTCTGGGTGGTTACAGTTTTAAAAATGTTCGTGGACAACCAACATCCTAGGAGTAGAATCCAAGTTCAAACAGCACACTTCCCCCGCCCCGTCTCCTTCCCTTGCCTCCTGCTCCTCATCTTCAAGTCACATTCCATTACTGGCCATTTCCCAGCACACCACAATTGACAGACTTCTGTGTCCTTCTTCTTTGCTTCCTCCAAGAACGCCCTTCCATTCTGTCCACCGAGTAAATAGGCACACACCTCTCAGCATTTGGTGCATCCCTCTCTGTCTCCTCGGGGCTCGGAGAACTGAGCTTCCCCCCAAGGCACCCTCCCAACCACCCCTACAGATCTGTCCAAACACCTAAAACGCCTTTGCCGCTGCTTCCATGCCTGCGTCCATGTTAGTCCACAAGCCTCCGGGGGACTCAGGCTACTCCTGACGCCTTCCATAGCCCGAGCAATCAAACTGAGACCCAGAAAGTCGATGTCTATGAAGGTACAGCTCAAGATGGAGATGCCAGAGCTAGCAGGACATCTCCTGACTCCACACCTCTGCTGTCCCTTTGACACCTGTGCCTGGCCCTGATTTTTGCTCCCTGTCTAAAAAGTTTACAAACAAAGTAGCACATTTCTGCAGAGGAAGGTGAGCAGCGGGACACAGTTTTGATATGCATTGCCCCGTCCTAGGTACACGGTTCTCTTATTCTGCTCGATAGTTTTATGTTAACTTGACACAAGCTAAAGTCATCTGAGAGGGGGGAACTTTAAGAAAATGCCTCCATAAGATAGGGCTGTAGACACCGGGCGGCGGTGGTGCACGCCTTTAATCCCAGCACTAGGGAGGCAGAGCCGGGTGGATCTCTGTGGGTTCAAGGCCAGACTGGTCTACAGAGCAAGGTCCAGGGTAGGTACCAAAACTACACGAAGAAACCCTGTCTCAAAAAATCACACACACACACACAAAAATAATAAAATAAAAAAAATAGGGCTATAGACAAGCCTGTAGGGCATTTTCTTAATTAGTGATTGATAGAAGAGGGCCCAACTCATTGTGGGTGGTGCCATCCCTGGGCTGGTGGTCCTGGGTTCTATAAGAAAACAGGCTGAGCAAGCCATGGGGAGCAAGTCAGTCAGCAGCATCTCTCCATAGCCTCTGCATCAGCTCCTGCCTCTAGGTTCCCGCCCTGTTTGAGTTTCTTTCTTCCCTGACTTCCTTCAGTGATGAACTATGATGTGGAAGTGTAAGCCAAATAAATCCCTTTCTCCCCAACTTGCTTTTGGACATGGTGTTCCAGCATAGCGATAGGAACTCTAAGACACCTATTAAAGCTCCGGAATGTGTTAGCTGGGCAGCAGATGGGGACTGGCTGGCTTACAGAGCACAACAAATCCGCACCGAGTGACCTCAGGGAATAAAGACAGGTTCCCACCAGAAGACTGCCAAACCGAGGGCAGAGCACGGAACGGAAGATGCACTCAGATCCCCGACAACCTGGATACCCAAACGCCTGAGGATGATCCGGCTGCCTCGAGGAAAGGGAAATTACTGTAATTACCTCATGCTGGACCATATCGGGACCCTTGATTTTGCAGTGGGGTTTGCGCACCCTCACCCTGCTGGCAGCCACCTGAGGATTGAGAGCCTCGGAGGAGTTTCAGAAAAGCACTCCCAGGACTGAGCCGGGGAACATCTGGTTTTTATTTGAAGCGTGGAGGTCACTGAGAGGATTGTGAAAACAAAGGCAAGATGTGGGAAAGTCAATGGGGCCCCGTGAAGGCCGGGGATGGCCTCGCTTCGCCTCCACGGGGACTCGGCGCTGCAGGCGGAGGGCATCTGGCAGTCTCGCTCCTCCGACAGCCCCGGCGTTCACAGGAGCATCCAACCATCTGGACTTCGTTCCAGAGCCTTCC
This sequence comes from Peromyscus leucopus, assembly GCF_004664715.2. Classification (NCBI taxonomy): domain Eukaryota; kingdom Metazoa; phylum Chordata; class Mammalia; order Rodentia; family Cricetidae; genus Peromyscus; species Peromyscus leucopus. The sequence continues at coordinate 8,236,410 of NC_051073.1, forward strand.
TCTGCCCTCTTCTCTGGCTTCAATAAAGTGAGTCTGGATCCTTTCCACTCCCATCATTCTCTCTTCCTCCCCCATAAACCTCACTGTTGGTCTCTGACCCGGTCAAGGAGCAAAGCGAATCAGGGACACCGTGGCCACAGAACTCAGAGCACAGACAGGAAGTGGACGGCAGAAGGGCAGGTCCCGAAGGCGGCCTGTGATCATCTCTTTGCCCCCCCACTTCATAGAGGAGAAGCTGAAGGCCAGCATTGACATCGCCTGCCCAGAAGGGCCACCTGCCTCAACAGGACTCGGCAGGCTCTCAAACGCCTAGCAATAGGTGGACCCTCTGCGGCCGCATCTCCCCACTGGACAGTATTTCACACTCACTCAGAGTGCAGGGACTCCTGAAGGGCTGAGAGGGAAACCAGTTCAGACATTTTGCTAAGCGAACAAGAGCAAGGTGCAGAAGCTTACGGGTGAACGTGTGAGTCAGCTTTCCACCACTGTACCAGAACCCTTGTAAGATAAACCCACTTACACAGAGAAAGAGGTTGATGGGCCTCATCGTTCGGGAGGTTCCAGTATAGGACCGGTCCCATTGTTTGGGGAGCCGGAGCGGCACATCATGGTGGGGCGTGTGGTGAAGCTACTTTTCTGTTGCTGTGATAGAAATACTCTGACGAAGACAACTTACAGGAGGTCCGGGGCTGGAGGGTGTACAGTCTGGTTCACATCATGGGAGGGGAGTCATGAGGCAGGAGCTTGAGTGTTAGCAGAATCTTATCTATGCTGTGGCTTGATGTCCAATCAGAGTCAGGCGTTGGTTCAGGGGCGGGGTTTACATTCAGCGGGTCGGGTGGAAGAAAGAGTGTCCCCCCCACAGAAGGGGAGGCGGGCAGAAAGTTTCGTGGGCCCTTTTTAAAGCAGGGAAGCAAATGGTGGTGTGGCGGGTGTGGCGTGGCAGCTACAGTGATTGTCTCAGGTTCTTATTGTTATATTTGTCCCTGATTTTTATATTATAATAAACGGTAAGAGAAATCACTACACTTGAGGAACTGGTCATGTTGAATCTACATTTATGAATCAGAGAATGATGAATGCTTGTGACCATTTAGTTTTCTCGTCTTTAAAATCACTTTATATGTATATGTGTGTGTGCACCTGAGTGTGTGTGCATGCACCATGTGCATTCTTTGCACATGCTTGCAGAAGCCAGAAGAGGGCACTGGGTTCCCTGGAACTGAAGTTACAGGAGATTATGAGCTGAAATGTGGGTTCTGGGTAGGGAACCTGGGTATTCTGAAAGACTGATCTCTTAAGTCCCATTATTGTCTCCTTTTTTATTCACTCCAGGATCCCAGCCTGTAGAATGGTGCAGCTCACAGTTAAAGGTCTTTAACTTATCAAGATAATCCTTCACAGGCATGCCCAGAAGCTTGTCTTCTAGATTCTAGATCCTCTTAAGCTGACAACATTGACCAACACAATCAGAAAACAAAAGGGAGGGGGCCAGTGAGAGAGCCCAGTGTCCATGCATGTCTATAACCCCAGCTATAAGCCTGAGGAGGCGGAAATAGCAGGATCCTTGGAACTCACTGCTTTCCAGACTAGTTGGACAGATATAAGCTCCAGGTTCAGGGAGAGATCCTGCCTCAAAGGGGAAGGGTAGAAAAAGACAGAGAATAATCAGTATTATCTTCTTGCCTTGGCATGCACATATAGGCACACACACACAGACAGAGATACACAAACACATGCACATGCACATATACACACATGTATACACTGATGCACACTCTTCACACACACATTGTGGTGGTTTGGATGAAAAATGGCCCCCATTGCTCCAGGCTTTTGAATACTTGGTTCCCAGTTGGTGGCACTGACTGGGAAGGCTTAGGAACTGTGGCCTTGGAGGAAGTGAATCACTTGGGGTGGGATTTGAGAGCTTAAATCCTGGAGCCACCTCTGGTTCACTGTCTCTGCTTCATGTGGTTCTGTTCTAGCAACCATGCCCGCTGCTTGTTGATGTGATGGACACTTATCCCTCGGGAACCGTAAGCCCAAATAAACCCTCGTTGTCTGCCTCAGTTGTGGGGTTTTATCATAGCAATAGAAAAGTGAATAACACGGGCATAAATAAACAAATCTTTTGAAATGGAGAAGTAGATAAAAAAGACTAGGTTCACACAGTCCTCTTTAAAGGCATGGCCCTGGTGACCAAGAACTTCCCACAAGGCTTCACTACCTCTTCACAACATCACCCTGAGGACTAAGCCTTTGGGAGTAATCCAGATCCAAGTTATAGCAGTGAATAATGGAATATGTACATAATAAACATATGTACACATATCTACATATATGTTTGAGTGCTACTTTCAGCATTCACAAAATTAATGTTCAATTCCTAATTCCCAATACCTGGGAATGTGACCTCACTCAGAAATAAGGTCTTTGTAGATGTAAGCAAGTTCAGAATCTTTTTTTTTTTTTTTTTTTTTTTTTTTTTTTTTTTTTTTTTCGAGACAGGGTTTCTCTGTGTAGTTTTGCGCCTTTCCTGGAACTCACTTGGTAGCCCAGGCTGGCCTCGAACTCACAGAGATCCGCCTGCCTCTGCCTCCTGCATGCTGGGATTAAAGGCGTGCGCCACCACCGCCCTGCCGTAAGTTCAGAATCTTGAAATAAGATTTTCCTGGATGGGGGGGGGGCAAAATCCAATGATAAGTACCTTTATAGGAGAAAGAGGGAGCATCTGAGATGCAGACACACGGAAGGCATTACACAAATATGTAGAGATTGTGGGTGTGATGTCACAGGCTGAGGGACTCCTGAACGTTCCAGAACCTGGAAAAATCAAAGAAGGTTCCTCCCCTGGACCTCCAGAGGGATGTGACTGAGCCAACATTTAGTTAGGTGGCTTCTGGACAAGCTCAAGATATGTTTAAAACTAACAATCAAAAGTATTCATGTATGCCTGCACTAGCTTAAGGATTCAGACTTCATTCTTCATCAGAGGATCAAATCAGAAAGAAGGTCAGACCTTCACAGCACTGAGAATACTAAATCTTAGAAATGAATGTTAAAAAAAAAATACATAAGACCTCTACATGGAAAGATAGAAAATAGTATTACAAAATGAAATTTGCATTGGTTTATAAAGTAGAAGCTTCTAGGTCAGTAGTTCTCAACCTGTGGGTCACAACCCTTTTGGGGGTCAATGGCCTTTTCACTGGGGTCCATATCAGATATTCACAGTATGATTCATAACTAAAAAACTACAGTTATGAATTTTAGCAAGAAAATAATTTTGTGACTGGGGGTCACCACAGCATGAGGAACTATATGAAAGGGTCACAGCATTAGGAAGGCTGAGAAGCGCTGGTCTCGGGTGTGAAGGTGTCTATTCCCACTAACAGATCAGTGCAGTTGTGTCATAGAGTAGATGTGACTTCAGTGAAAGGCTAGGCGCTGTTTGAGAAGACAAGGGAGTCTTGAAGTGTGCAAAGTACAGCTGAGGCACCTGAAGAGCACTGTAGACAGAGGCCCACCCTGCTGGCCATTGAGACTTGGAAAGCCACAGCAGCCAAGACAGTGTGTGACCAACACAACCACAGACCGGCCAGTGGAACAGAATCGAGAGTCCGAGCATGGAGCCACGTGTTGACACTTGGATTTGATTTGTATGAAAGACTTCCACCACAGAGCAGAGGAGAAAGGGCATTTGTAAGAAACCATTCAGCTATTGTTTGAGAGTGGTTGGGCCTCTCTGACATGTTGAAGTTGATTGCCATGGTGACAGGGCTGGGAGGCGGGGCCTTTCAGAAGTGATTACAGTTTGAAGATGGATTTGGGATGTTTCTTGCGGGACTGGGTAAATTCTCATGGGGCTGGACCGATAGCGCGGGGCGGGGCTGTTTTCCAAAGCAATGTTGCTCTCCGGGTGTTGCCTCTTGCAGATCAGCCCATGTGTCTCTCTATTTTGTGAGATGACCCAGCACAAGGCCTTTCCCAGACACAGCAGCCTGATGATGAATCTCCTGGCCTCTGGAACCACGAGCCAAAGCAAACCTCTCCTCATGGAAAAGGGACTCTTTGGAAGTATCCTGTTATAGTAATAGAAATACAGATTAAGACAGAGTCTGGGCCAATGAACTCTTCATACTGAAAAGTGTTTCTCTTGCCAGCACCCGAGGACATACTCAGAAACCAGCTCCCTACCCGTTGTAATCTAAATGGGATTAGTAAAACAGCCGCCTAGACAAAAGCAGGGACATGTTTTCCTGACCCAAGAATGAAGGTTTCTTAAAGAAGACATGTGAGTCAATAAACATTGTGGAAAACTTTGACTTACTGATTTTTACCAAATGAAGAACTTGCAGTCACCAAATACATCTACAAGAGAGTGGAAGAGAAGCATGGAAATCTAAGGTATCTCACAGAACTCAATACTCAATGGCCCTTCTAGCCCTGAGTTTTAAAGTCTTTCCACAATTCCCCAAAGCATAGTCAGGCCTGTCACAGGAATACCCAGCTATGCTGGTACCAATTTGTCTTGTTAGGGTTCTATTGCTGTGACAAAAGCCCATTACCAAAAGCAAGTTGGGGAGGAAAGGGTTTATTTGGCTTACACTTCCACATCATAATCCATCATGGGAGGAAGTCAGGACAGGAACTCAAGCAGGGCTGGAACCTGTAGTCAGGAGCTGATGCAAAGGCCATGGAGGGGAGCTGCTCACTGGCTTGCTTCCCATAGCTTGCTCAGCCAGCTTTCTTACAGAACCTAGGACCACCAGCCCCAGGTATGGCACCACCCACAGTCGGCTGGACCCACTCCATCCATCACTAATTGAGAAAATGCTTTACAGCTGGATCTCATGAAGCATTTTCCTCAACTGAGGCTCCTTCCTCTTTGCTGACTCGAGCTTGTGTCAAATTGACACACAAAACCAGTCAGTATTGTTCTCTTGGAAGGGAACTGGACCCCACACTCAAGAATGGACAGCGATCAATCTGGGCCTCCTTTCAGTGGTTCTGAGCTCTCTGAAGGCATGGTCCAAGTCCCTGATGCAACAGCTGAGGAAGGATCAGCTTCAGGAGAAGGTTCTAGATCTTAGGCTTCAGCTGGGACTGTTTCTCCCAGCAAAAACACTGTGTAGTTTGGAGATTTTTTTTGTTCTCCTTGTGATCTCTTCATTCCTTTGATTTTTGTTCACTCCATTTCCTGTACAATTCTATTTTTCCTTCAGGCCTTTGAAAGGGGCACATTTAAGTTGACACCATCAGCATGGTTCTTCAGATCAAAAGACCAGGTGGTCTTTTTCCTCCTTCCAAGCCCCCACCATCCAAGTGGTCTCTATAGTGCTCACACGTATACATGGTCCTTACACGGTGTAAGCCATTCCCAGCTGATGTCATCCATGTGCTCAACTGTTTCAGCATTCTGTTCCCCTCCTTGTCTTGACTTGTCTGCTTCCCTCCAGCTTCTTGCTCCAGCAGCTCTGGACTTTGCTGGAGATGAATGTGTTCTTGCAAACCACCTGTCACTTCCACCTAAGGTTGCTCTCAGGGTCACAGGTCTGAGCTTCTGATGCACATCATTTTCCTTCACGTGGAAGGTATTCTTTTAACAATTTCTGCAAGGCAGGTCTCCTGGTGACACATTCCTTCTATTTTTGTTTATCTGAGAAAGTCTTGCCTTCTCCTTCACTTTTGAAGAATTTTATTGTGTAGAGAATTCTAGGTTAAATATTTCACTGTCCTCTCTTCCTGCTCACTCTATATCTTCCTGTTGCTATCACAGAGTACCACAGACTGGGTAAGTTATAGAGAACAGAGGAATGAGTTACTTTTCTCCTCTCTGTAGCTAACTATAAGACAAGAAGTAACTTAAAGTTGGAAGGATTCATTGTGGCTCATAATTCATGGCAGAGAAAGCATGACAGTAGCAGTGACACATGTCCACTGCATCAGGAACTTGACACACAGCTTGTTCACATCTTATTGGCCAACCATGAAGGAGGAAGCATAGGCTCTACCCCAGAAGGATCATGCCCCAACAGCACACCTCCTCCATCGAGGTTCCACAGCCTCTCCAAACAGCATCACCACCTGGGGAACAGATGTGCAAACACATGATCTGGGGGAGACAGTTCACATCCCTATCCTAATAGAGGTTTCCTAAGCTTAGGGTTTTAGAGGCTGGAAGTTCAAGGCCATCTTATGAAAAAACAAAACAAAAACCCAAGGCTGTCAGAGTTCTCACTTTTATAGCAATCCCATAATCCCACTAAGCCATAGCCCATGAGCAGATCAATCCACTCACCTCCAAAATTCTATCACTCTGTAAATTTGAGGGTCATGTCTCCTATTTGGGGGTGGATTAAAACCATTTGGTTTCTGAAGATGTGATCCTGATCCCTCTTCCTTTACAGGTGAGACGCCCCTCCCCCTCCCCCAGGTTCTTTCAAGACTTCTTCTATGTCTTTGGCGTTCCTGGTGGGAAGGCAAGGCCGCATGTAGAGCCACAGCCCTGCACACGTGACTCTACTCTCAAATGATCCTACAGAAACAAAGTGGGAATTTCCTCTCCCAAAACCCACCCCAAGCCACGTCAGAGAACCCCAAACCAGAAAAATCAAAGCCCCCTTTGGCCTCTACAGATCTTCCTCTCCGTGGGAACGAGTCCCAGACCAATTTTTAGGTGATCCTGGAAACACAAGCACAAATACCACATGGCCATCCTGTCAATCCCCAGACTCGCAAACAGACCCCTGAATTGTGTGATGCCTTGGGTTTCAACAGCACCTTTCCTCCAAATGAAATATGTGCATGCACACAACCTTCTCGGGTCCATGTGAGGAGAAGAGTGGAGAGTCCAGAGAGAAAGGCCAGCCTGTGAGAAGCCTTCGTGTAGGGCAAAGAATGAGTGCCATTCGGGGTGAGCTCATCCTTTGGGACACAGAAGAGGCTGGTGACCAAGTGAGCTCATGTATAAAGTGAGTGTCAAGATAACATCCCACAGAAGCAGGCTATGAAGGCCTTGCTCTCCCACTGACAATATTATATCTGAAGAGGGGAGTCAACAAGCAAAGGGTCTTATTTGAGAATAATATGTAAAGATGAGATGGAACTCGGGCAGCAGAGAGCGCCCTCACAACAGTGGCCCCTCAGTTTAAGTCACACACCTTCTGGTGCAAGGAGATCAGAGAAGAGAAGGTGTCACCACCACACAGATGTCACCATCACCACAGCCTTGTTTGTCCTGATCTGGCTATCAGGAAGCCCCCGCATCCCCCCACCCCTGCAGACAACCCCCCAACTCCTTATGGTCTTTTCCTCCAGAAGGAAAAACAAAAGGACACTTTGTTGCAGGTTATGGACCCTGTAGCTGCCTTTCTCTGGCTCTCAGAAACCAGACGGGATCCCCATGCAGTCCATCCCCAGACAGTTGATGAGAAAATGTACCAGGAGTGGCTGGAAAGATGAGTCAGTGGGTAGAGCGGTTGCCATGCAAGCCCGATGCCTGAGTCGGACCCCAGGTCCCCAGGTCCCTTGCAGAAGCTGGATGCATCACAGAGTGATCCCTATGGGACCCAGGATAACAACAGGGGACAAGGGAAGCACTGGAGCCAGCCAGCCTGCGTTATGCAGCGGCTTGAAGAGGTCCTTTCTCACACACGGTGGAAAGTTGAGAAGGATGGCTCACCTAAAGACTGTTCTTTAGCCTACACACACACACACACCCACAAACTCATGCATATCTGAAGACATATAGACATATATCCTCTCCCTCTCTCTCTCTCTCTCTCTCTCTCTCTCTCTCTCTCTCTCTCTCTCTCTCACACACACACACACACACACACACACACACGCACACGCACACACACAGAGGGATGGAGTGAGGGGGAGAAAGAGAATATGAGAATACGAATGTTCTAGGACTTACAGCTCAGACAGAAGTTCCCTACCTCTTATTCGCAGCTGTGAACAAGGTCAAGCACTGTTCCCTAGAACCCTAGACCAAGGAGGATCTTAAATCACAACTTTACTTTTATCTAGTAACTTCACTTTTATGTACGTTTATCTGCCTTGCAGTTCCTAGCATGCAGGCTAGGCCAGGCTAGACTGTGTAGTGTGAAGCTTGCCCACCCACCTGGAAACATACAAGACTTATGAGCCCTCTTTGCCCTCCAGAAGTGAAGGCTGTGCCTGTCTCTCCTTCCAAGTCCATCATGCTGCCTTTGGATAGGATTCTCACTCAGTCTACTCAGCCAGCCACAGCAGCCGCCCATGATGCTCCACTGTGGTGACTCACAATCTGGAAAGGAAGACAGAAAGCCACAGTTATCTCTCATGTGAGACAGAGTCAAACAACAAAAGGATGTCATTTAAAATGTCTAGAAGCCAATAGAGGGTCCAGGTGGACCTCTTATGCTCTGCCTTTGAAGGAAGTGAGAACACACACAGGTAGAGTAAGGTGGAAGACAGCGGAGCAGAGACCACCTGCAAAGGTGGACCTATGCTCAATGCTCTGCCACCAAGGCTGGGAACTCAGGGTCAACTGTCTATGGGGAGAGAACAAAAGAGAAGACTCAACAGGCAATGGGAGTAGGGAAAAAGGATGGGTTCAAAGCAGTTCAGTAATTCTTGTGTATCATATGGACACAGGAGAAGATGAATGAGAACACTGGTCCTCCACTCTCCGATGCAGACCTAACAACCTCCATCTTCTTCTGTACCCATGGTTTTCCTGAACCAGAAAAACCAGAGGGTTTTCCCATATCTTCAGAAGCCATTCCACATCTGGAGTGATGGCTTGATGTGCAGGCTATTCCACATCTGGAGTGATGGCTTGATGTACAGGCTATTCCACATCTGTAAGGATGGCTTGATGTGCAGGCAGAGCACTAGACAGCCTGTGGGCATCTTGGTTCTGTCCATACTGGCCAGGTGCCTTTGAGAATGACCCCACACACACACACACACCTCTTTCCCACAAGATAGTCCGAATTCACAAATCCTCTTATGACTGTAGTGAGGGTTGATGGTAACTGTACAATAAATGGTGGCTGTGAGTGCGTATGGCTGGACTTGCAGCAGCTCTGAGCAGAACAAGTGAACACACAACCGACCTGGCAGTGCTGTCACCGGGTGGCTCTCCTAGCATGAGTGTCATGGCTGCTTGTCTCTCACATTTGCAGCATGGTCTGGGGTGGGTGCTGAGTGTGTCCCACAAAGTTTCACGTGTCAGAAGCGTGTCCCTTGTCTGGTGGTGGAGTCTCCAAGTGTTGGAGCCCAGCCAAGGTAGGTCACTGCAGGAGGTGACAAAAGATGTGTCAACCCTGGTTCCAGCCTGAGATGGGACCAACTCAACCCTTGATCCTTCTGTTCTTAACACAACACATTAAACTCTACCATGACATTATTGATGCAGATCTCAGTGGACCCCAGTTTATTCCTTGAAAGTACGTTACAAAAAGAGAGAGCCAGCCTGGACCCTGAATCTCTCCAGCTTCTTGTCTTACCATGCGATGCTGTGGATGGTCTGTATGTAATCTTTGCTCTGATTGTCAATAAATAAAACATGATTGACAGCAGAGAATATAGGTACAAGGAGAGAAGAATTCGGAAGTGGAAGGTTGAGTCAGAGAAACTGCCAGCTACATGACAAGCACATGTGAAGACACTGAAGTCACAACACGTGAAGTATAGATTTATGAAATGGATTAATTTAAGCTGTAAGAACAGTTAGCAAGAAGCCTGCCACGGCCATACATTTTAATATAAGTCTCTGTGTTTACTTGGTTGGGTCTGAGAGGCTGTGGGACTGGCGGGTGACAAAGATTTGTCCTGACTGTGGACAAGGCAGGAAAACTCTAGCTACAATGAAATGCCAATCTGCCCTGTTACAATGCAGTCAGAAGGCCCTCAGCAGAGCTGAGCAGAATCTGGTGTCTATGTTCTCAAACTCAGGGCATGAGTGAAATAAACCTTTTAAAATAAAGTTCCTAGCCTTGGGTATTTTGTTATAGCAACAGAGAAATGGACTAATATAAACTTTAATGTCTCTGTGTGTGTGCATATGTGTGTCTACGTGTATGTGTATCTGTGTGTTGTAGGGGCCAGCTCCCACCTTTTCAAGGGTTATTATGAGGAGGAGAAGGGATAAGAAAATAATAGATAGAAAGATCGTGAAGAGGAGAAAGACAGAAACACAGGATAGCTTCAGGAGGACGTGGGTCAATACCAACAGCCTTTTCTGTTTATGCAAAGGAGTTTGTTTTATAACAATGCAAGGGGCGGGCAAAAGACCTCCCCCTTGCTAGATCAAAGCACACTGCACAGCCAAATGTAGACCCTTCCAAACACCTGGTAACCACGCCCATGGTCAAATCATCCATTATGCAGCCCTATGGGGTAAAACAAGCTCAGATTCTTGGACCCTGAGTAAGTTCTCACTAGGAAACCTCTGTGGGTCTCTATAGTGTGTGTGTGTGTGTGTGTGTGTGTGTGTGTGTGTGTGTTGTTGTTGTTGTTGTTGTTGTGCGATAATCCTTTTGTACACTGTGAATATGTGTTGCTCTCATTGGTTTAATAAAGAGCTAAGTGGCCAATAGCTAATTGGAAGAGGTTAGGCAGGACTTGGAGACAGGAAGAGAGTGAGGGGATGAAGAAGGGCAAAGTCACCAGGAGACACAGGAAGAACCATCCAGGCTTGGAAAGAGGTGAACACACAAAATGGGATAGAGCCATGGTAATAAAGCCATGAGGCAGAAAGTAAATTCATAGAAATGGGTTAATTAGAGTTATAAGAGCTAGTTAGAAACAAGTCTAAGTTACTGACCGAGCTTTTGTAATTAATAAGCAGTCTCCATGTAGTTATTTGGGAGCTGGCTGACTGGACAGAAAAGTCCACCTACAGTCTGTGTCTATGTGTGCATATGTGTCTGTGTGCATGCGTGTCTGTGCATGTGTTTATGTATGCCTGTGTCTGTGTGTGTCTCTGTGTGTTTGTGTGTCTCTGTGTGTGTGCATGTGTCTGTGTCTGTGTGTATCTGTGTATGTATGTTTGTGCGTGCGTGTGTGTGTGTGTGTGTGTGTGTGTGTGTGTGTGTGTCTTTTCACAGTAATGCAGATGTGGCTGATGTTCTTTGGTAAAGCCTTTTGGTCAGGGGATGAATCAACCCTTAGCAGCCACGATGAATTGTTCACAGCCTAAGGTGGAACCAACTCAACCCTTGATCACTCTGTTCTTAACACAATACACCAAACTCTACCGTGACATTATTAAAGGAAACTCAGGCTTTGCTTATTCATAAAAAGTGAAGAGAAAAAAAGGTTGCTTCTGTGACTACAAAGAACAGGACATATCCTGTAGGCTGCAATAAAGAGATGAGAGCCGGGAGGACCCAATCCCAAGACACAGTGTGACAGACAATGTTGGCTGAATCATAAGTAGTCATTCCATTTCCTTCTGCAAAAAATATTAGTAACAGTTGATTTTGCAGGTGTGTGAGTGAGCATGTAAAAAAAAAAAAACCCTTAAGACGAGTCACCGTTGGCCCCTTTCCCTTTGGCTAGTGATTATTCTGGAAATGTGTGTGACCCAGTGCCACAAGGAGACTTAAGAACCTGCATGAGACTTTCCGAGGACACGATTCCATTTCAGACCAAAAGCAGGGCTTGGTAAGAGGCTCTGTTAGGCCCATGACTCCCTCTTCTGTGTGGCCACATGGAGGACATTTCCATCTGTAGGCTGCAAGCTTCCAAAGGACAAGACAACATTTCAGCCGTATTTCTTTCCTCCAGTTTCTTGGTCTGGTCCATCTAGTACATTCTGGAATGTTTGGCAATTTCCTTAGTCATGGCCCACCAGATTCCAGGATATGACTGGTTGGTTGTCACACACATATGCAGCACAGTCTAGGTTGGGCGCTGAGTGTGTCCCGCAAAGTTCCATGTCAGAAGCGTGCTCTCCTTGTAGGGTGATGGAGTCTCCAAGTGATGAAGCCCAAAGTAGCTAGGTCACACTCCCTGGCCAGTCACAGCAACCCAAAAATGTCCCCTGGGAAGAATCACCCACACTCTTGAGGGGCTTTGGGGCCCTGTGGTGACTTCTTATTTTAGTTCAAGATTCCAGGAACCACGGCTGGGGTCCAGAGGAGAGGAGGCCTCTTTTATTCAGGCTTTATGACTTTCATGCTGCAAGTCCCCCCCCTGAGAGACAAGGCACCTAATAAACCGAGCCAAACTCCAGCATTAGTGATGTCGAGCTTCCTTCTCGGGGGACTGAATGTGAAATTCTAGACCATGCTCTCAGATGGGAGGCCTGCCTGTTTTCACTCCTGGGAATGTTGTTTCCTTACCTTTTCCCTTCCCTGAGTGCCTGTTTATCAGATCTGCAGCAGACTGCCATGGGAGGTGGACAGAGGTCTCACTTTTACATCTCTGAGGAAATGTCTGGCTACACGCGGTCCTGAGTGGGCCTCACTTCTGTGAATTCAAAATCATTACTTTATTCCCTCGGTGGAACTCAGGGGCCACCAGTTGCTGCCACTGAGGCTCTGGCTGTGTCCCAGGTCTATCAGCTCCAGAGGGTGGGAGAGCAAGACCTGTGTGACTATTGTCCACTTACCGTGGACCAAAAATACACAGCACATGCTTACAGTGCATGAGGGGGCTGGGGGAGGGGCGGCCTGCATGAACAATTCAAAAGAGCCAGCGCAGCTCCATAGGCCTGCCTTCTCCTAAGGGCACTCTAGATGGAACATTTTCGGGAGGAGATGTCTGCCGTCCTCCTGAGCTGCAGGAGGATGCACACATAACCCTGGGCAGCACCTGAAAACTTGGGCTTTCAGAACCCTTCCACTGGACCTGTGGTCCTCCGGAATATTCCAGGATAGAAGGACAAGCTGAATGCTTTCCATCTGGTCTGCGTCCTCCTCCTGTGGGCTCTGCACCCGGGGAGACCAGCTGTGCAGTGAAAGCCAGCCTCCCTCTGTCTGACCTCAGTGGGAAGCACTGGTGTCCTTAGCGGGGGAGGGGCGCGCTTGCTTTTCTGGGTATTTATTTCCCTGCTTCTATTTTGATGAGTTGCTCGAGTTGACTGTGTCCATCAGACAGATGCCATGGGTCCCAGTAGAGGGAACTTGACATGCACTACCGTCTTTGGCTTGGGGTCACCCTCTCTCTCTCTCTCTCTTCTTACCTCTCAGGTAAGGTGGTTAATAGATAAAAGCTCCCTTATCTTGTTAACTCCAAGCTTTGGTCACACCTTTGTAAGTAGTCCTTTTAGCAAAGACTGGCCCCTGAACAACCCAGTGCGATGTTGTCTGCTTCCTGCCAGAACCTAGACAGGGTGTAGAGAGTAAATAAGCCATAGGGCACAGGCTGGCCTGGAGGGGTGTGACAGCACTGTGTAAGGGATGTCACTTCTGCTCCTCGGTGTGAAGCAGCACTGTGATTAAAGGTTGAATGTCACCTTCTGCTCCTCAGTGTGAACCATCACTGTGATTAAAGGGTGAATGTCACCTTCTGCTCTCATGTGTTAAAGGTGATTCATTCTGCTCCTCGTGTGAACAGCCTTGATTAAGGGTGAATGTCATCTTCTGCTCCTCGAGAAACCCTTCTCCTGATACTGAATGGTCCAGAAGCCTCTTCTCACCTACCCTGTCCCCTCCAAAAGACTGAGACCAACTTGTCACATGGGTAGCAAGGAGCCTCTGCGCCAGCTTCCCAACTGTAGAGAAAGGGGCAAGATTTTTAAACAAAGGATGGCAATGCTCACATAGACATCTGTTTCATTCTTAGGGAGCGTATCTGCCTATCAATTCTTAATGCCATCGCTTCCGCAGAAAATACTTTCTTCCTTCATTGGACGGAACGTGCACAAAGGCAAAGATGTTCGGCTGTGCTGTTCATTTGCACATCCTGATTGTTTAGAGGAGTGCCAGCATTGTGTAGAGGCTTCGGTGAGTGAGGAGGAAGGAAGGGGAGGGGGGGCGGTATAGAGGGGAGGGGGAGGGAAGAGAAAGGAGGGAGGGAAAAAGCAGGAAGGAGAGAAAGAAGGAGAATGGCTGGAGGCAGGGCACGAACGGAAGAGGAGGACAGACAGACAGAGTAAACAGACAATACAGTCAAGCTCCCCTTGTCTATTTCCGCTACCCCAAATCAACCACACTATGAAAACGTCGAAGTTTTTCTTGACGTTTTCCATGACAGATGCCAATTCATAAAGTTCCCACTCTGTCCCTCGCTGTGCCTAATTTACAAACACTAGCCTTTGTCACAGAGCGAAGACAGTCCGTGTAGGCTCCAGCACTGTCGAAAATCTCAGCAATCCACTAGAGGTCTTGGAAAACATGCCCTGGGAACGAGGCAAGAACAGAGGTGTTTGGGCCTCAGCTCTCACTAAGACGGCCTGAGAGCTGGGGACCAGTCTCCTCTGTGTGTCCCGTCTGAGCAGACAGTAACCACATGACTTCGGGAAATGGGAAGTCCCTGACCTGTGGCCAGGCTGTCTGGTAGAGCTTCTCAGGCAGTCCTTAAGTTCTGAGATCTCTAGTCCCCTGTGGGGGAGAGGGCCTTGTTTACAACGGGGATTCCCAAGGATCTACCTTGCAGAGAGTCTGAGTTGGGGAGAGGGAGTGGAGTCTGGATCCCCCACACTGAAGTAAACATCCACTTGTGGCTCCGGAGCTCCTTGGCCCAGGCCTTTGAAAATACACCCCTAAAGCCAGTGGGTCCACTTCTAAGTGGGGCCACAGGAAAAGTGTGACATTCCGGTGAGCTGTAAGAAGGACCCGCAGTGAGCTGCCCTGAAGAAAAGCTATTCAGAAGAAGAGCTGGAAAGGGGTGTGATGATTAATACTGATTGTCAACTCGACAGGGTCTCAAATCACCTAGGAGACAGGCCTCTCAGCTTCTTTGTGAGGAAGGTTCTAGGCTGTCCTGCGGAAGTGGGGAGACTCACCCGAAATGGGCTGCACCATCCCATGGCGGCGGTCCTGGATTGTATGAAAGGCTAAAAGGGGAACCGAGAGCCACAGCACCAAGCTCTCATTCTCAAAGCATCACATTCCTACCTCCCCGAGGCTCGCTAAACCAGCGGTTCTCAACCTGTGGGTTGTGACCCCCAAAGACTATCCGGGAAAATACAGACATTTGCATTACGATTCGTAACAGTAGCAAAACTGCAGTTATGAAGTAGCAGCCAAAATAATGTTGTGTTGGGGGTCACCACAACATAAGGAACTGTATTACGGGTCACAGCATTAGGAAAGCTGGGAGCCCTTGCATCTAAACTATGAGCAGAAATAAGCCCCTCCTTAAGCGGCTTTTGTGGGATATTTTGTTGCAACAGTGAGAAAAAGTAGCCAATAAGAGGCCTGAGCACGGTAGCTGAGCCCATCGGCACCACGTGGTTCGCTCATGTTCCGAGCTGGGTGGATTTCCATGCTGAATGAGATGTGCGGAGATGAAGAGTTAATCCAGCTCAGGCAGGCGAGGAAAGCCCGCCTCCAGAAAGCGGTGGTCCCAGGGAGGCTCTGAGAATCTTGCTGTCCAGTGTGAACCAAAGCATAATCTTCTCCCCCACCCTCGCCCCTGCTTCTCGCCTCCACATGCAGGAGCCTGCATGTCCCGCCCACCCTTTCTCACGTTATGTCGTTATTTTGAGGGTACACATGTGCCCGCGGAAATCAGGTGACAAGTCACAGAAGTCGGTTCTCTCCTTCCACCACAGGGTCCCGGCGAGGGAACTCACCTCACCAGACTGGGTGGCAAGCACTTTCCCTCGCTAAAGCCACCTTGCCAAGCCCGAATTCTCCTCTTTTGTTCCTTTTTGGCTTGGGAAGACGCGAGGTCTGGATGCACCCACAGGCTGACCCGACCTCTGACTCTAAGGGCGAAGTTGGGGGGGCGGGGCAGAGGCCCTAGTCTGAGGCTCAAAGCCTCACCAGGAGGAGTTGTCACCGGAAACATGACTGACTGAGCTTCTGTTTAACCTAATGGGACACTGTGGAGAGAGCGTCATGTCACCTCGGTCTCCGTGGATGGATGGTCTTCCCACGTAGCCCGGATGCTATGGGAGTATGGCTACCTTCTCCACTCCTCACCGCATGCTTCTTACTGTGTGTTTTAAGTGGATTTAGTAAGCCACCCGACTTGAGCAGCTTCATTTGCTCTTCCATCCTTCCGCTCCAGGACCATTGGAATTGTCTTCAGGATGAACTTGGAGGTTATGGCTGGACCGAGCCATCTCCCACATGCTAGCAAAGACTGAGTGTCACAAAGGGGGACAAAGGAAAACCGGAGGGCTGGGGAGGCGGCTCAGCCCGGTGAAGGCCCTCGCTGCTGAGCCTGAAGATCTGAGTTTAGTCCCTGGCACCTACATGGTGGAACGAGAGAGCTGACTCCTGAGAGCTGTCTTCTGACCTCCACATTCACGCAGTGGCATGCAGGCCCCTCCCATACATGCATACATACACACATACACGTCGTGATTTTTTAAAAGACATAGCCTATGACGCAGCTGCGGCAAGTGGCACTTCCCTTCAAGGCAGAGCAGGGTTCTCCCTCACAGCCTCCCGAGAAAACTCACAGGAGTGATGCTCTGCCCACAACCACAGCCTTCCGGGATTCCCATGCAGGAGAAAGGCCAAAACGCCGCAACTAGGAAATTCCATTTGCTTCATTTCAAATGAAAGAAAATAATTAAATAAGAATACAAATGGTGGCCAAAGGCCACAGTAACAATTTATCCTTTTCTTCAGGGGTAATTCCAGCTGAAAGGGGTTTGGGATAAGGACTGAATTCTCTCTGTGTGGATGAGCAAGAAGGACCTTGGGGAAAGGCTAAGAGGCTATGAAGACACAGCCTTTGTCTTAGTTAAGGGTTTATTGCTGTGAAGGGACACCATGACCACCGCAACTCTTATAAAGAAAACATTTAATTGGGACTCACAGTTCAGAGGATTAGTCCACGATCATCGTGGCGAGAAGCATGACAGCATGTAGGTGGACATGGTGCTGGAGGAGCTGAGGGTTCTACATCCTGATTTGCAGGTAGCAGAGGGAGACTGCATCACTGGGTATGGCCTGAGCATGTGAGACCTCAGAGCCCGCCTCCACGGTGACACACTTCCTCCGACAAGGCCACACCCACTCCAACAAGGTCACACCCACTCCGACAAGGCCACACCCACTCCGACAAGGCCACACCTCCTAATGGTGCCGCTTCCTGTGGGCAGATCACTCACACACATGAGTCTGTGGGGGGCCATTCCTATTTAAACCACCACAGCCTTGAGGGAAAGCTGGGAGTGGGGTGGAGGAATCCCAGCCCTGGGACAAAGGGTGCTTCCTGGGGTGAGGGGTGGGGAGCTCTTGAAAACAATCTCCTTTCTTTAGGACGACCCCTCCTTTCTTCATTAGTAATTCTCCATGTGGGCTAAAGGCTTTGGAAACTTTCCAATAAACAATAAGTATCAGATGTTCAAAGCCACTAGTTACCCCAGAAATGAGAGTCAGAAACAGAGCCATTCCCCAAAGGGGGTTAAATGGCTGGGGGTTATGACCTCAAGGCCACCAAATGAGGAGACCTTGCTAGGCAGTGGTGGTGCACGACTGTAATCCCAACACTCAGGAGGCAGAGCAGGTGATTTCTGTGAGTTTGAGGCTAACCTGATCTACAGCATGAGTTCCAGGATATCCAGGGCGCTTACACAGAGAAACCCTGTCTTGGGGAAAAAACAGAAAGAGGGGACCTTTGTCCTAGTCCTCTCTGAGAATAGATGCCAAGGTTCTGGTCTCCACACTGACAAGTAATTGTGGAAGTGTATTGTCACACCAACAACATTGCAGCTGTGGGAATTCGGGAAAACAACGACAGCCCGACTCAGGGCCATCCATGAGGCTGCCGTCCTTCCCTTCCCCTCAGGCTTCATTCGGAGAATCATAACTGACACCAGCATCGGGGTTTCTGCCCTCATTTCCTTACCAGATTACCTTTTATAAGCCAACATTAGAATCCCTCGAGATTCCCTTCGGTGTAAATCATTTGCCTTTTACTATAAGTGAAATCGGCATGTTCTTTGTACAAGGCGAAGGGCTTCACCATGATATTTCCATACATGTGTGTCACATGCTTCTCTTACAGCATTGAGTTCCGTCAGGGGTTAGCCAGTACCCATGTCACCCAGACTCCCACGTCACCCTCAGACACCTGCTCCAAACCCCAGGTCCCATGCAGCCCTGCCATTAGCATG
Organism: Peromyscus leucopus; assembly: GCF_004664715.2. Lineage (NCBI taxonomy): Eukaryota > Metazoa > Chordata > Mammalia > Rodentia > Cricetidae > Peromyscus > Peromyscus leucopus. The sequence continues at coordinate 8,254,657 of NC_051073.1, forward strand.
TCCCCCACAACTGAACCAGACCAATGATGACTTATCTAAATTCACATCCAGGTATTTTCATCACTGGCAGCTCTTCGCCCCTCACCAGAAAAAAAAAAAAAAACTAGTGATTTGGAGGTGCAGCCGAAAGGCTGGACCCCTCGGAAATGAAGCTGAAATAGCGTCACGTCGTCTCAGAACGGAAATGCCAGATGGAATGTTCACGCGACCCCTTACCGCGTGCTTGTCGAGGGACAGATTTTATCCCACGTGCCAGGAGGGATTTCCCTTTTTCCCTTCCTGTCTGGACTTCTTTGATTCCGTTAGGAAGCGTGTGTTTGTTGAGACCTGAACCTCCCGCACTGCAAAACTAGACTAAGACATTACTTGAGTGTCTAGTCCATGCATGTCCTACCTCTGACAATGACAACTCTTCACAGGTCAGGTGCAGGCTGAAGGATGAGGACACACACACACACACACACACACACACACACACACGGACACACACACGGACACACACACGGGACTCAGACAGTTCCCACGGCCACTCTGCAGCAAGTGTCAAGGGAGGACATCATCTTGTTTTGTAGTTTGTATTCAGGCATTCTCTGATCACTTTCTAGTTGGGGTGAGTTCAGGAGGGTCTGTAGATTTTAACTGTCCCCCCCACCCCCATCCGGTACCTGTGGGAAAAGTTCACCAAAACTTCTAAAACGGACTGCAGGACCCTGTGGGGGGGAAAAAACACCACCAAACCGCCTGACTGCAGAGGTATATATTGCTTCAAGCCTTTGAGACATAAACACTAGGGTTTACGGACTACAAGGAGGACCCCAGACACAGGCTGTTTTGTGTACCTCCAGGAGCTATCTGGCACCACACGGATGGGGACAGGCAGGATGCCAGCTCCAGATGCCTGTTCCCAGCTGCAGGTTGTGATGTCTCCGTGGCTGCCTTTCATCACGGCCTCCTGAGTGGTGCCCGTGTGAAGCCCTCCAGGAATCCCCCACACACTGAAGAGGGGGGCAAAGCCTGAGACGCCCCGCCACCCACACTCCTGGCAACACACTCACTGCAGTCGGCAGTCTACGAAGAGGGGCAGGCTGCAAAGCCTGGGGCCGCTGGAGACCCCAGAGACCTTCCACAGCCGTGCCAGGATCATGGGTAGCAGCCACCCCAAGCTTCCTGCTTCCCCCCCCCCCGCGCAAGTACAATGAGACTAACCCAAACACCAGAGGCAGGATGGGCGCCCGGGAAGGCCCCCTCCTCGGCAGCAGAGTCCTGCTGAGATGTCTGTGACCCACGGTCTTACGGACTTTCAGGGCTGAAAGTAGGGTAGTCCTGGTTGCCCTGGGACCAAGAGGTTATCTTACCCAGAGGGCCTCCTGCCCTCTCGCACACTGCCTACAATGCCCAACGCGTCAGCAGACCCTTTTCCTCCACAGGAAGGCCGTCACTGGGATCACTCCTGCTGTGGCTCACCCTGCATGTTTGAACCACCAGCACGTTTCCCTCCGTGTTGGCGCAGGTGAAGCAGACCCGTCAGGGGCTTCCAAAAAGGGCTGCAGAATGAAAAATAGACTCCAGCAGGTCCGGACTAAGCACCAAGTACCCCCATAGGCTCCTACCAGCCAGTGTTGCTGACGGCGCACAGCGACCCCTGCAAAATGATTTGAGACCTCGCACACAGTGTTCAAGAGGTTTGGTTTTGAACACCTTTGGGCCAAGTTTGCCAGCCTCTGACGATGGGAGAGAGAGCACGTGATGTTCTAAACCATTCAGTGTGGGGAGTTTTGATGTGAGAGCCACCTGTGGTTATGGACTTCAGGTTGGGGGTGGGGTGGGGATGACTGGGCCACTATTTGGAGATCTGGACAGTCGGGACAGCTAGGGCAGCTGATGAGGTCCTGAGGTCCAACCATCTTGGGTCCCTGATGCCAAGGCCAAGCCAAGTCCTCTGAGAGTCACTCTGTAATCAAGCCTTGTTAGAGCCAACCTCATCCCCTAATTGCTGCCTTCTCTTCTGAGCCTCCCTGGTGGCCTCGCTTCTTGGCACTTTCAAGTCCCAACACTTGTTCCAAGAAGCTGAAAAGGAGATCTGGATGTCAAGCACATTCCAGGAAGTCAATGACCCCAAGATGGCATCCCATTCCTGTACTGGACTCAGAGAGTCTCTGAATGCACAGCAAACCCAGTAACACATTGGACGGCCCAGGAACAGTGAGCGCCACCAATTTCAGACCTCCTCCTGCTCCTTATAGGTCCGCCACTCCTGCAGGGAAGCCATGGTACCTTCAGGGAACAGGAGGATGCTAGATAAAATGATATTCGTGGAGTCTGGTGCCTGGTGCCAGATGTTTTTTCCTGTGTAGATGGCTTTTGTTAAGTCAGTAAAGCTGACGCCAACAGAAATGCACTGCCATAAAAAGAGAAAAGAAAAACAAAAATGCACACATCCGGAGCTTAGGAGACGGCTCAGTGGTTAAGAGTGATTTGTAGAGGAACAGAGTTTGAATCCCAGCACCCATGTCAGGTAGCTCATAACGGCCTGTAACTCCAATTCTCACATAGCCATGCAGATACACATACAAAACAAAAAATAAATCTTTTAAGGGGTGGATCTGGGAGGAGTTGGGAAGAATAGGGAGTGAATATAATAAAAAAATATGTTGTATGAAATCCTCAAAGAATAAAAATACATTATTTAAAGATAAATGTTATTCTGAATGAGCATATTCCTGAGCTGGGACCACGACTCACCCTGTAGACTGTTTGTCTTGCATGCTCAAGGCCCCAGGAGTGATCCTCAGCACTGTGTAAACTAGGCAGAGTAGCACACACCAACAATCTCAGCACTCAGGAGGCAGAAGCATGAAGTTTGGAAGTTCAAGGTTATCCTTGGCTATATTGTGAGTTTGAGGCCAGCCTGGGTTATGTAAACTCCTGTCTCGATCTAAATAAAATAAAGTAAAAAGCACATATTCTTCAGCACTGCACTCTAGTTTCAGAAGAGGCCATCGCTGGCACCCTCCATGTGGAAGATGCTGCACGGTGATTGATAGCCGCTCTGGACAATGTGAATTCTGCACACATAAAAACGTTATGCATATTTTAACAACTTCAAAAGGAACCATCACTGAAAAAGTGGGAAGAAGGGCGTGGGGGTATTTTATACACATTTTACAACTTGCATGTGCATCTAATGTTATTTCAAACGGAAATTGGAAAGTAAGTAATATCTGGGTCAACGAGACGGCTCAGTGGGTAAAGGCACTTGCTGCCCAAGCCTGATGACCTGAATTACAGCCCTGGAACCCACACGGTGGGAGGAGGGAACTGACTGCTGCACGTTGTTCTCTAACATGTGTGTGCTGTGGCATGCACCCCCCTACACATACATAGGTGTCAGTGTGCGCGCATGTACGCGTACACACACATACACACATACACACACACACACACACACACACACACGCATATGCACACATACAAATAAATAAAAGTGTAAGTAAATATTTTAAATAAAAAATTAAAAGTGTCTGAACAAATCATATAAAAGGCAATGAAGATATTTATAAATACATAAGAAAAATTACATGAAGATGCTCTAAATATGTTAGGTCACGAGTTCAGGGGTAAATGACTTTCTCCCTTTTTTCTACTCTGCTGGGTTTGCAAAATGCACCTTTATTATAACAACTGTGGAAAAAACTTAGCTTTGCTGACATCACCTGCTACGTTTCTCCTGATGTAGAGCTAGGACTCTCCTTTGCACATTAGACGATCAAAACCATCTTAAGATTTCCAACAACTTCCCCAGGACCTAGAAAATTATAGATGCAAGTCAATTATTATCAGCATCTATACTGTCAGCAGAGATAGAATCCAGCCCCGTCAGCTGCCGGCAGAGGACACAGAGCCTGGGCGACCCTGGGGCTCTGGTACCTTCCTCAGACTCCTGCACCCCATCTATGTCCTCCCACAGCCTGCCTGCAAACTGCAGAGACGGTTTCTCTAGAGTAAAAGTGTCTATGGCGTATTTTGAACACAAAGTTCGTTACCCAGCTAGCTGGTGGTCTGTGGTTGGATTGTGCCTTCACTATATATATATTGGAATACCAACCCCCAATACCTTAGAATGAGACCTTACCTCGTGGGGGCTAGAGACCAAATGCCTCGTGTCTCTCCCTGCCAAAATTCATATTTTCAAACTCAAAGCGACTATATTAGGAAGTGGGGCCTTTATGGGGTGGTATGCTTAGGATGTAAGTATTTCCCCTGGAAGGTTATGTGTTGGGGACTTGTCTCCAAGTGGTACCCTATCAAGGAGTGATTGGATGATGAGGGCACTAATTACATCAATGAACTTAAGCCATAGATGACTTCAAAACTGAACGAGCTGTTGAGGTCAATGGTGGGAGGGTTGTCTTCAGGGGACTCTGTCTGTCCCAGCATCTCTCTGTCTCTCTCTGCTTCCTGTCTGTGATGCAATGAGCTACTTTGCCCTGCCGGGCTCCCACAATCACAAGATCTCTCCTTTACCTCAAACCGAAAGCAACGGAGCCAGGATCTAACACCTCCAAAACCATAAGCCAACGTGAATCTCTCTTCCTCTTAAATTCTCTCTCTTGGTTACTTGTTACTCGATCTCTGAGGTACTTGTTACTAGGTATTTGTCAGTGATGCAAAGGTTAATACAGGAGGAAATAGGTTCCAAAGATCTGAGAAGGATGGGGCCCCTTATGGTGGGATTAGTGCTCTCATAAGAGGAAGGTGCCAAATCTCACTCTACTTACCATATGAGGAGTCAACAAGGAGGCCGCTCACCAGAGCTCACCCTGCCAGAACCCTGATCATAAGTGCCGCACTCTTTACATTATTTACATTTACATTGTGTTGAGGACATTTTGTCCGGGAAGCCAAGCTGACCCGAACAGTGTCCTATTACAGACATCTCCAAGTGACGATGAAGATGTTTAAAGTGGAACCTGACCCAACATAACTGATATCCTTGGAAACAGGGAGAGGTAGACCCAGAGGCAGACACACCCAGAGCCAAGGAGAAGGGAAGCTGCAGGGAGAACGCCATCTACAAGCCAAAGGGATGTCCAGGGCCATCAGAGCCTCCCTCCAGCATCCAGGAAGCAGCAACCCTACCCACAGCTTGCTGGATGTCCAGCCCCCGGAACCACGAGCCGGCACACTGCTCAGTGCTTGTACTTCCACCCTGCGACTTGACAGACAAGTAAGAGAGAAGGATCCAGTCCAAGACGGGCTGAACGATGTTCAGAAACACAGGCAGTGCTTTTGATTCAAGATGTTTCGTTCTGATATTTTCAGTAAGGATGAGAAGGAGAAGAGTGAGTGAGGCGTGATACAGGTCTGGGTTCTGTTGGGTCAGGTGAGGGCAGAGCTGGAGTGCTCGCCTCACGTGGGGGAGCACAGTGGATGAAAGATTCACGTGGGATTTCTTGATATGTCTCCTTTGCCTAGGGATTTGCGGCCCTTTTATGGACAGAATGAACATTTCTAACTCTTGGTGCCGTGGCTTTCTGTCCATCCATCAAGGTGGATTTCAGTGTGCCCTAAAAGGCTGTCCTATGAGACTTGTGGAAATCAAAAACTTAATTCAACAGGCATGTGTGCTGGAGACTGGAACAGCACATAGCTTCACACTTCATGGAAAAGATAGGCGCGTCAGGACCAGAGAGTCCCAAATTTCGTACAAAGCAAAACGCTAGACAAGTGGGACGCTTGCCGTGTGACAGGGAACAGTTGGAGAGAAGGCTAAGAGCAGATGGCAAAGACAAAAGTCAGCCGTGGACCACAGAGGGGCTGCTTTGTCACCGACGAACGTTGACAGAGTCCTTCTGCTGGACCATGCACCGTGAGCACGCACAGTGGCTGACGTGCTGTGTGCAGATGGAAGAAAACTTTGTCCACAGGGTCGGGGTGTGTGGGGGGAGGGAGTGGGGAGGGGGGGACGGGGACGGACGGCTGTGAAATTTTGCCAAGGAGTCTGAATCATGAACTTAAACTATGAAGTCTTGGCATTTGCTCTGATTTTTCAGGGGAGGTTTGAGAGGCAGGCGGGGTGGGGGGTGGGGGTGGGTTGGAACACACATGTTTTGGAGAAAAATTGTAACTGATCGTGGAACATGGTGTTTCTATTATAATCCTGAAGCAACACTTCAACCTTATCCCAAGACTTAGGGGGAAACTCATTCAAAACAGGAAGACAAGAGGAGGATTGGGCCCTTAATATCAATGACATTGTTCTCTACAGAAAGGCTGAGCTGATCAGGGTTTTTACTCACAAATATTATGGTGGTAGGAAAGTGCTGGCCAGGTTTTCCTTTGGAAAAAAAAACTTTGTCTGTCAGCTTACTTTCTGTAAGAAATTTCTGATGAGAGAGGTTGTGTACTGCGCTTGATTACTGGTCTGTTCCAGCACATATGCGTCTAAATGACTTTTGACTGTTCATCTGCTTTTCAAGTCCACTCACAAGAGTCAGGTTTGCCACCATTGCTAACAGTCAAAAGAGCATAAACTGAACCAGGGCTCCTTGAGAAAAATCAGCTGATTCTAGGTTTGGGGCAAGGATTATTCTAGATGATCCTGGTGCATCTGGTAGTGCCAGGAGGCAAGGAAGTACTCGAAAAGCATTGGGATGGGAGCATGGCAAAGAGATCCAGGGTCATCCAGAAGGGTTCCAAAAGCCAACGCTGGGACAAGCTGGGCAACAAACAGATGATGCAGTATTACATTATAACCAAAAGTATACAATACGTACCTATGACTCCATGTGGATAGAAGATACATGATTATGCAAATAACATACTGAGGGGAAGGAAACCATCTTCCGTAGAGGAGGACGTCACGCAATGTGTGTAAAAGCTCCCTCTCTAGGAAGAGGGCTCCATCCTGTCCATTTTTACTCTGAGGGTGGACTAGACTCAGTGAGTAGAGAAGGTGGAAGCAAGACTTCGCCATAGAGGAAGCTGAACTGTACTTCAGGAAGAGGGACCTCTTCGGATGCTCTGTGATCACGCACAGCCTGATGGGATGTGCTGAGAGGCAGGCGTCATCGAGGGCATTCTTTAGAGAACCCTGTAACTCCATCTGACCGCGGTGAAAACAGACACTCTCAGGTGAGGGATACCCAGCAGGATGCCAGCCAGTCTCCCGCCCGCCTGACACTCTCCAGGTCACAGAAACAGCACAAGATGAAACAGTTGTCACAGACCGCAGCATGTGAGGGAAATGCAACAGCTAAGTGCAGAGGAGTGGGTCCTGGAAGGAAGAAACGCTTGGAGTTTTGTTCACAGACAGGCCTCAGTGCCAGTGCCTGGGTTTGGACAAATATACACCGGTTGCAAGAGATGTGAAGCAGGTGAGAATACAGAATGAGGGACATTGAAGAATTGTTTGTATCATCTTTGTAACTTTTCTATAAATCTAAAATTATTCAAAAATAAAAACTTGATTTTTTTTTTTTTATCCAAAAGAAAGAAGACGATTTCTGCATTAGTGTTCTGTTCCTGTCACACACACTTGGGACTGTCAACCTACGAACAGCAAAGTTTATTTTGGCTCACAGTTTGGAGAGGTTTCAGTCTATGGCCGGCTGGCCCTGTTGTTTGGAGCCTGTGGAGGCCTGTCACATTTGGGAGTGTGTGGCACAACAAAACTACTCTTCTCATGGCCAGGAAGTGGAAGAGAAAGAAGAAAGGCCCCGGGACCCTCAGGCTCCTGCTGTGGATATCACTCTATGTAAATAAAACACTGATGGCCAATGACCAGGCAGGAGGTAGGTGGGACAAGGAGAGAGGAGAATTCTGGGGAGCGGAAGGCTGGGGGAGAGACTGCAGCCACCGCCAGGAGAAGAGCATGTAGAGACGCCGGTAAGCCACCAGCCACGTGGCAAGGTATAGATTTATAAATATGGGTTAATTTAAGATAAAAGAACAGTTAGCAAGAAGCCTGCCACGGCCATACAGTTTATAAGTGATATAAGCGTCTGAGTGATTATTTTATAAGTGGATTGTGGGACTGCGGGGCTTGGGGAACCTGGAGAGAAGCCCTCCAGCTACAGCTCCTCCGAGGCAATCCTCCAGCGACCCGAAGCTCTCACTAGCTCCCGCCGCCTCTCACAGGTCCCGCCGCCTCTCACAGGTTCCACCACCTCACAAAGTCACAGGCTGAACACCAAGCCTTTAAACGGGATACTCAAGATCTCAGGTAGAGTGCATTCTGGGGCAAAATGAAATCTCACAAAAGCACTTGAAAAGTGCTGGTAACACTAAAATAGGTGTCCAGTCTTCCTCCTCCTCTTCTTCTTCTTTTTGTTTGTTTATAAGTTGTTTTGATGTGTAAAGTACTCCCTAAGAAGTAGACATCTTGCTTCCAGCTCTTCAGTGAAGATCAAGATTGAGCACTCAGACCTGGGAACTCCACAGTAACACAACCACACAGCCACCGTACAATTGCTTGTGTTTCTGGAGCACTTGCCCTGCCCCTGGCTTAACTGACCTACATACACTATTTAATCCTCCCTCTTAGGCTGTTACCTTCAGCCCCTATTTTGCAGAACTCCCTAATTTGATGTGCCATCTCTTGCACTATGCCAAATGTCACGACTGTAAAGAACGTGGGTATCTCATCCCCACATCTTGGGTTTGTGTGGCCCTTGTTAGTCCTTCATCTTTGGAGCATTTGAGCTAGCGAAGGAGACAGACATGTTGGAGAGTATGTATGGACTGGATGTGGGAGATAGGCTAGTGCTCAGGTTGGGATTCGGACAAGATGGAATCTGTGACACCCTTCATCATAAGAGGGAACCCAGAAGGATCTGGGCTGGGAGTGGGGGCTGTGAGATCGCTAATTTGGGGCATCCTGACTGGCATGTGGACTTTGCCTGGGATTTAACAAGCACAGCTGATATGACAGAGTACTCTCTGTTTAAACTCTAAGAGTGTGGGGTCAGAGATATGCTGATCTGTGTGCCTTGGAGTTGGAATATAATAACAAATTATATCAAGATTCCATAAGTCTTCCACACAGCTCTCATGCCTCTGGGTGTCCCAACTGTCTCTCTGGTTTGTTTGAAAAAGTCTGTGTGGAAGTCAGCCTGGCCCCAGGATCTACCTGCCTTGGAGACAGCCGGCCTATCACTCTACTAGTTAGATGCAGGTCTCTCTCCCCCAATTTGTAAAGGCCTCATAGTTTCTATCCAAAAGGTTACCTCTTAATGGTCACTGATCTGGACATATTAAGATTTTAGGGAGGTGATACTCAACCTTTCTAATGCTAAGACCCTTTAATGCGGTCCTCATGTTGTGGTGAACCCCAACCATAAAATTATTTTTGTTATAATTCCTAACTGTAATTTTGCTACTGTTATGAATCGCAATGTAAATATCTGTGCTTTCCAATGGTCTTAGGTGACCCCTGTGAAAAGGGTAGCTTGACCTCCAAAGGGGTCAAGACCCACAGTTCGATAACCATTGCTTTACAATTAAATATCCTACCATGACTAAAGTCACATGCAAGATCCACACCCAGGGAGCCTTTTAGCCACAGTAACAATAGAAGGTCTCTTAACCAATAGAATCAGTTAGGTAGTATTCATATCCCTCAGGAAGTAATCTTCCCTGGAATAGCGTCATTGCAGGATAGTTGAGGGGATACTAGAGTAAGGTGGGCCTTAAATCCAGTTACTGATATCCTTACTAGAAAGTTGTGTGGAGACCTGTACACATAGAAAGATGTCACATGAAGCTAGAGGTAGAGAATGGACCAAACAAACCCAAGGTTACTGATAACAACCCAAAGCATGGAGAGGAGGGGAGAGCCAAGGCTCAGAGGCTCAGAGGCTCAGAGGCTCAGAGCAGGACCTTGCTAGAACCTCAACTTCATCCCTCCGTACATTTGTAGATGAACATGTTTCTCTTTCAAGCCATAGAGTTCATGGTAATTTTCTATAAAAAAAGACCTAGGAAATTAGTACAGTCAGGGAAACATGGGTGAGGAGGCATCTGCCCACCTATGACAGACTGATTATACAATGAGGTGATGGTTAGGTTATAGATGACAATGGAATTCAGACCCTCAGCTTCTAGGGTAAATGGCCCATGAAGCCACACTTTTATAGCAATGGATCCACGTGGCCACAGCTTTTTGAATGACTTCATACTTCCCCTAAGTATTAACTTTGCTTCCACTCCAAACCAGTCAGAAGGAAACCAGATAAGCTCCTTAATCCACACAAAAGATGCCCTACATCTCGTGTCTTAGTTAGGGTTATTATTATTGCTGCGACAAAACACCATAACCAAAATGCAAGTTGGGGAGGAAAGGGATTATTGGATTTTTACTTCTACGTTCACCCATCACTGAAGGAAGCCAGGACAGGAACTCAAACAGGCAGGAACTTGGAGGCAGAAGCTGATGCAGAGGCCATGAAGGGGTGCTGCTTGCTCCTCATGGCTTGCTCAGCCTATTTTCTTATAGAACCCAGTACCACCAGCCCAGGGACCCACAATAGGCTGGGTCCTCTCACAATAATCACTAATCCAGAAAATGCCTTACAGCTGGATCTCATGGGAGCATTTTCTCAACGGAGGCTCCTTTCCTTCAGATAACTCTAGCTTGTGTCAAGTTGACATAAAACTAGCCAGCACATCTAGATAGACCACCTCCACCTTCCACGTGTCAGCAACTGCTAACCAGAGAGCACCCACAAGCTTCCTCTTTTCTCTCACAGCTTCCCCACCCTCTGCCTGCCTGTGAACCTGCCAAGTGCAAGTGTCCACCTACCTTGCTACGGCAGGTTTGAATAAGCAGGCTGTTTTCCTTGGGTGAGCTTCCCTGCCCTGTGTCTGGTATTTGTGAGTGGTTGACTGGTGTAGAGCAGGCATCATGAAATGCCACACACTGGGTGGTTTAAACAACAAGCCTGTGTTGCAGGATAATTGACCACACACTGTGTGAAGATGTATCTCTTCCTCACCCGCCTAAGGCACCTTCTGATTAATTTAATAAAAAGCCAAACAGCCAATAGCTAGGCAGGAGAGGATAGGCAGTACTTCTGGGCAGAGAAAGGAACTCTGGGGCGGGGATTCGCCAGCAAGATGCGGAGGAAGATGGACATACAGTATGGAGAGGTAATGGGCCACATGGCAGGATGTAGATTAAATGGGTTGATTTAAGTTTTAAGAGCTAGTTGGGAGCAAGCCTAAGCTAAGGCTAAGCTTTCCTACTTAATAAGAAGTCTCCATATCATTATTTGGGAGCTGGTGGTCCAAGAAAGATCCGTTACAGGCCTACGTCCTAGAGTTCTGGAGACTGAGGTCCAAGAGCAAAGTATCGCTGCTTGGGTTTCTTCTGAGGACTTGGTTCTCGGATGGCTGCCTTCACACCATGTCCTTGAATTCCCACGTCTGACTGTCCACATTTCTTCCTCTTCCTAGGACAACAGTGAGACCAGACAAGGGCCCGTCCTAAGGACTCATCTTAATCACCCCTTTGAAGGTCCTACCTCTAAATGTATTCACATCCATCCATCCAAATATTCATTCACTAACCTCGCCATCTGTGATGGTTAAACTTACTGTCAACCTGACTGTATTTAGAATCATCTAGGGAACTGGTGAGGCACATGTCTGGGTGTGTCTATGACAGCATGTCTGAAGAGGGTTAACTGAGCAAGGAGGACCTACCTGAATGTGGGCGGTATCACCCTGTGGGCTGGGGGCTCAGAAAGAATAAACGGAAAGGAAAGAGGAAGCCAGCCTACCATGGATGTTCTCTTTTCTCTCTACGTCCGTCCCCTCTGCCGAGGTATGAACGGCTCTGTTCTGCTCCATGACACTCTCTCTGCCATGATGAAAACTTAACCGAAACTTCGTTAAGTCTTTAAATATTCTTTTTGGGTCAGGTATTTGGCTATGGTGATGATAAAGGTGACGAGTACATCCTCCATCTGCCCACCTACCTACCTATAATCACGTGTTTGGACCCTGTACGTAGGTACAAGAATAAGTAAGAGGTTATTCCAAGCTCTTCATAACTTAAAGACTGTCATTCAGTATATCAAGGCTGCAATGTAAACTTACCAAGAGGAAGGCAGGGCAAATCCAGCCCACACAGACCCTTTCCCTTTAAGGCCTCCCCAGAAGTCAGTTTCCTGTCATGCTCATCCCCATGTCCATCGTTTCTGAAGCCTAAAGTTTGGCAAAAGGGAATGATTAAACTCCAGAAGCCATGGTCTCCCAAAGAAGCCTCTGGGTACCTTTTAATTCTAGACTCCTTTTCTGGGTTAGTGGTTTCAGAACTGGGCTTGAGACAGATGCTGCCACCCATCCATGTGTTCTTTGAGGCATCATTTCTCCATCCTGGCCTTAGAGAGAAGTGTAGCTTGACTTCCGCTTCCAGCCATGATTTGAGGAAGCGTCTCAAAGCAGACAGGACAAGGACAGTCACATGAGAACATTCACTCCGTTTTTTGTTTTTTTTTTTTTTTAAATCTGAATACAGGATACATTAAAGCTTGCTGAGGAATCAGCAGTGAGTTATAAAAACTACAATCCAAGCAGCTGCTTTGTGGTCATCCTGAGAATCTGTTTCCTGGTGTTGCTTTAGACTTCCAAGGATTGGAGCCCGGGAGCCGGGTCAGTTCCAAGGTTGTTGTGAATCTCCGAGATGTCCAAGACGAGAGAGAGAATGGCTCACGTAATTGAAGTGGCTGTGGGTGGGAAGGACACTTGAATGGGCTATTTGGGAACTCTGACTCAGATGACACAATTTGTCTTTCAGTGGCAGGGATACTTATCCAGCTCGTGGCTCCGCGTCATCCAGTTGTGAATAATGGTTGTGACTAGTCAAGGAGTATCATTCAGCTCCACATCAGCCCTCCACTTAGATTTTGAGTAAGCACCCCCTTTTGATAGGCAAACAAGAGCCCGTATCTGGGGGCCCTTTGCAAAAGGGAAATGGGAAATGGCTTGACATGGAAAGTAGCTTGATGACTGGGGAGTGTTCCCCTCTGCACAGTGGAGCCAGGAACGGATCTCAGTGTGGGGTACTCAGAGGCAACAGCCCACTGACCTCTGCATGGCTGCACCCAAGCATGGCTACATTCATGATGGCAGAGGACCCTGCCCATCTGTTGTGGTTTGCATATGGCCTGGATATGTGTCCTAAGTGATTCACGCGTTGACGTTTGATCCCCATTGTGAGGTGTTAAGAGTAGGAGAATGTAATCCCACCATGTTTGAAGGAGGCACCTCTGGGAGCTGATGGAGGCTCCACCAGGTCATGAAGACAGAGCCCAACCATGGGGTACTAGTGGCTCCATAGGAAAGAGAGGCCAGAGGATGGGCAGACACATCTGTTCCACATCTCTCAGCAGGTGATGCTTTGCAGCTGCCAGTAAGGTCGTCTCAATCTAGGACCAGAACCCTGAGCTAAATAAACTTTTTTAAATAAGGTTACCCAGCCATAGGCTCTTGGTGATAGTCATGAAAGGTAGATTAATATCAAAATCAAAACAAGAAAGGATGATAAAGTGTGAAAAGTCAGGGCCTCTCCTGACTCTGCTTCCCTTTAGGTTAACTCATTTTCCAAACACTTGACAAGTTAGCGTACACTGACCCTTCTGAGAATACAAAACCCAAGCATCACAAATGGAATGTTCTCCCTCTCTCTGTCTCTTTGTCTAACTCTGTCTCTGTCTGCCTGTCTCTCTGTGCCTGTCTGTCTGTCTCCCTCCTCTCTCCCTGCCCCCCTCTTCTCTTTCCTCTCTCCTTCCTTCTTTCTCTGACCTTGAACATATCTAAGAAACAGAAAATGTGACACCTTGCCGGATGGTGGTGGCCAACGCCTTTAATCCCAGCACTCGGGAGGCAGAGGCAGGTGGATCTCTGTGAGTTCGAGGCCAGACTAGTCTACAAAGGGAGTTCCAAGATAGCCAGAGTTACACAGAGAAACCCTGTCTTGAAAAATAAAAAAAAAGAAAGAAAAAGGAAAAGATGATACCTCACAGAATAAAATCAGGGCTCAGCCAACCACACCTTGAGGGCTGAAAGTCAGCTGTGGTCTGTTTTTGTATATCCACCAGATAAAATGGATTGAATGTTTTAGATCCTTGTGGAAACAACAATTAAATGGAAGTTTTTGTTAGTTAGTTTGTTGTTGTTGTTGTTGTTGTTTAAAAGCCAGACCAAAACAAACAAAAATAAACTGAAAATATTGCCTGTGTGGTCCTTTGTAGAAAAAGTTGGCAGATCGCTGTTTAAGGGGATTTTTTTTTAATTAGCTGAGTACACAGGGAACACATGGAAAAGGTAGAAGTTTTATTCCCAAACCATGGAACTTTCTGGAAGTCATTTCACGGTAAGGGAAAGAATAAATGAGTGCAGCAGATGGGACCAAAGTCACAAGATTTGTAATAAATTATTATTTAAGCATTCCTCTTTGGCCCCTCTCCATGTTGGTCTGTAGGACACCCATTAAAAACAAACCAACAAACACACACCCCACCCTGGACTCGGTGATTTCCACAACAGCATCTATTGTCCCACAGGCCCGGTCTGAGGTGCTCCAAGGCCAGGCTCCTCGCCACAGACAGCTGCTTTCTTCTCCCCTGTCCTCACATGACCTTTCCTGTCAGCTGTCCCTGCTGGGAGTAGATCAGGTCTCACCCTAACGACCTCATTTTAATTTGTCTCTAAAGGTGTCACATTCGGGGGGGGGGGGGAACTAAAGGCCTCAACACAGGAATTTAAAGAGGACACAAATCACCCTAACATGCTCTTCACAAAGGAGATTAGAATTTACCAGTGTGGTCCCTTTCTTTAGAAAAAAATAACTACTGAGCTGGCCTGGTAGCTCCTTTGGTGGACTCTTACCTTGGAAGTATAAAGACCTCAGTTCAATGCCCCAGAACCCATGCTGAAAACAACAGAAACAAAAAACAAACAAAAGCCTGGCCTTGATGGCACATGCTTGCAATCCCAGTACTGGGGACGCACTAACAGGGAGCCCCTGGGGATCTCAAGTCAGCCTAGCTACTAGGAAAGTTCCAGGTCAGTGAGCAATCCTGTCTCAAAACACAGGGTGGCTAGCAGCTGAAGAGTGATAGTCTAGGTTGCCCTCCAGCCTCCATGCACACACGTGTGCTCCTGCACATACGGACACAAAGAGAAGATAAATCCCTCGCTTACTGGTAGCTGGCATGATTGTCTAACAGTGGAGTGAGGCCTATCTGATTTCAGTGATGTTTATTTATCGATGCAGCCTCCTCACTCTGTAGCCCAGGCTGGCCTCACGCTTGCAATTCTCCCTGCTTTCATCTCTCCATGCTGGCATACACCACCAAGTTCAGCATAGGGGCCATGAGGTAGCTGTTTCTTCCAGGTTGGACATGACCACTGCCATCTTGAAGCAGATCGGCTGTGCTGATCTGCCTAGGACCCTCATGAGATCGAGCCTGTCAAATTCCCTCCTAGAAGGAGAAGGTAAGGGTCATGAGACTCCCAAGACTTTTGCAAATCCTCCTGAGGACCCTCTCCAAGGTCCCAATCACTGCACTATGAGAGGTGAACAACCGTGGTAGGAATTCCCCATGGGATAGCTGTCCAAAGTCACTTAGGGGACTTTTTTGGTGGTATGAGTCACCCATGCTCCCCAGTAAGTGGTCCAGTCATGCTGAGAAGACATTGGTTGGGGCCCATCCTCCCCAACCTCTGCCTCTTACAATAATTCATCCATCTTCTGTGGTGATCTTTGAGTTTCGCTAAAATCTGTGGGGGAGACAAATCTTTACTGAAGAGACCATTAGGATCTGGGATGTGCTAAGTTATGCAAGCGAAGTCCAAAGGCTCCCACGCCTGGGCTGCTAGAGGGGAGGACCCCGGTAAACCTCTGCTCAATTCTGGATGACAACTTTGTTCCCAATACCAGACTGCCATCTGCCCCCATATCAGCTGTCTGTGATGTGATAGCTACAAAAATAGAGCTTTGTTATCGTATGAAGTATAAATATAAGTTACAGACTTCAATATAAGTTAAGGCCTTTGCTTTCAACATAGGCCATCTTGTAAGCAGGGAACGCACGTAGCTCCGGCCTGGAAGCCAGCCCCGTTTATGTCTTCACGGGTAAATCTGTTTCCTGGTGGTGTTCTCTCGGCCATGTGCCACCTTTCATCATAAGCTGATTAACTCCAGTTGGTCCCAGTTTGCTCTGTGTCTAGCTGGTCTACATTCCCGGACGGGATTCCCTCAGATATCTCACTGAATGTACACCAACTCGGATGCGGTGTCTGCGGAAGACGGGTGGCAGATCCAAGCCTCCGGGCCACATTCCCCCACCATCCCTGTGTACCTACAGATATCAATCCCAGAACACAGTGCCCCGAGAACACGTCTGTAGCAACGAAGTACAAACATGTACCCCGTTTGTCTGCGGGACCAGATGTCTGAGACGCTCCCTTGAGCAAAGGGCTGCCACAGATAATACACTCATTTACCACTCAGGAAACACAATCCTTCCATTGAAAAGTGATGACATTAAGTTGAACCAGCTCCCAGCACTGCTCTGAATTATTCTGTGTGTCTGTGGCACAGAGGACCATACACAGACAACAAATGCAGTAACCAAGAGGCTTTCCAGACCCTGCTAGAAAAATCAGTCCATCTTGCATTCTTTCCGAATTTGCCTCACTTTGTGATAGGTCTCTGTGTAAATGTCCTATTGGTTTAGTCTCACAAACCCCAGTAGATAACAAGGGGCTTCTATCTACATCAGATTCAGAAGAAAACAAGAGAGTCCACAAAGGAAGCGGTCTGTCCAGCTTCACGAATCAGTGGAGGGTAGCAGAAAAGGTCCGATGATGCTCAATGATCTGCAGGTCTTGAGACACTACACTGTTCTGAGAATGACTTAAGAAAGCTTACACAGTTCCTCCCGGGAACCTCGGAAGTGCCTGCCACAATGACAGCTTGATTTGCCCTCGGTGATCCTCCAAGCACATGGTAGCCAGTTCACCTGAGAACTCTGGGGTATCCTCTTTACGAAGATTGGGAGAACTGAGTATGGTGGTGCATATCTGTAATCTGAGCACTCAGAAGGTTGAGGCAGGAGGACTGTGACTTCAAGGGCAGTCTAGGTTATTTACATATGATAAGAACTTAATCTAAAAACAAAAACAAAACACAGAAGGAGATAGTTGGGTATGGTGGCGGGACATGTGTTCTCAGAATGCTGAGGCAGGAGGATTATGACTTCATGGCAAGCCTGGACTACATGAGACCTTGAAGAAGAAGAAAAGAAAAAGAAGAGACAGTAGAAGCAGGAGGATGGAGGAGGAGGAGGAGGAGGAGGAGGAGGAGGAGGAGGAGGAGGAGGAAGAAGGGGAGAGGGAGGAAGTGGGGGAGGAGGCTAAGGTTGGACCTGAGAATCTTAGGTTCCTTCCTGCTCTGAAATGCTGCGTTTCTTACAATAAAATGTCCAAACCACACAACTGCTCCTTTATCTCTAACTTCCGAGTGAGCTGTGCAGCAGGAACAGAAGTCCTGCCGGCTTTGTAGCCATGCAAGCCTCTGAGCCTGTAGTTCCTGTGAGAAAGGGACACACGGCTTTAAGGACGGTGGCACCCTACTGAAAAACATTCTGTGAACAGTTATGAACGGTGTCATAACCAGGACAATCCAAACAGCTAATGTACACCTATCCCATCACATATCCACCTCTTTCCCTGACTCGGGACCTAAATAAAGGACAGAGACCAGAAGCGAGATGCATGGCCATCCTTCTGTGATTCTCCCTGGGAAATCCTGACCCATCAATGTGAAAAACATGCTGAGGCATCTTGAGTTGCCATTCAGCCCATGAGTCCTATCAACCTTTGGAAACACTCACTGCAGGTGAAATTAACCAGGGGCTGCTAGAATAGAAAATGCCCCCAAGCCCCCCACCTCTCCATACCCATTGGTACCGGTGCCAAGAGTTTTAAGTAAACAATGGTACTCTGTAGTACACACTCCATGTTTTAAGATGTGTCAATAAATAAAGCAGCCATAGTGAGGAAAAAGTGTATTTCACAGCCATTATAAAAGTACATATATTCAATCATGGTGACATAAATATAGTCCTTACTTATGACCAAACCGTACGACTAAAATGGACTCTTCCTCCTGGACTTCACACAATGACAGTTCGGTCCTTCTCATCAGTAGCCACAGGCTGACTGAAATATATCACAGGCAAAGACTCATGAAGGACAGTCATGGGTCAAACAGACGACACTCCATACCTAACGAAAGGATAGTCAAGTTTTCCATATAAATATAATAAAACAAGAATTTAACATTTCTTCTTCCCCTTGGTTTCACAGAGTTGTCTGTCAGGTGCATGCACACCCCCAAACACAGCTAAGTCTCCCCTCCTTGCTCCCCTTTGCCTCCCGCTGGGTTCACTACACACCTGAGTTCCGAGTCGGTTACCAGCAGCAACACGGGCAGCTGGGGGTGCTTCTGACACCATTCTCGAAGCGTTCCAAGAATGGGAAACACTTTCTCCATGAGCTAACACCAACACACACACACACACACACACACACACACACACACACACACACACACACACACGAGGAAAGCATACCGCCAGAAAAAGACATAAGGGGCTATGAAAAAAGGGGCAGGGTACACAGGTATACATCCTACCAACTTGCAGAGCCAAAGGGTTACAGTTGGCAGTCATCTTTCAAAAAGGATTCTTCACCCATCAAAACTCAAAACACATTGCGCCAATACAGCGTCTGTAGATGATTCTTCTCTTCCCTCTGCTTAGAGAGTTCTGTTTTCAATGTTAAGTCCTGGAAGCTGAGCAGAAGCCATGCTGAAAAACAGCACTGGCTGCTGGGAGGAGACTGGCCTCCTCCTAAAGGGCCCTAGGGAGGGGTGAGTCCCTCCCTAGGATTAAGCAGCCCAGGTCTTTCCAAGTTCAGCCAAGACTAGAGCATCTTGCTTCCAGGGTCGTCCAAATGTGTGTTCTCTTCTTGCCAGGTCAGAGCTGTGAGAGGCCGAAGGATGCCACCATTGGTAAATGAGAGACGGTGACGCTGTCTCATCCCTCACTGGCAAAGGCTGGCTTCGTGATTTTAATGAAATTAGCTCACTTCAGAATCAATGGACCAAGATAATGAATCTGGCTTCACGGCTACAGGTGTGGTCTCTGATTACATCTGAAATAGCCAAAAAATCGAAGGTTCTGGGCTCTTCCATAACTCATCTTCTAAACCAACTGTGACCCAACTTGTACCGATTCTTCCCGTCCTTACAATGCTGCTCATGACTGGGCAGTCCCCTGCTAAGTACCAGGGTCCAGGATCCACACAGAGCCAGTCCCTTGTCAAGAGCCAGCTGGACATAATCAGACAACACCAGATTCCACAAAAGACACAAGGGGTGTCACAGTCACAAAACCAGAAATGCATCTTTGGTTCAATCCTGGAGGGGGAAGGTGCAGACTATAAGGTGGAGGACACTGCTTTCTTTGGGGATGAAACTGTCCACGGACATGCTCCCAGTGGGCAAGCCTGTTCCCAGCCCCCAGCACAGCTAAGCTCTAACCACAGCAGAAGGATGTACAGCAAATGCCTCCTTCTTGCATCTCAATTCTGCCTTAAGAATCCCTTCTCTCTTTCTCCAGAACCTTCTGGAGCTATGTTCTATGCCTTCAGCTGCTGCCACAGTATAAACACAGGATGGCTAGGCTGTTGTCCCTCATGCTGGCCACCAGGGTCTAATGCTGCTACCATCGGCACCCAGACCAGCTTTCTGGCCATCTGAGCGGCAGCCTCGCAGAAAAACATGAATTTGGTCGAAGTACTTCCCATCTGGCCACCTAGGCTTTTAAAAATTGTTATTTTGAGCCAGACAAAGGGGCATACACTTGCAATCCCAGCACTCTGGAAGCTGAGGCAGGAGGATGATGAGTTTGAAGTCAACCTGGGCTACTCAATGAGACCCTGACTCAAAGAAAAAAGAAAAAAAAAAGAAAAGAAAGAAAAAAAAGAGTTACTTTAATTTAATAGCATCATATAAAGAAAGATTTCTTTGGACAAGTTCATTCAATCTTAGCAAGTTTCAATTAAAAAAAAAAAGTTAAAATAAAGGCAGAAAAGACCATTTGTGAAAACATTGCATGGGAATGAGTGTTTTCAGTCTTCATCTTCCATCTGGGCTCTCACGGTGGGGTTCCATCTTTGTCTGAGGCTCTATCCCATCTTCCTCTGGGGTTCCTGGGGTCTGGCACTGTGCCTCACCAATTCTGCTCTCCCACAGGGACTCACCGGTAGGGTACGAAGGGTTGCTCCCCTCGGGAGGAATCCCCAGGCTGGGTGAACGTCCTTGCAGTGGCATTGGTCCCTGTGAGACTATGACTGGCCACTGAACAGTGCAGTCTGTGAGAGGCACACATGGAGCGGAGGCGGGAAGGAAGGCTGGGTACCGATCTGGAAATCCGCGTGGTCCCACAGATGGGGGTGTGGTTTTCAGCTCAGCCCAGCCGGGGGATACTGGAGAGGACTGGATGAGGGGTTGTAGGAAAGAGGGTCTCGGACTGGAATGGGTGGCTCCTACAACCAGTGCCCCCTGATTCTCAGCATCTCGTAGGGTTCCTAAGTGAGACTTGGTGTGTGGGCTTTGAGTCTGTGGATTGTGGCTGATCTGAGCTTGGAACATTGTGTGGAAGGAATAAAGGATGCTCTTGTGAGGTTGACTGCTCATGCCCTGATGTATGTGTGGAGCGCTGTTCCATTGCCGTCCTCACGGAGACCCAGAATCTTGCCGTCCTGGGTTAACACTGGCCCTTTACACCATCAGCCAGGTCAAAGGAGAGGCTAGAGGGGGCCGTGGGCTGCAGCGGGGACATGCTGGCCTCCAGGGACCTCTCTGAGGAAGGCTGCAGGCTCTGGTGCCGCTTCCTCAGCATCTGTCCAATGCCCATCATGGGAAACCTTCCCCTGCTTTTCACACAGTTGGGGCTCCCCAGAGGCTGTGTGAGGCCATTGCTGGGAACCGGAGGAGGGGAACACACGCCCTCCTCTTTTGGGGAGCTGTTCTTATCTTCATGACTGAAAGAAACCAGCGTGGAATGCAGTGGAGTTTGGAGAGGTGATGTGCTTCCAGACAGCAGCCCCGGAGAGAGTGTCCGCTCACTAGAATTCCTCCGAGCCAAGCCCCCGGGGGAGTTCAGGATCCTATAGTGGTGGGAAGGGGACAGCAGTTCTATGTGGTCCTCGCGATCCACAGACTCAAAGGAGCGTACCATATCCAGCAGCAGCGGCTCTTCCTTGGGGAGGATGCTGGCACTTCCTGGCCCTGGCTGGTGTGGCTCTAGTTTCTTTACAATCCTGGGCGTCCTGGGAGGTGGGACAGGGATGAACTCCATGGAAGAAGAAGCCACACAATTGGAATCGGAGGTTTTGCGGAAAAGATTGCGGCAGCCGAAGGAATCTACACACCAAGAAAGCAAGACCGTGAAAAGATTTGAAAAGAGCTCACATACCATCCTGCCTGTGCTGTCCCCCAGCTTAACTGAGATAGCAACCTGGTACAGGGCAGGAGGAAGCATGAAACCAATGACCTGAGACAGTTAGAGGAAGTGTCAACCAGAGCTCCGAGGTCCCAGCAGGAGCCCCAGAAGTCCTCCTAGGCTATAGGAGACAAGAGGCTGGACCAGAAGCCCTAACATCCACCATTGATAACTGAAAACTCCTGACTCTACCAAGAGGCCTTTGAACAAAGAGGTTTACCTGCTCAACAGAATATCCATTAAAGCTTGGAGGTCCACAGACTCTGACTTACTGAACCCACAGACATCTGGTCTCTTGACTGCTGACCCCAGAAGGACTTGTGTCCCTCAACTTTCTTGTTAAGTTCATCATGGTAAAAAAAAAAAAAGTGACAGAAAGTTGATCAACTTAGTGTCTTTCTGTCTACAGTTTGGCAAAGTATACACAGCTATTTCATCCTATAGAAATAATGCTGCCCTTACAGTTATTTCATCCTATAGAAATAATGCTGCCTTACAGTTATTTCATCCTATAGAAATAATGCTGCCTTACACAGTTATTTTATCCTATAGAAATAATGCTGCCCTTACAGTTATTTCATCCTATAGAAATAATGCTGCCATTACATGCTGGTGCACTCTTCTTGTCTCCCTACACTATGGCAATTCCCACTCTACCTGCAGATCCACGAACTTGGCCACTCTAGGAATGTAAACAGCCTCATACAGTATCCGGACTTTGAAGCCTGGCTCATTCCCTTAGTGCGAAAGCTTACAGGTTCATCCGGGCTGTGGATGTCTCTCCTATTTCAAGCCTCCCTTGTGGCTTTGAACCCCACACAGCTGAGTCAAACTTCAAACAGAAATATGAGGCAAAGGCAACCAGCCAATGCCCAGATTTTCCATCCTGAGTTGGCACGGACCAGAATCCAGGTTTGTGAACTGTACCAGGAAAGAGAGAGAAAACCTCCCGAGAGGCTTGACACGTGGGCGGAAGAAAGCCAAGTTCATGCAGAATAAGCTCTGTCTCGGGCTCTTCTCACTGCGTAACATTTTATGGGCTTCATCATGGCCCAGCTGCAGGAGCAAGCTGCTGCCCAGTGGGGGTGATTTCAGGAGCAGCTCAGGGCACTGAGAATCTCCCTTGCCCACATAAATAAATACTCAGGCATGGAAGTAAATCTCCTCAGGCAGCAGATGCCTGAGATGTGACAGCAGAAAGAAATAAGATTTCATTAATGGCTAATATTGTCAGTGCTCCGGCTGGCTCAGGAGCATGGCTTCCTCTCCGAAGTCTGTGGCATTAGTGCACCAAGACAGGCTGCACCAGGCAGTGAAGGACAGTTGCCACCCCAGAGGCTCTCTGAGCAAAGCAACAAGCCTGAGTGGACCTCAGACGGCCACATCCCTCCCCAAGCCTCAGATGCTGCAACCTCTGTAAATAAATAATAAAACCTCTGCGACCAGACTACAATAATGGGAGCATTCCTGCCTCAGGATTCCATGTTAGGACACCCCCAGCTTCCATGTCTCCCTCGCGGGGGTGTTTCTCACATGCACGTCAAGCCTGTGCCATCCTGGAAGGAGCCTCACATGCGTCAGTGATCAATGATAGACTGGATTCTGAATCAGGACACGTTGGATCCAATGTGTAGGTCTAACAGCCAGTGCCTATGACACTGAGGGACTCAGTGAAGACCTTTGGCTCCCAGCAAACAGTAGCGCTGGGACTTGAACTTGGGTCTGAGAACCCTACCATCACTCTAGACCCCAGACTCAGCAGTCACGCTTGAATGCCTCATGGGGCCATGTTTCTAAGACAAGCTGCAATAAGACCACGCCCAGCACTTGCTTTTGCCCCCCACCTCCTCCTGTGCCTGCTCCTCTCTACCTATCCCACTGACCCCTGTAATCTCATGTACTCACTGTGGCCCCAGAACATGGTGTGTACCAACCTCTCATCCTACACATCTTCATCTGGTCCTGTGCCCTCATCTCCTTCTATGATACCTTATACCTTCGCCTCTGGTCCACAGTACCATGCAACCAAATCTCTGCTCCGACATGCCACGAATCCCCAGACTCTTATACCACAATTATCTACCTGATCTCTGCTCCCTCAGTCCCACGTACCCCAGCCTCTGCTCCAACAACACTTTCTACCCTAACTTCTGCCTCTACAGTTCCATGCACCCCAACTCTTCTTCCACAGTCCCGCACACGCTGACGACTTGCTGCCACATCTTAATCCCCTCTCCTGCAGCACTCGGTACCCTAGTCTCTGTTTCCATTATACTATGTGCCCCCCTGTGTCCTCTCAAATCCTGCACAGGTGGTCAACACCCCACCGTTTGGCTCCCAAGTCCCATTGCCTTAGATATGCGAATGGTACCTTCCAAAAGGCATAATCACCTCTGTCCTGAGCCTACACAGCCACCCCCAAAGAGCTGACCCACCTTTGTCGGGAAAGCCTGCCTTGGACGTCTTCCGGTCTTTGAGCAGGGCTTTGGTGTTCTGAATCTGCGTGATGAGTGAGGCTGAGGGCTGTTTGTGGGAGGGCAGGCTCTTGTCCAACTTCTTGGAAAATGGACGATGGAGAAAATCACCCCTCTTTTCTTGTTCTTTGGGCTTTTTATCCTTCAAATCAAAAGTGAACACACATATTCAGACACCCACAAGAATATACTTTAGGATTCTTCTCTGAAAAGTCACCCAAATAGAAGAGGGGAACCCCAGCTTTTACATGCTGTATACTTCGCAGTGTGTGGGTAAGGGGAGGGGGTAGGGACTGAGGTCTAGCCCATGCTCCAGGGTGCAGCTCCCTCTGCCTTGGAGCAAATAAATGTGGATTCTCTCTAGCTCATTTGCACTGTCCTGTGTCGACATGTTCTGGAGTGGTCAAGGCCGCCCTATGTGATCAGGTATCCTGGAAAACTCTGAAGGAACGAAGGTGCAAACAACCCAGAATTCTAAAGAACTACATCTGAAGCACTGCCCTAGTTGGGCATGCGGGTGCAGACCTGTGATTTCATTATTCTGAGATTAATCCAGGAGGATTTCAAGTTCAAGGCCAGCCTGACCTACACGGTGAGACCTGGCTGTCGTTAATTTTGACTTCCAACTTGAATGGATTGAGCAACATGTAGGGGCTTTAAAAAGCCTGCTCCTGGAGGTGTCTATGAGGGCAATTCCTGGGGCCCTCAGCTCACGAGAGCACTGGTCCTATCTATGCATCTGTTGATGGCTTCAAAATTTGAACAGAATGTTAGGACAGAGGTGACACTTAGGGAGGCGGGGCTTGATGGAGAGAGAGGTCACTGACAGTGTGTGATTGGCAGCTACATTTTGTCTTGGCCTCTTCCTATCGCTCCATTTGTTCCCCATCTGCCATGATATAAACAGCTCTGCTATGCCCTTACCGCTATGGCCTGAAACCACTGAATCAGAAGCAAAATAATTTGTCCTATAAGTTGTTTTTTTCTCAGGCAGATAGCACAATGGAAAAGCCCAACACAGACCCTGTCTAAAAACACCAAACCCATCCATCCATCCACCCATCCATTCATCCATCTACCCATCCATTCATCCATCTACCCAACCATCCATCCACCCACCCACCCATCCATTCACCCATCCATCCATCCACCCACCCACCCACCCATCCACCCACCCATCCATCCATTTATCCACCCACCCATCCATCCATCCATCCATCCATCCATCCATCCATCCATCCATTCATCCATCCATTCATCCACCCACCTACCCATCCATCCATCCATCCATCCATCCATCCACCCACCCATCCATCCACCCACTCACCCACCCATCCATCCACCCACCCACCCATTATCAAGTGGTACCCTCAGATGCCAACTGTAATGAACTCTGCCAACAGAGAGAGAACTGCTTCCGCTAACCTCAGACCCAGTGTGTTTAGTCTGTACTCCACAGAACCCCGAGAAGTCCTATTAGATCTGTCACCTTTCCTCTCGTCTAAGCATGGGAGCATCTGCACAGGATCTAACCCTCGTAGGTATGCTGCCATTTGTTTTAGCTGTAGAGTTCATCTTTACAGAATCAGATCATAATCCCGCTAATGGGCGTGGTCATGACTGTTTGCTTTGCCTTCAACCCCACGGCCTCAGGCATCGAGCCAGGTACGTAGAAGCAGCATTATAAGCAGCTATTTGGAGGGAGAAAGGGTCAGTGGAAACTGAACTGAATTAAAATTAATTGAGTTCAAGTTTCTGGGAACGGTGAGGCCACGAAGCAGCTGCAGAGGGAGAAATGATTTCTCTGGCCCTGACGACTGTACTGATGTTTACCACTAAACACAGGCGAGGCATCCCTGACCTCGCCCGGCTGAGGGGAAAAGGCAGCTTTCCACATTTTTTTTTTTTTTTTTTTTTGCCTTCAAGTTGAAGAGGACTTGCAATTGGAGGGAGCTCATCAATTTTTCATTTATGTGCTGAAAGGCTTTGGGAGGAAGCATCGCTTTGCACTTGTACAAAGTGCCCTACCCAACGAGGATGCCCGGCACCTTTGTAGAGAGCTCATTATGCCAGGGTCACTGACGGGAAAGAACAACAGCGGAGGAACGGGAAGTGGGGTGCTGGTCTCCAGGGCCACTGCCGGGGGCTGTAGCTTCTGGGAGAGCTAACCCTTAGCCAGAGAAAGGGGCGTGAGATGGATGGAGAGGCCCGCCCAGCTCCTACAGGCTTCTTCCGCAGCCGCCAATGCCATTAGCAAGGGCACAGAGAGGCGTGATGAGGAAACAGCCTGGGCTGGCCCAGTGATTTACCCCAGGACCAGGCTGAAAACAGATCTCCAAGCCCTCAAGTCAGCCCTGTGGACTGTTGACTCCACACGGCCGGGGGTAGGGTCAGGAGGTGGCAGCTGGGGGGACACGCAGGAGGCGACTCCTAATAAAAGGAAGACCTCAGCTGCACACTTCTGCCTCTCAGCTGTGCTACCCGACACATGGAACCTTCCACCACGTTGAGAGGCAGCAAGAAGGCCCTCCCTCCCTCCCCAGATGCCGGCCTCAAGTCCTTGGAAATGTACGAAATAAACTTCTGTGGTTGATAAATGATCTGGTCTCGGGCATTCTGTTATAACAACAGAAAATGCACTAAGACATCCAGGAGAGCATGAGGTGTGTTCTAGGTGACCATGGGAAGGTCAGCAGGAGAAAAACCAGTTTACACTGCTCTCTGCTCCCCTGTTTCCTGAAACACAAACAGTCCACTTTCTACCTTTTCTAAAGCAAAAGGGACCAAGCTTTTATAGCAAACATACATGGAGACAGACAGACATACACAGAAACAAGCGTGTGCATCAGCATACATAAACACACTCACACCACAGATGTACACATAGACACAGACACACAAATAGATATATACACAGACACACACAGAGACAGACAGATAAACCCACACACAGAGACAGACAGGCAGGCAGATAAAAACGTACACAGAGACAAACAGACAGACAGACAAACACACAGAAGCACATACACACACACACACACACACACACATGCGCGCGCGCGCGCTCCTGAGTAGCATGAAGGAGGATATGATAGGTCTGTCCTGAAAAGTCTGGAAGAACTTCTTTTGTTCATTTTTTTTTTTTAAATCTCTGTTCTTATGCAAAGTTACCATTTCTCTCTGTTAATACCACAGCAGGAAGAAACACATGAGATGCACTTTAAAATAAAACTCCATAGAAAAGATCAAATTGCATTCACACTATTTTAGAATTAAAAAAATAAAGACCAGCAAAGGCTCCTTCAGGCTGCAATGCATAGAGGTCTGCCAGCAGCTCAGGTCTACAGGTCTACTGTAGCTCCTTTCCAGCCCCTTTGGGGGTTCTTGATAGTTTAAGAATCAGGTTATAAAAGCTCTGGGGCCAGGAAGACTGAACTTAGTAGCAAGAAGTGTGTGAGCTGTGGGGGTCTGCCGCAGAGGAGTCCAAGGTTGGCCTGGAAGACCAAGTTTCCCCTTGATCAAGGGAGGGATATGGAAGGAGAAGGGGGAATTGCTTGCTGGCCGGAACCTTCCAGGTATCCTTGCTAAGGCCATCTTCGCTGGACTTGGGCTGCAGCATGCAAACCATCAGAACATGCATCTCCATAGAGATTTCATTGAAACTATTTCCAGGGAGCTGTCAAGAAATCGCCCCTGAACACTCCTTGAACCGGATGAACCTTGGGCCAGCTCATGTGTAAGTGCAGATGTCCAAAGGAGAGACGTTTACTTAACCGGCTGATCCCACTGCCTCAAACACGTGCCGATGATCACCCAGTTAGACTTTTTCATCTGTTTAACCTATTTTCTCTAAAGGAAATCCCCTAAGGAGCTGGATGCTAACAATGCCTTATATAACAGAAAATGATCTTCAGAGAGACAGACTACACTCTTCCTTCCGAGGGCATGTGTCCCACCTACCAGTTCTGGGGCTGGCAGGGTCCCGGTTCCCTGATTCTCCTCAGTCAGGGTTCACTAGCATCCGTGAGGCCTAGAGGACTAGTGAGGAAATTCACACTCTTGACCCTTAGCACTCTTTGCTTATACCCACAGGACAGTTTATAACAAGTCAGACGAGAGAGGGCCACATGGGGTGGGTCAAGAACGTGTGTGTGTGTGTGTGTGTGTATGTGTGTGTGTGTGTGTGTGTGTGGTGGGTCAAGAATGTGTGTGTGTGTGTGTGTGTGACAGAGAGAGAGAGAAAGAGAGAAACAGCCAGAGAGAGAGAGAGACAGACAGACAGACAGACATCAGTTGATATTAGCTGTTGTTCTCAATCCTGCTCTACCTTATTTACAGAATCAGGGTCTCTTGCTGAGCTTGGAGAGCACAGATGATTTGGCTAGTCTAACTAGCTAGTCTTGGGGCTCCCCTGTCTTCTGAGTACTGAGGATACAGGTGGGCCATTATGCCCCTTCAGCTTTGATATGGGTGCAGGGGATCTGAACCCAAGATCTCACAACAGAGCAAAGTACCTTGTCCACTGAGCCACTGTTCCAGTCCCACAAGCAGAAACCTGACCTCTAGCCACCAATTCTACCCACTAGAGACAATGTACAAACAGTTACAAATTTTTTTAACGTGGGCCCAGAAAGGCTGATTTGCATTAAGCTCCTTAATATCCTGTACCATTCAATGGAAGAAACAGATCCACTGAGCGTTTAGAGACTGTGAGTGTCTGTTCCAGCAGCCAACCTGAGGGGAAGGCGCAGTCCTCGGCCTCTAAGCCCTGAGCTCCAGAGAGCTGGTCCCTTTCAGAGTCTCCCTTCCTGACTCTCTAGAGGCAAGGCAGCCACCAAAGAACAACCACCATGGTAGCAGCTTGGCAGTGAACCCCATCCCTGGCTCTCTGCAACTTGCTGTGACCGCAGGCAACTCCCGCCACCTCCAGGGAAGTGCATCCCCGTCTGTAACTACAAGTGTGGTCCTTCCCAGTCCTGCAGCACAAGCAAGAATCCATCCTGCATCTGCGTGGTACTCAGAATGGCAGACACTCCGATTTAACAAGGACAGGTTCTGATTTAACAAGGACAGGGACTCGGCGCCTCCTGTCACCCCAGGCTGGAAGAACTGCCCCTTGGGAAGCTGACTTCTCTCCCACATAGAGGGTGACTAGAGCACAGGAAGAGCCCTGGAGCCTCAGGGCACTTGGAGATCTTCCATGGGGGGGGGGGGGGTGAATTCCATCAAGTTCAGCTCACTGGGAGCTTGACTGATAACTAAGGAGCTTCATCCAGCTGCTTAGAGAATCAGAGCCAGCCACCTCTCCCACCCTGGATGGCCAGCGTTCCCAGATGTCATTAGACAGCTGGCATTGGTTCCGTTATGCTTCTCATATTAGAGAAAGCCAGATTTGGCAAATGCAGAAAACAAAACAACAACAACAAAAATCTACGAGTGAGTTTATAAAAAGAAGAGTCAATTCATAAATCAGACCACAGAGCCAGGACCCCTGGGCTGCTGCAAACGCTGTGTCTCATGCAGAAGAAACAGGAATGCAAGACCATGAAAACAGAGTCAGCTCAATACAGCAAGCACCAGCCCGTCTGAGGAGGATCTGATCAACTCTTGACAGGGTTCTGTGCACCTCAATTCAGGGTAAGAAAAGGGGGCTGCGGGGCTTGGTCCAGGACAGACACTGGCTGGTACTCAGGGTCACATGGCAGTGGATTCCACGGTCAGCTTGGCTAGGCCACGTGATCTGGTGTGCGGGTAACTCCAGTGTATACGCTACTGTGTAGAGGGCGTTTAGCATCTTTAACCGCTCCCTCAGCGGGTGCGGGTGACCTTCCTCAGTGTGCTGTGTCTCATCCAGTCAGCTGAGAAGGACAGGAAGAGCTGGAGAGCTGCCGCAGAGTGCTTGCTACCCAACCACGAGCACCTGCGTCTGGATGTTAGCACTCATGTCAAAAGCCGGCGTGGTCTTGGGCACATCTGTAACCCTGGCACTTTGAGAGGCTGAGAAAAGAGGATTTCTGAGGCTTTTCAGCCTAGCTGAAAAAACAGTTATAGGCTCAGGGAGAGACTCTGCCTCAAAAGAATGAAGTACAAAGTGACAGAAGGGGTACACCCAATGCACTGCCCTGTCTCTAGAGTTAGTTTCACTCACACACACGTGCACACAAACCACACACGCAAGAATTTAAAAGATGGTTATCTGTCTGTCTATAATCAATCTATCTTTCTACCATATCTCTGTTTTCATATGTGTATGCAAGTGAGAGAGCATGTATCTCTCTGGAGAGTCTGGCTAATCCATCAGAAACCCCCAAGCTCTTACCTGCACAGCATGGAATTCAAAGTCTTTTGTCCAGGTGTCCAGGGAGGCCTGGGAAGACACCAATTTTCATCAATTCAAGAAGCTACATCTATTACTTATTCCCAAAACCCCATTCCCAGGCCTCCCCCTACACCTCTGATGGAAAATTAATCATTTCAATATATATTATATTATTATATAATAATTATATATTCATTGTGTGTGTGTGTATACACACAAAACAACAACTACCCTGAATTGCAGTGTAAGGGGGAGCAGATGTCCTAATCCACATGTAGGGCAGATCTTCTAGGTGAAGTTATTGAATGCTAAGATTCAGAAGGAAGGTTCGCTCTCCTGACAAACGAGCAATTCAACACGTTTCTCCAACAGTGAAGACGCCCGTGGAAATAGCACCCACATCAGGAACTAGACCCCATCAGCACCAGAGAGTTTCTCCTCAGATTTTTTTCCCAACCCAAACTCTCTATAAAACTTTTAATTTTAATGAATTAATCAACAAATTATGTGTATGAGGGCCCACCATGGTGCGCACATGGAGGTCAGAGGGCAATCCTGTAGGGGCTGGATCTCCCCTTTCGCCATGTGGGTTCTGGGGAGCAAACCCCAGTCCTCGGGTAGCAAGTGCCTCTACCTCTGAGCCGTCCGCAGGCTCCCCTCCCAACCTCTCTGCACCCAGTGTAGTCACCGTTCTAATTTCCTACAGCGCGAACCACTTGACCTGACTCCATGCTTTATTTTTTATTTTAAAAAAAAAAATCTATGTGGCATAGTCTGATCCTGCTTCCCTCTCTCCCAGTTTCTCCCAGATCCTCCCCACCCGACTTTGTTCTTTCCGTCTTTCTCGCAAAAACAACATACTCGAAACAAACAAAAACAGCAAACAACAAAACAAAAATCTAAAACAAAACCCCAATAAGACAAAAAAGGCCCAAACAAAACAACAACAACAACAATAATAATAATAGCAGCTTACAAAAAAACATGCTGTTTATTTTGTGTTGGCCAACCCTGCCCTAGAATGTGACTGATATACCCAGTAATACTCCATTGGAGAAAACGGATTTTCCCTTTGACAGCAGGTATCAATTGCAAATAGCTCCTTGGCCATACTTTGTGTGTGTGTGTGTGTGTGTACGCACGCACCATATATATGAAGGTGCTCATGGCGGACAGAAGACAGCTTCAGATACTCTGAAACTGGGGTTACAGGCTGGTGTGTGGCTCCACGCCGGTGCCGGAAACAGCACCAGGGTCTTCTGCCAGAACAGTGACTGCTGAGCCATCTCTCCAGCCCCAAGTCATAGAGATGCCCAAGTAAGTCATAAGCTGCACGCCTGAATATTCACCTTTAAACTTACAGTCCCAATAGGTTAGCAATATCTCAAGCTTTCTATGTTGGAGTTTAAACCTCTGGAACCACAGGATATAACCCTGTTTGGAGTCAGATCTTCATAGAGATAGTTGAATTAAAATGAGGTGGTCGGGACGACCCTTCTGCAATGTGACTGGTGTCGTTACAAGAGGGGAGTCTGGACACCGGAATGCACCTCAGATGGCATGAGAAGGAAGCCAAAAAGGGAAGCTCAGCAGCAGCCATGAGAAGCCTAGACGAAGGCTTGGAGCAGGTTCCCTCTGCTGTCCCTCGGGAAGAACCAGCCTAAGTCACCTGGACCTCTAGAACTGAGAGACGGTAGATTTCGGCCCTGAGTGATATTTGTTACAACAGCCAGGTCAGAAGACGCCAGTTCCCTGTTGCTCCATGACCAAGGTCTTGTCTGGAAAGATCTCTTGCTTCTAACCTACATGTTATAAATCGACATTATTTTTTTAGGAGATTTCAACAAAAATGGCACTGCACTACATTT
The DNA here is from genome assembly GCF_004664715.2 of Peromyscus leucopus. Taxonomy (NCBI): domain Eukaryota; kingdom Metazoa; phylum Chordata; class Mammalia; order Rodentia; family Cricetidae; genus Peromyscus; species Peromyscus leucopus. The sequence continues at coordinate 8,286,899 of NC_051073.1, forward strand.
TTTCAAGATAGGTTCTCACTGTGAGCCTTGAACTCACAGAGCTCTACGGGCCACTACCTCCTGAGTGCTGTAATTAAAAGCATGCTCCATTACACCTAACCCATCTGAAGCCATTTTCAATAGCCATTTTAAAAAGGATGACCAGCCTGTCTCCACCCCAGCGGGCCTCAGGTTCTCTGGACACCACGCATTGGTGTTTCGAACTGAGATGTTCCCTTCTTCCCCTTTTTTGACACTGGGTCCTTCTACATAGTCGACTATCCTGAAACTCACATGTAGAGCAAGCTGGTCTCCAACTCACAGAGATCCCCCTGCCTCTGCCTCCCGAGTGCTGGGATTAAAGGCGTGTGCTACCACACCCAGTTGGTTATATGTTCCAAATTTACAAAATAGTCTCTTTCTTTTCACAGGAAGAGGCAGAACAATTCTTAATATTCCAGCACTGTAATCCCCAAAGGGAAGTTTTGAAAACTCAATTAAGCTTATTTGTCCTCTAGTACAGAAAAGAAAGAAATGAGGAAATAAAGGAGGCCACCCACACACTCGGGGCCCAGGACACAACTTCATGACATCCTTGGAGTCTGTGGCCCTCCAGCCAAATCCCCGATGAAATGCAACCCTACACTCCATTCCATGCCCTCCCCTTCACCCCTGCATTGTGTCCCCTCTCTTCTCGTGCCAGCTAGCGGAGCTCCAAGTGGCCGCACCAGGGACGCCTGGCCACCTGAGACCTTCCCAGAACTCTTCCTACCCAGCCTCACTCCACTCTCTGGGTTCCCAGAGACAAGTGGAGCAATCTCGTCGCAGCCTGTAATTCAATTAGCAGAAGTAACGCTGCACACTGGAGAAACAAATGGATCAGAGGAAACTGCACTGAAGCTTGCCTATTAGTGCTCCTATTTAAATCCTAACTGTTCAATATTTCAGCGAAGGTTTAAAACGGCCGCCGTGGGCTTTCGGGCCGAGTGGAAATAACCATCAGAGGGAGGGGATCGGAATGAGAGATGGGGCTCTTTCCCATCAGGGTTCTGGCACTAAGAGGCACAGCCGCAGAAGGCGGGGTGTGAGAGAGCGGACAAGAAGACAGAGCCCAGGCAACGAGGCGCAGAGGACGCTTGGGGCACCAGGCACCTTCTTCTTTTTTTTTTTCAATCGAATGCAAACCGAGAAGTGAGTTCTGCATGTTCCAGACTCCAGCAGGGCGGTGGGTCTCTGTGTACGGGGTAGTGAGAGGCCTGTTCCAACTATCTGGCAACAAGGCCTCTTGCCCGTGATGCTGTAGGCACTGAACTAAGAGCTGGGACTTGGAACGCTCTACCCTCTTCAGCTGCCTCGGTTCAATCCATTTTCTGACCTAGGATAAGGACCATTTCAATCTTTCATTTGTTCACTTAGCACATATTTACTGGTACATATTACATGGTACTTCCACCATGCCAGGGACCATGCAGGCTCCTTGGAGGTTAACATGGTCCTTGCTCGAGTGGACCTCATGGACCACACTGGGAGAGTCCTTTGTTCACTGGGTGATCCCCTTAAACAAACGAGAAAGTGCTGAGACCTGGCTGTAGGCCACTATACGGGAGCTGCCTTAGAGAGAACGGGGACCTAGTGGCAGATGTCAGGAAATACCTAGGGCCCATGAGGAACTGGCCAGGCCTCCAGATCTGAAGATACATGGGCACTGAGGGAGGAGATCCAGGAAGGAGTAACAGAGTAGGTACAACCCTGGTGGGCAGAGTGATAAACAAGCCCCAAGGCCCAGGGGAGCAGGCACAAAGCAAGAAGAAGGCTGGGCTTCAGTTGGGTGTGAGGTCAAGACACGGGGGCCCAAGCAAAAAGCACCCAACTCCTGCATAGGTGGACACATGGCGTGGAGCCTCCAAAGACTTCAAGAAGGGAGGTGACATGATGTGACTGGAGAGGTCCCAGTCACCTAGACAACTGCCCAGCTGGCTCTGCTGAGTTTTGCCCATATCATCTTCCCTGATCCCAAGGCCTACCAAGCATCTCCCGCTCCTGGATCTCCCAGCTCCTCTGGCTTTTTTCTCCCCTGCCCTCAGGTTCTGTTGAAAACAGGCAGCCAGTGAGCCCAGCCTCTGCTCCACTGTTGAGCTCCCGTAACACTCACGTTCAGCCCTCAAATGTGATCACATCCCTAGTCAGAGCTGGGTCAAGGGAACCCCAACCGGAGGCCTCGCTGGCAGCCGGTGAGCCTCTCACATGGCGGGGATGAAAACCTGATGTAGGAAAAGAGGGCTGGACCTCAGTCTGAAGTGGGAGCCCTTTCTGATCTCTCTCTCCTTCAGTAAATGAATTCCTGGGTTCTCCACGAAGTTCCCGCGACAGGGCCCCAGGAGTTCTGACAAATTCTCTACAGGGAAGGGTGTGGCTCGTTGGAACGAAACTGAGTTAGAAGAGCAGCCCTGGTGGGCAGGAAGCCCTGTACTCCTGGTGTGGGGTCTGGAAGTACAGCGTGCACTTTGGGTCCAAGTTTGCAACGATCTGAGCGGCCCCAGGGCACTAGTTTCGACTGCATCCATGAACTGTAGTGTTTTGCTCTCAGGCACAATGCAGGTCACCTCAAGACCCTGGGGACGGCTGACTGGAAAAACTCACTTCCATCCGGACTTTTCCCTGCCCTTTACCTTGCTTCTTCCTTCTCGGCCCTTTTGAGTACCCCAGTTTTTGTTTCCAAAAACTGAGTGCTCAGGGGACCCATCCAGACGGGGCTTTCAGAACAAGTCAGCACATCACAGAGACGCCCATGCATCACAGTTACTGCAGCTTTACTCCCAACAGGCAAGCCATGGAATAAACCCTGGTGTCCAGCCGCTGAGGGATGGGTAAGGAAGGTGTGGTCTATGGCCTACATACACAAAGGGTTGGGTTTGGTTTTATGTTTTTTCAACAAGAAAGAATAACAAAGTTGTGTCCTTTTGCAAGAAAATGGATGAAACTGGGGAAAATCATATTAAGTGAATCAAGCCAACCCCAGAAGACAAATATCATTTTTCTCTCGTGTGTGGTCCCTAGATCTTATAGAAACACAAAACCACGTATGTATACACCATGAACACAGAAGCAAAACTGTCTAGGGGAACAGAGGACTAATTCCGGAGCAGGGAGAGAAGAAGGGGAGGGAGGGAGGAAGGAGGGGAGGAGGGAGGAAAGAGGGGGAGGGAGGGAAGAAGGAGGGAGAGGGAAGGAGGAAAGAGGGGGAGGGAGAAAGGAAGGAGGGGGAGAGAGAGAGGAAGAAGGGGAGGGAGGAAGGAGGGGGAGGGAGGGAGGAAGGAGGGGGAGGAGGGAGGAGGGGGAAGGAGGGAGAAAGGAGAGGGAAGAAGGGAGGAAGAAGGGGGAGGGAGAGAGGAAGGAGGAGGAGGGAAGGGCATACATTTAAAGCAGCTTATGTACTTGCATGAAATGTCCTATGTAAAGCAACACTATATGTAATTAATATATAGAATGGAAATTTAAAGATAAAAGACATTTAACAAACTGAGCAGACTAGGATGAAACAAAACAACAACAGCATCTTGTCTCCCAAGATTGAATGTCAATGGTCTGGGGTGCGGACTGAGCGCACAGGTGTTTAAATGTTCCCAGTGATGTGCGGCACCTAAGGCCTGTGGTTTGGAGGCCCAGCAACCCTGGCTCCTCCGTAAAGCAGTTCTCGGGGCTCAGCCGTGAGGGTGTGGGTCCTCCAGTGCTTCCTTCCGCGTCCTGCGGTAGGTAGCAGGCTCTCTTTCCTAAGAGCCCTGGTTTGCTTCAGGACCACTCACCTCGTAGGGCTCCCTGGCGGCTCTGCACTTCTCCATCTGGTAGAGCTGGGTCTTGTAGCTGATGCTATCTTGGATGTCAGATTTCTACCGGAGGGAGAAATAAAAAGCACAGCTTCAGTCTTGGGACACGAAAACATCCACGACCCAGCCATGGATTTTTCAACCAGTGCTCAGCTAAGAAAAAGTCAAAGAAGGGCCGGCATGCCAGCACTGAGCACGAGGAGAGCCCGGGCCCGGAGTCAGGCAGCCCTGGGCCAGTCTCCGCTCTCCACTGGATCCCGGGCCTTTCATCTGCCCAGTGTTTGCTGCGGGAGGAGAAAGCGGACACCAAACAATTAAGCTGGAAGAACAACCTACTTGCCACACTGAGTAGGAAGCGGCAGGCTCCCTTGCTCACTGCAAACAGGGGCGGCGGGAATGTAGTTCAGCTGGTAGAGGGCTTGCCCAGCACTCACGAGCTCTGAGTTCTGTCTACAGCACCAAGCAAAACCAGACATGGCAGCATATACCTGCAATCCCAGGGGAGTGGGTGCTGAAGGATCGGGGTTCAAAGTCACCTTTGACTATATAGAAAGTGTGAGGCTAGCCTGGGACAGGAGGACCCGAACAAAGAAAACCAGCGTGAAACCTCAGCACACCAAGGAAGGCCACGGCAAGCCACAGAGGAAGCTAGAGGAGGAGGAGGAGGAGGAGGAGGAGGAGGAGGAGGAGGAGGAGGAGGAGGGGAGGCTTACACTGCCCATCTCTTGAGTCTAAGTGGAAGAGAAAGGAAGACATGACAAACAGGCAGATGGGCATCCGAGCTCACTGGACTTCAAAATCACACACGGGTTGTTAGGGATCGGCCAAGATTCACCGTGACAGTGCCCGCGGGGCCATTAACGGAGCCACATCTGGATGTTACAGAGTGGACCAGCTGCAGTCGTAGGCGGAGGTCAGTCCACTCCACTTGCCTACAGCTTGGATTCTCAGTCCGGGTCCGTCTTACGACTGAAGAGTTAAGTGTCATTACTCAATAAATCCAAACGCTTCTCCAGTCAGAGCCGCAAGGTCTGGGTTTCCAGGGGATGCTTCCCAGGGGACAGAACCACACTCAGCTTCGCAACACTCAAAACGGATGCTAGACAAAGTTGAAGAGAGGAAAAGACAGCAGAAGGCAAGGAGCCTGGGCCAAACAAGACACAGCCTAAGCGTTCCCGACACAGCGTCCCCCCTGCGTGACAGGAGCTAAGCCACACACAATCAAGAGCGCGAATGACCAAACTTGCTCCGTGTAGATGTGGAAGTAGCCATGGGACACTGCTTCTGGAACAAGCACCCCTCCATCTAACTTTGAGAAACACAAAGACCTAGAACACCTGAGCCTGGAGCAACATTATTCAGTAGTATACAAAACTAAGAACTTCCCTACACATCAGCCCCATCAAGACATTCTCAAATCCTGAATAGCATTTGTCATTTAAAAAAAACAAAATCAGTGTGTGCACACCCTCCTTTTATTGGGGAACTATTTGAAAGATTAACTTTTAGCCTCTGGCATGGTCTCCAAATGATATTACCTGGAGCCCAAATGAAAAAGTTGTACAGAGGCATCTATAAAAATACTCATATTGATAATTTATCATGTACCACTGCACTAATACATCGTCTGCATCATAAAATATACAGCCAAGTAGGAATTTAAAGGATACAATGAGAAAGAGATTTGGAGATTGCAGTCTCTTAGAGTCTTCACAACAAGGGGACTGGTACAAGATAATCAGGTCATCGGGGGCATTGGTCAGGGAAGGGACCGGTACTGTCTCATACAGTATGTCAGTTACTGAAAAAGTGATGCTTAGAAACTCACTTGGCCATTCTGCCTGAAGTTATTTCCCTTCTCTGGCAAGTTGTGACAAAGAATGGGGATGATCCTCAGAGGCTAGGGCGTGATCTCAACTGTCACTTTCCAAAGCCATAGGCTCAAACAAGCCTTTTTTTAAACGAGTATCCAGCCCCTTGGGTATTTTGTTATAGTAACAGAAGACATACAAACGTACACACACACATACACACACAGAGTAATATATGTTACAATATATTACATATTGCATAATATATATTACATATTAAAACTTTATTATGATTGCAGATCCTGTCTTTCTATGTCAGTGTTAACTGTCAACTTGGCACAGCCTAGAAGCACTTGGAAAACAGTTTCAGCTGAGTAACTGTGTGCCAGGCTGCTCTGTGGGCATGTCTGTGAAGGACAGTCTTGACTATTAATTGATGCCGAGGGCCCAGCACACTGTGGGCAGTACCTCCCTGGGCAGGTGGTTCTGGGCTGTGTACTAAAGCTAAAAGCTAGAATACAAACCACTAGTAACAATCCTCCATTGGTTACCGTCTCCAGTTCTCACACCGACTCGCCCTTGATGACGGACTGCGACGTCTAAGTATAAGCCAATCAACCTGTTCCTCCCCAAGTTGCTTCCTGTCAGAGTATTTTATCGCAGCACCAGAATAAGACTAAGATAACACGTCACCTGATGGCACTGTCCTGTGACTGACGGCCACCACAGAGGTACCATCTCATAGCCTAGAGCTCAAGATGGGTCCCCACCAGAAGTACAAAACATTTATTATTTCCTCATGATCATCTTCTTGTATGGGAAAGCATTATAGTGTTTCTTTACGTGTCTTTCCTTTTCAGCACGCGCGCGCGCACACACACACACACACACACACACACACACACACACACACACACACAGAAAACTCTGGGTGTATTTTCTTGGAAGCAAAATATCAGCTGAATCAGCTTGGGAACACCTGCACTCCATCCAGATGTTTGGCTGACCTCCAGTCAAGCTTCTTCATATACATGTTATCTAACTACCTCTCGGCTTATCTGCTAACAAGAGCTTCAACAGGACCATCATGCCTCATGGACATCATTATTTTGGTCATTTCTGCTCTGCCACAGGAATGCATTTCTCCAGCTGCAGACGAATTCTCATCTTTTGCTCTAAGATGGAAACTTAAAAATGTTTCTAAACCTATTGCTTGGTGGGATTTTGTGACCCATTAGGCTATCGCATGACTTTAAACAGGACCGAACTATCTCTGGAAGTCTCCGATCTTACCATCTAGGTTCTGTCTTCCTAACAGAGACACACCACCAGATCTCAAGGTGCCATATACACAGGACCCAGGTCGTCTTTAAGAGAGAGGGTTCAATCAAATCTCAGATGGGCGTCTGTCAACCTTGAGCTTCTCTGGTTGACTTCCTGTTAGAGCTGGTTGGTACTACACCCACCTTCTGCATTCACGTGGAACAGCTTTTGCATAGACTCCATACATTGTCTTACAGAATTCTTTTCAAGAGATTGTCCATTTGGAGATGACTGACATATGAACTACTGTGGCCAAGATGATAAAGGTGGCTAACACTGGCGTACTACCATCTACCCATAAAGTGGGTATCCAAACTGTACTTCACATGCGGCACAAGGCACACCAGGTCTTTCTTTTATTTATTTATTTTTAGATTTCTTTTTTTAAATATGTATGAGTGTTTTGCCTATATGTATGTGCATCACGTGTGGGCCTTGTGTCAGAGAAGGCCAGAAGAGGGTGTTGGATCCCCTGGGACTGGAGTGTCATATGGTTATGAACCATTTTGTAGGTGCTTGGAATCGAACCCAGGTCCTCTGCAAGAGCAACAGCGCTCTTAACTGTTAAGTCAACTCTTCACCCTGTCACTTGGACTTTTTAACATCTGGCCTTGTGAAGCTGTCAGAGTCAACCCAGCGAAGCCCATTGTGTTCTTATTTTCGGGAGAAGTAAACCTAAATAGATATATTTTTCTCTTAGCACCTGGTTCCGGGGCCCCCTGCAAATCCCAGTTTTGTGTAAGTCATTTACAGGAAACTATACAATATTTGCTTATAACTATGCACATCTTCTACACGCTTTAAATCTCTGAATTACTTACAATACCTAATACAACGCACGTGCTATGCGACTATTATCTAGGGGATGATAAGAAAGGAGTCTGCACACGTTCAGCACTATTACAATATTATAAATATTTTGGATCTGTGGTTGGTTGAATCCTGCAGACACAAACCGTCAGAGAAAGGGCCGCCCAGTGGCTTTTCCACACCCCATACTTTATAGACACAGGCACGGCTCCACAACTTTTAATAGCAGGGAAGACTCCAGTTCCTCTAAAGCCAAGAACCCAAAGAGCTAACAGGTGACAGGGTACGGACAGACAACCAAGAACAGAAGACAGACAAAGCTCAAGCCCCTCAGGGGTCCGCTAGGGCTAACTGAGGAGAATCTAGAACACATCTCAGGTCAGGAGCGCCGTCTACGAAACCGGGTTTTGCGAGCACTTTATACACCACATTCCAGAGACTAGGCCTCACGTTTTAGGCTAAAATAACAGCATGGATCAAGTGTCAGTGTCTGCGCGACACTAGACAGAAGAAACTCCTCCAGGGTCCCACTTACCCCTGACAAATAGCGCTCGAGTTTCTTGTTTAACAGGAAGTAGATGGCCAAGATGTGGCAGGCGCGATTGGAGAGCACCGTGTTGATGACGTCACTGTTCTTGTAGCCCAGCTTTTCAGTCATGTGCAGCACCACACTGGGGCTCAGGTCTTCTAGAGAAATCCTGGGAGGGGTAGACACAGAGACCCAGTCACCTCTCCACCTTCACGGAGTGGCTCACAAACGGGGCAGACATGACTGTTCGCTCAGTCACTCTTTCACTTGATTTTTTTTTTTTTTGACAGGGTCACATGCAGCCCAGGCTAGCTCATCCTCTCTGAGTAGCTGAGAGAATGACCTTGGGTACCAGACCCTCCAGCGATTACGTCCTGAGTTCTCTGAGTGGAGGCACTCACTGCCATGTCTGCTTTATTTGGTGCTGAGACATAACTCAGGGCTTTGTTCACAGCAGGCAGGTACCGTCTCAACTGAGCGACATCTCCAATCCCACTGGACTTTTTATCTTGAAAAATTTCATGTATGTATAAAGGTAGTGGGTTTCCTACACAATGTACCTTATATACCTGTGGGTTCCCTATAGGATTCAATTAATCGGGGGAAAAATACTATATTGACACTAAACATAAAGGCTTTTTATTGCCACTATTCCCTAAGCAATTCAGTATAACAACTATTATAAACCACTCAGAGGTGATTTAAAGTGTATGGAAGAATGTGTATGGTTTATGTGCAAACTATGCCATTGTATATAAGAGACCTGAGTGTCTGTAGATTTTGGGGTGGGAGGGTGTTTGAAAGCAGCTCACCATGCAGCCCTGGCTGTCCTAGAACTCACTATGTAGACCAGGCTGGCCTCAGCCTCACAGAGATTGCCTGCCTCTGCCTCTGCCTAAGTGCTGGGATTAAAGGCGTGCGCCACTACACCCGGTGTCTACATATTTTTAGTGTCTTTTCTGGGTGCAATCATAAGAATTACCCCACTGATACAGAGGGACGCCTGTGATTAGCATGGGTGCACCATCACCTGGGTATACTTCGCCATGCTTGCTTCATTTTGGGTTGTTAAATATTTCAAATTGTAGATAGTGTGCCATGTCATTTCTAAACACTTCAGTGTACACCCCTAAAACCAAGTGACAGCCAAACCTGGTAGCACAGGCCTGTCATTCCAGGTACTGGAGAGACTTGAGCCAGGAGGATCCCAAGCCGGGTTACACAGACTTGTCACAAGACCAAACCAAACTAAAAACGAACACGCGGGGCACAGCTGTATGAAAACTCTTGGTGTCTCCAATGACAGCAAACCCAGGTGAGACCCTCACTCATGTCCAGTCAAATCATGGCCACATTGATATGATCCCACTCCCTGTATGCTGCCCCAGGCTGTGTGGGAAGGTGCAGTGGGCCACCCCAGCGGGAACAGAGGGAGGGATGGAGGTAAGCAGAAGGGCATGAACAGGGGCAGAGACTCCATCTCAGCCCTTTATATCTGTTGTCTTGAAAGCCAGGAGACTCCTCTCAGAATGTAGGCTTTTGACTGAGAGTCATATGTATCTTCAACCTTTTCTGGTAATGTATAGATTTGGTTCTGATGTATCTGTTATGGAATTTTTACATTTTTGGCTGATATAGAGATGGGAACACTTGCAATACCATAACCCAGGAGGTTGACACAGGAAGTTTGCTATAAGCGTCTAGCTTGCCTGGGCTGCATAGTGAGCATCAGGCTGCCCTGGATCATATAACAAGATCCTGTAACAGAGAGCAGAGAGGAAAGAAAGGAACAGGAAGGGATGAAAGCAAATGTTCTAGAATGCAAATTATGATCTGAGCTAAGTAAATTCATATTAAATTGCCTTGATACCATTTTGGTTTCATTCCGGCCCATCTACAGAATCGACTGTGGGTGTGGGCTGTCCAGGCCCCACAGGGAGACAGGAAGAGGAAGCAAGGCCTTCTCCGTCAGAATGTCTGTGTCCACACCAGGAAGGCTGGCTAGGCACCCAGCCAACACCTGTTGACCGGCTGGGATAAGTATTTACTGTAAAATATCTCTTACAACATTATTCCATCCTGCCCTTTGGAGATCAGCTCGGAGCCCAAATGACTGCACAGGAGAAAGTTGTGCAGAAGAAGAGTGTGAAATTAGGGGGTTTTATTTTCTTTACTTTGCCAAAGGGAAAGAAACGCTGACAACATTCTAACTAATTAAACCAAGGACAGCAAGCAGTACTGGGGAGCTAGAAAAGACAGTTTACAAATATATATATATATATGTGTCTTTGGCTGTATGCTTCTTCTTTTATGTAAGGGATGGTAAAACCAGAAAAACAGTTACCAGAAATTATATATATATATATATATATATATATATGTAAGATTAACACTTTTTCAAAATAAAAACTGTAAATAACACATATCTCTCCCAATTTTAGAATTTATTTTAGAATTCTGGTCTCGTATCTTAGAAACAGAATCCTGTTTTGTCTTTTGTATACAATAAGTCACAGGCCTTAGATAACGGAATACACCAAGCTTCTATTTTCTTTAAACAAGACCTTTTCCATTTATTAGCTAGTTGTTCTCTCCCCCATCCATCCCCTCCCCCCCCTCCTCCCTCCTCTCCCTCTCTCTCTCACACACACACACCCTCACAATTCACACACATACACACTCACATTTACGCATTCACACACTCACATATAATACATTTACACACACACACACACACACACACACACACACACACACACTACCCAAGCTGGCTAAACCAGTATAAGGAATTGAATCTATGTTTACCTCACCCAAGCCTGCCTCCTGTCCCCTGTGGAGAGGCTGCAAAACTAGAAGCCACATTCTAAGTCTTCCTCCCTGAAGAGACAGCTAAAGGGAGGGAGGGGCCCTCTGTGTTTCCAGTGCCAGCTCCACAGCCTACGACAGCCACGGTGGCGATGTGTGGATGATGTGTGGATGCATGATGCTCATTTAGCAGTGATTACATTAGTTCATGACTCATTTGGTCGCCACGGAAGTCACTTCTTCACCAGGAAGCAGCCTGCATGCTGCTCCTCAGCGACAAGGCATGGCCCCCCGCCTGTCTGCAGGCCCACAGGGGGATAATTTTTCGGGTGTCTGTTTCCGTGCCTGGCCCAAACGGAGCAGGTATTGGAAAACAGTGTCTATTTCCAGGTTCCCTTGGTAACCCAGACTGGGTCTAAATTACCATCCATGAGCCAAATGCTAGAGTTCTACATGGTGACTGATAAAGTCACCTCCTCTACGCCCGGGGCAAGAGTAAATTTGGTCAAGCAGCCTGGATGCAGATCCTGAGAATGCCCACCCAGGCGCTTTGAGCAAGTCCATCCCAAGTGAGAGTCCTGTTGCCCACCTTGTTTAAGGGACTCGGCACTTCAACCTTCACGAGGCTTGGTGGATATTTCTAGACCTCCTTGGCCCAAGACTTAGGGATTTTCAAAATGACAGCCACAGAGAATCTCCCTCCCCTGTCTCTTTGTCTGTAGTTCTCTGGCCCTTATCCAAGTTTGGAAGAATTTGTAGGGCTCTCAAGAGTTAAAAAAAAAAAAAAATGAAGGGAACTGGGTCATCTCAGAAGGCTGGAGTCAGGCGGTCTCCATATGTACCGAAGTAGCCGAAGGGAGGGTCCTTGTCCCTCACTCAGAGTGGTTAAGAGTATGAGAAATGAATCCAAGAGTACCGGGAAAGGCTGCTGGCCTTCCAATCTGTAGTCTGCACCCTACCGGAGACAGGCCGGGGGAGTGACTCTCAGTGTACCCGCCTGTAATGCTCCCTCGGGGTCCAGTCATAGAAACTGGAGTAAAGCCTCCACAGCAAGCCCACAATGTGGCCGCTGAAGTAAATGATCTGACCTTGTGTGCGCCCATTCCCGTGACTTTCAAGCGAGGACTTGGAGCTGAAACAGCCAGCAGAGCCTATCACGTTATGATAACTGTCCTGATAACATTACAGCAACCACCCACGCGCCCCTGAGCCCCACCCCGCTCTGCAGCAGCAACCCCCTCCCCCCCTACTCACTGAGCCATCCGTCCCCAAACCCACCCCCCCCCTTTGGACGCTGAACACAGGGGCATCCATTGTTCAAGGGCCCAAGGGGTGAGTTTGACAACTGAATAGTTGGGGTGGAGGAGGTACCTGCTGAGTCAGGTGCCTTCTGAGATCTCTGATGCTCAGCACACACTAAAAAAAGTAGCATGCCAATTCACAGCCAGAGCTGGGCTGTGTTTGAAGGATAGAATTAACAACCGAAAGAGCTAAAGGACTACCCGGATCGTGATGCTTCTGCTCTATGGTCCAGCCATCAAGTGCTCTAAACCTTCATAAACTGCTTGATAAACACACGTGATTTTAGTTCAAGTCTCTGCTGATAGCCATACACCTCTGGACACTCACAGACATCACATCACGATCCTGAAAAGACTTTATGAACATCCTCAGAGTGCTTCCAGGTCTGTCCTTGGATCTTGAAAATACCCGTGGCTCCGGGCGCCAAGACGGACTACACATTCCCCATCAAACCAGAAAGTGGAATCTAGCATGGTCACTGGCCACCCTCCCCTGCTGCTGAGCTGACTCTTGGGCTCTCTACTCGAGCTGAGAGAGCTGAAGTCAGCCTGAATGGGGGCTCCTCCGTCACCCGCACAGGATGATGGGAGGCAGGCACCGCTGCGGGGCCAACACCCATGCTTTCAGGAGCACTCAGGCATCTCAAGTCTGAACCGGCCTATGCGAGCCCTGGACACTGCCCAAAGCAAGGGCTGCAAGCAACAGACAAAGCCACCTGACGTCACAGCACACAGCCAGATGCAAGCAGAGGCCTGTCCTCGAGGGAGGCCGCCTTCTCATCACCTCTCAGCGAAGAATCCCTTGACAAGGGATGGTTAAGCCTTCTTGGAAATCGTAACGGGTCCCAACCTTCAGCAATGCCAATGTTTCTTCCTCAGCTTCTCTCTTGGTGTGACCGTGGGACCAAATCCTCTTAATTGGAAGTGTCTGTTTGGAATGTATTATAAATGCTATTGCTATGGCACCGTGATGGAAGAGTAAACTGTTGGAAAAACCTCTCAGCCGCAAAAGGCATTCGCTAACTCTGTGATATGCAAGAGCCAACTTGCAGAAAGCGGAAACCGACTAGAAGAGAGCTGGAAAGGCCCCAAAGCCGAAGGTTTCCAACTCTATGATGGGAACAAGGAGGCAATTCTTTGCACATTTCCTAGGTTCATAAGGGCAGGAGTACTGTAACTTTTTCCAACTGAAATTTGCCAAAAATAAAAATAAATAAATAAAACTTGGAATTTAATCTAAATGGAATAAGATTTAATTGATGTAATCATTGCACATGGGACTGACAGAATATCAAATTAATGAAGATAGGTGCTCCTGATAGATGGTAACATTGGTGCATTTTCAATTTGCAATGACATCACTCAGAACACAAGACCTGAAGAAAAGAGATAAGACTTGCGAGTTCACGGGCGGTGGAGGGGGCAGACCGTGAGTTAAATAAGGAAAGGGGGCCAGAGGGACGGCTCAGCAGTTAAGGGGGAGTGCTGCTCTTGCAGAGGACCCAAGTTCAGTTCCCAGCACCAACGTTAGGCAGCTCATTACTCCAGCTCCAGGGCATCAGACACGTTCTCTGGCCTCTGCAGGTGCCGCAGACATATGAGCACGTGTGTGTCGGGGGGGTGGGGGGGAGGCAGATAGGGGATGGATGGACATGTTTTAAAAATAAGGAAAGGAGAAAAAAATAGCATAGTCCCAAGGAAAATCCGGGTTTTCAATCAAGCTAACTTAGTCACTCTGAGACTCAGTTTCCCCATTGGTAAATTGGGAACAATGGCGTTTACCTTGCCTGACTGAGTGAAAAGGCAGTAACAAGAAAAAGAACTTCATTCTTCTGCTCTGTGAAAGGGTAGCTTCTCTTGTTACTGGTAAACTAGTATTTCTGGATATAGCAGATGATATCGTAGGCGAGCAAAGGTGGACCTGGCTTGTTGCCATGGCCTGCTTCTCCTACAGCCTGTGTGCGTCTCACACTAGTGCTGTCCACATATATCTCTGCCTTTTCACCTTCAGTACCCACGGTGGGGTGGCATTGCTCCATCCCTATTGCCTGACTGAGGCCATGAGCCATGCTTAGATACAGAAGGCATGGGAGGCTTTTACGGCTGGGCGGGGACCTCCGTCTTCACCTTCCCTGTGTGGACCAGCAATGGGTTTGGGATCCCACTTGGGCTCAGAACTCTTCTCCTTGATCCAACTTCCAATTAGTACAAAGCACAGGAAGCAACTACCCTTGTGGTAGTAAGCCACTGAGAATTGGGAATGACTGCTAATATTTCAACCCAACAATTTTGTTCTTAGCCATTGTCTTACAGAAACCACATCCACACAAACGTCTGGAGGTGAGTGCTCATAACAGCTTTATTCAATAGCAGTCCCAAACTTGAAATGATCCAGTGGTCCTTCAACGGGTGAATGGTTAAACAAACTGTGGTATGCCCATACCTGGGAATACAACGCAGCCATGAAAAAAGAGTTCTGATGTATCTAACCATAAAATGGATCTTCACACAACTGGAGCAAGTCAGGGCACTTGTACACAGTCTCCATCTCTACAACTCCTTCATTTCCAAAAATGAAGAGCGATGAAGAAAGGACAGTGGCCAGCAGGGGTCCACAGAGGGGAAGGGAGGGAGGTGACGATGGCGGCACAGGGTTCCTGTAATGCAACTGCATGTCTTGATGATACTTTGCTTAAGCCACCAACACTACCAACTAACTATCTGACTTGTATATTTATCCACATATGTGTGTGTGTACACATACAGATCTATGTATATATTTGCCTCTCCCACAGATGTCTACCCTCTACAGAAGTAGAGGCTAAATGCGGCTCATCCACTCTCTTTCTGGCATCTAGAACATACCTGGCCATGTGATGGACTAAGAGAATGGCTATGAAATGATGAATGGATGGATGGATGAATGAACGCATCCCATGGTGACTTACGGCACCTCCCAAAACTTCGGAATGCCCAGAAGCCTCAGTGTGGCAATTCCTTCAACACATTGTGAGTTTCCTAATTCCATGAGGGAGGGCTCCCAGTGCAGAAACATTTCTCCCAGAAGTCAGTACTGTAACCTCTCTTCCAAGGACACAGTGTCTCCCCAGCACTCAACCTCCAGGGATTATACGTTACTTGAAAGGTGAAAGTGTAGCTAGATTGGATCATTATGCCCAAGAACTCATTTCAAGTTGGATCCATTGACAAGAGTATACCTCAGGTCAGTTTTCTAGATGCTTAGAAACTTAACAGTGGCAAAATAAAATGCTCTATTTTATCCATGTCTCAGGAAGGGGAAAATTAAATAATTATCCTTTCTTTGTCGAAAGCCTTATTTCAGTGAACCTAGATTTATTCTAACAGAACAATTAAATGGCCCCTCTGAGCCGAGACTAGGCCAGGAACTTGATGTGAATTGTGAACCAAACAAAAGATCAGATCCTATTAATTTACTGGGTCTGAAGCCAAATCCTCATTCGAGCCTTTTCCTGCAATTCGAAGCTGCTAAAGTCTCAGAGACGTTCTCAAACACATCTCTGCTTTATTGTAATGAGTAATCGAATCGACACACACCTGAAAGTTCTTGAACAGCCTCAAAAAGTCACATGATCAAACAAATCACAGACCCAATACTTGAATGACACCAATATTTCTTTACAGTAAACAGACTAAAGAAAATGTTCCTTTCCAAGACAACACTGCAAAATGGCGAGCCCGCAGCTACTTCTCTAGCAAAGAATGCAAGGCCCTCTTCGAATATGTGTTTTGTACCGAACACAGAAGGAGGGAATTAGAGCTTCCAAATGACCAGGGCAAAGGAGAACGTACTTGCATCAGATGGGCCGGCCTCTTAGGGGTGGGAAGCCCAGCAACCTCTGTTGTTCAGACATGGGGAAGGAAATCACCTCAAACAACCACTTCCAAAATGGTCCAAACCTGTCAAAGCACAGGTGCCCCAACTTGAATCCAGAGCAGCAGGTACATTACCTGTGGAGAGCTGGGTGGGGAGGGGGTTCATTTCTTTGTCCACCATCTTCTGGTACAGAGCCCTCAGGCTGAAAGGTTCCACCGTGAAAGGCAGGGTCCCGGTCAACATAGCGTACATGTTCACGCCTCTGAAAAGAGACACACCAAAGTGTAAGATCAGAAGCGGTCCCGGGGTGCAGAAGACAAAGGGCAGACAGACGGAGCCCACTTCCTGGCCTCTGCCCCTGGCTGAGCCACCTTTCTAGAACCCTCTTATCATGTCACAGTTGAGGTGTGGACACCTGAAAGGCTGGGGTGAGAACACTGTGTAACGAAGGACTCGGAGATGAGCAGGAACAGGACAGGCTGCTTCTGGAGGAGAAACCACACTGCCTTCACTCTGAATTCAGGCTGAGCACCTGCTGGAAATTCGAAAATCCCCCAAATTCTGAAACCTCTTGACGACCGCAATGATGCCACAAGCAGAAAATTCTACCTGTGGCTTCCTGTGGCCGGTTATAGTACATGAAGGGTACAATGTCAAACCATCTTCAGGCTGCGTCTACAATGACCTCTGTCACATACCCAGAATAGTTCACTCATATATGCAAAGATTCCAAAGCCAAAAATAGTTCTGGTCCTAAGCAGTTTGGACATGGGACACTCCAGTTGTAATAAGAAGACATCGACACCAGAGAATTCCAGATGGAAGTATGTGGAACATACTGTTAGGATCATCAAGAGTGATCCCACCAGCCTGTAATCTTTCTAGATACGCTATACAAGGTAGAATTTAGAAGGAGCCAGATTAAATGATACAGGGCAAGATCCATCCCTTCAGGGTTAATGAGGGCTTCCGCTCACCACTCAGCCCTTTGAAACCAAAACCCCACACCCAAAGCCCATCTTTTATCCGTCTCCTGACTTTTGCTCTGGATTGTCACTAAGGGAAGTCCCTCCCGGGCTCATTTGTCATTCAATTATTTGTTGTGCAATCTGTCACCAGGCCCTGGCCCAATATATCGGGTCTGGTTGAGCTATTGCTGGGCGGACTTAACCGCTTATAACCAAAGCCAACCCAGAGGACAGCGAATTTTCTGGGAGGATTTTATTCTCTTGATGTATAAACCTACTATCATGTTGATGAGATTTCCTGATGGGGAAGAAATGCCTGCTTGCCAAGAGGTCTCTGCTGTTCAAAGGCACCCAGGGCGGATGTGTTTTTAAAAACAGGCAACAGGATTTCCAGTCAAAACAGAGTCAATGAGACTGACTGAAATTAAGACCCTTCAAGCCTCATTCCACAGAAGCGCCGCTGAATTATGCATTTCATGTAATGGCAGGTCCTGGGGCCCACAGCTCCAGTCTTAAGCACGCTCAGATTTCAAACGTAAGCTGAGGCCCAGATCTCTCTCTGAACTCAGAATGGAGCCCGGGAGACGGACACACATTCATTCCACAGATTCTTGCTGGATGCCTCTCTCTGAGAGTACTGTCAGCCAGACAACGATGCTGCCATTTTGGATTCGGAGCTAGAGAGAAACAGGCAATGGGCGAGCACACAACATAAATAAATAGAACCCTTCTGAGTGAAATGAGATCGGGGAGAGCAAGGCAATGTTGGACTGCACTGCTTTCGACACAAGAGTTCAGTTAAGGAGACCAAAGACTTTTAAGACTGGGAAGCCTCTCAGGGAAGTGTTTTATGTATGAGGTTATGCATCTCCAGTTGGCTGGACATGGCCATGTGACAAATTACATAAACCAAGAAACAAGGGACAAGAACAGACAAGGCAGGTGCTCGGGTCACAGGCAGCAGTAATTCTTGGTGTGTGTTCAGTGCAACACATTCCACAGGGCATGAATAGATAGAAACGAAAAGTTCCACAGCCAAACAAGTTACTTACACGGTGAGTCGCCTTCACATGTCAGTGAACAAAAGGGGCCCAGAGTGGAGAGCTGGAGACCGTGGTGCCAGCACCCGGTATTGCTGTACGTCAGAATGAAGTGATAGACTTCACAAAGAAATGGAGTGGGCGACGGAGACGTAGGAAGGGGTGCACCAAGGTAAAGTTCAGAAAAAAAAAAAAAAAGCCAGATCAGCCATGGTGACAGATGGACCTGAGTAAGCGGAGGGAGGCAGTCTGGATGGGGAGGGCAGGAGAGCCGAGGCTGGGACTTGCCTTAAAGACCCATTGTGCAGGGTTGCATCTTTCATGTGTTTTAGGTAAAGCCAAACACCTGGCTTTGGGGGAGTCTTGGCACTGAGAGAAAACTAAGAAGTCTTAAAACTATACAATCTGTGTCTACGGAGAGGCCTTAGACACAGGCTCTAATGAATGGAAGACCTCTGGCCTCTTCCACAGTTACCGAGGACCACTAAAGAGTCATCTCCAAGATGAACTGATCCCGGCAGCCTGGAGGCAGCCTGTCCCGAGCAGGGCTGAATGAGGAGCACGGTCAAATACTAAGCCAGAGTCTTTGTCTTCTGTACATGGCTTCTCAACAAGACCAGCTGCTCTCGCAGAGTCAGAACTTTATTGTTATTACCATCCCATGAGGAAGGGGCCAACACGGACTTACTACGTCAGTGATGCACGCGCAAGAGTCTTCCTGCTGATCACAACGCTGCACACTTCCCCGACTGTGTTCCTCACCCCGGCGCATCAGCACCGCCTGGACACTTGAAAGTGCGCATTCCCAGGCCTAGCTGCAGACTGGAGTCAGAAACTCCCAGACCACACCTTGCAATACATGGTTTAACAATCCCTCTGGGGCCAGTGAGATGATCCAATTGGTAAGGGTGCTTGCCAGGCAAGCCTGGTGATCTGGGTTTGAGTGCTGAAATGCACGTAAAAGTTAAAGGGATGACTCCACAATGTCCTCTGATTGCTGTGTGCCCGCTGAGATGTGAACCTCCCCCCTCTCTCTCTCTCTCTCTCTCCTCTCCTCCTCTCTCTCTCTCTCTCTCTCTCACACACACACACACACACACACACACACACACACACACACACATCACATCACATCACATACACAATGCACTCATGTGCAATAATAATTTTTTAAAAACATCTCTCTGGATGCACTCTGATGTAAAAGCTGATGGGAGGACTAGCAGGGAGGACTACACAGAGGACAGACGGCAATCCAGCTCCTCTTCAGCACTGGTTCCAACGCTTATGCCAATGTCCTCATCGGAACATGCTGGGGCTCCTTAGTCTTTGTGATATTAGTATGTAAACTAGTTTGGGTATTTTCATCATACAAGGTCCATACATTTATTGAGCCTAATTTTGGATTCATGTGCTCATAACACTTAAACAAACAAAGCAAAAAACCACCTAGGTCAACATGGGAAGATCTCAAGACCGTTCTTCCTCTCGGAGGGCAGCATGCAATACTCACGCCTGAAGACACAGCCCCGTCACCTTTCACATCAGGTCTTATCTTTTGGGGACATGTGGCTTCTTTGTCACAGGTGGAGTGCTCTGCACGCTGCAGAAAGCCTCCAGAAGCAGAATGCTGTGTGGTGGGGAAGGACCCAGCTGAAGGGGTTGGTTGAATGTTTGAACCAAGAAGAACAATTCTAAAACCACTGCAAAAGTTTCTTCTGGGAGACAGTTTTCTGAGACAGAAAATCACTTGGCTCCTTATCACCAGTTAGCTTCAAAGGACAAAAACAAACAAAACAAAACAAAACACCAACTCCATATGTCCCTTCCTGCACAGCACACTGGTCTCTGTCTCTCTCTCTCACCTACTTCCGACCACAGATAAGGATGAAGGATGCTGTACTCAAGATGGCACCAGAGAACTCCAACCAGACAGCAAGATCTTGACTGCCTTACCCAAAGGCTTCCAGTTATTATGGAGTGATCAATTACAAACTCACAAACGCTAAGAGATCCCTCTCACTTCATCCCAAGGACATTTAGCTTTACAATGTAGATAATATGAAGGCCGGATAACTGAAACCACAAGAGGAGTGGAATTCTGTGTCGGAAGTAAATTAAACATCAAATAAATCTTCTCTGTCGTTACATTAAAAAAAAAAAAACTCCACCTTTTTAAATAAAACAAAACAAGAAGAAGAATTACAATTGTATTGGGCACTATTGCAAATGATAACGGAAACCCACATTAATAGTTGGGTAGCCTTAGGAGAGTTTAAAAGAGAAATCAAATTGAACACCTTAATTCCTCTCTCCTAGAGTTTTCATCCATGTATAATATGTGGGTAAAGAGAGACTCAGCCCCTCTGACATTTCACAAGTATGCGAGAATACCAAGGGAGATGTGTGGAATGCAGTTTATAAACCCCTGTAATCCCATAGAATCAGGCAGAGTTTCAAAACATGCGCAGAATTTCCTGAAAAGCCTTTTGAAATATGGCCCAGGGGTTTCCTGGGTTCTCTGCGGCAGACATGGAACTTCTGCGACTCCAAGACAGCTTTGAGAAAAGCCAGCGATTACAGGGACAGGGGCAGGGGCAGGGAGGGCAGCACTCCAATGGTGCTGATTTCACAACCAACAGGAAACACAGGGGGCCGCGGCAGGGTGGAAAAGCCTACGGGATACTGGATGGTGCACAACAGTCTGATGTCGAAAGAGAAGGAACCGGTGGCGGTAACAGGCAGCTGGAAGAAGGAAAGGCCCCCGTGGAGAAGAGTGTGGAATCCTCGGGACTGAGTCAGAAGGCAAATGCTGGTCCTGATAGTCCGTCCGTCCGACACATTCAAATACTCCCTGGAGGAAAAGCTGCCATCTCTGAGAAGAAAGACACTGAGTCCCTGCTCCCTGGAGAAGGCACCAGAAACTTTACCCCGGTACAAAGAACAAAGTGAGTGTCAACTCTGTGGAGAGTGAGGTCACTTGTCCTGGGGGCACGTGGCCAGGAACCTTGGCAACCACCGGCTCACACAGAGAGCAGGTGAGAGGATCGCATGCACAGCTGGTTCTGTGTGGTTCTACAGGAATTATCTCGAAAAACTTAAAATTAACCCCAGACCAGAAAGTTCTGTCTTTCTTTCTGCATCAATGTTCAGTAACAACGCCAATATAAGGCCCTGAAGGAAAGGAGAGTCCAGCAACCATCTAAAAAAGTCTCCATCCCCACCCTCTTCCATGAGATGGTCCGCATTGGGCAGGAAGAGGTTGTCTGGTGGATTTCAAGGTGTCTGTCCCTTTCCGTGACCTGTTCAATAAATGTACCAGCTACAAAAGCAGAGAAATACCAAAGCTGAAGAAAGCTTCACCTTTGAGTCAGGGTTTCTCTACGGAGCCCATGACAGCCTCAGATGCCTCGTCCTCCGGCCCCAGACTCCTGAATACTGAGATTAGAGGCATGTACTGCCGTACCCCGCCAGCATGGAACTTCTCCTTTAAAAGTCAAAAGCCTTCAGCTTCCCCAGATGAACACGGTTCTTCTCCCTGTGCCTGCCTCGCCATCTTTTATCATGAATACAGAGAAAATCCTTCTGTCTGTGGCCCCTGTCTGCAGGGAATAACATCTGGTATCATTCTGTAAACACAGAGCCTGGGACCTGGCCCAAATGTTGTCATTCTCTTCCTGAACACCCTGTTCTGCAGAGACAGGAGCACTGGAAACAGCATGGTACCCCTTGCCCAACTTAACTACCCAAAGGCACCTGGGGAAAGGCTGAGTCCCTCCCGGGAACTCAGTAAAAGCAGGTTCGGGAGGCTGAGGGGGGAGGGGACACCCATGTGCATGACTCTGCAGTAGGTCCCCAGTCTGCACAGCCACAAGGGCAAAGCACTGTGCTGTGAGAATGTCGCTTCCTCCATCTCTTGGGGGACAAGACTCCTGGTGTCCATTTTTCTTACCCTGAAAGGCTCACTGAGCTAGCTTCTCAAGGAAGTGCTGTAATAGTCTTGGAATTAAATTCTCTTCAATTAAAAAGCACATCCGCATTAAAGTTATTTTCAAATTAGAACATATGCCACTCTGAGGAAAAGCTGAAAAGCAATAATAAATGTTTGATGTACCAGAGTGAACATTACAGTTTTGTGTCTAAAATCCCAAAAGTTCACTGGAAGGAAGTGGGGAAAGGGTGGAGAGGGAGGGAGAGAATGAATGAGTGTGTGTGTGTGTGTGTGTGTGTGTGTGTGTGTGAGAGAGAGAGAGAGAGAGAGAGAGAGAGAGAGAGAGAGAGAGAGAGAAGGAGCATATCAGACCTCTGAGTGAGGTGAAAGGAAGAGGTGAACAGGGTTTTAGGGATTATTTATGTGGTCCTGAAAAACGACACCATTGACAAGGTTGACCACTGCAGGACCCCATCTCCTTTTCCATAGCTGATGCTCATGTTACCAGAGGGATGCTCCAGCACTCCAGGCTGTCTCCAGTCCTCCAAGTCTTCCTCTTCACCAATCTCAGAAGCCTCAGAGTTAGTGGCTGCCATGCAACAGGCTTGAAAACCCCTGGAGAGGGGCATTTGCCTTTGATTTTAGAAGCCGATTCTTCACTACGCTGTTTCACAGCCATTTAAAAAGAGAAGGCACTTTGTAATAGTGGTTTTGGAGCAGGGAGACAGTGGTCTCCACTTCCGTTCTCATCTTAAGCAGCACTGAATTAAATTCTCTTTGGGTTTTCCATTTCCCAATTCTGTCAACAAAGCCCCGGGTACCACACAGAAACCTAATCCCTCCCGCAGACAGAGGACTCCACAGTAGTGGAAAATTGATCTTCTAACGAAGGCTCTAAGGCCTCATGCTCTCGCCAAGACCTTCAGAGTCGACTGTGGTCAGATGTCGGTACTGCCCGCACCATACACTCTGTCTGGAACCTTAACTCACCTCTTTCCCATCTGGCCAGCTTCATCAGCTCTCAAGAGCAGGTTAAAGGATAGACACACACACACACACACACACACACACACACACACACACACACCATATACACACACACACACATACACCATATACACACCACACATACACCATACACCATACACACACACACACATACACACACACCATACACACCACACATACACACCACATACACACACATACACCATATACACACACATACACACCATACACACACACACACACACACACAACACACACAACACCACACAACACACACACACACACACACACACACACACACACACACACAGCCTTCTCAGTTTCGTCCAGCTGTGTATCTCTTCCATGTCACCTGACATTGCTTACAGGGGACTTGGAGGCAGGTATGTGTCTTAGTTCAGCCTGGTCTATGCCGTGGTTTGGGTTCATGTGTTTTTAAAGGCCTGATTCCCAGGAAGGCATTATCAGAAGATGTGGGATCTTTAGGGGCAGGGCGGGGTCTGGTGGAAATCCTCAAGCAGCTGGTGCACTCTCTGGAAAGGACTTGGACTCCGTCCTCTTTTCCTCTGTGCCCCTGGTTTGTAACTTCAGCAGTTCTGCCCTACCACATACTCCATCCCCAATGCTGGGTCTCGCCACAGGCCCCAGTCAATGAGGCCAGTCAGCCACAGACTGGAACCTTCAGAGGTATTCGCCAAAATAAACCTTTATTCTTCATGAGCTCACCCTCTCAGGTATTCGGTTATAGGAATGAAAAGCTGGCCAACACAGGCTACCGTAACAAAATACCACAGAACGGGGAACTCAGACAACAGACATTGCCTCACAGTTCTGAGGCTGAAAGACTAAGACCAAGCACCCGCCGGGTTCTGGTGAGAGCCTCCCTCCTTCCTAGCTGGGAGAGGGCCACCCTTGTCCTGAGACCTCACATGGCACACAGACAATATAAGCTCTCTGTGCCTCTTACAAGGACACAAAGAGCATCACGGGCCCCAGCTTCCTTACTGCATCTAAAACTAATACCTCCCGAAGGTCCCATCAACACCTTGACGTGGGGGGCTAGGACTTCAAAAGAGTAAGTGGGGACTGGGTGATACAATTCTGAGAAGTAGGTAAATGAGTCACAGGAGCTGGCTACACACCCGTCAAGCAGGAGAAGAGCTCTCTCCCGGCTGAGGGTTAGGCCACGCAATTGGCTCTGCCTAGTAAGGATAAGCAGAGGGGACACAGTACTCCTCGGGTCATGGATGCTACAACTTGCCATTCTGCTCCCGGGGACTCTTGGGGCATACATGAAATTCTACACAGTCCATGCCCTGCTCCCTCGTCTCCTGGCCAGTAAGACCCCGAGGAGGGTCATGTGGCATCCATAGATTATCTGAGCACCTACAGCTGTGCATTATCTTCCTGGAGAGAATAATTTCACCAAGTGAACACTAACACAGAAGTGTGGAGGGACCTGTCCACGCCGGGACGAGTGACAGACACAAGCTGTCCACTGGCTGCCGACAATTGCTCCTGAGGGATCCAGGCATCATGGCCGACATCATCTCCTTTCTCCTTCTCCAGTGTCTCCATCACTTCCAGACAGACAAGAGTCCCTGCTTCTAGACAGACCGAGAGCTGGTGGCCATGGGAGGGCACAGAAGCTTCTCTGAGGGGCAGGACCCTTTACCTCAGTCACAGAACAGAGAGATGGAATGTCGGCGGTTGCTAAATACGAATCCCTTTCCCTGGCCGAGCAACATGGCAGAAAGGGCAAGAACAAAACCCGACCTTTCCCGCCCGGGCTTTCATCTCCACGAGGATAACCGACTGGCTTCTGTGTCGCGGTTAGCAGGAGGCGACAGAAGAGCCTGAGCCCGCTGCCCTCCACCACACACCTTCCACACCCAGGAGATCTGGGGACACCTGAAGCAACACGATATTGTCCGTCCCCTCAAGAGCCTGACCTCAAGGAGCAAACTGATCTCCGCTCCCCAACCTTCCGGCTCCACCTCCCCTTGATCATCTCCCCGTCACCACAGGACACGAGACCCTTGAAAGGTCTCTCGGTATCTGGGCTTCCACGGCCCTCTCATGGCTTCCGTGTAGTGTTTATGAATTCCCCAGCTGTCCCCAGACTGTCCCTTCTGATGGAGGAGGAGACAGTGAGGGATGGCACACCGCAGGTGGAAAGGGGCGTGAGGGAGGTGAGGGGGCACAGGGGTCCTCAGCAGGGAACTCGGGGCGTCCACAACGGGGCTGCTGGAGTAAAGCCGGAGTGTGAGATTGGATGAAGAGCTGGAACAGCAAAGGAAAGGCGGGGGGGGGGGGGGGGGGGGGTGAAGCCAAGCTGTGGGCGGGGGACCAGGCAGGTGCAAAGAGGCGGGAGAGGTGGGCAGCAGCGGATGGATTTAAAGCTCCTGCTTAGGAAACTATGGTAGGATCCGGTTGTTTGCTTTTTTATTTTAGTGAGGATGTGTGCATGGGGAGGGGGGTTGTATGTGATGTGTGTGGGTATGTGCTGTTTGTCTGTTTATATGGTGTGAGTGTGTGTGTGTGTGTGTGTGTGTGTGTGTGTGTGTGTGTGTGGTGCATGTGCACATGTGTTTGTTTGGTTTGATGTGTGTGTATGTGGTGTGCTGAGGGTTTATAGAGTGTGTGTGGTGTGTGTGTATGCACACACACGTGCCTGTGTGTTTGGTTTAGGGTGTGTGTGTGTGTGTGTGTGTGTGTGTGTGTGTGTGTGTACATGTGCACATGTGTTTGTTTGGTTTGGTTATGTGGCACAGGTGACTGAACCTAGAACCTAGCACACACTAAGCCAGGATTTCACCACTACCTGTATTTCCACCCATTTTCTCCTTTTGATTTTGGGATAGAGTCCCAACTCACTCAGTTGCCCAGGGGGCCTTAAACTCAGCCTGTAGCTCAGACAGGCCTTGAACTCGTGATCCTCTTCCCTCAGCCTCCCTGGCAGCTGTGATTTCAGACCTGTACCACCAGGCTTGGCTTTAAGAAAAGTTTTTACATGGAACATGGGTGGTTCCCGGCACACCACAGCAAGTCTGTGAGGACTGGAGAGGAGGCTTTCTGCTTTACCCAGCTCCCCAGTGAAGTGTCTGTAAATGCCACTTTGAAAGTTTATGAAGAAAAGTCTGGAAAAGAAACGAGGAAGGCTGGGCTCTGAGAATCATGAAGGACAGACTCCACAGCATACACTAGGTTACAGTCTCATCAGTTAGGGGCAGACGATTTCACAAAAGGGGACACGGAGACCCCGGGAGGGAACACCGAGTTTTACAAGCTGGATAACTCACATTGACCAGACATCAATTTTGGGGCCGTATTTCTTCCTGGCGAGCAGTTCCGGGGCAGCGTAGGCGGGGCTGCCACACTGTGTGCTGAATGGGTCCGAATAACCCAGGATCCCTGCGCAGTTGCTCAAACCAAAGTCTGCAGGGAGGAGAAGACAAACATGAACTCTGAATTAGAACACTGCAAAAAATAAGGAGGAGAAAAGAGAAGAAGAAGAGGAAAAAAAACAGACAGCAGAAAAGGAAACATTCTCTCAGGCTAACACATAATTTAGCATCCAACAGGAAACCCGCCAGCTGCAAGCCATAACCCCTGACAGACTCCTCAAGACAAAGGCGTGCCGGGTGGCGGCTCCCTTGTCTCAGTGGAACATTTTACATCAGCCCTCACCGCACAAGCCAGCGAGACCTAACGGTGTGATGAGCCAAAGCATATTTCTATCGAGCCTTGTAAATGAGTCATCCGGGGTAAAGAGAGACTGTTAGCTTTCTAGGACTGAGGCAAGAACGGAGAGCATGCTGAGATCCTGGCTGCCTGGTGGCCAGGCTGGGAGGAGCGGAATGGAGGCTGGTTTTCTCCGGCTGGCCGTCTGCATCCCTGGCCCCTTACAGCTGACTTCTACACCTCAGTTTCTTTCCTTAAAGTCTTTCAGAGACTCCTTCCAGAGGTAGACTGTAATTTGGGGTTGGGGGTGGAGGACAGTTTAAACAGCCCTGCATGTTGGCTGGAAAAAGACCAGCCAGCAGGCTGGTGATGCCAGCCAGACTAAGTGACCTCATGGCGTTGCTTTGTTCTGAGGGGGGGAAGGCATCTGGGAAGCCTGCAGGAAGGCCCCGGTGTCCTCACAGCTACCCTGGGTCTATTATGAGCTTTGTGGACTATTTACTTTTGATCGTAAAGATACTGCAGGGTAATTAGAGAGCTGTTAGTGCTCTTCCCGCCTCTAATATCTTCCTTCAATCTTTGTTGATCTCAGAATTAAGATCTGAGATCCTGGGTCCTCCTTTGAACTCTATGGCTGACACTGAGCTCTGAGCCCACAGACGTGAGACTCCCAAGCTGCGGGGCAAGGCAGAGATTGGCTCCGAGGCTGGCTCCACGCCCCACACTGTCTGCATGGGCACCGCTGGCACGATATCAGTCTCCTCTCACTACGGCCTGTTGCTCGGCTCTAGCCTGTCTCCACCTGCAAGCGCACACCCACCACAAAAGCCATAGGAAGGAGCTCAGGAAATGACAACCAGCACAGGGAGGACGGACTGGGAGGACGTGAAGCCACCCGCACACCGTGGGCACCACGGGTCACCAGGACAACACTGAAGAGTCCCCTAACACTTGCTGCGGTGAACCGTCGTCTAACCGAGCAGCTTATCCAAAGAGAACCCCACGAACTCTCTCAGGTTCCGAAGAGCATCAAGCCCTCTCAGCCCAGGCTCCTGAGGAAGAGCCTACATTGGGGATCTGGCCCAGCAGCCAACAGGGAGACTGTTTCAACACCGACCTTTCTCTTTTGTTTTTGTTTTTTTTTTAACCCCCTCCTCCTGCCTCCTTACCTTTACCCTCTACCTGCCCATTTCCTCTCCATTTGGTCCAGTTTGTCCCACTAAGCACCACAAGACCGGCACAGAAAAGCCTTTCTGGACGACAGAGGATGGCTAGCCTCCCATCTCAGAAGGTATCTGTTGCAAAGACGATGAGGAGCCCTGCTCCCAGAGCCCAGTTTATACTGCGGCATACTGGCTGGGTGGGGTGGGGTAGGGTGGGGTGGGGTGGGGTGGGGGAGCGCTAAGAAGAGGAAGCTACCATGCCTCCTGGCTTAAGAACTCTTACTATGGAGTCTGGAGACAGACAGTACCACAGAGTAAAGATGGCGGCGTGACCAGGAGTCAAACTTTTAAGGAAAGTTGTGTTAGAGGCCCGGATCTCACAGCAGTCCCAGGAAAACGTGTCCCTGAATTTCTGAGATTAAAGGTAAAGGGTCTCTGTTAAAGCAAAGGGTGGCCTCTTTCAGGCCACCTCCTCCCTTCTCCCTCATCCGGTCTATCAAGAAGGGCAAGATAAGAGGCCAGATCACCCCACACTGTCCCAGGCAAGCTAGGGAACAGAGCCCGGCCTTATCTCAAGAGCATTCCAAGAAGATAAATTAGCTCAGGATTTGGGTAGTGGAGGGGCTCAGAACCTGCATTTAAAGTTGTCTTCATCTAGCCGAGAAGACTTGATTTTAAAGACATAGAGAAATAAACGGCAGAATATTTCACATTCATAATTATGGTTATTAAAATTTTACACATATGCCTATAATTAGAACGGTGAAACTAGAGAGAAATTTGCCTCCCAGTAATGTCAGATAGGTCGACCTCAATTAGATTTGGTAAATACATAAGCTAATTATCACTCAATTTTCTGAGAGCTGCAAAATGAAATCTCAAAAGAAGGCCCCAGGACTATTCACAGTTCCTCTAGGCTACAGCTATCCCCTGTGGTGAGGGTGCATCCTCGCAAACATCAGGCTGCTCCTCTTCTTTTCTCTTCTTTCCTTCTTCTTGTAAGAAGAAAAACATATGGCTGGATCAAAAATCTGACTCCTGATAATTCTAGCTCATTTGAAACATGGCTGAAGTACGTTTATTTAAACCAAATGGTTTCAAAAACAGGGAAACGATTAAGAAGAAATGATAATAGCTATAATCCTCTTTGAAAAACACCTAAGTAATCCTTTGAAGAAAAGAGGTTCAGAGGGCTTTCAAGTTAACAGTGTAATAACAAGGGTTAGGAAAGACCTTTGATCCACACTGCGCATCCCAGGGGCAAGAGAACCACAAGACACCGGGTGAAAGAACTGGCTACCTTCTAGGCTAGTACAATGTGACTTCCATTTATAGCATTATTTAGGCCATGAGAGAACTGGGAGGTGAGAGAAGAAAGAGACCCAGAGAAACCCAACGCCCAGGGCCTCCTTCCTCGCAATTCTGTGTATCCTGGCTTTTGACAGCAGGTCATTTTTCAAAAGGCTTGGCCCATCTCTTACTACCAGATTCAGTTGGGACCAAAGCTGTCTCTACATACTTTAAGTTTGGACTGAAGACATCCCATGCATAGTGAACTATAGCCTACTGTGACAGGTAAACAGACTGTGGAGCTGAGTCTTATCACAGACAGTCAGCTCTTGAAGCCATGCTCACGGAAGGCTGCTCCAAACTGTAACAATCGGTTCTCTGTGCCTCGATCCTGTTCTTTTCTGTTCCTCACATCTTTCCTTTAGCTATAACCACAAGATGCTAGGTCAGCATATTCTGAACTGTTTATGGTCAGGACTCTGCCCACTGCTAGAATCTCAAAGGCGAATTTAGTTGAAACAACTAGTTGTAATTTGTCTTTTTACAGTCTTGATGACTTGAAATACCTTGCTAGATGTTAATTCCAGGATTATCAGCTAAGAAGTGAGAACCCAAAGAAGGTGAAAAGAGCAGTTCCTGATCTCCAAAAAGCACCCAAAAAGCACTCAGTGAGAAGAGAATTCCAGGCTCTGGCTTAAGTATGCCATCTCTTCAGACTGTGGCGGTTTGAAAGAAAATGGACCCCAAAGGGAGTGGCACTATTAGGAGGTGTGGCTTTGTTGGAGGAAGTGTGTCACTGTGGAGGCGGGCTTTGAGGTCTCACATATGCTCAAGATACCTCCCAGTGTCTCAGTCCACTTCCTGCTGCCTGTGAGTCAAGATGTAAGAACCCTCAGCTCCTTCTCTAGCACCACGTCTGCCTGCACGCTGCCATGCTCCCCGCCATGATGATAATGGACTGAACCTCAGAACTGTAAGCGCGCCACCACAATTTAATTGTTCTCCTTTCTAAGAGTTGCTGTGGTCATGGTGTCTCTTCACAGCAATAGAAACCTTAACCAAGACACTGCCTGTGTGAGTTTCCTCTCAGAGAGTTTATTACTCGGCCAGTCTCTGGCTACTTAGAAAAGCACCTGCTATTTCAGTAGTTAATCCTCAGTGCTGTGGCTGCAGCAGCTGGGAGGCTGCCGGTCTAGGATAACCATGATCGGCTCCTCTGAGGAAACGCCTCACCAAGAGAGAGGCCTGTCTTTTGCAGTGTTGCTTGTACAACAGGGCAGATTTGTAAGTGGTCATCCGGGGCTGCAGCTTGACAAGAGAGAGGAAAGGCACCGAGGCAGGAGTGAGGGAAAGACACAGCGTGACCTGTGGCCGGACAGGACCTGGCAACTCTCCACAGAGAGTGCTGGCTAGATTCGGCGGCCTCGTTGACAAGCTGGAAACGAACTTCGAGCTTTTTACTGCGGTATCAACCCGGCCCTTGCCAAGCTTGCTCTCTCAGACTGCCTTCCCTCCACCCCTTACCCTCCAGGAGGCTCTTTTGTGAAAGGCCGGAAGTCCCAGAGAGCTGGACCGGAAGACATCCCGCAGGCCTTTCGGCAGGGCCTCTGCTCACTGCTTCTGTACTTGTCATCTCTCAGGGCGGCAATAGTCAAGCAACGTAACAAAAAGAAAATCATCGGTCTGCTCTAAGAACCTGCTAAAAATAGGGCCCTTAAAGGGCCTTTTTTTGAGTGGGGAAGATTGGTTTCCTCAGAACTGTTAATTTTCCACTAATGGGTAAATCAGTCCATCACCACCTGTCAGGATGCCTAATCACCCAGGGAAGTGGGCTGGAGTCCCTCAGCCCAGGAGCGCATTCCTCACTGGGAACTAAGTGTGATTCAAGCTGCCAGTGGGTCTTTTCAAGCCACCTAGGCAGAAGAAATGACTTGCATGTGAAGTAGGAAAAGAAAGAAATGGGAGATGGTCCTGGCTTCCTCACAGCTGGGTGTGAACTTGACAGCCAAGAGCAGCTACACAGAGAGAGCATCGCCAGGAAAAATAACCCGGTTCTTCCAGGACAGTCATGGGGAATCCACTGAGGATTCACCAGCCACAACTTCTGGTCCCCTGCAGCTTCCCTCCAGGGGACCCAGGCTCTTTTCATCCCTCTCTTCAGAAAGCTTCTTCTGTAAAGTTTGCATGAGATTGTGTTTAAAAGGGAAGCCAGTGTCATTCTTCCTTGTCTGGGACATCCTCAGACACACAGCAAAACAGAATAAGATGCGAAAAAGCTACGGGCAATGTTGCTGAGCCCAACTGTTTTCTACTAGTAATAATACATTTTCTTGCTAATTCACATTTAAAAATAAACACTTTACAAGTTGAGGATCGTCTGAATTTAAGACACTGAAGATGGCTCAGTGGTTAAGAGCACTCTGGCTGCTCTCGCAGAGGACTCGGGTTCAGTTCCCAGCACCTATATGGTGGCTCACAACCATCTATAACTCCAGCTCCAGCTGAGGAGGCAGAGACAGGAGGGTCCCTGATGCCCCCTGACCTCACAGCCTAACCAGCTGGGTGAGTTCTGAGTCCTGTGAGACCCTGTCTCAAAACATAAGGTGGAAAGAGACTGCGGAAGATGCCTGCCCTCTGCCCTCCATACCCATGTACACATGCACACACACACACACACACATCAAACGTACACCACAGGCACAGACATGTACAAGAAGTTGAAGCTGACAAAGTCCAAAGAAATACGTGACCACTAATTGTTTACTTGGAACTATGAAAGTCATTTCACAATCAAATGACACTATTTTTTATCTTCCTAATATGATTAATTTATTATTTAAATAAATCATTAAATTACTTTTCAAATTAATTTTCATCATCAAAGCGATTATTAAACATGAGAAGTACAAACAGTAATATAGAAATCTTTCAAAGTTAATAATTGACAGCACAATGCTTAAGAGGTAATCCTGCTTTAAAAAAAAAAACAAAAAACAAGCAGTCATACCAATCAGCTTGATGTTATTGTCTTCATCTAGCAGCAAATTTTCTATCTTCAAGTCTCTGAAATAAAACAAAAACACACATCTCAGACAAGCATTCGGAAGAACAGAATGACATTTCACTCCTGAAAGGAGGCGAACGCTTCTAGAGGCCCTTTGAACCCACCCTCGCCATCTCTGCTGAAACCAGGTCCTTCAGTAAATAGTTATAAGACGGGATAGAGTTAATTGCCATCAGCTATAAAAAGCTAAAGGATTCCAGGGAATGCAGAGTGAACGGGAGCCCGAGAGATGATGAAAAGTTCCCGGAAGTGGACCCAACTTCTGACAGTTAAACACAACGGAGATAAAGAATAAAAATAGAGACACAACGTTCCACGCAGGTGCGGCCTGGGAGTCAAAGAATGTGAATTCGGAGCAGGGGGGGTGTCTATGGCACTGTGAGCAGCAGCAACCAGAGTCACCAATGGATTTGGGGGGGGGAGCAGTTAAACAAAATAGAACCAAGAGGGCTAAGGAGGTAAAGGGGCTTGCGGCCATGGCGGAAGAAGGGAACTGACTCGTGCAAGCTGCCCTCGACCTCTGCCTGTGCCACAGTACACCCTCCCCTGCCTCACGTCAATAAAGCATAGAATAAATAAAAAAGGAAAGCTGATTTAATTAATCCACTCCATGGGCCTCCACGCTTAGCGCCGAAGTGTCCCAGCACGTCGGTGGCGGCGGCAGATGATAATATTTTAATCTATTTAGCAAACAGATGTTCTCGCAGGTGGAGAAATGGATTCCACAGATGTCAGCCTCCGAATCCCCGGGGTTATGCCTGCGTGGATGTTAACCAGGCACGGTGAAAGGGAATCGGGCGTGCAGATGGATTGAGGAGCACTCCTCTAGGAGAAGGTGATGCCACTCATTGATGCGGAGGTGACAGGGAGGAAGGGGACAAAAAGCCAGGGGAGCCCTCTGGACGGAAGACCTCAGCACCGTGCTGGAGGACTACACGCTCCTCCTGGGCAGGAAACAGGCCTGCCTTTCTCTCCACTGGGCCATGGAACCCTGGTACACCGCAGGTCGTCAGTACCTAACGTAGAGTGAAGCTAGATTACCCAGAAGATCACTGGGGGTCTGGAGTTGTGGCAACTGCCTAATGTGTGTAGGGCCCTTGATTCAACCCCCATCACCACAAAACAAACAAAAACAACAAGATTAAACCAAAGAGAACCTTCTAGGTTTCAGAACCAAACTGTGTATTGGTACGAATGTGTATATGTGAGACATCTCAGTCAACACATACATTCTGGAATCTTACATTGCTTACTGAATCTACAGACTCAGACATACACTGAATATTAATTAAGAATACATTTCTAGGGGCTGGAGAGATGGCCCAGCAGTTCATAGCACTTGTTGCTCTTGCAAGGGACCCAGGTTCGGTTCCCAGCATCCACGTGGTAGCTCCTAACTGTCCATAACTCCAGTTCCAAGAGATCCGACACCTTGTGGCCTCCTAAGGCTCTGTGAGTGCACACATGTAGTGCACATACACAAAGACAGGCAAAACACTCATACACATAAAATAAAAAATCTTTTTTTAATAACATTTCCCATAAATGTACATATACACACATTTATATACCATCTGCTATGGTTGGCCCTGATTTAATTTTCCAATATTGGAACAGAGAAATCAGAAAATAAATCCTCTTTTTCTTATGTCTGTTATGGGGAAAGTAACGGTCGAATGATGATAAAACAAAAATGGCGGCCGACACCTTCCACCCATGTCTGTGAAAAGATGAGCACCACCAGACAGGGCAGGGATGTCCCACTTCACAGGGACAGTTGCCCACAGCCCAGTCCCCATGCTACCAGCCTGTCCACTTTGCAAAACGCCGGAAATCTTCATTTGGTCTCCATTTTTAGACACTGGCAAGAAACTGGCGTATAAAATAACAACACTGTGCAGGCCAAGCTTGAGGCAAGACCTGGCCTGCCAGTAACCAATTCTCCACTCAGTATGAGTAAGACATGAAGCTCAGGAAAGATGTGGGATTGCTCGGGGACAGGGTAGAGAACTAGAGGAAAGAAAAATCCAATCAGATGTGTGCACAGGCCCCCGGAGGAGTACAGCCATTCATGGCAGGACTGGCAGGAGAGAGACGGAAGACGGCTGCCTTGGAACAACCGTGGGTGGATGGCAGAATGAGAAGAATCAAGGAGTCAAATGGGGGTGGCGGGGAAGTGGGGGGGATGTCCAGTGGGTTTCAAACCAGGAGGCTGCTGGGAGCCCTGGGGCCTGACACATGGATGAGGGATGTGTTAACACCAAGTCAGAGCATGTAAATATGTAATGGCCTCTGGATGCACACTTAACTGGGGAAGAAGTCAGTATACCTTCAGCTCAAGTGAAACTACGCATGGCCCACTTGGAAACTGTTTTTAAAAGCCATCCCATATACCCAAATATACTGTCACCCTAAATATAAGGCAGCCCCCCCCCCACTTTCCCAACAGGCAGACTTCACTCACCCCTTTGAATTGGTTTTAGAAAACACATAGTATCAATTTTCAGGAATGTGATGGGACTAACCGAGTCACTCTGGCTAATATTTAGCTTTGAAGTCAAAATATCACATCAGACCATAAAGTTACACGAAGCCTTGGATTCGGGGCCCGACACCACAGAAACAAGACGATGTACTTAAATGTTCACATAGTTCACTGTGTAGCTCCAGCTGGCCTAGAACTCCCTACACAGACCAGTCTGGCCTGGAACTCGCCGAGATCTGTCTGCCTCTGCTTCCTGAGTTCCGGAAGTAAAGGTATGTGCCACCACACCCGGCCCTAACTTTAGAATTATTATGTGCACACACAGCCACACCTTGCATCTCATGAAACAGCGTCACTACCATTTGTCAAGTGTGAACCAGAGGTTCCTTGGGTCACCACTGTGGCAGTGAACCCTTCCTGAACTGGACATTTACAATGGAACACTTGGCTTTCCTGCACTGCTGGGGTCTTATCCTGGGTTCCTTGCACATTCACACCGAGCTACATCATTAGCTAACACTGTATAAATTTATATCTGTGTATGTTAATACTTGCTTGAAACCCTAAACCATAAGCACCCATTTAAAATCTCCATAAACTAACCACTCAAAGGGTGGTTTCCAGTGTAGTCTCTCGGGCCATCCCAACCGGGAGCCGTCCTTCCAGTTGTGGTGAATGTCATGTCCACCATCTTCAGCTCCCCTTCTACCAGATTCCTAGGATGATGGCAAGAGCCCTGGAGTCGTCCGTGACTCAGATCAAGCGTAATGTGTCTTCTCTAACTACAGCTTGGTGGGTGAGAACGTAACAGCTTCCACTGCGCCCCCGTGATAGGAGATTTCCGGGGAGACTCTGTGAGGGACGGTTTCTTTCCCGGAGATAATGAAGACTTTATGAAAGTCTGACTTTTACTCAGGCATTTACGGTAATTCCAACACGCAGACAAACACACAACAGCGTGCCAGGAAGAGTCTGAAGTGTGATTCAGTGCAAGCTCGTTACACAGCAGCGGCACTCTTTCAATCGAAGGCAAAGGCACAGTTTGCTCCGAGTGAAATTAAGCCTCCTTGCCTAAAGGAAGTCACAGTCAGGCATTAAAGGGGGAAAAAATGTTCAGAACAAATATTGTACAAAAAAAAAAAAACAGCTTGAAGAGTCGAGGAAAAAAGAGAGTAATTGATAAGAATAATAAATCGAAGCTGAGTAATTCTGAGGCCATGAATGCCTAGAGAAAAACAGCAATAATTAGAACGAGCACAGAAAAGAAACACTATAAAAGAAAAAAATAACTACAAAAACCAGGGAAAGCTTAGGAAGCCAAGAGGAAGTATGAAATATAATTATTTGGTAAAAGGAGAAAAGAATCAAAGCCTCTGTCTTCCCACACACTACTCTCCTGAAGCGATCAACTCCAGTCGCCAGGAGAGATGGACAGAACAAATCTAGCTAGCAAGGTGTCCACTGGGTTATACCTTGGTTCAGCTTCCTGGACAGTTCCGGCAGGAACCAGTTTCACTACCAGGATGGCCCATGGCTAGCAGTGGAGACAGGAAGTCCTTGGGTGATAAATGATCTTCGATTGCTGAGGAAGCAGAAGCAATAACTCTCACGGACATTACTCCCATTTCCTGCTTTGAAAGGAGGGTGCTTCCCGTGGTCTCCCATGTTCAAATTGGGGGGGGGCATTTTTTGTTTGCTTTAAGATGAGGTGGAGTGAGGGTTGAGAAGAGATGAGAAGGTGTCTTGCTATGTAGCTC
The DNA here is from genome assembly GCF_004664715.2 of Peromyscus leucopus. NCBI lineage: Eukaryota > Metazoa > Chordata > Mammalia > Rodentia > Cricetidae > Peromyscus > Peromyscus leucopus. The sequence goes on from NC_051073.1 coordinate 8,323,527, forward strand.
AGTCTGACCTTGAAGTTGTAGAAATGCTCCTGCCTCAGCTGCCCAAGTGGGGGACCAGCATGCATCACCGCCCCTGCCTTAATGTCCAGTTTTCTAATGTTGCTTTTGCCTGGTAAGTCCTCCGGAGTCACGAGTTCTCCAGGTTTAGATTAAAAATACATTGGGGGGAGAGAAACTTCCTGTGTGGCGAGTGCACAGGCCCTTTCCTTGTCGTTGAAAGGCAGTGTGACTTAACATGGTGTTTGCCTTGGTTTAGCTATTACAGGTGATCTAGAGACAATGACGAAGGGTCCTATGCAAACACAAGACAGGCCATTTCATATCAGAGACCGAAGTATCTCAAAGATGGGATGTGAGGGGTTGGGGTGGTGGTGAATGGCTCTTTGTGGATCTGTGCTGGTGTATCCAGGACATCACAGTTCTCTCAGGGCCCACGAGAAATGTACGATGCAGAGAACCTTAGTGTCAACTACAGTCCTTAGTTAATGTTGGTGTCTGCATTCTAGTTCCCCAACTATAACAAGGACGCTGTGGCTACCCCAGATATGTAAGCAGATAAAATATGTAGAAGAAGGGAAGCGAATAGGGACCCTGGAGTTTCTGGAAATTCTCTACAAACTGAGTCTATTACCTTTTCAATATAGCCTTTATGCTTTTCTCTTCCTAGTGTTAAGAACATGCCAGGCCTCCCTGGGGCCTTCACTGAGGTACATCTTCTGTTACCTTAAGACGTTATCCAAGTCACTCTGCACAATAGACCACTCAAATACTGCCCAGCTACTCAGCTATAACCAAAGAGGCCAAAAATGATGCATAAAAAAAAAAATCATCACAAAACTAAAGCACCTTCTTGAGCAAAAAAAAGGATAAATTTATTCATAAGGTTTTTGCATTCACATTATAATATAACGTTTAAAAATTACTGCAATTGTCCAGAAAACCAGCTCCATCAGACTCCTGCGGCCCAAATGCAAGCGTGGCACTTAGTCTAGATCCCTCGCAAGGCTTGAATGCCGGGCTCTGTTCTATGCCAGGTTTACCCCGTGGGAAGGCAGAGCTCCAACAGCCGACAGGCGCACAGCAGGAGAAAGGCTCGGGTCCACGTTAGTGGTCCTGGATCGGATTCATCACTTTTTGAACAGGAGGGGAAATGAGGGGACATTCCTTCCATCTTACAATACTAATCATGCTCCTCCTGGCAAGGCGAACATGAGGCTCAGTGTTGGCTTACGGAAGCCACTTCTTCTGGGCTACAGGGCTTCAAAGAGGAGTGAGGCTTATTCCATGTAGTACCGTGTCCGGCGGGCTCACCCAGGTTGCCACAAATGACAGTCTGTCACTCTTCTCTATGACTGAATAGTGTGCCATTACATAAATGCTCCACATTATCTTGTCTGTCACCTTTGATGGACAGCTAGGCAATACAAGTGCCTGCTTGACTTCTCATTATCTTTCCTCTGGATATGCAACCTAAAGGTAGTGTGTTAAATGAAATAAGCTGAACAAGGGAAGATAAATACTGAATGTTCTCAGCCATTTGAGGATGCAAAAGAAATGCCTTTCTCTAAATAGGAGGCAGAGCATCTGGGGAGGGAGGGCAGAGAGAGGTCAGGGATACAAAACCAAAACCAGAGAAACCAGATCTGGTGTTCTAGAGCATGGCAGGGTGATTAAAGTTAACAATACTCTAGTGTGGACTGAAAAACAGCTAGAAAACAGGCTTTGGAATCTTCTCGCACAAGGAAAAGATGTCTGAAATGATGTGCTAATTACCCTGACTTAACCTTCACACATTGTATACACCTATTAAAACATCACACTGTACCCAATAAATGTGCAAAAGTGCGTGTCAGTTTAAAATGTTTAAAAGGAAAGAAAAAATGAAACTTTTTTGTACTAAAAGGGGGTTGGGGGTGAGGAGCAGGCTGTACTACCAGGTGGCACCAGAGATGGGATCTGGAACAGTGCTGGAGGGGAGGGAGTCTCCAGATCAAAAAACATCACCAAAGCACCGATGGGATCTGCCTGAGCTGCCTTTCGTTAAGGGGCAGGGAGAGAGACCAGCCAAGGGCAGGTCACCAGACAGACATGCAGTATGGGCAGACAAAAGGCCCCGGACCATCTCTGTCAGCTCCAGGGAGAAACAGGCACAGCTGACGCAGAAGTGGGCACGTTTGGTGGGGTTCACAGAGAGGCACAGCAGACTCATGGGAAACCTCACCTGCCAATGGACCTTTGTCCTTTCCAAAGAACAGGCCATTCCCAGCCATCAAAAGCTCACCCCAAGGCTCACGTGTGTCTCCTCTCTTCTTCACCCACCCAAACTTTCCTTGAAGTTTTTGAAGATAGGCATCTTGAATTTGGGGGACTGGCCATACGGAACTTCAGCCATTGCCTTCCCAGACAAAAGACTGTGATGGAGGAAAGAGCCCGGGGACATTTGTTGTCATATACATTTGGGTCTTGATGGGGCAGGGACAATTACTCGAACCCTGTGGAACAAAGGGGCACACAGGAGCAGTACTGGGAAGTTGGAGCAGGTGTAGATGTGAGCATGCATGTGCTCACCGTGTGCTCGTGTGCATGAGTGAGTGCACACTATACACATACACACACACACACACACACACACACACACACACACACACACACACACGATAACAGGAAAGAAGGACAGCTCCAGAAAAGACTTACAAGGGATCAACAATCTGGCAATGAACAATTAATATTAAAGGTATGACCCTCCCAAAGAAAGGTCAGAGGGATGGACTCCAGGCTAGACCACACTCAGACAGGATAAAGTTTGGGGAGAAGGATTTCCTGTGGGGACAGCCACAGATGGATTTCAGTAATAAGTCAAGAATAACAGTGGGGCAAAGCCTCCAGCTCTCCAGGGCAACAGGCTCTTTGTAGTGAACTGGAGTCTTACCTTCAAAAGCACTACACTAAGACCAAGTGATTTATAAGCCTGATTGTTTACAAGATAGCATGGTGGTAAAACACACATACAATCTGTTAAGCCTGATCTATTTACCTAAAACAAAATTTTTATTTTCTATTATGTTCCACAAGCAAAATTTTTAAAAAGTAAATACATTCACACTAAGTGATCCAAGAAACTCCCCACTGAAATCTTAGGGAGACTATGGAATATTCCAGAAGGAAGTCAGCCGGGACTGCTCCCAGAAAAGTACTCTCCCAGTGTGAGGCTGACACTAGTTGAATTCATTCCATTTTCCTCCCCAGACCCCTGGGCTGAGCTCAGGTCTAAGCCAGAGTCTGGGCAGAAGACCGAGGCCAGGCACAAAGCACCCAGGATCACGAGTGTGGGAAAGAAACGGCTGGCGCTTGGTGTATGTGTACAGGGCCAGGGTGCCTGGCCTGAAGGGCTTCCCAGAGGAGGGGAGCTTGAGGTGGGACCCGAGAAAAGCGGGGACAGCGGCGTGAGCAGAGGACAGTGGCGTCCATGGGCGTCCAGAGCTCGTCGAGGCTGCTCTGACAGTCCCTGCAAACTCAACCCTGCGGAGCAGCTCGCTCAGAACTGAGCTAAAAGCATCCACGCCATCTTCTCACACACAGGTCGACCCACAGAAGCCGCAGTCACCACACACAGTGGATTATCCGAGATCCGGGTGGAACAGATTGCCAAAGACACAGGAAGCCTGAGCCTGCCGTAGCCTGTAAGCAGCGTAGACAGAATAGAGAGGGGCGGTCTGGCTAATCTGAGTCCAGGTTGCTGACTGTACATGTCAGTCCACAAAGAGCCTGGACTACGGCGTGGCAAAATCTACCACTTGCGACCCTGTTTTTTTCAAACCCAGCCACACATACAACCTTGGCTAGAGCTGGCTCCCCACAGAAGGCCCTGGGATCCCCAGCAGTTCCTGGAAGTGAGCAGACAGGATTCCCCCCTCACCTGCCTTCCCCGCCCCCCTCTGCATGCTGAGAAACAAGTCCTAAAAGTTAAAAGGATTTATGCAACCTGCCCAGGCAGTGCCTGCTTCTCGTCAGCCTGGGAGAACAAAGGGCTCTCTTCCCACTTGCTGTCCTTTTCAGGGAAGAGGACACCTTCCAAGGCTGATGAATGAGGAGGGTCGAGGCCCTGGGCAGGGAGGTGCTAACACTTGTCCAAGCACGGGCTCCAGTTCCCCTTTGATCACGGAGCCCTTTTCTCTGGCCCCACAGGCCTGTGGCTTGTCTCTTCCTGCTTAGGGACAGGCGGTATTATATTACTCTGGAATGCTGTGTCTCTAGACTTTGATTGGAACCTGTTACTTTGAATGACCAGATGAGTCTCAAATTGGTTTCTCATCACGGGTTCAAGTTAAGAGTCAAGCTCTACAGACAAGAGGTGAATTGTATGGTGGTGACATCCCGGTGGGGTGGGAGAGCATTTTGGAGGAAGGAAAATAAAACGACCTGGGGGGCAGAAGGGCTGGGCAAGAGTTCAGTGGGAAAGCGCTTGATGCACAGAGTTTGAGGACCAAGTTCGAATCCTCGGAACCCTGAGAGCTTACAGCATCCTCCAACAAAAGACCCAAGAGCCTTTTAGGCATCCCTTCCCACCCTTTTGCCTGGTTCAGTCCGTTCGCTCAAAAGTCTTCCCACCAGAGACTCCAGGCTTCTCTGAAATGCTAACTCATCTTACTCGATTGAAAAAAATCTAACCTCAGAATAGTTTATGAACTTTACTCCTCCACGACCACATGAAAAAGAAAATTGTTAAAATGGGGACCCAAGGAGTGACAGTCAAAAATACGGTGATATCCCCTAAATGAAAAATGTTAAAAGTCAGGTTACATGGAATTTCTGAAAGTCAAGACATTTGGATAAAAGCCACCTGTGAACTATATGGTGACAACCCACCCCCCACATCCATGTATGGGGACACACGCTAACATGACTTTCAGGGGCCTGGGGAGACGGCTTAGGCACTAACGTGCTTATTGTATATTCATGAATATCGGAGTTTTGGTCCCCAGCACCCACACAAAAGCCAGGCACGGAGGTACACGTCTGTAGTCACAGGAGGAAGACGCAGGAGGGCTGCCAGTGCGGTCCAATCAGTAAGCTCAGGCTGAGTGAGAGTCTCTCAAAAAATAAGGTGGAGAAGCAACTGTCAACCTCTCACCTGCACATGCATGTGCTCTTGCACACATGCATGCACACACACATGCATGCTCACACACATACACACACTCACATACAGGCACACACACATCCACACACTCACACACACAGGCACACATGCTCACACACATGCTCACACACACAGGCACACATACACACACATATACATGCTCACACACACAGGCACGCACACATATACACACTCACACAGAGGCACGCACATACACACACTCACACACAGGCACGCACACAGGCACACACACACACAGGCACACATGCTCACGCACACATGCACATACACATACATACACACGCTCACACACACAGGCACACGCACATGTACACACAGGCACCGTGACTTCCACAGAGGAAAACAAGCTACACTCGTCTGTCTTTCTGCTTGCTCTCTCCTAACTTTAAAAAGCCCGAGCCCCAGCCAGTATTGGATTATAAAGCTATTTCCAAGGAGAGGAAGAGGAGGGAGAAAGCTGGAGATGAGAGCTTTTTAAAAGCGTCCCGTCTCTGCTATGAAAACATTATTAAATTCCTTCCTCTGACACTCTGACAGTAATTGCCCTGAGGGATTGGGTTTTGTTAAAAATTACTTTAGAGGGGCTGGTGAGAACTTCCTGCAGGGGAGACCCATGTGCACCTCACAGGATTCAGCTGAGCTTCCTCTGTTGTCCTCAGGTCCTGAGAAGCCCGGCACTGGTCTCATTTAGCACAGAACCCTGGGAAAAACCATCGAGTCACGTGGAACACTCTGCCACTTGCTGTCCCTGGTTCTGTTTTCTGCTGTGGCCCACGGAGTCCGGAGTCCAAGCTGACTCAGCCCTGAGGTTTCTGCCTCTGTCATCTTGGCAAACAGAGATGGAGCCAGGCATCTCTCCACCATCACCCCCCTATAACGGGCAGGGGGTGACACGGCAGGGCGCCCAGGCCAAAAGCAGGGTCACAGACGGCAAATGTGTGAATGTCCCCTTCCGTACTGACCTAGAGTGGAGTTCTAACGGAGCGTGACTGCCGGGGAGTGTGTGACTAAGACCAATCATACGGAGTTGATGGTGGCAAGCCAAGGCCGGCCCAGAAAAGCCACAAGGGACAGCGTGTCCTTGAAGTTGCCCCTGGGTTCAGACATGACAGGGCAGAGCATCCCATGTGCCAGCCTCACTAGGGAGGGCATGACCCTGTAGAACTAAGAAGTGCTGGTGTTTATTAAGTAGAGTTCTTTACTGATCAGGGAAAAAAAAAAAAAAATTCAGGAAGCTAAGAGGCGGCATTCGAAGTTGTATGGAAAGAACGTGTTTCTGCAGAGGTAACACAAGACCCAGTAACTCCCCGTGTAGGAAAAGAATTGCCCAGAAGCAGCAGAAGTGGAAACACATGGCCACATGGAAACTCCACTGTGAACACTTGTCAAAGCATTATTCACAATGGCCCAAGGTAGAAGCAACCTAAATGTCCATCAGCAGATGGGGAGACTGATAAACCACGGTGTAGCCACACACCAAAATACTGCTTAACTGTGCAGAGGAAGAAAGTACTAATAGAATGTGGAAGAATCAGAACAGCATTCTGCTGCCTAGGACACCAGCAACAAGAGACCATGGATTTTAGGGTTCCGTTTGTGTGAAACATCTAGAATAGGCAAATCCACAGAGACAAGCAGCAGAAGGACAGTCAGCAAAAGGGGGGGATGGAAGAATGGTGAATGACTGTCCACAGCAACAGGGCTTCTTGGGAAGGATGAAAACTATTGTACAGTTGGCTGCACATACTTAAAACCATTAAATTGTGTATTTTATATTGTGAATGTTATAATTATATCTCAATTTTACATTTATTTCAACATGCATTTAAATGCACATGTATAAAATAAAATATGTAAAAATATATACGTGCACATTTTATGCCTTGACTTTGCTTTTTAAAATGAGTTAAATGAGTTTCAATTTTTCTCAACAATGTAGCCATTACATAAAATTCCATAAAAATAAAAAAATACCCAGACATTTATTAGAGAGACACACACACTGCTCTCTCTCTCTCTCTCTCTCTCTCTCTCTCTCCCTCTCTCTCTCTCTTCTCTCTCTCTCTCTCTCTCTTCTCTCTCTCTTTGTTTGTTTTTTCTTTTAAGACAACATCTTACCATGTAGCCCTGGCTGTCCTGGAACTCAATATGTAAATCAGGCTGGCCCTGAACTCAGAGCAATCCACCTGCTTCCATGTGCCACTATGCCCAGCATTTTCTTAAGATTTTATTTTTAATGATGCACATATGTGTATATGTGAGAGGTAGTCCGGGGGATGTGCATGTGAGTTGTGTCCACAGAGCCCATAGAGGGCATCAGATCCCCTGGAGCTGAAGTTCCGGGGTGCTGGGAACCAAACTTCAGCACTCTACAAGAGCACCAAGCACTCAGTATTTCTTAAAGAGAAGAGGGGGCGTTGTAACCTCTTTTAAACTTATTTTCATACAAAGACTTGCACCATCAGCAACAACGATACTTCAATGAATACAATCTCCATTCACGTTCTACCTCCCCCAAAAGAACAAGCTGGTATAAGCAAGCTTGACATTCTTAATTATTCTCAAGGTTTGTAGGCTTCCAGAGAATGCCCCTCACTTTAAGGGGCAAGTTCACAATCTGAATGGTGATTCCACACAATGCAATAAAGCATTTACAGAGCCGCTGACATCAGACGGCACACATACCGAAATCACTGAGCTAAAAGCATCCACGCCATCTTCTCACCCACTGTTCTGGGAGGCATCTGATCAACCGGCCCTGCGTGATGGTCCTTGCGTTTCGCGGTTTTGTTTTGTTCTGTACCTTTTCTGCTTGTGAGCATGTCTGTGGGGATTGTCTTGATTAGTGGGAAGAACCAGTCCAGTGCGGACGTCACCATTCCCTGGGCTGTGTGAGTGTGGGGAAAGTAAGCTAATGACCAGTTTGCAAGCACTCTCTGTCCACCGCCATGAACGGAACCGTTAGGCGCTTCAAGCTCCTGCCACTTTTGATGTCTCCACAGTGACAGACCCTAACATAAAATTTGGGACCTTTTTTTTTTTTTTTTTTTTTTTTTTTTTTTTTTTTTTTTTTTTTTTTTTTTTTTTTTTTTTTTTTTTTAACATTTTTGTTGCTTTGGTTTTGACTCACTTGTAGCAGCTCCTCAACTCACAGAATCCGCCTGTTGTCCGTCTGATAAGCGTGCCCACCCGCCGGCTGGTTTTTTTATCACAGCAGTGAGAAGTGAAACCAAGATGGCTGCCTTTGGAAATGCTAAGAACAGCGGTAAGCCTTGCCTGGCGCTTCCTGTGTACCAAACACCGTGAGTGCTCTCGCCCAACGCTGGCTCACCGGACAGACACACATCACTCCCGTTTTACAGACGGCTGAGTTCAGAGAAGGGCAGAGCGAAGACCCAGGCCCGGGTGCTCTGGCTTTACACCCAACTGTTTGAACCCTTATCCACCTCGCAAAACCAAACCATGAGACCGAAAGCTCGACTGCTACCCCCCCCCATCCCCCACCTCGCAAAACCAACCCATGAGACCGGAAGAGGCTGCAACTGCTGAGCCTGGCCGGGAGTCTCGACTCAGTGCGGACTCGGGGATCGGCGCGCCGGCTCTCACCTGTGGACCACGCCAGCCCGGTGCAGGTGCTCCACGGCAGAGATGAGCTGCCGGATGTACCGGCGGGCTTCCCCCTCCTCCAGGCGCTTCTTCTCATAGATCTTGTGCATGAGGTTCCCCCCGGGGCACAGCTCCATGACCAGGTAGTAGCTGTTTTCCGTCTCTAAGATGTCCAGGAGCTGCGTGATGTTGGGGTGGCGGATCATCTGCTGGATCTGGCCCTCCGCCGCAGGTTCTTGGTGACGTAGGTGTCCTTTTTGGCTCTCTTCTTATCGATGACCTTGATGGCCACCTAAGGTGAACCGGAAAGCATGCTTGTTACCAGACATTGCAGGCAAAGGTCGTTCGTTCCTCAGGGAAGACGGAGCCTGGGAGAAACCTGGGTCTGCCGCCCAGTGGGGGCTAGGAAGATCTCAGCGGCACAGCTCCTGCCTAGCATAGGCAAGGCCATGTGTCCCATGCCAGCATCATGAATTAAAGCAACTAGCTAGTTCATCAAACAGCATCAAATGAAAAAAAAACTAGAACGTCAGAAAAAAAAATTCCTTATTCAAGAAGAAAAACAGGATTAACTTAAGCAAACCCGAACCCTGACAACTCAGCAAAGAGTCCACGTCAAACTTGGCTCTCCCACAGGGAGGGTGCTGAGATGGGGCACTGATTTCTTCTGGAACTAAGGACTCTGCCACTTGCTCCTGGGACTCACTGCTTCCTTCAGGTCTGGTGATTCCCAGGGCCCCACTTCAGAAACAGCTATACCTATATAACCCCATCTTCAGCTGGAGGGCACGGTTGGGGGCCTGGGGAGGGTCCTTCACAGATGCAGCTCCCCCAGGCTCAGTTCTGCCCACTCGGTGACATTCCCCCCCCCCCAGGCCAGCCGGTCTCTGACCTTCAGTGGGGACTCTTTGTCCTTGGCAAATGACCTTGAGGTGAACTCTCACCCTGCTGTCAAGATCCAAACTTACGTATCACCCACCCAGAGAGGCTCCTTCTGGGCCATTTCCACATAATGACCTTGTCCTAAACATGGAAAGGAGGACAGAAGGGGAAGACTATTATCCACCCAAGTCAGCAGTACCTCAGTTTTCCCTTTTTCCTCTGGGGGAGTCATCTCTTCACCTCCAAGTCCTAAGACACACCTCCACTGCACCCTCGGTCCCCCTCCCAGTGTGGCCAGCTGTGAGCAGGACTTCAGTTTATCTTGCCAGTGGTCCATCTGTCCTTCCTCTCAGTTCACTCACACACTGCCTCCCTTGTGCCCAGAACTGCCACCTCTGAAGGAGGCTCTGGAATAATAGAGGTCGGAGCCCATGGGTGCAGCAGAAGCACAGGGCGCCTCACACTCCTCTCTGTTTTCTCTTGAACAACCGGATTTTGTACCTGTTGCACAGTGAACTCTGTGCAATCCAACGCTAGCATAGCTCTACACACACACACACACACACACACACACACACACACACACACACACTCACACACACACGAAAGGTAAGGTCTGTAAGTAAATAGGCTTGCAGCAAGAGGCTCAGTTAGTACCTGACATCCTTCATGACCATCAAAACCCGAGATCTCACCAAGGTCAAGGGGACTATGGTTAATGGTAATGCACTGTGGACTTCACACACTCACCACACACACACACACACACACACACACACACACACACACACACAGGAAATGCTCAGTGAGTGACAGAAATATGAATAAGCCTGAGGATGGGAATCATTTTGTAATATCCACACATATCAAAACGTCACACTGTACACAATAAACATGTGCACACTGTGGCTGTCAATTAAGCCTCAATTGAGCTATAAAAATACTATTAATAAAAAGAAAATGAGAAAAAAATACAAGCCAAAGACAAATTTAAATTAGCAAAACTCTGGACATTAGCAGCCAGTCTGGACTATGGCATCAGTATCCTAACAGTTCCATGACCCTTGCCCAGGTCTCCCCTGAATTCAGTCTACACTTCAGCTAGAAGCTGGATGGAGGGGCTGCCCCTGGCTTCTGGATGAAGCACCTTGGGGCTCACTCACTGCTGTATGCGGAGACATCTGCACATTTTTCTCATCAGCCCCACAATGAAACCACCCAGGGCGCAGCCTGTCTCCAACGTGTGGTCCCCTCAACCCTCCGAGACATGTCTACGCTATCCTAAGTACATCTGCCATCCCCCTTGTGCCCTTGTGACCCTACACCCTAACAGGCCAACTCAAGATGCCATCCTCCACATCCCTGCACACTGAGCTTCTTCTGTCCGATGGTAAGATTCTCACTGCTAATGAAGGGCCTGTCCCTCTGCACCTCACAGTACATTATAAACAGTGGTGGCCAAGAGGCCACTAGCCAACCAGATGACTGAAGAGAGCGTGAACGCTGAGTCTACCTTCCTCCTAGCAGGGAATTTCAAACCCTTAACCCAAAGACATGGAGAGCAAACCAAGGACACGGGGCAGTCAGCAAGGGGAACAGACAGGCTGGTGGAGCCATGCTCAGCTCCTCCTCCCTCACAGCAGGTCACCTTCCATCCCACCCCAACCTCCCAGGCCAGGGCTTATGGTCCAGCTAAAGTTACGCCCTGGCTGTGGTTTGTCCAAAACTCATTCCAGATGCTAACTTCACAGCTTTATAGAGTGTACTTATTCCTGGCCCCTGTGTGTGTGTGTGTGTGTGTGTGTGTGTGTGTGTGTGTGTGTGTAGGTATATGTATATTTCTGGGATTGGAGAGATGGCGTAATCAGTAAAAGTGCTTGCCTTGCAAACTGAGGACCTGAGTTCCAATCCCCAGAACCCACGGTAGGGATAAAAAGCCAGGCATGCTGGTACGTGCTAGTAATCTAATCAGTGGGGAGGCAGAGACAGAGGATCCCTAGAGCCCGATGGACAGTCTGGCTTGCCCACTTGGCAACAAGCTCCAGGCAACTGTGAGACCTTGTCTCAAAAAACAAAGGGGACAGCATCTAAACAATGACAGCCACAGCTGACTGGTGGTCTCCACACAGATGTGCACACACACACGGGCACCCATACATACATGTGCACCTTTATGCACACACATATATGCATGTACATATGTGTATATCTATTACATAGACAGACAGGTCTACCTTTGGGGGGATGGGAGGATGCTGAAAAGCCACAACTGAGTTCTGCCTCTGCTTGACGCTGTATGAGTGTCTTAAGAAGGACACCCTTTGGCAATGGAGCCTTGAAAGCACAATGAATGGATGGTAGTCTAAAAGCTGGCAGAAATAGGACCTCCTTTTTTTTTTTTTTTTTTTTATAAAACATAGCATCCAGTTACTGCTAAGATAATTTATTTAGCTCATTAATCGCTTGTCCTGGGCTGAATAATGGCCATCTAAAGATATGAAGTGCTAACCCCTAGGTCATATCTATGGGACTTTATTTTGGAAAAGAGACTCTGTAGACACGGTTAAGGGATATGACAAGACTAACCTGAGTCGAGAGAGTGGGCTCTCCCTCCTCGCAAGTGTTCTGTTACAACAGCGGCATCAGGAGCTATGTACACCGCAGCACAGAGAGAAGGCCGTGCGAAGGAGGCCGAGATTGGAGGGGTGGGGCCCCACACGAAGAACCCTAGCAACTACTAGGAACTGGGAGAGAGAAGGAGCCTGGGGGCGGGGAGGGGGCAGAAAACCTTGTCAGCACTGCGGTTTCAGACCTCTGGTACCCAGAACTGTGAAAGAATTAATCTCTCACAGCTTGAAGCCATCAAGTTTGGGGAAATGTGTTATAGTAGCCACAAGGCACTAATAACTTCCCCGAGGGGCACAGGGGATCTTTACCTGGATACAAGCTTTTAAGAGCACATTTTCCAGGCTCCATGACCACCCTCCTCACCAGCCACACACACGAGGTCACCTTCTACCTGCACCCATCTCATGGTCTCCTCAGATGACCCAGCAGGGAGCACCTCAGATAACTCAGCAGGGAGCACCTCAGATAACTCAGCAGGGAGCACCTCAGATAACTCAGCAGGGAGCACCTCAGATAACCCAGCAGGGAGCACCTCAGATGACCCAGCAGGGAGCACCTCAGATGACCCAGCAGGGAGCACCTCAGATAACTCAGCAGGGAGCACCTCAGATAACTCAGCAGGGAGCACCTCAGAGGACCCAGCAGGGAGCACCTCAGATGACTCACAGCAGGGAGCACCTCAGATGACTCAGGAGGGAGCACCTCAGATGACCCAGGAGGGAGCACCTCAGATGACTCAGGAGGGAGCACCTCAGATGACTCAGGAGGGAGCACCTCAGATGACCCAGCAGGGAGCACCTCAGATGACCCAGCAGGGAGCACCTCAGATGACCCAGGAGGGAGCACCTCAGCTGACCCTGGAGGGAGCACCTCAGATGACTCAGCAGGGAGCACCTCAGATGACCCAGCAGGGAGCACCTCAGATGACCCAGGAGGGAGCATCTCAGATGACTCAGCAGGGAGCACCTCAGATGACTCAGCAGGGAGCACCACAGCCCTTCCCCTCAAACCATCACCTCTGCCCTGCCCTTGAGCTGTCTCACAGAAGCCCATGGTAATAACAGTGTGGAAACTAAGAGCCCCAAGCCCTGGAACCTGTAAATGTTGTCTAACTAAGCAAGGGGTCTTTGTCAACATAATGACCTGGTCTTGAGATGAGGAGATTGTCCTGCACCAATGGGGTGGGTCCCAGAGAGCTTCTGAGATGGCCTCGGAGGATGAAAAAGATGAGACAGGCACACAGAGAAGAAGGCTACACGAAGGAGGCGATGATTAGCACAGCCACCAGAAAGCAGAACAGAGTCAAGGCCCCCCTCCATCCCCCCCTCTTCCCCCCTCCTCACCCCCTGCCTGGGTCCGAGGAGGAAATACGGCCCTGTTGTCATCTTGGTTTGGAACCAATAAAGTTGATTTTGGACATTGCATATCAGATACAGAAGAATAATTTCCTGTTGTTTCAAGCCACCAAGTCGACGGCAATTTGTCACGGCAGCCCAGGAAACTAACATCGCATGTCACCATCATATGATGTCTTATTTCCCAAGTTCTACCAGTCCAGTGGCACTGTGCGAACATCCGGAAGGGTTAAAGCTACCTCACAGACAGAAGGCTGCCCACTCAGCTCTCCCCACCTTCAGAACAAGTCTTGTTTCCATCTCTCCCGACCCTGACAGGCTTCACCCTGATAATGCTGGAGGTGGAATGTCATTCGGATTGCACAAAACCATTTCATCAACTGTATGGACCACAGCTGAAATGGGAAACAATCCGAACGGGAATTAAGGGGGAAAACAATCAATGATCGACACAGGGAGGCCTGGATTTAATAAGATGGCAATCAGAGATCTGCAGGAAAATGTCTAACACCCATTCCATCAAGGTAAAAGCCAATGTGGGCATGGGTCTCTGCCGGGAAGAAAAAAACGGTGTCAGGCAGGAGAGTTTTAGAGGAAAACTATGTCGTAAAATAAGCAGATTTAGCATGGTGTAGATGGTAGCAGAGGAGAGTCCAGTGGCTAAGACCATCGCTACTGAGCCACTGACGGTCAGGGCCATAGCAATGCTGTGTAGGAACTCCCAGTCAGAGTGCATGCAGAGTTTTTAGTTTTCCCATGTTGGGTAGTATGGAGAAGGTAAGTAAGGGGTGCTCAATAGGTCTACATATCTCCCTGAGAAAATCAAGAAAAACCAGTTCACGACGAGCTCCATGAAACCAAGGATCTGAGTTGCAAAGTCTGAGAATTTTACAAAGGTGTCTTCTTTCAGGTCTGGAGAGGTGTCTCTGTGATTCAGGTCTCCAGAGGACCCAGGTTCGATTCCCAACACCCACCTGGTGGCTCGCAACCACCTGTAACTCCAGTCCCAGGGCATCTGACAGCTTCTTCTGGCCTCTACAGGCACCAGGCACACATGTGGGGCAGAGGCATCCATGCACAAAACATCCAAACACAAAAAGGACTCTATTTTCAAAGATTGCGCATATTTCCAGCACAGCTAAGTGGCAGGGCTGTGGACAGCTGCAGGCGGCTCACTCATCCACTTACGCGCTCATAAGAAACAGTGGGCCTCCCAAGACTGTCACCCTCAACTTCCTTCCTCTTTCCCCGTCCAAACAAGCCCAGAGCCCACTCTCGATGGCTGAAATCAGCCAATCAACCTTTAAATAATGAGACAGGCTCACTAGAGAGAATGGAAATCCATTGAGACTAATTTAAAAAAAAAAAAAAAATCAAACAGCAGACCTAAAAGGAACCTGCTTTGTCCTGCATGGAATGGTGGTGTCACTGTCCGGCACAAGACTTTTGGGAGAGGGAAGGGACTCTCGTGGGTCCACACCCAGGAGGAAAAAGACCTGCCACAGAAAGGAGGCCTAGAGCCTTTGTCATATATTGGGGGGGGAGGGATATATGAGTAATAAGATGGTGGAGAGCATCGCGTGTGGACACAGTAATGGTCCATGATTCCATAAGCCAGTCGGTCCCTAAGAACGCAGAGCACTCAGAACTGTGTCCCACACCTCGTCGGTTCTCCTTAAATCGAGGCCGTTAGTATCACCACTCTACTTCAGCAGACCAGCCAGCAGGGGGTAAGAGAGCAGAGAGCGTTTGGCTCCAGTCAGCTGATGGAAAAACACACACGGCCCTGACCAACGGCTGCGGCCCATAAACAAGAAGCCAAACCTGCATTTCAGTGGTTTAACTCTCCACAATTTTCAGTCCCGAGGCAGAGGTCTACCAGTCTAGTCTCTCGTCTTAAATATTGACTTGGTTGAGACTGTCTACACAGGACCAGAGTTAACAGCACTTCCAATTCATTCCTTTCTCCTGGATTCTCCAATGTCTTTAAAATTCATCATTTTGAAGCCAGATCCAGAATGATGTACCAACTCCCTAAAGAGGAAACTCAGGCATAAAATGAACCTTCTACATGGCTGAAAGAAAAACAGACCCCTTTTAACACCCCAGAAGCATACACACGTTTGACACTTTTCACTCTGGATGCTGGGCTTTGGGGGGCTCATGCCTTCATCAAAGCACTTTTGTATTGTAATGTTTTAAAGGATCAAACCCGCTCAGGGACTAGAGGCCCTAACAACTAGATGTCTCTTTACGTGGAAATGAGCCCCCAAAAGCTTTCTTTTCAGAGCACTTTGGTTTCTTAATGGATATTATCTGCTAAACTGAAATGAATCTTTCCTACTTTAATGAACAGGCATTCAGCATTACAGCCCACTGGATACTGTTCCAGGTAATGACCGCATGCCGTAACTGACTTGTGAGTTTTCAAATGCATTTGTAGGGACCGTTCAGGTTATTTGTAGTGGTTTGAAATTACTGACTCTTATAAAAACAAATTGTCCTTCCTTAAATGCGTAAGTTGAGGCCCTGACTCCAGTGTGACTGTATTTGGAGACAGGGCTTTGAAAGAGGAGATGAAAAGTTAGGTAGGAGTCACAGGGCGGGACCAATGCTCCTGGGTCCATATGGAAACAGAATTGAGAGCCAAGTTTTGTCTCTTCCTTTATCTACAGAAAAGGCCATCGGAGGACACTGCAAAGGGGGAGACAACCCTGAGGAGGGAACTGTCGGCACCTCCATCCCTGACCTTCTAGAGCCGTGAGAAAATGTGTGTTATTTAAGCCACTCCGTCCATGGGATATCATTCTAGAACCCAAGCAGACAAATGCCCGCCCCCCCCCCCCCCGAACATCTTAAAAGCTCTCTAGGACTCCTCACAGTAAGAACAAGGGACCAGGGCTCAGTCCCAAGGCTGAGGCAGTTCTCGGAGTCTCTCCCCTGCCCTCAGCCTGCTGCATGCCACAGGCAACACAGGTCACCTAGCACCACAGTTCAGCACTGGCAACGCTCAGGCTACAAGCTGGGCACAAGACTTCAGACTGTACAGCTTGGTAGCGGCTCAGACCTCTCCAGCCTTCTTCACCCGTCTGAATAACGGAGAAGGGATTATAATGCCTGCCTTCTGGGATGCTGGAGAAATAAAAGACCCCTTGGTGAAACAATCGCCAGATGCCTGTGGGTGGTGGTTGTCAGGGCTTTTGTGTGTTGCCCAGGAGGAGGAGGTGAAAACGCAAGCCAGGAAGCCCCTGCAGCCCAACTCTCCCATCCCCTGCAACTTTCCCCTCACATCCTTGGTGCCACAGGGGACCTAGTCCAGTCTCCCAATTCTCTCTGGCCACATGTTACCTTGTTCAGCTACCTTGCTTCGCTAGGTTCACCACTTCACCTAAAGTACATGTCTCTCCTGCCTGACTGTGAGTACAGCTGGAGCACTACCGCTCCCAAGTTGTGCTCACGGGCTGTGGCGCTCCACTCAGGCGTCCAGTTGTCGCTCACCGTCGCTAAGTGGCGAGTAGTTGTACGACTGTCGTCCACGTGGCGCTCCATGACTGTCGCTTGCCCTGACTGTGTGAATGACGTTGCTCCACATGGTGGGCACATGTGCTCTGACGAGGCCACTGGCTGTGCTCGCTTGGCTCCACATGGGCTGTAGCGCTCCACATGGGCTGTAGTGTATGGCTGTGCTCCACATGGCTGTCTCCACATGGGCTTGGCGTAATCTGTGCCCACACTGTGCTCACATGCGTCCCATCTGTGCCCATGCTGTGCGCATCTTGTCCACATCTGTAACGTGGCCACTCAGTCCTCAGCCACTTGTCACCTCTGTCTGTATCCTCCAGGTAGCCACAGGCTGTCCCAGCTGGCAGCCTCCTCCACTTCTCTCTCCACTCCCCCTCCCATCCCCAGCCCCATCCCTAATTAATCATCAAGGCTTGTCAGTTCCACCTCCTCAAGTCTCCCTTCTCTTCTCCCTTCCTCCACCCCTCACCACTACATTGACCCGGGTCATGCTTCCCTGATAATATCCTTGTCTCTCCGGCTCTGGTCTCCGCTCAGCCTGGCCTGGAAACTCCTCCCCGACACACTGCACTCCCCACTCCCTCTCCTCTCTCAGACTCAGGTCACACTTTCCACCACTCCCACCACCCTGCTCCTCCTCCATCGCTGTCACACCACACACAAAGAGAAGTGGAGCGAGGAAGGGAGAGAAGGGAAGAGGGGCTGAAATACCCCCACGGAGGCAGAAACTGCTTGGCCTTCTAGCTCTTAGTATTTAGGGTCAGCAAGAACCAAGAATGAGGGAAAAATGGAAGGTGGGCATGGATGAATGGATATGGTGGGTAGATGGGAGGTGCGTGTAGACAGACGGATGGGTGGATGGGAGGGAAGGTGGGTGGGTGGATGAGTGGATGGGTGGGTGGATGGATGGGTAGGTGGGTGGATGTGGATGGTGGGGATGGATAGACAGATGGATGATGCATGGAAGCATGGATGGATGAATAGATGGATGCATGGATGGATAGGAGCATGGATGGATGGATGTATAGATATTGGATGGATGGAGAGGTGCATGGGTGGGTGGGTGGATGGATGCCTGGATGGATGGATGGATGGATGGATGGATGGATGGATGGATGGATGGATGCATGGATGCATGGATGGAGAGGTACATGGATGGATGGATGGATGCATGGATGCATGGATGCATGGATGGATGCATGGATGCATGGATGGGTGCATGGAAGGATAGGTGCATGGATGGATGGATGAATGGATGGATGGATAGATGCATGGATGGATGGATGCATAGATGGATGGATAGATGGATGACGAATGGATGGGTGGATAGTGGGTGGGTAGATGGAAGAATGGAAAATTCCACCAATACTCCACAGAGAGTATGTTCTCGGTCATCCCTATGTGGGGGAAAGTTAAGCATTTGAGTCCTCAACTTCCTAAACTGTAACGGAAGCATAATTACTGCATCCGTGGAAATGGGAATAGTTGATACCACCTGCAGACATGAACTCTGGTGGAAATGGACATCTGGTGAATGACTATGAAGAAGATATCACAGAGCCCCCTCTAAGAAAACACCCCATCCTGAGAGTGTTCCCTACAGCCTAACTGCAGCTTCCTCCCCACCCCAGCAACCACAGTCCACTTAATCAGGTCTACTTTTCCCCATGTCACTGGACTTCAATAAAGATGCCTCTTTTAAAGCACAATCCTCCCACCTCCACCCCCTCCCTGGCTCTGGATCAATCCTACTTGAATCCTCTCACCCTTCCCCAGGGCTCACCCTTTTCCTAGAAGACGCTTCCAGAAGCCATACCAAGTGGCACTCCCCATGTGCCCAGAGCCCAGCTGTGTCAACGATAGAGAAGGAGCTTGATGAACATGCTCTTAACTAAAGATGGGAAGGAAAAAAGGAAGAGAGGAATGATCCCTTCCCCAACCACTCGTGTGCTCCATGGCTCTACTTCCAAAAGGACGGCAGGCATTTGCTTAGGCTAAATGTTAATTCTAGAACGTGTGTTCTAGAACATCAAGGAATAGATCAGCTCTGGATGAGTGTTACCAGAGACACTGAGGACCACTGCCAAGTTCAGAGTAGAGCCAGCCAGCCTTCCTGCTACAGAAACCAGTCTTGCTTCCTGAAAGTGTAGTTAAGAGTGGAAGCTGAGGTACAAGAGGGAAGAGTACTTAAGACTCACATCACCAACATTAAAGCAGGAGCTCCAGGAACCCTAGACCTCCACGTCAGAGGGACCCTCACTGTTCCCATCCTGCCCCCTTGCTATGGAACAATCTTTGTAAATATGTGTTGCTCTCATTGTTAATAAAAAGCTGATTGGCCAATAGCTGGGCAAGAAGAGATTGGACGAGACAGCCTGACACAGAGAGAATGCTCGGAGGAAGAAGGGCAGTCAGAGGAGAGAGATCCCAGCAGATGCAAAAGAAACAGGATGTGTAGAAAATGAAGTTACAAGCCATGAGCCACTGTGGCAGAGGGCAGATAAGAAATATGAGTTAATTTAAATGTAAGAGTTAGTTAGTAGCAAGCCTGAGCTATTGGCCAAGCATTTACAATTAATATTAAGTTTCTGAGTGGTTATTTGGGAACAGCTGCCAGGGCAGGAAAACTCCACCTACACCCTCCTTGTGTCTTCCAAAGTCCTTCCTTCCCCATCAATTAAGTCTGGATTATAGCTCAGCCAGAAGGCACCCCTTCTACCTCCCAGACTTATCTGCATCACCTGCTATCATCTCAAGATCAGCTGATTTAGGCATATAGGAATGCTGCCTAAAAGCCAGGTCCATGTGAACACACCCAGACTCCCCATTTCTCCGAGAAGAGCCGCCATCCTGATGATGCCTCTCCCACCTGTCCTTGCCGCCCTCAGCTGCCATGCTGACTGACACCCTCTGCTGTTTCTCAGGCGACACAGGGGTATTACTCCAGAGGCTCACTCCCACACCTCAGGAGACTTTGAGCAAATGTTTCCTCTCACAGAGAGACCACCTGTGGACTCAGAATCCCCTACCTCTGTCCTATCCTCCCACCCCCCCACAAGGCACTTATCACTTCTGCAATCCATTGGAAGTCACTGAGGACAGGCTCTGCCTAAGACACACAAGCCTAGGAAAGAAGGGGACCCCTTCTTTACTGGCATGTTCTTAGACTCTGCCATACACAGAGGCACTCAGCTGAGTGTTTCTTGAGTGAGTGAGTGAGTGAGTGAGTGAGTGAGTGAGTGAGTGAATGAATTCTAGTATACTCGCTTAAAGGGGGGAAGATTCTGGAAACTAGAAGCTGTCTAGATTGAATCTGTCCCTTGATACATGCATGGGCCGAGTCCCCAGCACGACTCTATTTAGAGAAGGGGGGACCTTACCACAGGAAATCGAGGTTAAATGAGATCCTAAGAGTGGGTCCTCGATCCACTGGGACTGAGGAGTTCATCAGAGGGAGACACAGGTCATGAGCACAGGTAATGTTAGCTGTGTTAGGGTCAGGGCCTGGGCCACATTAGCAAGAGGAAGAAAGAAAGCGGTCCTGTGACCTCCAAACCCACACTGGGGGTCCTGACACGAGGTCTGGGTTTAAATACAAGTCAAGGGATACACCTAACAAAGCAGTCCTGGCCAGGTAGTGATCCCCACCCATCTGAGCTTGCAGTCCCTCCCGCAAGGTGGTCTGAGAAGAGTCAGGACCATGTGAAATCTCTCTTGGGGAGACAAGTGCCCCTCCCAGTACCTGGTGGCAGAATTTTCCTTTTCTCAACATGAAACTCCTGGGGAAATTAGTTTGAGGGGAACCATTGCCTCAATAGTTTGATCACCCAAAGGAGGGGTGCCAATGTCTCTCTTCAGAGTTTCTCCATCCCTGTCAGGACAGTGAAGAGAAAGCCATGTGAGGACATGGCCAGAGGGCAGCCATCTGCAGGACCAAGAGAGACCTCAGGAGAAGGCAAACCTCTGAGCCTGGCCTGCCAAGGCCTGGACTCTTGTTTACCCTGCCCATCCTAGGGTTTTCTTACCAGCAAACTAACTAGTTACTAGTACCGCTCTTGTGAATCTCATTGCACACAATAAAATCTGGGTGACCACGCAGCATGGAATCAGCAGAAGGAGAAGCTCCCGCCTCCAGAGAAGCCGGGGAAGAAAAGGGACAAGGGACTTAGAGCCCTGCTTCTCCAACCCCAACCCGAATTCAGTGCAAAAGGCCTGAACAGGCATGATTAGCATGACCCAGTGGGAAGTTCTGAAAATCAATTGGCTTCATGCCTTCTTCCCCAGAAACTGTGTGTATATGCATCCGACTGGAACATGCCCCTGTGTGGATGAGACTTATTTAACAGGAAGCAGGAAATATCCTTTGCCGTCTTCATAATTAATTTCAGTGTTGCTCTGACTCACAGAGAAAGAGATGCCAGACAGCCAACACGCATGACTGTCCTTTACAGGGACCCACTAATTGCAGCTGTTTATGTAGCCAGACACAACTGCTCCTGACCCCTGGCTCCCTGCTGGCCTCCCACCACCACCATGACCACCACCCAGGCTGCAAGCTAAAATTTATCTCGTTGTAAATGAGGGGAGGAAGGCCTTCTCCCTCGGTATTAAAAATGAGTGGGGAAAAACTTCCTTCCCCAGATGGAACCACGAAGCTCATTAGAACGGGTCTCCCCGACAACCGACATGCCTAGTACTGAGCAAAAGCCAAAGCCCCGACTCTATTTTAAGAGGAGAAAAAAAAATGATCAGCCGCTGCAGGGCCGGGAAACCCTCCCACGCCCACCCTGTGGATCTCGGGAGCTGCCTTCCCGGGGTTACTCTGTACACACACTCCACTCGGCTCTAATTCACTGGGCAAATCACCCTGGAAACACACCCTGCTGGTGGGAAACAAGAAACTGGATCCTGCTGGACTGGGGAGGGGAAAAAAAAAAAAAGCAAACGCAACAAACCGCAGCTTTCTGAGATACCGTGGTAAAGGCCGGACTGCAGACACAGTTGCCTGCAGCGCCTGGAATTCTTACCCAAATCCTGCCTCTTCCTTCTCCGTGATCATGCTGCCTTTGGAGGCCATGATAAGCGGACGCCGAGTCAGCCTCAGCATGCACACAGTAGGACCGAGAAAACTGGGGCCTCTTAGGGGAAAATGAAGTGCTAATGAGATAGGGATGCAGAGGTCATGTCGCTCTCATGACAGAAGTTTCTAGAGGCCATGTGACCCTTGTGGGTACTCCCACCCTTGGTTTCTGAAGCCAGTCTATAAATACTGGAGCTAAAAAGCTGCCCTCTGATTGTCTCGAATCCCCATCAGTTCCCCACCAGCCATTTCTGCTCCATTTTTTTTTCCTGGCTCAGCTCCATATTATCCAGAGTCGTCTCTGGCAACACAGGGGAAGCCTCAAATTATATGAGCTGAGAGCAAAGAGAGCCAAGAAATTCGAAAGGCGATGGGTGGGTTTAACAGTGAGGTTCCCAGGCCACTGAACCCACTCACGGAGATCAGCAGCAACCCCACTGTCCAGGGACACCCCAAGGTGGGCATCCTGTACCCCACATTCCTTAGGCACCATCCCTGAGATCATAACCGAGACTCCCTGAGAAAAGGCCCCTGGGCTCGAAAGACTGTTATCCTCATCTACTGCTTCAGTGACCCAAATCCCTTCCTCCTTTCGCCTCCTCTCGACCAAGTTTCTTCTTCCAGAACATTCCATCCGGGCTAGCCTCCTCCAAGACTGCATGCATAGCACATGCTCTTAGCTCTCTCTCTCTTCTTCCCCATCCGTCACTCACTGAGGCTGAAGAGTTGTCCTTGACCGTTGGTGACAGGAAACCTTTAAATAAGATTCCTTAATAAGAAATGTGAAATTCTTCATGATCTGGTACCAGCCCTGCTCCCTGCTCCTCCATTTTATTTTTCTTGGACCAAATTTTATTTTGACTGCTTACATTCTATCAATTTTTGTTTGGCTCCGTTCCTTTTGGTCAAATAAAGTTTTCATTCTTTAAATGTCTTTGCATAACAGTCATTGTGAGACATCGAATCCTTTATTTTGTTCATTCTCTATTTTATTATGGATGTGTGTGTGTGTGTGTGTGTGTGTGTGTGTGTGTGTGTGTGTGTGATGGGACAGGGGAGACATGTCACAGCCTGAGTGTGAAGGTCAGAGGGCAACTGTGTGGAGTCAGTCAGTTCCCTTCTTATACTTTGATGTTGCCCAGAGATCCAGCTCAGGCATGGCCAGCACTTTTGACTGGCTGGACCGCCTTACTGACTTTCACATTCTCATCCTCCCTCACACCCCACTCTGACTTTTTCTCCCTCTCATTCTTTTTAGGTGTTGTTTTTTATTTTAAATAATGACTTATAACAAAACCATCTTCAACGTTTTATATGTATATGTATTTTTGTGTGTGAGGGTGCACTTGAAGCACTTGGGGGGGTTGCATCATATAGAAGGCAGAGGTCAACCTCGGGAGCTTTGCTTTCTGAGACAGGATCTATCAGTGGTCCACAGCTCATCAACCAGGCAGGCTAGACTAGCGAGTGAACCCCAGGGATATGGGTTGTGCGTGTGTGCGTGCGTGCGTGCGTGTGTGCATGTGTGTGTGTGTGTGTGTGTCTGTGTGTGTGTCTGTGTGTGTGTGTGTGTGCCACATGCATGACTGGCGCCTGAGGAGAGAGAGCAGAAGAGGGTGTGGGATCCCTTGGAATTGCAGTTACAGAGAGTTGTGAGCCACTCTGTAGGTGCTAGGAACCAAACCTGGGTCTCCTGCAAGAGTAACAAGTGCTCCGAACTGCTGAGTCATTTTTTTCCAAGCCCTGTATTCAGAATCCTTAATGCCTTGGAACTGTGACGTGTATTTTATATTCTTTTATACTCAGGCACATGTCTAGTACTCAGAAGCCATCTGTGGTGAGGGGCGACCACAGCGGACTGTAGGGAAGTTCTAGCCATGTGGCTTTATACGAATCATTAGTTCTCTAAGCCTGCTGAAGACCCAGAAATCAGTCAAGAAGTCTGGCAAAGGCACGAAGGGATGATGAGGCTCATATGAGAAGTGTGCCTGAAAATACCTGGCCCTCACATCTAAGTCAGGGTCTGGAACTGAGAAATCCCAGGCCGGAAACTTCCTCTCCAGGGATGTGGGCATAATAAAGGTAGATGAGGTGTAACCTGCTGTGCCTGGCACTCGGGGACCATCATCCATTGTCACCTAAATAACATGACAACAGCTGCCCGGAGGGCACAGAAGTCAACACTGGGGGCAGAAATGACAAGAGGGGAGTGACAGACACATAGCTCCAGGAGAGGAAGGCTGAAGTTCACACCTGGCTCCAGCGGGTCTCCCAGTCTGCATTTACAAAAGCACCCCAACAACCCCATGCAGGTGGCTTCTTCCTGTCTCGCCACCCGAGCCCCACCTAAATCATCAAGAAGGCCCTTCCCCGACTCCGCTCTGATTTATCCGTGCGCAATTATGGTGTCAGTCTGAATAAAGCAGAATTTGTGTTCCTGCAGGGCCTCCATAAATCCTCCTGGCCTCCTTTCCGCCCCATGGAAGAGTAACGGAGAGGAGCCGATAACAGCTGAGGAAGGGCACAGAATCCCTAAGAGGAGAGGGGAACCCGGTGGGAGGCAGCCTGTCTGCAAGCTTCTGTGAACAGGGCAGGGCTGTGTGGAGCGCCGCTGGCTGAGACCCTCAACTGAGGTCTCTCTCCCTTTTCTTTTTAACACAAGTTGTTCTTTCGACCTCTCTCAGTAACGGATCTCCCGACATACTCAATCATTCCTTAGGTCTACCACACAATGGCGGCCTCAAATAACGGAAGTCTGCGGCCTCGTAATTCTAAAGGTCAGACGCCCAAGATCAAAGAGCTCATGGGGTAGTTTCTTGTGAGGCTTCGCTGTGGTTTGCAGATGGCCTCTTCTCACAGTAGGGCCGGATGCTCTATCCTCAATGAGCCCGTGCCTGGATACAAACTTCTCTTGGTTTTTTTTTTTTTTTTTTCTTTTTTAATTACATTTACCTTAAGGGATGTATATGTGTGTTTGGCTGCAAGTGCCACAGTGGATACGGAGAGGTCAAAGGACAACTTGTGAGAGTCCATTCTCTCCAACTACAATTAAGTATGAGGGATCAAACTCAGGTCACCAGGCTTGGTGGCCGGCACCTTTACCACTGAGCCGTCTCAACCAGGCCCCTTGCAGGTTTTCTGGAATTATCTCCTTGGCTCAGGAAAGGGCCTCACTCTCTTGGCTCTCCTCAGCATTCCTAGGGCCAGCCCCCTGCGTGTCCCCCCCACCTGGGCCAGCCCCCTGCATCCCCCCCACCTGGGCCCTCCTCACCACGCACTGACTCTTTGAAGGACATCTGAATGTGATAACACAGTCTCCCACATCTCCTCTGTGTCTTCCTCTTCCACTGCACAGGCCAGGCCACCACTTCAAAGAATCCAAACTCCTTACAGACACCAATCAGCCTGGACCAGGGCCAGTGCTGAGGATGACCCCTTAAGCTTATTTTCCTTTAGAAAGACTGTTTGTAAAAACAGCCATCTTCCAGGTCCTGGGAGTCAGAGCTTTGACATGTAAAGTGGAGAGTCAACAGATTTCACTTACTTTAACGCTAAGGAAGGAGGATCTGAAGGACAGGAGCCTCAGCCCCTAGGAGGAAGGATGCAACTGAGTAAACTGAACCCGACCTATCTCCAGACAAGTTCCCCCAGCTGGGACACTTCAGTGTGCTTCCTATGAAGTCATTAACTTCCTTATAAATAAATGTAACCTTCACTTTGGGTCTTTATCTTTGAAAACCAAGTCACCATGTCTTTTTTTGTTTGGTTGGTTGGTTTTGTTTTTGTTTTTTGAGACAGCTGAGATAGTCCTCTGGCTTCCACACCCATGTGGGTGCACACATATCATACATTTGCACCTGTATACACATGCACACACAGATAAGTATTAAAGGGTAGCAAAATATTAAACACAGAGAAAGAGACCATAAAAGCAGTACCCAAAAGAGAATTTCCTAAAGTAAGCCCATGTCAAAAATCATCCAGGGCTTCAAAGGTGACATGTGTGAGCATGTCCTCTGTTGTGGTCAGTGGCCATGGTTTGTGTACAGAACCACAACGGATTGCTTAGCTTACAAGAGCAGGGGTGGTCAGGCTAATTCTGGGAAGAAACAATCGCTGGCACCATATCCCAGAAAACCGAATCTGAGCTTTTACGGTAACGGAGACTGCCCCGTGATGAATGCCCAGCCACCTCCACAACAGGCATCCTTCCTAGCTGCTCCTCTTTCATTTGCTTGTGTTTTGGGTTGTGAGCCTAGCCTGTAAGAGCTGAGCCATCTCTCCAGCCCCTGTCTCATTCTCTTAATGGTAGCATGACACAAAAGACATCGTTCTTCCCAACTTCATGTCGTCATCTCCTCCTCCTTCTTCTATAGCCCACTGAGTCTAATTAATGCTGCCCATATGTTCATGGGTGTGGGGCCAACCACTGCAGTGCTGGAAACTTCTTGGCAGCCACACCCTCAAAAAAGAATGATTCTTTCTCCCCCAGAGTCTATCAACGGCCAACAGCGCCTCGGGAAGGGATGGGGCCTGGAGGGAACCCCCACCTCTGCAGGAACCATGGCTGCTGTTGGCCTTGTACAGATCTGACGCTTGTGCAGGCAAGCTCAGCTGCTGCTGGGGCATTTCTGCCAACAGCCACGTCGTCATATTCTGAAGACAACATCACAGCTCTCTTCCCCATCATGCTCTGCCTCCTCTTCTGAGACCCTCCCTGAGCCTTGTGGGAGAGGGAGGACGATAAAGATGTCCCATTTAGGGCGGAGCACTCCGCTGTTGGTTCTAAGCATCTTGACCGATCATATATCTCGGGTTGAACCTAGTCTTGTTCAGCCTGAGTCCATTTTAACTTGAAGCATTCTCTTCCAGTCTCCAACATCTCTGGATCCATCTTGGGAATACAAACTGCCTCACCTGCCCTGAACACGTGTCCTCTAGAGAAGGACTGAGGGTTTCCATCTAGCTTCCATCCACGGGAGGGATCAGCGTGGGGACCTAATTAGAGTTACACAGATGGACGGACATCCCAAGACAATGAACATCCCTCTTCTATCTGCAGCATCAACCTTCAGAATTAGGTTAGATGAAAACCTCTAACATCACTCAATCAACCACCTAGTTATAAAAGTAATTTATTTCTTTTCTTTTTTCTTTTCTGGTAAGAATAAGTTGATCTGTGTGGATAAAAAATAAATAATTGAATTTATTTATTTATTTATTTATTCATTCATTCATTCATTCATTTTGAGACAAGGTCTCACTGTACAGCCCTGGCTGACCTGGGATTCATTATGTAGATCAGGCTGGCCTTGAACTCAAAAAGATCCTTCTGCCTCTGCCTGCTGAATGTTGAACTTTCTTTTTAGCTCAATAATAGTTACAAGGGAAAAAAAACAAAAACAAACAACAACAACAACAACAAAACCCTATTCTAATAGTTAGAAAAAAAATACTAGCCTGGTGGTGATAGTGCTCGTCTTTAATTCCAACACTCGGGAGGCAGAGGCAGGCGGATCTCTGTGAGTTTGAAGCCAGCCGGGTCTACAGAGTAAGTTCCAGGACAGGCTCCAAAGCTACACAGAGAAAGCCTGTCTTCAAAACAAAAAAAAAAAAAAAAGACTAATAAAGAAATGTGAACCATTAGACCAGAGAGACGGCTCACCAGTAAAGGTTCTTGCCACAAAGACTGAAAGAACCAGCTCCCCAAAGTTTCTGACTTCCACAACTGTGCCGCGACACACAAGCCACACCCTCCACACAAAATAAACACACAAAAGTAAAAAATTGAAATTAAAGGAGGAGAAATGTGAAAGGCAAACATCTAGGGATATGAATATTTATATAATCAAGTCAATAAAAGAACCACTTCAAGAAAGGAGACCATCATAGACTTCAAAGGGATGCTTTCCACTTAAAAGAATGTGATCGCTAGCTGAAAACACACTTTAACTTCTGAGGTGCTGCCTTGTTTTCTGAGCGTGGAGGCCGCTGTGATCAGAGTTACCATTTTCAGATCTTAAGTGGCCGCCCCACTGGGCCTCATCCTGAGAATCTGGGTTAACGACTGACTTTATCTATTTGCTTCATCGCAATTAATAGAGCTTTACTAGGTCAAAATCAGGTCGGATAGATTTGAACGTTGCTTTCATGGGACACAAGATGCACTGGTTACAAATCTAGCCTCTCACCCATCAAAAATAATAAGAATTTTTTAAAAGCTGAGATAACTTTGATTATTATCAAATTTGCAAAAAAATGGTCAATCAGGGGCCCTCATTTTGCTAAGCACCTTTTATTAATCATTCGCCAAGAAAAGGTTAGGGGACTGGGGAGATGGCTCAGTGGTAAAGTGCTTGGACCACAAGTCTGAAGACCTGAGTTCCATCCCCCAAATCCCAAAGACTCAGGTGTGGGCGGTGTTCACAATCCCAGCACTAGGGAGGCAGAGGTGAGTGTGGATCCCTGGGCCAGCCAGGCGGTCAACCTAAGTGGTGAGAAGCTCTGTTACCAAAATAAACAAACATGGCGGAGGGTTCCCACAGTTGACCTCCGGACACATGGGCACCCACCCGAACACACACACACACACACACACACAAACACACAAACACACACACAGAGAGAGAGAGAGAGAGAGAGAGAGAGAGAGAGAGAGAGAACAGCCTACTGTGAGTGCTCACCTTCCCTGGCTGAGCTCCTAGTCTGTATAAACTGAGAAGGTGACCTCAGCTGCAGCAGCAGCAGCAGCAGCAGGCATTCATCACTCTATGGCTTGACTAGAGGTTCGGCATGATGAGCTGCTCCAGGCTCCGCTATCCTGACTTCCTCATCATGATGGACGTACCTCCAACAGTGAACTGGAAGTTCAGCCTGAAGTTGCTTTGGTCAGAATATTTTATCACAGCCACAAGAAAAGAAACTCAGACTCCAGCCATCAGAACTCAACCACTGATCATCAGAACTTGGTGACCAGCCATCAGCCTTCATGTACTGACCACTAGAATTTGGTCACTGACCATCACTCACCATGCACCAGAACTCAGTCATGGATCATTAGAACTCAGTGGCCGACCATTAGAACTCCTTCAATAATCAGCAGAACTCATTAATGGCGACTCTTTCACCCACTCTCGGAACTCAGTCACGGGTCATCAGAACTCAATCATCGATTATCAGAAACTTGACCGTAGACCACCAGAACTCAGTCAGAGTTCACAAGAACTCTGTTACCGGTCAGGACTCAGTCGTCAGCCATAAGAACTCAATCAGTGACCATCGGAAAAAGAGACAATACAGGCAGAGCAGGGTTAACCAGACAAGGGCGATAGGCAACTTGAAGTAGTCACTAAACACAAATGGGCTAACACAGGACTCGGATCTCAAAAGCTCACGCTGACGCAGCCTCCTAGCTTCTGTCTGAGATGACAGCATGCTCAGCCCAGGGTGACTGCCCTTGGCTCTCAGACCAAGGCTCCCAGGATGGGGAGAACTGTCAGTCAGGAGCCGGATGTACCAACCTAGAGCTCTCTTCCCAGGGACTAAATGGGGGCAGAGTGCACCGTTATATCCTTCTGACCAGATAAACGTCAATAATCCCCAGGAGACATGCTTCAGGCTCTGCAGGACAGCCTAGGCTAGCAATGGCTGGCGTCGAAATGTGTCTCCTAAAGCATTTGAAGTCTTACTCCCAGACCTCCACACAATAGATGAAAGAGCTTCTTAGAAAGCTGGGCTTATGAGAAGAAGATAATTGGCACACGGGGAGAGTACTGTGCAAAAACTGTTTTTACACTGCCATGGGAAGCCTCTAGTTAGACCTAGAAACGAGACTTCCCTAGCACCTCCAGAGGGTATGTGCCCTCTCAGCACCCTGATCTTGGCCATCCAGCCTTCAGAACCATGGAATAGTGTATCTCTGCTTCTCTAACCCCTACCATGTACCGTGCTATTAAGGCAGTTGAAGGAATCAAGCACATTTCTCAGGGGCTCCCTCCATTGAGTCCAGCCTTCAGCCTCACTGGGAATTCCTTCCAACGACTCGGCGCCCAGCCCATCAAGAGGTTAAAACGTAAGCCCCCATACACCCAGTGCCTTTGGAGAAAGGCTGACTCATAGATACTGATTAACTTGGGTGTCACTGTGCACTCGGGACTCAAAGAGGAAACCTTTGGACCATGACAGAGCCTCCTGACTACAGCCAGAGCTTCCCAGAGAGCCCTGCTTCCCAGAGCTTGTCTAAGCAGTCACTGTTTAGGAACCATCATGACGGGCAGAGAAGAGCATGTTTTCAAAATTTCTAAGTGCACAATTCTACCAGAAATAATCCTAGAATTTGATGAGGAAGCCAATACACATTCATTAATGCTGAAAATGTCACATGCAGTACGAACAGTGACATGGAATCGCAGCAAAGAGGTAGGAGAAAATGCCTGATTCAGGCAAATGACAACAAGCTCTGTGGATGAATGTTAGCGCTCTAGAAATTTCTGCTCACCGTGGCACCAGGGGAGAGCAGAGGGAGCCAGCAGGTCCCCCACAGAGGACAGGGTGCTCATCAGCAGAACTGAGGATTATGGGGACCGACTCGACGGTCTTGGACACACAGAACCAACTGGAATCTTCTCTGAGATCAAGCTTTATTAGCAGGGCTGTGGCCTGATTAGAGTTCATATCTAGACAATCAGGATGGATTCTACCAGGAGGCAATGGAGACGGGAGGGTGATGGAGGACCAAGTCAGGCTATGGTGGACACTGATCATTCAGAGAGAACTGAAAGCAACTCAAATAAACCAATGGATGCAAGAGGGTAGAAAATCCAAGATAATGCCAAGACACTGAGATAGAGAAGTATCATATCACACTGAGGGAGCAGAGGGGAGGCAGAGTCCTCCATGGTGACAGCCACTTTGGGACACATCAGAGTCTGAATCGTGTTTTCCAGAAAGATATGAAATCATACCCCCGCCCAGTACATCCAAATGTGACCCCTTAGATGTGACCCACTTCGGAACAGGGTCATTACAGGTCTAATCAGTTAAGACAAGGCCATTTATGTGGACTCTTAGTCTGTAGTGTCTCAGCCATGGTGGTCTTACAAGAAGAGGGGACACAGGCATACAGGGGTCATATGAAACATCAGACCAAAAATAAAGAGCAACACAGGCCTGAATCCATCTTCTGCCACCATAACAAAATACCGCAAGTGAAGAATTTTATAAAGGAAAGACGTTTATCTAGCCCCCG
The DNA here is from genome assembly GCF_004664715.2 of Peromyscus leucopus. Taxonomy (NCBI): domain Eukaryota; kingdom Metazoa; phylum Chordata; class Mammalia; order Rodentia; family Cricetidae; genus Peromyscus; species Peromyscus leucopus. Next base: position 8,355,008 of record NC_051073.1, read on the forward strand.
GTCTGGAAGCTGAGCAGTCCAAGAGCAGGAGGCTGGCTGGCATCTGCTGCCGACGAGGGCCTCGTGGATGTATCCTAACAGGTCAGAAAAGGTGACAGACAAGAGGACATGTGCAGAAAGGCAAAACGCTGGCACAGTCTCTCTTTATCATAACCCACAGCAACTGCAAGGACAGCACGAAGCCATTCGTGCAGGCGATGATGCCCTAAGAGCTCTTCACCTCCCAACATTCCTACCACGTCACTGAACTGATGTTCTAACACGCACATTCCTGGGGACCTCTTCACACTGCCACATGTAGTTAGGCGCCAAAGAAGGCCACAAACCATGGGCCACCACTAAAAGTCAGCACAAAGTAAAAAGTACCTCCTCCTCATCACCCCCACCCGCCCCGGAGGAAGCGGGGACACTCTCCATCTCCTGCTGCCGGCCTCCAGGGTGGTGACAATAAATCTCTCTGGCCTTCAGCCCATAGTTTGTGTCCTCACGGCCATCTCAGACACAGCAGATCTAAGAGAGATTGGCACAGCAGGAACTTGTCAAAGCCTTTCCTCTGCGGTTCCAAGACTGAGACAGCTTCCTCCCTTCCCACTCATCTGCCCGTTGGGAAGAGTGAGGGTGAGGACAACCATGGAGCCATGGCAAACACACCTCCCTGACATGTTACAAATGCTTGCAACACTAAAGCACAAAACACAAGAAGGGCTCCCACCAAACTACTCCATTAGCTCCATCGGTGGGTCTTCCTGGGCATCAAAGGCTTTGCCTTAGCATCAGCTCTCCGTTTCAATAAAAACTAGCTTTCCACTCTAACTTTCAAATGCACCCATGAAGAGCTGGCCTGACATCAGACATCCTATCACAACCCCATTTCGTGCTTCCAGAAGCTTCTAACCGCTGCCCACTTTGCTCTATCCACATCAGAACAATGATTAATACAGGGATGAGAGAAGACCCACAACATCTCGAAGAAACATGACCTGTAAAAAGCATGTCCAATACACCGAGTTTTGCCCTAATTTTAAAACCACAAAATGTAAAGTTCGTTCTAACAATAACTAGGAAGCTTTGCCGGATGGGAGCTCAATCTCCACAGGGCATGTGGGTGAAATATAAGGTTGAGGATACGGCATGGTGGTGCCCGCCTCTGCCTTTCCTGGGAAGTCATACCAACTGAAGATGGCATGGGTCCAAACTGCTGCCAGGACCACGTTAGCAGGTCACGTGACCACCTTGTCTCTTACTATGCATTTCTCCAGCACATGGGCTCTGCCTCTCTGCACACTCTGACACCGCACTGTTAGCCCACGCACGCCAACAGTGATTCCCGCCTAGGTGAGAGCTATGGGCATGATAGGAGGTTTCTCCCGTGGGCTCGTGGGTTTGAACACTTGGCCCCCAGGCAGTGGTGCTGTTTTGGGGGGAAGGCCCTAGCTGGAAGAGGTGGCTGCTTGGGAGACAAGCCTTGAGGATTATACCCCACCCCTACTTCCATCTTGGGTCTCTGCCCCTGCTCTGGCTGAGATGTAAACAAGGTACCTCATTATCCCAGAGCTACAGCCCGAAGCCACTGCTGCCACCCACCGTCCCTTCCCCAGGATAGACGGCTTCCTGCAACCACGAACACGGAATCCTTCCTCCTCCCTTCAATGCTTGTGTCAGATATCCCCACAACAAGAAAAGAAACTAACGATGCGAGCATTTCAAAAGCCACGACGCAGGGAGAGGCGACCAAGCCGCCCCTAAGAAGCAAGGAACGTGGAGGCCCTGGTCTGCAGCCATTGGTTCAACCTCGGCTGGAAGGAATTTGGGGAAAGGAACTGGGGTCTGTACTGGACATCGTCTGACTTCAACAAGTATAGCAACGGTTTGTACAGGCTTCGCATCTTCTTAGATAACAATCTAGGGGTGACTGGGAGTACGCAGGTACACAGATCGGATGATACAGTGCATTTGTTTACTGCACGTAAGGAACTTCAGCACTTGAAGATGTTGGTATCTGAGAGGGATCCTGGAATTAAGTCTCCGCAGACCCCTAGGAACAACCGTGTATCTCTTGGCTACGAGTGCCTCACCCCCACCCTTCACTTTGCCTGTATCGTGCTCTTTGCTTTGTGAGGCCAAAGGCCTTTGGGAGGTGTATTCGTCAGGGTTTGTTTAGAGGAACAGAAATGACAGGCGCACACACACACACACACACACACACACACACACACACACACACACACACACGACTCATTAGAGCAGGATTACAGCCTGTGGTCCAGCTAGTCCAACAATGAGTATCTTTAGATACAAAAGCCAAGAATCCCAAAGTTTTTCAGTCCCTGAGGCTGGATATCTCAGCAGGTCTTCGGTCCACATTGGAACCCCAAAAGTAGGTTCTAATACCCAGCGAAGGAATGAATACCTCAGCTGCAGCAGAGTAGATGAACTTGCCTGTGAGAGTGAGGGCAAGCAAGCAAGCAAAACTCAAAGGCTTCCTTCTTCCAAGTGCTTTTCTGGGGGATTCTACAAGGTGTGATCCAGATGCAGAGTGGGTCTTCTGACCTCAAATGACTCCGATTTGGGGCAGTCCTCTCATCGCAAATGACCCAGTCAAGAAAATCCCTCACAGGTGTGCCCGGCTGCTTGGGTTTTAATTGATTCCAGATCTAGTCAAGTTGACTAATATTAGCCGTCACAGGAAGCCGATAAGAAAACAGGTCAGGGGAAGATGGCTCAGTGGGAAACCGCGTACCGTGCAGACCCGGGGACCTGTGTTTGCATCCCTGGAACCCCACACAAAGATGGGCATGGTGGCATACCTGTCATCCCAGGCCTCTACGGTGAGATGGGAAGCAAAGGCAGGAGAGTTTCCAGAAGCTCATGGGCCGGCTAGCCTGGAGCACACAGCAGCAAACAACACAAGATCTCGTCTCAAACAAGGTAGACGGTAAAAGGAGACACCTGAGTTTGCTCCTGACCTCCACACAGGCACCATGGCATACACATGCCCCCACGAGCTCAGACGTCACAGGCATATAAAAGAAAAGAAAAATCAGAACGTCATCTGAATGACTGCACTGTGTCTTCCCCACAAAGAAGCCGGAGTCACACCCCCAGGGTCTGTAAATCTGACCCTGTAGGGTCTTTGCAGGTGTTCACGTTAAGATGAGGCCCCAAGGCTGGACCCTCAGCCAGTGCCATGTCATAAGAGTCAGACTCTAGGCAGGAGAGAGACAGAGAGGGGAGACAGTGTGACAGGCCAGTAAAGACCCGGGATCACCTGAGACTGCCAGAGCTGGGAGAGAAGTCTCGAGAGAGTCTTCCTCCAAGGGCACTCGCTGCCCATGACACCTGTGAGACAATGTCAGTGGCTTAAGACGCCAGGTCAGTGGTGCTTTGTCACCACAGCCTCTGAAAAGGACTCCGCGTGAAATGCTATTAGCAAGAACCACGGTTTTAATGGCAACACTTTAGAAGCCACACAGAACAGCCTTTCAGGTTCACCCATCTCATTGGTAAATGACCAAGACTCACAGGCCACATGAAAGTGTCCTACAACCAACCTAAAGACCTCTATGGACACCCTAATAATTTCAAATACACACCCTTGAGGAGTTTCTAACTGGAACTTAAAACACTTCATTCTTTTAATGAGGATTTTTTTTCCCCCTGAGACAAGGTCTCATTATAGCTCAGGCAGGCCCGAGATTCACCATGGAACCCAGGCTGGTCTAGCACTCCTGGCAATCCTCCTGCTTCAGCCTCCTTTCATTCTTTAGATGGTCACAGAAACGTGCCATGGACGTCAAGAAACCAGTATTAGGACCAAGTGTTTCCAGAAAGGGCTGCCTCCCCTCCCCCGCGGGACTCAAGCAGACAGCCCTGAGCTCGCTCTCTACTACAGGAGCAGAGTCCAGTCAGCAAGCTCGGTCCCTTACTCCGAGGGGAGGCTGTGTCTAGGCCCAGCCACGGTGGTATTTGGACGTGATGAGTTCACTATAAAGCAGAGTTCAGTGAAGCCAAGGGTGGGAGAGCCAAGGCTCCTTCCAGAAGCCAGAAGAGGTGGGAGGGTCTGGTTGGAGAAGCTCTCACTAACCCGTTTCCACCATGACTCTGCAGCAACCTCGGCGTGCAGGGCGTGGAAACGCCGAGTTTGCCGCCACTACCATCCCAAAGCTCCGCAAGCCGGACAGCTTATACGGCAGAAATGCATTGTCTCCCAGTTATAAAGGCCAGAAGTCCAAGACGTGGGCAGAGTGGAGTTCTGGTGAGTCCTCCCCCCACCCTGCAGATGGCCATCTCCATCCCATGTCTTTTCCTCCTCTGCTCTTTTCCATGCGCACACGGCTCTGTCCAAGCTTCCTTTGGGGAGGAGATAACATTGTATTGGATCAGGGCCAAGAGGTACGACTTCAGTTGCCCTTCCTTCTTAAAGATGAACACACGCGCATTCAGAGGTCCTTTAATAAAAGAATTTGGGGGGGGGCAACTTAGCCTAGACACAGGCAGGACTGGATAGGGGCCAGGTGACCCCTCCTCCCCTCCTTCATCTGAGCTCCCCTACACGTGCTCAGAGTGACAGTTCCCAGCAGCCACTGCTGCACACAGCCCCAGCTCACAAGCCTTTTGGGGAAGGCAGCGAGGCCTTGCTGCTGGGCACGGAGAGGCACCAGTGAGCCGCGGCCCACCCAGCTGTGTGTGATAAATCAGAAGTTGCCCTCCCAATGCTCAACCGTTCTGTCAGGAAGAGATGGATGAGCCTCTCAGGTTACACACCAAGAAACCCAAAACCACCGAATTCCTTTCCCAGAAAGAAAAAGAAGAAAAAAAAAGTCCCAGTGCAGAGGCTCTGGCTTCTCCCTTCTCCCCACTCGGACGCCATTGTCACAGCCTCTCATTAAACTGTCACACTGTTCACTCATCCATGGGACAAGCCATGTGGGAAGGAGTGAGAGGGGCCGAGTAGCCGGAACTTTGAGATGTTCCTTCGTCAGACGTGCAGACTGGTGTCTCTCTCACCTTGCTCGAACATTTTCTGGGGCTCTTGCCACACTACAAATCTGAGCCCTCAGGTCCTCCGGTATCCAGCTGAGTGAAGACTCTGGAGGTCTTGAGGCCCAGGGCAATTTCCTTTAGGCTCTACCTGTTCCGTAAGATGGGGTATGGGGGGGCGGTCCTGCGGACAGTAAGCAACACACACTGAACCCCTTCCAGACTCTTCCCCCTCCACAGAACAGACTTCGCCAAGGCCGAGAGGGGCCAGGACTGCTGCCGGCCGGCTTTTACTTACAAGTTGCTGGACTTGTGGGATATTGTCTGTTACTCCATTTCTAATTGAGCTGTCTCTAATTTGTATAAAAGCCCACACAGGTGACTAGCAGAAACTTTTCATGAAGAAGGAACCAATAGATGCTTGAATTAAAAAAAGAAAAAGGGGGTGCAGTGGCTGGAGAGGTGGCTCAGTGGTTAAGAGTACTGGCTGCTCTTTTAGAGGACCCGGGTTCAATTCCCAGCACCCACATGGCAGCCTACAATTGTCTGTAACTCCAAGATCTGACACCTTCACACAGATAAACATGCAGGCAAAACCCCAATGCACATAATAATTTAAAAAAAAAAAAAATTAAAGAAAAGAAAAGAAAGAAGAGGGTCTAGGGAGATGGCCCAGCAGTTAGGACCCTTGCTGCTCTTGCAGAGGACCGGAGTTCGGTTCTTAGCACCCATGCTAGAGCGCTCACATCCACCTGTAACTTCAGCCCCAGGGGACACAATACCTTTTTCTGGCCTCTGTAGGCACACGCATTCAGGTGCACAAACCCACACCCAGACACACGTGCTCACTCACAAACACAAAAGCAGACAGGGATTCACCTCCACGTCGAGTGTTTATCGCCGTCTCGTTTCCAGCTGATTACAGCTGGGGTATTCCCCCGGTGCTCGGCGTTTGGACTTTGCAGTCTACCTACCAAATGACTTTCCATTAAAAAACCAAAAAGGGAAAGATTTCGAGCTACCTTGTTGTAAATGACTTCTTGATAGGGGAATACTACGGCAGACTTGACAAAAATGGTGACTTTTCCAGGAGTGTGGGGAGCCATTCGGTCCCGGGCGGAAGGAGTCGGCTCCTTTCTCTCTCCCATTTCTTTCTTCCTCCCCCTCCCCCTAGGCCTTGGATGACCTTCCCGTCCGCAACAAAGAAGTCTTAGACATGTTCTCTTTCAAATTTGACATTTAATACTTCAAACTCCAAAATTAGCATTAATTCGAGGAGCATTCCTGTCCCACAGGCAACAGGAAACAATCAATATCCCGTCTCCACTCTGGGACAACTGGCAGCCACATGCAGCCGAGGAGGTACGGGAACAAAACAGCCCTGCCTTGCAGGAGGGGAGCATGGGGGGCACTGTGAGATTGGAAACAGACTCCAGGAACTCCTACCCAGTCCCATGTTGTCAACAGAGGCCCCGAAGACTCCAGGGGTTGCTAACCACGGGTCAGCTAATGGCAGCACACACTGAAAATGTTCAGCGGCCTGCTGGGAGAAGAGGAGGCCATCAAACCAAAACCACTTCCAGGGAAGCTTTCCCAACCTCCCCATGGTAACCGGTGGAGAACTGCCTACAGATTCATTCCTGATCTCGTTTTGTAAAGACCTCTCAGGGGCCACAACAGTGACAAAGAGGTGAGGCCAGTAAGGGTTCAGTGATCACTCCTAGCATGATCTCATGAATCCTAGAAATGTAAGGAATCGCACGCACGCGCACACACACACACACACACACACACACACACACACACGCGCGCACACACGCACGCATGCACGCACGTGCGCTACATCTAAAAAGAACAAGAAGTGAAAGCTAGGAGACAGAGAAGCCCCTTCCCCAGGCAGAGGAGGGCGGCTGCCAAGAGGCTCATGGCACAGGCAGATACGAAGGGTGTGGAAGCTGAGGAATGCAGACGTGTGTGTCTCCGCACGTCCAGAAGCATTCCTGCCCTGGGGACGTGACTTCGGCAGAGGTGTCCCACGATCCTCTCTCCTCTCCACCCCCTCGTCTCCCTCCATCCTCAGGGGGAAACTCCATCATCCAGATAAACTGAGTGGGCGGTCTAAGCCTGGCTGGCTCAAGGAGCCTGACCTCTACATACCTTTAAGTTTAAAAGCGGGTTTGAGGGTCTAAACGAAAAGCATAACCGACTGCCATGCGGTCTCCAACACAATGATGAATACACTTTAAGCTAATTAAACAACACACACACACACACACACTCACACACACACACACACACACCATTTACATATACATATGTACATGACTGTCACTGAATATTCATGAGATACATTTCGCTGTGCTACAGATGGGGAAACTGAACTTTAAGAGGTTTCAATACCTTGTCCAAGACCACACAACTGCTGAGAAGCAGAAAGATGGGGGGCAGGAGCAGTGAGCCCCCCCGAAGCCTGCAGCCTGTCACCATGAAGCAGTCAAGCCTCTCCCTACCCAGCACAAGGACTCCCGCACAAAGCAAGCAACAAGAAACCCGCACTAGTCACTGACAGTGCATGAAGCAAAGCCAACAACAGGTCCTCCCCGCGATACAAGCTCGAAAATGAGGGGACACTGAAGAAAAATGTTGTAAATTGGTTGACTTGACAGAACAAAACCTTAATATGCCTCTGCCCAAAATGGGTCATGAAACGAATCAGAAAGTGAATGAGTAAACAGAAGATCTGCAACACAACAAAGATAAAGCGAACATCCTTAATATGTAAAGAGCTCATAAAAGCCAATAAAATAAGTAGACGAAACATGGTGAAAATCACTAACAGTAAATCAAGATGCATATTTTAAAAGCCAATTTCATACAGTGTTGTCCTGCAGCAGGATCCTTCTGAATTGCAATTTGATAGATAACATGTGAAAACTCTTCAAAGCCTTGCTCCTAAGGAAAGGCTCGGCAATACAGACACAAGGACAGTCACAGCAGCCGCACTTATACAGGGGGAATCTTGAAACAATCAATGTTACAATAACTTCAAGTAAGGAAATAAGCTCAAAACATCAAATTTTCAAAGAATATTTTACAATGTGGGAAAAAGTTCTCTGCATTTTTCAGTAAAATAAGGGGTACTTACAAAAAGATATGAACAGTGGATATTAATGCTGTAACCTATGTAATCAAAGGGGAAAAGGTCAGCAATAACATACATTCATGTACTACATGTAACTATAAATAACTATTAGGTGCATGTGCTACATGTAACTACATATAACTACTAGGTGCATGTGCTACATGTAACTATATATAACTATTAGGTGCATTGCTACATGTAACTATGCATAACTATTATATGTGTGTGATACATGTAACTACATATAACTATTATGAGTAAGTAGTACATGTGAACGAAATGTTCACACTGATTTTTTTGTGGACTGATGACTCAAAGCGATTTTTACTTAAATTTGTATTTATTTTCAACAAGAAAGGGGGTATGTTTAATTAAATGGGGGGAGTAATGTTATCTAAAATGAAAGGGGAACAGATTGTGGGATTTAAAGCACACAGCGAGAGAGAGACTTGGTGAAGAGGCCGTTCTGTTAAGAGGCCATGCAAGAAGACACTGGCCCAAGACCTACCTGAGCATGCTAAAGACCTCAGAGATCATAAAGCACTCCTGAATAAAGCACTGAATTTTAAAATTGGAAAGGGTTTGCGAAAATGCTTTTCAAATGTTATTTTTACAGTATTTAGGTGAGAGTTACTACTCTGGTAGAGTGTGTAAATTTGCATGTATGATCCCCTAGTATCACGTGTACAGTTGATCGTAAGAAAAAGAGAGTTAACATCCAGTGATTTACACACACACATGAACATGTGCCACACACATGCACATGCACACAGACCCACGTGTAAATCAACATTCTGTTGAGTAATGACCCCTTGGAAGGCAGGAAGCCGCTGCGCTTCATCTGTTCATTGGGAAAAAAAATAGCCTGTTTTTATTCTGCATGCTCTGGAGTTCTTCATCAGCTGCTTTGATGACTCTATGATCAGAAAGAAAAGACGAGAGGAAGGAGGGGAGGAGGGGGTGGAAGTGAGAGAGAACAAGACACCTCCTTTCTGAGCTGGGAAAGAAAGTCATGAATTAGGTGGGAGCGCAACAGCCACGCCGCGCTTGCCCTCCAGAGGGAAATTTGAGTTTTATTACTTCAAATTGGCCTTGAAATTGCAACTGGTGCTCACAAGCGCTCCTTTTTAATAGAATAAAATGTCATCCTATGGGAACAACACTTCACAAACCTGCAGCCGTGTTTTCAAAACAAGCTTTCTTTATTAGTGTTATTAGATGTAAATGCTCGACCGAGAACTGAGTCAGAGACTGGCTTCTGTAATTAAATTTTAACCTGGAATAAAGGATGCACTTAGAAAAGCCCACTTCTGCACGGGAGCAGGGTGATTCCAGCTGAAAGCCAGATTACGTAAGTGACGACATGTATCTTCAGCCACGTGATTTCCCTGGCATGGGGCTCTGATGAATGCTCTCACAATAGCACATCTGCCCATGCTACCCCAACCCCCACCCAAGACAGACAGACAGACAGACACACACACACACACACACACACACACACATACACACTGCAGCCAGCCTTCCCTCAAAGTTTCACTTTGGGGGCGTTTCCTCATTCCTTAGGCCTTGAAGTCCCTTCTCCACTAAGGGAGGCCCCACGATTGCTTGAGAAAGCTGTGCTGGCTCCGGACGGTCCACACGATCAAGTAGGCAAACGGTGTGTGTGGGGGGGGGGAGGCAGCAGTTCTAGAATAGTCACTGTTCTAGGGGTGTGGCGAGAAAGTAGAGAAGAGCGCACATATGCAAGGAACCAGTCAAGAAGCCCCCCACGCCACAGAGACACGTAACTGAATATGCACAGAAAAGGCCCGTGCTTTCCGAACGACCGATGAAGGTCCCAATCCACTGGAAGGCACCACGGAGCTCTTAACTTTTGCTCTCCGCTCTTGCCCACTTCCTCACAAATGCTTGGTGAACAAACTGTTTCTGCTTCTCCCACTCTCCGAGTGTCCCTAACGCAGCTTCTTGTCCCCAGGACACAAGAATCTGGAAACCCTGGTGGCACCCGGGAGACCCTACTGTGCGCTCATGTACCAGGGGGAGGTACTGACCGGAGATTCCCAAGATACCAGCTCAGAGCTTTGCAATTTGATTTTCAAACTTCTCCAGGTGTGGCGGTGAACTCTGATCCCAGCACTTGGGGGAGGCTGGGGATGACTGTGAGTTCCAGGCCAGCCAGGATAATGGTGGCTGTAACACTGCCCACATGTCCAGGAGGAAATCAAGGGATGTGAGGACACCAGCTCCTCTGGTTCCTCTAACTTGTCTGACCTCACAGCAGGGAACTTTGATCCCAAAATTCCTACAGACCCAGGTGACTTCACAGAGCGCAGTGGCAAATGGCAGAGACTTCCCACTGGGACCGTCTCTGTCTTAAAAGCTGCCCTCCCTCCGCCAACTGTGTGCGGCTTTCCAAATCCTGTGACTACAAATCTGCTCAAAAGAGCCTCCAGCTGGCCCAGAGCAACTTTCCTCAGGAGATAACATGGCTCCTGCCTCCTGCTACTGTCCTACCTAGCCAATCTCCTCCTCGGATCACATGACAAGATGCCCAGCTTCTCCTAATGGTGGCATCCAGCTTCTCCTGCCCAGGTGTCTCCCACACTCGACAGGGCTCCAGGCTGCCTCTCTCCTTCCCTCTAAGATCTTCTCCGTAAAATCTTCCCTTTTGTCTCTGCCCCCCACTCTTCCCCACCCCCACCCCACCCCTCCCCCACGGGTAACTCTCTTGGCTGTTCCCCCTCTACACGGGCACCCTGCCTGGATCCATCTCCAGGGCAGTAGGCCATAGGACACAGCCACTGTTTCTCCCAGTGAAAATTCCCCAGACCTCCGTCTACAACTGTTCAGCCCCTCCAAATGGTGAGTGTACCCCTCCCTCACCACTGACTCAAAGTAAAACCAGACTTAACTCCAAATCAAACAAGAACCCACCGAGGGGTCCCCTCCTGCGCTGGAGCCCACACTAAAAGCTCTTGAGTTACAGGAGAGGTGGGGGCGGGGCGTGGGGCTGGAAGGGCCTGGAGAAAGCCAGTCAGCTTGATCCCTGGCCGTCAAAGCTACCTGTTGGCCAAACCACGTAGTCCTGACAACAAATCTCTTGAATTGGGTTGAGCATGCTACCCCAGTAGCGAGTAAGTTTGGGGGCCTTGGCTCTTCTTGCAAACAACTCCAGAGTTGAGTTCTGATTCCCAGACAACCTGATAGTCTGGGCTCAATCAGAAGGCCCCCCCCTTGCTTTTCTTTGGCTACCAAAATCCTTTTGGCCACAGCTCCTCCCCTCCCTCTCCCCGTCCCTGGGGCCACACACCTGAAAGAAAGAGGTCAGGTCACCCACATCCCTCCTCTGCCCTGAAGCTTTCCATACCAAGTAGCAAACACTTCCTAGAGAAAAAAAAAAGTTTCAAACCGCCCACACTGGCTCCCAGTCACTCCTCCCTTCTACACAGGACTCCCAAATGCTCAGCGGACCCAGATATAGACCTTCGTTCTCTGCTCAGCCCCTCTCACGGGCTAGATGTAACCATATTTCCATCACTTTGTACTGTCACTTGGTCTGCATGCGGCCGCTGTTTGCAGCCTGTGTGTAAACAGTCTTTATGGGGTCATTCTGTGTTCTAAGAGAAAAAAAAAAACAAAAACCTAAGACCTGTGGCCACCGTCCAGGTTATAGAGTGCTACATTCCTGATTTTAAGATGTGTTCGTATGTCTGAGTGGGTGGGTACGCACAGGGCCAAGAGGATTGTTGTTTTCCAAGACATACAGGGACATCTTGGAACTTACCGATACTATTAATGAATTTTAAATATAAACTTGTCTTCTACAATGTATTTCTGCAGTGTACTGTCACTTCCTGAGTTCTCACTGGTGTATTAAGGCATGCACATATAAAGAAGTTTAAAGAAAGGAAAGGCTTTGGGAAAAAAAGATTTTTATCTGGGAAATTTACAAAAAGATGGTTTTATTAGTTCCAAATTAATTATAATTCCTATGGCCAAAATTCTGTTACACTGAGATTAAATTGATGCCTGGTTCTCAGTTTACAGCAATAAAATTTTCTGAAGTACAGATCTCCTCTTAGGAATGTTTACAGAAATGGGCTTAGAAATATAATGATTGTGTTCTATCCTTTTACTAAATGAGACATGTAAAACCTGTGATTAGATTTCTCCAAATCCTGTTGGCGTGCACTCTCAATGAGCAAAGCTGTCTCTCACTAGATAGACGCTGTCTAACAGTGGGAAAAATTCTGTTACAAAGAATTATGCCTACTTGAAACATTCTGGTTAAACTACAGTGATCCTAAAACGTAATCTTCTGGACAAATAATTCAATCTATTTATAAATTTGGCCAGTAGACAAGATCCTCACCGTGCCTCGGATTTTCAGTCGTCTGGATGGATGGTTAAATAAGTGATGGCTACTAACAGATCATGAGTGCATCACAGTCAGTTCCTTCCAAGAGAAGACAAGTAGACTGAGTTCATTTGCTGGAAGAAAACTCCACCAGCCTAGAGGGAAGGGACTGTATTCTAACATTTCTTCAATCCTGTTACACTTAAAAGATGTTTACAATTTTGCTGGGTTACTCTTCAGTGATAAAAATCTTGATTTTCGACCGGACTACAGAAAAGGATGGCACTGCCTTCCTTGAACCGTGTTTTTGATATAACTGCTCACGTACCCAGACTCCACTCTACTGTAGCCCAGTTTTCATGTTCAAAAGCATTCAAATGTGTCACTGTCTTTGTAAAAGTATTTTATGATTACACAGTATAATTTGTATACAAAGAAATCTAATTTGAAATAGACAAAAAAAAAACCCATATTTTAAATATCTGGAAAGAAATGCCATTGCGCGCGCGTGTGTGTGTGTGTGTGTGTGTGTGTGTATCTGACTCCCACCATATATATATATATATATATATATATATATATATATATATATATATATATATATACACATACACTCCCACTTTCCTTCATGTGGGTCATGTAGATTGAGCCCAGGCTGTCAGGCTTGGTAGCAAGCACCTTGACCCACCATTTTGCCAGCACGGTTCCTATATTTTATATCCAAACTCTAAGTGCCAAAACCTTTTACTACTAAGAAAAGTAGTAGCAGAGTCCAAGCCGTTGACTACAGTTAGGGATACCTAAAGATTTAACCGGTCTTTCCCCATCTACATCCGGGCACTGATCGGAGACCTTTGACACTGCGCTTTTTTATCTCGTTAGTATTAGATACACTACTAACAATAAACAATCAGGCTGGATCATGACGGCTAACAGAATGACATGACCCAGAAGTTTCTTCCCCAGTGGCTCTGGTAGCCTTTCTCTCTCCTGAGAACTCAGCCTCATCTTCATCAGATCCAAGGAAAAGCTACACCAGTGTTTGTACAACTTCAGGAAGCTGCCTGTGTCGCCAGCACTTCGACGAGTGTGGGGAGTTGGAATGTGACAGGCCCAAAGCCAAAGGTCATATCTTGGGCTATCTTAGCCTTTAAAACAGAACACACAACAACAAAAATGGGCGATCTATTGCCGTATCATGTGACTGAACAGCCTTGCAACCAAATCAAAACAATGTAATGATACCCACTCTAAGGAGAGCTCCACCAGCCCTACGGAAGTCTATCCTTACCTCTGCCCACACTTCACAACAAATACAACTCAAATGGATTCCAAAACTCTCCGTGGACATCCTGACATCCCTTTAGTGATTATCCCTTTAATAATAGTTTTATTCTTATGTCCATCGGCCCTCTCTACAATCCCTCTGCTAAGCCGGTTTACGCAGACCACCATAAAGTACGCCATACGTGTTTACATGGACAAGGCCCTCCTGGTGTATGAGTACTAATCCTGGCCTCTGAATCATCACCCGGGGATGGGGAGGTCTCCAAGATACGCCAAGAGTCTGCAGGAAGCAGCTAGAAATTGACTGTGACATCCATACCCCCAGAAGGCCCCTGCTCCCCTTCCATCTTCCTCCCTTCCTCCCTCCCTTCTTTTTCCCTTTCCTGTTATGGAAAGAAACAGGGGGGGAGATGTTAGACCCCAGACCAGTCACTGCCAAGGTCATGACAATTTACAGCTGTGTTCCCCCACTCTCACAGCTGAGTAGACATACAGGCCTCAGGCGACCAGACTCCATGCTCTTGGCCCCTGGGATGGACACGCATTAACTAAAAGGGACCCTCCTCCACACTTCTCTACAAATCTTCACAAGAGCATACATCCCTTCCTCAAAATACAGGGCTTCCCTCCCCACCAATCAGAGGCAGTGGCCTGTACTCTGGACTAGTCATCCACCACGTGGCACCGAGCTGCTGTCCACGCAAACCTGTAAGGGACCCCACTCTGCCATGTGGACCTGGACACTACTCCGAACCCCTGCTGTCTGCTCACTGCTGTGGATATCGTTCTGTATAAATAAAACACTGACTGGCCAGTGGCCAGGCAGGAAGTATAGGCGGGACAAGGAGAGAGGAGAATTCTGGGAAGTGGAAGGCTGAGTGTCAGAGACACTGCCAGCCGCCGCCAGGACAAGCAGCATGTGAAGACACCAGTAAGCCACAAGCCACGTGGCAAGGTATAGATTTATGGAAATAGATTAATTTAAGCTATAAGAAGAGTTAGCAAGAAGCCTGCCATGACCATACAGTTTGTAAGCAATATAAGTCTCTGTGTTTACTTGGTTGGGTCTGAGCAGCTGCAGGACTGGCGGGTGACAGAGATTTGTCCTGACTGTGGGCAAGGCAGGAAAACTCTAGCTACAGCTAACTGTCAGTGGCATTAATAACTTTTCTCTTACCCAAAAAGACAGCCTTCCTCCTTGAACCCCTTGAACTCAAATCAAAGATCTTTCAGTGGCCACACTGGGAAAAGGAACACATAAAAAGGTCCAGTTATACCCCGCCCCCCGACTCCATCCTTGGGGGACTGGTACTAGGTCTAGGCTGAAATACAGACCAAAAGGCATACATACCGAAGCAGTCCTAGGGGAGTGAGGCCCCACCCATCATCACTGCGGCTGGTCCATCACTATCTCACCTCCAGGCTCTCCTGAAAGACGTTCTGCCAAGTTATCAGAACCGTGTGAAAGCTCTTTCTGGGAGACGGTTCCTCCTCCTGCTGGCACCTGGGCATCAACCTTCCCCCTCCCCACAGCGCAGGATTCCTTGGGGTCGACAGTTTCAACAGAATGATAAGGGAAGGGAGAGTCGTGGTGTCTCTCTTCGGAATATCTCCTCTTCTCCTAGGGCGCTTACAAAAGTTGCTAACTGTCCTGTCTCTGCCCCCCTCCACCCTTCACTGAGAATCTGTGCTGCCAAAAAGTTGTATTTGTTTATATCTATGTCCAGTGTAATATCATATAGTTTATATTTAATGATATATATATATATATATATATATATATATATATATATATCCACGTGTGCTTGTTTCTTTGTGTGTGGGTGTGTGTCTGTGTGTGTATTCCTAATCTCGTGGTGAACCTGTAAAAGGCAGAAGCTGGATCTTACAGACGTGGGCACATGTCTCTCATTCCCCAGGACCACACAGGAAGGTTATACTACCCACAGCACCCCAGCTCTGCCTAGGGCACTAAGCTTTCATTCTGCACTGATCCGTGAGCTGGTTAGCTGCCCACTCACCAACGCTTTCCTTTGGAAACTCTCAGCCAAGACCCCAAACACTTGTGAAATGTTTTCTTGGGTGAACCCAGCTTTGCCATTCTCTAATGGGTTTCCCAAAATGTGGGTCTTCACATGCTAAACTTAATAGATTCCTAGGATGGTGGTCAAAGCTGGAGCGGGAAATTAAGACATGACTACCCACGGCAAAATGCTTCATGGCAGAAAATGTCTTCTCCCACACAACACGCAAGACGTGGCCTGCAGCTGGTATGAACCAGTGTTCACCCTTTTATGTCTACTATCCTGCTCCTCATTTGTTTCTTCCCAGCACGTCAGGGATCCGGGAGGCCAGGAAAACCCATTTTGTTTCACACAGAGAGTTGTGGGACTCTGACCTCTGACCTATCATTGCTTGAAGACAGCCTCCTCAGTGGCGCTCTGTGCTCAGTCGACACTCACGCTTCCTGCCCAGTCTAGAAGCAAAGGGCAGGTGACCAACAGAGGTCATGCCTCACGGAAAAAGAGTTCTAAGAGGGGACTGGAGAGATGGCTCAGCAGTTAAAAGCACATGTTGCTCCTGCAGAGGCCCAAGGTTCGGTCCCCAGCACTGATCTGATGGCCTCTTCTGGCTTCCACAGGCTCCTGCACACACATGGCATGTATAAACTCATGTAAGCAAACATACACACACACACACACACACATTAATAAAGAGTGTTCAAACCATGGCAGAAACGTTCCCCTGACAAGTTACCAAAGAGCCCCAAGACAGGCAGTAAGACAACCAGAACTCAAGCAGAGGATGAAGACGGCCAAGGTTAACAACAGGAAATGAGACCAAAGCTCATCAAATAGCTCAGAAAACAGGCGAGCAGAGCCTGCAGGATTACAGACTATTTTGGCAAGAATCTGGGTTAGCAGACTAATAAACTTATGGAGAAAATTATAGTCAAAGAGACAGACTCCAAGCCTACGTATATCTCCATGGGAGACATCCAAAAAAAAAAAATGTATGTTTGCAAATAGCAACCTTCTCATCTGCTTTAGTGTGGGTTCACATTCTCTGGGAAGAGCTGAGGGTCCAGGAACGGTGCTCAGATTCTGCAGAATGGGCGTCTTCTGTCTGATCCCATCACTCTAATAACTAGCTGTCTACCATAACGAGTCTCTATAGAAAACACAGCTATTGCTGGGCCAGGGTTTTTCTTCAGGATGGCAGCCCAGCAACCCGGCCAACCCCAGACATGCCCAGCAGCATCAGGAAGAGAGAAGGACCGTTCTTGCTGTGGACTCACAGCCTGACAACATGCATATCACCACTCAGAAATCCCTCCCTGTATCCTGGCTTGTGATAACTGTCCCTAAGGAGACAGAAGGGGACACCCATTCATCCTAGATCAGCACCAATGACAGGCCAAAGTGCAATTTCACCCAAGTCCATTTTGGCGAGACCAAGGAGTCATTGGGCTATCTTACATAGCGTGAGTGAGGGGCCACTTACGGGAATGTGGGCGACTCCCCAAGACAGCTGCATCACTGAAAAGCCCCATCCCATCATAGATGGCGACCTCATTGAAGCTACAGCATGGAGTCCTGCTTTTAATTAACCCTTTCTTTTCCATGCACTCCAAATCTTCTGGGATCCTCTGCCACTATTGGAAAGGGGCTGGGAATAGTAGCTGGAATCCCAGGGGAGGTTTCCCGACTCTCTCCTCTCCTGCATCTACTGGGGAGTGTCTGTTAAAGGTTCTGTTGCCATTATCTCAAGCCTGGCTTGCACTGTCTTGTTCTGCTCTAGTTGCCATGGCTACCAGGCAAAGTCCAAGATGGCATCTTGTTATAACCAGAAGAAAAAGTGCTATACAACACTCAGGAAGATCAAAGCATGCATCTGTGTGTGCCAGAGGTTATTATTGGCATCAGGAATAGGGCAGTGGTCTCCTCCTTGTGGGGCTTACGGTCTAGTGGGGAGGTGAACTCATAAGCATATATCATGCATGATGCGAACGCATCAATTAGAGTCCCATCTCACCCCTCCCATACTCACAGCTCAGAGGCCTGGCTCTCCACACCTCTGAGTATGACCTTATTTGGAGACAAGGTCTTTAGAGATGTAATGGAGTTGAGGTGGGGTCATTAGAGGGGATGCTGACCTATTGCGGCTGCTGCCTTCGCCAAGGGGAAAGGTGAGCAGAGATACAGAGACAAAAACATAGGAAGACAGCTATCTACAAGCCAGTGGGACAAGTCTGACTTTCCTCAGCTCTCAGAAGGCACCAACCCCACCAAGCCTGACCTCCAGAATTCTCTCTCTCTCCCTTCCCAGGCCTTGGAACATATTCCTCTCTTCCTCAGGGTCAGCTTGCCAGGAAATCACTCATGATACAATACAATGACCTAAGGTATAGCAGATTGAACTATGCCCCGCTCACACAGACAGCTTTCAGTCCTAACCTCCAGCATAGTGGTTCTCATCCTTCCTAATGCTGCGAGCTTTTAACACAGTTCCTCACGTTGTTTGTGACCCCCAACCATACAACTATTTCCATTCGTACCTCATAACCGTAATTTTGCTACAGTTTTGAATCATAATGTAAATATCCGAGATGCAGGACACTGCTATGTGACCCCCGTGAAAGGGCTGTTCCACCTCCAAAGGGGCCAAGACCCACCAGTTGAGAACCACTGCTCTAGTGCCTGTGAATGTGGTCTTATTTGCAAATGGGGTCTTTGTAGATGTAATCAAGTTACAAGAAGACAAAACTAGATTAGAATGGATTCTAAATGCAATGGTGGGGCCCTTATCGGAAGGCGGAATCCGCTCAGCCGGGAGACAAAGGAACAGCCCTATGTAAAGGAAGACGGAGGTTGGTGGGCCACATCAACAGTCTCGGGATCCGGAGGACGGTATGAGCACCAAGCATCAGAAGAAGCAAAGAGCCTCCAGAGGGTACATGGCTCTGCCCAGGCCTTCTTCCTGGACTCTGATCTCCAGAAATGTAACACAATAAATAACTGTTGCTGAAGCCACCTAATCTGGTAATTTCTCACAGCCACCCTAGCAAACTAATAGAGAAAATTAGAGCGAAAAACCTGTTCAAGGCATCCCTCTGCCGAGGTGGTGCAGGTCAAAATGCCGGCAAGGTGAGAGTCACCTGTGCAGGCTCGTTGTCAGCACTGAATGAGAACATCCATAGAAGATCCTGAGTCCATCAGCGAATATCAGCCACCATGCTGGCCCTCCAGACAAGGACTCTCAACGTTACCAGCATCATCCAACGTGTGTGATATCCAGGCCCTGATTTTCTACACTTACCAACAGGGGAAAACGAAGGAACCTGGGGGGAACAGCAGCCCCACCCAGGAGTCTGATTGAACCCTCTTATGAGCTGAGAGTCGAGGATCCCCACACAGTTAACATTTGCTGTGAAGGTTGTCTGCATAGAGATAATACCCCTTTCACGGAGATACTTTAAGTAAGAATGTTAAAATAACAATGAACCTCACTCAAGGTCTAAGCCCAGATGGCCCTTCTTCATATACCCCACCCCCACCCCAAGCTGGAAACCAGCCATGTTCTAGACATCTCATAAAGAAATGCCATCTATAGTAAAAGACAGCCCTTCTGATGCATGGCTTTTCCTTACCAGACAGCAGTCCCTCCCAAAGCATCTCCAGGGCCACCCTGCAATCATGATTTCATTTTTTTTAAGGAGGGGGAGACAAAGGAAGGGGGCTTCTTTGCAAGCTTTTCAGACATAACTTGAAAACCACCAAAACCGTATGCATGGATTGCTGAGACACTGAGGCAGAGCTCTCCCTTGCGGAGACAACACTCACATTCATTCCTAGTTAAGAATCTCTGTTAAAACTTCGTGTGTGTGTGTGTGTGTGTGTGTGTGTGTGTGTGTGTGTGTATGCGTGTGCATTCACATGTATGTGGGTGTACATATATGTGAGTGTACATGTATGTGGAAGCCTGCCCATGTCACGTGTCTCCACTTGTCTTACTGAGGCAGAGTCTCTCACTACAAATAAGCTCATCTCTTCGGCTAGTCCGGCTAACCAGCTTGCTCTGTGGGTTCTCTGTCTCTGTCCCCCCCTCTCACTAGTATTATCTGCCATGCCCATCTGGGTTCCGGGGATCTGAACTCTGGTACTCACATTTACACAGTTAGTACTTCCCACCCTGAGCCATCTACCCAGCCCTAAAAATCTCCTTTTACAATTTTAAATTATTCTACTTATTTACGGGGATGGCGGTGGGAGCGTGTGCCCTGGCACTGAAGTCAGAAGGACAACTGGCAAGAACTGGCTGTTCTCTTCCATCGTGTGGACCCTTGAAGATCGGGCTCAGGTCATCAGTCTGGGTAGTCGGTGCCTGTACCCACTCCTGAACCACTTCCCCAACCCGAAAGTCTCTAAATAACTGTCAGCTCCGCTTCTTGCTTACCCTGAAACTGTTCGGTCAACATTGAGAATCCAGCCAGCTTCACCGGGGCGGGAGCCCCTGAAAAGAACGCCTTGGGCGTGTCCAAACGCGGCTGACAATCGCAGCATCCAGCCGCACTCCCGTGAGAGAGCAGGGAGGGAATTGAGGTCAGGTCAGGCTCTGTGGCCAGAGCCGGGGCACAGCAAGGGTGAGACGGAAGTGCCTCGATGGGCAGATGCTGGCCCAAGCATGCACAAAGGCCTGAGGCCGATCACCATGATGCTCTGAACAAGAACGGCCCTCATAGGGTCGTGTATTTGAATGATTGGTTCCCAGCTGGTAGAACTGTTTGGGAAGGATTAGGAGGTGTGGCCTTCTTGGAGGAAGTGTATTACTAGGGGTAGGCTTTGAGGTTTCAAAAGTCCATGCCCAGCCCAGTCTCCCTCTCAGCCTCCCGCTTATGGATCAGATGCAAGCTCTCAGCTACTGGCCCAGCACCACGCCTGCCTTCTGGCCCCCATGCTCCCCACCATGACAGTTATGGACTCTGAAACGGCAAACAAGCCTTCAGCTAAACGCCTTCTTTTACAAGTTCCCTTGGTCATGGTGTTTCTTCACAGCAATAGAACAGTAATTAAGACAGTCCCCATCACTGAATAAACTGGGCATGATGGCGGACACCCACAATCCCAAGACTCTAGAAGTGGGGGCAGACGGACCAAACAGCTCAAGGTCTCTTTTCCCAATGACATGGCAAGTTTCGAAGGCAGCCTGTGAGACCCTATTTCAACAACACAAACCAAAACCAATAAAGTAAGGCGCACTGACTGGGGTGCAATTAGGCAAGATGAAAGTCTCTCACTTAACATGAATGATAGAGAGGGGCCAAAAAAGAAAGAAAGAAAGAAAGAAAAACCTCCAGTACAAATGCCACTTCATGCCCAAGCCATCGACCCAACCTGCCCATCTCTTCAGATGGATGTGGCTGGCTGCCACACCCCACCCCTGCTGGGAAGAAAAACACTGCTCTGGGTAATTGCCACCTCCCTGGAGTAGCCGCCAACATGCAGGCATTGATGGGCCCGAAGACCAGAGTCAGATTAGTAAGTGCAGTCTGGACTCAGCACCTGCAGAGAAAATACAAGCTGTGCTCCTCCTCGTGGGCACCCTTCTGCACGGTGACGCTGGCTCCCGGCACCCTTTGAAGTCCTCTGGCCCTGTATCAATGAGCACGAAGAAACAAGCCCTGCATGCCAATCTCCCTCGTCATCACCAAGTACTTCAAAAAGATGAGGCCAGGCCGGAAGTTCAAACGAACGTGCCCACAACCGCACCACCTGTAATCCAGGAAATTATAGGCACTGCCGTCACAGGAGACTCACGGGCAGGTGCCTCTGCGAATCTCCTCCTCTTGCCAACAGGCCCCTGCTGGAGGTTAATAGGAACTTCCACCTCCACGTAGGCCTTGTGCCGCAGAGCCACGGCCCCTGAAATCTCTAGCACTTCAAAAGAAATACAGGATTTAGCACCTGTTTGTTTCAGAAATACTTGCTAAAAACAGAGCTGCCAAAAGGCCGCCTCTAAAATTAGTCCTATTTCCTGCTCCGCAAAAACATAGTAAAAGGGTAATTTTAGTAACTTCTCCACTCCAGGTACCTGGTACCGTGGGGTTCTGTGCGTGATGACTTGTAACTTACTAAGCAGCCAGTCCTTGTTTGGGGCCCCAAAATAGCTCTAATGAAATGTGTCAATGGGCTCTTTAAATAAAAACCGACGGTTAGAATGAGTTGTCTGAGATAGTTCAGTGTACCCTTGGCCTCTTAATCACAGGTGCGGTGAAGGTGAAGGAGCCCACGCCCCCCCCCACCCCCACCCCCCCACCCCTGCTTACCCTGCTGAAGAGTTAAGTGTGCCTACCCAAGCCGGCCCGGCCGTCCATACCCCTGTCTTCCCCTACTTTGCTTTGTCCTTAGGTATTTTTAACTTCATCACCTTTGCTGGGGGGGGGGGCGCACAGCAAAGGGCACCGGTGGAAGTCTGAGGGTCAGGGGACACCTCTTACAAGTTGTCTCTCTTCTTCCACCACGGGGGTACCAGGGAGGAAGCATGGGGTCACCCGGCCTGCCAGCAGACACCTGTCATGGCTCAAGCCCCTTTCCGCTTTGCTCTGCTCACGTTTTCAAATGTGATAGCAACGTCTCGTGGGTCTAACACAAGCATCTCTTTACCTACGGAGAACCACTGTGAGGTCACGAGCACAGCCCCCCCCCCGCCCCCCCATCTGTCAGGTTTGCTAGCCCACACTCCTGCCCAGCAACTCGGTTCTCTAGGTCAAAGCCACAATGAGTGATGCTTTCCAGAATCTAACAGATGGTTACTGGTCCAAACATCACTTCAGCCATGAATGAGAACAGAGTAACTTAAGAGTCCCACATGATATTTACTTATGTGGATATTTATTTCTACGGACAGAGACCGTCTTCACTAAAGGAGAGCAAAATTAGGTCTCAGGCCTAAGCCATCCTTTGGGTCCCGCAGTAAAAGGGCCATCCAGATTCAGATTACTTCCAAACTTTAGAGGCCCTTGAGGTAAAAACACTGCCCTGCCTTGCAGGAAGCAGGGTCAATAGGAGCCTCTTGATGAGATAGAGCTGAGCCCAAAATGAAAGTGGGGGGAAAGGGAACTAGTTTATTATCTGGACTCAGCCAGGAATGCCCAGCAAACCCTGGAGGATTTTATCCAAAGCATTTTGGAAATATGCACCTTATCAAAAACACATACACCCCACCCCCGTTCCTCCCCCCCACTGCTTCAAAAGCCTTCCACTAGCACGAGTCTGGATCTGGCCACAAACCAACCAAAATAAAAACTCATGCTCTGATAAGAGATGCTCTGAAACAGATGGAACTCGAGATCATGTGCCCTTATCTCCCTCCTCGCCTGCTCCGCGCATCCATTTCTCAGGACGAGCTCCTTCTGAAGGCTTCCACACATGGTTCTCCCTGCGGTATTCGTCGCTGCATTTTTAAAAAGAAAATCTGTACCCACCGAAAGTGAAATGAAAAGGTGAAAGGCTTTAACTGGAGCTATGCATCCCGAGAAAGGGGTAATGGGGGGTGGGGATGCTGAAGCAGGCTTTCACACCATCTGCTTCCCCCCCCTGGGGGGGGGCCTTGGCCTGCAGTTTGCAAATAGCTTGAGGTTGCCTTCACTTTTTAACTTTGCTTAATAAGGCAAAACCCAAAACAAAGGAGGGCTGAGGACTCATTAACTCACTCATATTTCTCTCTCTCCTTCTCCCCACCCTCTCTTTCTCATCTCTACGATCTGCTAAAGCCCACATCTATTAGTTAAGCACTAATGGTGTAGGGTTAGGGAGCTAAAAGCTATGTACGACACTACTGTTTCTTTAAAGTTGACAGCTGAAGGAGCTAAAACCCAGGTTCCTCCTGATTCGGTTGTCCTCAGAACAGGGCTGATCCTGGCTAGAGTAAAGCACAGCAGGAGACACCAAGGTTTAAAGTATCACCCCCTCCCTGGCCTCTACCTCTCCATCCAGGACTAGAGTCTCTAACTAGACCAGATCAGTTGGTTCAGGGAAATAATTTTACATCCACCACCGAGCAGCTCCTCATTGCAAAGACGAATTAAGCAATCATAAAGACAGGAAGAAAGACTCTTCATCTGGACCCCAGGTGGGCAGAAATTCCTTGTATCCCAAGGGATCCTCATTGGGCAGGAGTGGCATAGGACACCAAAAGTGAAGCACTGGGGGTCGGTGGGCAGGGGTAGGGGGCTGAACTTTGACTACATCCTCAAGCCAAAAATGTCAGGCCATGGGGCAAAACTGCACTATTAAGGAGCTGAGGTCCAGCCCAACATGGCAAGAACCTCTAAGGAATTGTGAGCCACGGGACAAGAGAAAAAGAGGTACTTAACACCATGTGACTAACACCAAGACTCACCTCTTCAGAGAGGTGATGTGTATGGCCAGGAACAAACTCCTTCACCTCCCCCACACACACCAGAAAACAGGAGAACCCAGCAATCCAGCACCCTGAATGGACCTCCGTGTGTCAGGCAGGCAGCGCACCGCACACCAAAGAGCAAATAAACTTGTGCTTGCTCCAGTCAGAGCGACTACAGCTAGCGCCAGGTCTGAAGAGTTTGCTCTTCTTAGAAGGGCTAAAGTGAGTTCATACTGAGCTCTTGCATTTTGCTTGGAAATGCAGGCAAGAGGCACTTTTGAAAATGACTCAGCCTGGCCCTGCTTACCCGGTATACAGGGGCACCCCACTTGGGACGGCTACAGAAAAAGAGGACAGCTCCTAAGGATGATGGAGCCCAGTGCTCAGATGTAGGAGTCTCCGGCACAACGGAACCCAGAATGGAAACAAAGTATCAGGAGGGCTTCCGCAAGGCAAGCGCAGCCCCTTGGCACGGTCACCCGACTTCTCACAATTTATCACTCTCACAAACTCTTAGGCCAGGCAGGGGAACCTAGGCCAGCAGACGTAAGGGTTTGCCCTTGGGCTATTTGCTGCTGGGACCCCCCCCCCCAGCTCTCCTCCTTATCCCGCATGAACCCCCAGCCTGGGGCAAGTGTTGGAGTGTTAGGTCTATGTGAGGATACCAGTTTGGCAGCCTGGATCAATTCCCTGTGTGGGGCCACCCGGCCTCAAAAGTAAGTCAGCCTCTTGGGTTTCTTCTCACAAATCTAAGTTACACCCGAGCTCTGCCTGCACCTGGCCTGGCAAGAGTTCACACCCGCTAACTTCTAATTAGGTCGAAGTAGTGGCACTCCCGGTGTGTGTGTGGGGGGGGGGGAGGCTCCTTTCCTTTACCCTCCTCTAGAAAAGATTAAAAAAAAAAAATGGTTATCTCCAAATCTCTAAAGTCCGGGGCCTAGCTGCGTAGCTCTGCACCTGCCAAAAACAGGGTCTTCGCTGCAACGCAACAGCTGCCCCAGCCCACGCGGCTGGAGAGGGTACGTCCCCGGCCTCAACTCTCCTCCATGTCCTCACCAGAGCCCAGGAGGGACCAAACTCTATGCAATCTCAGAGCCTGGCTACCCTGTTTTCCCGCCTCACATTCCAGACGACGCAAGGCTGACACCCCCCACCCAACCACCCACACACACAAACACAGGTCTCGATCTAGTTCCACCGCCCGTACGGTCAGAGACAGCAGGAACCCCCCCCCTCCCCAACGCCACCTCTACGCCCGTCCCCCCGCCCCGCGTCCCCTTCTCTGGC
Source organism: Peromyscus leucopus (assembly GCF_004664715.2). Lineage (NCBI taxonomy): Eukaryota > Metazoa > Chordata > Mammalia > Rodentia > Cricetidae > Peromyscus > Peromyscus leucopus. Next base: position 8,380,468 of record NC_051073.1, read on the forward strand.
GTCCGCCAGGCGGCACCCTTCCAAAACAAAACAGAAAGGCGGTGCGGGGTAGTTTCGCGGGTCCATCTATCTGTCCGGGTCCCCCACCCCACGAACCTGACCCCCCCCAACCCCATCACCCATCAGTGGGTGCCTGGTGGCCCACTGCGAGAGCCTGAGAGTGCGTCTAGCTGCACCAGGCTGGAAAAGCAGGCAGGGTGCTCGCGGGACATGCTCCCAGGTCCTCCCGCCAGGCCCGCGCGCCCCGGCTCACCTTCTCCCCGGTCAGCACGTGCAGCCCCTCGCGCACCTTGGCGAAGGAGCCCTCGCCCAGCTTCCTGCTGCCGATGAGGTAGTTGCCCACGCGCTTGTGGTGCTGGAAGTCCCGGAGCCGCTCGCGGGACACGCCGCTCACCCAGGCGGGCAGGAAACTTCCCTCGCAGGCCGCCGCCGGCCTGGCTGCGTCCTCCGCGCCCCCGTCGCCCCCGGGAGCCGCCGGCTCGCCCAGGAGCCCGTCCCCCGCCGCTGCCGGCATCGCGCCCGCTCGGCTCCCGCGCTCGCAGCCGCTGCTCCTCCTCCGGCTCCCCGGGCTGCCCCGGCTCCTCCTGCCGCCGCCCTGGACCCGGCCCCGCCCGGCCGGGTCTCCGCGCTTACGCCCCCCGCGCCTCCGTGCGAGCGCGGCGCGCAGACAATAGCTGGCGACGGGGCGACCGGGGACCCGCCCCCGAGAAGTTCGTCCTCGGAGGATCGGTCGCTCAGATCGCGTCCGCCGTCCCGTCGGGTGCCCTGCTCGGGTGCTGGAGCGAGCAGCTGCTGGTCCGAGAGGAGCGAGGTCGGGTAGCGGGGTCCCCCAAGCCCAGGCGCCGCCGCCCTCTAGCCCGCCGGGTCGTCAGCGGTGCGCCCCGGGGCCGCTCCCGCCGGAGAGAAGCGCGCGGCGGGCTGCAGGCGCCCTCTGGAAGGCAGCAGAAGAAAGCCTCATTCAGTTTGAATTTGCAGAAATTTAATCCGCTCGCGGGCGGCGGGGACAGACGCGAGCTCCACTCGGCAGCCCGAGCACTTTCAAATCCCTCCTAGCCCCTCCTTCCTTTCCCCGCGCGCAACAGCCGAACTCGACCCTTGCAGGAGAGGGGAGGGGAAGAGAGCGGCGGAGTGGGCGGCGAAGTCACCTGAGCGCCAGACAGGGGGACCCCGCGCGGCCGCGGAGACGCGCGCTCCCGGGCAGTCCAAGACCTGCCGCCTCTGGCGGCGCGGATCGCGCTGGTTCTGTCTGGGCTTGAGCTTTCTGGACCTTTAGGGAGCGAATTTCCGCACTAGCCGCACCCACCAGGGGCAGGGGAAAGAGAAAGAGGAGCTCTGGACTGTAGGAGGGTTGGGTACCCAGCCCAGAGCGTGGCACACAGTAGGGACCCTGGACGATGGATGGATGGATGGATGGATGGATGGATGGATGGATGGATGGATGGATGGATGGATGGATGGATTTCCGGGAACGTAGCAGGCTGTGTGTCGGGGTTCGCGCGCAGACCAGATGACTGGGTTGAAGAAGCAGCCGCCACAGTTAATAGAAGTGGCGGCAGCGTAGGAACCAGGGCGTCTGCTGCCTGTGCGGGTAGGTTTGCACCCTCTCTGCTTTCCATAGCGATGATGTCGGTGATTGCAGGGTGATCCGGACCAGAGCTTCGCCGCCGCTCCTGGATGCTTTTGTTCTGCGGGCTCTGTACTGATCTCACATAAACAATTACATCTGTTCTGAGACACCCGATATCTCCAGGATCCCCAACATCTTCGTGAACCAAAATGAGGGTTACAAAAAAAAAAAAAAAAAAGGATGCAGACAGGCCTTTCCAAATTGCGACCTGTTGAGGTGGCCGTGTCTAATGCAAATTAATTTAACCTGTGGTCACTCATCATCTGAGCTCAAGGGGAGGATTCCCTCCTAACAAAGTTCATTTCATTGTTTACCCCGCAGTAAACAGGTATGACATCATCGATCCACATTAATACTCTGAGATGGGGGAGGGGACATAGCTGTCACCCTTCCAGTGTGCGTGGGGCGGGGAAGGGGGTTCCCTAACCTATCTGAAAAATAACCTGAAAAAATGCCTGTTTTCAAGTTTGAGCATCATTTGTTTTGAATCACGACATGCTGTCAGTCTCCTCCCTGGCTCTCATGACCCAGTCTAGTGCTGGGCTCTTCTTGATCTGGATTTCCCACAATAAAGACAAGCGTTCCACTGCTTTCTTGCTGTACTTAAGGGACTTAGCTCCTAATTTCTGCAGGGCGCATCCAATCGCTTTCGCGTTTCCCATTCAGTAATTTAATTTTGAGAAGACAGGAGGTAGGGAGAGAGGATTTGCTGTGTGGGGAGGATGAAGCCCACTTTGGGGGAATCTTCCACCAGGAAAGGATTTAAAGTTTCCCAGTGTTGTGTCATTTAATTTTAGGAAATCAGCTCTTTGTGAAAACTTAAGAGATTTGTTTGTTGCCATTTAAGGCAAATCCCAGAAAGTACTCATCATTTCTGGGGGAAACACTTCACAAGGGGTGGAAGTCCCTTACAATGAAATAAAGACTTTCTTTCCTTTTAATGTTTTGATTATGCCCTCCCAGGGTAGAGGTCAGGAAAGGGGTGAAGAAGAGAGAAAATGCAGGCCCATTAAATCTTCTTCAGGCCCTGCTGCCTGGGTCTGATCCAAGCCCACTGCTAATTCTACTGGCTGGGATGGATGCCAAAGAGAAGTTCAAATCCCACCCCTGCCTGGGGTTAGGAGCTGGTTTTTGAACTACAGTTCCTGCTGCCTGATGTGAGTTTACTCAATAAGGAATGACTCCGGGGTTCATTTCATGAGACAAAAAACCCCACAAAACACGGCATCACCCTCACACTAGGTACTCTGGAAGTACATGGCTGACTCACACTAGGTACTCTGGAAGTACATGCCTGACTCACACTAGGTACTCTGGAAGTACATGCCTGACTCACACTAGGTACTCTGGAAGTACATGCCTGACTCACACTAGGTACTCTGGAAGTACATGCCTGACTCACACTAGGTACTCTGGAAGTACATGCCTGACTCACACTAGGTACGCTGGAAGTACATGGCTACGTCAGAGCAGTCACACATCATTGAAGAGCCTCTTCTAAGCCCCTGAACTTGGAGGGTTCCTATGACAGGCTAGCTGCCTTTGTACTGGGGAGATGGCTCAGTGGTTAAGAACCTGAATTGCCCTTCCAGAGGACTGGAGATTGGTTCCCAGCATACACTTTGATCTGCTCACAACCGCCTGTAACTCCAGCTCCAGGGGATCTTATACCTTCTTCTAGCCTCCAAAGGCACTTGCCCTCAGGGGCACATGCTCCCATACATACACACATACATAATTTAAAATAAAGCATTTTTTAAAAACAAGTTATCTGTCCTCATCCAGGCTGGGCTGTTCTAACTCCACACTTTCACTTATTCCACACTTACATCCGATCTGCTGCTTCTGATCCATTTTCTCCCATCATGGGTATTCTGTAAGAAGCCCTTCCCAACCAATGAGCTGCTATAAGCTGTTGAACCCTCTCTTCTTCTCACTGGGTGCCATTCAGCTTCACATCCACCTTCTGTCTTCCATATTGCTTATTTGCTTGGTTTGGATTTTGCCCTACAAGCACCCTGCACAGTGTCTGAGCTACAGACTTGTATAAACAGTATTTGTCAGCTAAGTGAATGAAAGCTATCAGTTACTGAATGTCCAGTGACATTTTTTTGCTTGGGGACAGCAAGACCCCCACCTTCCCTCAGGTAGACTTTGCAAATGACTTTCTAAAGTTATTGTTACATTGTTGCCTTTGGGGAACCCACAGATTTAATCATTGATCATTCTCAGACTTGGAGGAGTTGACCCTTTTCCAAGGCGTCATCACTCGCGAGTGGCCAGGCGAGCCTGGAGAAGCTGTTTCGGTTGACTTGTGCCAGCTGCTTCCTTCTAGCTCTTCCTTTCCTCCTTTTCCTCCTTCCATATGGCTGAGAGACTGTCTGTGTGCTCCCACAGTACGTACGCCAGCTACGAGACCCAGCTGGAAGCAGTCAGAGACAATTAGAAATAATCAGCCTGGCACCGCCAGGAAGTGAGAGTTGGCTGGGAAGGGCTGGACTGGCAGGGGTGGCATGGTAGCTGGAGAAAAAACAGCAGAGCAGAGGCAGGAGACATGGAGAAAAGATGCTTGGAAGACGGCCTGAAAAATCAGTGTATCTGTTCTCCGTAAGCAAAGCAACTGGCAACTAGCGGACTCTGGATTTGAACCGTGTCCCCAGAGTTCATGGCTATGGTGATTCCTGCCACACAGCTGTTGACTGTGCTCAGTGCCCAAAGCTAAGGAATAAAGGGCTCCTCAATCATAAAATCTGGTGGGCATGGGCAGCCTTGCATTCCCAGTACCACCCCCCAGCAGTGACTTCTCAACAGGGAGTTCACCTCTCTGCCTCAGCTTCATTGACATGCAAATCAGTGTTTCGCTCAGTCGCTGGCATGTTATAAACCTGTCTATGTTTGCTCACTCTTTCATTGGTCTTAGCAACTTTTCTGTTGCTGTGAAGAGACACCATGGCCAAGGCAACTTAGAAAGGGAAGCATTCACTTTGGGGCTTGTTGTTCCTGAGGAGAACAGGGTCTATGATCACTGTGATGGTAAGCATGCAGCAGACAGGCATCACTGGGGCAGTGGCTGAGAGCTTACATGTTGAGACAAGAGCCTCAGGGCAGAGAGAGGCTAACTAGGAATGGCATGGGCTTTTAAAACCTCAGAGGCCATGCTCAGGGACACACCTCCTCCAACAAGGCCACACCTCCTAATCCTTCCCAAACAGTTCCACCAACTGCAGAACAAGCATTCAAACACCTGAGCCTGTGGGGGTCATTCTCCACCAACACACCAAGAGAAGTCAGTCTAGAATGTCCCAAAGCCCTCAAATGCCTCTCCTTGGTGGAATGAAGGTCATGTCTAAGGACATGACCTCCAGGTTGGACCTTTTCCCTCATTCCAAGTCCCACGGGATGACTTCATCTGATGGGTTCTCAGACTTCATCTGACCCACACCTCTCCCTTCTCTTTACTTGGGCTTCACCCAAGTTCAACATCAAGCAGCCATCCTTTGTTTCCTCTCCTCCTTAACCCTTGTGTCTGTTCCATCAGACAATCCTGGTCTCTGCCTCAAACCATGACCCACCTGTGACCACCCACGAGTCTCACCTCTGTCACCCTATTCCAACCACCATGATCTCTCCCCTCCTAACTGGGGCCCTTTGCTTCTACACTAAGCCAAAACTCTCTCTTAATTGTGGTGATAATAATCTGGGTTTTTTTTTTTATTAATAAGACCATTTAGCAATTCGTGTTACACTTAATAATGGGAGTGGGGAGCTAGAGACATGACTAAGTGATTAAGAGCACCAGTAATCCTTCTAAAAAAAATCCCAAGTTCAGTTCCCAGCATCAATATGGGTGTCTCACAATTTATAACTCCAGTTTCAGGTGTATCTGATGCCCTCTTCTGGCTTCCTTAGGCACTGCACACATGTGGTACACACACCACAGACAAGCAGGCACACATAAAGTAAAATAAATTAACCTCTTTTTTAAAACGAGACTCAGATTCTACCACGTCATTGTTCCCCACATCCATGTGCCTGGCACATCCCTGGTGCTCAACTTCATCTCAACTCTTATCTGTATGGGAGATGAGGGTGGTTCTGGGCTTTGAACGGACATGATAACTAGAATGTGGCAGGATGTGGATGGGGGTACCAAGCCAAACCCCCACAAGTACTTCCTAGCAGTCACTGGGGTGGTGGGGGGGGGATATATTTTTCACACAAGATGTCAATGGTTGCCCCTCCAGGAAAGCTGTGCTTTTTACGTGCCTGCCTCAGTCCCCAAGAGCCAAAGGATGTGCTGTTGCAAGAAGAGCAATGTATCCTCCACCTCCACCATCAGGGAACTCAGGACTCTGGGATTCTGCATCCCAGATGGAGGCACTGGGGAGGAATGACATTTAAAACATTCCGCGGGGAAGACACCACCGTGCACCGTCCCCCTGCATGAGTTTGTCAGGAGGAAGTGGGGTCCCTCTCACACCAGCACCAGTGTCATCCCTGTCCCTTTACAAGGCCCTGAGCTCTGCCTCTCTCCCTGGTACCCACCTTCATTCCCATGTCACCTTTCCATCCCCTACCGTCACCCCCCTCCAGTCACAGTAGATGGCACATGAAACCCACTCCCCAGTGGACTCTCTGCATCCCTTGTTCTTAGAGTACCTTCCCCCCAAATACCCAAAGAGCTGACTCTCTGTCACCGTCTTGTCTTTATTCAAATGTCACCATCCTGTGACCTTTTCTCTACAATAGGAACAGACCCTGAGCCCCGCCTGCGTATTCTTTCCCTCGTCTATTTTTTTCATAGCACTTATTGCCAACTGAGAAATTACATAGTTTCCTTATTATTTTTTGCTTATTGTTTGTATTCCTTTCAGGAACTACGGCCCCATGAGGGCTGGGACTTTGGTTAAATGTGCTGTGCATGGAGCCTGACTCCTGGGAGGGAAGCAAATACAAATTTGTGGTGGTTGGATGAATTTTTTAACTCACCATAATAAATAAGACAGAAAAAGAGAAACTGCAAGAAAACTGGGTCCTGCTGGAGATTGTATGCATCCCAAGGGCACATTGGGGGAAAAAAATCAATATTCATACTACAGAGATAAACCTCCGTGATAAGCCTTATGTGTGGATTGTAGCTGTAAGGGAAAGGCTACCCTCCATACCAAGCTTATTGGCCATGCCTGGCTGGGTGCTGCCTCCTGCCGGTTTCTGGACACAGCCCGCGCTAGCAAGAGTGTGAGGGAGAGCCAGAACACGATGAGCAGGTCCTGTGTGGTTACAGATGGAGATGTGGAGATGGTTAGAGGAAAAGCACTGTGGCGTTGATTCAATGGCCTGAGCCCAAACTGACTCAGAGGACGTCCTGCAGAGGACGGCCTAGAGCAGGCAGGTGGGTTGACCAGAAGAGGTGGGCGCCCCCTGCTGGCAGACACCCCTGTTTTCCCTCCACAGCAGCCAAGGGACCACGCAGTGGTTTCTCATCCCTGAGGGAGGGTCAGCTTTCTTCATCTGGAAGGGGAAGGACATTTTTGTGTGTTGTTATTGTTCTTAGCACCGCATCTTTATATCAAAGTCATTGAGGTGTAAGTCAGAGAATGATAACGTAAATCAAGAGTGAATGGTTTAAAAGACATGGCTGTCAGCTCCTCTTCAACAGAAACCTGTGGGGAGCATCCTAGCTAGGGTAGAGACATCTTTGAGCCTTGTACTCACAGCTGCAGCCTACCCACAAGATACGAATAGATCCTGCCCCCTTGACCCTGACCTTCCAGTCTGTCTCTTTTGAAGCCTTTGTTACTGCCAATGAGCCTCTATATAGAAAGATTGAAGGTGATCGATCAGTAGATAGGTCCATCAATAGGTAGACTGGACAGACAGAAAGTATACAAAAATAATAATAATAATAGGTAAATGATTGAAAAAGAATTAACAGATGGCCGGTAAATAGATACACTGATAATGATGGTGATGATGATGATGATGATAGCAAATGATACGTGGATAAAACCAAGTAGACAATGGATAGATAAAGAAAGAGGCAGATAGATAGATGAGGTGTGCCTGTAGCCCACACCTGTAATCCTAGTACTCAGGTTAAGGCAAGAAGATTACTAGTAGTTCAAGGCCAACCTAAACTACATAGTGAGAACCTGGCCAGCCTGTGCTACATATGTGAGACTATGTCTAAAAAAAGAGAGATAGATCATAGTTAGAGGATGGCTAATAGATGGTAGGCAGAGATACGAATAGATCAATAAACTCTAGATAAATAGATGATGTGTAGATAATAGTAAATAAACAAATAATACCTAGATCAATACTTAGTAGAAAAGTCCATCAACAGCCATATGATGGATCCATTGACAAACGGCAAGGTGAGGAGACGAACTCTATCCACACAAGGGAGATGAGCAGGTACATGCTGAAACTGCCCACTAAGGCTCCCCTGCTGACCTCAAGGCCTCCCCAAAGGCAGCTACAATCCACCTACTCTCTATCTGTGACTTGTACCTTCAGACGCCATCCAAGATCCAAGTTCATGCTTTTCCTCCCATAAGGAATCTCGTCTACCCACAGCCACAGTGTGAGCTGAGGCAGAACCCAGGGTTCAGTCAGAGTGGAGTTATGAGGTTGGGTGGTTGCTTATGTCACGGGCTTGGCCCCTCAGGCCCTGCTCAGACACTGAAGAATATGGTGGTGACAGTGGGATCCATCCAGTGGTCTGTCTGTCTGTCTATCTGTCGGACAATGAACTAGCTCAGCACTGACCTTCCAAGTCAGGTCCCTTGATACTTGTGAGAGTCATGTTTGGTTGTCAACTTAACTACATCTGGAATTAACTAAAACCCAAGTGGCTAGGCACACCTGTGAGAGATTTTTTTTTCATTTTGTTCAATTTCATTTCATTCCAATTAAATCATTTGAAGTGGGGAAACCCACATTTAACCTTAATCTGCTGAGGTGGGAAGATCCACCTTTAATCTGGGCTGTGCCTTCTGCTGGCAGCCTACAGAAAGGACATGGAAGAAGAATGTTCTCTCTTGCTCTTGCTGATAAGCCCACGTCTTCAGAATTCTGACATATATTGAAGGCCAGCTGAGACATCCAGCCTCATGGACTGAACAACTACAGGGTTCTTGGACTTGCCATGGGTAGACAGCCATTGTTGGACTGACTGGATCACAGCCTGCATCTTAGTGTTTCTTTTGCTGTGAAGAGACACCATGACCACAGCAACTCTTATAAAGGAAAAACATTTAATCCGGTGGCTTACAGTTCAGAGGTGCAGTCCATTATCTTCATGGTGGGACATGGTGGCGTGCAGGCAGACATGGGGCTGGTAAGGTAGCTGGGAGTTCTACATCTTGAGCAGGCAACAGGAAGTGAACTCAGACACTGGGTGTGACTTGAGCATATATGAGACCTCAAAGCCCGCATACACACACACACACACACACACACACACTGCCTCCAATAAGGCCATACCCATTCCAACAAGGCCACACCTCCTAGTAGTGCCACTCCCTTTCAGGGCCATTTTCTTTCAAACCACCACATACAACCTGTAAGCTATTCTAATAAATCCCCTTTATTCATTATATCAGTTCTACACCTCCAGAGCAGTGGTTCTCAACCTTCCTAACACTGCGCACCTTTAATACAGTTCCTCATGTCGTGGTGACGCCCAACCATAAAGTTATTTTTATTGCTACTTTGTAACTATAATGTTGTTACTGTTATGAATTGTAATATAAATATCTGATCTGTGGCCCCTGTGAAAGGGTCGTACGACCCCCTAGGTTGAGAACTGCTGTTCTAGAGGGTACTGATACCTTGTGTGTGTGGTAGGGTCTTGAACTAACAGAGGCCAGGGGGCAGTGCTTAGCCACCAGAAGCCAGGCGGGTGCAACTACTGTGGTGGCAGCAGAAGCTGAGCCAGTCAGGGCTCCGCCGCAGAGGGAGGCAGAGGCAGCTGAGTCTCTGCGAGTTCAAGGCCAGCCTGGTCTACAAAGCAAGTTCCAGGACAGCCAGGACTGTTACACAGAGAAACCCTGTCTCAAAAAAGAAAAAAGAAGAACTATGTTGATAAAGAATATGGTACCCCTATATGAGACAGACGGCAAGCGAACAAGGATATTATTTCCTTTTATACACTTTGAGGAAGTCAAGGGTAGATGACAAGAGCAGCTGCCTCATGAACAAATCATGATCATTAGGCCAGTTTCCAACCTTAATGCCCTCTAGTCCCTCAAGTGGAATATAAACCATTGCTGCTAAATTTTGAATGTTTGTGTCTCTTCCAAAATTCACAACAAAGCTTAATTCTGACAGACAGTTTTAAGACCTTATTAGGCCCCGCCTTCGTGGATAAATCTCTTCTAAAAAGGGCTCGATTCACAGAAATTGTTAAAAAAAATATTTATGAGAGAAAGACATGGCAGAGGGCTGGAGAGGTACAGCTCAGTGATTAAGAGCACACACTGATCTTGTAGAGGATCCAAGTTTGGTTCCCAGCACCCAGGACAATGCTGTCAACTGCCTATGACATCATCTCCAGGGGGATCCAGTGCCCTCTTGTGGACTCCATGGGCGCCTGCACTCATACACATACATGCCCACACACATGTACATATAGTTAAAATAAAAATACTGTAATTGGACCTAAAAAAGAAAAGCATGGCAGAGAGCTAGGCTTACAACAGTGATGATGAGTCCCCCAAGGACATGGACATGAACAGCAAGCAATGTTCAAACCAGAGACCCTACCCAGCTAGATCAACAGCATCATATACAAAACACAAACCCAGCTTGAAAAGAAAATCAGTCAGGGAGTATACATCTCAGATTAAGCAAACAGATATAAAACTGTGTAATTGAAGCTGAATCCAGATTTGTACCAAATTATAATGAAAGAATTGAATGAGGTCTGCTTTAATTCAACTCAAAATGACAGCTTTTAGTGAAGTACAATGCAACAGAAAATATGTACAAGAAAAGGTTTTGGTGACCAGTGGTGCATTTACCTCCACGGTGATGCCAAAGAATCCAAGGTACAAAGCCCAGCACCAAGATAAAAACAACACCATGGAAACAGACTCAGAGGAACCAGTTTCATCCAACCCAAGAGGAAAATGTGGGGGGGAAGATGAGGCTATTTGTGAAATGAGTCAATGGAAGACTTCTGTCTCCATTTTCCTTCTCTGTCCTGGCTTACTAAACTTCCTGAAATTATAACTAAGAATTCAGAAATCCTAAAAATATTTTTCTCAGTGTCTGTGGATCCTAAATGGAACCCGTCAACACTGAGGTGGACCTGTACCTTTGTGTGGCACCTGTAAAAACATCTGGAAGTCATCACAGGTGATGGCAGACTCACTGAATACAGTGTCTCCTGGCCTCATCCGTCAGGAGCACAACCCATCAGTGACAAGAGGCAGATTCTTTCAAGGGACACTGGCACTCAAAAGATCAAAGGGAATAGCATAGACACTTCTAAGCTTCCACTGTTGTCCTAGAAGGCCCGCTGACCCCACCCAGCCAGGACCTCATGTTCTTACTGTACAGACCTTGAATCCAAATTCTAGCCTACAAAGTCCTCGTTGGTGGCAACAAATTCCATGTCTAACAGAAACTTGTTTGGTCTGAGGGGAAAAAAAGATGTTACTCATATCTATTCAGTGAACTTACATAAACTATTTCACATCTGAAACTTTTTATGTTTATTCAGGAAGAATCAAAGGATCTTAAATTGCTAGTTATTTCATCTTTTCAAGCTCATCTTAAAGCTCTTCCTGTGTGGATTTTCATCTTCTTCTCAGGTCCCAGAGAAACAGATAGCAGGAAATACTGATGTCTCCAAGGCAGCAGTGGGGGAAATAAAGAGGCGAGGTTTGAACTCACAGCCACAGACTCAAGCAGACAGTCCTGCAGATGATGCACGATGGAAAGACTCTCAAAGAATGCCTCATTACCAGGCATGGCTGTTCACACCTGGAATTCCAGGTGTGGAGGCCCACAAAGGTTTCCTAGTGAGATCTGAGCTTGCTTTACCCAGCAGGGCTGCATTAGAGATTTGCTTGACCACATGTATGGTTACTAGGTGATTAGAAGGGTCTGCACTTGACTGTGCTAGGGGGAGGTCTTTGCTCCACCCCTTGGCATTCCTATAAATAGCCCTTTAAAAGAGACAGAAGGGGCCGATGGATAATGATACAGGCTCTCCCGAGGCTGTCCTGTGTTTCTGTCTCTCGCCCCTCTATATTTTTATCTAAATCTCTTATCCCTCACTCCTCAAGAGTACCTGGGGGAAAAAGTGGGGGCTGGTCTCCCATGCTTAGGAATGACTCATGGCCAGGCATGGCTGCTCACACTTGGAATCCCAGCATTCGGGAGGCTGAGGCAGGAGGATCACAAGTTAGACACCAGCCTGGACTCTGTCTCAATACCTGCTCCAAGAATTAATAATGCTCTCTCACAGTGATAGCTCACTTAACTGGCACAGACAAGGTGTCATGTTGAAAGGACAAGAGCTTGAATTCCACAGATGTTCACTAATTAGTACTAGTCACTAACAATGACCACATCGATGAAGATAAACTCTGCTCTTGGATGACAATCTACTATTGCTGGACCTAAAAAAAAAAAAAAGATATAAATAAACTTACTTTCAGTCCACTCACTGGGATCCCTTGGTATTTATTTCACTGTCATACTCTAAGAAAGATGAGTAGTTGAGTAGACACACATACACACACACATACAGATAGACACATATGTAAGTATGAATATACTTACGCATAAACATGGTGTATAAAGGTATGTGGAGTGTTTGATTTTGTTGGTTAAATTTTTTCTATTTATCTTGTTTGTAACTATGTGTAGATGTGTGTGCCCTGTGTACGAGTATGTGCATATTAGTGCAGATGCCCTTGGAGTCCAGAAGAGCTCGACTCCAGGGTTGTAACCTGGAGCTAGAATTCCAACTAATTGTGAGCTGCCTAGTACTGTGCTAGGAACCGAACTCAGGTCCTACACAAGAGTGATGTGGGCTCTTAACCACTGAGCCATGCCTCTAGCCCCTGACTGGTTAGAGTTCTGAGACAGAATCTTATATATAGCCTAGGGCGGCCTCAAACTAGTGATCCTGCCTCGACATTCTATGGTCTATGACAACATGTATGTCACACTATGCCAGTCTTAGATCAATCGATATTTTATGGGTCATTGCCCTCATATTGTTGACATAGTTAGACATCACACCAAACAAACTAAATGTTTGATGTTGTGAAACCACACAGAGAATGTGCAGCTTACTAGTTACACTGTATATATTTATTGTGTGTGTGTGAGGGTGGGTATGCACACAGGTTGCAACATGCATATGAATGTCAGCGCCCAGCTGGCTGGGGTGTGGATCTCTTCTTCCACTGTGTAGATTCCAGGAACTGACCTCAGGTTGTCAGACTTGGAGACGAGCACTTTTACTCACTGGGCCACCTTGCTGCCCCAGAATGTGCGACTGTAAGCATGTAACATTTAAAACACAAATTTAGGGAGAGGTTGACCACACAAAAAAAAAAACAACAAAAGTCACACGTTTTAAGGTAGACGCCAAGATTCAATCCCATGAGTCTCACTAGGGCACAGTCAAACCATAGCAAACAGAATAGTCCTTTGCAAGGTTAAGACTTACAGGACCAGAGAGATGGCTTCATGGTTAAGAGCACTGGCTTGCTCTTCCAGAGGACATGGGTTCAATTCCCAGCACTCACATGGTAGCTTGTAACGGTCTGTAACTCCAGTTCCAGGGAGCCAACACCCTCTTCTGGCCTCCTGAAGCCCCGGGCAAGCATGTGCTACACCAACATATGGGCAGACAAAACACCCAAACACTTAAATAAAATTATTTTTTGAAAGTTAGGAATTCAGAAAAAAAAATTTTAAGTATTAAAACTTACAGAACACTGTCACATTTTAAGCTGTACACTTGTTATCACTGTCTCAAAACTAAAACTTGAATTTTCTCTCTGTCCACCTCTGGGCTCTTGGTTTTTGTTCAAGTGAGTTTGCGAGTCAGGGGTAAGAGGTTGCTGTCACGACTCTTGCCGAGCAGTGTTCTCTGCTCCTCGAAACTGAGACGAATTGGTTTGCAGCGGGACGCAGTTTCTATGGGCACACTTCATTTTCAAATCCAAACGTTTTCACAATGATGTGGTATTTTTAGAAATCCTTCTGATACTTCTTTTCAGCAGTACCACTGATTTTATCGAAATACCAACTATAAAAAAAAAAAAAAGCTAAAATCATAGAGGTAAATATTTAGAATGAAGAACACAGTTATGCCTGATTTTAAAAAAGAAGGAAAGAAAGAGAAGTTAAATTTAAGATCTACAAGAAGAACAAGAACACTGTAGGAGGTTCAGTTTGGGTTCTTTAGAAATGAGAAAACCATAATGTGATATATATATATATATACAAGGTGTGTGTGTGTGTGTGCATCTCTGTGTGTATGTGTGTGCATCTGTGTGTGTGTGTGTGTGTGTGTGTGTGTATAAAATCTTGTAAATGTGCTCATTTTTTAACCCAGCAATTTTAGTTCTAGGAATTTATACTCAAAAGAATTCCTTTTAAAATATGAAAAGCAGGCTGGAGTGGTTTCAGTGGTAGGGTTTGATTCCTAACACCGTGAAACAAAATAAAAAAGACATCATAGGGTTTTTTTGTTTTGTTTTTTTGTTTTGTTTTTTTTTTCCCCTTTTCAACATGCAAAGCTCTGGATGCCAGAAGGCAGTTCCTGTGCCGCTTCCTCCAGTGATGCAGCCACTTAGCAGTGTCCACACCTCTGCGAACAAGCCCTCACCACACTCTAAAAAACGCCAAACCTCGGTGAAACACACTGGGTCGTCAGAACAAAACAAAATAAAAACAAGCATGAAGGTAGAAGGGGAACTGGCTGGGAAGAGGATCGACAGATGGGGAGGCAAGGAAGGTAAGAGGATGGGGTGGACACGATCAAAATGTGCTCTGTATGTGCATGAAAATGTCATGGTGAAATGCACCGTTATATATGATTAATGTATGCTAATACAGACTTCTCAAAGGAAGTAAAAGGACATGTGACAGCCATGGTGGCACATGTAATCCCAGCCTTTACGGGAGTTCAAGGACAACCTGAGCTACACAGTAAGTTCAAGGCCAGCCTAGGCTGCATGAGACCCTGGTCAAGAAATAAAATCAGAAAGGGAGGGGGAGGGAGACAGGAAGGAAGAAAAAGAGGAAATGGAAAATTATTTTATTAAATATATCTTAATTATCCCCAAATATTCTCTATAAAAACATCTCATCTAAAACCTCTGTGGCCAGGGGTTCTACGTGCACAGATTTAACCAATGGTGGGTTTTAAATGTTGGGGCTGGGGAAGAAGTGGTCCCCTGTTCTCTGGGTTCCACTCACCCTCCGATAGTCACCCACAGCCCACGGCAGTATGAGAATGTTAGTTAAACGGAAAATGGCTCCATGTCATCTCATGCTGTCAGAAGGTCAGAGGCAGCTTAACCGTGCGTCACCAGCGTCGGGCATGTGACCGCATTTGTCATCTTATGCCATTAGGAGGGTATATGAGCATAAGATAATTTGATAGAGACCACTCTCCGATAATATTACAGCAATTTTTACAATTGTCCTATTTTAACACTAGTGTATTTCTATTTTGTTGGGGTTTGACATTGAACCCTTGGGTTCATACTTGTTATCCAAGTGCTCTACCACTGAGCCATCCCCCGAGGTCCTAAAATAGCACAGCACATGCAGAGTCAGGTGTTACGTGTGACTTCAGGCATCTACTGAACGTCTTGGAAGGTGGACCCCGTGGGTGAGGGATGACAGACAGTAGGGAATCCAGCTGTCACCACCGTGAGATCCGACCAGCACAGGACTGTGCCACAAAGAATGTGCAACCACACAGCCATGTTGTGAAGCACAAGAATATTTGTGGATGTTGAAAGTTGTAATCCTAAGTGGATAATGTTATCAGGTGAATAGCACTTTCTAGAAATAACCATTGAATTAAGATAGCATGTTGTACTCACTAAAATATAACAATTATACTCAAATAGTGATCAAGAGTTAAGTATAAAATAACTGCAGTGCGGAGGGTGGGGGAGTGTCGGTGGGGGACCCGAGGAACGCAGCACTGCAGGGTCCGGCAGGACCTGAAAACACTTCCCGCTATGCTGCTTCTAACTCTGCTGGGTTTGGGCAAAGTTCCCGTACTCAACTCGACTCCATTTGTGGAGTCCTGTTACACCCTGGAACTGACTGTTTAGAGTGTGAGATTTGGATTGAGAAGTCCGTGTCCCATCCTCGTGATTATGGATAGGTGACAATGTAATCAGTAGACCGTGGAGAGATGGTGTGATGTGACTTTTGAAAGGAGGCTGGAAAGACAGCCTCTGCACCAGGCTGTGAAGAAATCCCTCCTGCAACCTAGGATGGTCCTTCCTACACCAGTCACCCCGCTGAGTCTGTGCCCCACCAGTTCCAGGTAAGCTCTCCCGGCATCCATCCGTTCCCACCCAGCCTGCCTCCAGCCTGCTCAGACCAGGGACCAGGTGCCTCAGAGAAGGTGCACCTTAGGAATGGTTCCTCCGGCTCCAGCTCCTTCTGCCTCCGTAGCTGAGAGCAAGACAGCGCAGAGTGGAGATTACCATCCCAGTGTTGTGGTTTGAATGAGAAACCACCTCCATAGGCCAGGTGTTTGAACACTTGGTCCCCAGTTGGAGAGTGTGGAAACTTTTGGAGATGCAGCCTCGCTGGGGGCAGACTTCATTGCCTTTTGCATTTCCTGTTCTCTCTCTCTCTCTCTCTCTCTCTCTCTCTCTCTCTCTCTCTCTCTCTCTCTCTCTCTCATGTGTGTGTCCCCGTATGTGTGTCCGTGTGTGTCCCACTGCATGTCCTTTGTACAGCTGAGATGATCTCTCTCGGCTTCCGGCTCCAGCCATCATGCCTTCCTCACCATTATGGACATCTAGCCATCCAGAACCCTAAGCCAAAAGAAGCCCTTCTTTAAGTTGTTTTTGATCCTGGTGTTTTATCACAGCAACAGAAAAAGCAACCGGCACTTACGGTGCCCTCTCTGAATTCCTCACCCACAGACTGTTTGGGCATAATGAAGTGATGGCTGAGTCTCAGCGGGCAGCACACTATAGACCACGAAAACACCACCAAGCACTTGAAGATCATAAGAGGAGGCCTGAAGGGCTGGCTGGGGTGGGGTGGGGTTCCAGTGAGTCAAGTGCTTGCCATACTCATACATCATAAGGATCCCCAGAACCCACATAAAAGCTGAACACGACACTGCATCTTACCCAATGTAAGAACTGTATAACATTGAAAGGAGAAGGCTACATGTTCCCCCATGTATGTGGATCCGTGTGTGTGTGTGTGTGTGTGTGTGTGTGTGTGTGTGAGAGAGAGAGAGAGAGAGAGAGAGAGAGAGAGAGAGAGAGAGAGAGATGGAGGTGCACAGACCACATGTTTGGCGCTCAGAGAAGGATGCCAGGTATCCCCCGTTGTTATCCGCCTTGGTCTCCAGGAGAGAAGTCCCTTGTTGAACCTGTTTTCAGCTTGGCTGGCTGTCCAGTAATCCCCAGGGACCCTCCTGTCTCTACCCCCCACCTCCACCCTCGGAACCGTAATCACACATTCACACAGCCCATCTAGTGTTTTATGTGGGTACTGGGGATCTGGACTCAGGTCCTTACGCTTGCACAGACAAGTGCTCTTACCCACTGGGGCGCTGCCCCAAATCTAACATGTGTCTGGCATGGGTAAACCTGAGGGTACCGCCAGCTGTGGGCTAGGAGCAGCCGTTCTCTGTCCTGTGTGGAACTTCCTTCCTCAGACCTGTGAGGGAAGAGTAAGTGAGGTGGGAGAACTCAAGAGTTCACCCTCAACTCCCCGAAGATCTCCTGACTCCAGGATGTTTCTTTATTTGTGGTTTAGGCATCACAAAAGCCATCTTGAGACACCCCTCTTCCAATCCTTCACAACGCTTTCAGATCGGATGTGAGCACTGAAAGCCGCTTGAGGCACACAAGTGGCCGGGCCCCTCCCCTGAGGACCTCCAACTGCCAGGGGTCACCCACAGAACACTCTTAACTGCCCTAACAGCTGAAGCCTGCCCCTGCCCTACAGAGCAAAAAGTCCAAGCTCTGGACTCAAAATCCCAGCAACCCTCACTCTGGAAAGCTTTACCCTGAAAAATCACACACACACACACACACACACACACACACACACACACACACACACATACACACACAAATTCTATATAAACCCTTCCTTCTGTTCAGTTCCCTGTTGTTTCTTGCCCAGGCAGAGGCAGCCACCCTCCTAGTTTTTTTCCCTCCCAATAAATCTCCTGTGTGCCGTTTCTTGTGTGGTGTGACTTCGTGGTATTCCTTGGCCCCTGACTGCCAGGACACCTTTCCATCTGAGCTGTAACACAAGTACAGTATCTGCTCTTTAGGGGACAGTCCCACTCTCTTCCTGCTGGGTCTGTTTACATGGGATCTTTGACCCAAGGGGCATGGAAATTGGGAGGAAAATATAGCCATCCATACATGATGGTGGTACACGCAATTAACAGCTAAACACTGAGTCAGTCTCCATACCACACCGTTAATATAAATCAGTTCTACCATGTTTGAGGGTCAAATCTCAAACATTAAAAAAATGGACTAGACAGGGCTGGGGGATGGTTCAAAGTGAAGCAGTCTCTGAGCAAGACTGACCACCTGAGTTCTCTGAGAACCTGTGCAAATGAGGGACGCCATGGCCACATCTGTAATCCCAGTGCGTGCCTACATGGGCATGGGAGATGGAGACAAGAGCATCCCTAGGTTACGGGTTGACTAGCCTGGCATATACAGCAGTGAACAACAAGAAGGACCCTGACTCTCATCTGTCTCTGTCTCTCTATCTCTGTCTGTCTCTTTCCCTCTCTCTGTTTCTATCTCTATCTCTCTGTCTCTGTCTCTCTCTGGGTCTCTTTATCTCTGTCTCTTCTCTCTCTCTCTCTCTCTCTCTCTCTCTCTCTCTCTCTCTCTCTCTCTCTGTTTCTATCTCTGTATCTCCCTGGGCCTCTTTATCTCTGTCTGTCTCTTTCTCTCTCTTACACACACACACCATTCACACCAGCAAAAAAAAAGTGAACCAGAAACATTAACATTTAACCCCAGCAAAAACCTCACACATGAAATTTTTTCCCCATGCCTGGGGACCATGAGAAAGCTCTTTGGAGACCAACTTTAGAAAGCCTAATTGTCCACAAGCCCGACGGCTGGGCTCTGAACTGTATCAGTGTGTGGCACTGAGGTCACACTACCCACCAGCGGTGGCAATGACTCAGCACAGGGCAACCCTTACGCAGCCCACACCCAGCTTCGCACCATTGAGGCTCGTGCTGTCTGTCAGTCTCACAGTCTGACAGGACTCACGAGGTTCTGGACTTACAAGGTCACTTGAGTTTTATTTAGTAACAATCTGACATTGATGCCTTGAACATCTCAGTAATTTTCTAACAAGAAATCCTAAGTGTTTCTCTCTCATGGTCCTTGCAAATTCTGTGGTGGGTCCTCCTCAGAAACAGGAGGCTTCTGGCAGCCAGCGTTGGTCCAGGGATGCCCTGGCATCTTGGAAGAACCAGGCTTAGTACTGCACACTAGTCAAGAACATTTCCGCCCTCCTCCCTCTATGGCCTGGCAGCTCGCCCGTCTGTTCAGGCCCTTTTTCCATTTTCTCACAGTCACCTGACATTGTAAAATCTCAGTGTGCCTAGCACATCTCAATGTCTGCCCCTTGGAGAGAGCCAGACTTACATGGTATTGGGGGAGGCCAGAAGAGACAGGGAGAGAGATCTGAGAATGTTTTGTCTTCAATTATCTCTCAGCTACAGTCTAGTGGGCAAAAAGATCTGACTGGAAGGTCGGGCAGTGACAGCCATTGTCACGAGTCACCGGTGGTGGACTGGAGGATGTCCAATGGAGATGACTTCCCTAGCAGGTGCGATGAGGCCGGCATTTGATAAATCTTGGAGTAACAGAATCTAGAAAGACAGTAGTGCAGGAGAGGACTGCTGTCCTGGTGACCTGACGCAGAAGGATGGACATATCTGTGGCTCGTCACTGGCTGTCCACGGCACAGAATCAAAGCCAGAAGACCTGGGAGGAACTCACAAGAAGGTTGGTCCCTGCAAAGGGAAACGACAATGCACACCAGCAACAGGATGAAGACTCGGTTCTGCTGTGGGTAGCTCCAGAGACGTTTGGAAGTTCAGTCAAGGCAGAGATATCAAACAATAGTCATAGCTCTAGCGAAGAGAAACTAGGACTGCAAACCAGTCTGTAGAATGAACCAAACAGAAACAGAGAAAAAGAGAGAGAGTCCAGGAGATAGCACACAGGCTCTCGGGAACAGCTTTGAGCACCAGAGTGAGTGCTTTCGATGACGGCGAGTCTTGCATGGAGTTTCTGCCTCTCACACTGCAGAGTCCACCGCTTGGATGTCTTTTCTAACGGAAGAGCATCCTTCCACTGTGCAGCCCAGCTACTCGGAAAATTCTGTGTGTTTTCCTTCGTGCTTTTTTTTTTTTTTCAGAAATTGGGGGGATTATGGGCTCCCACAGAGCATGGTTCTGTAAGTTGGTCTTGTTTCAATCAAGAAAATCCTCGGGGCAGTCTGGAATCCATCTCATTCCTTCCTACTCGGCGGCCCCCTTTGAGGCTTCCTGCTGGCCTCAAATTTGTTTTACATAGGATGACTCCAGATTACGTTTAAAGCCCTGTTTTCTACAGTCTGGCTCTGGAACTAACGCTCTCCCAGTCCTGCGGGAGTTGCAGCCTGACTTTCTGCTGATGTGAATTTCTTTGTAACCCAGACATTTCTCTTTCTAATGTTTTCTTATGCATTTCAAAAGGCAGACTGGATATAGTGTTGGAAAATGGAGGTTGGGGGGTCTTCTTACCCTGTGGTGGGGAGCATTCCAGGGAGTTGTGACGAGATGTGACAATAAAAATCTGAAATTATTTCAAGTGTATTTTAGCTCTTCGTGATCATGGGCTTCTGAGAGTGTGGTTTGTGGGGTTACAACCTGATAATAAATCAGGACGCGATTACTTTCCACATAGAAACATTCAATCAGCAAATATTTACAAGTACTTTGGTCTTTACATTATCATTCTCAAATATTTGCTGCCAGTCCCTATGGAAAGATGATATGACCATGTGCCAGTGACATAAGGGAAGGACACTTACTTTGCTTATCCAATGAGAAGTCAATCGCAGATACCTGTAACTTCAGGGCAGAAACTGTAAGAGCCAATGTCAGCTCACCATGTCCGTCCGTCCCCTATCCCCATCCCCCCCCCCCCCCCCCCCCCCCCCCCCGCCAAGGACTGGAGATGTTCCTGACTGAGTCCCAGAGTTGACAACACACGAAGTGGAGCCACAGAAGCAGCATGGTGGACACGTGAGTCATTCAGTCCAATTTCTGTTGCTAGAACAAAGTTTATAATAGTTATAAATGTCTTTAAATATCTGGAGATGGTTTGGAGAATGGGAATTCCAAGATCACGGAGCTGTAACTGGGGCAAGCCTTTGAGCTGTGTCAGCTCGTGGTAGAAGGAAGGATAGGTGAACACATTCAAAGGAGGAGGAGCCAGATGTACCAGCCACTGCCATTGCCGCCACCACGCCAGCCACCTCCTCCTCTTTCTTCATCTGGCGTTTATTCATACTCTGTGTGTGTGTGTGTGTGTGTGTGTGTGTGTGTGTGTGTGTGTGTGTGTGTGTGTGTAGATGCACATATGCATATATGTACATTGAGGCGGCCTCAGGTCAACCTTAGGTGTCTTCCTCCCTCAGTCACTCAGATGTCTTCTCTCAGATGTCTTTACTCGGCCACAGGATTCCCCATCTCCAGCTTTTCAGAACTCAGCCACCACATCCAGCATTTTTATGTGGACTCTGGAAACTGAACCCAAGTCTCCATGCTTGCATGAATTCAAGTCCTCACTTTTAACCAGGCCATCTCACCAGCCCCTCTCTTTCTAATAAGCTACTTTTATTTTCCCAATAATGGCATGAAGGAGGAAAACACACACACACACACACACACACACACACACGCACACGCACACGCACATGCACACGCACACACACACGCACACGCATACACACACACACATATCATCACTATTTAAAGACTGCCTCTTTTTTCTAAACAAGAGGACAATTTTTTAGCACTTAACAGAGGAAATAACAGAACAGGCAAATTGAGATGTCAGCAGCTGCTGAGAGGAAGGAGATAGAAAAAGAGGAGAAAAGTGTCACTGCGTTCTGAGATAGGGGTCAAGACGCAGGCAGAAATGAAATCCTAAAGGCAGCTGCATTTCTAGGGTAGGGTGAGGCACTTTTTAGAGACAGTGAACATGCCCAGATTGTCTGCACAAGCAGGCTGAGGTTTTGGTGTTGGTGGGGAGGGGGTTAGAGTGGGAGGATGGAGAGAGAAAAAGTTATGGTTTCTGAGTTAGAACCAGAAAGTGGGCAGGCTTAGCTGTGAGTTCACCGGCAGCTGCAGGGAGGGAGAGGCTTTGGGGATGCATTAACGCAGACTTTATTAAGGGGTGATTATTCCTCCCATTTTCTTATCTCATCTTTAAGTGTATAACACTTCTTCCCACCTTTTGGTCCTAGGATGGTCTTCTTCAAGCTAATGCTCTCCCAATTGAGTTACATTTCAGCTCCACAGACTGATCTGTAAGTTGTAAAGCATGATTTTTCTCCTTATCACAGGAGAGCCCTGGCCTGTCTGGGAAAGGGAGATGGATGCTTTACAGCACAAGGATGTAAGCAAGTACTACCCAAGCTAAAAGGGGTCGGGGAAGTGACCGAGGGCCAGCCACGCTATTTATCAAAAGACGTCTCACATTTTTTTTTTTTTGTTTTTTTGAGACAGGGTTTCTCTGTGTAGCTTTGTGCCTTTCCTTGAGCTCACTTGTAGCCAGGCTGGCCTCGAACTCACAGAGATCTGCCTGGCTCTGCCTTCCGAGTGCTGGGATTAAAGGCGTGCGCCACCACGCCCGGCTCGACGTCTCACATTTTTAACAATGGCAATTGAATTCAAACTTGAGTTTCAGCACTAACAAACATTTATAAGCCATAGCAATGAGTGGGAGATTAACTAGAACATCACTGAGACTTGGGGATCATTTATTACAGACTCCCAAAGTCAGCACAGATTCCATTAAATGTCCATCAGTGTGCTGGTATATAATTCACTTATATCTATTAGATCATAGTCTCAAAATAGATCTGCTTTAATATAAAAAAAAGAAAGACTTCTTTGAAATTGGGGCATCCCTTGTACTCCACAGATTCCAAACTTTCCTTAAGCAGCAGAGCGCTGTTACAGAGAACTCAGCTGTAAAGCAGACACCGACAGAGATGCTCTGGTGGAAAGAGTGACAGCAGAAACTTGGCAGGCCGCCCTCCCCAAGGATCACATCCAACCCAGTGCCAGACATCTGGCCAACAGTCGGTGAATATTTGCTGAATAAATAAGCAGGTATATTAATTCCCAGGAATTCTTTGAGGACTCTCCAAGGAACTCTGGAGAATTTCAAATTTTCTTTCATGAATGGATGGTCCCTACAGGGTTCAGATGTGATGGTCACATTCATGTGTGTCAAACAAGGGGTGGAAGCAAACTTGTCCTTTTCAACTAGTTATTTCTGTTGCTCTTTTGCTCACAATTCTACCAGAGACGTTAATGATGGCTATTAACCAGTTCTGTTAAGTGCTTTCTTTCACATTTTTTTCTGTGGTTCGGCCACTGCAGAGAGACTAATAAAAAGACAGGAGGAACAGGGGCAGATCTCATCATGTACACACTGGTAATTAGTCCTAAAGCAATCTTTCAACCGCAGTGTCTAGGGATGATGCTAAGAAATCAATAAGCCTGAGACAAGTGGCCCCAATTACACTTTCAATGTAAAACTACTCGATGGTTTGAACGAGAAACGTACCCCATCCCTGTGGAGTTATGAGTCACCACGGTAGTGCTGAGAACCGAACTCAGATCCTCTGCAAAAGCTACCAATGCTCTTAACCACTGAGTCTATTTTTAAGAACACACAGCATATATAACATCGTTCTTTGAAAATTCCAGGGACTTCGGTCTCATTAAAAATGGTAGAGAGAGGTCAACAGGAAAGGCAAGATAAGGCCTCCAGAAGGCACCCCTCCATAAAAGTATCAAGAAGAACACAGCACAAATGATCAAAACCCACTGCTTCAGAACTCTAGAAATTAGGACATGGTTTGCTACAGTCTATCAAAAAGCATAACAATTATAAACACATGCACATCTAACTACAGAGCTCTAAAATACGTGAAGCAAAACCAAGGGAATAAACAACTATAAAGGGAAAATAAATTAATCATCAACAATTTTGAAGGCTTCGAATTCCACGTTTGGTAGTGGAAATCAGATCATTGGTAGATTTGAAGAAGTGGAAATAAAAAGAACCTTAGAAATCTATGACTGTAGCACAATCAGACTGCCAACCATTAACAGAACCCTGTTCCCCATAGAGGAGCAAGACACCATTCTCTGGAATGCATGAGGAAATTCTACAGGAAAGGCATGAGTTAGGCCACCAATCAACCCCATCTTCAGAGGTTTGCTTTCTGACCACAGTGCAATGAAATCAGAAGTCAATTAGGAGGAGAAAATGTGACCGAGTCACAAAAATGTCAAAATCAAATGAAGTACTCTTAAAGAATTGATTAAGAAAAAGAAATTGAACAATAAACTTGAGAATATTTTTAGAGGAATTAAAATGTCAAGAAAGAGGTAAGGCTATAAATTAATTTTACTTTTGTTAATTTTTATGACATCTTCTTTATTTGCACGTGTATGTGTATGTGCGTGTGTGCACGGGCACCTGCATACCATAACATTCAAGTAGAGGTCAGAGGGCAGCCTGTGGAAGCCTAGTCTCTCCTTCCATCACACCCTTCCCAGGGATCAGACCCAGATGGTCTGGAGGCAAGTGCTCTTATCCACTCAGCTACCTTGCATACCCTAATTTTATTTCTTACAGCAGCTGCTTTAGAAGTGATTTGTAAGCTTTTTTTCTTTTAGACAGTTTTCAATTCACATTAATTCTGATTTTTTTTTTTTAATTTTCAAAAAGCAGTAATACCAGGCAATAATAGCACTGTGGTAGCACCAAGTGGAAAGGGGTTTTGCTCATTTCTTGGGCAACCATGTGGAAAAGAGTCCTTGGTAGAGGGAAAGACTCAACTCACAGCATCAGGGAGGAACATGAGAATTCCCCCAAGTTCAACCTTCTAGCCTCTGATCTGCAATGTCTTTCACTGGCCAAACCCAACGCAAGACAGCAGTCAAGGTCATCCACTTCTGCTGTCTGAGGGATGACCCTTTAGGACACAAAGGATGAATGGGTGGAGACACAAGTAGAAAAAAAAACAGCATGGTGGTTTGAATAAGAATGGCCCTGCCGGGCAGTGGTGGCACACACCTTTAATCCCAGCACTTGGGAGGCAGAGCCAGGTGAATCTCTATGAGTTCAAGGCCAGCCTGGTCTACAGAGGGAGATCCAGAATAGGCACCAAAACTACACGGAGAAACCCTGTATCAAAAAAAAAAAAAAAAAAGAAAAGAAAAGAAAAGAAAGAAAAAAAAAAGAATGGCCCCCAAAGACTAATATTTGAATGCTTAGGGAATAGCATTAGGAAGGATGGCATTGTTGGAGTAGGTGTGGCCCTGTTGGAGGAAGTGTGTCATTGGGGAGGTGGGGCTTTGAGGTTTCAGATGCTCAAGCCCAGTGTTACTCTGTCCCCCTGCTGCCTGCTGATCTGGATGTAGAACTCTTGACTTCTTCTCCAGCACCGTGTCTACCAGGCTGCCCACCATGATGATAATGGACTAAACTTCTAGACCTATACACCAGCCCCAGTTAAATGTTTCCTGGCCACGGTGTCTCTCACAGCAACGAGACATTAACCAAGACAACCAGAATTCCATCTCACATTATTTTGACTGAGATTTAAGGGGAGGGCCAGGCGTGGTGACGCACACCTATTTAATCCTCCCACTTGGGAGGCAGAAGCAGGTGTCAGATCTCCGTGAGTTTGAGGCCAGCCTGGTCTACCTAGTGAGAGCCCGTCTCTAAATGAATAAATAAAGTCAGTCAGCCAGAGGAAAGCCCAAGCTGCCTCATGCAGAACTGATTCTCACTCTCCAGTAGGCAGGGGCACAGCATCGTGATTGTTGTGGCATTACAACGTTAAGGAGTGTGCGTAAGGGTATTTTGGGGGAACAAGAACACCTGGTTGCCAGATGGTGGTGGACACCAGGGACATCTCTTCAGTGTTGTTGTGACCCCAACCAAACGACTGCAAGGCAGAGATGGAAATGAAGTGGTATGGATAACCGACCGAAGCTTGATCATGGGGGCCCCCCACCCAGGCGGGTTCAAAGTCCAGTGAAGAGCTAGAGACAGTCCTCTAAAAATAATGAAAAGGGAACAGCTTCTCTCCCCAGCGTGATACCCCGTCCGTGGGTGGGCGTGACAGCTCAAGCATGGATTACCCCTAGGACACATACGGCCAAGTCCTCTCTGCAGAACTTTGGGCTTTGGGGACTGACGTCATTGGAGACAGAGAAGACTCTTGGTTTTCTTTGTGTGAGTTCCACACAGGGGATAACATGGGTACAATGCTGGTCATTGATGGGCCCTAGCCGGTACCAGCCCTCACAGGTATGGGCACAGTGCTGGTCATCAATGGGCCCTAGCCAGTACCAGTCCTCACAGGTATGGGCACAGTGCTGGTCATCGATGGGCCCTAGCCGGTACCAGCCCTCACAGGTATGGGCACAGTGCTGGTCATCGATGGGTCCTAGCCGGTACCAGCCCTCACAGGTATGAGCACAGCCTGGAAGAGGCCAACATCTTCCTTCAGGCAGTACTGTGGAGAGTCAAGGGCAATACAGATAGTATCTTGAAAGTTAAATAATCCCTGCTAGCAGTTTCTAGAAATTGCCAGTCTGCTCAAGCAAGAACCGGCTGGGTTCACTGTAATTATACTACTTTCCTTCATACTCCGACATGTAGGCTCAGAGGCTCTTACTGCAGAGGAGAATCTTAGAGATAATAAACACCCAGCATTTGAGTGGTAATTATTATAGACCAGGCTTCGTATGGAGTGATTACCTAGCATCCCCATTTTGCCAATAAGAAACTGCAGTGGATGGTAGTTAAACTAATGTGTCCTAGGTCGCTCAGCCGATAGGTGTTTGATCCAAGATCAAAAGGAGAACCCTGCTCTCACCATTTTGTCCTGTTTCCTTGAGGCAATCTGGGCAAGGCGAAGCTCAGTTGAGGGAGAAACCAGGAAGCAGCGAAGGAGAGCTGTGGGCTGTCTCGGGGTTGGCTGCTGAGAAGCTGGACTACTGCAGTCTACTTCCTGGAGCACTGTGCTTTCTGTCACCCAGTGGAAGAGAGAGAACCGTGTTGTTGGACAGTTGCCTGCTGCTCCTGTGAGAAAGGGAAACCAAGAAGATGAGTAAGCGAGGAACAGGAAAGACCATCCAGCAGAGGCCCGTGCTTTCCTAAGCCTCCGCAAATTTCCCCCTTGGTATCTTTGAATATGTGCGAGCAAAAGTGACTTGCATGTCTCTCCGTGTACTTCAGTGCTGGAGGGCACCGTCCACAGAAGTGGAAACACGCACCATCAGGAACAGTATGCAAATTGGGATGTGAGGAAAACTCATTTGATTCTCCATCTGTCTCCCTGCTTAATTACTTAGCCATAAATTAGCACTTTTTACTCGCTATATTCTGCAAATGTGATCAATTCGCTGACTTTAATGTCAAACCAGGAATATTTTTTGACTTTCAAGTGTTTAGCCTTTTAATTTACATTCACATTCTAAAATATAAATTAGCTGTTGAAATCGGCCCAAACACAACATAGGGGGGATTTCTTTTTTCTGCTTATTTTTCTCATGAATGGCATTTCTTTGATTGGATCATTGATGAGATGCTTTTGGAAACACGTTTTCCCCACCACCACCCCTGACGGGCAAGAAAAGAAAGGGTCTTCAGCATTCAAGGGATGTAACGAGGAGACCCGTCATGAAGTGTAAACTCAGAGCCTTGCAAACTGACTTTCCGATCCTAACCACACAAGGCTTTAATTGACACAGTCCTATCCTCCCTGGCAGTACTCCCTGGCATATGCTTATCTGCTGGCGAAATCCTTCTGTTTTTACCGGGTACTATGTGCCAAACAACTATCCAGGCCCAACAGAGAAATACGGAAGACAAGATCACTTCTGAGACTCATATTATCAGGGATGAGACAGGCTCACAGGAGGCAGGAGGCACATTAGGAGATACCATGGCGTCCTTCACAAGTGTGCGTCACGCACGTGATAGTGCACTGGTGTGCTGCTCCCCTTTAGGTCTTGACAACGCGGTCCCCACCTTATCAAGGAAGAGCGTGTACCCAGCTCTACTAGGCAGTGGATGGAGAGCAATTGAATCCAGTCATGACAATCCAGATATTCCCCAACTACGGATGCCATGGAATGCTATTCTAACTACTAAAATATAATTGGACATTCCCAGAATCCTTGGAAGGATGTCTTCTGGGTATCAGCTCTGGGGTACCTCTTGCACCCTCTCTGCTGTGAATGCAAATGTAAAGTTTTGAGTGAAGTCATCCTGACACAGTGAGCGGGAATGAGAGTTGCAAGGATGCCAGTTCTGAAATCACTGAGTGACGGAATTCATTCCAGACACCACCTACCTTCGGACTTATTTACTGTGAGGAAAAATAAATCTGTTACATGCAATTGAAAGCATTCCCAGGATGCATCTCCATATATATGTATAAAATATAGGATATTTTATATATACATATATAAATCACATATATATGAATTCCAAAACGTATTTAGCTACAAAAGTACTAAAATACACCCATGAAAGAGGAAGGGTTGCTAGAAAGCTAAGCGTTAGCTCCATGCCTGCTTTTTAGCTGAGCCTCGAAACACCCAGCTGGTCCCATCTCCATTCCTCAGTTAGGTAAGGATTCATCAACCTAAGACAGGGTGCTCTGGAGTTTGGCCTCTGGACTGGAACAGATGAAAGCCAGAGACATGCTCCTGTGTTTTAATGGTGTCCTCAGCCAGCTCTGGGAGGAAGGGTGGACACTGGGTATCTGACTGGTGTAATGGCTCCCAACCCAACACTAACGGGGTGCTGAGCAGTTGCCAAGCCTCCTGGGAAGGAATCAATTCCAGGTTGGTACCTGTGGGATCCGCTGAGAAGCCTTACTGAGAGGCAGAGCATAGACCAGGGGAGAGAGAGTTGGACATGAGTCAGTTTACACACAGGCCCTATTGAAATTCTCTTAGCATTTTTTAGAAAAATCCAAGCTCTCACAGTTATATGGAATGGTTAGAGATTCTGGGTAATCAAACAGTATCTTAAGAAATAACAGAACACTTGCATTTTCCAATTTACTTACAGAAAAATAAAAATAACCCAAACAATGGATATAAAAATAAACATTTAGGCCAGGGAAGTATAATTTTAAATACAAAAAAAAATATCCATTTCTATGTGGCCAACCGGCATTTTCCAGAGTGTCAAGATCACTCAATGGGATACGAATGTCTTTGGCAGATGGTGCTCTGTCAACAGGTCTCATGAACCAAAGAAGAAAGTTCAGTTTTCACCTCACACCACAGAAAATATTAACTCAAAATGATCAGTGATCTGAATTTATGGTCTTAGATTTGGCAACGGATTCTTTAATATGACATCAAAAGCACAGACCACAAGAGAAAATACGGGTAAAAACTCGGCTTGATCAAAATCGGAATGTTTGTCCATCAAAGAGCATTGCCAGGAAAGTAGAAAGAAACCTACACAACAGGAGAAAAACATTTCCAAAATCTACATCTGATGTGACTTTAATATCCAGATCGTATTGCAACCCGTAGGCCCCCAGACCTCAGCACAACCGACGCCATGGAGGAAGTAACATTAGGGCCATAACTCAGCACATAGCACCACCTGCCAAAACACCGCACAGAAAACAAAGACCCAATCCATCCAAGTCCGTAGCTCTGGAAATGTCTCTAAATGTATTGACCTTGCCTTTTGGCTTCTGCAGTTCTGCTTCTGCCTAACTGTTCTTGTTAACTGAAGTATGTGAACCCAGAATTTGGTTTTTGTAATTAAAAGCTCACCCTAGAAAGGGGCTACTCTGGGATCCCAAACACCTACTGGAGTCACCGGCCAGCGAATAAAGACTTTCTGTTGGCTTAAACCCATGTCCAAACAGTCTTCTGTGGTGGTATTGTGTTCCCTGAAATATTGTGCACTCTAATAAACTTATCTGGGGTCAGAGAACAGGACAGCCACAATATTAAACATAGAGGATAGACAGTGGTAGCACACACCTTTAATCCTAGCATTCCAGAGGCAGAAATCCCTCTGGATCTCTGTGAGTTCAAGGCCACATTGGAAACAGCCAGGCATGGTGACACATGCCTTTAATCCCAAGAAGTGAGCCTTTAATCCCAGAGAGTGATGGTAGGAGGCAGAAAGATGTATAAGGCATGAGGACCAGAAACTAGAAGCATTTGGCTGGTTAAGCTTTCAGGCTTTCAAGCAGCAGTTCAGCTGAGATTCATTCTGAATGAGGACTCAGAGGCTTCCAGTCTGAGGAAACAGGATCATCTGAAGAACTGGCAAGGTGAGGTAGCTGTGGCTTGTTCTGCTTCTCTGATCTTCCAGTATTCACCCCAATAACTAGCCTCAGGTTTGATTTTATTAATAAGACTCTTTAAGATTCCTGCTACAGTCTTCTCTGGTGGATACCCTACAACAATATAAAGAACACCTATGATTCAACAACAAAGAACTCAGCCTTTTTTAAATGGGCAAAGTATGGGAACAGGCATCTCTCTAAAGAAGCTATATGAATAACCAAAAAAAAAAAAAAAAAAACCCACGGAAAGATTGCGGTATTATTGTTATTCGGGCAATAGGCATTAAAACCATCATGAAATGTCACTTCACATGCAGTAAGATGGCTACAATTTTAAAAACTGGAGATTAATTCTTTTTAACACAGGGAACATAGTGAAATAAACGTCACGGGCCTGAATGGATTAGCGCAGTTTTTCACCATGGCCCTCCTTGCAATGAAGAGTGCAGGAAATGCAAGATGCATGAGGCTGCTGACAAAGCATGACACACTTTCTCTTCTGCTTAATTTTTGTCAACTTGACACAAGCTAGAGTCATCTAGGAAGAGAGAACTCAATTAAGAAAATGCCTCTATCGCTTGGCCTGCAGACAAGTCTGTAGGGGCTTTTCATGATCAATGACTGACGTGGGAGTGCCTAGCCCGCTGTGGGGAGTGCCATCCCTAGAGCCGGTGCTCATGGATTACATAAGAAAGCAGGCTGTGTGAGACATGGAGAGCAAGTCAGTCAGCAGCCTTCCTCCATAGCCTCTGCTTCAGTTCCTGCCTTAAGGCTCCTGCCTTGAGTGCCTGCGCTCGCTTCCCTCAGGGATGGACTATGAAGCGTAAGCTTCCTCCCAAGCTACTTTTGGTCACGGTATTTTGTCACAACAACAGAGAAGCAAACTAAGACACTGTGTTACAGGGGCCCTTCGAAAAACAAAAAACAGTGTTCTCTAAAATAATGGCCAACAAGGAGAGGACAGCATGTGACACCCATGTCCGGCCCAACTGTGTGTCTACGAATAGATCCCATTAAATGGAATGGGATGCCCACATACAAAATGTCCCCCTACTGACAGATGCATTTCCTCAAAGAGAGTAGGACAGCCTGCAATCCACGCTTTGGAGGAAGAGGACCTACCGCTTCCTCGTTCCTTCCTGCCATAGACGGCCTCTTCCTTGCTGCTTCTGGCTCATGAGAAAGGCTTCCAGTTCCCTTTCTGTTCTGGCCTCTCTGCAGATGCAGAACTTCACTGACTGGTCCAAGAGCAGTGTGTATAGCAGCCCCACAGAGGCCCCACGGGCCACAGAAGGAGCTTATAACCAAACAGGAAGGGGCTTACACTAGATCGGCTATCCCTGCTCGGAAAATCTCTCATGCCTCCCTGCCGCTTCTAAACCCAACTTCTCCCTGGGCCCTGACTTCCTACCAAGTTGTCGGCCCCTTCTTTCTTATGAGATAAGCCTCTTCCACCATTCTAGAAGCTTCCAGCCATTTCAAGATTTCTGCTACTTGGTTTTTGCATAATGCACAATACCATCTTTGCTCACAACCAAAATTTACCTGCTGCGGATTTCCATACATCAAAATAACAGCTGTTTTTTTTTTTTCTTGCAGACATTCTGTATTCTTTCCAGACAGTGGATCCTAACCCTGTTATCTAAAAACGATGAATACTATAAGTACTCATTTAAAACACAGACCCCTGGGCCCCAGTCCAATGCTGTTGGACTCAACTGAGGGTATCTTTGGAGTCTCCTCCAACCCATGATCTAGAGAACCGTGAGGACCACTTGGCTGACAGACAAGTGACTCAACTTTCAAACATTTCTCTTTCTATTACAGTTGACTGTCATTCAGTGTACTTTACATACACTTATCTTTTACTGTCTCACCTGCCCCTTCTGCTTATATTTACACTGTATTTCCAAGCCACATCTTTGAGTGGTGGTGGGTTTTTTTTTGTTTGTTTGTTAGGGCAAAACTAGCCGGCCTCAAATTAATCATATAACCAAGGATGACCTTGAATATTTTTCATTTTCCTGCCTCCACCTCCCGAGTGCTGGGAATTCAGGGGTGTGGTGCTGGGAACTAACCAAAGGCTTTATGCGCGCCAGGCAAGCATACTACCAACCGGGCTACATGGACCAGTGTTTGCACACAACCTTCCAGGGGAATAAGCCACAGGTGCATTCTGATGAAACGATCGTTCCTCTGTGAAGATCAGAAAGGGCCCCACCCTCTGAGGATGCAGCCGCACCCCCAGAAGGAGACACATACAGAATGGGAACGGGCTCCTCTGGGCATTCCTGTGGATCAGGGACTTGTGCATCCCTGCCTTTGATACGAACCAGGCCCCAGACTGCTCCTCTCTCAGGTCTGTTCTGTCCAGAAGAAATCAGGCGGCTGCTACTTACTCTTACGGCTCCATGTCTCCATTCAAGCTGCCGCAACCAGATTGTCTTCTTGATGACTGTTACAGTCAAAACAAAACGACTGTTCTGACACTTGTTGAAACAGTGAGGAAGACTTTAGGAACATTTCGAGACTAGCACAAGAGGAGAGGAGCTCAACTCCAATATGACAGATGATGACAGCTTAAAGCCAGAGAGCCCGGGGAGGGCTCAGCAGAAGGGGGTTTGCCAAGAGGAGACACTGAGGCCAGCTGACCTAACAAGAGTCTTTCTAAAGGAAGGTCGAGATCCTCAACTGTGAAGAGGGGGAAACTCAGTCCCAACTGAGCAAGGCAGGCCTGGCAAGACCAGAGCCAAGGTCAAAGGCTAATGGAGAAGAGGGCCAAGAGGAGCCTGACCAAAGTGAGGTCAGGAGGGAGTCTTGGCCATTATTCTAAGATACTTTGGCTTGCCTTCCCAACTACTCGGCTGTCTCATTCAGGTCTGAAAAGCTGGGTCTCTCCAGGGCCACAGAGGTCTGCAGTGCAGGTTGTTCCAGGACACAGCGTCCCGGGCTCTCAAGTACGGTGCTAAGATTTTGCTTGTCACTCTTATTGGTCCACTAGCCATCATTTTGTCCTTGCCAGCAAGCTGTCCTTCCAAGTACTGCATCTGTATGAACATCTCACATTCGAATGTAGTGTGAGGATGCTTTAATCCTGGTTTATTGTTCTGGAAAATCTTGGCCAGTTTCTCCTTTAAACGTCTGGTCCAACTCATCTACACCATCTATAACTTTTCTCCTTATTTGTGGGAGAAAAACAATATAACACCGTGAGAAAAAAAAAAAAAAAAAACTCTGAAAGTTGCCTGGGCATGATTATACACGCCTGTAATTCTAGCACTCAGGAGGCCTAAGCGGGAAGGTCACGAATTTGAGGTCAGCCAGCTCGAACCTAATACTACTAAGAGATTGAAAAACAAACAACAACAACAAAAACAAACAAGGTTTGAGGATGTAGACCACGGAGAGGTTCCCTAGCATGCCCAAGTCCCTGGATTGAATACCTAGCACTATAAAAATAAACAAATAAACAAACAAATACTGCACATACCTGGTTCTGTGATATCAGTTCCATCCTACTATAAGAAAGTTGGTGTGTCTTTGCCTTTGTGACAAAGCCTTTGTGAGCAATCTGCTCCTAGAAGGAAAAGCTAATAAAGCCTGCCCAGTCAGGTCAGAGAGATGTGATTGGATCCCATAACTGTCAATTACACCTGTGCCAAGAGGGACCCCAGAAATTCCAACACAACCTCTTCCTGAGCAGACACGTGTTGCAGGCTCCCCCACAAGCTGCAGGATCCTGATCTGCCTAGAGGTATGAAATTTAAGTGATTTCACCAACAGTACAGAAGTCTGAGTAATTATATGTGAAAGATTGTAATTTTTAAAAAGACAAAAGAGGGAAAGACAAAATGCCTTTTTTGAGATGCTCAAGTCTCTGGCTGTACTAAGAGATTTACCTCTCATCTAAGCAGGGATTAGCTTGATGGAGAGAGTCCACTCCTGATTTTGGTCAACAAATACATTTACAACATGCTAAGATTCACAGAATTAGACCTGGAGAGATGGCTCAGTGAGTGGTTAAGAGCACCAGCTGCTCTTCCAGAGGTCCTGAGTTCAATTCCCAGCAATCACATAGTGGCTCACAACCACTTGTAATAAGATCTGGTGCTCTCTTCTGGCACCAGGGACACATGCAGGCAGAATACTGTATACATAATAATAATAATAATAATAATAATATTCACAGAATTATAGCTGAAAGTTTTTCCTGTGTCCCACCCAGTCTGCAGTCTCTCAAACCCAAGAAAACACACAGAGGCTTATATTAATTAAAACTGC
Source organism: Peromyscus leucopus (assembly GCF_004664715.2). NCBI lineage: Eukaryota > Metazoa > Chordata > Mammalia > Rodentia > Cricetidae > Peromyscus > Peromyscus leucopus. The sequence goes on from NC_051073.1 coordinate 8,415,254, forward strand.
TCAGCCATTAGCTCAGGCCTACCACTGACTAGCTCTTACATTAAACTAACCCATTTCTTTTTTTTTTTTTTTTTTTTGGTTTTTCGAGACAGGGTTTCTCTGTGTAGCTTTGGGCCTTTCCTGGAACTCACTTGGTAGCCCAGGCTGGCCTCGAACTCACAGAGATCCGCCTGCCTCTGCCTCCCGAGTGCTGGGATTAAAGGCGTGCGCCACCACCGCCCGGCCACCCATTTCTATTCATCTATATTTTGCCACGTGTTCCGTGGCTTTACCCGTGTGCAGTTACATGCTGCTCCCTAGATGGCAGGCTGACATCTCCTGACTCAGCCTTCCTCTTCCCAGAAGTCTCCTTGTCTGCTTATCTGACCTATACTTCCTGCCTGGTTACTGGCTAATCAGCATTTTATTTATTTATTTATTTATTTATTTATTTATTTATTTTGGTTTTGCAAGACAGGGTTTCTCTGTGTAGCTTTGAAGCCTGTCCTGGGTCTCACTCTGTAGACCACACTGGCCTCGAACTCAAAGAGATCCACCTGGCTCTGCCTCCTGAGCGCTGGGATTAAAGGTGTGTGCCACCGCCTGGCGTAATCAGCATTTTATTAAACCAGTGTACAAAAGCACTATTCCACAGCACAGAATACTTCATGTTGCACTATTACAGCCTCGAGTGGGAAGAGAGAGACTGTGTGAGGGATGAAGAGGTTTCCCTGCGAGCACAGAAGATACACTTCAGGACACAGATTTTAGGACACGGACGCTGTCTCAGTTAGGGTTTCTATTGCTTCGACAAAACACCATGACCAAAAAGCAAGTTGGGGAGGAAAGGGTTTATTTGGCTTACACTTCCAGATCATAGTCTATCACTGGAGGAAGTCAGGACAGGAACTCAAGGAGGGCTGGAGCCTGGAGGCGGGAGCTGATGCAGAGGACGTGGAGGGGAGCTGCTGACTGACTTGCTCCCCATGCTTGCTCAGCCTGCTTTCTTATAGAACTCGGGACAGCTTGCCCAGGGATGTCCATACGCACAATGGGTTGGGCCCTCCCCCATTGACCAGGGATGTCCATACGCACAATGGGTTGGGCCCTCCCCCATTGACCAGGGATGTCCATACGCACAATGGGTTGGGCCCTCCCCCATTGACCACCAATTCAGAAGATGCTCTACAGACTTGCCTACTGCCCGATTCTATGGAGGCATTTTCTCAATCGAGGTTCCTTCCTCTCTGATGACTCTAGCCTGTGTCAAATTGACAAAACTCCCCAGTGCAGAGTCTTAACTGACTTATGAAATGTCTTTCTTTCTTCCAGGCTCCTAGGTGAATTCCAAATGGCTAAGTTACAATATAATTAACATAGTTGCTCCCTTTAAAAATAAAAATAATTTGCACTTAAAGATTGCTGTTTTGCTGTCTCAAACTTTGTTGTTGTTGTTGTTGTTGTTGTTTTCTTTTTGCCTTAGTTGGTTGATTTATTTTCACAAACTCTGTGAGTTTGAGGCCAGCCTGGGCTACAGAGTGAGACCCACCCCCTGCAATACAGAAACATTTAATTTCACAAACACGATAGATGTCCATATGCCAAGCCACAGTCTTGTTTCTCTACTGAGGAGAGGCTGGCAGCCTTTGACAGCCAGGCTCTCCTGCATTCATCGTTCTCACCTGGAGAAGCGCAGGTGAGCTCTGCCGTCGGTCCGAGAGTATGGAGCCCTGCAGCCTGATTTTAACAGATGTTTCCTCATCACACTACTTATCTTTAAGAATAAGAGAATGTGTGTGATCAAAGATTTAATTTAAAAATCTAACACCCCCTTATGTTAGCTTACCAGGGCCTCTGAGACAGAACAGTACAGACCAGGTGGCCAAGCAAATAGAAATTAATTATCTCACGGTTCCGGAGAGCAGAAATCCTATGATGACTACGTCAGCAAAGTTGGTTTCTTCCGAAGCTTTTCTTTGGCATGTAGATGGTGACTTTCTCCACTGGACTTCACAGGGTCTAGTCCCTTGTGCTTATTGGAGCCCTCATCTGTGAAGACACCAGTTACATAGAATTGGGGCCCACACAGGTCACCTCCCTTGAATGGAGTGAAGAGCAGAACGCCTGCCTGTAAACAGTGTCAGCTTCTGGGAGCGTGAGGAGAGAGTGAAGGAAGAAGAGGAGGGGGAGGGAGGGAAGGGGAGGGGAAGGGGGGAGAGAGACGAGACACCATCCAGGCCTCGGTGCCCTTTGCACACACACCCATGCACTCGGCTTTAGTATATGCTGGTTTTTAAACATACATCTTGGAGTGTGCTGATTTAATTCCATGAACCAAACATCGGGATTCAACCTGCGCTGCCTTCCGGTAATGAGCTTTAAAAGGAAAGGCTCGTTCTGGCTCAAACTTCAGTCCACACTCGCTTGGTCCTGTTAACGTCACGTCACGCTGCAGGGCAAGGACGTTGTGCAGGGGTGTGTGGTGGAGCAAGCGGCTCCTCTTAAGGTGGTGAGGAAAGCCAGTGAGGAGGACAGGACGGGGCCAGGGTCCCAACATCCCCTTCAAGAGCGTATGCCAAGCACTTAGCTTCCTCCAGTAATTAGTAAACAGAACCTTGATACGGAGTCAAAGAAACAGAACCCTCAGATTATCGTTTTTATTCTTTGATCACGCCATGCATGTGTATAATGCATTTTGGACATTTTTCGCTCTTTTATCCTTTCTCATCCCCCCTTCTCCTGAGGAACCTCTTCTCCCCAACTCGTCCCTCTCCCATTCTCATGTCACTTTCTGTTTGTGTATTTCTTTTGTCTTGTCTTGGTGGCCCACCGAGTTTAATTTAGGGTTTGCTTGCATGAGCGTGAGTTGAGGGTTACTGACCGGAGCGTGGGAAAGTCCACAGTGACTGCATCCCTGAAGGGAATGACTCCCCTTTCCCTGGCAACCGTTCACCGCCCACAGCCAGCTCCTGGGGAAGGGGTGGGATTTCCTGAGTCCCTCTCCTATCGACAGCGGAGCATCCCAGACCCCAGTTTGTGCAGGTCTTGTGCAGATAGCTGTGAGTTCACGAATACCATGGCCATGGCGTGTCTGGAAGACAGTGTTTCAGGCTCCTGGCATCCTCCAGCTCTCCGAATCCTTTCCTCCTCCTTTTCTACCATGTTCCCTGAGCCTTGGAAAGGGTGGTGTGCGTGTCCCATTTATGATTGAGCTCTCGATGGTCCCTTATCCTCAGCTCTTTAACTGATTGTTCTTCCATGCACTCACTGCAGCCCACTGCAAACAGAAGCTTCTTGACCCGTCTGAGGGCAGCACTAATCTATGCACATGGTTTCATAGGCACGCAGGGATTTTTAGTAGGTAGTTGACACTGTAGCCATCTAGCAAAATAAAAACAGGAGATTCCCCTAGGGCCTCTGACCTTCAAGGCCCAGGCTTTGGACCGGGTTTATGGTACCACAAATTTCCTGTTCTGGAGTGAGCCTCAAACCCAATCATAAAGCAGTTGGTTACATCCTAACCATCATGCCATTATTGTACCAGTGGGCGCATCCCGCCTGGCAGATGACTGAGCTCAGACCACTGATGGCTTTTCTCCCCCAGCAGCCTGCATGACATCATCTGGCACCATGAAAAAGGGCCAGCAGATGCCCTCAAATTCTGACCTGCCTGTCCTCAGTGACGCTTCAGGAGAGGAAAAGAGGAAAGGCTCTGGGTGGGACACGCCCACACAGAAACCCCCCCCCTTATGACTCACTGCATCTTCTTGCCCTGTGGGTTGATTCAGCCGTGTCACGTGGAAAGCTAGCTGGCAGCTCTGATGGAGGCTTCTGACTTCCTTCCTTCCCAACTTCCTCCACCCAAGAGGGTGGACCGCTTGGGCCCTGACTCCAGAACCGAAGGCAGCTCATGTCATGCCCTGCAGTCTCTTCAGACAATCAGATAGACCATAAGCAGAACCGGCAGCAGCCATCAAAGGAAATTTAATTTCTCACTCATGCAAATGCCACCACATCAGACCTTTGTGCTCGGTGAGCCAGCTTCCTGCTTCCCATCACTGTCCCTCTCCCCCTGCCTCGGCGAACTGTTTGCCATGTTATGTAAAAGGTTCCATAATTAGCGTTTCTAATTTGAATTATTTTTAAAGGATTGTTAGCATCCTTACCTTTTAATTTTAGTTTAATTCCTAGTGAATTAATTCTGAGTGATTTTTCTCCTGTGCATAATTAGATTTTTTTCTTTTGAAAAAAAGCCTTAAAATATTTTTTTTAAAAGCTGAGGTAGTTATTAGGTATAAACTTAAATTCTTGCCACCTACATTTCAATGTTCGTGAAATGTCTTGGGTTGATGACATCAAATCACTGATCCCCAGGGTAGGAAGTGACAAGGGAAGTCACAGGGCAGGGGAGAGGGCAGGAGGGAGGGCAGGGGAGGGGCAGGGGAGAGGGCAGGAGGAGGGCAGGGGAGGGGCAGGAGGGAGGGCAGGAGGAGGGCAGGGGAGGGGCAGGGGAGGGACAGGAGAGAGAGCAGGAGGGAGGGCAGGGGAGGGGGCAGGGGAGAGGCAGGAGGGAGGGCAGGGGAGGGGGCAGGGAGAGGGCAGGAGGGAGGCAGGGGAGGGGCAGGGAGAGGGCAGGAGGGAGGGCAGGGGAGGGGCAGGGGAGAGGGCAGGAGGGAGGGCAGGGAGGGGGCAGGGGAGGGGGGGGGGAGGGGAGAGGGCAGGAGGGAGGGCAGGGAGGGGGAGGGGGGGCAGGGGAGAGGGCAGGAGGGAGGGAGGGGAGGGGGAGGGCAGAGGAGGGCAGGAGGGAGGGCAGAGGAGGGGGCAGGGGAGGGGACAGGGGAGAGAGAGGAGGAGGGCAGGGGAGGGGCAGGGGAGAGGCAGGAGGGAGGGCAGGGAAGGGGCAGGGGAGAGGGCAGGAGGGAGGGCAGGGGAGGGGGCAGGGGAGAGAGCAGGAGGGAGGGCAGGGGAGGGGGCAGGGGAGAGGGCAGGAGGGAGGGCAGGGAGGGGGTAGGGGAGGGGACAGGGGAGAGGGCAGGAGGGAGGGCAGGGGAGGGGGCAGGGGAGAGAGCAGGAGGGAGGGCAGGGGAGGGGGCAGGAGGGAGGGCAGGAGGGAGGGCAGGGGAGGGGCAGGAGGAGGACAGGAGGGAGGGCAGGGGAGGGGGCAGGAGAGAGCAGGAGGGAGGGCAGGGGAGGGGGCAGGAGGAGGGCAGGGAGGGGCAGGGAGAGGGCAGGAGGGAGGGCAGGAGGGAGGGACTGTATACAAAGCTAAACATGCTGGTGTATTCCCTGGGAAAACTATGTACACGAAAAAGAAAAGAATAGATCTGAGGCCAGAAACCTCCAGGTCAAGAAAACAGGAAAAATTCAGAGAAGTGTGCTCAGGAAAGACGCGTACACATGACAAGGTGTAGAGTTTGGATCAGAAAGAGCACAGGCTGTGTGGTCTCCTGGGCACCTGGAACCACAGCTCTCACATCAAAACCCATGGGGGCGGCGGCGGGGGATGCTTTCCACTTCCTGGCCAAGGAAATGAGGTGAGAGAAGTACCAGGGAAGAGATCTCGCTGAGGTGACCAGCTTCCTCGGCACTCACGCATCCCTGCTCTCCCCTGACCCATTTCGTTCATCCTGAGACACACACACACACACACACACACACACACACACACACACACCCGCCCCGTGCACATCTGCACTCCTGCTCCCGCGCCCTCCCATACTCACCTCCATCAACCCGTTTCCAAAGTTCCGTTTTTGCCTTCTCTAGAGACAGTCCCAACCACTTCGTAACACCAGGCCTGGGTCCCCAAGACCCACTTACTCTCCTTCACAGCATGGTATAGACAGACACAAGATCCTGATGACCTTTTTATAAGCGGAGTTGAAGTTTACCGAAGCCATTTTAAAACGCAGACCTTAAGCACAAAGGTTAGTAGGGACATACCCGGGAAATGATCGCACAGCCATGCGTGGTCACAGGCCTCTGAAAACAGAGCCACCCTCATTGTCTGCTAAATAATTGAGCATTTTGTAGGATCCATGCTGCTATGCCATGCCTGATGATATTTCATAATCTCATAAGATGACACATGGACAGCCTTTTCTGGGGGATAAGTCTTCCACCACCAAGCCTTCGTTTCCCATTTTATTAGAGGAAGGCTACACTCTGCTGTGGCCTTGCTCAGTGGGGCAGAATGTCTTCAAGTCTGTCCCATGTGTCCTCTCACTCGGAGGGCACCCAGGTTGGCGGAACAGCCCCTGAGTGCCACGCTGTTCGTTCACAGCCAACAGCGACCCAAATGACCCAGTCACTCTCCATAACTGAGTTTAAAACTTCTGTCCCCACGGGCCTCAACCACGTTAGCTCACATCCCCTTTGGCAAATAGTGTCCCTTTTTCTCATTGGCCAAAACTGAATCACGTGAACACCAATAAACCAATCTCTAAAGATATCGCTAATGCATATGGCTGTGTTGCTGAATATGTTGTGTTATGGTTTGACTCTAAATTGTACCCCGCAGGTTCATGTTCTGAATGCTTGTATCCCAGCTGGGGTTGCTGTGGGGGGCGCTGTGGAACCCTCAAGAAGTGGGGGGGCCTAGCTGGAAGAACTGGGTCACCAAAAGCAAGCCTTTGTAGGTCTTCCTCAGTCTTTTCTCCTCTTTTCCACCCACGGTGATGTGAACAGCTTCTTCCACGTGTAAGATCTGAGCCGCCACCACCTCCAGCCTTTTCTGTCGTGAGGGACTGAAACCCTCACAAACTGTGAGATGAAATAAATGAGGTTGAATGACTTAGGAAGAAAAAAGTTTATTTAGGTCACAGTTGGAGGCTGGAAGTCCAAAATCTGGTGGCCACATTGGTGGCCTCTGTGGGGATCCCTAGACTCTGTCACAGCACAGTGGATGCTCTCTTACAATTCGTTTTTGTTTTTTTGTTTTTTTTTTTTTAAGATTTATTTATTTATTATGTATACAGAGGAGGGCCCCAGATCTCATTACAAATGGTTGTGAGCCACCATGTGGTTGCTGGGAATTGAGCTCAGGACCTCTGGAAGAGCAGTCAGTGCTCTTAACCTCTGAGCCATCTCTCCAGCCCCCTACAATTCATTTTTAAAAGCACTAACCTGGTTCTGCGAGAACTACGCTACCCCTCTGCGGTGGTACCCCAGGACCTCATCATTTCTGCAAGTCCCCACCACCTCATTACAATTACACTGGAACGAAGTTTTCATCATAGGAACCTTTGAGAGACCAACTCAACCCACATCCACCTGGCAGCCTCATAGCAGAAGGAAAGCCAGGGCCCCTCTCCTGGGTCTGGAGGCACTTCAAACTCATCCTAATCTGAAGGGCATGATCATATTCTGGGGGATAATTAAACATTCTGTTCAAATGAAATAAGAGAGGTAACGACTGGTGTGGTGTGGTGTGTGTGTGTGTGTGTGTGTGGTGTGTGTGTGTGTGTCTGTGTTGTGTGTGTGTGTACGCAAGCACACTTATACGTGTGTGTACGCATATGCTTGTATATGTGAAGGCCAGAGGTCAACCTGAACAGTAGCACCTCGGGAGCCATCACCTTTGGGTCTAAGGTTTCTTACCGGGGTCCAGGGCTTATTGGTTATGCTAACCTGGCTGGCCAGTGAGCACCGGAGAGCCGCCCACCTCAGGCTCCCCAGTGCAGGGTTCCAGGCACGTGCACGCACACATGGCTTCTGTGGCTTGAGCTCAGCTTGCCTTGTTTGTGCAAGCCGCACCGTCTCTCAAGCCCTGCTTCAGAGGGACCAACAGTGTCTGCCCTTGTATGGGAAGTAGCCTAAATACTTCTGAAAGTTGTCTTTGCTGAAGAAAGGGCTTCTGGGATTCGGCAGAGCAAGCCTCTGGTGGGAAAGTCACGGAAGCTCTACTGAGGATGGGTCCTGTAGCGGAACAGCACCAACAGGAAGCGCTCACTCTCCCTTTCACCCACCCCTCTTCCCTCCCTTGGACTCCGCCATTTTATCATCCCAAGTGTCCTCCTCTCCCCTCCCCCCAGTCTGTCATGGCATTTCCTGCTCTAGATGGCTCAGCTTCTAAATCACCACCCTCCTTCAGAGGCACGGAAGTGTCTGCCGTGTCCTCATGAGCCCTATGGAGGAGTTCAGACACCTGCCCCCAAGGGATGCTTCTCATACTTTAACAATGAGAATCCAGGAGAAGGAAATTTCTTTTCTCACAAAAGCCAGATGGAGCATGTGGGCTTCCTGTGGGTTCTCAGAAGGAGAGGTCAGGGACAAATGGAAGGGACAGATGGAAAAGAAGGAATGGAAATCTGGAGACTGACAGCACAGGAAACAACTAGAAACCAAAGCCGTCTACCTTCCCATCACCAGCACCCTAGACTGGCATGCCTCTGCCTCCTGCCCCCTCCTAACTGGCTCATCACAGTAGCTGGCCCATGATCAGCCAGGGGTCGTGAAAGAATGTGAATTCCGAAGGTGTACTCTTCCTGGCAGGGCCTCTCTGCTGCCCCCGGAGTCTCGCTCATTTACTTGGACTCACTCCTTCCATTTTGTCGCCCTCCATTTCTTGGCTTTTTATTGCTGTGTTTGTTGCTTCATGGTCAGAAGATGGTTGCCATGGTTCTAGGAATCCAGACTGCTTCCCTTACTGGATCCCTTACTTTTCCTGCTTCTCTCAGGGGGACCAAACATATTTTTCACCAACACCAATGTTGACCAAGACCTGGTCACACAGTCCTCCAGCGTTCAAAAAGGGACAGCAACCTGAGGAGGATCTGACAAATGGGATCAACCCACCTGTGAGTGGTTTAGAACCAACCAATCCCAATTCATCTCTAAAAGCTGGACACATTACTGTTTTTCTCCATACTCTTCTTTTCAAAAATTCAGTCCTTGAGGCAAGAAATGACAGGTACCAGATCTCCCAGGCTGATCAGGGCCATGCCTAGCCTTTCAGAAACTGATGTGACCCTCTGAGGGTGAGGAGACTCATTTCCTCATCTGCCTAACAAAGATGAGCATCATGACTGGTCCAAAGGCATCTCTCAGTCTTAAAGAAATGATGGATGGGGCTGGAGAGATGCTGCAGTGGTCAAAAGCACTGGCCACTCTTCAGAGGATCTGGCCCCAATTCCCAGCACTCGTGGTGGCTCACAACCATCTGTAACTCCAATTCCAGAAGATTCAATGCCTACTTCTGGCCTGTGTGGGCACCAGGCATATGCATGGTGCACCCACATACATGTAAGCAAAACACTCATAAAATGATGAAATAATTTTAAAAAATAATAGAATTTTAAAAGAAATGCTGGATGGATCAAGCGAGATCATACATGCCAACTCAGAACCGCAGAGGAGAGTCATAAGATGGTGAATCCAATGCCTGGCACACAGCAAGTGGTCACTAGACACAGGTCAAAACCAGTTGTACGGCCACCTACTTCAAAACCTTCAATAGCCACAGGGAGAAAGACCGAGTTCAAACTGCTTAACCCACCTGGACTTCGTACACTTCTTGTGTCTATCTCTTGCTGTTCCAATCATGGTGTCTTCCATCTTGACACCAAGACCTGCTCCTCCACCTGGAAGGGATGATATCTATTCCTCTTTCCGGTCTTAGCCTGGGAGTCTCTTCTCTCGGAGCTCACTTCTACCTTTCTCACAGGCTGAGCCAAGAAAGGTTCCCAGAGAGAGACAGAGACACAGAGAGACGTCCAGAGTAAAATGCCTAAAAAGAATGGAAGGAGGGAGCATTTCCAGAGCAAAGAAGCAGGAAGTGCCCTGCAAGCACGCGCCTCAAAGACCCCAGGATCACCCCGAAAAGGCAGCAGGGTTTACACTTTCCTCCTGACTCCGGGGGCTTACAGGAGGCATGCTGCAGATCCTCCCAGGATACTGAGCTGCACGAGACTGCCAAATGGAAGTGGGGTCCTCAGACAAGCACCCCAAAAGAATTTGGGAAAGCCCCAATGACCTGGGAACTTACATTTTCCCAAGAACTACGGTTGCAACCTCTTGAATGCCCTCATTTTGAAGGAAAGCATTTCCCATACATCTTGCAGTCTGAAGCCAAGTGGCTTGTGGTCTTCACGGCAGCCCCTTCTTCTCATCTCATCTCTCCTCAGGGTACCACCTTCCATCCTTCATCTTCCACTCTCACTTTCTGAGGACTCTGAAGGAATGATGCTGCAATATGGTTCTCACACTTATTCCCCGGGGGCCATGCTGGACTCCTAGACCCCTCTGTGGCTCTCGGGGGCTTCTGCCCACCTGGGGCCCCTTCTTGCCCCCAAAATTCTTCATGCATAACAAGTACCCTTGCAGACACAATGCTGTCCTCTGGCTGCTGCACAGATGCTTGCTCTCAACTGTTCTAGGCTCCAGGTTCGTGAGGTATATAAGCACGGCCTAGAGCCCTAGACCTTACTCTCCTCGGTGTCTCTCATTTGCCCTTTACCCCGTCGACATTGTCCCTCATTTGATTTTACTTATTTTAGTTAGTTGGGTTTTTGTTTTTGTTTTTAATTTCTTGAAATGCTATCTTGATATGTAGGCCAGGCTAGCCTTGGAATTCATAGCCTCCTCTCTCACCTCAGCCTTTGGAATTCTGGGGTTACTGGCGTGAGCTATCACTCTCGGCTGTCTTTATTTCAAAGCCTATCCTACATTCGATAGTATCCATAAGATCTGTGTCAATTGTCACAAAGAAAGCACGTGGGGAGCCGCCGCTCAGTGGGACAACAAATGTGTTCCAGTGTTATCTGTTCATGCCTCTCTTCACGCTCCTCAGCCATTGCCCCTCCAGCTTCACAGAGCTGGCACACCCTGACGTTTCTACACTCATTCCTTTGGGATCTCTGCAGGCTTATCCCCACTTCCTAAGCGACTCCTTCCCCACAGGTGCTGGATCCTGAATTTTTTTATAGCTCGGACCACTCTGTATTTATTTTTCCAGGGCTCATTTCCCTTTTCTGAAGGCTTCTTTGAGTTGTAATTTACAGACTACACAATTCTCCCACTTTCGTTACCCATGTAGACAGCCATATGTAAATAAGGGGAATTTGCTAGCCGGGTCTTAGTGCAATTTGTACTGCTACGACAGAATGCTGGAGTCTGGGCAACTTACAACAACCACAACCGTATTTAGTATTGTTCTGGAGTCTACAAGGTCCGAGATGGAAGGGTTCCATCCTCCATCATAAAACAGCAGAGGGCATCCCACAGAGGAAGGGGAGAGAAAAGGAGCAGCAGACACAGCACACGTTGGCAGACTCCAGCCTTCTGTGACGGGCAATGATCTGTATTGTTAGTTGGTTTTTACTCTTTACTCTTTTGGCTCTTTTGGGGAGCCCACCACCCAGCTCCCAAAAAAATCACACACGGAGTCTTATTATTACTTATAAAAGCCTGGCCTTAACTTGGCTTCTTTCTAACCAGCTTTTCTTTTCTTTCTTTTTTTTGGTTTTTCGAGACAGGGTTTCTCTGTGTAGCTTTGCGCCTTTCCTTGAACTCGCTTTGTAGACCAGCTGCCTCGAACTCACAGAGATCTGCTGCTCTGCTCCCGAGTGCTGGGATTAAAGGCATGCACCACCACCGCCCGGCCTAACCAACTTTTCTTAACTTAAATTATCCCATTTATCTTTTGCATCTGAGCCTTTATCTTTCTCTATTTTATCTTTCTTTCTCTTTCTTCCTTTCTTTCTCTCTTCGTTGCTGGTTCTGTAGCTGGGTGGCTGGCCCCTGATTTCCTCTTTTCCTTGTTCTCTCTTGCTCTTCTTCCTTTTCCTCCAAGATTTCTCCTTCTATTTATTCTCTTTGCCTGCCAGCCCTGCCTATCCTTTATCCTGCCTCCCTATTGACGTTCAGCTCTTTATTAGCCCATCAGGTGTTTTAGACAGACAAAGTAACACAGCTTCACAGAGTTAACAAATGCAAGATAAGAGAATGCAACCCATCTTTGCACCATTAAACAAATGTTCCACACCGTAAACAAATGTAACACATCTTAAAATAATATTCCACAACAGATTCATCCTCAAGGGCAGAGCCCCGGGCACCTGATACCTCCTATAAGGCTTCCCTTCCAATATTGTCACATTGGACAAGTTCCCAACGCATCCTTTTGGGGAGATGCATTCAAAGCAGAGTGGGGTCTAATTAGAAAAGCAATGTCCTGTTTCCCCTGAGACAGAACCTGTTCTTGGAGCCTGGGTCTTCCTTGCTGCTGGATAAAATCTGTTGGGTGCAGTAGATTCCGGTCCACAGCAACCAGCCCAAAGAGACACCAACCTCCAAGTTCAAGTCCAAGCCCCTCTTCGGATCAGCCTAGGCCTCTTTGGGACTGTCACACTCTACAAAGGAGAGCATAGAGAGCCATGTGGGGAGCTAACGGATGTAGGACAGTCGGTGTAGTGTCTTTCCGCTGGGGCCGCTGTTGTCAAGTGTCAGAGCAGGCGCTTAACGGAAATGTATTTCGGTCCTGAATGCTGCAACCCTGAGATACAAAGGTGCGATCAGGCCAGGTTCTTGCTGAGACTTACGTAAGATCAGGAGGGTGGGATCCTCATGGTGGGACTGTGTTTTTATAAGAGGAAGAAGAGACCAAACTTCTCTCTGTGGTGTGAGGGTGTGGTGAAAAGATGTCAGGAAGCCAGGAAGGAGCCCTTGGCAACCAAATCAGCTAGCTGGCTTCTTGACCTTCCTTCAAGCCTGAGAATTGTCCCTCACATAATCTCTGCCTGAGCCACTCTGAGGCTCTACCTTACTCCCCAACGTCACTGGGCCGGCCACCTTGGATCCTTTCCAATGCACAGCATCTCCCATGCCGTTATCTCCAGGCACTTCTTCCTTGCAGGGCTCCCGATTTGACTTTGAAGATTGCTCACAAAATAAGGTTTTCTCTGCCCAGGATATTCCTTGTCCCTATGTTCTCCCAGGAACAACTTTGTACAAACTGCTGTGGATATCACTCTATATAAATAAAACACTATGCCAATGACCAGCAGGAATATAGGCGGACAAAGAGAGAGAGAATTGGGGAAAGAAAAAGGAGGAAGAGACTCAGCCACGCCAGACAAGAGCATGTAAGACTCTGTAAGCACCACCACGTGAAAGATAGATTATAAAATGGTAATTAAGATAAAAGAGCAGTAGCAAGAACTGCCACGCCATACAGTTTATAAGTGATATAACGTCTGAGTGATTATTTTATAAGTGGATTGTGGACTGCGGGTTGGGGAACCTGGAGAGAAGCCCTCCAGCTACAACAAACACCTTTTCCAATCTCCTCCCTCATCCCCATGGTCAGCTTCTTCCGTCCTCAAGAGATGGTGCCTCACTGGACGCTTGAGTCGAGCGCCAGCTGCCTTCTCCTATGCAAACTCAGAACTCCACTCTTCGGATTATTTTCTGGTTGCATATCTATCATTTCCACACGCTTTCTGCTAAAATGTTGATAATATACTGTTTTCAAGTGTGCACGATTCTAATAACTTACATTAGTTTAAACGCCTATGAAAAGGAAATATGATCCACCTGTGACTTGAGTGTCTCTTTTTGGGATTTAGCTGCTGCCCTCCTCTCCACATATTGTGTCACTAAAGAGAGCGCATGGCAAAGAACCGGAATTTTCTTACCTGGATTGCTGACATTTCGGTAAGCTTTGGCCCGCCCACCCTCTCATGGGACAGGCAAAGGATTCTGAGAGTGGCAGCAATGGGAGGACACAGAACTGAATGCTCGCTTCCTCTGTGTCAAGGAGCCAAGAGACAGTGAAGAAGAGGGACTGGGTAACCAATAAAGACATTGCGACTAGGACTTGGAGGAGAAACCACCGACGGTACATACATGTTCTGTAACTGTACTGCAGCCACAGGCTACATGGAGCAGTTTAAAATTTAATTTGTCTAAAACTTAAAATGTGGTTTCTTGCTGGCACTAGTCATATCTGAAACACGTAAGGCTGCCTGTGACTTCTGTAGACAGTGGAAACAGAGAACAATTCCAGGATGGCAGAAACTTCTACCAGGAAGGTCTGATCCATGATGTGACTAATGATTATAAGGAACATAAAGATGTGTTTCTGCTCTTCAAATGAGTGTTAGAGAAATACAAACTTGACCTGCTGAATGCATGAGAGGAAAATAATCTTTTAATATTTAAAATAATAATTATTATTTTTAGAAGATTCTCCATCCACTCAAATGAAAGAAGGCCACAAATAATGGAGAAGAAAGCAGAAATAGTCAGGTGACTGTCACCTCCAACCAAGAGGACCCATCACTTTTTTTTTTTTTACTTAATTTCATCATTGATTCTTTGGGAACTTCACATCATGCACCGCTAATTTTACTCACTCTCAGTCTTTCCATATCCTCCCCTCACCCTGCAGTGCCCCTCCAAAAGAAAATTTAAAAAAAATCAAAACAAAACAAAGCAAGTAAACAAACAACAACAACAAAACCCCCCTCTTTCTTTCTTCTCTTTTCCCACCTCTCCAACACCTCTTCATTCGTCCTGGTAGTGTTGGAGGCCTCAGTGTGTCACACAGCGTCTACTTTTGTCCTATCAGCTTTACTAGCAAATGTTCCTTGCAATGAGTCACTGGCCTGGTTCAAGGCCTCTGGTTTCTGGTTCACCATCATCACTGGATCCTCACCAGAACTCCTCTTGGATATCCAACTGCCACCCCAAGTCATGGATATTAGGGTGGGCCAACCCAAGGCCCAGCTGTGGGCCTGGGTGGTAGCTGAGCTGGTCATTCTGAGCCACTGGGGCCACCTGCTTCAGGTGAGGGGGTGTGGTCAGCTCCCCTATGCCCTTGTGGTGAGAGGTGGAACCATCTCTCCTCAGAGCAGTGTCCAGAGAGAGTCAGGGCCAGCTTTCCCTGGGCCATCGAGGTGGTAAGGGAGGTCAGCTCAGGATGGACCTCTGATGTTATCATGCATGGTTCCTATGGCCTCCTGAGGTGACACAGGCCACAGACATCAACACAGGAATCACTGGTCACTCAGATTGGGATGGCTCTGGTAGTGGCATGCCCCCGCCAACACCACCAAGGCCTCAGGTTGCAGTCCCAAACCTGGGATTCCATGCGACCTTTGGTGGCAATTCGGGACTTGGATTTCAGCACGGACCCTAGCTGCGGTAAGACCACGGACCCAGACATGGTCCTCAGCAGCAGCCGGATCTGGATGTCACCACTGCCCCAGGTAGCAGTGCATGCCACTCAAATCGGCATGGCTTCAGTGACAGTGTGGTCCTCGGACACCAGCATGACCCCAGACCTCAGGTGACTGCAAGGCCTTCAGTGGTAACAGGAGCCTTGGATATCAACACAGACCCTGGCTACAGTGGGGACCCATCACTTCTAAAGCAAAAAGAAACCAATGGCCAAAGACCACGTTGTCTGAAGTCTTCTGGGATGTAGCTCAGTTTCAGAGGTTTCTTTCATGGTCCATCCGGCATGGGGCTCCATTGATTTGGGGCCATGGCAGAGCAAACATGCTCACCTCATGGTGGCTCTAAAACTAAAGACAGAGATCGGAAGGCACCAGGAACAAGACACGCTTTTCAAAGGCATGCCCCAGTGATCTAGTTCCTCCAATCAGGCCCCACCTCCTAGTTTATACCACTTCCTAATAATGCCATCAAATTGGAAATCCATCAACAAATTGATCACTCCTCAATTAGGTCAGATCCCCCAGGAGCCGATGACTTCACAAAGTCCGGTTGCCTGCCAGATAAGCCTTAGAGACAGCTCATATTGAAGGTGACTGGCTGTCCATAGGTAAAAGACACATTGCAAGTCAGAATTGTCAGTGTTTAGAGACTATGGTTACCAATGGTTAGAAAATCTAAAAGGCATTTTCTACAGAGCCATCAAAGTCACCATTTTGTACATTGGGGCCAAGGCACAGTTCCATGTGAATTAACTCCAGAAGTTTCTCTTTTGTTGTGGTGTAGCGGTTTCTCTCAGGATAAAGACAGTGGTATCCGGTACCTTCATCTTCCATCTCCCTGAAAGCTCCATGTGTGGGATCCAGTCAACAGAAAGATCTAGAACCATGCAACCCTCCTCCGCTGCACTCATGGAACTGAAGGTAATAAACAGCACCTATGGGCTTGGGGGAGGCAGGATTGATGCAGGCTAACGCTGTTCCATGTCAAAATGTCCTGTTTCCTAAAGAGAATGTTATTTACAAGTTGACACACTATTGAGAAAACTGAGAGTGGGCAGGGCTGTACAAACGGGATAGGAAGGGTTTTCCTGAAGACAGACTTCAGAAGGTAAGAACGTCAAGTCTACCACTCAACTATCTATCTTCCTACCCTGTGCAATGAATGCAGTTTTCAAAGCACTTCACGCCCACAGGATTCTGTCTTCCTTCTTCCAACTTCTCGACCCCTTCTTTGTGATTGTGTCCATAATTACTAAAGTTTGGCTCTCTTCCCTTCTTTCCCGCTTATTAAGCTTTATCTTCTCTCATAATTTTGTCTCCAAACCTTTCTCCAAGATTTTTCCAGTTTATGGGAGGTGGTCCCATTTTAATCTACCTGAGATGCACGGGACATCAGTTATGGCCTTGCTGTCTGTCAGCGAACTTCAACCTGGAGAGAACATTTAATCTGCTATCATTAAAGGTCGTAAGAGAGAAGAGAGAGAGAGAGAGAGACAGAGACAGAAAGAAAACAAATAAATGATACATGATATCTTGTGACCAACTATCATATGTTCTATGGTGTTACACATGTACTGGTGGTATAAAAAGGATACATGAGAAATGTATGTAAAAAGTATCTAGGACTAGGTCGTGAAGAGAAGATGTGACACCTTCCAACAAGGCAGCAGCTACGTTTGGAAGATGATCCTAGAGCCCAGCCCTGGGGTTGGTTTGGAACCGAGTCACACACGTGACAGGCAGTGTGGCTCCTTCAGCTCCAGCCAGAAGCTTCTGCTGAAATCTGCAAGAACCCGGCTGTTTGAAAGAAGTCTGAAGAAACAAGGGCTGATGGGAGTACAGAAATAGGGTTCTATGCTTTCAAGGTGGCGCTAACTGGCTAATAATATCTGGCTGGGGGGTGGAGGGACGTGCTGCCGACTCTCAAGGGCTTCTGCAAACACCAGCTAATTAACCTGTGTTCTGAGGTGGGCGCACACCGGAATTGTTACACTTCAGCTTGCAGAACCACTTAGCTCTGTCACACTTCCTGTAGCAACAAGGCAAGTGATCGCTGGAAACACACTGGGTTTTAAATACCTGGATTTCAGCAAATAGTGCTAGGAATTCTGAGGCTGCTCATGCATCTGACTTAGAGTTCTCTCTTTCCCCCTCCCCAGCTCTGGGTGGCTACCCATTCTTCTACACTGTACACCCACTTGGATATCCTCCTCCGCAAAGCTCTCCTCCGTCTGCCGCGCTTGCTCCTAAATTGATTATTCTCTATGGTGACCAACTTTTCCAGTTGGCCCAGGACCGGCTCAGATTTAACTCTCAAAGTCCCGTATCCAGTCAGCCCAGACTGCTGTGACGACCTGGGATGCTCACATCCTAAAGAATCTGTAGCAACAACTACTAAACTATAATAATCCTGGATCGCTGTATAGTAGTGTAACTCAGTGAGTCACAGGCTGATTTTTATCTTAAGGTAATAGAGGGTTTCAGATTAACCACCCTTTAATCTCTTGGGATGCCTAATTTGGGTACCAAAAATTATACACTGAGGGCTGGGAAAATAGCTTAGTTGGTAAAGAGCTAAGCTGTGCAGGCATGAGGCCTGAGTTTGATGCTCTAGAACCCATGTTTAAAAAAAAAATGCCAAGTGCTTTAGCATATGCCTGCTGGCCAGCCAGCCTAAGCCAACCAGTGAGCTCCAGATCCAGTGAGATAGACTGTCTCAGAAACCCTGTCTCAGGCAAAGAACAACTGAGAAAGATATCCAACACTGATTGCTGCTTTCCACACGCATGTGCACACACACACACACACACACACACACACACACACACACACACACACAGACATGCTCACTCTATTCCTTTCAGTACCAGGTCTCTCCTATGACACAATCCAAACTAAGATGGCTGAAAGGCTTTGCCTTGTGAATGCAGGCTGGAGTCGTCCCCACTGTCTGCGTCAGGAGCTCCGGTCTTCAAAGTCAAGGTCCAGAGTGTAAGAGCCCGTGACAGTCTTCTGGAGCAGGTCTGAGGAAGCCTGTCTAACTGCTGGAGTGGGTCCTGAGGAAGCCTGTCTAATGCTGGAGTGTCGAGGAAGCTGTCTATCTGCTGGAGTGGGTCCTGAGGAAGCCTGTTGTCTGTCTGCTGGAGTGGATCTGAGGAAGCCTGTCTATCTGCTGGAGTGGGTCCCTAGGAAGCCTGTCTAACTGCTGGAGTGGGTCCCGAGGAAGCCTGTCTATCTGCTGGAGTGGGTCCCGAGGAAGCTCGTTGTCTATCTGCTGGAGTAGGTCCTGAGGAAGCCTGTCTAACTGCACACGCCCAGGGCCCACTCCCAGAGTTCCTAATTCAAAGCCTCTGCTCCCTAACAGTTCCTATTCAAGAGGTCCTCAAAACCCAAGTGAGAAAATCATCTGACCCAGTTGGAACTAGATGATGGCTGTCAATTTTTAAAGCCCTTGAACAGTAAAAACGCATTTTTAAGAATAAAAAGGTAAATATTTACCTTAAACGTTTTATGAGGCCTTCTTTTGGGTTTATTGAGTGGATGTCTTTGAGAGTTTTTTTTTTTTTCTTTTTTTATCATTCTTGTCTAAACTGTATTCGTGCTTTTCTGGTTTTGATTTTCCTAAAATAGAAGAATTTAAGGATGCCTGTGGAGTATTCTGAAAGTGGAATCCTTCCAGACCGATGCAGTATTTTTTCCAATCTTCTTACAGTTGTCTCAACCACACCAAATTGAGCAACAGTTTGAGCAACTTACATATGTTAGGTCTCACCAAAGCGTTCAACTTAGCTCTCTAAAAGGTAGTTTGCATATTTTGGGATAAAATATAAGCGATATGGAAAAAGAATATCTGTGTTTTTTGTTCACTGACTGAATCTGGACATGACGATGATGCGTGGTGTCTGTAGATATTCCATCTGTTGAATAAAATGGATCATGAAACACTTGCACGATTTAATTAACTGCTGCTATAAGCAAAGTGGCATAAAAAGGCTCGAGAGCTCACACAGCTGACCCTTAATAAACAACATGGAGAACACAAGTGGCTATGTGAGTGTGCTGGGCAGTACCAGTCCACCAGGTGTGAACACTCGGGCCCCGGTGACCATCGTTCAGTGTGTGTTTGGAGAGACTAGTGAGTGTGTACATTAACCTGGGCAGCGATTAGGTAGAACTGTGTTATGAGATATTTCTCTCTCCTAATAAGAAGCCTCAGGTGGAACTGGAAAGATGTTCCAGAGAACCCAGGTTCAGTCCCCAACACCAACATCAGGTAGCTCTCAACCACCTAGAGCTCCAGTTCCAGGAGATCTGACCCCCCTCTGCTGGCCTCTGTAGACACCTACACACACACTGCAGACACTCGGACACCCACATATACACATAAATAAAATTAATCTTTTAAAAATAAAATAGTTTTTTTAAAAAAGAAGAAGTCTCAGTCAGTGAAGGACTGAGGCAAGAGTCAGTGTAATAAACGGGAAGTGTTTCTTCCATGTCTGTTTCTCCTGGAGCCCTGTTTTGGATTCCAGAGGAATCCATTTATCCATGTGTGTGTGCAGGAAAATGATTCTCTACCAACACCAAGCTTCTCTTGGCAGCGGGTGGCAGTTAATGCAGACTCACAGCTGATCAAAGCACTGGTAATGAGTGCCTGGCCAGGGTTCAGCCCTAAACTGAACACTGACATCACCTGCTTCAAGACTCAGGGGACATATCTGTGGAAGAGGAGGCAGAAAGAACGTAAGAGCCAGAGGAAGAGGAAGAGCGCTATGAAATGCCACCGTCTGGACAGGACATGACCATCATATCCATGAATCCACAGTGGCTATGGTGACCTGCACTAGTCCAGTACCCAATGTTAAAACACCCATGTGCTAGTAAATAACCCCCACCCATGCTCATGAAAGCAATTTTAATTCAGTTCAGTAGGTCACCAAAACAAATAAAAAAGACAAGAAAGTGTGGGTGTGTGGCTTGTTGGTAAGAAAGAATCCTGTGAGAGAATGGGGTATAAGAGAAAGTAAGAGAGGGGGAAGAGACGATCAAAATACACTATATATCCATTTATACACACACACATATACATGTGTGTGTGTGTGTGTGTGTGTGTGTGTGTGTGTGTGTGTGACATTGTCAGAGTTGTTCTGTGGAATACTAAGGTTACTTTCCCTTCGAACAAGCCAATCTGTAAGAAGATGACTGGTTTGAGGATTTTGATTTGCTGTTGCTTTGTTCTGACTTAGGGTATTGTCGTATTCATAGACTGGCCCGGAAGTGGCTACTGAACACAGGCTAGCCTCAAACTCATGATCATCCTCTTCTACCACCCACGTGCCGAGACCACAGGCTGGTGGGGTTTCTCTCAGGTGTCCTCCCCCCCCAGTGCTACAGCCTTAGCCCCCCCCAAAGGCTTCTCCTCAACATCCTTTGTGCATGTTGTCACAGGTAAGACAGGCTGAGTATTAGTCGTTTGTCTCGTTGTTGCCATAAAATATCGGACAAAAGCAACTTCAGTGAAGGAAGGTCGACGTTGGCTCACAGTTGGTGGGTAAAGTCCACCGAGGCAGGGTAGGGTTGGCAGCAAGGCAGCCCTCGCTGTAACAGCCAAGACATGAGGCAGCTGGCCACACGGAGGAAATGGGGAAGGAGGAAGTCGAGAGGCCATGCCTTCCCCCTTCCCACCTTTTTGATTCTGTCCAGGACCTCAGCCCTCGGATGGTGTCACTCACTTCAGGGTGGCTCTCCACTCCTCAGTTCAATCTCTCTGGAAACCTTCTCACAGACTCACGCCGAGTTGTCTCCCAGGTGACTGATTCCAAATCACACCAAGCTGGCAATCAAGATTCATCACCACAGCCCATTACCAGGAGCTGAGAACCCTGGGACCGACCCAAAGTGCAGACCAGTGACTCTAGGAGCTGGCTACAGAGTTCCAGAGAGCATTGGGGGCAAATGGTCAAGAAAGTAAGACTGTAAAAGCCAGTGAACCCGGAGAGGGTGAGAGGTGCTGGAGACTCCAGAAGACAAGAGGCTATAAAGACCTGAGGGTGGAGGCTGTGGACAGACTGCAAGCCCCAGCCACTGGGAGAGTTCAATAGCACAGCCAAGGGCTATAAAGAGCTAAGGGTCTTGACACTCAGCACACAGGAGCTTTAACTCTAGAGGGTCCTTGGGCCTTAGCACGCTGATCCCAGGGCACTAAGCCTCTGCCTCTAGCCCCTAGTGCAGTAAGCTGCCTGCTTTGAAAGTTTGGAGCCTTAAGCCTCCAGTTCTCAAGACTTACAGCTGTAAGCCTCTGGAATGGAGGGCTGGCTTGTGAATCTCTGAGACTCAGGGTCATCAGCGCAAAGGGAGCTGCCTCTTACTGTTCATGATTGAGAGAGAGAGAGAGAGAGAGAGAGAGAGAGAGAGAGAGAGAGAGAGAGAGAGAGAGAACCCCTAGCCATCCGTTTAGGACTCCATGAGAGAACACACTGGGATCATTTGAGTGACATCTGTCCAGGAGTAAACTCTGCAAGTGAAGTCGTTAATGATCTATTGACGTCCTCACCTGCCTTTCACAGGACCTAATATCAGAAGGAAACAAACAATGAAAATTATGGCAGATTTAATTTGCTCCTGCCCCAGAAGAATGAGCCCTGATCTACTGTATGGTATTAACCTTTGCATCTCCAGACCACATTGGAGGACAACCAAGAACTTGGCAGATAAAAAAAAAATGTCCTGTGAGTGCTCGGGAAGGTTGTGAAAACATACTGTTTCATGAACAAGAGGCTCAGCCCTGCCTTTCTAACATCTACTCCCCTCTGCTTCACCTCCACTCTCGCCAGGAGTTCCCTATGATGACTCAAGCAAGGAGGAGGAAGCCAAGATGGGCTTCAGAGGGACCTGTCTGATGAGCAGGAGGCAGCCCAAAGCAGACTGCTAGCCCTACACCACCGTCCTTGAATGTCCTCTAGAAATAGTCGGCGAGGAAAACCATCCTACCTCCTACGTAGTTGGTCTTTCTTTCTTTCTTTCTTCTTTCTTTCTTTTTTTTTTTCTGGAGCTGAGGACCAAACCAAGGGCCTTGTACTTGCTGGCAAGCACTCTACCACTGAGCTAAATCTCCAACCCTGTGGTTGGTCTTTCTATGGGACATTTTATCGCCCAGTTTTGCTGGGTGAGAAACCTTGACATTACATATTATCTGCTTCATAAACAGCGGTTGACGTTAAGTTAGCTGGTTGGGAATCTGGAGGAAACAGACTCGAAAATCATTAGCAGGGAGATTTAAGGAGCCAGAGGATAGGCATCTAGGAAAATGTCTCAAGTGTCTATTCCCCGAAAGACCTTTAGTCCACGGTGGGAAAGGTGAAGAATGGTAAAGATCAGCCCTGCAGCCACCGGTCAGCTCCTTCCCAGCCACTGAGGGACTCCTCGGTGGGCTCATGCACAGAGCTGGCATGAAATCGGGAGTGGAATCCGTGAATAGAGTCAAAGGCACAGGGTCCCTCCTTCACAGTTGATCTGATTGCCTTCCCAATTTAGACTCAGGTTGTAACAGCATCAACTTTCGGCCTCTGTTGTTCCTTCCTGGTGGGACCAGCCTGCCCCCTGGTGGTGGATGGGCTCTGTTCAGCCCTTTCCATCATAATGTTCGATCTGCCCTCAGGGATTCAGACTTGCTCTGGATTTGAAGAGCATTTGCACCTACCACTGTTAGAGTAGCATCATCAGCCATCACACACACTGCTTCTGTCTAAGCAACACACATTTCAGAAGAGAAGTAAGTCAATAGGATACTGTGTGTGTAATTCTGTGACCTATGTTGCCCGGAACTTGTTAGGCGGGCACACACACACAACACACCAATGCAATGTTGAATGTTGGTTTTGGTCCCCCTTGACTGTAAAGGGGAAGCAGGGCTGCTTGCCACAACTGAAGTCAATCTGCTGCGAGTGGATGAACTCCATGGGGTCCCGGGGCTGTCTCCTGATGCTGCCATTTTTAATTTGTATGATGGAAGTCCAGCAGGAGGTACGGTCACCCTCTTCAGGATTGACCACCAAGATGAGACACGTATTGGGAGGAAGACTGTATTGCTCCAGCAGGTGCAGTGTCCTAGTCAGGGGAGGGGCTGGCTGATTTCAAAGGGAGCATGGCAGCGAGGGAGAGAAGGTGCATCTGACAACTTAATGCTCTTAACCGGATAGGAAAAAGCGCGATTAAGTTTTCTCATCTACAGGCTGATATTTTAACACATTTTCCTCTCTGCTTATTTCACTATTTCTGTTACAATTATTTATTTAAGTGCGTGCGTGCATGCGTGTGTGTGTGTGTGTGTGTGTGTATGTGTGTGCATGCGTACGCACAATGCTCTTGTGCACATGCCATGGCATGCATGTAGAGCTCAGAGGACGTCTTAGGGAGTGGGTTCTCTCCTCTCACCACACGAGTTCTGGACACTGAACTGCTGTCATCAGGCTTGGCAACAGATGCCTTCATCCCCTGAGCCATCGCCCCAGCCCCATTTCATTATTTTACGTGAGGTGTACAGTTGGGGTTACTGCACGTACCCGTGGATTACAGAGCATCACGGTGGAGTCAGGATGGAAGAGCTGAGAATGGTCCTGGCTCGGAAGTCCTGAACGTTAAGGTGGACTCAGAACTTAGAAAGCAGGAGTTCAACGCTACTGACAGAGGAGCGTATTCTGTACTAGAAGGAGTGACGGTCATCTTAGATCAGCTGGGAAGCATGAGTGTAAGACCATGAGGACCTGTGTATGTCGACACTGAGTCCCAGAAGGGGACACTGTAAAGGACAACTGTCATTCTCTCTGGCTGTCCAGCTGACCTGCTTCATGAGTTTGGGAATGCCGTAACAGAAGCTGGGAATTTCAAGCATTGTCAATCTCGGCCTCCTGGGACTTAGATCCCTGGAACCAGACATGTCAGGACTCCCGACAAGGAGCAAAGATGGC
Organism: Peromyscus leucopus; assembly: GCF_004664715.2. Classification (NCBI taxonomy): domain Eukaryota; kingdom Metazoa; phylum Chordata; class Mammalia; order Rodentia; family Cricetidae; genus Peromyscus; species Peromyscus leucopus. The sequence continues at coordinate 8,439,378 of NC_051073.1, forward strand.
GGGCGATCCTTGAGGAAGGTGGGGACCAGAAGTGGTAGAGGGTGGTGATGGTGGACACAGAGCTGTTTAATCTGCATTGACAACCAGCACACCCAGGGCAAACTGCAACATCACACCGCCCTCTCTGTGGACTAATTCTAGCATTTCCCCGTTGCTTACTCACACCACATTCTTCAGCCCCCCAGGCTGGAGCTATAGCGAACTCTTTGTTACAGGCAGCCAGTCATTTTATCTTGCGTATACGTAAGAGTGCAGTTGAGTCCATGTGCATGAGTCTGATTACTAAATGTCCAGTCTGCTCTTGACCCATGCCTCAGTTCTGACCAGTCCTGACCAGACATGACCGGGCTGCCTTGAACTAAGTTTCTTTCCTTTCCTCCTGTGTTCACTTTTCATCAACCTCCTTTGATCCTGTTTCTGACCTGACTCGCTTGGTAAACCGTTCCTGGGTGCTGGAGTCCCTAGTCTCTTTCTGCCTTGGCAGAATAAGACTTGAGACTCGGACAGGTCAAAGGCTATTCAGCTTGGAGGAAGTCGCACAGAGTTTCACTGGGATTCATTTAAGCTTCGGCCAATGACCCCCACTTTTAGAAGACCTTCATGAGGTTCCTCATTCGATGTTTCCATTCTCCTTATTTTCATCGTCTCTTTCTCTATGACCTGAGGGCCTGACTTCCAACTGTCACTCTTTTAACTATTGAAACTGCACCAGCCACCCTCCCGCTGACAGTGTTCGAGCTCTTCTCCATCTGCCCCTGCGGAGCCCTGCGCTGGTACTGGCCTCCCTGTGGGCTCCAGAAGCACCACACTCTGGCTGGTGACAGGGGTTGATAGGGATGCTAGCTCCATCCCCATTAAACACTGGAGTTTTACCGTTAAATACACCAGGAAATGCAGGAGTCCCAGAATGAGTTGTACAGAGCAACTTCAAGCAACGCGCTCCGTCTTTCCAAAGAATCCAGATGCCCCTAGGTCGAATCAAGGAGGGCAGGCTTCGCCTTCTCGGGAGATGTAGCACCGCATAGCAGGGTATTCTGTGGCTCAGCCATGAGCAACAGGGATCTCTTCAGTGTTTCTTCAGGGAGATGTGAAATCCTCATGTCAACAAGACTTCTGGCAGCCTACTCTTCCACTCCCATACCCAAAGGTGCACAGGCAGGCTAGGTCCCGTTTACGGTTCTCACATGCAACGGGTTGGTCGGTAACAGGTTGGCCTGGACTGCTCAAGACCATCCTGGCTTAAACACTGACAGTCCCAAGTTCATGAAAATCTCAAGTGCCAGACCAAATCGGACAACTGGTCACCCTAGCAGTCCACCACAGTAGGAACAGAATGTCAAAGACTGAGATCAACAGAGAGTTATGGTAAAAGTATTCGATACCCTTAGTGGCACACACAGTATTCTTTCTTTGTGTCTCCTCTCGGTGCATTTCCTTAGGCCCACCAAAATAGTAAAGCAATTACCATTTTGTTCCTGTTCATGGATATCCCAGAGCTCGCTCTCTTCTGGCTGGCTGGCTGCTCAGCGAGGCGTTCCCTGGGTCCCTCCTTCAACCTCCCCTCCTCTCGTCCTTTTAGCTGGTCTTCTCCAGGCCTCTCCACTTTGTCTGCATTTTCTTGATATCACGGCAGTCCAACCGCATGTCAGGCGGTCACCTCCTTGACTCATTACGTGCCTTGGACAGCAAATGCAACAAAAACCGTGTAAGCATCTTACCCAGTTATTGTAATTGCCTCTCGGGCCCATGCACACAGACAGACTGTGTTAGTCAGGAGAATTAAATGCCTTCTGAAGGTCAAAGCCCACATGTCTGAGGGTTAAAAAAGATAGAAATAAATGATTTTGTGTCATTGAAGAGTGGAGCAGGGGCAGTGGATGAAGGACCAAGGATGGTGGTAGAGATCTTCCTCTTCCTCTGCTCCCACAAGCTGGGAGACCACAGAGACGTAATTGACCAGCCCAACTCTCCATTTCCTCGTGAATGAAAGAATGAAGCAGTTACACGGGTCATCACAAAAGTCCTTCCCATCACTGCAGTTTAGGGAAAGACAGAATACCACGCAGAGTAAGATCCAAACTAATGAAGGTCAATGATAATGAGGCTGGATCCAGGCCTGAAATACACCTGCTTCTCCAGACCTAATCCTGCTACCTCTCTATAATGTGGGATGTCTTTTTGTATGCTGTGAATATGTGTTGTTCTGATTGGTTAATAGATAAAGCTGCATTGGCCTATGGCAAGGCAGCTTAGAGGCAGGAGGAAAATCCAAGCAGATATGTGGAGAGAAAAAAGGAGAGGAGGGGGATATGCCAGCCGCTGAAGGAACAGCAAGATCCCAGCAGACTGGTAATGCCACAGCCATGTGGCAACTTATAGATTAATAGAAATGGGTTAGGTTATAAGAACTAGTGAGAAGCCTGCCATAGGCCAAACAATTGGTAATTAGTATAAGCCTGGGAATGATTATTTTATAAGCGGCCACAGGATTGCGGGGCCTGGCAAGACCAGAAAAAACTTAAGACTACATCTCTAGGCATGCTAGCTTTTAGAGAAAGGAAAGAGGCATTTCTGTAACTGCAATGGGCAGGCTGTGATCTCCTAATCACCGGAATCTACAAACATGCCCGGTACGAGCCAAAGGGAGGGAAACAGGGCTGTAAGGATTAAAATTGCCAGTCAGTTGAACTTAGGTAACACAGTGTACTGCTTTGTTCAGAGACACAGAGAAAGAAAGAAGGAGAAAGAAAAATGGGGAAGAAGAGAAAGAGAAAGCAGAGGAAGGGAAACAGAGGGCAGAGGAAGGGAAAGAGAAAGGAGAGAAAGAGAAAGGAGAGGAAGGGAAAGAGAAAGGAGAGGAAGAGGAAGAGAAAGGAGAGGAAGGGAAAGAGAAAGGAGAGGAAGGGAAAGAGAAAGGAGAGGAGAAAGAGAAAGGAGAAGAGAAAGGAGAGAAATAGAGAAAGGAGAGGAAGAGAAAGAGAAAGGAGAGAAAGAGGAAGAGAAAGGAGAAGAAGAGAAAGAGAAAGGAGAGGAAGAGAAAGAGAAAGGAGAAGAGAAAGAGAAAGGAGAAAAATAGAGAAAGGAGAGGAAGAGGAAGAGAAAGGAGAAAAAGAGAAAGAGAAAGGAGAGGAAGAGAAAGAGGAAGAGAAAGGAGAAGAGAAAGAGAAAAAGGAGAAAGAGAAAGGAGAAAAAGAGAAAGAGAAAGGAGAGGAAGAGAAAGGAGAGGAAGAGGAAGAGAAAGGAGAAAAAGAGAAAGAGAAAGGAGAGAAAGAGAAAGGAGAGGAAGAGGAAGAGAAAGGAGAGGAAGAGGAAGAGAAAGGAGAGAAAGAGAAAGGAGAGGAAGAGGAAGAGAAAGGAGAGGAAGAGGAAGAGAAAGGAGAAGAAGAGAAAGAGAAAGGAGAGAAAGAGAAAGGAGAGAAAGAGAAAGGAGAGAAAGAGAAAGGAGAAAAAGAGAAAGGAGAAGAAGAAAAAGGAGAAGAAGAGAAAGGAGAGAAAGAGAAAGGAGAAGAAGAGAAAGAGAAAGGAGAGGAAGAGGAAGAGAAAGAGAAAGGAGAAGAAGAGGAAGAGAAAGGAGAGGAAGAGAAAGAGAAAGGAGAGAAAGAGGAAGGGAAAGGAGAGAAAGAGAAAGAGAAAGGAGAGGAAGGGAAAGAGAAAGGAGAAGAAGAGGAAGAGAAAGGAGAAGAAGAGAAAGAGAAAGGAGAGGGAGGGAAAGGAGAGAAAGAGAAAGGAGAAGAAGAGAAAGGAGAGGGAGGGAGGGGAGGGGGGGATAGCAGCAGAGTGTTCTGAAGTGGTCGTAATACAATTGGGAGATTCTGTGTTTATTAAAAGTATAAAAACATTAATCTGCATTAAGTCTGACTTAAACATTGCACAGCTGGACATGTGCACCTCATACATATGTATAGTATTTATGTTTTGTGTATCATTTCATAAATAATTTAAATTTTAAAAAGAATAATTTGTGGGCAGGTGAGATGGCTGAGCAGGTGAAGTTGCCACCAAGCCTGATACCCTGAGTCCCAGAACCACACAGTGGACGGAAGGACACACTCGGCAAGTTGTCCTCACCTCCACGTCTATGCCACAGCACGCACACACACACCTCCACATCTATGCCACAGCACGCACACACACACCTCCACATCTATGCCACAGCACGCACACACACACCTCCACGTCTGTGCACAGCACGCACACACACACCTCCACATCTGTGCACAGCACGCACGCACGCGCGCGCGCACACACACACACACACACACCTCCACATCTGTGCCACAGCGCACACGCACGCGCGCGCACACACACACACACACACACACACACACCTCCACATCTGTGCCACAGCACGCACATACACACATACATGCAAAATAAATACATTTTAAAGTTTTAAAAAGTATTTATGCTACAAGTAAAATGGAATTCAGGTCTGGCATCAGATTGTGACCAATGGGTTTTTCACTGACATTAATGACCGACTAGGCATTAAAAATAATGTAGATGGAGCCAAGAGCCAGCAAGTACTTGCTGCCAGGCCTCATGACCTGAGCTCGATCCCTGGGACCCACATGGTAGAAGGAAAGAACTCACTGCCACACATCGTACACACACACACACACACACACACACACACACACACAAGGTGGGAGAGAATAAATGTAATTAAAACATTTAAAAATAATGCAGAAAGGCCAGAGAGACAGATAGTAAAGTGAGTTCTCTAGTCCTTGTGTTGATTTGCACAAGGATCGGTTTAGTCCCTGCCACCAATGTGAATGAAGAAGATTGGCATGGCAGTGCACTCCTGTGACCCTGTCTGCGCTGCAGAAGAGGAGACAGGAGCTTGCTGGCTGGGCCATCTGGCCAAACCGGCAAGATCTAGGTTCAGTGAGAGACACTGTCCTCAAAATAAGGTAGCAAGCATTAAAAAAGAAGACATCCTCTGGGCGGTAGTGGCGCACGCCTTAAATCCCAGCACTCGGGAGGCAGAGCCAGGTGGATCTCTGTGAGTTCAAGACCAGCCTGGTCTACAGAGCGAGATCCAGAGCCAGACGAGGGGTCAGGGTAGCCCACAGACCATGTATTTGCCACCCAGAGATGTAAACTCGTTTCTTCCGGATGCTTTTGGTAGGTTTGTCTTGTTTTGCCCAAACACTGAAATCAACGTTTGAAAGAGAAAGAGAGAGAGAGAGAGAGAGAGAGAGAGAGAGAGAGAGAGAGAGAGAGAGAGAGAGAGAGAGAGAGAGAGAGAAAGGAAGAAAAAGAAAGAAAATGAGCCAGCGGGAGGCCTTCCCTGTGATGTCGACTTCAGTCTCCCGTTTGGGTTCCTACCCTGGCTTTCCTTGATGATGGACTGTGACGCCCCAGTATAAGCCAAACACATCCTCTTCTCTTTCCTCCCTTACGCTACTTTTGGTCAGGGCGTCTTATCAACAGAGACGGAACTAGACCCGCCTGTCCGAGGAGATGACGTCTGATAATTAGATGCCTGAAGGAAGCTCCTGTGGTTTGGATGTAAAACGCACCCCCATATAGGCCTTGTGTTTGAGCATTTCGTCCCCGCCCCGCCTCCCCGTTCACTGAGCTGTTTTGAAAGGTTGCGGAACCATTGGGAGCTCACTGAAGGAAGGAAGTCACTGTGGGGGAATTCTTACGGTTTTATAACCCAGCCCCACTTCCGGTGCACAGCCCCACTTCCTGTCCACAGCCCTCGGCTTCCTGGCGGCGGATTCAGTATGACTGGCCACTCCACCCTCGTGCCACTAAGCCTCACTCGCCATAATGGACTGCCTCCCCTCAAACGACAGCCAAAATCGACCTTTTTTTGTCCCTTATGTGGCTTCCCATCAGGGATTCGGGGACAGCGACAAGGAAAGTACCTAACGCAGAAGGCAGCTGTGAAGAGCCCCGGAGCCCCGGTGTGCAGGGTCCAACAACACAAGCAAAAGGATGTAGCGCAGGAAGGAGTGGAGGGCTGGGCGAGTGCTGGAGAAAGAAGGGGTCTGAGTAGGTGGCGCCCTTAGGAAGGAGCCTGGCCTTGCGCAAGCCAAGCGCAACGGAAATGCACTGGCGGGGTTTATTGGGCTGGGGGTGGCATGTGAAGAATGCTCGGGCTGCACTTGAGGAATATGTCTGCAGAGTGGGTCATTCCGAGGTTCTCGACAGAAGGCCAGGCCAGCGGTGGTGATGCACGCCTTTCACCCTAGCACTCGGGAGGCAGAGGCAGGAGGATCTCTGTGAGTTCAAGGCCAGCCTGGTCTACAAAGTGAGTCCCAGGACAGCCGGGGCTGTTACACCAAGAAACCCTGTCTCAAAGGGGGGGGGGGAGTCAGGCCAGCAAGCACGGTAGCTCATGCTAATCTAGGAGCATAAAAGACTGAGCAAGTACCCTCGTGAATGCTTAAGGGAAGTTCGTCTGTGTATCCTGCATAATGGGTGTTAATAGCTTAGATGCAAGATTGTAAAACATCAGTAGCGAACTTCTCCTCCGGGGTTCTCCCATTGTGCTGTAAACCTGTATTTAAGACCTCCTCCCTCCTTCAATAAACTGCATTCGGCAATTAAAAAAAAAAAAAAAAAAAAAAAGACTGAGCAAGAAAAGGGCAGAGCTGGACGTGCCTTGGAAGGACACTGGGCTTACTCTGAATTGGAAGAGTCGGGGGAAAGTAAGAATCTGGCATCTGGTGTTTGGCCTGGGTAGCTGAGTGCATCCTCATGCCATGGGTGGATATGAGGAAGACTCGGGAGGAAGTAACTGGTTACTTTTCCTTTGGGGATTAGGATAGGAATTTGGTCATGAGTTCTGTTTCAGCCCCATTAATTTTGAGAAGCCTACTAGGCATGAGGGAGAGATTGCAGGCAGAACTTTAGAGATACAGTTGTGAAATTCTAGAGAAAGGCCAAGCCTAGAGACACACAGCCAAGCTCTCCATGGGAGCCAGCGGCTCTTAGCAAGCACCACACAGCCTCTCGCGGCCATGCGCACCTGTGAGTGCACCGAGCTCCAGGCAGACTTGTGAGAGTGTCCCTTCTGCAGCTCTACTGATAGTGTTCTCTATTTGCATCTCCCTTTAGAGGGTGCTGCAACACCTTCAAGTCCACAGCCTGTCTTTATTCCACTGCTTCAAACCAAAACTTCTTAAACATTTTCCACTTGCAACCCCCTTTTGCCCAAGAAATACTTGTGAATGCACGTGCACATGTTTATGTATGTGTGTGTGCACCTGTGTGAGTGTGCATGCACATTTCTGTATGGGTGCAAGTGGGGCTCAGAGGTCAACACTGAGTGTTTTCCTCATTTGCTTCTCCACTGTGTCTTTTGAGGCAGGGTCTCTCACTGAATCTAGAGCTCATTGATTCAGGGAGACTGGCTAGCTAGCAAGCCCCAGGGATCCTCCTGTGTCCACTGGACTAATTCTTGATATTCATATACTTTTATCATTTATTATAAACAAAAGTAAATTGGCAGACTAGTAAGATGGATATGATTATTTTTGCAAAAAAATTAAGTCTTGATTAAATATTTGATACAGCTTCATCAGTGTTCTTTGGAGTAAACAGATATTTTGATTTTATAATGGTCAATGCTGAGAATGCTAAATTGCATAAACGCACAGTAAGAAAAAAAAAACCCAGCAGAAGTATGTTTAGAGCCATTTCAGAAACTGCTGAAAATCCTGTCCTAATCCTGAGCCAAAATTCATTTAGCAATTTTTAGATTATATTATTTTTAATTACATGTATATTGGAGAGTGGTTGTGCACATGAGTTCATGCTGCAAGCCGCAAAAATATACAAAGTAGGATTTCAGCTGATTATGACAGTAGCCAAGGGCCTTCCAGAGGTCAAGCTGAGGCTCAAGGAGCCATGGTGATATTTGACTTTTGATTATCAGCCGTTTCCTGCTATGAGTTTCTTGTGTGCTGTTGTAGCTTTTCCATCATTTCCATCAGGGGCACCTTATCCCCTCTACTAAAGGAATATTTAGATAACCTTGTGTGCTGACAGCTATGCACAGCCAGAACCCCAGTTCAAGCCTCCCTGTAATTATTGTCATTGGCAGTATCCGGCCAGGACCATCCCCAGACGGAGGAAAGTACCTTATCAGAGATGCCTCTGTACTAAGAACAGACTTAAGTGTCCAGACTACCTGTTTGAGAAGGCCTGGCGGATGTGCCAATTACGCTTAACTTCCTCCTTTCCCAAATCTTACCTCTAGTTCCAGATCTCCCTTTAACTATCACCAGAGGCATCTACCTGTGCACAGGTTGCCTAGCGACTGAGCACACTTTCCCCCACCCTGCAGAAAAATGGCAGATAGCTTGGACAGATAGGAAAAAAGGACACAGGAAAAAAGGCAGTTTTATTTTCTCCCATTGATCTAGCAACTTACAGATTAACATTTTCTACCAATTTCTATCACATTTAAGACTATAGTGGAGCACATCTTCTTAGATATTACCCAAATTTAGCCTTTAGTTAATTCATTTCCTCATTAGTCACTTCCCTTTTGGGTTGCAAATGGTAATTAACAATTACTGCCCCTCTATGTGATTCTTATCACCCCTCCGTTTGACCCTGGAATCCTGGTGGTCACTGCCTGAGGAAAATTCCTACCTGCCTTTATGACCCTGTAGAATTCAAGCCTGGTGAACTTTCTCTTTCAAGGAATTGATTGCTATTGCTTGGGTTTATAACTGGATTCCTGGGGGACTTAGGAGGAACGTGGAGAACTGAGAGACGGGGAATGGGGAAGGATAAGGAGGATTTTGACCAGAGAGTACGTGTGGATGAGATGGAAGATGAGGAAGAGTCAGATGGGGAAGTCCTCCCTGGGTAAGAGCAAGGTGAAAAGGACCTAGATGAGGCAGAATTAAGGCGAGAGAATTAAGATAGAAGTTAGAGGGAGCAGTAGATAAATATAGAGAGAAATCAGGCAAGAAAGGAGCTAGACATGAGAACAGAACTGAAGCTGTATATATAGGATGTTATGCCAGAGGAATTAAAGCAAGTGGACTATAGAGCTCGGTATGCTGAGATTCTATTTCCCAAAAATAGTCCTCACCGTTAGTGGTTCTCTCTCCTGAGCCCCTGGGATGTATAATATTAAAGCTGGTCCCTCTAATAGTATACAAGAAGTTCAGGTACCCATGGAGGCTAGAATTACAAGGAGTAGTGAGCTAGGAACGAAACCCTAGTCCTCTGTAAGAGCAGTGAGCACTCTATATGCTGAGCCATCTCTCCAGTCCCTCATTTAGAAGCTTTTTATGAAACCCAAATCAGGAACTCCAACAGCAATCTTTAAAACCAAATATCCTAACACAATGCAGTCCAAAGATATACTCATTTGATACATGCTGGAGAATTATAGTAGGCAAATGTCAAAAATCTTTGTTTCCATAATTAAAGCATTATTTTTCTATAATAATAGAAAACATTTAATGGACAGCAAAGACACTGAAGTTTATGCCGTACAATAGTCTCGGATCCAAGCTGAGGCACTTCCGGTCATGTTCATGGGCGGTGTATAATGAAACAGGACAGTGTGAATGTAGATTGTTCACTGCCAAGGCTGCAGTGAAGTCACATGATGCAATATGAGCGAGCACCCTTCAAATTCATTATGTGTTTAATTTTGAATTAATTGCCAGATTTTTTTTTAATGACCCTCACACTGAGTTACCTGGTCCCATACGGCTTCCTAAGCCACAGTTTAAGAAGCTGGGTTTTAAACATTAAAAGGCATGGATGATAGAGTCGTTGAGAACAGTAATTACCTCCATCAAATTCATCCCTGACAAGGTTCACGGATAATGGCGTGGAGGCTGCACACCTGCTCAGTTGCTATTCAAAAACAGGCAACATTCTGTATTGTGTACATAAGTGCCCTCTGCTGTTCAGAGTGGTTCTGTCCATTAACGTAGATTCTTCAGTTAAACAATACAGAAATACTAAATTACAGCTCTCTTAGATTTTTGTGAATTCTTGGGGAGAGGGGAAGCTACATGATGAGCAATTTTGAAGCAATTTCAATTGGCTATAATTGATAACACCTCTATAGTAAAAGATCAAATCCTCTATTTCTCAAGAAAGCAGCATTGCATGAAAGAAATAAAGTATTTTGACATTCAAGGCTTACTCTTTTTACTGTGAATTACCCAAAATCTGGAATATTTTATTCTTGAATTAAGGTGTCAATTTATGGCTTAAAGAAGATGGAAAAGCTGCCAACCCTTTATAAAGTCTTTATAGGAATTCCACATGACACTAACGGTCTAAGATTTCAAACATCTCTGAGAAACCTCATCATATCTACATGTGTGATTTTTTAGAAAATGGATACAGTGGTGTTTCAACTGGGTTGAAGGGATGAGCTGCATTGGTAGATCCCTGTCGATGGGGAGAGGAGAGAGAGAGAGAGAGAGAGAGAGAGAGAGAAGAGAGAGAGAGAGAGAGAGAGGAGAGAGATGGCAAAGGGTGTGCTAGAGAGACAGAGTCACGGACTCCAAGGATGGGCTGGCAGTGGGGGCCCCAAAAGACTCATTAACGGGATGATGAGCCGTGTGATTGAATCTCAGCTCCAAGGATGCTCTAAAAGACACGTGTGGTACACCCAAAGAGAGAAGGAGTAGGATGAAGAACAGACATCAAAGGACCTCTCATAAACAGACACCAGGTTCCCAGGTAATGTTGCCATGGCAAAGAAAACAACAGGAAAATACTGAGAGGAAGGGATTAAAGAAAGAGGGATGTTGACTGGGAGGATGGAAAACTGCTTCATAAACTATCACACAGAAGCTTCAAAAAAAGGTAGTTTTTTTTTTTTTCCAGCAAGAACCATATCTCTTATGCTTCCCAGGCTTTTCTATGTATACTCCATCCCCTCTCTCTGCTCTCTATTTTGGATAGAGTTTGTGTGTGTGTGTGTGTGTGTGTGTGTGTGTGTGTGTGTGTGTGTGTTCGCGCGTGCGCGCGCACATGTGTGTGCAGGTATGAATGGCCTGGAATTCACTATGCAGACCAGGCAGGCCTTGAACTCATAGAGATCTACTTGCCTCTCTTTCCAGAATACTGGGATTAGGTGTGCACCACCATGGGTGGATCCCATGTTCTAAGAACTTAACCAAGAACCAGGAATTGTAGTCACATTGGTGACTCCTAAGAGTCAACCTGTGGTAGTTTGAAAGAAAATGGCCCCCAAAGGGAGTGGCACTATTAGGAGGTGTGGCCTTGTTGGAGAAAGTGTGTCACTGGGCTTTGAGTCTCCTATGCTCAAGCTACACCTAATTCAGTTCACTTCCTGTTGCCTATGGATCAGGATGTAGGATTCTCAGCTCCTTCTCCAAAACCATGTCTGCCTACATACCGCCATGTCCTAACATGATGATAATGGACTATAAATGACCCCAATTAAATGTTTTCCTTTATAGGAATTGCTGTGGTCATGGTGTCTCTTCACAGCAAAAGAAACTCAACTAAGGCAGAAATCAATACCAAGAACCAGGGTGTTGCTATGATAGGCCTGACCATGCTTTTGTTTGAAGGAATATGGAACCTTAGGACTATGGATTAGAAAAGCAGTTGAGCTTGGTAGTGGTGGCGCATGGCTTTAATCCCAGCACTCGGGAGGCAGAGTCAGGTGGATCTCTGTGAGTTCGAGGCCAGCCTGGTCTACAGAAGATGAGATACCAGGAAGCCAGAAAGACACAGAAACAGAAGACTACACAGAGAAACCCTGACAGAAAAAGAAAAAAAGAAAGAGAAGAAGAGAAAAGAAAAAAAAAAAAAAAAAAAAAAAAAAAAAAAAAAGAAAAAAGAAAAGCAGTTGAATGCTTTAAGTGCTGCTTAGTGGAGCATACTAATAGGAACATGGGAGGCAGTGGTGCTGAGTATGAGTTGATGAGCTGTGTAGGCCTTGCTCAAGAGGTTTCAGAGAAGAATATTAATATGTGGCCTAGAGATTGTTCTTGTACTATTTTAGTAAAGAACGTGGCTGCTTTTTGCCCTTGTCTGAAGAGTCTGCCTGAGGCTAAAGTGCAGAGATTTGGATTAATCCCCTTGGCAGAGGAAATCCCAGAACAGCCTAACACAGACTCTGTCATGTGGTTTCATGTGTGCATACTTATAAAGACTTACAATGAAAAGGAGCAAGCTGAGCAAGGAAAAATACAAAGTATACAACTTGAGGAGGAAAGGAGCACAGGGAAGTGCAATGGAGCTAAGTCCTATGTTCAAGGAGATAAAGAGATTAAGAAATGGAGTAAGGAAGAGGTGACCTCATGGCAAGATCCCACCCAGCTAAATTTCCAACTTGTGAAAAGGAATTAAAGAAAAGCTTAGAGCTGGGTGTGGTGGTGCATGCCTTTAATCCCAGTACTCCAGAGGCAGAAATAGATGGATTTCTGTGTTTGAGGTCAGCCTGGTCTACAGAGCAAGTTCCAGGACAGCCAAGCTTGGTAGTGAAGGAAACCATAGAAAACAGAAAGTTGATGAAGATGTAATAGAGCAAGGGGCCATGTTCCAGTCCCAGCAAGCAGCAGAACTTGGCGGCTTGGCCATGGGGTTCTCTGGCTTTAGAGTTAAGAAGCAACTGAGGAATGCCACTGAAGCCAGGCATGGGTCAGAGGTGTCCCTGAATGGAGGTCCAGAGAGGCCATTGTGTGAAACTGTGAAGGTGAAGCCTGGATTGCCTTGGAGACCCCAAAATGTTAGAGATGCCAGAACCATGGGATACCTGCTGAGGAGAGCTGCTAACAGGGAGTAGAACCATCCTCAAAAGAGAGGAGTGTGTTGCATTCAACAAAGCTGAAAGGAATTGGAGATCTGAAGAGCGTTTTGACATCAGACACAGAATGCAAAGTTTAGGGTTTGCCCAGCTGGTTTTCAGACTTTTGTCCAGTATTTCCTCACCATGCTCCCTTTCCTATGTTTTAGAATGGTAATGTATATCTTGGGGCATTATATATTGGAAGTATGTGATCTGCTTTTTTATTTTAACTTTACAGGGGATTATAGTTAAGAGTTGGCTTGAGTCTCAAAGAGACTTTGTACTTTAGACTTGTAAATAAGTTTGAGACTGTGATAGACTATGGGGACTTTTGAAGTTGGGCTGAATGCATTTTTGCATTATGATATGGCTACAAGCCTTTGGGCCAGGGAGTAAATGTGGTGGTTTAAAAGAAAATGTCCCCCTAAAGGGGGTGGCACTCTTAGGAGGTATGGCCATGTTGAAGTAGATGTGGCCTTGTTGGGAGGAGTGTGTCACTGTGGGGGCGGGCTTTGCGATCTAGGCTATGCTCAAAGCTGTGCTTAGTTTAGTTCACCTCCTGTTGCCTATAGGTCAAAATATAACACTCTTAGCCCCTTCTCCAGCACCATGTCTGCCTGTATTCAGCCATATCCTGCCATAATGATAATGGACTAAGCTTCTGAACTGTAGGCCACCCCCAATTCAATGCTTTCCTTTATAAGAGTTGCCATGGTCATGGTGTCTCTTCACAGCAATAGAAACCCTAACTGAGACACAACCCTTGCCCGTTTTGTCAAAGAATAAACTACTAGCTCACAAAAGAAATCATTCCTTTCAAAATGTTCCCCAGAGAAATCCTGATGATGAATCAGGACAGTATCAAGCACAACCTGATGCTTAGTTCAAACTGGAAGGGCTCTGGGACTCCTTAGAAGAGAACTCTAGTTCTCCGGGAGTGAGTTTCAGCATTCAGTTCCTGCTCCGTTCAGTTGACCCCTTTCTCCAATATATTCACATGGTCCTGATGCTGTGCAGTCTCTCTGGGGAAGGACTACCGCAGTCAAAGAGAACTGTGCATGTGAAGGCACAGAGAAAGTATGGATGCTCATGATGAAGCAAGAGGAAAGGCACCACTTGAGAGAAGAGAGGACCAGAGGGGAGAAGCCACCCAGCATTCCTACACTCCCATCAGCCCACAGGCTTAAGGTCTACTTCTACCATCTCCCAACCATGTCAGCCTAAGTCCCTCACACGCAACACACAGATAATGGTAGTTCCTGCCATGTCGTGTTGTTATTGGGACTAAAGTGGTAATACAGTGAAAAGCACTTTGTACGCTTCCTGGTACAATGTAGCAGGGGTGTGGGGGGGAGTGAATAAAAGCTAAGGGGACTGCAGGGTGGCAGCAGAACGTGAAGGGCGTCTAACTTAGAGAGGTGTAGGTGCTCTCGGGAAAGGCAAGGGCTCATAGAGGTGGTTTGTTTGTACATTTTCCTATTGCTAAATATAGCATTCAAAATAACTAATATGTATGCATACATATCCCTATTATAAGTACATATATATGAATACCAAAGTAGTTACATGTAAGAGTTAAAGAATAATAATAGTGAAGCAGTGTTTGGGGTGTAACTTAGGATAGAGCACTTGCTTACAATCTGCTAAGTTCTATCCCAAGTACAGCAAAAAGAGAGGAGGAGGATTATTTTAGGAGGAGGAAAATCCTTTACCAACCAGCTAAGAAATTGAACATCACCCGTGTAGTGTATCACCAATGTAGCAGAATTCCTCGTAGATCCCACCCTGGTTGCCCTCCATCCCTCTTTCCTCAAAGGAAACTACCCTATCTGACTTGGTCACTCCTTATTTTGGTTGTTTAGTATATCTGCATGCTTCCTTATATGTAATCCTGGTTCGGCCATGTCTAAAGATCACATAAATAGTGTTATAAACTTGTTTTTCTGAGACTTTCTGTTGATCGTTCAACTTCCGGTCCTAGAGAACCTCCCACGGGGTGGTGTTAGCTCTATCCATTCATCGACTCTTAGTTCTGCTTTGTGATCTCAGTTTCATCTATTCTTTGGTCCGTGGACATCTGGGTGGGTTCCTAATTGATGCGTCGGCTCAGACCACTGGCGGAGCTCAGTAGCAGAGCCCGTGTTCAGCCCGTGTGGGGCCGAGGGTTCAATATTTGGCACCCAAACCAAAGAAATGCTGCCAAGAGTTGTCTCCAGTGGAGCCTGCGTACCACAGCAGACTTCCTAGGCGTTCACTACTCAAGTCTGGAATGATGGAAGAGACCTAACTCTCCCTCTCTCTGCCAGCTGCCTGCCTATGATCTCTTTGCATCTTTATTCCTGAACACATCTAAACACAGTCAACAGCTGTTTAGGAACAGCCATTCGGCAGTGGAAGGGAAGTGCCTTGCCCAGGTAAATGAGCAGGAGAGCAGAGAACACCGTAGAGGGTCCTCTAGAGGACACTCCCTAGAGAGGCTCTTGGATCTAGCAAGATGCACTCCTTTTGAGGGAGAATGCTGACAGTCTCGTTCCTGGATATGAGTCGCCCACCAATGGTAGTGCACCTAGTGGAACACGTTTAGGAATTCTAATGCTCTAATGTCCCTGGTTCGTGGAAAGGATCTGGTTACAGAAAAGGTGTCGTGCATCTTCAAGCCTAGCCTCACTTGTGGGTTACTCAGGCATCCTGACCCACTCTACAGGAATACTATGTAACATGACAGGTAACCGATAGTAATGGGCTGGTGGAACCTATAAAACTGGGCATATGTGGAGTTCTGTTTGCAAGTAACAACAGGTGACGCATGAACCGGTTGGAAGTAGAAAGAACATGAGTCCATATGGTACTTCCTGGTGACAGCTTGAGTCTTATTAAACTGAAAAAGGTTAGTTTTGTATAAACAGGACTTTCCCCACACCACGGGCTTCCTTTACCTCCTACATAGCAAAACAAAGTTGTGGGGGGTGAGGGGAGGTTGAGGAGGAAGGCAGGAAGGACAGGAAGCAGAGGCAGGTTTCTTGAGGGGCAGCAATTCCCGGTGCAGACATCACATGCACACAGGGCATGGCCTCATCTTCATCAGTCATGTTATCCTGTTTGACCAAGGACTGGGGAGACAGGCACTTCTCTCGCTGGCTGCTTGTGGCTGGTCCAACTGCTTTGACAGGAATATGGACCCTCAGTAGCAGGTGATACCATGAATCATTGCCATGCCCCCACTCATTAAGAAAGGAGAAACCCTCACAAATCACTGGGGGGCCAAATGCAAATGATGCCGATGGTGAGACGTGTCCTGTCTCAGCAGATGCTGATGGTGTGGCATGGGCTGTCTCAGTAGATGCTGATGGTGTGGCATGGGCTGTCTCAGCAGATGTTGATGGCTTAGCATGGGCTGTCCCAGCAGATGCTGATAGCTTGGCATGGGCTGTCTTAGCAGATGCTGTTGGCTTGGCATGGGCTGTCTTAGCAGATGCTGTTGGCTTGGCATGGGCTGTCCCAGCAGATGCTGATGGTATGGCATGGTCTGTCTCAGCAAATACTGATGGTGTGGCATAGACTGTCTCAGCAGATGCTGATGGTGTGGCATGGTCTGTCTTAGCAAATACTGATGGTGTGGCATGGCCTGTCTTAGCAGATGCTGATGGTGTGGCATGGACTGTCTCAGCAGATGCTGATGGTGTGGCATGGACTGTCTCAGCAGATGCTGATGGCGTGGCATGGACTGTCTCAGTAGATGCTGATGGTGTGGCATGGGCTGTCTTAGCAGATGCCGATGGTGTGACATGGGCTGTCTCAGCAGATGCTGATGGTGTGGCATGGACTGTCTCAGCAGATGCTGATGGCGTGGCATGGACTGTCTCAGCAGATGCTGATGGCGTGGCATGGACTGTCTCAGCAGATGCTGATGGCGTGGCATGGTCTGTCTTAGCAGATGCTGATGGCGTGGCATAGCCTGTCTCAGTAGATGCTGATGGCGTGGCATGGACTGGCTCAGCAGATGTGAGTCTTTAATTTGTGACAACTGCAGACCATAAATAAGAACCAAGAATGTGATTGCAGGACCTTCTTCTGTCTTAGTAAGCTCCAACTGCAAACACAAAATACCACAGACTTAGTGGCTTAAAGAGTAGAAATTGGAGGGAAAAAAAGAGTAGAAATTGGAGGGAAAAAAAGAGTAGAAATTGGGACTTGGGGAAATAATTCAGTTGAAAGTCCTTGCCTTAAAAGCATGAGAATCTGAGTCCCATTTCCAGAACCCATGTTTCAAAAGAGCTGGGTATGGTGGAAACAGGTGGATGCTGAGGCTCATTGGCCTGCCTACTTGGTGGATTCTAGGCCACCTTGTCTCAAGAAAAAAAAAGTACAAGGTGGATGGCATCTGAGGAAAAACACCCAAGGTTGACTTCTGGTCTCACACAAGCACATATGAACATATGTACCCCTTGTGCACACACACACACACACACACACACACACACACACATACACACACACCAGAAATTTCTCTCTTACAACTCTAGAGACTAGAAGTCCAAGTTCAGGGTGAAGGCGCATTCCGTTTCGAAGGACAGCCTTCTTCCAAGTTGTGGACACTTGACTTCTATCTACACATGATGGAAAGAGGACTCAGAGAGTGCTCCCTGGGGCCCTTTTCTAGGGATGCGTCTCGTTCGTGAGGGCTCCTCTTCCATGACCTACTCACCTCCCCAAAGCCCTGCTTCCTAATGCCATCACACGGGGGCAGGGATGTCAGTTTCAACACTTGAGCTTAGAAGGAGGAACACCCATTCACTCCACAGCACCCTGTCATCTGTGTGCATGAGGAGAGCTGGGCCAGTGAGAAGACAGTCGCTATGCCCATCTACCTCAAAGCCCAGGAGCATCACTAAATGAATAAACAGATGGAATGCATTGCATCAGTGGGATAGAATCCCATGTAACAATTGCAAGTCTTAAAGTCACAGATAAGGACACCTGTGACCTCCGAGGTCACAGTATATGCCTCCCCCCCGCCGCTGCTGGAGGTCTTTAGGAAGCAGGAAACCTCCAAAGAAAAGCCATGGAGGCTGAAGCCTCCTCCCTTCTAGGCAGCACAGGTGATGATCAAGCTAGTGTTTGCCCTCAGGAAAGGAAAACCAACATGGATTATCAGACCAAGATAAATGATACAGCCACATAAGTGAGCCTTGGTGGTTGTGGCTATCAGTCACCTCAGCTCAAAGGGAAATTCCTTCAGTTCAGCTTGACCTGGGGCAAGAGCGACTTTTCCCTTTGCCCTCCCCCAACCCCCACTACCACCACCCCCACACATACATGTGAAAATTCGTTCACATGGTTGTCCAGTGTGGTGAGACATCGCAGGCCAGTCCTTCCTTCCCTGCCTGGAGAGATTCTGCTCTCTCCACACTCCCCTCTCTCTTCCCACTCCTCCTAGAGACTGGAAATCCAAGTTCAGGGTGCCGCTACATTCGGGCCTCGGCTGAGGGGAAGGAAACTGCACAGAAAACTAGCTGAGTCTCTGCTCTCACAGATAAGCCGACCACAACCGTTCACTGAACGCCTTCTCCCACGGTCCTTGGGGGTGAGCACTGCTATTACAGTAGTCCCCTTGCTGCAGTCTGGATCATGTCTGTCACAAAAAGGCCTGTATGCTAAAGGCCTGGTCCCAAAGATGGCACCCACCACTGAGAGGCGTTTGGTTCTGTAGGTGAGGGGTCTCATGGGAAGTCCTTATGTCTTTGGGAACATGCCCTCTCAGGGGATTGGGGAAGTGTAGCCCCAAGTCTTTTTCCTCTTTCCCTTTTCAGCAATGAAATAAGTGATTTGATCCAGTCGATACTTGCACTATATGATGCTTTGCCGCAGGCCCAGAGCAACAGAGCTAACCAATCATGAACTGAAAACTCCCCTGAAACTCTTAGTAACTTAATTATCTCATGCACTTTACCATAATGGTGGGAATCTGGCTGGCAGGTCCCTATCAAGAGGAGAGATATTCCAAGATCTCCCGAAATGCTTGAAACCGTAATTAGTACCAACCACTTTGGATACCGCATTTTTTTCCTGTGCATGTGTACCTCAATAAAATTTAACATTTAGATATAGAAAAAAATGATGCACCAATAACTCATAATAAAATAGAACAACCATAATGGTATACTATTATAAATAATAAATTTGCCATTACCGCTATTCCTGCGCTTGGGGGGGGGGATTATCAAGTAAAGTGAGAATTACTTAACTAGAAGCAACCTAGATGGCGGACTGGATAACTGAGGTAGCTCCTCACTAATGAGTGGACAATACACACAGCATGGAGACCCTGGACGAAGAGATGACTCCTGTCCCCAGCCAGACAGTGCAACAGACTGCACGTGTGTTAATTATATCCTCCGCCGGCGGTCCACACCCCAGCCTCCCGCCTCCCTTCCTATGTCATCCACCAAGGGAACGCCCAAGAAAGAGCCCCCTTGATCAATTTGCAGATGTGGAGATCTGAGAAGAAAGGGTGGCAGCGTGGTTCATCCAACATCCCATGGCTGCTGAATGTCGGGGCTGGGCCCATCCCAGACCCATGACGACCAGCCAAGGTCTCCTTCTTGTCTTTTCTTTTCCTTTCTTTCTTTCTTTGTTTGTTTTGGTTTTTCGAGACAGGGTTTCTCTGTGTAGTTTTGGTGCCTGTCCTAGATCTCGCTCTGTAGCCCAGGCTGGCCTTGAACTCATAGAGATCTGCCTGGTTCTGCCTCCTGAGTGCTGGGATTAAAGGCGTGCACCACCACCGCCCGGCCAAGGTCTCTTTCTACCTGCCCACATTAAGGACTGTTTACACAAAGCTAGACAATAGTAAGTTTATGGGATACTCCTACCTGATTCAGATAAAGAAACTGATTTGAGGAACAGAAACTTGGTCAAAGTTGGTGCTCGGCAGCCAAAGAGAAAGTTGAACGCTTAAAATAGAAAAGTCTGTTGTGCGACTGAGAGCATGAAATTTCAGAAGTTGCTTGTCAAACGTCTTCTGTTTAGACGTGAAAACTCTAAAGTCCAGCACGAACTCCTCCAGGCCAGCATGAGACAACTGATAGCAGTAGAGAGTAGTCATCTGCAAAACCACCGTCATCCCTTCGTGACATCTTCACAAAGTCCTGGGATGGACTGAGAATCTGATTCACCCCGTCTCCACTCTACCCTTGAGGTCAGTGAGCCTGGAAGGGAGAAGACAAAGGCTTTCTAACAGCATGCAGCGAAGGGCTGGGTTATGTATGGATCGATTGGTGGAGGGCTTGCCCAGAATACACAAGGCCTGCGTTCAAGGCCCAATACTGAATTATATCAGAAAGAGCGGTGCCAGCCTGTCTTCTCAGAACCAAGAAGGTAAAGGCAGAAGGATCAGAAACTCATTCTTGACTCTATAGTAAGTTTGAGGCCAGCCTCGGGGTAAATGAGATCGTGTCTCAAAAAAAAAAAAAAAAAAAAAAATATGCAGCTGAGGCTTGAATCTCAGGCTGCTGGTACGATAGAGGAAGGTCATGAAGATGTGAATTTGAACTCTGACCTTGCCGCTTTCTCCTGCTGTCAGTGAGCAGCTTATATCTGCAGATCCTCAGTTGACTCATCTGTAAAACAGTAAAACTCAAACACTCGGGGCAGTTATGGAGAGAAGAGAAAGAATGGAAAGTGCCCAGTTGAATGCCCGACCTGAAGCAGGCATCCAGACCACTGACCTTTGTTTTCAGTGATATGCTCAGCTTCTTTTTATTATCCTCCCTTTCCATGTCTGCTAGCCATTCATCACACAACATAGAACTTAAAGACACAGTCCTGTTCGTTGGCTTGGTTTCCGATGAGACAGTTCTTGGCTGAGGATTATAATTTGCATATGGTTTCTCCCCTAATGGTTCATGTGCTAGGTCAGCAGAATGGCAGTCTGAGAGACGGTGGAATCTTTAAAAGGTGGAGCCATGCAGAAGGTAATCAGGTCATAGGACACCATCCATAGACGCCAGTAATACAAAAAATCATAAGAGAAAGAAAGCCCACAAGAAATAAAAGCTCTTAGATGTTTTCGAACATTCTGCTAAGTAAATACTGTGTTTAAAAGGAAATGGAACACATATACATAAATAAAACTAAAATAAATTTAAAAAAATTTTTAATTCCCATGAAAATTAAACTTAATTTCTTTATTGTACTAAATCAATCTGGGGTTTGAAAAAAAAAAAAAACAAAGTATAAGCTACTTGGAGCTGAGTCACAATCAGAGTGTGATACTGATGGCAGATATGTAGTTATATCTATCTATCCGTCCACACACGTACATGTAACATTTATGCTCTATATATGATCACATACACAAAGACACAAAGATACAGAATTTCATGTCCACCAGTGTATTAAAGGAACGGTACAATGTGGTCATTCAAGGAATGTAGTCATGCTTCCATATTAAAAATTACTGCAGAGGGCCTGAGAAGATGGCTCGGAAGGTAGGAGCCATGCATATAAACATGAGGACAGGCGTTCAGGAGGATGGCTGGGACTTGCTGGCTGCCAATCTAGCCAGGAGCTCAAAGGCCAGTGAGAGACCTTTTCTCCAGGGAGTAAGGCACAGAGGGACAGAGGAATTAACTCAGAGATAGAAGTAGCTTAGAAAATAGTTACAATGTTTCTAATGGGGAAAATAGAAAAAAATGTTTATCATGAATTAATAACACATAAAAAATGAATCAACGATGCTCTAATTTTGTGTCACAAACTAGTAATTATGGCTCCAGCTCGTAGTGGAATGAGTATTCCATGTTCATTTCAATTGAGTTGTGGGCGTGGTCTAGTCTGCTGTCTATTGCTATGACAAACACAGTGTCACTGTGACCGAAAGAAACTTGGGGAGAAAGGTTTCCTTTGAGTCACACTTCCTCAGTGACGGAAGGCGGGGACTCCGAGCAGGAATGTGGAAGAGAGAACTGAAGCGGACACCATGGGGGAGCTGATCACTGCTTGCTCCCCACGGTTTACACAGCCTGCATTTATGTGCAACTCAGGCCCACCTGCCCAGGAGTGGTACCCCCCACAGCGGGCTGGGCCTCCCCATCGGTCATTGCTCTGTAAAATGCCCCCAGACTTGCATACAGGCCAATTTGATAGAGGCATTTTCTCAACTGAAGTTCCCTCTTCCAAAACGACTCTAGTTTATGTCAAGTTGACCAAAACAAACAAACAAACAAACAAACAAACCAACAAAAACAGCACATGGGATAAATAAATGAATGAGTTAACAATCAGTAATCCTAGTAAATTGTTTGAATCAATAAAAAAATTAGTGAAATTAGCATAAGTGACCATGTACGTCCTACGTATTACCATTTGTTTCAGGACCAGTAATACAATCATTCTTTAAAAAAAAAAAAAAAAATCCCGTTTCCTCAGCAATAGATTTGGGCATTTCCTTACAGTTTAATGATAAAGAGTTCAAACACAATTTCACTAAGTCAGAATGCAGACCAGACAGAGCTGTTGTGCCTAAGGCAGTATCTCGTTAATGAGACAATTGCTAGAGAAAAGTTCTCTAGGAAATAGATTCAAAAGAAAAGAAAGCCTTTGAACTTATACTTTAAGTGAGGGAGAGGCAAGCTCTGAATGATTCTGATAAATGGATGTGGGAAATGTCAGGTATTCAGTCTTCCTCAGGCTGGATGGCAATAATGTCACTCTGCAAAGGAAGTTGATGAAAATGTCACAGGTAATAAGAACAGAGTCTGCCGATCTAAACAGTAGCACATACAGTAAAGATTTATGAACAGATGCCATGGCTTTATAAAATGATAGGCTTTCCATCCAGAGGAGACAGACTTTTAGAATGGTAAGAATTACGGAGGAACCCTAGGATAATTTTAAGACGTGTTAAAGACAGATTGCTTAAAATAATTTGTCTGGACACAGGCCCTAAGGAAAACAATTTACTACAAGGAGATGTGAGGTAATAGAGGGAGCTAGAGGCTAACAGATCATCCTCACACATAAAATACAAAATCAGGGAAGATGCACGGTAATGCAGCCACACACCAAACATTTACTCATTCTATTTATGAATCAGCTCCTGTCTTGTGCTCCAAACTACTCTCCCAGGAGCAAATTCATGATAGATTTAAGCAGATCCATCTAATTCTTTCCCTTGACTTTCTTATAAGCACAAATTTAGAAAACAAAACAATATCCAGGGTTAAGCAGTCATCTTCAGTAATGAAACCGTGTAAAAGCTGCCTAGCAGAAGCCAAGGTTGAACTTGGAACGTGCTCTCCAGGAACTATCTCTGAGCCTGAGGTGGGGTCAGCAGAAGACCTGCGTCCTTTGTTTCCCAGGGGGCCATGAGTCACTCTTTTCATGTCAAGGAAGGGCCTCAGTTTTGTTTGAGGAGGGAAATAAACTTTCTCAGAAACAGAAAGAGATGATGAGCCCACAGCTTCTCAGCAGGCATGGACTGAGCAAATGCAATCTCTAACTTCTAATAACATATCAATACAAATTGGCCCTTAGCTGTGATGTAGTTGAGCTGGGTGAACAGTTCTGTTGGAATCATTTCAGCCTTTGTCATCCCGCAGAATTAAGAAAGAAATATGTATCTTGTTTGGATTTTAAAAGTTTACTGGTTGGGGAAAGTGGCAAAGTATTTTCTCCTCTAGATCCCATGGCCTCAACAGCCAGGGGCAGTTTCTAGGACCAGGCATGAATTCCCTTCCATTAAGCAGAACTTTGCTCCAATTCAATAGCAGTTGGCTACCACTATTTAGGGGCGTCTTGCCATTCTGCTCATTGTGGTTTTCAGGCATCACGACCGGATAGGACCGCGGATTACTTTTCTTCCTTGGCAGCTTGCACGGCACCACTCAATACCGTGAAAGCTTGTGCTCAGGAAATAGGCTTCCAGGTCAGACCCAGCACAATTTGTCCAAGTCTGGAATGCATGGTGCCTGCAGCAACGAGGACTCATCTTCAGATTCTGGTGGGAAGCTAAGGGCACCAGCAATAGCCTGTATCATTTTGGGGGGCCTCTTGAACTCCCTTGACCAAGAACTCAAAGGGAGATGCCTCATCCCTGGTACTAGAGTTTTGTTAGATAGCTTGCACTATGGCCCGTAAGGAGAACATTATCACCCCTACTGGTATAACTTCACACACACACACACACAACACACACACACACACACACACACACACACACACACACACCTAGTGCTGTTTATCCATCCTCTTTCGCTCTGTATTGCCCTCCTCACCTCCCAAGTTAGAACCCCCCATTGTTTCCCATTTCTCCCTTCCTAACACCTATACCCTGCTACTGCCACATTCCTAAAGCACTATCAATCTCTAACTGCATGTTTAATACTCAACCTTAAGCCCACAGAGAACTGCAGCTCTCACCACTCATCAGGGAACATCTTTTGCAGCATATGGAAACCAACACAGAAAGCCGTAACTGGTCAAAATACAGAGAACTACTGACCATGAGGTACCCACCCCAATTGATACACCTACAAGATGCAAAAAAGACACAGAAACATTGCAAGAGGCAGAGTACCAGGACACCTACTATGAGATAGCATCATCTATATATAACAGGGAAACTGTACCCATGAATTCTTAACAATATGGTTGCTTAAACAAGACCTGGATAATAACAATACCAGCTGACATCCCAATGTGGATGAGGGAACTCTTTTAAGGCCCCTGCCCCTAGATAAAAAGCTGCAGATAATTGTTAACTAAGGAGAGAAGGAGAATTAGTCTTCCTCAGGGATGAGCCCCCTAACTGGTTATCCACTACCAAGAGGTTGGCCCTAAAAACCTATACAGAGAAGCAACACTTGCTTGCTTTCTTATAGTACCCAGGACCACCAACCAGCCCAAGAACGCCACTACCCACAGTGAGCTGGGCCCTCCAACGTCAATCATCTATCAATAAATGCACCACAGGCTTGCTCATAGGCCAGTCTGGTAGCAGCATTGTTTTCAACTGAGATTCCCTCTTGCAAAATGACTCTAGCTTGTGTCAACTTAACATTAAAAACTAGCTAGCACACATATATAACAATAATAAAGAAAATGAGGCTATGAATTTGAGGGAGGGGTGGAGGAAACTAAGGGGAAGAGAGAAAGGGGAAGCGGTGTAAATACAGTACAATATAAAATGTTAAAGTAAGTATGAAAATAAAATTAGATTACATGCCTTAAATTACAGGCATGTAGCTTGGAAATACATCTTAGAGTTCTGCTGTTTGTTCAAAAGACTAAATAGCAAGTATTTCAAGCCTTATGAGCAAGCTATGTATTGTCTATTCTATCAACAAGTCTGCCATTGGAGTGTATGTAAATAAGGGAATCTGTGTTCCAATAAAACTTTATCTATAAAAACAGGCTTAGCCGGACTGGAGAGATGGTTCAATGGTTAAGAGCACTGGCTGTTCTTTTAGAGGTCCGGAGTTCAATTCCCAGCAACCACATGATGGTTTACAACCATCTGTAATAATATCTGGAGCCCTCTTCTGGCCTGCAGGTATACATGCAGGTAGAACACTGTATACATAATAATAAATACATCTTTTTAAAAAAAAAAAAAACAAGCTTAGCCATAGTTTCATTACCCTTTATGAAATGCAACATTGTAGCCTACCATAAAGCACACTCTCATGTGTAGTAAGCAGAGACAAACAAGGTCAAGACGACTCAAACAGTAGAGGGGAAATACTTGGAAGAGGATTAACTGCTGTGATGATGGTAATCGCAGGAGGGAGACACAGATATTTGTTATTTAAAAGTACAGTACTTACTAAAGGCCAGGTTCTAAGACAAACACTTACAAATACTAGCTCATTTACTTCTTAAAAAAAACAAAAACAAAAACAAAATGCACCTGGAAAGAAGGGCCATTCTGCCATCAACAAGATGGTGACCTGAGAATGCACCATCACCAGTCATAAGCACATCCATGGAATGGCTTCAAGAGCCATGCTCCTTCCCCACTCACAGAAATTCGGAGAGTGGCCACCATCGCGGTGGGGACACCTGGTGTGCATTGCTACCAGGCTCAACAAAGCCCTGTGGGCCAAAGGAAGAAAGAATGTTCCAGATCATCTTTGGGTGTGGTGGTATTCTAATTGTACTGAAATGTGATTTTGATTGTATGTTAATAAATAAAGTTGCCCGGGGGTCAGAGCTATTAGAGTCATAGCAAGAGTGTGGTGGTGGTGGTGGTGGTGGTGGTGGTGGTGGTGGTGGTGGCACACGCCTTTAATCCCAGCACTTGGTAGAAGAGCTAGGTAGATCTCTGTGTGTTCAGGGATACAGCCAGCATTGGAGACATATGCCTTTAAGACCTGTGGGGCTGTACATACAGGCAGTGATGAGTCAGTCACATGTTTGGGTTTACAACCAATGAGAAGGCAGAACAAAGACTATGAAAAGACATACACACAGGAAGTAGCTCTCTTTCGGGAAGCTAGGAGCACGCAGGAAGAAGGGTGAGATTTTAGCTCTGAGCTCTGACCTCTTGGCTTTCTCTTTTACATTGGTTCTGTGTTTCTTATTTAATAAGACGGTTAGTTACATCTACATCTGGCACCCAATGTGACAAGAATCCATTAAAAACTGCTTGGCTTGGCGGCAGGTCTGGTTTCCCTCAAGGGCGGTTGGCTCCCTAGCCTGGGCGGTTGGCTTCCTAGTCCAAGCGGTTGGCTCCCTAGCCCGGGCCCAGGTCTGCTTGGCCTCAGGCCAAACTAACCGTGAGCTGCTTGCTTAAAGCCGGTGCTACAAACAACTCAAGCCTGCCAGGGCCCCTGCCTGTAAAGCCAACGCACATGGTCGGAGCTTAAGGAAGCCAGAGCCAAGCCTTGAATCGGCTCAAGAGGGAACATGTGGCTGGATTTAAGCTTTAGCCGGCTACGCTTTCTTGTTCTCTCTCTCTCTTTCTCTCTCTCTCTCTCTCTCTCTCTCTCTGGATTCACGCCTCGGACACGAGGTGGCTGTTTTGAAATTTCCTCAGATTTCTACTGTTCTATGCAGATTTGGTAAGTCATAACATATCAGATATTTTAAAGGAAACGATTTAAAAGAGAAATTTTTTCCACATTTTAAAAAAATGGGTTTTATGTGTACATTGGAAGAATATTGGGTTTTGTTTGAAATTTTAGGTAGTCTGACAATGGAACAACTATATGAGAAGATTAGTATTGTTGGAATTATGCAGTTTATCACTATGCTTATCCTCATTTTAATATTTAAAAAGATAATTTAAAGTGCCAGGATGACAGCTTTAGAAAAACTTGTCAAACCTGTAGAAATTCAGACAGAAGAAATTAACAGTGAAGTTGTTTCAAGTTTGGATCATAAAGTTACAGAAAGAAAGCCTGTTTTCACACAGTCACCCTTAATTTATCCTGTAACTGTACAGCAGTTGCCTGATCAAATGACTACACAAAATATTTGGGCTCCAATTGAAATGTTGGATTTAAAAAGGTTTAAGGAGGGAATAGTATCTTATGGCATAAATTCCCCATATGTAAAGCAAATGTTAAATTCTTGGTCAACATATAATAGAATTGTAACACAGAACTTGCGAGAGCTGGTGCAAGCTGTTCTTGAACCCAGCCAGAGGCTTCAATTTCTAACTTGGTTCAAGGATGAAGCTAAAAACATAGAAAAACAATGGAGGGATAAAGGAATACAAGTTTGCCAGGATCAGCTTATTGGAGAAGGCCAATATGCTTCAGTACAAACACAATGTTTATATGATATCCAAACCCTAATTTTATGTCGAACAGCAGCCTTGAATGCATGGGACAGAGTTGAGGAATCAGGAAAAAAACTGAGTCATTTACAAAGGTTATGCAAGACCCAAAAGAATCTTTCACAGATTTTTTACAAAGACTGGCTTCAGTAGTAAAGAGAATGGTCTCGGATTCAGAAGCTAGTAAGATAATAATTGAATCTTTGGCCTTCAAGAATGCGAACGCAGCATGCAAAAGAATAATCAGGCCATTAAAGGCAAGATCTGCACCTTTGGAAGATTGGATTAGAGACACAGTTAATGTTGAGGCTCATGAGCATGATGATATGTATGTAGGAGAAGCAATTTCAAACGGTTTGAGGAATGTGAGATGTTTTGGATGTGGAAAGCAAGGACATTTGAAAAGGGACTGTAAACAGGTCATTCCTAGAAACAATGTTTCTTCAAGGAACAATGGCAACAGAATGCCCCTTCCTTCTGGAGTATGCAGAAGGTGTGGTAAGGGAAAACACTGGACCAACGAATGTAAATCAACAAAGGACAGACAGGGTAATTCTTTGCCTCAGTCTTCGGGAAACTCCCAGAGGGGCCTCATACAGGCCCCCATAGCAAATCCAGTTTAAACCTTTCCTGCAGCCATAGAGGAAAACCCTGCTCAGAGCGATTAAATAACCAAATGCCTATTGGAATAAATCATGCTGGTCAGAATGATGAAACAGAGAGAATAGAAAATTCAGGAGAAAACATAAAGAAAAATTTTTGGCAAACTTCTATTAATGAACAGAGACCAAAATTAACAATAAAAAAAATGGTGTTTTGTTGTCTGGTCTGGTAGACACAGGTAGGGACGTTACCATAATTACACCAGAATTTTGGCATCCAACTTGGCCTCTTCAGGAGGTAAACATTCAACTGTTAGGAATTGGGACATTATCTCAGGTGAAACAGAGTGCAAGATGGCTGGAATGTATAGATCCAGAAGGACAGAGAGGAAAATTAAAACCATATGTGGCTAACATAGCTACGAACCTGTGGGGTCGAGACTTGTTGGAAAAATGGAATACTCAGATTAACATCCCTCCAATCTCAGAAACAAATCAAAACTAGCACATGTTTCTGAGAGAAATATTAGAAGATATTGTTCTAATGAGTAGTCACCAGCCATCCATATTATACAAGAAAAGGGCACAACTGATGATCTTCCAAAGACACCAACAGCTCTACCTTTAAAATGGTTAACAGACAAGCCTGTATGGGTTCAGCAATGGCCTTTAACAACAGAGAAACTCTAGGCTTTAGAAGAGCTGGTAGAAGAACAGTTAAATGCTCAGCATATTGAAGAATCAACCAGCCCTTGGAATTCTCCTGTATTTGTTATTAAAAAGAAATCTGGTAAATGGAGAATGGTAACAGACCTTAGAGCAATTAACAAAGTAATTCAGCCAATGGGCTCTCTACAATCTGGGATGCCTTTGCCTCCTCTGTTACCAAAAGGATGGCCTCTCATAGTTACTGATTTAAAAGACTGTTTCTTTTCAATACCCTTACAAGAAAAAGACAGAGAAATATTTGCTTTCACAGTGCCTACTTATAATAATTCTCAACCGGTTAAAAGATTTCAATGGAGGGTCCTCCCACAGGGAATGTTGAACAGCCCAACTCTGTGCCAATATTTTGTACAACAGCCATTGGAAGTGATACGTAAAAAATTTCCTAAATCTATAATTTATCATTATATGGATGATATTTTACTAGCTGACTCAAATGCAGATACTTTAGAAAGAATGTTTGAAGAAGTAAAGAAAATTTTGCCTAGCTGGGGATTACAAATTGCTCCTGAAAAGATACAAAGAGGAGATTCTATTAATTATTTAGGATATAAAATAGAGCTACAAAAATTAGACCCCAAAAGGTACAAATTAGGAGAGATAGACTACAGATTCTTAATGACTTTCAAAGATTATTTGGAGATATTTCTCATCTACGAACTATTGTTGGGGTTAAAAAATGATGAACTGAATAATTTGTTCAAAACCTTAGAAGGTGACAAGGACTTAAATAGTCCAAGAGAATTATCACCTGAAGCTGAGAAAGAATTGGCCTTGGTAGAAAAGAAAGTACATGAAGGGCACGTGGATCGTATTGATCCAAAGCTGGATTGCATTTTGGTTATTTTACCTTCTAGGCGTTCTCCTACTGGAATATTAATGCAGAGGGAAGATATTATATTGGAATGGATATTTTTTACCAAATAAATCAAATAAAAAATTAAAAACTTATGTGGAAAAAATCTCTGACTTGATTTGGAAAGGAAAATTGAGACTTCGTCAATTAGCAGAAATAGACCCAGTAGAAACTGTTGTGCCTTTAACTAAGGAGAACATTGAAAAATTATGGACAGAAAGTGAACCTTGGCAAAGAGCTTGCAGTAATTTTTTGGGAGAAATTAACAGCAAACATCCCAAAAGCGATAGAATTGATCTTATTAAGAGAGCTGATTGGATCTTGCCTCGAATTGTACGGCAAAAACCCATATCTGGAGTTCGTACATTTTATACAGATGCCAACAAAGAAGGAAAGGCAGGTTACAAATCAGAAAATTTAAGTGAAGTGGTTCAAAGTCCGTATAATTCAGTTCAAAAATCAGAATTATATACTATTCTGTTGGTATTAATGGATTTTTCAGAACCTCTCAACATAGTAACTGACTCTCAGTATGCTGAAAGAGTAGTATTACATATTGAGACTGCAGAAGAAACCCTGTCTCAGAAAACAAAACAAAACAACAATAACAAAAACTATCAGTGAAAAGTAAAGTGGTGGTGTCGCACGCCTTTAATCCTAGCACTTGGGAGGCAGAGGCAGGTGAATCTCTGTGAGTTCGAGGCTAACCTGGTCTACAAATCAAGTTCCAGAACAGCCAGGACTGTTAAACAGAGAAACCCTGTCTCAAAAAACTAGCAGTGAGAGGAAGACAAAAATGTCAAGTTAGACTCATAAGAATATCTCCACACCTCTCCCTAAGACTAGTGAGACATTCAGGTCAGTCAGTACGCACATTGTGGCCATGACACCCTTTGCTGCTGATCGTAGAGTTACTCACCCATTCCAACCCTTTGTTCCTTCGTTTGCCCTCACACTTACTTGTTAGCATTTGGCAATCTACTGAATATGGAGAGAATACCAGTCACCAGGCAGTTTTGCTGTTTTTACTTACTATAAAAATCAGCATACAAGAAACCAAGTGTTTATAGTGGAACTGAAATCCATCCATGGGGAATGGAGCCATCTCAGCCCTCCCAAATCAAGACTGCTGCAGTCTGGAGCCCCAGTGACCCCTCAAATGACCTATGGTCCCCATGGTAAAGACTTGGTCCTAAGAGAGGTTTTACTAGGAAGTGGTGGAACTTATAGGAGGGTGAGCCCTGGAAAGGAGTGGTGGGACCCAGATCCTTCCTCTTCCTCTTTCACTTCCTGGCAACGCATTGAGTGGCTCTGCTCTGCCACACTCTCCCGACTTAAAGTGCTGCTATGGGGCTAAAGCAATACTGACGACGGTCTCCATCCCTGGGCGCCCAAATAAACCCGTCTCTATAAATCGATCTTTCAGCCGGGCGGTGGTGGTGCATGCCTATAATCCCAGCACTCGGGAGGCAGAGCCAGGCGGATCTCTGTGAGTTCAAGGCCAGCCTGGTCTCCAAAGCGAGTTCCAGGAAAGTCGCAAAGCTACACAGAGAAACCCTGTCTCGAAAAACAAATAAATTGATCTTTTACGCGTCTTTACAGCAGTAGCAGAAGAGTGACCACCACATGGACAAACGTAAAAGCTGCCTCTTCATTGCCCTGGGCTTTATCGTTTTTGGTTTTTTTTTCACAGATGTGAATTAATTCAATTATAATAGAAATTGTTGCCCTAGGAGCTTACTATTGAGAAAAACAAATTAATGTTACCTAAAATTGTACTGCAAATCAATTCCGCTGATGTTTCCATGCCTCAGAATAATAATACAGCAGCTCAACAGGAAAAAAAAAAAGTGGGGAGACGCAGTTTGTGTACTTCCACGTGTACAAGCATCTTCTGAATACTTGATAGTGCCTTGTTCATTTAA
Source organism: Peromyscus leucopus (assembly GCF_004664715.2). NCBI lineage: Eukaryota > Metazoa > Chordata > Mammalia > Rodentia > Cricetidae > Peromyscus > Peromyscus leucopus. Next base: position 8,471,035 of record NC_051073.1, read on the forward strand.
ATGGTATGAATGAAGCATCAATATACTGCATGCACAATTTTTATGTTCCTCTCTTACGTTATAAAAGCTGCGTTTCATTCTTTTATCAATTAATGCTGATTTCTTTTGTAACAGTATTTATAATTGTTACGTTGTCATATTAGTCCAAATTCAGGCCACTTTCATCATACAAGATAGTAGTTGGTTATTATACAGGAACACCAGTTTCAGAGACTATCATTAAGAGTTATAATCATGCTGGGCGGTGGTGGCGCACGCCTTTAATCCCAGCACTCGGGAGGCAGAGCCAGGCGGATCTCTGTGAGTTCGAGGCCAGCCTGAGCTACCAAGTGAGTTCCAGGAAAGGAGCAAAGCTACACAGAGAAACCCTGTCTCAAAAAACCAAAAAAAAAAAAAAAAAAAAAAAGAGTTATAATCATAGATGATTCTATATTGATTTAACCGAGATATCCTCAATGACAAAAACCAGGGAAGAAAAAGTTCAAATTGGTGTGAGCAACCACAAATGTATCAGCTCTCATAATTGCAGATCTACAAATAAGCCAGGCTGCGGAGTTGACTTAAGTCAGTGGATCTCGTGTCTGTAGTAAGGTCTTGAGCCTCCCCAGCATCCTGTGGCAGCTGCATCCTCATAGTGGCATCATGGTCTAGGCAGATAACACAAAGTACACACTACTGTTGCCTCTTTCCCCAGCCTTCTGAAACAGGAAAACTGTTCCCCGAGATCCACAGGACCAGTGAGCTTGTTGCTCTTTAGACTAGAATGTAGCAGATGCTCATCGCTGAGCCAAGCTCTGTGGTCAGAGGAACAGCTTGTACTAACTTATAGCTGGCTTTCTGAACAAACCACTGGCAAAGGGAATGATAGTGTTAAACTTCACTAGAAGAAATCGTGGGCTACCTTTTAGGATGAGAATGATTTCTGAAACCTCATGGTTATTAAGCAATGAAAGAGGTGGCAACCTGTAAGATCGGCTCAGCGGATAGAGGGGCTTACTTGCTGCCAAACCTGATGACCCGAGTTCGATACCTGAGACCCACACAGTGGAAGGTGAGAACCAACTCACCCCAAATTATCCCCTGATCTCTGCAAGTGTACACACACACACACACACACACACACACACACACACACACACACACGTAATTTTAAATTTTTTCAATAGCTTAACAAAAATTATTTCTTAATGTTTTTAACTAAATACTATGGGAATTTCTTCCTGCGTTCAGAATATATATCAGGACTTATTTTCCCAGAACACAAATCTTTTTTTTTTTTTTTCGAGACAGGGTTTCTCTGTGTAGCTTTGCACCTTTCCTGGAGCTCACTTGGTAGCCCAGGCTGGCCTCGAACTCACAGAGATCTGCCTGGCTCTGCCTCCCGAGTGCTGGGATTAAAGGCGTGCGCCACCAACGACCCAGCCGAGAACACAAATCTTGGTGAAAGACAGACTTTACTTTCCATAGCTGAAATTTAAAATGTTATCTCTGTGACCCCTACTGGGCTCCTTTGTAGCTAGGGTGTGGACTTGGCAGCCAATCTCCCTTCGAACCTTCCGGGACAGTGAATCAAGAGGGATGTAAGGAAACAGACAGAACAAAGCCAGCCTGCTCTGGCTGGGGCTGATACAGATAGAGTTTCCAGGAACAAAAGCATTGAAGAGCCCACTCAGGTCTGGTAAACAGACACATGGGCTTGGCCCCTGGCAGAGAGATTCTCAATCCCAAACCTGAATTAGGTCACAACCCCAGAGTCTCCTGAATGAAGGAAGGATGCCACAATAAAATTCAAGTGGATATTACAAATCTTCGTCATGATCCTCTCTCCCAAACAGCTACTTTCCATTGGCCGGGAGAAATGTGTGCCTGGATCTTTGGAGGATTATTAGAAAGTGAGCTGATACTATCTCCTGTGATTCAAAAATGCCAGTTTCGAGCAGAGAAAGCACTTATGGCCAGTAGGGTAATAAACTGAGTTTTGACAAACATTTGTCTTCGTGGGGCTCAAAGATCCCCCGGATCTATGTTCATCACTCCAGGTCCTGAGGGCATAAGTGGAATACATACATAATAGAGACAGCCAATCCCCCCAGGGTCTCTCAACTCCATGGAGTGAGTAAGGGCCACGATGGGCCATTTCTCAATTGTTATCTCAAGGAGCTCTAAACATTCAGAATGGTGTACCACAACCCTGCCCTTCTCTAGCAGAATGTCTGAGATAATAGACCTGAGCGATGCGCAGGCTGTAGCTGATAGCACGTTCCAGTTAAACTCTCTGATTTGGTTTCTGAAGACAATCAGACAGGTCTTGAGGAACAACAGTATGTTGTGAAAGTAAACAGACCTGCTGTTCCACTTGGTTGACAACACGTTCATGTACACACACATCCACCAAAGACTAATTTTTCCCATGTCAACACCCAGAAAACACCAGAGGAATGGGGTTTGTTCATGCGTCTGTTTGTTTCACTTGCCTGGGATGGTTAACTTTTCCCATCCTCGGCAGGATGTTAGTTCTCAGAGACTGTACTACAGTTCAGTCTGTGCAAACCTGGACCATCTCATAGGATATTTAGCCAAGAGACTCCAAAGAGCTGAAGGGACAGACACTCATCGGGTGAAATGGTTCACACCGAAGAGTCGAAGACATATCTCCGAAAGCTACAGAAGATTTGGGGAGGAGGTTGGGAGAACGTCCCATCGTCTGCCTGCCGCACGCCCGGCTCTCTCTGCAGAGGCAAGTTGCTCCTCCTTGCAAGTCTGCGTGTGAGCTGGCAGTTCTGACAGGTAGAAGGCATCTGGGCGTGCTGTCTGAGTGAGGTGTGACTCACCAGCCCTCAGGGTTTGGAGAGCAGAGGGTCCAGAGCTAGTCCACTTAGCACCTGTGACTCAGCTGATCCAAGGAAGCCTGGCAAGTCTCCCGCCGACCAGGATGTGGTAGGAAACACTCGGTCTTTCCAGGCCCAGCTTGGGCTGGCCACGAGCGGACACTTCAGGTCTGTGTGCTCTGCATCCATGGGACCAACCAATGGCTGATTCAGAACACTTTTTAACAATTGCAACTGGACCCAGGCACGCAAGTGCACACCGTTCGTCCCAGCACTTGAAAGACAGAGGCAGACAAATCTCTGTGAGTCCGAGTCCAATTTGGTCTACACGGTGAGTTCCAGGCCAGACAGAGATACACAGGGAGTCTCTGTATTAAAAAAAAAAAAATCTGGGGTCAAGGGATGGTTCGACAGGTGGTAACAGTTGCCACGCAAGCCTGATGAACAAGAGCCCAGAACCCAGGGCCGGATCCAGTGGTGCACATCTGTAATCCCAGCACTTCCCTACTGAGATAGGAGGCAGAGGCAGGAGAATTGTCCAGACCCTCTCTGGTCATCCAGGAAATACAACAGAAACAACAAGAGAAACCCTGCCTCAGCAGGGTCAAGGGAAAGCACCAATCCCAAAACGCCCCCTAGCCTCCTCCGTGCAGGCCCCGCCCTCCTCCGTGCAGGCCCCGCCCTCCGCGAGCAGCCCCCTCCCCCACCTCCACCCCACCTAGCGCAGGCCCCCGGCTCTGTGCAGGCCCTGGCCTCTGTGTGCCCTCCCTACTAAGGGAATCCTTTTCAATTAAATGTTAGCCATTGCACCTGTACTGAGAACGAGCAGGCTTTTTTTCACTTTCTGTCACTTGTCCTTCCCTACACAATGCAGCAGGACGCCTGTTTACATGGCCTTGACGCTGCACAGGGATTACAGTCAATCTACAAATGACTTAAAGCTTGGGGGAGGAGGTCCTAAGTCATACCCAAATTCTGAGCTATTTTCTACACTGAGCACCCGTGGGCCTGGTCCATCCCCCAGTGAGTGCAGAGGGACAAAAAACAAGTGTGTGAGAGTTTGGGGTTTGAATCTCAGCTCAACCACTCACTAGGCTGCGGGCTGTCACCTGCCTGACTTCCCTTCTGTGGCAGTAACTTAACTCCAGACTCACAGGGACGGCTTATTTTATGAAAAGTGTGTGGTGTGGTGTGTGGTGCATGTGAGCGCTCAATGAATATTCACTGTTGGGTCCAGTGGGTTGGGGAAGCAAGCATGAGTCGCATTCCCAGTAGGGTCCTGCCGTGTTTGCGCTCACCCTTGGAGTTCTCCTCAGTGGACGGAGTCTTCTCATGAGTCCTGATGAAACTCCATCACCACTCAGTGCCCTTCTACTCACTTCTAGGTAGCGAACGAGTCACACGGAATCATGAACACCTCCAGGTTAGTAGCTGGGGTGAGAGAACACCAAATTCAACAGCTTTTGCCTGGGAGTCGACACTGAGGTGTGATGTCACAGCCCTGTGGCCCCCCTCACCCTACCGATGTCTCCCAGCGGTTGGTGCAGACCCACCAGGATGGGTCGGGACGGGGGTTGGGAAGGGGTCTAGGTCAGCTCTACTGGCTGGTGGCTTCTTGCTCGATCTCTGGGCTGCAGGTGGCGAGAGCTCACTTTGTCGTAGCTGCTTTGAGAGCTCTGTGGGTTTTCTGGGCCCACACCTCCTTCTATCTGCTTTGACTTCACGGGATGTGCCTGTTCTGGGGGGTTCCCTGAGAGTCCTTCATTAACCCCAGGATTCTCAGGGGTCAACTCCAGCCTCCAGGTGGTCTACCCACTAACTTCAAATGGAACCACTTCACTGTCCTACCCAGCCACCTGGGCCTGAGTGGGCCACAGGAAACACTCAGGATCACTTCTCTGTTCCTCCTGGAACCCCACATCACAGTATTGGTTCTGTTGCCAGAAAAGACCACGTTTGCGACTTGGAGTCTTCAGCATCTTTAAGTCTAAGCAGATTATAAGAAGGAAAACAATGAAGAAGGACCCTTCGAGGGATCACATCACTGCCTGGCTTTGCTAGCCTATGACTCCCACTTTAGCTACAACCTACTGGGGATACATCTCAGAACTTCCCTTGTGGTCCTTAAAGTCTGACTTAAGAGGTATGAGTTCAGAACAGGAGTAGGCAAACTCTTTTAAAATGATCCAGATAGTATATATTTCAGGCGTGCTGTGTTTTGGGTCTTTGTCTCAACTCTACCATTGTAGCTTAGAAGCAGCCATAAATAATACATGGGTGTGTGTCCTAATAAAACTGTCCTTATGGAAACTGGCTGAGACCAAATTAAGGCTGAGCCTTGAGTTAGAAGAAATCCCACACTCCTGTGTCGGTTAGTGTTTCCATGGTTGTGACTACTACCCAAGAGAACCTATTCAAGGAAGGGTTGGTTTTTGTCTCGGGGTTTCAGAAGTTTTGGCACACAGTTGTTCAGCCCCATTGCCGTGGGCCTATGGTGAGGCGGTGGTTCATCACGGCAGAGGGAGCAGAGCTGAGCAGAACCGCTCACTTAAGACAGCCAGGAAGCACAGAGACAGGAAGTGGCCGCGACAGACTGAAGGCCTGAGCGAGGTCTCTCGGTGACTTCCTTCCTCCAGCAAGGTCCCACTTCCTAAAGGTTTCCACCTCCTTCCCAAGTAGTGCCACTAGGGGCTGCAGAGGTAGCTCAGTAGGTAAAGGACCTAGCGTATTGGAAGCCTGGGTTCAATACCCAGCACTGCCCAAAATGGGATGGTGGAGGCCCAGAGGCTAAAATAGTACCACCACCAACTGGGCACCAAGACTGCAACCCCATGTCTGTAAGGCGTATTGCACATCCAAACCATAGCAAGCCCTGGCCTCGTTCCCCAATAACCGAGGAGTAGGAGCCCAGATGAGCGACCATTTTTTCCAAACCTCTTTCATTATGTGTCTCCTTCCACGCGGTGCTTTCTCTCACTAGTCTAACCACTTGAATTATGTCAACGCTGGGGGAGGCTATGAAACACGAATTTGCCTCGTCACACTGCGTGACCGCTGATGTATTCGCATCGTCAATCAAGTGTGACACAGGAGAGTCTGAAAGGTGTTGAGCTTAGGCTGAGATACAGTTCATCTGGTAGAGTGCTGCTTTTAATGTGCTTGGACTCTAAAAAGCAAAATGGAACGAAACAAAGCTGAATGTTAGAATTGCCGGGTTAACAGTAGCAGCGAGTGTTGAATGGCGAGCCAGCAGGTGGGGTGTGTGCCCTCACCGGGAGGCCAATGGGGCTTCACTTTGGCTGCTTATACAACTGTCTCTTTACAGTCTGCCCTCTGTGCTCTGAGGCTCGGCCAACCAGAAGGAGAAGTATTTAGAAAATGTATCTGTATGGGACAGGTAACAGGCATTTTCTCCTCATTATTCCCCGAACAATGCACAGTATGGGCATTACATTAGGTTGCATGCAAATACAATGCCATTGTGAGTGAAGGACTTGAGTAATCTTGGCTTCCAAATCTTTTTATTTGGAGAGTCTTAGAATCAATCTCCCGTAGAGACTGAGGGGTTGCATTTATTTATTTGTTCAACTGTAACTGCCTCTAGACCTATCTACCTACTTTTCATTCATCCTTTTCTTCTTTCTTTTTGCTTGCAGGCATGTACGTATCTTCTGGGCCTGTAGACGGCATAAAAGGGCCTTTGACACTGATGGTGTTAGGATTCCTTTTAAATCTTGTATCATGCAGGCCAGTGAGATGGCTCAGGGGTAAAGACTTTTGAATTTGAACCCTGGAACTCGGGAGAGTATTGACTCCACAAAATTGTCCTCTAACTTCCATATGCAGGCTGTGGCATGCCCCCTCATATCTCTCTCTCTCTCTCTCTCTCTCTCTCTCTCTCTCTCTCTCTCTCTCTCTCTCTCACACACACACACACACACACACACACACACACACACACACTACATGTCTTGTGTAAGGCTTCTTATGTATTTTTGAAAAACTATGAAAACAAAAATTCCTTAAAATCCCAACTGCTCATACCACTGAGTGACTCCTTGAAAGTCTTGGCTCTTTCCCACACCCCCTTCTCGTCTGTCCCACCTTTTAGGCAGTAACAGCAGAAGAGCTTGAAGACAGAAGTTGGCACCAAAAAGAGTCAGGTGGGGCCCATCTGGCCCAAAACATTAGAAATAACCATTTGCTCTCGATTCTTTGTCTGCAAATAGTTTCCTGAGCCTTTGGAGAGTGAGATACTTTCCGGCCACATTTCCCAAGCCTGTGACTATAGCCAGCATACCTCTCACAAAAATGAGTCAAAGGATGCAGAGGTGACCAGAATAGAATTCCCATCCACGTTCTTTGTCCTCTGAATGTTCATTCTATTTACTCTTTTCAAGAGTGCAAGTGTTGTATTTTAAAAACGGCGGGAAGGAGTCACACCATACAATAGGCCCACATGGGAGGTTTATTGAGGGGAGGCAGAGAAGGGGGCGGAGGAGGAGGCAGAGACCAGTCCCTGGGGATGAGAGCGAAGGAAGGGAAAGAGACGCGAAGAGGACAAGGCCTGCCTTTTATAGGGAAACATAGCAAATGTGCACAGGGGTGCTCTTAGTGGCTGCAGTTGAGGACATATCTATCCTGTCAGGACCCTAAGGGCAGGCCAGGACAGATGCCTGAATGCTAACAGCAAGCTTGTTTACAGTGGCTTTCCAAACTTCCCATTTTCACTCCCACATTATGAACAAATGAATCTGCATTAATCTAAGCTCCTAGAAAGAAGGCCATTTGGCGAGTGGTTGCGGTACCCTGCTGGTTTTTATCATTCACCTCGATTTCTGATCCTTGGACTACTCTTTAAAGTGGGGTACAGTCTCACTGCGGCAAGGCCAGCCACAAGGGGCAGTTCTTGGGAGATTTTGTCATTTGCCCCAAACTGAGCTCCTGGAAGATTTGCCTGGTCTGCCTGGAGACAGAGATGGGAGTCCAGCAACAGCTTGTACCAGCGGCTGCAGAGGTACCCCTTTCTTCAGAACAGAGAAATGCTAGAGATTGCAGCCGAGGCACCCCAAGTCTAGCTGATGGCACACATCTCTAGAGCCCTCGTTCAAACCTCCCAAACACTGTCAAGAGAAAAACAACCCTTTCCAGTAAGTAACCCTACCCAAGGTACCCGCCTCAACACAAGGAGCTTTAAAAGAAAATCTCGCTCCTTACACACCACAGAAAACATGCTCGTTTGGGCCGCCATTCTCTCATCCAATAACCATCACACCTGTTAACCATTCATGGTGCATGGAATTCTTCAAGACACCAGTCCAAAGCTGAACTCGTCACCTTCCCCTTAGCCCTCTCTGATTCCAGCTCATATTTTCATATCTCCTTACCTAGATTGATTTCCTTGATATCCAAGATTTAAAAAAAAAAAAAAAAAAAAAAGCCTGTTGGTTGAAGAGGAAAAAAAAAATCTCATTTTGTGAGCAACTTTAGGGTCTTCTGAAGTTCAAAGACAGGAGAAGTTATGACTTTACAGTTAAGTTCCCCCAAGGCTCATGTTTGAACACTTCGTGTTCAAGGACTGATAGATTTGGATTTTATTGCGGAGATCTTGGCTAGTACTTGGCAGATGATGAATATCTAGGAAGGCCAGGGTAGAAGTCCACAGATACACTAACTTCTGAATTTTCCAGTGTAATGTTGGTTGTCCTGTGGATGACAATGCTCATCGAAGCAAAAGTTTCTGCTGGATGTTCTAAGAACCTGATGTGATTCTGCCTACCATTTTGTTTGTTTGTTTGACTTTGGCTGGTTATATACTTAATAAATTCACTCATTCAAAATCAAAAGTCCATATGGCTACTGTACATCCTTCTCCAGAGCATACAGAACAAATGTCTCCCATGTGTCCTCAGCTGGCGGCACCGTTTCTGGAAGGCTGTTGAACATTTAAGAGCTGGAGCCTTACTGGAGGAAGTGGATTACTGAGTGAGCCCCGCCCTATTTCCTACCCATGTTCTTCATCCTGCTCCATCGAGATGTAAGGAATCGAGGTGTTCAGCTGCACACGCTTGCCATCATGGAGTCATGTGTTGTGGCGATCGACCACCGCCCTTTAAGCCTCAGGCCAAAACAAATCATTCCTCATTTAAATGCTTCTTTTCAGCCAGGCGGTGGTGGCACACGCCTTTAATCCCAGCACTTGGAAGGGAGAGGCAGGTTGTATCTGTGAGTTCGAGGCCAGCCTGGTCTACAGAGCAAGATCCAGGACAGGCACCAAAACTACATGGAGAAACCCTGTCTCAAAAAACCGAATATATATATCCACAAATTTATCTTACACTTTGGCTGGAGTGTTGAAGGCAAAAGCCCAAGGAATACATATTACAGAAGGGGAAAGCAGGTAAAGGTAAATTTTACAGACGAATTGTGCAGATATCAGGGTGTTGCTCGAATCCTAAATGGTCTTATAACAAAAACCGGGCCCAGATATCAAGTGAAAGAAAGCTTAAAGATCAGAGAAACAGAACAAGTCACAGCCACCACCTCTTACCTCACCAACTCCGCAGCCTGAAAGAGCTTCTGTCTCCTCCTGCCTTATATTGCTTTCTCTGTCCAGCCATATCACTTCCTGTTTCAACCTTCCTAGTGCTGGGATTAAAGATATGTGATCCCAAGAGCTGGAATTAAAGGTGTGTGCCACCACTGCCTGGCCTCTGTTTAATTTAGCAGCTTGTTCTTTCCCCTGATCTTCAGGCAAATTTTATTCAAAATATTATCACATCAGGGGAAGCTAGGATAAGGGAAAAGTTTGTATGAAAGTGAGAGAAGTGTGCTCACTTGTTTGCTAAAGCAAAAACAAAATAGATCCTGTATGAGTCCTTTCTTGTTCTTTTAATTTTTTTAATTATTAATCTCTGTGTGTGTGTGTGTGTACAGGCACACTCACGCCACAGCAAATAGAGGAGGGCAGTTGCCACAGTCAGCTCCCTCCTCCTGGGGAGTGAATCAAGAGGACATTAAAGCAGTGTCATCTGCCAGTCTTTTCCTGCACACGATCTCCATCTCCTGCACTCCACGCTGGCCTCACCTTGATACGTAGTTGTCTGATCCTCCTCCCTCCACCTCCCACCTGCAACCAGCATATGTGCTTTTAGTTCATTTCTTGTTGCTGTGACCAAATCTTTGACAAGGAACAACATTTCTTATTTATTTATTTTTTGTTTGCTCTGGTTTGGTTTTTCAAGACGGGATCTCTGTGTATCCTTAACTGCCTTGGAACTTGCTCTGTAGACCACACTGGCCTCGAACTCACAGAGATCCGCCTGGCTCTGCCTCCCGAGTGCTGGGATTAAAGGTGTATGCCACTGTTGCCTGGCAATTTGTGAATATTTTAAACCAACATTCTCAGCACTTTCCAGTGATTTAATTTTTAATTGATGTGTAATAATTAGACATATTTACTGGGTACAGTGAGGAACAGAAGGTGCACGTATACAGAGTAATGGTTAGCTCAGGGTAAACAGCACAGCCATTAAAGCAGACTTATTATTATTATTTTGGTTTTTCTTTTTTGAGGGAGACAAGGTTTCTTTTCTTTGTGTAGCCTTGGCTGTCCTGGAACTAGCTCTAAAGACTAGGCTGGCCTTGAAATCACTCACAGAAATCTGCCTGCCTCCTGAGTGCTGGAATTAAAGGTGTGTGTCACCACCACCAGACAACCAGGCTTTACTTTGGTTTTTCAAGACAGGGTTTCTCTGTGTAGAATATGCTGGCCTCAAATTTACAAAAAAAATCCACCTGCCTCTGCCTCCAGAACACTTGGATTAAAGGCATGTGCCACCATTTTACTTCTTTGTGTGGGGGATATATTCAGAATCCTCTTTAATGGCTCTTTTGTTAAATACAACTATCCTCCTGAGGTATTGTCCAACTCTTGCCCTGCTGGACTAGAACCTTCCTCCCTGGCTAGGGCTGATCACTCTCCAGAGGTGTTTTTTTTTTTTTTTCCTCCCAACCTCTTGTTCTTAAACACCTGGGCTCCTTGTCTGTCCGCCCTGTCAGCTGCCTCCAGCTGTGCAGTACAGCTGCTTCCAGCTGTGCAGTATTGACTCCCAGATCTCAACCTCCTCAGCTATTTTTCCTGACTCTCCACTATATCCGAGAAACCCTCACTCACTATCTCAGGGGCAACTCAAATGGCACGAGCCCCCAAAAGAAAAATCGTCCAGCTGTGTGACCTTGGGCATGTCGGTGTGGCCGGTAACCGAACTGGGCCTCGCTCTCTCAATTGTAAGATGAGTGTGCTGCTGATAGGCACTGGCACAGAACCTTGGCACGGAGATTAAATAACAGCCTCGCATGTCTTGTAGACCCTGGCACATGGAAAGTTAATCATCACTCCTTCAAGCTCATTCCCTTCTGTAACTACCAAGTTGACCCAAACCCACCACCCATGCATGCCCTTCAAGGACCATTGTGCATCCTCCTTGATACCATCCCTCCTGAACACCATTCTGGCCCCGCCCCCACTTCCTAAGTATGTCCTTCCCCCACTGCCTGAGACCTTCAACCTCATCATCCCCAGGGCCTGAAGCCATGCTGCCCCTGACCCCACTCTTTCACGCCCTTCTGAGCGCATACTTTGCACGCTGCCAACCTCCTCTTAAAAGACTCATTAGGGACAAAATCCTAACTCTGTTAGGACCGAGTCTGAGTAGCGCCGGCAGCTTTCCCTAAGTTCCTGTAGGTGTTCCTCCAGGGAGAAGTGAACAGCGCAATGCGCGTGGCCCAGAGGGTCCCTTCTTTCTCTAATCCTTCTTTTAGCTTGATCGTCATTTTCTCCGGGAAGTCTTCCAGAACTTCCAGTCCGACGACTCAGGTCCTCTTACTGTTACCATCAGGCGCTCAAGTGCTTGCCCTCTCCACTCAAGAAAGTGAGGTCTCTGCAGCAGAAAAAAACTTTCATTTTTCACACACGCTGCCAACAACGGCAGTAGCAGCGTGCGGCAGGTAGTGAGAACTCTAGGAAAGTGGACCAGAGCGGCGCTTCCACCGAGAACGAAAACAACCGGGTTTAGGAACATTAGCGTCAGGGTTCGGAAGCCCAGTCCTCGGAGGCTGCTCAGGGCTCCTCCAGGTCCGCATGGGTGTCCTTGCCGGCGTACAGGCGTAACCCATGCAGTTGGGCGGGCGCAGGTCCGCCTGCGGTGGGGGGGGGGGGTGAGGTCGCAGCAGGGAGCTTAGGCGCCTGCACGCGCTCGCTCGCCCGACTCCGCGCTTTGTTTGCCGTAGCAGTGGGGGGCGAAGTCCTGCCTGGGGCACGATGGCAGCACAACGCACCCCGGGAGTCCGCGTCGTCTGGACCGTGCACCCTCGAGACCGGCGGCTCCACCACCACCGGCGGCGGCGGCGGCGGGAAAGCTCCCGGCGTAGCCCCGTCGCACGCGGCGTGGGCGGGGCTCGGGGGCGGGGCCGAGCGCGCGCGGGGGGCGGGGCCGGGCGCAGGAAGCGCTCGGAGGCCCGAGCTGTCCCAGGGTGCCCCGCGCGGCGTGCACTCCGGTCGCTGCCGCCATCCTGCTGGCGAAGGAGAGGCGAGCGACAGAGAGGCCCGCCCGCTAGCCGGCCCGGCCAGTGCGGGCCAGTGCGTGAGGGCGCGGGGGCCGTGTCAGCGCGACGCAGAGCGCAGCCGCCACCGCCAAACGGACATGTTGGAGCCCCGCGCCGCCGCCGCCGCCGCCCGTCCCTCCGCCAGCGCACGGGACTGAGCCGGGGGCCCCGCCGCCTCTCGACTGCGCTCGACCGGCCCAGCCGCGCCGCCGCCTCGGCCGCAGCCCCTTCCTGCTCGGCCCCGGCCTCCGCCGCTCGTTCGCCTCCCGTCTTCCTTCTCTTCCCTCACCCCCCACCCACCCCCACCCCACGCCCCAGGCCCTGCCGGTTCCCGGCCCTGCTCCGCCGCGGCGCGAGGTCTATGTGACCGGCGGGCCCGGAGCAGCCGCCGCCGCCGCCGCAACGCGAACATGGACGCCGTCAACGCCTTCAACCAGGAGGTGAGGGGTGCTCGGGGCAGGGCTTTGCCGCGGGGCCAGCCGGGCCGCTTCTCCCCGCGGGCCCGAGGGCTTTTCGGGCACCGAGTCGGGGCGGGGACGCTTCCTGTCCCGGGTTCCGGGGCGGCGGGCCTGAAGCCGGGGAGAGGTCGCGGCCACCGCCGGGGGGGGGGGCTGACCCCCTCGCCCCTCCCCCGCCGTGCCCCCTTCGCCCCCTTCCGGCCTGCGCCGGCTCCGGCTCCTCCAACGTGGCCCTTGTGCTCCCCGGGCCGTTTATCGGCTTGGCGGGGCCCGAGATCCCGCCAGGGGTTGCAGCGGAGCGCGGGCGGGCGGGCGGGCGGGCGGACTGACTTAGGGGCGGGAGTTCCCGCGGGTCGGGGGGCCGGCGCGGCCGCCGCCTGGGCTCTCCTGTTGCTCAGGCCGGCGGCGTGTCGGCCGCTGGACTCTGATCCCGGTTGGCGGAGAGTTAGGTAGAGAGGGTGTCTGCCCTCCTCCTGCCTCCTGGATTGACACGCTCACGCGTAAACACAGAGAAGTAGTTCCTTGGCCTTTCGAGTGTGGAACGTACCCTTTCCTAACAACGTGACACCTAAAAAGTTGAATGGGAGAGCAGAGTATTTGCCCCGCCTTAGTCTGATAGAAAGACTGCGAGAGTCTCCACTTGCTCACTCTCCCCGCACCCTCCTCCCCGAGTACTTAGTTAATCCTCAGCTCCCTTCCTCAGGAGCATTTACATGTGAAAACCTCCCCAAACCGGGAACAAAGCTGCCTGCCGCCTTAAAGCTCTCTAGTTGTATCTCTGATCGTTCCAGGTGCTGCTTTTGGAGCATAAAGTCCATACCATCTTATTTATCTGAATGGATTTGGGAGGAGGAGACGACCATTGATGCTTTAAAACGCAGTTACAGACTGGAAGTTATTGTGGATTGAGTTGGATTATGTTTCCCCTTTTAAATATTAAAGATAAACCAGCACTGAAGAAATCTGATGTCATAGTTTGACATGTGTTGATGTGGTGTCAGAACTTGCTCCATCTCACGATAAGATTTCTGTGGCTCAACTTGCAGTAGGATTAGGGTGTTACTACCCTTTCTATTTGTAGTGCCATGATAGGGGACCCTCCAGTTCATCCTGCAGTTGAGACTATTTATTGCTGTACAGACCACCCTTCCCCTTCCCGCAGTACTTCAGCTGATCAGTACATGTCTTCACAGACTGCCAGTTGTACCTGTAGTAGAAAGTGAAGTGAAAAAGTTCACTAGGGGTGATTTTCAAAATAGGAAAACAATATTCCAGAATTTGGGCTCCCAGAAAATTGGTAATAATGCTCCAGATATTCCTTCCAGAGTTCAACGTTGATTTTGTAGAATTGCCTGAGATGTTTGACTCTTGGAGGGCAGCGTTTGGGTCTTTTCCCTAGCCCCTCCCCCATCGTAGCAGGTGCCTGGCAAAGCGTTCTTGAATAGATGGAGCTTACACAAATGTCACAGTCGTTAAGATTTCAGGCACACCTCTCAAGATGGAAACTAACTTGGGTGTTCTTAATGGACAAGGAGGATCTTTAGTGTACTTTTGAAGGCCAGGAATATTTAACCTGATTTAAGTTATTGTGGAAGGTGATATCAAGGACTTTGTTAACGTATTCAGTATTAACCTCTCCACTTAGTTAGGCTTTGTAAGGCCACCAAACATTGTAAGGATAATAGAATTTGAAGCTTAGAATGGATAAGGAAATAGTCTGATACTGCAATCAGTCATTGCTTTGAAATACCAAACTTAGGGATGCTTAACTCTTTGAGAAGGGGAAATAGTATTCTGACCTTTTAAATGGCACAGTGAGCATTTTCTCATGTTCATTTTCCTTTTATTCCTTGTCTTTATGAACTTGAAGTTAAATTTGTTAGGCGAATGTTTCCATTGCCAACTCTTTCTGCTAAATTGCAAATTAAAGCCTATGTTCTTGTGCCTTCTTGATTGTGGTGCTTATTCTCTTATTTCTCCCTCTTCAGGAAACATTGCCGTTAGGTCCTTGGAACATTGGAGTGCCCAAATCTAGTGTTGTTATAAAAATACTTGACTGTTCGGGTGTTCAGCTGTGTCCTTAATCCTGGGGAAAACCTTTGTCACTTAGGGGTCTATCTGTTAGAACTTCAACCAATGGGAAAAAACCTTTTCCTTTGAACTCTGTGTGTTTGGTGCCCATGAGGTGTCACTTTGGATTTCAGAGAAGGTAAGAGATGGTAGTTGGAGAGGCAGCAGGATGAGAAGTGAATAGTGGTTTGACTCTGGGAGCTGTTGGGAAGTGAGGACGGTAGTTTGGAGGCTGGTGTTTCATGTGTAATGTATTTGAATTTCATTTTTAGGCTGGGGGAAACATTGAAGGCTTTAAGCAAGTAGTACAATAGCAAGATTGTGTTTAGCTTGTTGTGGTGTGGTCTGGGAGAGGCAGGTAGAGTTCAGGAGAGGCATGGAAGGATGTGGGCAAAGGAATTCATGGACCTTGGTGTCTGGTAGTTCTATAAACACCTTTTGACATTGTATTCTGTAGGCCAAGATAGTGATGGTGCTGTCAATACAAGTCAGTCTTCAAAAGTATGTTTAGTGGAGTAGAAAATGTATTTGGTTTTGAAATAGGTTAAGTTGCTGTTGTGTGGAATAGTCATGTGGATATTTTTGGCAAGCAATCGGGCATGTAGTATCTAGAAGTAGCCAAAACAGGGACAGAGTCACTCTCATATGGGTGCTGGTGAAATTTCCAGGGTGCAGGGGAGAGAAAGAAAATACCTACTATAGCATATTTGGTTTGTCAGGCACTTTTTATATATGTCTAGTTTAACAGATACATATTCCTACAGACTTCCAGTTACATAGAAAGAGGCTGATTTTTTTTCTTCCTTCCTCCCTCCCTCCCTCCTTCCCTCCCTTCCTTCCTAATTTCTCTGTGTAATAGCCCTGAGTGTCCTAGAACTTGCTTTGTAGACCAGGCTGGCCTCAGAGCGGCTGATTTTCAAAGAATAATAATTGGCCCAAGGGCACATTTCTAAACTAATGGCAGAGCCAGGGCTTGAATGTAGATCTCGATGCTTAATTGATATGCTTTGTAGAATACCAAGGGAGTGGCCAACAGATTAAAAACTTATGGCTACTGAACCTTTTAAGGGTCATAGAATTTGAAGTTTAGGGTTGAATGGATAAGGAAATAAGAGATCAAATGTGGGCCAGGCGGTGGTGGCGCACGCGTTTAATCCCAGCACTCGGGAGGCAGAGCCAGGCGCATCTCTGTGAGTTCAAGGCCAGCCTGGGCTACCAAGTGAGTTCCAGGAAAGGCGCAAAGCTACACAGAGAAACCCTGTCTCGAAAAACCAAAAAAAAAAAAAAGAGATCAAATGTGATGCTTGGTTTGGTTTTGAGTGACTAGAGGGAACAGCTGCTTTGTGGGTGATGAGAAAGGAGAGAGGCTAACAGTGTACTAGAACTGCTGAATGGCAGGGTGTGTGTTTATGCATGCTACACCATAAGATTTTAGTCTTGGTAAGAGGTGGGCTCTGTCAGATGAGATTGGGCACTTGGAATAGTATGTCATAGACCCTAGTCTCTATTAGATAAAAGGAGGGCCTTCAGGGCTGGCTACTCTTCCGGAGGACCCTAGTTGGGTTCCCAGGACCCACTAGAGCCCAGTAACAGGGAATCTGATGCCCTCCTCTGGTGCCTGACAGACAGAGTGTCAATCAATATACATGAAGTCAACTTTAAAGGAGGATTGAGCCTATTCAGGGAAGGGCTAGGCAAGGGTGAGTTTAAGTAGCAAGGGAAGGAAGATGGGCAATGAAAGGAAAAGGACAGATTGAGAATGATGTTGGGAAGTCTCTCTTGACATGGAGGACGGTACAGAAGGAAAGTGAAGTTACTCAGGCACTCGTTAACTTGGGATTTTCGTGCTTTAGTCTCTTAAAGACGCACTGATAAGTCTTGAAACAGATGGAGTGAGGCAGGCCCCTATGTCCAGTACTTTGTGCTCTGCTATCTGGTTTTCCTCAGGGTGAAAATTAAAAAATGTTGCTGAAGTTTGTGGAATGAATAAAAGTTACAGAAATTTTAGCCAGGCGATGGTGGTGCACACCTTTGATCTCAACACTTGGGAAGTGGAAAGTTGCAAAATTTTTTATCCTTTAATTATATTCTTAGGGTTTAAAAGAACATATTCTGACCTTCCCATTTATCTATAGCTTTAAGATCTTTAAAGTATGAAAATAACTTAGAAAACAATTTTTAGCAGGGCAGTGGTGGCACATGCCTTTAATCCCAGCACTTGGGAGGCATATGCAGACAGATCTTTGTGAGTTCAAGGCCAACCTGGTCTACAGAGTGAGATCCAGGAAAGGTGCAAAGCTACACAGAGAAACCTTGTCTCGAAAAGCCAAAAAAAAGAAAAGAAAAAAAAAAGAAAGGAAACAGTTTGTAAATGAAAATACGAGTTATTTTTCATTTTAAAAAGTCCCTTTGTCTTCACCCAAGCTATTACTTCCAGCAAAGACATTCAAATGATGATGGAATCTGAGACCTGTAAACAATAAAGACGGAGTCTATGTTTGTATATAACATTGCTTATTGTGCATTTTGTTAACCATGCTCACAAATTCATTCTACAGAGAATTCATTTTTGCTGATAAACTGCAATAAACTTTGTCAAATGTGTTCCTGTGCACATCCACTCTGACAGCTGTGCTCACTTTTTGTTTTGACACCTTTAGCCTCATAAATGTTAAGGACACAGCAAACCATTTCTGTATGTATAGAAATTTAAACTGAAACTGTATTATGGAGGAAAACCTTTCATGCAGCAACAGCCTCTGGAAAGCACTGTTGGGTGCTTGTGAGTAATGGGTGAAAAGGAATGTGGGTTTGAACTCAGACCATGAAAAGGGCTTTCTGAGAGTTTTAGCACTGTATGCAGTGCTGCTCTGCAGTGAAGCGAAGATATGAATAGTTTAATACTCTTTAAAATGAGACGATTTCAGCTGCGACTGGTTGTCGTGAACTGATGTTCTATTGTCAGTCTTCACTAAGCACTTCCCTTTTGAAGTAGGGAGCTTGCTGCCCGCCTCTCCTCACCAGTCATGATTGGTCAGTGGAATTTAGATCTCAGACGAGGCTGTTCCTGTATTTTAACCTGCAGTGGTCATCATTTTTTGTTGTTGTTTTTTAAATCATTCTTTTCTGAGAGATCTGAGTGGAAAGGGGACTCAAACTGTTATTGTATGGAAGGGATACATGCTCTTCTGTTAGCGGTTTGTTATTGCACTTGACTGTGGGATGCTGTTATCCAGGAGGGTTTGGGTCCTATTAGTTACAGTCTTGTTCTCTCCCCAACTCTCATTCTCTTTATACAGTAACTGAAGGAAAGGTACTTTTCAGAGCATTCTGAAAGCACTTAACTCTAATGGTTTTGGTAAAAATACGTTACTCTTTAACATTTTTGTCAAGTATTTTGCTGTAGAAAAAGTTACCTACATAAGTAATAAATTAATTTAGAGATAAATTTAAGAGTAATAGAAATGTTTGGTTTCTAAAGATGAAACAGAATTGGGGATAATCTATATCTAATCATAGAAAGATGGCAAAATGGTGGTTTTGTTTGTTGAAAGCCAGAAACAAATTGTGGGTCTGTACACATCTAAATCTCAATCTTAAATATACCTTGATAACGGTTTATTATATGCCCTGACTGTGCTCGTTGTGTTCAACATTCATGTGGCTTGTCACATTACATTCCTTGCTTTATAGTTACAGCTCTTACTGGTATGTGTATTTACCTTACCATGTAGCACTAATTAATCTGAAAACCAGTGAAACTCAGGGAAGCAGTTAAGAATTAGAAACTAGGGTGTTTTTTTTTTTTTTTTTTTTTTAAAATCAGGGATGAGTAGACTCAATAAAAATGGACAGCCATCCAGTTAACCTGTCAAAAGTTCTCAATTGTGTTTGGATAATTGGAGTTATCATGGTAGAAATCCATGTGATCAGTAATCCCAACTGGAACAGACCCTAGATGGGAAGAATAGTTGACACTCAGTGCAGTTTTTTTCCCCATTTCCACAAAATCATTTTCAGACATAATAGATAATTGGGTAAAAAGGGCCAGAGAAGAAATTTGGCTGGGCAGTAGTGGCGCACGCCTGTAATTCCAGCACTTGGTCAGGAGGCAGAGGCAGGTGGATCTTGAGTCCGAGACCAGCCTGGTCTACAAAGTGAGTTCCAGGACAACTAGGGCTACACAGAGAAACCCTGTCTCGAAGAGAAAAAGAAATAAAATTTGGACTTTATACACATATATAGAATCATACCAGTTACAGGTAAGTATCAGTGGAAAGTGATTGGGTAGTGCCTAACAAGTCTTTTTAGAGTAGTAACACTTGGTGTGTTAATTGTCACAATGATAGATAATAGTTTAGTAGTATGCTAATCTCTTCAGTTGTAAGCTTGTTTTATCAGTGGCTACTAAACTTAAATCTTCACATATTCTTGTTCGGTAGACAAATGACTAGATTTACCTATACTCTTTTTTTTTTTTTTTAGAGATTTATTTATTTGTTATGTATACAACATTCTGCCTCCATGTATGTCTGCAGGCCAGAAGAGGGCACCAGATCTCATTATAGATGGCTATGAGCCATCATGTGGTTGCTGGGAATTGAACTCAGGACCTCTGGAAGAACAGCCAGTGTTCTTAACCTCTGAGCCATCTCTCCAGCCCCTACTCTTAATTAAAGAAAAAAATTGTTCCTTTTAATTACAAAGTTGTATGTGAAACACAGGAAGTCCTGGTTGTTTGGTAGAAATTTGTAAAAAGCCTACTTGACAATAAGATTGAATAGTTCTAACATGGTTTATGTGTGCAGCATTGATTTTAGTGTCAGTTGTCATCTTAGTCAAAAAGTGACCCTGACTGGCGTCTGTGGGATCGCCGATCAAGTGGAAGGACTTGCACTGAGTGTCTGGTCGCCTGGTTGAATTCCCAGAGCCTATGTAAAGGTGAAAAGAGTTTTTGTCTGGCCTCCACCTATGCTCCCACATATCATACACATTGATTTTCACCCCAAAAGCCGATGTCTGTTTCTACTGTGTTTATTAACCACTATAAACTTCTATATAAATTTCTGCTTACTGTTTGTCATTTAATAATGACATTCTGCATAATTTTTGTTCATGAGCCTTTAGTTTTAAAGCTTCATATTCACTCAATATACATTTGTTCAAAGCTAAATCTGGCTCTTTGAAAATATATTAGAAACATAATCTTGGCCGGGAGGAGACAGAACCGGCATAGTTTGAATATATTGTTCAAGTACATGAAAATACACAGGTGTATCACAAGACTAGAGACACTGAACCCGAGGAAACCTCAATTCTCTACCCTCTTACTTTGAACATGAGTGCATATATTCGAACTGGCAGCTTGAGGTGGGGAAGTGGGTATTTGCTGATGAATTTGCACTCAGTGGATTCTTACTGTAGGCATTGAAGTATTGGTTAATCTCAGCAGTAGCCACTGCACTAGTCTGTAAGATTTAGAAGTCTCCATGAACAAGATACTAGGGTGAGGGGGGGCGTATTTTATTCCTGATACTTATTATTGCAGTGCTTAATGGCACAAAAAGAACAAGCAAAGCTTTATTGTGTTTAGACCTGATCCAGTATATCCCTTCCTGTTCTATTGGTGTCTTTGCCCCTCTCTAAAGTATGCTATCGTGTTAGAGCAGGAATTGACGAACTTTGTAGTCTGTCCTCGCCCTCTGAAAGACAGACCTCAAGTGTCTTCCTGTGCTTTATCATGAGGTTTCTATTTTGTCTTTTTCTTGTTCTTGGTCAGCATTTTTAGCTGAAGCAAAATTATAAAATCCTACCTATATAGAGTATAGCTATATAATTACTGTAACATGTCTTTAAGGAAGGCTTTTGTAGATTTTATTTTATATGTATAAGTATTTGGCCTGCATGTATATATGTGCACCATGTGCACAGTACTGGCAGAGGCCTGAAAAGGATGTTAAATTTCCTAGACTTGGAGTTACGGATGGCTGTGAGCCGCCATGTACATACTGGGAACTGACCCTGGTTCCTCTTTATCATTTAGCCATACAACTCTTTAAAAAATTAGTGTCTGGGCTGAAGAGATGGCGGACTTGGTAAATTGTTTGCTAAATAAGCATAAGGACCTGAATGTGGATCCCAGGACCCATACAAAAAACTGGATTTGGCAGTACATGCCTGTAACCCTAACACTGCGGAGATGGGGGCATAAGGATTTCTGAAGTTTTCTAGATAGCTTGCCTTGCTGAATGGGTGTGCTCCAGGTTCAGTGAGAGGCACGGACAACGGTCTCCAGAAGTAAGGGGGAAGGCAATAGAGGAAGACAGGAAATGTTGACCTCTGACCTCCACATATATGCCCACCGTGCTTCATTTGTTGGTTGGTTGGTGTGAGTGATTGCCGGCTGCATGCAGTGCTGCAGCGTATGTGGAAGACCAAAGAAGTGTCAGATCCCCTGGGACTGGAGTTACAGACAGCGGGAGCCACCTTGTGGGCACTGAGAATTGAACTTGGGTCCTCTGCAAGAACAGCCAGTGCTCTGAACTGCTGAGCCATCTCTTCAGGCCATCCCACACACTTTTTAAAAGGTGTGTGTATGTCACCTGATTCCTAGGAGTTGCCAAGTAGTAGTGAGTCCACTTTAGAAATGATAGCTACGCTGTGGAAGTTTGTTGATATGCACACATCTTTTTCCCCTTTCCTGAGACAGGCTCTTTGCAGTTCTGGCTGGCATGTAACACTGTGGCCTAGACTGTTTCTGAGCTTGCAGCAATACAGGCTCTGCCCTGAAGTGCTGGGGAACCAGGAGTGCACCACCGTTGCGGCTGTCGAATTTGTAGAAGGGCCCACAGTTAGTTGTCCAGTATGCTAAACACCAGTGGATTGTACGTTTTTAGAATGCAGTTTTAGTCTATAAATTATATTTGAAAACTTTAAAAACTCAAAAGTATAACATTATAACATTCCATTTCACTGTTTTCTTGCTTGATCTGGTTTTCTGTCAGGTTGAAAACAGTATCAGTTAGCTGACCACAGGGCTTTGTAAATTATTTGTTGATTCTGAATCTAAAGTTTGTTCAAAAGGTGTCTTTTTTTTTTTTTTTTTTTTTTTTTTTTTTTTTTTTTTTGTGACAATTATAAGAAGTTACCGGAGGAGACAATTCAAGGAAAAACAGGAGTGTTTGCTCCTTAAATAACAGCCAGGTGCTATAGCCAGTGTTATATATCTGTCTGAATGCTTAAAAAAAAAAACTTAAAATTTTATTTTCTTCCAATAAAATGCTTTTATATCCTTGAACCAAGTTTTTTCTTTTCTCTATTGAAGTCTAGGAGGAAATATTTATTTTATGAAAATATTTCTTCGTAGGTAATTTCATTAAGATACTAATTTGAGTTCACTAGTGAAGCTAATAAAACTGATCTTGAAACATGGCTACGTGTTAGTGAAGTAGAGCAATGGCTAAAACATGGATATTCTAAGAAATTATTACTCTGTTGGTGGGTGTGCACAGGTATCACAGTGTTCATGTGGAGGCCAGAACACCTTTACCCACTTAACCAACCTGCCAGCCCCGTACATACTAGAATCACCTTCTGGCCCATTTCTTGAGCAAGTGAAAAGGAGTTTGGGGTTGGCTGCAGTTCGGTGAATCAAAATGGAGGTAAGGAATAGAAAAGGCCTGGTATTGGAAACTGGAGCTGATTGCTTAAAAGACCCTGGTGAGGGAAGTGGCCGTTGGTTCTGAAGTGAAAAAACTGAATGCGGGGTAGAATTTTGGAAATTGTAGGGTAGGTTCTCCAAAATGAAGCCTACTAAGTTGGGGTATAGTTTAGGACAAATCATCAGAAATTACTTTGAAAATTTCTTCTTTCAGCAGTAAGTAACGGAATTTTGAGTTGGTAATGATTTAGAGAGTAGGAATAAAGCAAATGAACATTGCTTGTTATATTACTATAATGTTAATGCATGTAGAAATACATGTAGTTAGGCTAAAATGGTTTTTAATATTAACTGATTGTTACATTTACATGAGTTTTTTTGTAAAATGTTTCTCTAAGGTCTGGAATTAGAAAATGTAAAACATTTGCGGGAAAATGTGATAAGTGGAAAGAAATTTAGGGAAGAGAGTTTCTTGACACTTGAATTTAAGAATATTATGTGTAACTTTGCTTGTAAAAGTACCTGGTTTGAAACTTGGAGAAATCTGAGGAGTAGGCTTTATGAAGAAGTAGGTGGGGAAATGTGCTGTTTACAGCACGCTGAGGAGCTTGTGTTGGGGGGGATCCCGCGTGAGAGCACTTGACAAACGTGGAGACCCAGCGTGGTCCCCAGTGCCAAGAATAGAGAGAAGGGAGGAAGAGAAGAACTCAGGACATTATGGCTCATGGAAACTATGAAGGAGCAGTTTAAACACTTACCCTTTTTGTAGTTTAACTGTTTTTCTGTTTATGATAGGCTTGTCTACATACCTTGTTCTAAGCAATTGGGAAAGGTTTGGTTTAAACATTTAGGCTTCAAAGTTTTTGACACCAGAAAATAGAATTTACGTGAAAATAAGTTATTAGTAATCAAAATAATCCTTCCTTTAATGGGCAGATGTCAATAAAAAAGACTATTTTATATCTACAAAGCCCTGGTGAAAATTCAAGAGGAACTTTTTTTGTAATTTAAATGTTTTATTAAAGATTTTTCAAGTATAGCTGGCGATATATACTAAGTTCAGTATCCCGGCACTACTACCTTCCAAAATTTGCAAGCAATATAGACTGTTAACTTCAATCAAATAAAGTTTATTCCATGGACAAGTCATACCCGATACTAATGACTCTCTATAGTTGGCCTTTGATTGGTTGATTGAGTTTAGTTTTTCAAGACAGGGTCTCTGTACATAGCCCTATTTGTCCTGGAACTCTTTATTTGTAGACTAGGCTGGCCTTGAATTCACAGAGATCAGCCTGCCTCTGCTGGGATTAAAGGTGTGCACCACCACACTCAGCTTACAGTTGGCTTTTTCTTATCATTTAATTACATTTATAATAATTTGAGAACAGACATGATGGCACATATCTTAACTCCAGCACTCAGACTGAAGCAGACAGAACTCCTGAGACTCTCTTCAAAGCGAAACCTTGTCTCAAAAAGAGAGAAGGGAAATAAAATAATTGCACTAAATGCTATACCTGTTCATTTTAAGTAAAGTGTTTTAGTATTTCTTTCCCTTCTGCGTACACTGGGATTTTTTCTGTTTGAAGACATGGTCTCACTGTTTCCCCATGTACCAGGAAATTATTTATTTTTCTGGATAGTAATTGTGAGGATTTTGACAGCATCCCATTATTGCCTTAGGGTAGAAGTTTTTGTTTTGTTGTTTAGTTGTTGCTATTATAACTTCCATTTCTCTGAGGAGTTGAAATGCATCAGCTGTGTCTCACCAGCTTTTGGCTTTATGCTGGACTCAGCACCGTGGATATATGAAGAAGTGTAGTTCATTTTAATTTAGACTTTGAGTTTTGCTTGGTAAAGTTGCTCATTGGTTTACTATTTATTGATATTTCCTTTGTTAATTGAGTTCACTGTAGTATTTCAATTTCACTGTCTCTTGGATTTTTTGAGTTGTATTTATGGAGAGAAGGGGCATTACCACTGCACATGTGGAGGCCAGAGGACGTCCCTGCAGGACCTAAGTTCCAGGCTTAACAGCAGGCACTGGGGAGCCATCTCACAGGGCCTCGCTTGCTGTCTGTACCTGCTCTTGATAGCTCTATACAGGATTGTCTTTCACCCAGAACAGCATGTCTTACTGTGCTTGCCTTCCCCAGTCTCTGGTCCCCCAGTATTAGGAAGAGCACTTTCTCAAACATAGCATTGGTGAATGACATACTTAAGCCCTAAGATGAAATGCTGTCTCAGAGGTACTCTACACTACCCTTCACCTAATTGTCCTAGCAATAAGTTTCAGGAAGTTCTCTTTGGGCTATAGTTAGCTGGATAAGCATTTTTTTTCCAGAAATGATTGTTATCTTTTGTTAAGAAATGTATGTGTCATTTTATGTTTACATTATTAAACATGACAGTTGTGTTGGCTTTAGCTTTTGATTTGGTATAAACTAATGATCTGATAGATGCAATCAAATGTACAAGAGGAGGAAGAGGGTAAATGATGCCTTGGATACCATGTCTCACTGGAAGACCAGCACTGTCACTGGCTGTTTCTATGACTGTCGCAAGCATTCTCCCCTTCCTTGTATCATGTGCACAGGTGGGGCTTAAAGGGCGCTTTCCAGGAGTGAGTTCTCCTCCACGTGGGTTCTGGGGATCCAACAGTCCTCCGTGACGCTTGCCTGGGTGGTGGTGGTTTGGGGGTGGAGCTTTTGTTTGCTTTCTTTAAACTTAGTACTTAAATAGAAATAACAGGACTTGAGGGGGAAAGTGCTTTGCCATCTTGAAGTTTATATAATAGCAAAGGAAAGAATGGTAGGTATACTTAAAATCCATTTGAAGTAAATTTGAGAAAAACAAAATTTTCAGGTTTAAGGGGAAGAAAGGTTGGGCCTCTTGAAAGAAACTCAGAAAGGAAAAAGTACTTAAGGAATTTAAGAATTAAGACATATTTAAGGTGCTGGGGAGATGGCCCAGTGCTTAAAGTGCTTGCTGTGGCAGCACATCCGGAAACCAGTGCTGGGAGGGTAGAGAAGTCCTAGTCAGCTGCTCCGGACAGTTGATGCCCTCCACATTCAGTGAAAGCCTGTTCCAAACAGGCAGGAGAGGACATTTGACTTTGACCTCTGGCCTCAGTGGCGTACACACACATACATAAACATGTACTGTACATACCTTTCTTTTTTGGTTTGTTTGTTTGTTTCTCTGTAGCTTTGGTGCCTGTCCTGAATCTCTGTAGCCCAGGCTGGCCTTGGACTCACAGAGATCCGCCTGGCTCTGTCTCCCAGTGCTGGGATTAGAGGCGTGTGTCACCACCACCCAGCACATACCTTTCTTTTAAAAATTAAGATGGGCTGGAGAGGTGGTTCAGTGGTTAAAAGCATTTATTCTTTCCAAGATCCTGGGTTAGAGTCACAGCACTCACGTGGTTGTTCACAGTTTTTCATAACTCTGGTTTTAGGACACACATGATACGTACAAATGATACTCCTAACATATAAATATTTTAAAAATTAAGACTGCTATGTGATTTCTTAATTATTTTCATTTCCTTAATAGTTTAATTTCAAGAATTTATAGAGTCTATACCAGTTCATTTTTATTTTTTCCAGTTCTGTTTCTCTTATGAATATCTAGCCATTGCTAGTTACCAACAGTCAGAACATTTTCACTAACCATTTATAACAGAGAAAAAATTGTTTTGTCAAGTGAAGACTACTTAAGAATTTTTTCAGAAAGATGTTGGCTGTGACTTCATCTGAATCAGTTAGAAAAATAGAGGTTAGATGAGAATATCAAGTTGTTTTAATAAATAGCATTAGGACTATCAGTTGAGTTCATCCTAGAAATAAGCCCCCCCCCTTTTTAATTCAAAACCACTGAATGACTTAGTTTAAGGCATCCAAAGTAAGTGTATAAAGTGAAATGAAAGTTGGTTTAAGTAAAGTGATTTCCAAACTACCTAAATAGATTGGAAATACTACTAAAAATCCAGCCTGTCACCGTGAAGATGGAGTTTTGTTAGAGGTGTCGGTGAAAAACAGAGTTGAAGTTGATCACAGATGTTAATAGAGTGAATGAGCACTGTTTACACCTCTCTTGCATGGGTATCAACAGTGTGATTCCTTAAACCTGAGACTGTTATCTTATGTACCAAAAAATTGGGGGTTTAATTGTCTCCATGTGGAGTGATTATCCTGGATTATCTGAGAAGACCCTGTATAATCACTAAGGGTCCTTATCCAAGAATGGCAGCAGACAGAAGGAAGACAAGGTAAGCAGAGGTCAGAGAGGGAGAGGCCATGTACCATAGGCATGTGGTCAGCCAGCAGAGCTGAAATAGCAAGAAATGGATTCTGCTCCAGAGTCCCCAGGAGTGCGGCCCTTCTACCGTGTTGATGTTGACTAATGAAAGTCTGCTCTTCAGAATACAGGGTGTGCTGCTTCAGGCCTTTGTAGGGTACATTGTAAACTTATTGCATCAGTAGAAAAGCAGTCAAGCTAATTCACTCTTAAAGGTATGTTAATTTGGGAATACATCTGAACTCTGGAATTTTAGGGTGTCACCCTTAAATAAGCTGGGAGATTTAGATCTCAGAATCATATCATTTGGCATTATTGTAGTTAAGGTAAGGGGAAGGCATGGTGGTCCACTTCAAATATTTTGTCTTGTGAGGGACCCCCTTGGGCTGAATTGTGGGTTAGTACAAGCAATGCTGGTGGAACCATTGGTACTGACTGACTGGGAGTTACTAAGGTCTTGGTACTCCTGGTTTTTCACCAGAAAGCTTTCTCCTAGTGTAGCATTTGCGCAGCACCACATCAGTATAAAAATAAAAGCACTTAGCTGTACAAGCTTGAGGACCATGTAAAAAACTGGTGGGGTTGTATGATTATGCTAGTAATGCTGTTGCTGTGGTGAGTGGAGACTGGAGCATCGCTGGATGCCAAAGTTCACTGAGGGATCCTGTTTCAGGGGAATAAGGTAGAGTGACAACAGTATTCTATGACCTTTGTGCTCTACACACACACACACACACACACACACACACACACACACACCACACACACACACACACACACACACACACACACACACACACACACACAAGTACACAGACTGGAGAGATGGCTCAGCGGTTAAGATCACTTGTTCTTCCAGAGGTCCCCAGTTTAATTCTGAGCAACCGCGTGATGACTCACAACCATCTGTAATGAGATCTGGTGCCCTCTTCTGGCGAGAAGAACACTGTATACATAATAAATCTTTATTTAAAAAAACAACCAAGATTCTCAGGGCATTATATTGCTCATTTACTGAGTGCTTATATGCCAGGTATTAGGCTTGAGATATATGTACGTTGCCTTATTTAATTTTAACAACCTTATGAAACAAGATAACTATTAACATGCTTTTTTCAAATTAAAAAAAAAAATCTTGTGGTTTGGAATGGTTAGCTAGAATGACATGTATGAATGATTAAGTTTGTGTATGGAATTGTGTTTATGCTGTTTGTGCAAGTGTGTTAGGAGATGAGACCCAATCAGAGATGGTTGGGTTACCAGGAAACTTATGCTGTCATCGTGAAAGCAGGTTATTAAGAATCGAGCTTGGGCCTTGTCTACAAAGTGAGTTCCAGGACAGCTAAGACTGGTAACACAGAGAAACCCTATCTCGAAGAATCAACAACAACAAAAAGAAGCAAGCTTGGTCCCTTGCTCTCTTCTCCTCTCCTGTGTTCTCTTACCATCTGTCCTTTGCCATGAGATGCCATGGTGACAAATGCTTTCACCAAAGAGGGGATACCTTGGACTGACCAGCTTCTGGAACTGTAAGGAATTTCCTGCGGCATGTGGGAGACTGCAACATGAGAATTGTCTTCAATTTGAGAGAGACTCTGCTTAAAAAAAAAATAAGTAAACATTCTTTAGAAATTGCATAGTGGGCTGAGAATGTAGTTGCCCAGCACACCTTTTAAAATTGTCTAGTGTGTAGTATTTCTTACAGTTACACAAAATTGAGACATTTGCCCAGGTTTGTGTAGTTAGTAAAATGCCATTTTGTCTGATTCCCAAATGTGAATGAATTCCAAAAGAACCACAGTCTAAATCATCATGTTCCGTGTCCTAGGTATGTTTACCGGAGGAAGGGATGATGACAAGGAGAGGCTCTTTGTGTTTAAAGTACTTGTCTCCGGCAAGCATGAAAGGACAATGTCACGGGAGACTTTCTTCAAAGTTGTCCTACTGATAGATCACAGAGCTCACTCGGGCTGGTTAGTGCAAATGGGTGTTAGAAAAAAGAGCCACTCCTCATCCTTGGGCTTTTGAGATGGGCTGTTTCTGAGGGCGAGGAGCTCATGGCTCCGCCCTCACACTGCTTCCTGATGGACTCTTCCCATTGACAAAGGAATGGAAATGCAGGCTGGTGGGGGTGGGGTGGGGCCGCAGCAAACCATACTTAGGAACACTCAGCGTCCACAGGTAGGTGGTAGGTAGTACAGACTGTGCAGGTGGGGGGCTGTGGCCTGGAAAGGCTAATCTGCCCAGATCTAGAGTCCAGTCTTCTAACTCTAAGTGCCTCAGTGTCTGGTGGGGTTCCATATTAGACGGTGTTGGAATAGCAGTTTCATGGTTTTCACACTTTGTGTTTAAATTGGTTCTTTTTTGTCTCTCCCTTGAGGTTTGTTGGCTGAGATTGGATGTTGGTTAGAAATAACCAATCTTGAGTTTCCTTTCTCCCCCTCCATTTTAGCTGTTCAGGCTTTATTTTTCTCATTTCTAAAATGACACCACCCCTCCCCCCAATCAGTGCTTTCCTATTTTCTAACCACAATCCACAGGAAGACTTATAATTTACACTTAAATTCAGGTACTTATGTGTTAAGTGCCCACAAACAAAACTTGAAAGTTTTGTGAAACAGTATAGTTGACCCAGTCCTACCCTCAAAGTCAACTAGTCTTGCCTTAAAAATATTGTGGTTAGCCAGGCGGTGGTGGCGCACGCCTTTAATCCCAGCACTCGGGAGGCAGAGCCAGGTGGATCTGTGAGTTCAAGGCCAGCCTGGGCTACCAAGTGAGTCCCAGGAAAGGCGCAAAGCTACACAGAGAAACCCTGTCTCGAAAAACCAAAAAAAAAAAAAAAAAAAAAAAATTGTGGTTAAAAACTGTAGAAAGTTCCAAAGGATAAGGCTTCAATTTGCAGTGTATAAGCAGTACTTGGAATCTTGTGAGTGATGATGTACAGACATACCCTGCTCAGGCTGCCCATTGGTTCAGAATCTCCTGTCCCACCGACACGTGCCTAACAATTATTGATCTCTTACCTCATTTGTAATGCAGGCTTTTTTTTCTTGTCATTATTCCCTAAGTAGTACATCATAACACTTATTTTTACATAGTACTTGCTATGTATTAGATAAGTAGTCTAGAGATGATTGAAATTATACCAGAGAATATGCATATTCTATGCCATTTTCTATAAGGGACATTAGTGGGGAGCCAGTGCCACAGGACAAGTAAATTAAAAGTCTCTTAGTTGTGACTTCAGCCTCTAGTTTGGAAAGCACTGCTTTGAACTGTTTCCAGGGTGTACCTGGAAACAAGCTGACCTCTTGAGCACCTACTCTCCGCTAGGTGCTGCATCAGTGCTTTGATATTTGTACTCCACGCTTAACTTTCTTAGGTAAGTAGAGTCTGGCATGGTTTGCATTCTCAGCATTAGCCAGTGGCAGAGCCAAACTTCGTGGACAGTTAGTTGATTATTGGGTTTGTGTTCTGACCAAGAATAACAAATTATGAAAACTCAGTAGCTGTAATCAAAGTCATGGATTGTCACAAAGCTGGCCTTTATAAATCTGAGAGATTCCTCAGGCAATACTGGTGACCTTGACAAATTTTTTTTGTTTACGATTATTAAATTGCAGCTTGACTCTTGAGGAGAAGGACTAAGTAGTAAGCTGTATACTTTAGATGTGATAAACTGCTTGTAAATAGAGACACGATCCTATAAATTGTCCAGGCTGGCAGTGAACTTGTAACCTCTGCCATAACTCCTCAAGTATCAGGTGTCATGAACTTTTGTGTTGGGCTTAACATAATTGATTTTAATTAAAACAAAATTGGGGTTGGTACATGTGAGGAAGGGTAGCCATAGATACCAGGAAAAGAAAACAGAAAACTATTAAGGACTGTTTCAGATAAGTCCATTTGAGAGATGAATTAATAATTCGTAAGACAGTAATACAGTGTTGTTTTTAAAGACCTGGGATCAAATTCAGAAGCAGTTGCTGTGGGGGCCTTGTCTTGCCTGGACGTGCTTGCATGAGTGTTTACAAAGTAGAATCTCACCGTACACAACAGAGCCTGCCTACTGATAGTTCTTCTATGCTCAAAGACACAGTTGAGATCTCAAAACCAGTGTTTGGTCATCCATCTTGTGACATTAAGCACAGTTCTGAATAGCCTTCTATTCTGATCACCTGAATGTGGGTAGGTTTCTGGGGTTTGTTTTTCTTTCTTTTTTAGTGTAGGAATCTAACCTAGGGCCTTGTACATGTGAACCAAACGCCCTAACTTTGAGCAGCATTCAGCCCCTCTGGATTGGCTTGTTTTCTTGTCACTGTGACAGAGTACTTGACAAGTGAAAGGAAGAAAGACTTGTCTGGGCTCAGATTTTAGAGGATTTTATTTAGTCCACAGAGGCAGCAAAGGCAGGAAGCCGTTTGTAGCAGCTGAGACATGTTACATCACAGTGGAGCAGGGGGTAATATCAGGTGCAAATTCCAACGGTTACAGCATTGGATACACCATTCAGAAGTGTCAACTTTGGAATAGGCTAGATTTGACATTTTTTAGTTCAGATTCATTTCTTGGGTGTCATGTAAAACGAGAACCTTTCTAAGAGTGACATGAAAACATCTGAGAGGCGATGAGGTCATGCTGCTACCTTATGCATGCAAGTTATGGAAGCAACTCCTTTCTTCTTTATGCGCCTCTTGTTACTCTTTTGCCCGAATATTGACTGTTGCTATATGATTGTGCTTTAATTTTTAGAATGACTGTGATGGTTTGTTTTTGCTTAGAAGCAGTGGCAGTCTTGTATGCTCATTGGACTTTAAAAATAAACAGTGACTTGCTTACTGTTGACATGACTTAATATGTGCAATCTGAGGAATAGTAAACGTGTGCTGTATGTTTATGAATCAGTTTTAGGGTTTTTAAGTTGAAATAGTTAAATTTGTCTTAGTTCACTGATTTGCATAGCTTTACCCATTACTATGTCCTTTCTACTTTTCCATTAGTGTTTTTTTCAAGGTGAACCTTTTTAAAGGGGGGGAGGGAGGGAGGGAAGGAGGGGGAGAGAGAGAGAGAGAGAGAGAGAGAGAGAGAGAGAGAGAGAGAGAGAGAGAGAGAGAGAGAGAGAGAATATGAATTTATTTGTATGTGCACATGAATGTAGGTGCCCAAAGAAGCCAGAAGAGGGGATTAGATCTCCTGGAGCTAGAGTTATAGACTGGTGAGCCACCCACCCTGGGTGCTGGGAACCAAACTCAGATCTCCTCTAAGAGCAATGTGCCTCTTACTGCTCGGGAAATAATAAAGAATTGGTGTCTTTTAGAATCTCCTCAGAAAATGAATTTGTTTATAATACCTTAAGTAGTTTCTCCAATTTTCTTAACATTTATAGACAATTTTGAGCTTTTTCTGCTTAGAGTATCTGGTTCCTACATTGTTGCACCCCCGCATCCCATGCCTTTTGTATGTGTAGATGCACACAGTCCCTAGTTCTAAAGAGCTATGAAATTGTAACTTTTTAGGCTATGCTGCCAGGTAGGGCTGCTTTCCCTAGGAAGAGACTCGTTTTTTTAGACATGCTGTATTATCTAGTCATGGTACACTTGAGAGACATTAGTTAGCTGGGAGGAAATGGAGATGGCTCAGAAACCCCTGAAATGTGCTTGACAGTTACTAGAGTTCTTCAGGTGAGCGTTGCCTAAAAGTTGAGTGCATTGTGCATGCATGAGCGTGCGTGTGTGTGTGCGCGCGCGCATGTGTGTAGAGAACAACCTGTGTGTGTGTGTGTGTGTGTGTGTGTGTGTGTGTGTGTGTGCGCGCGCACGCGTGTAGAGAACAACCTCAAGTGTCATGCACCTCTGGTCTGCCCGGCTTTTTCCAGCCTGAGGTTACAAGGACAAGCCACCCACCATACAGCACCTTCTGCCCTTGTGCTGACGAACCATCTCCCCAGGGACAGGGACCCTCCGTATCCCTGGCTGACCTGGAGCTCAGAAAGATCTGTCTGCCTCTGCCTTCGAAGTACCAGGGAGATTAAAGGTTCACTGTCACATCCAGTCCTAATCTCCTCAGTGCTTAATTTCAGGATTTTATATTTATAATCTTCTCGGCTCTGATTATTATCTTAGTTGGACTTATTTTTGAGGGAAAGAATATTGCGTGTTTTGGCATCAAGAGATTACCTGATTGCTTGCTGTAAAGATTCATTAAACTTAGGTCTGACTGTGAGTTGTGGGCTGGGTTTTAAATGAAGAAATTTTGAACATTAGCATCACAGATATTTGGATCTTTCTTCATAATGGCATTTTAAATCTGTTGCTTGACTTTTTTACATATTTATCTAAATGACCTTAAGGTTATTGAAAGTCCTTCAAAGCCTCAGTAAGATTTGGAACTGAAATTAAACATTGATAAAATCACACTATTGCCACAGTCCGTCCAGGAGGAGCTGTGTTGTTTCTCCTCACAGTTTTTAGTTTTGTGAAAGACTGATTTTGTTGGTTTTGTAACTTTTTAAATGTTTTTGCCTCTGTATTCATACTTTTTTCTTTTTAATGTGATCCTCTCAATTGATTTTTCTACGTGATGATATAGGTGTATAGAAAAGTTGATGTTGGATATGTAGCCAAATTGACAAATTTAGTTATAAAGATTTGTTGTTCTCTTGGCCAATGGATATAAATATCTTTGTAAAACAAGGAGAATTGACCCCTGAATTTACCTTTATTTCTTGTTTTGTTTTCTTAAGCTTTTTTCACTTATGGATATGAAACCTCCCATCTCTAGAGCCAAGATGATTCTGATTACTAAAGCTGCTATCAAAGCTATTAAGGTGAGAATAAATCTTTAACTATTATTGATGGGTGAGGGGTGTGCCATGTGGAGTCAGTTCTCGTCTTCACCTTGATGTGGGTTCTGTGGATCCAGTTCAGATGGCCAGGCTTCTGTAAGAAACACCTTAACCCACTCAGCCATCTTGCCAGCTCTGCTTTTGAATCATCTAAAATTTTATTTATTTATTTATTGTTTTTTTGTTTTTGTTTTTGTTTTGTTTTTTTTTTTTTTTTTGAGGCAGGGTTCTCCATGTAGTTTTGGTGCCTGTCCTGGATCTCTGTAGACCAGGCTGGCCTCGAACTCACAGGCCTGGCTATTTAAAATACTATTAACATCAGAATTTATCTTGTGAATTAAGTTTTGCTGAAGGTTTGTGACAATACTATGTCAATCCTTATAAACCAGCTGTGAGATATTGTCTTCTTATGAGAAAAAAAAAGTCAAAACTTGGGCTTGGAGAACTCAGCTGTGTTACCCAGGATCACA
The DNA here is from genome assembly GCF_004664715.2 of Peromyscus leucopus. NCBI lineage: Eukaryota > Metazoa > Chordata > Mammalia > Rodentia > Cricetidae > Peromyscus > Peromyscus leucopus. The sequence goes on from NC_051073.1 coordinate 8,505,273, forward strand.
TTGTAGTTAATGGCACAATTTAGGAATGTTATGACTTCGTTTTGGCTCTACCATGTCATGATAGCCTGATACCTTGTTTCATGAAGGTTGGTTAAGGAAGCACATTCTCCTTGGAAAGGAGTGTGCAGTTTTTGTTTTGATTAATCCCTTTCTCAAGATTTCTTTGCATTTGTTGATTTTGAACTGTTTCTTTCTGACTGCTCTTTGAGTTAATTGCCGGCTAAAACTGTCAAGGCTTTGAGTGCTTTCACTGATTGTAAGGAGTGTAGAAATGTATAAACTGGCTGTAACTTTCTGTTCTTTTTCAGCTCTATAAGCATGTTGTTCAGATTGTAGAGAAGTTCATCAAAAAGGTAACTGTTTCATTATTACTGTGTTTACTTATGCTATGTATTTACGTGTGTGAACTGGAATTGGGTCTATGCTTCTAAAAACGCTCTAGAAAAAAGTAGTTTCTGGGGTTGGAGCCATTGCTCAACAAGGTAAGAACACTGAAAGCTCTTCCAGAAGACCTAGGTTCACTCCCTAACACCCATGTGGTGCTCACACTCTTCCGAAACTCCAGTTTCAGGGAATCCTAGGCATTCTTTTGGCCTCTTTGGGTACCAGACATGCACATGGTACACATACAGACATGTAGCCAGATCACTCTTACACAAAAAAATAAAGGTTTTAAAAATCAGTTACTGACCTGGGTGGTGGTGGTGCACCCCTTTAATCCCAGCACTGGGGAGTCAGAGCCAGGCGGATCTCTGTGAGTTCGAGGCCAGCCTGGTCGACAGCGTGAGATCCAGAACAGGCTCCAAACCTACAGAGAAACCGTCTCTAAAGAAAAAAGTTACTGAGTTCTTTTAAACACGGAAGTTTTACAAGGTAACTTTTCATGTACTGCCATTCATTGAATATTGGCGGAAAGTTGGGCGCTCAGCTTCTGCCCTAGCTGACAACAGTTTGTTGTCTTTGTGTTGGACCTTTCCCCAAGCCTAAGGGCCTGCCTGGGCCATGCCCTTTGCCCCGTCCACTCTGTTGGCATTAGTTCTCCTGTGAGGTTTTCAGGTGAACTTACTGACTCTTCCCTGTTGCTGTCGTGAGCTGTTTTCAGGTGTACGGTGGTGTGTTGTCTTAACACGTGTAATTAGCATGCCTTTCTCACTAGAGAGCTGAGAGGGATCGGAGACATCTTAATCCACTGACTGCCTTTGGGCCAGGATGGAAGTCTGTAGTAGTTTTGTCAGTCAGAAGCTTCTTGTAGCAGCAGATCAAAAGGCAGAGAAGTCAATGGGGAGAACATGGAGTGTGTGTGTGCTTCTGCCTCCTGTTACCATGCATGTGCTCTGAATTTACTGAGGTTTCTTTTTTTTTTTTTTTTTGTTTTTGAGACAGGGTTTCTCTGTGTAGCTTTGCGCCTTTCCTGGGACTCACTTGGTAGCCCAGGCTGGCCTCGAACTCACAGAGATCCACCTGGCTCTGCCTCCTGAGTGCTGGGATTAAAGGCGTGCGCCACCACCGCCCGGCCTGAGGTTTCTTTCTAAGGAAAATGGACACAGTGCCTGTTGTTGGCTTGCCTTCCTACTGAATATATTACAAACATCTACAAAAGAACCCTTGGTGTGGTTGTTACTATGATTTCCTTAACCACTCTGTAGCTACTGCTCATTGAAGGTGCTAACCTTAAAGGAAAATGTCCATGAATATTGTTTTCCTTAGCATAAACTCTTAAGGTCAAAGAAGGCTTTGTTTTTGTTGCTGAATTGTCTTCTGTGAAGGGTTAGGCCTTTTCCTACAGAAATGCCTATTTCACTAGTGTTTTGTTTGTCCTTCGCCCAGTTTATAGACTCAGATGGCCTTTCCTCTTACACTTTATTTCTCTGGTAAAACCTAGCATGTTTAAAAGTATTTTTTAGTAATTTCAAAAGGTGGAAATGATTTAATCAGAGACTCATAACAACTGAATTTGTAGGAACGTGGGTTGGTAATGGCCTCTGGAAAGTTTCAGAGGAAGTCAAGGATCTGGGGGAAAGTCTTTGGAGACTGAGATATCAAAGAATGTAAGTGTTCACAGACTTGAGAAGTTTGACGGCCAGTTAGGTGGTGGTTTGTACAGAGTGGACAATGGCTGTGTAGAGCTGCATACTCATGAGGTAATGGGTGTCAGATTTACTTGGGATTTCCCGGTTGGGGGTCGGGAGCCTCAGCACTTTGTGGTGTAGCCCCGGATGGCCTGGAACTCACTCGACAGAGCAAACTGGGATTCACAGAGATCCACCTGTCTCTGCGGCCTCCGGGACGCTGGGTTAAAGGTGTGCACCACCACTCATGGGTTACTTTCCTTATATTAACAGTATGTCTTTACCCTTGCAGTGTAAACCAGAATACAAGGTTCCAGGATTATATGTCATCGATTCCATTGTGAGACAGTCTCGTCACCAGTTTGGAACTGATAAAGATGTTTTTGGGCCAAGATTCTCTAAAAATATAACTGCTACATTCCAATATTTGTATCTTTGTCCATCTGAAGATAAGGTATAGTTAATAACTTGTAAAGTTTTGTGGTCTTGTTGTGTGTGTATTTTTATGTGTTTAGATTCATGTTATTAAATCCTATCTTCATGTAGTAAGCTCTCTAGCCTTTAGATTCTCTGCAGTGGTCGCTTCTAGTCTGGCTTCCTTGTGAAATGCAGATTCACCTGGCGTCTGCACAAGGACTTTTCTAATGTTGGATTGTAGAAGGAACCAGAGTTACAGAATCTCAGCAGAGCAGTGAGTGCTGGGGAGGAGTGGGGTGTGAGGAGGTGCGTAGTGGTGGGTCCAAAGTTTCAGTTAGGCGAGGTCAAGTTCTGAGATCTGCCAATCATGGTACTTCAAATGAACAGCTCTGGTTTCTAGAGATTTCTAGAGAAGGTATGGTTCGTGTTAAATGTTCTTACCCCAGTTAAAAGAAGCCAAAGGGTTTGTAGAGGAGGCATTATTATCTTTAAAAAAATATATGAGTCGGTGGGCATGGTGGCCTCTCAGCACGGAGCGGTATCTGCAGGAAGATAGCTAGTGACAGCAAGCCTGAGCTACAAAGATGCACTTGGACGATGAGCAGCTCTGTGTAGAGAAAATACTGTCTCAGTTTGTTGCTTATTTTAGAAGGCCCAGAATTGTTCTTCCCACCATGCAGGAATGTAAGTGATACTAATCTGCAATAAGACTGCAACACACACACACACACACACACACACACACACACACACACACACACACACACACACACACACACACACGGTTTCACAGTGAACTGTAGAAAGAAAGGAGGAACCTGACAGTCACACATAGTACTCTCTCGGTAGGTGGGAACTGCACAGCAGTATTAATGAATGAATACTCACATCACCTGCTGCTTTGGTTTCCCTGGCTTCCTCAAGAAATGATGAAACAGAAGGAAACTTGGGTTTATTTGCAGTTTGACCGCATCAGAGAGAAAGGATGCTTATTTCTCCTCCCGTGTTGCTGTGTTAGAATTAAGATTCAAAGAAAACCCTAAGGTAAAGGCCAGCAGATATGTAGGTTTAGTTGTGGGACAGTTTACCAGCCCTTTCCAAGGTGTGAAGGGTTAAGTTGCCCCCTTTACAGTTTAGATGGTCTCTTCCATCTACTGTAACTCTGGCCCATTCTCTCGGCATGGACTCATGGATACAATACTCAGTAATGAGAATGGAGACAGTTGACATTCAGAGGAACGCTATGGCATTCCTGAGTCTGTGTATATATTCTTAGACTCTTGAAGCATAATTTTATAGAATAAAATCCCTGGACCCATGAATAACACAATTTTGTTTGGCTCTCCTTCATACTTACTTGGCCACAAAACATCTTTTTCCTGTTATCAGACAATTTCTTAAAAAAAACTGGTTTCTTTTCATTTGTATTTTGTGCTAGGGCCTCATATTTGCAGTCTTCCTTTTTTGAGTGCTGGTGTTACAAGCATGTGCCACCACATGCAGATAGTGGTTAACTGCCTTAATCATCCCGAAGAAATTCTTAATTAACTCTTCTAAGATAATTGAGTTTCGTCAGTGTTTTTCTTTGTAACTCTTAGTAAAGAACAGTGATAATCAAATAATAACTTTTTTTTATTTGCTAGGTATATAGTCTGTCTGTGTTCCTTTTATTAGATTATACCACTGAGGAAAGGTTAATTTGAGTTGTTAAACTAGGTAATGATTTTGATGGATTTTTTTCCCCCCGATGAAACAGTAATGGTTTCTCTTTAAAATCAGATATGATAAGCTATTTCTGTAAATATTTATTGTATGTTCATTTTCTTGCATATAACAGAGTAAAATAGTTCGTGTGCTAAATCTTTGGCAAAAAAATGGAGTATTCAAAATTGAAATTATTCAACCTCTTTTGGACATGGCAGCAGGAACCAGTAATGCTGTTCCAGTAGCAGAAAATGTCACCAACAATGAAGGTACAGTGGCATGTCTGATCACAAGACAGGTTCCTGAGAGCGCACTGGCGTCTCTGGCTCGCTCTTCTGTTTGTTTGTTTGTCCTGTTCTGGTTGGTTGGTTTTTGTCTTTATCATGTTCTATTTTTATTCTTTATATGCCTGTTTGTTTTCTAATGAGAGACAGAAAGAAAGGGTGTCGATTCAGAGAGGGGAGGGAGGGAGGGAGGGAGGACCTTGGAGGAGTTGGTAGGGAAACCATAGTCAGACTATATTGAATGAGAAAAACTTGATTTTCTTCCTCCCTCCCTCCCTCCTTCCCTCCTTCCCTCCTTCCTTCCAGAAAAGTTTAAAGAGAGTTGAGTTTGTCTACATGAAAGGTTTTGTTTCTGTGTTGGTAGAACTTTCCCATAGGAAGGAAACTTGAGTGTGCATTTGGAAGGCAGCTTTTCTTCCTGTGATTCTTACTTCAAATGGGAATGTGCCCTTTGTCACTTCCTATATAGTATATATCTTACAAGTTAAACTGGACAGAATTTTGTTTTAGCAGCAAAACTTGAAGGTGTTTTAAACGGGTGGGGGTCGGGGGGTATGTTGACTTTTTTTGAGGCCTAATGCCCTTTGCTTTTTAGGCTCACCTCCACCCCCAGTAAAAGCCTCTTCTGAACTTGCACAAGCTCCCACAAACTCCATGCCTACCATGCCACAGTTGCCCAGCTCTGACGCCTTTGCTGCTGTGGCTCAACTGTTTCAGACAACTCAAGGCCAACAGGTAAGCTGCTGAATGAGCAAATGGTTTGCAGAGCTAGGTTCTGTTGGTGTTGTTTCCCATTTCTTCTTCCTACGCTCCTTGATGGGAGAAAATGTCTTCTTTTCCACCAGAGTAGCCTTCACTAGGAAGCAAATGTAAGGAGTTAGAGCTAACGAGGGAAATGTGAATGTGGAAATAAGGCAATGATAAGGTGGCAGGCGTTGTTGCTCACATTTCTAGTAGTTCTGACTGACTCAGATTATATGGAGTGAAATGTTCTGTATTTCTAGAAAACTTGCTGTTACAATTCCATGTGTTTTCTCTTTTCTTTGAGCTTGTTTGTATCTTTGGGATTGTCAGCATACATTTTTAACTGTAATCGGTACACTGTAATGTTCATTCACAAATGTAGCCATGATGAAAGGTGGACTCTGACCAGTGTACTTTCTGCCTATGCTATTTCAGTCACTCTGAGATTCTTTTCTTTTTAGTAAAGTAACTTTGATGATGATGCTTTGTTGTGTGGTTTATCCGTTTTCCCATTCTTTAAGCTTCAGCAGATCCTTCAGACTTTTCAACAACCTCCAAAACCACAGTCTCCCGCACTTGACAATGCTGTGATGGCTCAGGTTCAGGCTATCACAGCTCAGTTAAAGACAGCTCCTACACAACCACCTGAGCAAAACGCTGCTTTCCCCCCACCTGAACAAAAAACTGCATTTGACAAGGTACGCTTCTCTCACATCGCCCCACTGTCTGTCTTTCCCATATGCATTGTGGGCTCTGCATCTGCAGCTTCTCTGATTGTTCATTTGTGGTTTGAGTTTTTCTCCTCAATGTCAAAATGTGTTTTTCCTGGTTATACGTGTCATGCAGACTTGCTATAAACAAGTTTACAGAATAAAGAAAAGTGAAGAGAAGGAAATTCTTCACTAGCCGACTCGTACCTAGCGAGGATGCTGTCGTGTTTTGGTGTATGTTTTCCAGAAGTAATATATTACGGGTCTGAGCTTTTGTTCTGATCTTTATTGTTAGGTCTGTGTCCATTCAGTGTGAATGGTTATTAAGATTCCAGTAGATGGAGACCTCAGGTTATCTATTTTGCTACTGATAGACATTTGCTGATGCTGTGATAACTGTAGTTATCATGTCTAGGACGGGAGTCCTGGGGTGACCCCAGCATCTCTCTGCTTACTCATTGGGCCTTGCCATCCTTAGGAGCTCTGTTTCTGTGTGGCTGTGACCAAATACCCAAGAGAACAATTGAAACAGGGAAGGTGAATTTTGGTTCCTGGTGTCTGAGAGTTGAATCCATGATTGCAGCACGACCACGTGGCAGATGAACCTCTACAGTTTAAAGTGGACAGGAAGCAAGGGGAGGGGAAAGACCCCTGGGAGCATCTCAGAGTGGAACTTAACAGGCATGGCTTAGATACTGCTACCAGGGTGTGGGTGTGCTGTGGGCTTCAACCCAGACAGCTCTACTTTGGTCTCTTGTGTTTTGTTAGGGTTAGGACTGTTTAAAATTTCCTTTTCCAGTTTTATAATTTAAAAAAAAAAAAGATTTTGATTCGTAGCATTAAATGACATGTTTGATATCATGATCTCTAAAATTTGATTCTAACGTAAGATATAAAAATTTTATCACCAATAATCAGTGTGGTAGGTAAATGCCAGTTTTCATTATTTTAGCTTAATGATTAATAAGTCGCTACTGATTTTAAGAAAGACTGGATTAGATTTTGAGTAAAAAAGGAATGAACAGGGCTGGAGAGATGGTGTAGTCAGTAAAGTGCTGGCTGTTCAGGAGCGATGAGCTGGGGTCACATCCCCGGCCGGGGCCATGGAAAGCTGCGTGGCGCGTGCCGGTCACCCAGCATACACACACACACACACACACACACACACACACACACACACACACACACACACACACACACAAGGAATATATATTTGTAGGGGAAAGAGAATACAGAGTTATAAGGCAAAAAGAAGCATTCCACAGTGCTTTGAAAAGAAGTGTTTGTATGTGTGCTTACAGGTCTATTTCCATGTACAAGTGAACATAAGTTCTTGTGTGCTTTTCATTTGGAAATCTCCCTGTTTTTTATTACCCACCTGCTCCCACCCCCACCCCCCAAAAAAGGCTCTGTATTCTTCAAATAGTTGTCTACTTCTGTGTCCAGTGTTCGTCTCTCTGGTCCTTCTGTTTTGGTTTTTAAGTGGGTTTTTGTTTGACATTGTCTTGTCACACCAATTTCTGCATCTTAACAGGTAAAGAGCTATATATCTGGTGCTAGGAATTGAACTCAGGGTCTTAGCCCATGCAAGTACCTGACCACCCATACATACTTTACTTCCAAATGTCCCTCTGCTTAATTCTTTCTCAGGCTTACTTGGGCTCCTCATGGTCTTATGTATAGGTTCTTCAGATAAGCCCTAAGTGGCATCTGTGATCAGTGGATGATTGGATGGGAAGATTTTTCTTAGATTTATTTTATGTGTATAAATGTTTTGCCTGAATGTATGATGTGAACCATGTGCATGTCTGATGCCTGTGGAGGTCAGAGAAGGCATCCAATTCCCTGGAACTGGAGTTACAGAGGGCTGTGAGCCAACATGTGATGTGGGTGCTGGGAACTGAACTGGGTCCTCTGGAAGAACAGCCAGTGCTCTCAACTGCTGAGCTAGCTGTCCCTGCAGCCATGTGGAGTTTTGCTTGAGTTAGTTTGTGTACTATAGAAAGTCAGCAAATTTTGAAGTTTTTTTCAGGCAGATGAGTAGACTGTAAATCCTTGTAAAAATTAACAATGTAGATCTGCCTGAGAATATTCCGAGGAGTAGTGTAGTAGAAATTCAGCTAGAGTTTCTATGCTGTGGCATCCCAGAAGCTTCTTCAGGACATCCCAGTTCTTGTTGGGAAGGTCGAGTCCAGACAGAGCCCACTTACTTGTCAAGGATGATAACCTGCTATACTCCAGGCCTGCTGATTAAGTGACAATGTGATAAATAATATTTCACCTTCACAGTAACATCCATACTACATTGGACCTTACAACTGGTCCCTATATTAGTTACCCAAGTTAACATACATTACCTATCAAAACATGCTTGTTGGGTGGACAGTAACCATAAATGCATCTTGGGTTTACTGCTACAGAATCTCCACAGTAAGCTAAAATGTTTTGGTGGTTTTCTTTTCTATAGGCCTTACATACTTCCTTGTTTCATTGATCCTTGGATTTTCCTAGTCTTTTTTAAAGTTTCTTAGCACTTTTGATTTGGTTGATAATGCCATGAAGAAAAGGCTGACATTTATCTCACATTGTAACTGGTTACAGTATTGGGGGCTCAGTTTTCTAGGTGGTTCTCTTGGGATTTCTAGGTAGTACTGAATGTGACACTCTTCAGCATCTGCACCTGTTACTTTTCTTCCTACCCCAGTGGTAGGAAACACTGAATGAAGACCGTAGCGGTGGGCATCCTTATCTTGCTGGTTACCGAAGTAGTTGTTAGTTCCATCAAGTTTGCAAAAGGAATTTTCTGCTGGGGGCTGGAGGTATGGGCGTGTGTGTGTGTGTGTGTGTGTGTGTGTGTGTGTGTGTGTGTGTTCTGTACTCTTTCATTTGACTAAAATCTGTCTTCAGCTAGGCACTGGGAGCACTTTTATTGAGATCTTCCTACATCTTCCTATTTCCTCTAAACCATCGAAAATTAATTTTTTTGATAAACTAGAGATCCTATAATTTATTCAAGTCTTTTTCCAGATCAATATGTATGAATATTAAAACTTAAATGTATCTTGTACTATAAGTTAGTATATGCCAAACTGTAAAGTACCTGAAGTATAGATTATGTTCAGAAAACACTTGTTCTTTTATAAAGAAATTTGCTATGTCCAATACTCTTCCCACTTGGGTTAGTTCTGTGTACCATGTTGTCTCAGGAAAGCCCTTACGTTCGTTCCTTAGAAGTCTGTTCATAAAATACACCAGTGTGTGGAGGCAGAACAGAACAGGAAACATGAGTTAGGAACCTGCGGAGACCGTGAGCACAGGAGGCAGAGCTGGAGAGAAACGTGTGCACATTGGAGGCTGAGCACAGGCATTTAAAGTACAAAAGACCAGTTTCCACCCATGATTCAGCGTTCACCAACTGTAGTTTGCTTTATGTTTCTTAACCTCCTTGAGCCTTGAGTTCCTTGTCTATATCAAAAAATAGATCTATATTGCAGGTTTTTTTATGATTACAAGATATAACTAACTGTTGAGTGTATTGCATTTCCTCTTTTTAATAAGGTTAATTTCTTTGTAAGTTACAGTGTGTGGGAGTGATGTATGTATGCCATGATATACATGTGGATGGAGGTCAGAGGACAGTTTCATGGAGTCCCCCCTCCCCCCACTTTGGGTGGGTTCCAAGGATGGCTCTCAAAGGTGTTGACAGGCCGTTTACCTGCCTGACCATCGCCCTGGCCTAATAAGGTTTATTTTAAATGTAAACTTAGTTTAATTTTACTGTTTTTAACTTTTTATCTTAAAATACTATTATTTTGGGCCGGGCGGTGGTGGCGCATGCCTTTAATCCCAGCACTCGGGAGGCAGAGCCAGGAGGATCTCTGTGAGTTCGAGGCCAGCCTGGGCTACCAAGTGAGTTCCAGGAAAGGCGCAAAGCTACACAGAGAAACCCTGTCTCGAAAAAACCAAAAAAAAAAAAAAAATACTATTATTTTTATTTTTTTAATTTTTATTCTAGAACTTGTAGATTATTTGGATATTTTATTTTTAAATTATTTATTTTTATTTTATGTGCATTGATGTTTTGCTTGCATGTATGTATGTCTGTGTGAGGGTGTCAGATCTTGGAGTAACAGACTCCATGTGGGTGCTGAGACTTGAACCTGGGCCTCTGGAAGAGCAGTCAGTAGTGCTCTTATCCACTGAGCCATCTCTCCAGCCTTTGTTTCTTGTTTTTAATGAAAGTTTCTGGTAATTGGTGTAAGCTGTGAAGTTTTGAGAAGGAAGCTACTCAAGTAAACAGCTGACGAAACTTCCCTTGTTCCTGTCCTGCCCCATATTTTTTTCTTTCATTATGTTAGCATATTCTTGGCCAGGCAGCCTATGGAGATACATGGCTAGCTGCCTGGAAGCACACACCTGTTTGCATGTACACAGAGCCCTAGAAGCTTCAGTCTAAGCAAGTGAATAGTTTAGATACATAAGTGTACTGCTAAATTTATGATGAAATAAGTAGATAATATTCAGAAAGAAAATACAGCTTTTGTAATTGAAGAAAGAAAGTAGAATTTAAAGTTGTGTCTTTTCTAACGTGGTATTTATGTCAAAATTGTCTATCTTTGGACCAAGCTCCCCAGGACATGCAGGAGGAAAAGAAAGGTGTGCACAACATGGTAGGGTTGTAGCTGATGTAATGTTTCTGGTTTGGTGAGTGTCTGTATTTAAGTGGAGCATTGCTGTACACGTTACAGAAGCTGCTCGATAGATTCGATTATGATGATGAGCCTGAAGCTTTGGAAGACGCAAAGAAAGAGGATGTGACTGTCACTGCTGCAGCCCCTGCTGCTGCCCCTCCTGCACCCGCTGTGGTGGCCGCACCTTCTGTTGCTCCTGCTGGGCCCGCACCCTCTGCCACCTCTCCCCCTCCTCCGCAGGTGCCATTGTGAGTTCCTTCTTCATTCACTCTTGGATAGTCGTAACAGTTACAGAGCATACCCTAAGCGACAATCAGGACTAAAACACATTGCTGTGTGGTCTTTCTTTTGTGAAATTATATTAAGAGAATTTGTATCCTTTTCAGAATTTAGAATTTTAAGTGTGGCTTTTATGTTGGATTAATATTTGTTAATTACCTGCCACTCCTGAGTGGCAATCTGCAATGTAAATGTGACTAAGAGTCTTAAGTGCTTTTGAATGAGTAATAAAAGTGCTCACCTTGTTTTAGTGGCTATCCTGGGGACAGCTTGCAGCAGCCAGCCTACACACAGCATCCAAATATGGATCAGTTTCCACCTCGGATGATGGGGATGCAGCAGGATACAGTGCACCATCAGGTACAGACATTTTTCTTGTCTTGCGTTTTGTGTTCTCAGAGACCTGTTTGTACCTCTGAGCACTGTCACTGTGTAATTTGCTAAGAGAACTGCAGCTCCAATGAGAGCTGTGGAATGACAACTGTTTTGAGTTGCTTTTTATCTTAATTACAAGTTTATAAATATAACATGTTCATCTAATAACAATAGATATTTTAGTGAGAATAGTTTAGTGATATTGCAGTTCTATTTATTTAAAGACACTCCTTAGTCATACAGCTATTTCCTCTGCTGGAAGGTCACTTTCCTGTGTGCTGTGATGATTGGCTGCTGTAAAGGGCTTTCAAGCTTGGTGTGGGTAATACAGATAGTTTGAATTGTGTGACAAAATATATACAGCATACTGGAGAGTTACAGAGAATAGGGGTTGGGCCATCAGGTTTACTTTGCTACATACTCTGAGCTCACTTTGCTGTGAGTCTAAATTAGGGGTGGGGGTGGGGCCTTTAAAGACACAGCCTGCGGCCTCCCCTCCCCCTACTATAATCATTCCAGATAATCTGTGGAGTTTTGTTTGATACACACACACACACACACACACACACACACACACACACACAAACACACACACACACACAGGGTTTCTCTGTGTAGCTTTCGCCTTTCCTGGAACTCATTTTGTAGACCAGGCTGGTTTTGAACTCAGAAATCCGCCTGCCTGTGCCTCCTGAGTGCTGGGATTAAAGGCATGCGCCACCACTGCCCGGCTTGTTTGATTTTTTAATACTACAATGATTTTCATATGTAACCAACCTTGGGAAACATTGCTTTATAGCCTATGAAAAGGGTGTCCAGATATATCCTTAGACTGCGAGTTTTTTGTCTGTATTATTTCCAGGTCATTCTTTCATTTGATGACATATAGTTGGTACTGTGATTTTAATGGCTTATTGAGGAGGCCTGTTTAAATAATGAAAACACATGAACATACCGCCAGATATTAGACATATATTACCACCAATTTCTTTTTGTTGGTTGGTTAATTTTTCGAGACAGTATTTCTTTGTGTAACATCCCTGACTGTCCTGCAATTCACTGTGTAGTCAAAGCTGGCCCCAGACAGAGATTTACCTGCCTCTGCCTCCCAAGTGCTGGGATTAAAGGCGTGCGCCACTATGGCCCAGCTCTACCGACAATTTCTAAATACTTACAGAAAGCTATTTTGGGACATGATTAGTTGTATTGGTGTTGGCATTGTACATGCAGAAATGGTAGATTGTGCTTTGCTCTTACATTGTGACTGTTATTTAGTTTTGTTTTGTTTTGTTTTTAAATTTCACACATAGTTAGGTATGGTGTTAACACACAGTCCCAGGATTGGAGGAACTGAGACAGGAGGATTGTGTGTTTCAGGCCAGCCTGGGTTATACTTAATTAAAAGACCATTTTAATTTTTGCTTGTTGTTTTGAGCTTGTTTCTGAGATAAGGTCTTACTGTGTATAGTTTTGTCTGTTCTAGAATTCCGTTTGTTTTCCAGAAATCTAGAAATGGCAGCCATTTTCCCTTTTGGTATAAAAGCTTAATTACTGTTAAAAAGTTGAAGGAAGATGATTTGTGATCAAGTACCTCTTTGGCTAAGGCTACACTGTCATATGCTACCTTGAGTACATAAAGCTGGGTCTTGAATCATTGTGGAAAACCGAATGAGTTGGTAAACCACCTGCCATCTGAGTCACACTTGAATATGTGATGATGATTTGGAGAAAAGTTACACATACAGAAATCAGTAGCTTTTCTTTCTTATATAAAATAACTTTTCAAAATTATTTTTGACTACTGTTTCTTAACATAGATTTAATTCTTCTTTAAAATGAAAGGTTCCACTTCCTCCTAATGGACAGATGCCAGGGTTTGGGCTTCTCTCTGCACCTCCATTTCCTCCCATGCCTCAACCTGGGATGGCCCAACCTGGGATGCCTCAGCCTGGAATGGCCCAACCTGGGATGCCTCAGCCTGGAATGGCTCAACCTGGGATGCCTCAGCCTGGAATGGCTCAACCTGGGATGCCTCAGCCTGTGATGGCCCAACCTGGGATGCCTCAGCCTGGAATGGCTCAACCTGGGATGCCTCAGCCTGGGATTCCTCCAACTCCACCAGTACAACCAACTTTCCAATCTACTTTTCAACCACAAAATGAGCCTCTTTCACAAAAGCCACATCAGCAGGTAATAGTTTCTTGGGTTGATTTGTATGCACATTCCTTCTTCTCTGCCTGCTATTTCAATTTTTCAATATGTTGAAGATCTTTGGGCACTCTTTAATTCTTTGTTCTAAGAATTGTGTGGATGGTCCATACAATACTATCAACTGTGAGGATTAAAGCTAGTGTGTATAGATTCAACCAGAGCCTATTTTACTGTGTTTTATGGTGCTTTGTTAAAAATGTAATTTATACAGAGTGACTTCCAGAAGTAGAACCCTTCCCCTGGGTTTGCATACCATATGAAAGATTTTATTTTTCTTCCAGTGGTGGCTAGTCATTGTTTGGTCCACCCAGAAAATCAGTATTTCTAAGATTTTGGCCTCTTGTCCTTATGATTTCCAGAGTCCTCGTTTTCTGATCTTTTTTTGTTTATTTATTTTTCTTTTTTTAAGGAAATGGAAGTAGAACAACAGCCTTGTATCCCAGAGGTTAAGCGGCATGCGCCTGAGAGCAGAAAGTCAAGATCTAGGTCAGCATCCAGGTAACTTACAGGAAGGCTGCAGCGCTGTGTCTGAGGAAGACAGAAGGGTCGATTGCTCTGGTTTTGTTTTTTGTTTTGAGATAGAGTCTCACTGTGTAGCCCTGACTGGCATGGAACTTGGTATGTAGACCAGGCTGGCCTTGAACTCAGAACAGTCCACCTGCCCCTGCCTTCTGGGTCCTGGGATTAAAGATATGTCCACCACACCCAGCTTTAGGTTTTTCTGATATTCGCAGTGTTAACAATAACACTTGGTACATGAGGAGAAGGCATCAAAAGTAATGTTTTTTAGTCCCGTCTGGTGCTGTAGTTAGTTGGTAGAGTGCTTGCCTAGTGTGCCTAAAGCCCTGGGCTCAGTCATTAAGTACTGCATGGTCTGGCGATGTGTGCCAGACCCCAGTGTTCGGGTATCAGAAGTTTGACGCCAGCTTGGGATACATGAGACTCTGTCTTAAAAAAGACTCAAAAAAGTAAAAATGTTTTCAATTCCAAAGCACCTTCCCTGCATTTCATGTGAGTTGGGTTAGTACCTGTGAGTATGTGGTTTTGTGGGAGTTGTGTGTTGAGCATTTCCGACAGACGTGGAGGTATCATAGCTGTGTCACAGTTCAGGTGTGTGTTCTTCATTGCCGAAGAGGACTTTCTTAGGAGAAGGTAGAGTAGCAACCGTATTTCCAGCCCTGAGGACCAGCTGCTTAACCACGCAGATGGAATTGTTGGGGGTAGTGTTAGAGATGTTAAACAGAGTGTACAGTTGTAAGTGGTCCAGCCATATTATTTTGTTTAAATTATATCCATGCATTCCCTGTTACTGAGTTCTTACAGATCCAAACATTCATTCGCCTGGTTATGTTTCTTTTTTTCAACTTACTGTGTGCATCTTTCCCTTTTTTCTTTGTACTACCCATCTCCTTAATGAAAATTTATTAGGTCACCAAAAAGGAGAAGATCTAGATCTGGCTCTAGGTCTCGGAGATCCCGCCACAGACGTTCTCGGTCCCGATCCAGGGACAGGCGCCGACACTCACCTCGGTCTCGATCTCAAGAAAGACGAGATCGAGAAAAAGAGAGGGAACGGCGACAAAAAGGCCTCCCTCAGATGAAGGCAGAAACGGCAAGTGGTAAGTAGTGAGCCTTTCTTCACACCTGTTTACTGCATTTTCATGTTGTGGGCTTAAGATGTTGTATGACTGTTAGCAAAGCCATAAGTGAAACACTGTTGTCATGGTTATGTTTTATTCTGAATAGTGATGCACAGACTTGGTGCTTCTCTATACGAGAAGGTGTCTTTCCGTCGGCATAACTATGTCCCTCTGACAGAGATTTAGCAGTTTATAGACTAGGTTAGCTTGTGTTACCTCTGGATTTTCATCATTTTTAGAACATGTATAGTAGAAATATTCTTGTAAATCAGTAACTATTACAATTTAATTCATAATAGTGACCAGGATGTATTTAAAATGAGGCTCATACATAGGAGACACCATAAAGAAAGTCGAGTTAGAAGTGGGTGGCTGAGCAGATTAAAGGCTGGGTTGGTTGGTAACAGAGACTTCGGTTCAAGTCCTTGTTCTGTGCTTTGCCAGCAGATAGTGATAGGCAAGACACTGCTGTGGGGGCCTGGGTGTTCGTGGGCATTTTTAGGTCTAGTCACAAAGACCATTGTTTTTTCAATTTCTGTGTCCTAGTTTAATTTCTAAATACCTAATTTTCTATGTAATTTATAAATAGAATTTCCTATTTAAACTTTGGGCATTGTAATGTCATGCAGTAATGACTTGTCATTATGTCTTGTGCTACTATGGTTGAAATGAGTGTTTTCATCACTGATTTGTTTTCAGTTTGTAGTACCACACTGTGGGTGGGACAGCTAGACAAAAGGACTACCCAGCAGGATGTTGCCAGTCTCTTAGAGGAGTTTGGTCCAATTGAATCAATTAATGTGAGTACTTATTCCCCTAAGGGTGCTGCTGAGCTAGATGTGCCCAGTCATTTTTGAGAGGCAGAATGTACATGGGTGTGTGGAAGGCAGTTCCAGGCTGTGCTGCTCCCGGTCACCTTAACATTCTCTAGTTGACGTTTCTTGAACAGCCATGTTTAAGTTAAAATATCTTTCTAGAAAAGTCTGTAGCAAAATTTGCACAACTTAATCAAAACCAAACTTGAATGCCAACTTCAGTGAGTTTAATCCTACAGGTCTGTCTTTTCGGTAGTAGTGTTGGGGGCCAAAGCTTTGTGCATGCTTGGCAAGTGCTCGGCCGCTTGCTGGGCTCTAAAGCACTGATGAGAAGGGGCTCCAGCTGCTGCTGAAATCTGTATTGTCTTCTTTGTTATTGTCATTGCCTTTTGTAACACGGAAATATTTTGGACAGATGATTCCTCCCAGAGGTTGTGCCTATATTGTTATGGTTCATAGGCAAGATGCATACCGTGCCCTGCAGAAACTGAGCCGGGGAAACTATAAAGTGAACCAGAAATCCATAAAGGTACATTTTTACCATTTATAAAAGGGTTTAATGTAGTGTTATATTTATAAAAGGGTTTAATGTGGAATTACATCGGGGTTTTGTTTTGTCTTTGTTTTTGTTTTAACTATAATTTTGCTGTTTGGGAATAGCTTGAGACATAAAAGCCTCCTGAAAAACAATCACATGTTATGTGACAATTTCCTTAGTGTCTTTTTAATTAAGAAAGTTTTTCATGCAGTGTATTCTGATCAATCTTTCCTCCTCCGAGACCCTACCCCACCATCAATTCCATATCCTCTGTCTCTCTTTCAAAAATAAGCAACAACCCAAAGGGGGAAGCATAGAAAATATCGCACACTCCACAGATGCAGAAACCAAAACACACAAGCAAAAGATCAGTGAGACAGAAATGGCCAACAAAGACCAAGTCTGTCCCACCACCCCCAAAAAAAGAAAGAAAGAAAAATAAACTTGAGTCTAATGTGTACAACGTCCACTGGCATGGGGCCTACCTGGAAATTACTGTCCCCAGGAAGGCTCTCCTGGAAAAGGATTTTCCTTTGTAAGACGATGTCAATTACAGATGAGTTCTTGGTTAGAGGTGGAAGCCAATGTCCACTTCCCACCCTCAGTGCTGGCACCCTATCTGGCTTGAACCGGTGCAAACCCTGTACACGCCCCCACGTCTCTGATTTTATATGTGCACCAGTCCTGTTGCCTTGGAGTTATCCATCCCCTCTGGCTCTTACAGTCTTCCACATAGTTCCCTGAACCCCGAGGGGCGTCTGATGACTGTTCCCATTTAGGACTCTGGGTCTCTGTTATCTATCTCCCATCAGTTGCAAGAAACAGCTTCTCTGGTGGTGGCTAAGCAAGGTACCGATCTGTGGATATAGCAGAATCAAGCTAATGTAAAATTCTTAATGATAAGATTTTTTTTTAATAAAGTGCTGAATTTAACCAGGCTAGGTAAGCACTCTGTCACTTAGCCATGCCTCTAGCCAGCTTATTTATTTACTTAAACATTTGTTTAGAAATAGGTCTCAATAAACCAGGCTGGCTTGAACTCCTGATCCTCCTCCATCCACCTTCTAAGTACTGGGGTTATAGCATGCAATACCACATCTATCTAGCTTTAACTGGAGCTTTAAAGATAATGTTTTCTAGTAAAATACTTTCTTATATAAGATATCTTCAACTTATTCCTCAACTTAAGGGTTGCTATCTCTTCTTAGATTTAACTGGTAAAACTATCAACAGACATAAAGAAAAATAGGAGCACACAGACAACCATCCTTTGAGGAGTCCAACTCAGTGTTACCCTGCACTAGCACCTTGTTCTGCCCTGATGTGTGCTGTAAAACGATGTTGCCATATCTGTAAACTCTGAAAAGTGGGACCCAGTGTGCCTGGCTTCTCTCTCAGTGAACCTGTTCTGTTCTATCTCTGGCTGTGGAGAGGTTTGCCTCAGATTTCTGTCTTGAGGCAAAGTGGGAAGACAGGATAACCACTAATCAATCCCATGTCGAGGAGAGTCTTAACTATCCAGGTTGCTCCCTGGCAGCCTTGTCCTGATGAATAGAGTGATGGGAAATGGTGAGCTCTGAAGATTTATGACCCACTTTTCCTTTCTTTGTGTGGTTTTCACTGGTTATAGATTGCCTGGGCCTTAAACAAAGGAATAAAGGCAGATTATAAACAGTATTGGGATGTTGAACTGGGTGTTACTTATGTTCCGTGGGACAAAGTCAAACCCGAGGAGCTGGAAAGTTTCTGTGAAGGAGGAATGTTGGACAGTGACACACTTAACCCAGGTAACACAGTGTTTAACTTCTTTCACAGTTGGTAGTTATGTGACAAATCAATGTAAGTTTCTTCTTTGCACTGGGAAGAACTTTGGGGTGATCTTAAAGTTGTAAATTGAAGTTACAACATGGTTCGAGGGAGAAATACAGACACTAGTAAATCACTGATTCAGACTCTTCATTAGTTAGAACTTGGCACTGGAAACAGACTACTTAGTCTCCAGTTGCCTGTCATTGGTACAGACCAAGCATCAGGAAATGCCCCAAATCCAGAACACTTTCAGCACCAGGAGCATCTCAGGGTTTGGGCTCTTTGATTATAGATGCTGTACCAGTAATATATGAGTGTTTAAAGCCTCACTTTGTGGTGATATTCAACTCTGTATTATGTTTTAATTCATGCTTCATAATAATTTCTTTTGAGAAATTTAAACATCCAGAGAAGACACATACACATGCATTAGGAAGTTGAGCTGTTTGTGGATACGAATATTGTGAGTGTCGAGTTGTGGTAGGAATAAAGGATGTTTAAGAAGTGTTGACTTGGGCTGGAGAGATGGCTCAGTGGTTAAGAGCACTGGCTGCTCTTCCAGAGGAAGAGGGTTCAGTTCCCAGCACCCACATGGCAGCTCACAACTGTCTGTAACTCCAATTCCAGGAGATCTGACACCTTCACACCAATGCACATAAAATAAAGTTAAATAAATTACTAAAAAGGAAAATGTTGACTTGACAACCAAAAGAGGGAAAGTGATGTGGTGCTGCTGAGGTGCCCCACCCCCTTGTATAGTGCATGTTTTCACAGAGAGCTGGGTTTCACTTCAGGCAGGTGAGCCTCCCAAGCCCAGGTGTGCACCAGGGTAAGAAGAAGGTGGGATCCTGGAAGTGTAGAGGTCCTAGGAGGTTTCATGGATGAGACAGAAAGTTACTAATCAGTTAAGCCCAAGATTCCAAAATGGTTTGACTTGCCTTGAAGATACTAAAGAGGTGGAAGGGTATCTACATTACTTTCAAGTGTTAGGGAGGGGCTGAGCATATAGGTGTCAGAGCTGGACATGTCTGGTTGGAACCATCCATTCTGCTCACGGATTTCTGTTGTTATTTGTTAATTTAAACAGTTGCTAAAAATTAGCATAGAAGTTTCTTTAATGAAGCTAATATTTCCTAATCTTCAATTTTCATTGCTGTATTTAAAGTTGAAGTTGAAAATAGTAGTAAACATTTCTTGTTGTGTTTCTGTAATTCATAGATTGGAAAGGAATCACCAAGAAGCCTGAAAATGAAGTTGCCCAAAATGGAGGTGCAGAAGCCTCCCACACAGAACCAGTGTCACCCGTACCTAAGCCTTTGCCTGTACCCGTCCCTCCTATTCCTGTTCCTGCGCCCATAACAGTGCCACCTCCACAGGTAGGAATATCGAGGGCATGATTGAAACCTTTAAGGGTCTGAAAGATTGCTTTTTAAATCTTCCTGTTCTGTCTAAAATATGAATCAGAGGCCGTACTAATTTTTCATATTTTGGTATATTGCATCTATTTTTGAACTCCCAGTTTTTTTCATAAATGTTAATAAAACCAGAATAAATTTAGATTGTTTCACAAGTATGTGAATTACTCAGTGCCCTGACTTATAATGTCTTTGATATGAAATCTAAAACCACAAGTAATTTATGTTATTTTTGCTTCTGATTAGGCTTTCTTCAGGGAGTTATTATGTTCTGAACTCAGATACACATACCCGAGTCCCAGCTGCTTTGTGAAAAAGGAATCATTTCTTTTTTTTCTTTTTTTCTGTTTGTTTGTTGTTGTTGTTGATTAGTTGGTTGCTTGGTTTTTCAAGACATTGTCTTGCCATGTAGCCCAGGCTGCCCTCAAACTTGCATTGCTTTGCCTCAGTTTCCCAAGTGCTAGGGCTACATGAGCCACTGTACCTGGCTTACTGATAATTTTTAAACTACAGTTCACATTTGTTAGGTGTTCAGTAAGTGTCATTGAATGTGTATTAACTCATTCAACCTCATACTTAGTTTAAGTTGTTGTATTACCACCTTCGAAAGCCTAAATAGCCAGTACAGACAATTTGACTGGAGGATTGTTGATCTTAGCCTACTACATAAATTGCCAGCTATCCTTTCTTAGACCTGTATCTCCCCATTTTTCAAAAATTCAGTCTTGGATTTTTTTTTTTTTTTTTTTTTTTTTCAAGACAGAGTTTCTCTGTGTAGCTTTGTGCCTTTTTCCTGGAACTCACTTGGTAGCCCAGGCTGGCCTCGAACTCACAGAGATCCGCCTGCCTCTGCCTCCCGAATGCTGGGATTAAAGACGTGCGCCACTGCCACCCGGCTAGTCTTGGAATATTTTTAAATATTTCATGCTGTCAGAACACCAATGGGTGCCAGTGAAATAGAGTGTGAATGGCCATCTTACAGGAGAAAGCAGAGCTTAGATTTATAGCATTTAGGTAGTCACAGGTTACCTACCATCTTTTTAATCTAATAAACGTAGTGGTATAATAAAATTTTCAAAGCGCCTGCTTTTATTTTCTTGATGTACTACACTGTAGTTGAGGGCTGCTAGATGTGTCTTGTGTTTGTCTTTCCAGGTCCCACCTCATCAGCCGGGTCCTCCTGTAGTTGGTGCTCTCCAGCCACCTGCTTTCACACCTCCCCTAGGGATCCCCCCTCCAGGCTTTGGCCCTGGTGTTCCTCCTCCTCCTCCTCCACCACCGTTTCTGCGCCCAGGATTCAACCCAATGCATTTACCACCAGGTACACGAACTCAGTGAGAATACTGTTTTAGGCTCTGAGATGAAATGATACAGCAGGAGTTGACCTGGTCTTTCTTGTTCTAGGTTTTCTTCCTCCCGGACCCCCACCTCCTATAACTCCACCAGTATCCATTCCTCCTCCTCACACTCCACCAATAAGCATCCCAAACTGTAAGCATGTCTTTCCTGTATGTTGGCTTGATGTCTTGGAGTTGGGGTAGGAGGGAAGTGAGCACATGGTAGGGTCTGTAGTCTGGTTAAAGATGGTTGACCGGGAGCATAACTAATTACTCAGCTTTACATGTCAATGTAATTATATTCCTTAGCTACTATCGCTGGTATAAGTGAAGACACTACAAAAGACTTATCTATTGGAAATCCCATTCCAACAGTGGTGTCTGGGGCTAGAGGAAACGCCGAGTCTGGTGACAGTGCGAAAATGTATGGCTCTGCTGTGCCACCTGCTGCACCCACGAATCTGCCCACCCCTCCTGTAACCCAGCCCGTTTCGCTTCTTGGTAAGTTCATTTTTTTTTTATTGTTGGTTTTTTTTTCCCCTTCAAGTTTGGCTTTTTAAAAATAATGTGAATTTTTGCAAAGGAATCCCCAAGGCAATGTTCCTTTGATCTTAAATGGTTTGTGCAGTTGCTGTTTACCAGGAGACATCTTTATAGATGGCATTATGGCCTAGTTGTCTTCAGTAAAACATTTCCATCTGCACATGTTAATTGGATATAGAAATTTGATTAGAGTAATTTCTATGAAAGGAATTGTTACATGTTCTTAACATGATTCCAGACTTCCAGCTGTAGCAACTGGTTCCTCATAGATGTTTCTCTGTCTTTATCCATCTGAAACTCCTGGACTTTGAAAGCTTTTTTTAGTATGTAGACTGTCAAGTACATCATCTCTGATGATCCTAACAGAATGGCATTGTTTCCTGTGTGAGGAGGGTTGTACAGTTGAGGTATAGCTGAGCCCATTCTCACCGGCTCCTGGGTTTTCTTCTACTGGAGCCGCTCCTGCCCACAGCCTCATCGCTGCAGTCAAGGGAGGTGCAGCCTAGAGGCTTCTTCGCAGCCCTCCTTAGGAGGGTGTCCTCTAGTGGGCTTCAGTCGCCTTGAGTACCTCACATCATTTTTATAATAGCCTGTCTTTTAATTACAAAGTCATATTGGATTGATATCACCAAGAATAACTAATATTTGATTCTCCTGATGGGAAGTGAGTATGAGTCCATTTTGTTTTCAGAGGTATGTGTGTATGTACATTTGCTTTCAGAATCTTACTACTTCAGGAAAGAATCTGTTGCTGACATGAGATGTAGAATTGTGGGACACTGGTTTCAGGTAGAACACTTTACACCAAAATCTTCTGGATTGAAGTTTTTTACTTTGTGTGTATGTGCCCCATAAATAGTAAAAATGCCAGTCTCTTTAAAGGTGAAGTTAGGGCTACACCTTAGTGAATATAATGAATTTACTTTAAATTTCCTTAGTACACAGAGGAAGGACTATTTGTTAGAGGAAGATCTGGGGAGATGATTTATTAAACGAAGGGTTGCTTCAACAGTTACACGGGATGGGATGGCATGGGAGCACCTTTGGACTGGGAAACAAGGCCACCAATCAATGTGCCAGACCTCACTAGGCTGTAGCTTCTTGTGTATGTCTAATGTAGCTGCACAAGAATCTGAGAATCTGAATCAGATGCAGCTTTCTAATCAGCCCATTCCTCCGCATCCTTTTCACTTGTGCACAGCTCTGGCTTGGAACAAAATCTTATCTCTAAGGTCCATAGTTATTAGGCTACCTGAAACTTACAAAATTGTGTGCATTTGCCATTTTCTTTGGACTTCATAACTTCACTGAGTGAGTAGAAAGATTTTGTGATCTCCAAGAGTTTGCTAGCCATTGGAGTGAGTACCTGCCTCTACTTACCCCAGAAGGTCCTGCCCTTTATTTCTTAACATCACCAGACAATTTAACCTATGCAATCAACATGAAACAAATGAAACAAATCAAAAGTTGATAAACTTAAAAAAGTGATTTGGCATGCACAGCACTGTTGAACACCGACTCTTACTCCAACATACTCATTATCTTATACACCTTTCCGTGTGTCCTTCCTGTCACAGGATGGAAGGTCAGGAGAGGTCATTGGTTCCAGTGAGGTGGGATGGGTAAAGGAGTGACTTAATGCTGGGCTCTTCGCTCTTGGTTATCTGTCTATACCTTTTAAAGCAAAATTTGAAGATGGAAGGTTCTTCAAATCCTGGAAGTTTTACAGTTTGATATAAGATAAAAATGGAAGCTATTTTATTAAAATAAATACTTTAAACTAACATGGAATAGTCTAGTTCCAGTTGACAGAAGGAAAATCTTGGGTGTGACTTCAGTCAGACATCGGGAGACATGCTGGCTTGTGGCACTGTATTCTCAGAACTCGGGAGGCTGAGGTCCAGGAGCTGGAGTTGGAAGCCAGCCTGAGCTACGTAGCAAGCCCCTGTCTCTAAGAAAGAAATCTTGAAAAAAGATGGTCACATAAATCTTGACCTTTCAGAGAAATGAGTTTTGGTTTTATTATTTTTACAACAATATTATGAAAATATTCTTGACCTGATTTTTGCATTGTAGTAAAGCAAGCCCTCTGAGGAGGTGGATGGGTTTCTCCCCTGAAGTGCCATTGTGCTCATTCCAAGGCTTCTGGCATGGTGGTACTATTCCCTCCCATCCCCACATTCCAGCATTCTTCTCTTGCCCTTAGTTACCATCTCACACTGCCACCTGTCACACAGAATTCAAAAGGAGTCCAATCTCTGCAGGATTCCTTGGACATAGCTGTAACCAGTAAAATCAGTAAGTGCTCACCCATACTTCTGTCTGCCTGAGAGGGGTGAGCTTTTTTGAAGTGAGGTGTTTTCTTTTTTGTTGTTGTTGTTGTTTTGTTTGTGTGTATGTGCAAATAAAGGAGAATTTATTTAAAAGAATCACAGTTCCACCACTTTGATTGAGGAACGCAAGAATCCCACTACCGTATCGCAGTGGACCCGGAGCCGGGGTTGTTAGTCTTCCTGTGGGAGCACGGAGGCTAGGTGCTCCCTCTCCTCTTGGTGCTCTCATGTTTTCTATGAGTCTGTAGAAGGAGATGCTGTGTTGACCAGAACACCTTAAACCTAGAGGCTAATGCTGAAGTCCCATTTCTTCATCTGTAAGGGGACGCAGATGGCATCGACCCGCCAGGGTGTGGTGGTGCTCAGTGGCTAACATACAGAACTGCCACGTGGGAGGCCTTTAGTGAACAGTGGGTGCTGTCACAGGTAAGAAGTGCCATGGATGTGCTTAGGACATCTAGAAAAGCCTGTTTGTACTCCATGGTCTGTGCTGACACTGCTGGGCTCTGACTCATTGTAAGCTTTTGTTTGCCCTCAAGGAGAAAGCAAGTTTTTTGGAACAACTGTCTTTGTATAGTTGCTTGTGCATTTTAAGGAGGGTGAGACCAGATCACAAGCAATCAAGTTCCATTATTTGACTTACTCAGAAAATAATGTTAAATCATAACAGCATTTTACTTGGTATTGAAGATCTTTCCATAGTAGATACTGAATAATTTTCTTGGAATGTATCATTGCCGCATTATTTCCAATGTGCACCCATATTTTGAAGCAGCAGAAGCCTGTCACATGTTAACAGATCAAAATTTCACATTGAGCACTAATTGTAATGGGAAAGGCAGTGGGGTGCCTTGGTGCTACTGACGTTTTTCTGTCATCAGACTGGAGTTTGGGTGTTAGTTTGTAGGTAACTTCCTGTTTCTAGAGCTGAGCTGTGGTGCCCCCCCTACACACACACACACACACACACACACACACACACACACACACACACACACAACCAACTGATTTTGGAAGGACATAAGCTTCCATCATATTTTTAAAAATATTTTGATTCTTTCAATAATACTGATCATTTGAAAATATAAATGACTAGACATACAACAATTACTCATTATTACTTGATTTTAAAGAACACTGTTTAGCATCTCATGGGCCAAAGTAGCTGAAACCTATAGTGGTTTTGTCAAAGCTAAAGATGACATCTACAATTGTCAGTCCTCTAGGCGAGAAGATGGTGACAATCCAGTTCATCCTTTTGATTGTATGAGCATTTATGTTTCCTTTCAAATCCGTTGTATGATATGTATTGCTAATACTATGTACAGCGTATTGATTAAAAAAAGTTAATTGTAAATGTAAAGTTTGGGTTACTTTGGTGTTCCAAACAATAAAAAAGTACACAAAACCTGTTTGTTTGTGTTACCTATCTGTCCTATGTTACAAGGATATCCAGAGTACGTTTCAGGTACAAACTGCCAGGTGGAATGAATTCCTCTGTGGGAGGTGAAGCCGCTCCCTGACACATGCACTTACTTGTTAATTATTGATACCAAGAGGTTGTCACCTTCTCACCTTCCTGCCTTTGTCACACTACTGCAGATGGTAAAGCTTATAAATAAAATTTTATTTCTGAGAATACTCTGACAAGTGGAAGGTTACCCTTTTTTTTTTTGCTGTAAGTCACAGGTGGTTTTAAAGACTCACACCTTGCTGTGGCCTATTAGTGGAGTTGCTGGTCCATGGGTTGGTGGTACACTTTAGTCTACATAGCTGCAGCAGGCATTTGAGTTCATCTCTGACTAGGGCACCTCAAGAACAACTGAAGACACAATTGCTTTGTAAATTATATTAAAGTGCCTTTGAGTTTATATTATTATTATTGTTGTTGTTATTATTATTATTATTATTAAGTTAGGAGCCCAGAAACGTGCCTAGAAGATAAATAATCTTACCTACATTCCGGCAGTTGTTTCAACATGGGTATTTGATTTCCGATGGTTTAGCTTTGAATTTTTCTGCTCAATCTCTGTCTTGAACTTTGTAATTTTTATAGCTAGTAATTTAAACAGCATTTAAGTTACAACATTAGAGCACCAATCTGCTAGTTGCATACTAGTCATGATATTAAATCTCAGAGAAAATTAGAGGGTTTTTTTTTTTTTTTAAGTGTAGTGCCTAGTTTTTAAAAACAGTGCATTTTAATACTTTTATACTGAACTTTAGTATGGTTATGTTAAATTACAAGTAGAAGGTTATACGGAAAGCCTCTTGACATTGTCATATAAGAGTTCTTTTGAAAGTTTTAAAAGTACCTAAATTGGTTGCAATGTTGTTCCACTAGTCACTAGTGTCTCATCGAAATGGCTTTGCAATATTCCTTACAGTGCCTTCTGCTTAAGAGATACAATGTTGTTCCGTGGTTGGAGTGGAAGGCCCAAAGGAATGGTTCATTGTTGGTGGGTGGAGTGGATAGTGCAAAAGAATGGTTAACCTGAGCAGATTTGCCTAGGATAAGAATTGATCCTGAGTGCAATATGTTAATCACTTCCAATGGGACCTGAGGGAATACTAAGTGGAACATCCAAGTGCTTGCACATTGTCCCCATGTACCGAGGCTGTCCCTAGGTGGTGTTCACTAGCCTGCAGAGAGTCTTTTAGCTTGTGTCTGAGGGACATCTTGAGTAGAGTCGGAGGGCAGAAACGTGGGATTCTAGATAGGTTTTGGTAGACACAGATAATGCTGTGAAGAATTTCAGGTAAGGCTCTTATAGCTAACACTAAAAATGAAACTGTCTACAGAAAATTACGGTGAATAATAGAAGTTAGCTGTGTGTTGTATCAAGTTTACTAGCCAGTACTAGAACTCTCCATTCTAAGTCATAGTTGTGTCTCTTGATTACCATAAAGTACTTAGCAAGTAACACACAAATGATTTTCAAAAGTAGTTATAAATGGTGTAGGCTTGCCGGGCAGCGGCAGCGCACGCCTTTAATCCCAGCACTCGGGAGGCAGAGCCAGGCGGATCTCTGTGAGTTCGAGGCCAGCCTGGGCTACCAAGTGAGTTCCAGGAAAGGCGCAAAGCTACACAGAGAAACTCTGTCTCGAAAAACCAAAAAAAAAAAAAAAAAAAGTGTAGGCTAATTAGCTATATAAAGTATTATATATTATTTTGTTAAAAAAATTCCAAGGCATCTTTAAAAGATGGCTGATGATCAGATTTTATTAAAATTCTTGAATCAGTATATGGTATGCCTTTTGCTAAAAGCAGATGAGCCATCTCAGAATATATACCCTCTTCCTTAGATACTATTAAAGACCAGTTTCTCTGAAAGATTCCATGGTGACGTGTAAGGTTCTGTTTGTAACAGTGAATGAATGGAATGTGCTTTCTCTCACTCTTGACAATGAGCTCCTTGAGTTTTCACCAGCTTCCAACATAGTTCATTGTGAGCATTGCCTGGGAGTGTTTTCAAAGTAAATGTTCATAAATATTATGAATTGGTGAATGTAGGGGCAGGAAATCCAAATGTTGATTGTATTGTGTCAGTTTTCTGAAGGTAGTATATCAAAAACAGAAAATGCCTTTTGTTGATTGATTAAATACATATTTGTGTATTTGCCCGCAGATCAGAAGGCACTGGTTGAGAAGTTAAGGGTTGTTGGTAGTGGGCTGGAGGGGATGTAGTTCAATACACTTGACTTGTGTGTACTAGTTCCTTGGTTGGATTCCCAGCAGTACAAATAAAGAAGAAATGAGTGGCTGATAGATATTTTCCTCGTGTATAAGAATCTCCTCCCCATGGAAAATACTACTGTGACCATTCTGTTGACTATTTCAATTAAGAAAAAGAAATTAAAAAAAAAAATGCAGTGGTTTTTCAAAGTTCAGGATCTCCCAGGTTTATACTGAAAAGATTCTCACCACTTTGGGACCCATAGCCTCTGCTGTCATCGGAGGAGATGCCTTCTTGATGAGATTGCTCATCGCCTCTGCGAGCACCATTCAGTGTCAGTGTTCCTCATGGGCCCATGTCTACTGAGAACCACTCTGTACCAAGTATCCTTTTAGGTACTAAAGGTAGCAGCATGAACAAAGTGCGAGCTGTCTCTATGGTGTCTGTTCCTGTGGTAATAAGTAAGCTAATATATCGCATGGAGCCCTTCCGATGAAGAGAAGACAGTAGAGGTGCATGGGAGGTGAAGACACTCAAGATACTGAATGTGCCGTTCACTATCAATAAGATGACCAGGGTAGGTGTTGGGAGGAAGTAGCAGGAGACAGGAAAATACGCCACGTAAGTACTGAGGTTTGGCGTTTCAGACATGCCAACAAGAGAACCTGGACTAAGAAGCAACTTTACCTTGAGGAACCACAAGAGACTGGTAGAGCTGGAGCAGAGCAATCTCAAAGAGACTGATGGATGAATGTAGAGGAAATTATGGAAGTCGGGGGGTACGCAGAGGGAAGTAGTGCTAGGTTTTAAAACAGGCTCTTTTCTAAGGAAGAGACTGAGAGCTGGTAAGAGAACAGCAGCCCCATTTGGATGGTACAGCAGTTTGAGATCTGAATGCATTTGAAGGTAGGCCCTTGAGGACTGCCCCACTCTTAAGTATGTGCGATGAAAAGCATCAGATGTATACATTTGTCACATACATGAGCAGTTGGCGCAGTGACTTAGTCATTCCTGAGATGTACAAATCTTCAGGGGTGCTGGCCATTGTGGAGTGTGGTGGCCACATTTAAGTGCTCAGTATTTTAATTTTGATGTCCAGGTGCAAATGCCAAGTACACTGGATAAATTCTAGAGAGATACACTCAATATGCCATTAGATAAGGATAACATGTAATGTCATAGAGGCCTGTAGAGTTACAGAAACGAGAGTTGGTAAATGGGCATAGCCCTAGAATCCTTAAAACATTTCACAGTTGAGAATAAGATGCTCACTGCTAAAGGACATGTGTTTGTATCTGGCAGGATCTCTAAGCAGTTGGTGTACATTAATCAGTTGCTGGAGAAACTGAAACAAAGGAAGATGTAAGCTCCCATGGTCTCATGGCTACAATCGATAGGGTTAAAGTCAGAGTAACCTTGCTTGGGAGCCTAGCATTTAGCCACTCATGTACTATTCTGCCAGGCAGAGGGTAGAGAAAAGATGTAGCCAGTGGACTAGAACACGGGGAGATACAGTGGAGGCCATGCAAGGGCAAAGGGGGAAGAGATGAACTCTGAAATGCCCTAGTTGGCTCAAAACTCCTAAGTCTTGGTATGGTGGTTCATGACTGGAATCCCCAAACACGGGAAGTAGAAGAAGAAAGGATCCTAAATTGGAGTAAAACCTGGAGTGTGGAACGTGATGCTGTCTCGGAAACTAAGTGCTTGTTTGGGATCCTGGTGTAGGGACAGGAGAAAATGGGGGTAAAGAAATGGATATAGATGTGATTTTTTTTTTCCCTTAAATCCCTGGGGAGAGTTGCTTCATGGAGACACATGGGGGTGGATACTGGAAGAAGATGGCAGAGAAAGGGAGTTGCTTTGTTTTTATGCCTAAATAGTAGGTGATTCTGGAAAACCTAATGCAAGAAAGAAGGGGAGGATAGTGTATAGTAGCTTAATAGAAAGGGAAGAGCAGGTCCAGCATAGGGGCTTTGATATGGCCACAGACGCAGAAAACCAACACAGCTGCAAGTATCTTCTAAAGGTTGGGGGGTTGCGTGGGAAAGTAACAGAAGGTGGTTTTGCAAAGAAAAAAAAGATACAATAAAACAGAAAATGGCGTGTTCGTGTAATGGAAGATTATTTGATAATAAGTACTTGTTCATGCTACACGACTTGGATGAGCCTTGGAAAAATGCCAAGTGGAAGGAGCCACTCACAGGACTACGTATTGTATGATTCTTTTCTTTTTTCTTTTTTTTTAAATGTTGGTAAACAGGCAAGTTCACAGAAATAAAAAAATAGCTGGGTGGGCTGGACTGGGAGGGAGGGAGCTGATTAATAGAACAGACTTTCTTCTAAGGATAATGAAGGTATTCTGAATGTGCAAGAACCATTGGCTTGAAATTTCTATATGAGCACATTATAGGATATGGGAACGTTATCATAAAGCAAACCAGCTATAAGTAAGCTGAGGAGGGACATTAACCCATGAAATAGATACCCTTGATGTGGAGTGGGAATCGACTGGGAAAATGGGGGGTTAATGGTCAGAGGGAAACGTGTTCTGTAGTTAAGAAATTTCTTAAGGGGTTTGGGCTTGGAGGGACTGGCAGCCATGCTTAGACCCAGATTTCAAATGGATACTGGGGTGAAGGTGTAGCTCAGTGTAAGGCCCTGTGATCAATCCCGAGTGCCACATGTTTGATATTTTAAAAATATCAAACCGGTGTTGGGACTTTTCCATGACTCTGATGAGAGAAAATCGGGGACTAAGAGGAAGGAGCTTGTTGAGGACTTCTCCGAGAGGAGCATGGGCAGGCTAGTTGGGATTTGAATTGAGGGGAAGTTACTAGTGATAAAGCCTCCGTTTCCCACTAGAGGCGAGGCAGTGGCTGCGGCAGAGTGGACAGAAGGCCAGGCGGGCCAGGGACAGACAGAGGGACAGAGTCTTTGCCTTCTGCTCTTGTGCTTCTGGCCCTCGCCTCTCTCGCACACAGGAGATCCCTGCTGTTCTTTAAAGATCCATTTATGTTTCATGCCCTCAGTGGGCCTCAGCTGAAAGCCCTTGTGTTTATATGTATCCTCTTCACATTGGTGTCAGAGCAACCTCCTGACATCCCCCCTTACCCTTCTCATAGATCTGTTCTGCCATGGCGGTGTCTCTTTGTAATTTAATTGTGAAGCAGCCATTTTGGGGATCATTGGGAAATGGGCCAATTTGGTTTTTTTTTTAGTTAAACTTAAGTGTAACTGTTTTGTTTTGTTGTCTCCCTCACCGCCACCTCACCCTGGACTTGCTCTAGAACCCTGGCTAGCCTGGTACCCATCATCCTTCTGCCTCCACATTCAGAGTTCTGGGGTTACAGGCAGGCATTGGATTTTTTTCCCCCCAGCCTGCTTTTCCTAGAAATTCTTAAGTATATGTGATATGTTAGTTCCCCGGGTCTGAGCTCTTTGTGTTTAGTATTGGCCAGTATTAGTGCTGTGACTCTGCTCTGCTGAGCATTGTGTGTGTACATGACCTGCTGCTTACACACATCTAGCAAGGCTGTCCAAGAGCTCTGTTAAAAAAGGACAAATCTCATTCATCTCCTAAAATAGTTACTGTTGCAGTCTTGATCTTGCATTGACCCCTTCATCCAGACAGTGATCTGAGTTTCTAAATCCCAGAACTCAGTCCTGCCCACTGGCTGTCCTCAGTCTCTCCTACACTAGTTCCTGTCTTAAAGAGTTCACCCTTCTGTTGATTCTTGGGGGTAAGAACCTAACAGTCCAACCCTCTTTGCTTTCTGTACACCACTTAGCAGAAAGTTCTTTCAAAACAAACAGGATCATTCATCTGCTCAGGATCCCACTCTGGTTTCCTCCATTAATTAGGGAAAGACCAGATTCTTTATCATGGCATTCAAGACCCCTGTATTGCCTTGGCCCTCCTCCTCAGCTTCAGAAGTCTTGTCTGTAGCTAGGGTCTCCTCTTTGCATTCCAGGTCGTCCTACTGCAGTTCACTTGAATGGTACACCCACTGCCTCACTGAAGTACTAAGCTGTTTTTAAATCTCCCAACCCCCCTCCCTCCATCACACCTTTCCCTACTCATGCTGGTTTGTATTTCTCTGATTGCTGTTGAGGTCCACACATTCTGTCAGTCTAACCCTCTTCCTGTTACCTGGCTGCACCATCTGTAGCATTTGAAATTGAAAGGAAAACTTTTTTTTTTAATCCTCAAATGAGTTAATAGTAAAGTTTTGGTGTGTTAGTTTTTTGGGTTTAATTATAATTACAAAACTTAGCTTACTCTAGATAAACCTAATTGTGGCCAGCACATCTTTTTTACTTCATGTATCTTTTCTGTATCCCACTGCTGTGTAATGCCAACCTAAAGATTCCCTAGCAAAAGTTAACATCACCTCTGTTGCCTATTACAGGATTCACCATATACATTTTAGTTACATCCTTTATTACAGAGGTAGTGTATTTTTACTGCAAAAATAGCAAAAGGAGCTGCAGTTATCCATTGTCTGAGGGCCGCAGTATATGTGATCTATAAATGTTACTGCTTCTCCACACTCCAAGAGGACATCCCATCTGACACATCTTCCCAGTTGACAATATGAGAAGGATTTGGTCTGATATTTAGAGCAAATGCCAAATAGAAACATCCATATGTATAAAGTAGATTGGGCAGGTGTGTGTGTGTGTGTGTGTGTGTGTGTGTGTGTGTGTGTGTGTGTTTGTGTTTAAATTGTACTTTATGGGAGGTTTATATACATGATTATTGACCCAGTTTATCCCTGTACATCTTCATATCCACTCTGTTAAGGATTAATAAGTCCTAGGGACTGTGGAGTATGTTTAATAAAGATTCTCATTTTATCCTCTGTGATGTGGATTTGGCCTTGCATCTTCCATCCGTAGTCAGTTTGGCTGTTAAGGACTCCCCGTTGCCTGGCATGAGGCTGACTTTTGATTTCTCAGGCTTGTATGAGTTCTTAGAGTGTTTTGAGATGGTTCCTATGAGCCTATAGATGAGCACTGGAAGATGCCACGCCCACCTAACAGTACACATCAGTTCTCTTAGTCCTGAGAACAAACTTCCTAGTAACTTGGTGCACAAAAGGCACTTGCTGGGTTTGCTGCTTGAGTATTTTGGTCTTGGTCTAGCTGATAGTCTGTTGTGTTTTTGTTGTCTAGGATTTTCTGGTCATATTCGGAAAGTCCTTGCCACATTTACCCATTTCATAGGGCTTCTCAACTTACAACCTTACATTGGGAGTTTCATTGGCTTTAAATTTTCAGCTACTGAGGTTGATTTTAAAGCATAATTGATAATGGAAGAACATGAATTTAAAATGTTCTGCTTAGTCCTAGAATATCACCTTACTAAACAAAATGTGTGGAATAATGGTGTCCGAGTTACCTCAGTAGGCACTGAACTCTGTCATATTTTAAGTGACAGGTACTACTGTCCCCGTTTTGGAACACTTAAGTGTGTATCAAAAGTAATTCCAGGCAGTGGTGGTGGCACACCTTTAATCCCAACACTTGGGAGGCAGAGGCAGGTGGATCTCTGAGTGAGGACAGCCAGGGCTACACAGAGAAACCCTGTCTTGAAACACACACACACCCTAAAATTAAAAGTAACTCCTGACTAATGTTCATCTTTGTGTACTTGGAGGACTTTCTCAAAGATTTTTATTTTGGTTTTTTTTTTTGTTGTTGTTGTTTTGTTTTTGTTTTTGTTTTTCTCGAGACAGGGCTTCTCTGTGTAGCTTTGCGCCTTCCCTGGGACTCACTTGGTAGCCCAGGCTGGCCTCGAACTCACAGAGATCTGCCTGCCTCTGCCTCCCGAGTGCTGGGATTAAAGGCGTGCGCCACCACCGCCCGTTCTCAAAGATTTTTATGTGGTACATGGGCAAACGATGTGACTTATTACCCACTACTGTATTTCCTGTTACTACCTGGAGCGTTTTCTGTTATCAGAATAGCTTTTTTATCATAGTGACTTTTGCTCTTTGTATTTGGAAAGAAATAGATGTGATACCTGTTTTTCAGGACTAAAACAAATCCTTATTTTTCCCTACTGCTGTACATGCTGGGTTGAACTTACATGATTCTTGGGCCAGAATGAGCAGGCTCTCCTACACATCAGAAACAGGCAATGAGCAGGACTTTACAGAGCTCCAGCTTTGCCAGTCTTACTGCCTGTGGGAGAAGAGTAGAAG
Source organism: Peromyscus leucopus (assembly GCF_004664715.2). Taxonomy (NCBI): domain Eukaryota; kingdom Metazoa; phylum Chordata; class Mammalia; order Rodentia; family Cricetidae; genus Peromyscus; species Peromyscus leucopus. The sequence goes on from NC_051073.1 coordinate 8,539,070, forward strand.
GTGTGTAGTTGAGGATACCACAGGATCCAGCCCTCAGGTTGACCTAACAGATGACACTTTGAACAATGCTTAGAAAAAATGAAAAAGAAGCTGTGTGTGTGTGTGTGTGTGTGTGTGTGTGGTGTCTTCATCGTAGATCCTAGACCGATGATGAACACTGTATAATAGCTACAGGAAGTAGTAGAACATGAAATCTTGACTAGATGCTTGAAGCCCTTGGCCTCTCCAGAGTGGGCACATTAGGACATGGGATCTGATTGTAAACTTTGAGAACACATCCTGCTGTCTTGACGAGCCGACAGTGAATACATACATGCCTTTATGTCCTGAGTGTTAGTAGGAGACTGAGAACTGCAGTGTACAGTTCCTCTTGCAGCGTTGTTTGGCCTCTGCCTGTATTGGGTAACTAAACAATGAGTCTACCATTGCTTACCTGGGTTGTCACTGGCTAACGTGGCCTTAGTTCAGTATGAATTCAGAGTGAAACTGATTTAGAGACAACTGAAAATAGACATTTACATTTTCCTTTGTGTTATCTTTCAGGTACTCAAGGAGTTGCACCTGGTCCCGTAATTGGGCTCCAGGCACCATCTACTGGTCTTCTTGGTGCCAGACCTGGCCTGATCCCACTCCAGCGCCCCCCAGGGATGCCTCCACCTCACTTGCAGCGGTTTCCTATGATGCCACCTCGCCCCATGCCACCTCACATGATGCACAGAGGTCCGCCTCCAGGACCAGGGGGCTTTGCTATGCCCCCACCTCATGGAATGAAAGGGCCCTTTCCACCACATGGCCCCTTCGTTAGGCCTGGTGGAATGCCAGGGCTTGGGGGCCCAGGGCCAGGCCCAGGAGGACCAGAAGACAGAGATGGAAGGCAGCAACAACCACAGCAGCAGCAGCAGCAGCCGCAGCCACCACCACAACAGTCACAGCCACAGCAGCCACCACCATCCCAGCAGCCAGCGCCAGCTCAGCAGCAGCAGCCACAGCAGTTTAGAAATGATAGCAGGCAGCAGTTCAATTCAGGTAGAGACCAAGAAAGGTTTGGAAGAAGATCTTTTGGAAATAGGGTGGAAAATGACCGGGAACGGTATGGGAACCGTAATGATGATAGAGATAATAATAGTAACCGTGAAAGGAGAGAGTGGGGGAGGAGGAGCCCTGACCGGGACAGACACAGAGACTTGGAAGAGAGAAATAGACGCTCTGGTGGGCATCGGGACAGAGACAGGGATTCCAGAGATAGAGAGTCCCGTAGAGAGAAGGAAGAGAATCGGAAGGAGAAGCACGAGCTCCCAGACGGGGCAGGTGGTAGCAAAGCCAGTGAACCTCCCCTTAGCCAAGTGGGAAACGTAGACACTGTTTCTGAACTTGATCAGGGGGAGGCCGTGGCCACAGTGGTAAAACCTCAAGAGTCACCTGCTGAGGCTACCTCATCCGTTGAACCTGAGAAGGATTCTGGCTCAGCAGCAGAGGCTCCTCGCTAGAGACTGGATTTGACAGACTCTGACAGGACACTTGGGTCGTAGAGCTGAGGTGTACAGATGCTGTATAATATTTGCTCCTGCTACATCACCTCACAGTAGTTGGTGGGGTCTGTAAGCAATTTGATTGCTTCCCTTCTATTTAAAAATAGCCACAAAATAACAAAAAATACTGAAGATATATTGCCCTTTTTTGCTGTAACTTTTTAAAAGTTTTGACTTTTAAAAGTTTACAAATCCTAATTAGAAGTGCTCTCTATTTTTTTTTTTTTTAATTTAAGACAAGGTAACGGTGAAAGCTCCTCAAAAAATAGGGATGTTTTTAATAAACTCTATTTTCGTAACAAACTTTAATGTGTGCTATTCTTCATACACTGCATTAAGGTGGAAAAAGATGTTAACCATTGAAATTTGAGCTGTTGATGTATTAGTCTAAGTTAGACTTCTTTGATAAGAAAGAAGACGTAGTATTTGCCAACATGAGTTTTATTCTTCTGACTTTTAATATTTTGATCATAAGGTAAAGATTAGTGGTCTTATTGTTAAACTAAGATCTTTTTCCCCATTGGGTTTGTGGTAATGTTGCCGTAATTAATTTGTAAAGAGATTTGCTAGGGTAAATAATTGGATTCTCAATATTATACTACAAATTACCTGATTGCCTGGGCATTACTTATTTAGAACGTTGAGTATGTTGTTTATAGTCATCCCATTAAAATTTCCAAGATGTAAAGTGAGGTCAAGGTTAATGTATGGAACCAGAAAGCTTTTTATAGACTAGGTACAGTGTAACATTTCTTGTAAGCTTTGCCTGTTTCCTGTACCATCTCCAATAGCCCAAGAGGTACACTGAACTTTTTGCTACATCTGAAGCCAAACTAAGGCTATAATAGTGAAAAGCACTGGCATACAAGTGAGTTGTCAGGAATTTATTTATTTACAGCAGCAGCTCTCAACCTTCCTCATGCTGTGCTGACCCCCAACCATGAAACTGTTTCATTGCTACTTCATAGCTGTAACTTGGCTGTTAGGAATCATAAATATCTGATAAGGGACCGACCCCCAAGGGGATTGTGATCCACAGGTTGAGAACCACTGATTTAGTATGAAAGTTATTTTTTCCTAAAATTACATGAAGAGCAAGCAAGATGACTCAGCCAGTAAAGACACTCTCTGCCAACCTTGATGGCCTCGGTTTGATTCCTGGGACCCAAGTGGTGGAAGAACTCCTTTTCCTCTCATGCACATAACCCTAAACATAAGTAAATGTGATTTTAAAACCACAAGATGCTAAGTTAAGCAAAAAAATTTCCTAAACTGGCTTAGCGTTAGGGTACTTGGAAGTTCCTTTTTGTGTGGTCTCACTGGAGTTTTAAATGCAAGGTCTTTGTGGTGATGGGGAAACCTGTCTGTAGCTGTTGCACGTTTGAGTTTTATGCTGACCCTACTTAAATTTTTAAGTTCTTGCTCTAGTATACTTCCGGGAAGGAAAAAAACACACCTGATTATTCCAGTGCCCAGATTTCAAGGACAGATTTAAATCTCCAACTAAAACTATTGAGAAATGAACCACTAAACACAGCTGGTTTGTGATTACACCAGATGTTTCGTCTCTGCATTTGAATCATCCCACACATCAAAGAAAATCTGTGACGTATTATTTACCTCAAACTCCAACATAACCACTTAAGAACACATCCCATGAGCAGCTTTTAAAAATGGAAACACCAAAAAATTATCCTTTTCCAATTTAGCAGTCTCCCAGTGACCTGTGTTTGAAAAATCATGATTATGAATGAACAGCACTATGGCTTACACCTGATTTGTCAGAAATATTTCAGTTGAATTAACTATTCCAGAGTCACAAGCCAGTCAGGTTAGTGTTTCCTTTAAAAGGGAGTTTTTCTTAGGTACATATTAAGAGACACTCAATTTGGTTAACTTGTGTTGTAAAAGTCAGGATTTAGTCAGAACCTCCAGTCCAATTTGGTTTCATCTCTCCCCACCCCCACATGCTGTCATGTTTTCAGAGCACCAACACAGACGGTGCCAGCTTTCCTTGGAGAGTAGGTACTAAATTAACTTTGGCTAGCTGAGGCCAATGCAAGTGACTGAAGGGCTTTTTCTTAAATTATGACATCTAAGTGTAATATTTTTATTTTAAAATAGTTAGGTACTCTGAATCTAAAAGGAGAGCTTTAGGTAATTTCTCTGAAGCTACTAAAAGAAGGCAGCAAGTTTTCGAAGATCAAATTCAGTTTGGGCTACCAGACCAGACATACATTTTGACAGTATCACATAAAACACTTTCAAAACCCAGTACTATGAAAATTAGCATCACTGAGTCTGCTGCTGATGCTTAATGTAAGGGCTGACTTTGAATTTTTACTTGTATACATTAATAGGCTCAAAATAAGTGTCACACGTTTACTCACATGCTTGAATGAGAATTTGAGTTTAATATCCATGTGTAATTAAGTCTGGCAAAACACAGAGACACATGGAAACCAGTTTTAGTTTAGTGAGTTATAAAACTACACATCTTCTGAACATTATCAGTTCTCATTTCAAGTCCTTAAAGCAATCAAAGAGGAGTCACACAGTTACATTTTTAATATTACAGTTTAATGGTTTTCTCTCTAGTTTGGCAGGATGGCAGATGATCTGAGACCCGGCCACACAGGGAATGTTTACTGGGCAATCCCAATCACGCCACAAGCCAAGCGGCTCCCGGCGTTCCCAGTCTTTGTGCTTTCATCATTTCCACCTTTGCCCAGGTCATCTTCTTTCTCGTGGACCTTTGAAAAAAGAATTAACATTTAGCTTTGGGCAATCAAGTAATTAGTACCTCTTCCTGGCAATACCACAAAGATTTAAAAGGACCATTACAAAATGTTCCAATCTATTAGTAAATAAATAAGCTAGCATTTAAGAGCAGACAACTGAGCTTTTCCTTGCTAGTAGCAAAGACACATTACCGTTAAAAGCTAGGTAAATGTTGCTGTTTCTAAATGAAATATTAAGGACCCAAGTGACTGTAATGGGCCACATGCTAACTTTAGCCTCACACATACACACCCCAAATTTTTTTGCTATTAAAAATCTCACGTCAGTGACCTATATATAGGCCTACAAATAAGAGGCAATTCTAAATATCTTTATTTAGCAACAAGACTTTAAATTTATTTTTAAAACATTTATAAATGACTGTTCTGCTTCACCAATAGGGCTGAAGAAAATTCTAAGGATAAAGGGTCAACTGAAAGGAAGTGCCTACTGAAAAGGTAGCTGCCCGAGGTGGGCAAGAGCCTTTACTACTTGTTCTGCATGAACCAGATTCAGCTCCCGAGGGTAACTTGGGAAGACGGCTCCCATATGGTAACCAAGCGATGATAACCTACAGACTTGAATACTGACATCCATCGCAGATTTTACACTCAACGAAATGTTTAACTGTAAGGGGGGCAATCATGGCAAGAAAATCTGGCTGTTTTAAACTAAAGACTACTGTTTCTTCTACATAGACCCAGTCTGATCAAATGTAACCTTCTTTCTACTGCATCTCAGCAGAACAGTGTTCTTAACTGACCTAGGCAAATTAATTCTTCACTATCATAACCAATAAAACCTTTTTTCCTATTCTGAACTCTTACAGTTTATGTGATTCTTTAGAAACTAGTTTGACAATCATCAAGTCATGGAAAGGTATATAACCATGTTAGAAGACATCCTATGTATGTATGTTCTCATATGAAAACTTACCACCATTGTTCGGCCAATGATGGAACGCTCTCCTGTGAGTGAGATCATAGGATCTTCAATGGCCACATTGGCCACACCATCCTTTCCAGCAGTCACATTGCCCAGGTCTCCAACATGCCTAACATTAGAACAGCATCAAGTGGATAACACTGATGTCTACTTCATTCACATCAGTGGAGTTCAAGAGCTACATTAATATCTTGACTAAGGCACATACCTGTCAGTGGGTTAATAGGTGCACATATCAAATCTGACCACTTCTCCAGACTGACAAAGATCTGGAAACATTTTACAACAGGTAGCTAGGATACCCTGAACCCACAGTTCAAAAGTCACGGTCTGTCTGGGATACATTTTCATTTCCGGGACTGTGGCAAAGGATGAACTCGGCTCCTGAGTTAGCATACTTATTAGCCAAGTTTTGCTCCCAGGCCTCCAGTATAAAATCAAGCCAGTCTTTTACATTTCGGACTTCCCTGAGATTGAACATATACATGGGGTCTCAACTAGCCTTCATTATCTACATTAGTGTCTTGTTACACAATGACTTACTTTGCTAGTGACTAACAACAGTACTGTTATCCTTGACATTTTCTGTATTGATTCCTTTGGGCACTTGTATTAGTTCATCTTCAATAAATGCTACAAAACTAAATCACATTAAGAGTCCCCATTTGTCAACTCCTTTACCCAAAATAAACCATTCCAGCACTTGTGGATAGGGAAGCTGTGAAGTGAAAGAAAATACAAAAGCAGGGAGACCACTGGGTTCTGTCTCACAGGTGGCCTCTCCACCATCATGCATATGGAGCATGCTGCTCACCTCTCTTGATCCGCTGGTCCACCATGTTTCTTGGAGTGAGGATTGAAATGAGGACCTGCACTGGTACAGCCTATCCACCAGAAACCAGCAGTTAGATTACAAAGCAAACGCCTGTATGTAACAACACGAGCATTCTCACAACTTCCAACACAGCAAACACTGGCCTAGTGTGTGCTGGGGTGGCAGAAACAAGAAGGAACATGTGGTATAAAGAGCAGGGGTGTATAGCCTTACATTCTCAAGCTACCTTCTTTCTCTAGGCTGTCACTTTTCCTTTAGTTTTTTAAAAAAGTCTCACTATTACAGCTCAGGATACCTGCAACTTGTGATCCTCCTGCCTCAGCCTTCCAAGTGCTAGAAACATGGAGTGTCATACCATGCTGGCTCTGACTCCTTCCTTTAAAGTGGAGCAGATGTGATCTTCAATGGCTCTTCTGATGTCCCTCATTTAAAAATCTTGACTTTACAGAAACTGGCATACCTTTATGACAAAAACACTTGTCTTTCAAGACCATGTGCCATCAAGCCTTGACTTGGGGCAAGCAGATTGTTAAATGGAACCTTATGCCTAAGGGCCAAGGCTGCTGCCCTACACAACTCAAGGGGTGTAACCAGTATTACAGGTACTCTTGTGGGCCAACACAACCATAACAGTGCAGGAAGTCCTTTCATGCAGGGCTTTCCTTTGTTTACAGCCTCTACCCAGGCCCAGAGAATAAGTACAGGGCATTCAGAAAGGAGTTTAGCAAATCAAAGCTATCAGCAGAGGCAAAGCAACTTGGGGGAATTTTAGTTAATTATCAGAATGGATCAAACTTGATCATAAGTAACTGTGGACCAAACTGTGCCACATTACACACAGGTTCTAATAGTACATGCCATAACCCAGCACACACAAGACTTAAAGGACAAGTTCAGAGACTGGTCTGGAATACACCACAAGTTCCAGACCAGCCTGGGCTGTGTGGAGAAGGGAGGCAAGAGAGGAGAGGCCAGGGGAAAGGAGGAAAAGCTCTCTCATGAATGGGGCTCTTCTTACAAGTGTGAACAAAATTCAGATCATTACTCCCATGTGGCAAAAGATCACTAAATGCAATTTGACCCACCACTTTTTGCTGACTTGATTCTACCCCCAAATTGAGAAAACACACCTCATTCTAAGCACCTATGTTGTATCTTCAGTTCTCATCACTTCTGTCCCATAATGCCCCTCATGCCAAGGCTTGGGGCTGTTCCCAGACACTGTGCCTAAAACACCTCGAAGAATTACCCAAAGTAAGCAGGAGCCTGATTTTTTTTTTGTTTTTTTTTGTTTCTGTGTTTTAAACTCAAGCCAGGACAATTAAAAAAAAAAAAAATCAACTCCTTCACCTTCCTTCCTTCACACCTAAGGATTCAAACACATTTTTTTTTTTTAAAGATTTACTTATTTATTATGTATACAGTGTTCTGCCTGCATTTATGCTTGCAGGCCAGAAGAGGGTACCAGATCTCATTACAGATGGTTGTGAGCCACCATGTGGTTGCTGGGAATTGAACTCAGGACCTCTGGAAGAACAGCCAGTGCTCTTAACCACTGAGCCATCTCTCCAGCCCCTCAAACACACTTTTTATGGCTACTTTCCTCAAGGTTGACCTAAGTGGTTATTTTAACTTAAATCTTTAAAAAGAAAGAAAATTTTATTCTTTTTTAATCATTAACAGTTGAGTCTCCGCTCAGTCCCATTTGTTTTACTAGTCAGACAGGTATAGACGGTCACTAGCCAGCATAAGACCTACCTTGTGTATTATCCCCAAACTGATGAACATGGAACCCATGTTGGCCTTCAGTCAATCCTGTAATTTGTCCTGACACCACAACTGGTTCACCACTTGCCTTTATTTAAAAATAAATAAAATTAAGGCATTAAGTTTGAGTACAAATGCTTCTGAACAAAGGAAATTGCTAGTTCACACCTTTACCCTTCACAGTAAAAGGCACAAAAGCTTCCCCCTCAAAAAAAAAAAAAAAAAAAAACAAGCAAAAAACTGTCCAAATTCTAGTCACCACTCCCCACAGGGGGACTAGCAGCTTAGCTCCAGGCCTCCTTCCCTATCAATCTTCTCATAACACTTGCTGCCAGAGGTCATGCTGGCAGGCTCCTGGACTGAAGAGCATTTAAAAAGCACCTAACAGAACAGAATTAAGAGGGCTACTAGGTGTCAGACCTAGGGAACAGATGGGCACTGCACTCACTGTGTCTGGCTTGACTCTTACAGAAATGCACACTGGACCCTGGTTCTCCACTCAGCACCCAGGGATGCTCCCTTATTTTTATTTAGTAGCCAGAAAATATCATGTCCTACTGCCTGAGGGGGTCCACCTGGGTCTAACCAGAACTACTTAACTCATTAGGCATTCAAATCTAGAGAACTTCCCACTTGTCAAAAAGAAAGGACAATAACAATACTACAGAGTAAAGAGACCCCGGCAGTATCATCACCACCATCCCAGCAGCATGCCGTCATGTCACATCCAAAACTCAAATTAGTATAGCTCCAGATTGTAACAACAGAGAGAAAATGCAAGAAGCGACTGCAACCATCAGAACACACACGCCGAGGCCTTTCTTTTTAGCGTGTTTTTAAATCTCCAACTCCTTCAACAAAAGAAGGAACCCTGGGCAGAAATTTTTGATTCTGCAAAGTTGGCAACAGGTTAAGTCAAACAGCGCTGATAGCCAGGTTATTACACGTGACGATCTGGAATGTTGAACTATCCAAGGGTCTTTATCGGGTACAAAGGGCACCAGCAACACGAAGCTCCGGGCTTCACAGAAGAATCCTGCGAGCTGCTCTGGGAAGGCAGATGATAGGAACCTGGACGCAGGGGGGGACCCCCGGCTGATATTCACCTTTCTCACGGTGTGGAAAGAAGACCTTCCTTACAGTGGTGAATTTACGTGTGAAAAAGGGGTGTGGGGGGGGGAGGACAAAAACAAAAAACTTACACAGAAAAAGAGCCAAGTGCCTTCAAATGCCAAAGAAGCTGCCGAATCCGAGACAGGTTAAGAAAAACTAAACTCACGTTACCGGCTCTCCCTCGCATAGAGGAGACACGTGCATTCGCTCCGCTGTGTCTTCTCCCGTTTATGTTAAAACATTCTAGAGCGCAGATCCACACTCCACTTCTCACATATCCCCTCGGGATGAAGCTAACTAGAACAGAACCTTCCTGCAGATGGTAACCTCCCTAGGGCTCTGGACCCGCTCTCACCACAATCATCTTCCCTGTGACGCATGTGTCTCTGCAGTATTACTGACTATATATATATATATATATATTTTCGAAAACCTACTTCTCCATGAGCTTCAAAATGGGCTCAGACACTCGCGGCCCTAGAAAACACCCGCGGTCGGGTGGGTGTCTTTCCGGAGCTTGGAGAGAAGAAAAAAGCAACGGCTTTTCTTTTTCACCCTTGCGGGCCCGACCCTGACCTAGTACAGAGCAGCCCGGGAGGTTGTTTTCCCCAAAAAAAACAAAAAAAAAAAAAAAAAAAAACCGCCCCAAACGCGTCCGGCTGCCCGAGTCCGGTTCGTCACCAGCACAGGCCAATCTTTTGAAAAGATACTCAGCCGGTGGCCTCGGGGCGCTGAGCCTGTGGGACGGCGACACCGGACAAGCGGCGATCCCAGAGGGACAGCGGATGCCGAGAGGGCTCGCTCGGGCCGGGCCGGGCCGCTCGGGGGCGCGGAAAGTGACCGGCCCGGGAGGCCCCGCGGCGGCGCCCCGGCCTCCCTCCCTCCGTCCCCCGCGCCCAGCCCCTGCCCGAGGCCGCGGTGACTCAGCACCTAGCGGGGCGCAGGCCGCGGCGGGGCGGGGCGTGGCGGGCTCCGGTACAGGTGCGCGGCCTGCGCCCCGGTCCCCGATCCCCGCGCTCCCGGGTCCCCGCACCCCCCCTCCGGGCCTTGCCTTCTGCTCGAAGTGGATGGTGCCCTTCACCGGCCTTCGCCCTTCAGCACGCACACGGCCTTCATCGCCATGCTTCGCGAGGAGACGCGCGGCGGCCTCGGGAACCTGCAGAGGGCGAGAAGGGAACACAAAACCCGGGAACCGCGGAAGATGCCGCAGGAAACGCCGGCGCAAGCCCAGGCCTCGTCGCCGCCGCCGACCTTTTATAGCCCCGGGCCTGGCCACGCCCACCCTGGCACGGAACCAATCGTCACCCGAGGGCTCCGCCCACCCTCCGTGGAGCGCCTCGGCCGCGGGGCGCGCGGCGGGGCGGGGCCGAGGGCGGGGGGGGGGGGGAGCGCGGGAGCGCGGGAGCGCGGCGGCCGGGAAGAAAGTTCCAGAGAGGAGGCGGCGCGGGAGCGGCAGCCGCTATTGTCTCGTGAAGGTGACCGCCGCGGAGTCGCCCTGGAAACCGAGGAGGCGAGGCCCGGCCTGCGTGGCGCGCCTCGGAGGTCGGAAGCCGCCCGGCTGGGAAGGGCCGCGTGCGAGCGCCTTTTGGGTGCGCGCGCCCCCGCTGCGCTGAGAAAGGTGGGGTGCGCCAGGATGGGTGCTGCGCGGAGCTCTCCCCGGGTCCCGGGCTCTGGCTTTATCTCCGCGTGAGGTTTACCTGTGCAGAGCCCGTGCCCTGTCTCCAGACGGCGCCTTTCTCCCTCGTCCAGTCTTCTAAGCCCTTGGCTGGAATCGCATGGCTGCTTTTGTTTTGGTTTCCGGTCCCAGGCCAGGGGGTTGGACCGACCTCCCACGTGAGTCACAAGCGCTCTACCGCCTTAGCCACATCCTTCTTTGTATTCTTTGTTTTTGTTGTTTTCCAGACGGGAGTTTCTCTGTGTAACCGTCTTGGCTGCCCTGGAACTCTCTTCGCAGACCAGGCTGGCCTCGAACTCACGGAGATCTGCCTGCCTCTGCCTCCCAAGTGCTGGGAGTAAAGGCATGCGCCCGGCTGCTTTTTTTTTTTTTTAAGACAGGATCTCACTATGTAAACCCTGGCTAAACCGGTTGTGGTGGTGCACACGTTTAATCCCAGCGCCTGGGAGGCAGAGGCAGGTGAATCTCTGAGTTCGAGGCCAGCCTGGTCTACATAGTAAACCCTGGCTGCCCTGGAACTCACTCTGTAGACCAGGCTAGCTTTGAACTCACAGAGATCCACCTGCCTCTGCCTCCCGAGCGCTGGGAGTAACGGCGTGCGCCACCACCGCCCGGTGTCTTTTTGAGATAAGGATTGAACTTGAATTTGAGATCCTGCTGCCTCAGTATCCCCAATAACTAGGATTACTTGTCTGCCCCACCATTCCCAGCTAAATTCTGTATTCTCCTGCCCGTCTGACGGGTCTCTACTTCAGACACCAAAATGGCCACCGAGTGGCTCTCTGGCTTTAAGCCATGCACTGGAGGACAGATGCCTCATGAAGTCATTTTCGATACCTCCATACAACAGGTGAAACATAGTGTTTCAAGGAAAATGTTCCTGAAATGTCATGGAATGAGCAAAGGACTTTTGAAATGTCTAGAAAGGCATACAGGAGTCCCTGTAGCTAAGAAGGGACCTCAATAAGAGAGATGGGATTCTTACCTAGAGTTCATTTCTTTTTAAGATTGCAACCTCTCTGGTCTCCCAAGAGCTCATACAAACATCTACGCTTCCTGCTACACTCAGGAGTCAGGATTTAGTTCTGAGGATGGCAAAATACCACAACCTTAAAAAAAATAAAAATAAAAATAAACACCACAACCTTACTCCAGGCCAGGGTAAAACAGAGAGGCTTATTTGGCTACATTGGGATCCACCTATCTATGGAGACCCTTGGGCTCCACTGTGTGACTTTTCCCAGGGAGTCTTATTACTATTTCCACAGAGTACTAACAAACCAAAGAAATGATAATTGCGCCCAAACCCAATATGGTGAACAAACGAGTTTATTGGGGTTCCTTACCAGAGCGTAGGTGACCCAGACAACTACACCACAGAAGATCCTCCCTCTTCCAGCGGTTACCAACTGCTCACCTACCTTCAGACAGGGTGGGGCCTCGAGAACCTCCACTCCTTCCACAAGTAAATATTAACTGGTCGGATCTCCTGAGACCGTGACCGTCACATTCAACTCAGAGGAAACAGGCACACAGCAGGCCCTGATGCGTCCTCTATTGAGATTCCCTGCTCACATTCCCTCTTGAGGCACTCCATGAATGCTTTGTCATCCTTCATCAACACATCCTGCCCCATAGGGGTCATGCTTAAAACTGCCTTAAAACCATTGTTGAATGAGTCTGTGTAAGATGAAAGGATGGTATACATATCTGTGATTTCGATTGTTATTCCTATTCTCCAGATAACTTGCTTGTCTACTGAAGAGTTAGTTACATAAGCACAAATCCCAGCCAAAGGGCCTTTGCCCAAAGCCAGACTTTCTCTGGGTTCCAGGAAGTTAGAATTGGATTTCAGGTCATTGTAAACTTGCCCAGAAAGCAGACCACAGGTACAAAGGGCCTCCCTCAAACAATGATTATCACTCTTGAAATACTCAGATGAGGCTCGAGTGGTCTCTTGTTTGGTTCCTGGGAAGCCAGGCGAGGGCTTCCTGTTCCACAGGATTAGAGGAGTTGAACTGCCTTCCCAGGACCTGCACAAAGAGGTCCCCAGCAGAGGTAGAGAGTGAAAAGTTTCTGCACCTCCCCATAAGCCTCTCCGCCAATGAAGCAATCCAAATCAGACCGAATTAGAAAAAGCCCCGATTTAATGGGTAAAGTGTTCCTGGGTGATTCTCCACCACCACCACCCCGAGAAGAGACAGGGACAAGAGACCAAAAAAATCACATGTCTGATTTCTGGGGGGCAGTTTAAATACCCTGTGGGAGTGGTCTTTAGCATCCCTGGAGGAGGAGCCATGGACTTTCTGAGGGGCAGGGCCTGGGCAGACAGGTGGGGTTTCCACCAGAACATCCCAGACTCCTTGGGTGTATGGGTGCCAGGGTGCCAGGGACTGAGGCGGACCTTCCACCAGAATATCCCAGACTCCTTGGGTGTATGGGTGCCAGGGGCTGAGGCGGACCTTCCACCAGAATATCCCAGACTCCTTGGGTGTATGGGTGCCAGGGGCTGAGGTGGACCTTTCACCAGAACATCCCAGACTCTTTGGATGTATGGGTGCCAGGGTGCCAGGGGCTGAGGCGGACCTTCCACCAGAATATCCCAGACTCTTTGGATGTATGGGTGCCAGGGTGCCAGGGGCTGAGGCGGACCTTCCACCAGAATATCCCAGACTCTTTGGGTGTATGGGTGCCAGGGGCTGAGGCGGACCTTCCACCAGAATATCCCAGACTTTTGGGTGTATGGGTGCCAGGGGCTGAGGCGGACCTTCCACCAGAATATCCCAGACTCTTGGGTGTATGGGTGCCAGGGCTGAGGCGGACCTTCCACCAGAATATCCAGACTCTTTGGATGTATGGGTGCCAGGGGCTGAGGCGGACCTTCCACCAGAATATCCCAGATTCTTTGGGTGTATGGGTGCCAGGGGCTGAGGCGGACCTTCCACCAGAATATCCAGACTCTTTGGGTGTATGGGTGCCAGGGCTGAGGCGGACCTTCCACCAGAATATCCCAGACTCTTTGGGTGTATGGGTGCCAGGGGCTGAGGCGGACCTTCCACCAGAATATCCCAGACTCTTTGGGTGTATGGGTGCCAGGGTGCCAGGGGCTGAGGCGGACCTTCCACCAGAATATCCCAGACTCCTTGGGTGTATGGGTGCCAGGGTGCCAGGGGCTGAGGTGGACATTTCACCAGAACATCCCAGACTCTTGGATGTATGGGTGCAGGGTGCCAGGGGCTGAGGCGGACCTTCCACCAGAATATCCCAGACTCTTTGGATGTATGGGTGCCAGGGTGCCAGGGGCTGAGGCGGACCTTCCACCAGAATATCCCAGACTCTTTGGATGTATGGGTGCCAGGGGCTGAGGCGGACCTTCCACCAGAATATCCCAGACTCTTTGGGTGTATGGGTGCCAGGGCTGAGGCGGACCTTCCACCAGAATATCCCAGACTCTTTGGGTGTATGGGTGCCAGGGGCTGAGGCGGACCTTCCACCAGAATATCCCAGACTTTTGGAGTGTATGGTGCCAGGGCTGAGGCGGACCTTCCACCAGAATATCCCAGACTCTTTGGGTGTATGGGTGCCAGGGGCTGAGGCGGACCTTCCACCAGAATATCCCAGACTCTTTGGGTGTATGGGTGCCAGGGGCTGAGGCGGACCTTCCACCAGAATATCCCAGACTCTTTGGGTGTATGGGTGCCAGGGTGCCAGGGGCTGAGGCGGACCTTCCACCAGAACATCCCAGACTCCTTGGGTGTATGGGTGCCAGGGTGCCAGGGGCTGAGGTGGACCTTTCACCAGAACATCCCAGACTCCTTGGGTATAGGGGCACTGTTCAAGACTGGCTACTTCCTGCAGGCATGGGCCACGTGGGGAAGGAGAGAGTCGGGATTTGGTGGGCTCACATTCAGCAGGAGGTGTGAGTGAAGGAGCATCCGGTTAATTGTCATCCTGGAGACCTCAGGCATCTGTTTCTGATTACTAGACTTCAATACTTCGAAAGCTGGACCTTAGTAGTCAGCCTCAGGAGAAGGATGAGGTCTATAATGGAACAGGCCTTGGGGGCTAGCTTCAGGAATGTAATCTAACGGTTTTTAGCAAGGCAGAGGGGATGGGGAGAAGGGCCAGGTCTACCAGAGCCATGCCTGCCACACTCAAGCTGGCCAGAGTCCCATCTCTCAGATCTAGAGCACAAACTACACAGTCAAACGTGGCATTAGTCCTACCTGCATACATTTAAATGTAAATAATTGTTAAACAAACAAACCTAAGCAACTAAAAATAAGCATAAACTCTAAGATTAGACCAGAGGCTTGATGTATCTGAGACATTTTTGAAAGTTGGCAATGGGGAAAATAAAATGAACTTACATTGTTAAGCAGGAATAAACAGCCTGAGTTAGCAGTTTACAAATGAATTGAGAGATAGATGGGTAGTTAGGCATCTTGGCAGTAAAGCATATTGAAAGCTCTCTGTTCCGATGGCCCAGTTTGGTTTCAGGTTCTCAGGAGCCCCTGCATCATCCTGGATCAAGTGTTAGTCAGAAGCACCAGGGTGGAGCCGTGGGTCAGCCTGACTGTACAGCAGAGTCACCATAGGAGCTTAGGCCTCACTAAATGAAAAGTTGGTTCTGTGTATTTGTGTTATCGGTGTGCGTGGCATTGCTGTAAGGTAGATCAGAAAATGTCACTGGAAACAGAAACAGCGAAAGGAAGTTACCAATGATCATCACTAGAGACGGGCTGCCACTCCTGGCACCTTCTTTGCCTGTGTATGTGTATAGGATGCACACATGCCACATCTCGGGTGTGGAAGACACAGGACAGCTTTGTGGAGTGGGTTCTCTTCTACCTTTACATGGGTCGCAGAGGATAGAACTCAGGTCAACAAGCATTGCTCATCACACATGAAAAACTTTTATGTGATTAGGCAAACATAAAGCAATTTCAGTCACAAGTGCCTGAAGACAGTTTCTTATTGACAGAGGTAAAGCCACCATAGGCAGTTAGCAGGGACAGTGTGCTTATGTTTACCTGTGAGGACAATGACTCCATATATCATGTGTGGGTAGAAAGAGGTGGGGTGAGGCTGGCAGCAGAGAACCCTTTGGGGAGACATGATAAGTTCGGGCCTTGTCCTAAAACCGTTACTGGGAGAAAGGCAGAGATAATGCCACTGGAGCCTCGTGCCAACAACCTGTGGATATGCCGGGTGAGGGGGCGGGCTATTTACTAAGGAGAATGGATTTAGGATAGAGGTTTAATTGATAATATACACATATGGTATGTAAGATACCTAAAATCACCAAGCTAGCAGAGTCCATCTGGACCCTTGTCTGAGCCCCACATCATTTCTAAGCCTGGGCAATCTATCAGACATACCAAGTCTGCCATTCCCTTTGGGGGACATACTTTGCTTCCTCATCTACCACATCAGTATTAGGAACCAACTGAATGCCAATTGTGTCACTTTGTTTTTTATAGTTTAAGTGGTCTCTCTCTCTAGAGCAGTGATTCACCAACTTTAATGTAAATCAGAGTACAGGTGGGAAGCCGGTGAGGTGGCTCAGTGGGTAGAGGCGCTTGCAGTCAAGCCTGACAGCCCGAGTTCAATCCCCAGAACTCATATGATGGAATGCAAGTTGTCCTCTGACCCTCACACACGTGCGCTGGCATATGTGCCCACACACATACACACATGGAGCGAGTCTTCCTCTGTACCTCCAGCTCCCAAACAAGGACACAGAGACTTACTATTAATGATGAAAGCTCAGCCTAGCTTAGGCTTGTTCCTAACCTGGTACTTACAACTTAAATTAACCCACATTTTTAATTCTATGTTCTTCCACGAGGCTGTTTCTTCATTTTCATGCTGTTCATCCTGCTCCCTCTGCATCTGGCTCATAACTCGGCCTTTCTTCTTCCCAGAGTTCTCTATCTGGAAGTCCCGCCTATACTCTCCTATCTAGCTATTGGCTGCTCAGCTTTTTATTACACCAATCACAACATTACATCTTCACACAGTGTACAAATATCCCACAACACACACACACACACACACACTAATTTTGTTTTTTTGTTTGTTTGTTTGTTTTTTTAAAGATTTATTTATTTATTATGTACATAGAAGAGGGAGCCAGATCTCATTACAGATGGTTCTGAGCCACCATGTGGTGCTGGAATTGACTCAGGACTCTGAAGAACAGTCGGTGCTCTTAACCTCTGAGCCATCTCTCCAGCCCATTTTTTGTTTTTTGAGACAGGGTTTCTCTGTGTAGCTTTGGAGCCTGTCCTGGATCTCACTCTGTAGACCAGGCTGGCCTCGAACTCACAGAGATCTGCCTGGCTGGGATTAAAGGCATGCACCACCGCCTGCACACTGCTAATTTTTTAAAAGAGCCTAGATGGAAGGCTTGTGAAAACATAAATTGCATGATCAGTAATCATCAGGGAATACAAATCAATCTACAATGAGTGATTCCCTCATACCTGTTAGGATGGTTATTCTCAAAGGGCCAAGAACTTTCCTACATTGTTGGTGGGAATGATTATAGAAAACAGTATTAATTCTCTGAGTCTGAGGCTGGCCTGGTCTATAGACCAAGTTCTGGGAAAGCCAGAGCTACACAGAGAAACCCTGTCTCAAAACACCAAAAAGAAAGAAAACAGTATTTGCAGCATTACCATATAGCCCAGCAATCCGCTGCTGTAGTCAGAAGTTTTCCTGTGTCCTGCCCAGTCCTGCAGCTGCTCTGTCCCAAGAAAACACACAGAGGCTTATATTAATTACAAACTGTATGGCCTATGGCTTCAGCTTCTTGCTAGCTAGCTCTTTCATCTTAAATTAACCCATTCCTATTAATCTATATGTTGCCACATGGCCATGGCATTACCAGTCTGCTGGCATTTTGTTGCTCCTTTGGCAGCAGGCTGGCATCTCTCCTGACTCCACCCTTCTTCATCTCTGTCTTCAGTTTGAATGTACCACATAACCTTGTTCTACCTTGCCATTGGCCAAACAGCTTTATCTATCAACCAATGAGAGCAACACCTATTCACAGCATACAGAAAGACATCCCATAGTACTTCCCCATTTCTGTCAGAAAGGAAGTTTTTAACTTTAACTTGGCAAAGTTATATATAACAAAATAGTTATCAAGTAAGAATTACAGTTACAATATCTAGACTATTTGTATTTGGTAAAATTAAAGAAAATATCATTTATCCTATATTTGTGAGTCTGAAGTTTTATATCTTACTTACCTTTTATCATAACTAAGGAAAATTATAATTATCTAGTCTTCAACTCCATCAAAGACCTGAGAAGGAAAATAATATTATCTGAGAAAACAGAAAGTGCAAACAAGCAATATCTGAAAAATTGTGAGAATAGACAGAAACATCTGGCAGCCTGGACAGTCACCTAAATAGTCTCAGCACCATTGGGGCATCTGTTTTGGCTACAGGCCTAGAATACCTGACAAACCATTTTTAGAAGTAGGAATTTTGAAAGACCATCTTACCCTGTCTTGGCAGAGTTCTGTAGTTGCTTTTCCTTGTGTCCCGCTTGTCCAGAAAGGACAGCACTTGTATTGTCAGCAGTCGAGGCAAGGGCAGCTCTTTGCCCAGCAAGCCAGTTTGTGCCAAGAAGAAGACAAACTTCAATATGTAGTGTCTTTGAAGCCTAACATTCTCTCTGGAATAGATTGGTGCTGCCAGGAGCAATCATGTCTCATGTCAACAGAACTCTAAGTTATCAAAACATTTAAATGCCATATTCTCTAGATCTATGAAGTGTTTGAATATTACCTGTCTAGCTGACATGTGTTTCTGTAAATCTGGAAAACAACTAGTATAACTTAGATATGACAATCATGGGTGATTATTAATCTATAACTCTTATCTACATAAATAACCTAAGGACTCAGGCTTCACATATCAAGGTAGACAGTCTATAAACAGATGCATAGAATAAGGACAATGACCTCAAAATTGTGACTGTATACAAAATATCTGAAACAGAGGTAGAAATGTATAATGCAATATGACTATAGTATCCTAAATATGTATCAATATACAAAATATCCTAAGCAGAGGTAGAACATATAGACAATATGACAAATGTAATTTTACATTTGTATCAATATACAAAATATTTCAGATAGGAGTAGGAACATGTGTACAATATGACAGTTATAGTTTTGAATTTGTATCAATGTACAAATTATCTTAAATAGGAGTAGAAAAATAGTTTACATTTGTATCAATATACAAGAATCCATATCAGTGTAAATTATCTAAGTCTGATAGTTTGCTAAATTAGTTTACTAGTATATACAAAAATCTACCTTAATATGCTATACCTATCTATTTCCCTTTTTTCTTTTCCAAAAAAGAATCCTGAGTCTATGGTGATATTTTATTTGTGCTGAAATGTGATTTTATTTGTATGTTAATAAATAAAGTTGCCTGGGGATCAGAGCTAAAGCAAGCCATTTAGCAGAAGTCTGGCAGGTGATGGCACATGCCCTTAATCCAATTACATGGCAGGCAGAATCTCTGTGTGTTCAAGGACACAGCCAAGCAGGTCACCCGAACCTTTAATCTCAGTACGAACCATAGAGACCTGGAGGTCTGTATAGACAGGCAGTGATGAGGAAGTCATGTGGTTGGCTTTAGAACCAATGAGAAGGCAGAACAGAAAGACAATAAAAAGAAAGGACACAGGAAGAAGGTCTCTCAGGGGAAGCGACGGCAGTGAGTGGTAAGATAAGGTGGCCTTAGCTCTTGGCTACTGCTCTGATCTCTGGGCTTTTAACGCTTTATTTGGCTCTGTGTTTCTTATTTAATAAGACCATTTAGAATTATATCTACATGAGTCTAAGTTTTATTGTCTACCCCCAACCCTATAACAACCTAAGAATTATTAAGTTACACACCTTTATTATTAGGTACACACCTGTATTAGTACACACCTTAATCCTAGCATTCCGGAGGCAGAGCCAGGCAGATCTCTGTGAGTTCAAGTCCAGCCTGGTCTACAGAGTAAGATCTAGGACAGGCACCAAAGCTACACAGAGAAACCCTGTCTTGAAAAAAAAAAAAAAAGAATTATGGGTTAATTTAAGTGTAAGAGCTAATTAGTAATAAGCCCAGCTAGCTCAGTCTGTAGAGCATGAGACTCTTAATCTCAGTGTTCTGGGTTCGTGTCCCATGTTGGGCACCAGTTGTAGCTGGAGAAGGTACCACCTGTCCCCACAGTCCTGCATCCGCTTATAAAATAATCACTCAGAGGCTTAATAGTAATTGCAAACTGTATGGTCTATGGCTCAAGCTTCTTGCTAGCTAGCCCTTACAACTTAGCTCAATCCATTTCTATTAATCTATGTCTTGTCACATAGCTTTGTGGCTTACTAGTACTTTCACATCTTGCTTCTTCTGGTGGTGACTCATAGCATCCCCCTCACTCTCCTTTCTTCTCCTGTATCTTCAGTGCGAATGTAACACCTAACCTTATTCTGCCTCACCATTGGCCGAACAGCTTTATTTATCGACCAATCAGAGCAACACATAATCACAGCGTACAGAAAGACATCCCACTGCACTCTGCTGTTATGTTCTCCGTGGAAATTAACTTAGTTTGTCATGGAGATATCTTTGCTCCCAGGTTTGATGCACAATAGCAAAGATACTGAAAAAAACCTGCATGTCCACTGGGGGATGGTTGAAGGGATAAAGAACCTCTGGTAGCGATCTCCCTCTCCCTCCCCCCTCACCTAGAATGCTGCTCAGTTATAGGAATGAAAATACTGCAGTACTAGACAGTGCAGTCAGCCTGCAGGACACTGTGCTAAGTGCAAGTGGCCACACAATGAAAGAAGAATAAGTTCATGGTCTGCCTTAGTGTTCTTCTTTCTGTGAAGAGGCACCATGACCACAGCAACTCTTATAAAGGAAAGCATTTAATTGGGGTTGATTTATAGTCTCAGAGGTTCAGTCCATTATCATCACGGCAGGAAGCATGGCTGCGTGCAGGCAGACATGGTGCTGGAGCAGGAGCTGAGAGTTCTACATCTTATCCATAGGCAGCAGAAGGAGAAAGTATGTGCCCACTAGGTGTAGCTTGAGCATATATGAGACCTCAAAACCCGCCCCTTAGTAACACACTTCCTCCAAGTCCACACCTACTTCACCAAGGCCACACCTCCTAATAGTGCCACTCCCTGTGGGCCAAGGATTCAAACACATGAGACTGTGGGGGCTGTACCTATTTAAACCACCACATGGTCTTAGTCATATGTGCAACCTAAAAGTCATTATAAGCATGGTGGTGTTTATTTGTAATACCAACACTCAAGAGACTGAGGCAGGAGGATTGGATTCTAGGCTGGCCTTGACCACAGAGTAAGTCTGTCTTAAGAAAACAATAAAAGAAAATGTTAATAAATAAGTACTCAAACAGATAGAAAAATAGTAAAACAGTGGTTGCCAGATGCGGCCAGCATTCCAGCTTCCCTGCCCCGCTCCAACAACATGCTCCTAATGTCAGCAGGAAGTAGTCATAGAGAAGATTACATTGCTCCTTATCATTTATTGTCAACAAAAAGGCTGGGATGTTAAGTTTCAAACCCAGAGACATGTTAAATGGCTGAGGTGCCTATTTAACATACCTGGCCGCTAGGTTTCCCTGCAATCCCTCAGTCCTCAGTCCTTACCTCCTGGCTGGCACCCCGCCCCCTCCCCTAAACTTCTCCAGCCCAGGGGTTGGGCTGCCCTCCTGCAGCTGCTCTTCCCTATATACTAACCATTTGATTACCTGGTTCCTTTCATCTCACCTTGGGGCCACCTGGCTGCTACACTTGGTTTCCCTCTCCCTCCCCCTCAACCCCTCCCACCCCACCCCACCCCACCCCACCTCGTCTCCTCACCTGGTTCCAGGTCATGCCCACTCTGAACTCTCCCAGATGTCTCTGCCTCTGGCTATGCTCTCCCTTTTGTCTACAGGAAACCTGCACCCACCTAGGAGCAGTCATGTTCCTTTCCTTTTTCTTTTTTTCATTCAGTGGCGAGTCAGGGAAGAGAGGTGTGGGCTGAAGGGCGCATCTTGGACTTGCAGTCTGACAGGCCTGTCATTAAGATAAAACTGATGACAACCTAAGGACTGGGATTAAGGCTTTCAAAGTCTCACGGGGGACGACTTCACAAATTGGAAACTGCTGGTCAGGTTGAGACAAAGGGCACAGAAGGAAGCTGTGGTGATCTGAACAAGACGCACCGCGGGAGACTCGGGCATTTAAATCCTTGGTTCCCGGTTGGTGGTACTGTTGGGGGAGACTTAGGTGGTGCAGCCTTGTGGGGCAGTTACAACCCCCCGGGTGGGCTTTGAGATTGCATGGCCTTGTCCTGTTTCTAGTTAGTGCTCTCTGCTTGTACTCCTGCAGCCATGCCTGCTGCCTGCTGCCAAGCCTCCCCAGCACCATGGACTCTTTCTTATCCCTCTAGAACCATAGGCCAAGATAAATTCTCTCTCAAAGTTGTCTTTGGCCATGGTATTTTATCGTGGCAACAGAAGAGTAGCTAATACAGACACATTCTGTTTGATATCATTGCGTTACCCCGAGGTTAATCAGGCCACATGCTTTTTCAAATACGGTGGCTCCCTCTTACCCACTAGAGCTACACCCCAAGCCTCTCAGTGGATGGATGCTTGGGGTTATGGGTAATACCAACCCCTATACACTATTTTATCCTATGCATGCATATAATAAGATGTAGCTTATAAATTAGGCACAGAAAGAGCTTAACAATTACTAATAACAAATTAAATTATAATAAGTGTTATGTGAATAAGATTTCTTCTTTCTCAGAATATCTTGCACTTTATTCTTTTTGCCTAAGAATCACTTTGTGGCTTCTTCTGTTTACTTTTTTCCCTCCAGGGCTTGGGCTCAAACCCTGGCCTTGCATATCCTTGGCCTCTACACTGATCCACACCCCAATACGATTTGTGCCTTCTGATCCACACCCCAATACGCTTTGTGCCTTCTCTTCACATTCAGGTTTCTGGCTTCACTTTCTCACAGTTTGAGTCCAGGTCAGTAATGACTGAGTGAAAACAGTCGCTAGGAGAACTTGGCCATGAATCTGTTAGCAGTGACAGCCGCTAAGTGACTGCACCACAGACACAACACGCATGGGCTGGACCAAGGGACGATTCGTGTCCCTGGGGGGCCGAATGAGCCCTGTCCTTCCATGCTAAAGAATGGTTACTCCTGCAATTTTCTATTTGGTATTTTAGACTTCACTTGACCAACAGTAACTGGAACCTTGGGAAGCAAAACTGCAAATCGGGGCGACTGATCTAGTCAGATCCTCTGTCACAGGATCACACTGCTGGCTGGTGGGGGCGCCCAGGGGTGGAACACACGCTTAGCGAGAGGGAGGCCCTGAGTTCTATTCCTAACACAAAAATAGTCTAATATAAAGCACTTCTTCATAAGAAAGGTAAGTCTGTGTGATTGAACAGTGTAACCAGATTTCCATTACATGTGGTCAGGAGTAATTTCTCAGTAACTGAGAGGACAAGCCACCAAAGGAATTTTAGCAGGGAAGTGCATGATGATAATTGCTTTTCTGTTTAGAGAGAAAGATATTGTTGATTACACACACACACACACACACACACACACACACACACACACACACATAATCACCCAGGGGTGTGTGTGTGTGTGTGTGTGTCTCCACCCCCAGAGGGTTATTCATGTTTTAGAAATTTTGTTAACATATAATTTACTTATCATAAAATTCACCATTGTAAGTGTAGGCATTTTGTTTGTTTGTTTTGTTTTTGTTTTTTAGTAAATTCATATGGCTGTCTTCTACTAAAAAGGTACTTTTAAAACATTTCACCAGCACAAGTTTCTTCATGTTTAATCCGTTCTCCCTTCCCAAGCCCCAGGCAACTCATGATCTGCCCCTTCAAAAGATCCTCCAGCTTTGTCTTGTCCTGGCGAATTCCCCACCCTATGGCTGGAGGAAGGTGGAAATGTTACCAGCAAGAACCTCAGAGACCTTGTCTGGAATGTGGTTATTTGGTTTTAGAAACAGGGTCTCTCTACGTAGCCCTGGCTGTCCTGGATCTCACTCTGTAGACCAGGCTGACCTCACAGAGATCCACCTGCCTCTGCCTCCTGAGTGCCAGGGTTAAAGCCTTGTGCCACTATGCCTGGCATGTGTGTGTGTGTGTGTGTGTGTGTGTGTGTGTGTGTGTGTGTGTGTGGTGTTGTTGTTGTTGTTGGCTTTTATTTTAGTATATTTGTTTTGTTTTCTTTCTTTTTTTAATTAATGAATTTTTTTAATATTTCACTGTAACTTGTTTAAATGGCCTTTTGAAGATGGCTGACTGAGCCTGGCCAAACCTGGCTTTTTAGGGTTTCCAGGATGCAGGCTCTGATCTTAACAACACCAGTAACAAGGAGGTCTAGGCACCCCAGGGTCTCCTAGTCCCCTCCCATCCTCTCTGCCTTCCAGACACCTCTGTCCTCAGTGGACAGTCCTCTACCCCAGACACCGCTGTCCTCAGTGGACAGTCCTCTACCCCAGACACCTCTGTCCTCAGTGGACAGTCCTCTACCCTAGACACCTCTGTCCTCAGTGGACAGTCCTCTACCCCAGACACCTCTGTCCTCAGTGGACAGTCCTCTACCCTAGACACCTCTGTCCTCAGTGGACAGTCCTCTACCCCAGACACCTCTGTCCTCAGTGGACAGTCCTCTGCCTCCCAGACACCTCTGTCCTCAGTGGACAGTCCTCTGCCTCCCAGACACCTCTGTCCTCAGTGGACAGTCCTCTACCCCAGACACCTCTGTCCTCAGTGGACAGTCCTCTACACCAGACACCTCTGTCCTCAGTGGACAGTCCTCTGCCTCCCAGACATCTCTGTCCTCAGTGGACAGTCCTCTGCCCCAGACACCTCTGTCCTCAGTGGACAGTCCTCTACCCCAGACACCTCTGTCCTCAGTGGACAGTCCTCTACACCAGACACCTCTGTCCTCAGTGGACAGTCCTCTGCCTCCCAGACACCTCTGTCTTCAGTGGACAGTCCTCTGCCTCCCAGACACCTCTGTCCTCAGTGGACAGTCCTCTACCCCAGACACCTCTGTCCTCAGTGGACAGTCCTCTACCCCATCTACCTCTGTCCTCAGTGGACAGTCCTCTGCCTCCCAGCTGCCTGCTGCTTTCTCCTGTCCCACTGCTGCAGAGGCGAGGCCCAGAGGGGGAAGCCCTGTCCTAAGCACGTGGTGCTGTCACAGTCGTCGTGAAGGTTCTGCAGAGGAGCCGCTGGCCCCGCCCTCGTCTGCAGCAGTGTGGGCTCCATGGGACGGCCCCTACATCTGTCACTCACCTGAGGTTCTGACCATTTGCCTCCCATCACCAGGTCCCACCTCTTTGCCCCACCCCCAGCCTTTGGCTAGTCAACAGAGCACTTTCATGTCCTCACAGGGTCCCTCAAGATGTTAGGTTGGGGGGCACAGGCCAGGTGCCACTCCCAGACCTGCTTGTCTTCACACCTCCCTGCACTCACACCTGCCCTGTCACCGGTTACCAGGGTGAACCATGTCCGAGTGGAGCTGCCCAGACCTTTGCTTCCTTCCCACCTCTGCTGTGTACTGTATTCCGCGAGGGCCCCTGAAGTTCTCGAGATCCTCTGGTACTGTGTCTCTCGCTCCCAGAACTCCACCAAGAGAGGAAGGGAGGGTCCACGCGGCTCGGCCACATGCATCCTCCACGGCTGTCTTCTTTAGGGCGTTGCACCTTTCTATCCGGAGGACGTCAAAGTTACCAGCTTCCCAATGCACAGCAGGTGACTGGGCCGTCACCCCAGCTTCTGACTGGGTGGCTCCGGGGGTGAGAGACTAGAATCCGCGGGTTTCTAGTGAGTTTCCACGATCTGCTGCTGTGGGGACCACTCTTTTTTTTTTTTTAAAATAATTTATTTAACTTTTATTTTATGTGAGTTGGTGTGAGGGTGTCAGATGCCCTAGAACTGGAGTTACAGACAGTTGCAAGCTGCCATGTGGGTGCTGGGAATTGAACCCAGGTCCTCTGGAAGAGCAGCCAGTGCTCTTAACCGCTAAGCCATCTCTCCAGCCCATGAGGCCCCTCTTAAAGAGATCGTGCTTTACCGTCCGCCCTGACTTCTTTTTTATCTTGTAATTTTTTTTCACTCTGACAATTTGATAGCCCTGGTTTATAGTAAAATTCATTGTTTTCTTTCCCTTTCATTTCCCCCTTTTTCACTGTTGAGGTTAAGCTGGGAGCTTCATGCATTCCAAGTCTTTACTCTTCCACTGAGCAATATCCCCAGCCCCACGGTGAAATTTAATGATCCTTTTAAAAAGAAAGCTAACTCTGGATTTTGAATCCTAAAGGAATTTAGAAAATATTTGATCAATAAAAGATAGGTTGTGGTGGTTTGAATGAGGAATGCTCCTCATAGACCCAGATATTTGAACACTTGCTCCCCGGCTGGGGTGCTGTTTGGAGAGCTTTAAGTGATGCCCCATGGAGAAAGTATGTCATGGGGGTGGGGTGGGGGGGTGTTGAGATTATCTAGTCCTTTGCTTTGACCTCCTCCTGCTGCCATGCCTCTACCTCACCATGATGGACTCTTACCTCTGGAACCATAAGCCAAAATAAACTCCTTGTTATAGAAGTCGCCTTGCTCATGGGGTTTTATCACTACAGCAGAGAAGTAGCTACTACTAAGGTAGGGTGACTCTACAGTCCATTGTTCAAACTGCGACTTTTGAGGGTCAAACAAGTTCCTATTGATGATAATTCATGTTCATTCCAAGTGTGGATGGCACCATCCCAAGGTAAAGCAAGCTGTCTGGTCACCCCATGTGAAGGCCTAAGAAAATCATGTTTGGCACTCAAGAGTAGTTAGCATTCTGTTCTGGGAGTGAGTACTCGTTTTTTTGGAACACAAATTAAACTTGGAAGTGGAAGCCGGGCTGTGGTAGCACACCCCTTTAATCCCAGCACTTGGGAGGCAGAGGTAGGTGGATCTCTGTGAGTTCCATGGCATCCTGGTCTACAGAGTGGGCTCCAGGACAGCCAGGACTCTTACACAGAAACCTTGTCTGAAAAATAAAATAAAACAAAACAAAGCAAAAACTTTGAAGTGGAAAGGTACCAGAGAGTATGACATAAAAAAAAAAGCACAAAAATTAAATAGTTGTATAACATCATTCTCCTTGTACACATTTGGAGTTATCCACCTATTGCCCAGAGACTCTAACACCAGGAAACACTGAGTAAAGCCACTCTGCGTTCTTCTAACATAAGCCCCCACCATCTCTGCTGGAAATCAGCCTGTGCTGCATCCCCTGGTGTCTTTGGATGGGCATGCCCACAGCAGCTATTCTCATGTGAAATGTCAGCTGCAGCCGCACAGGGCATCTGTGTTGTCCTTTCTGTCTTGTTCATTCACATCGGTCTAGCTCATTGTTCCATCCATCATCCACAGAGCTGCATGAAGTTCATTCCTTGCCCTTGTCCATCATGAGGACAGCCAATCCCATGCCAAAAGGTGTAGCAGGGATCTTAGAAGTTCTTATTAATAAAATCAAACCTGAGCCAGGTATTGGGGTGAACTGGAAGATCAGAGAGACAGAACAAGCCACAGCTACCTCACCCTGCCGGCTCCTCAGCTGGTCTTGTTTCCTCAGACTGGAGGCTTCTGAGTCCTCATCCAGAATGAATCTCAGTTGAACTGTGCTGCTCAAAACCTAAAAGCTTGCCGGGCGGTGGTGGCGCACGCCTTTAATCCCAGCATCGGGAGGCAGAGCAGGCGATCTCTGTGAGTTCGAGCCAGCCTGGCTACAAGTGAGTTCCAGAAAGCGCAAAGCTACACAGAGAAACCCTGTCTCGAAAAACCAAAAAAAAAAAAAAAAAAAACCTAAAAGCTTAACCAGCCAAATGCTTAACCAGGTCAAATGCTTCTAGTTTCTGGTCTCCACGCCTTATATACCTTTCTGTTTTTGCCATCACTCCTGGATTAAGGCTCACTTTCTGGGATTAAAGGCGTGAGTCCCCATGCCTGGCTGTTTTCAATGTGGCCTTGAACTCACAGAGATCCAGAAGGATTTCTGTCTCTGGAATGCTAGGATTAAAGGTGTGAGTGCCACTATTTTCTAGCCTTTGTATCTAGTGGCTGTTCTGTCTCTGACCCCAGATAAGTTTATTAGGGTGCGCAATATTTTGGGGAACACAATACCACCACAATAAGGCTGCTTCCAGATGCTCTGCACCCCTCTGCTACTGGAACATGGCTGGTTTTATGCATTGGCCAGCCGTCTTCTCGGCAGCTTGACACACAGGCTCCTGGGCTCTAATCTGGGTGTATTTAAAGGGAACATGGACAGGGTTGACTAGTTGATTAGGATGTAGGGTTCGAGAAGAAAGGAGTCCGTAATGACTCCAGAATGTTGGCACAGGAGAAGAGGTTGTTAGTAATTAGGGTGACTGAGAAAATGTGGGGAGAACAAGTGTCAGGAAAGGACGAGTTTCATTTGGGAGAGAGTGAAGTTTGTAGTGTCTCTACTAAGGCCATGATGGGCCTTCCCATTTAACGTAAGCACGTTTCCCACAGACACTTGAAGTATAAAGGGTCGTTCCCATTCCAGCAGGCACCGTTGTTTACTTCTCTGGCATCCCTTCCTGTTTGTTCCGCATTGGCAGAGCTTGGGTTTTGTCCTCTTGTCTGCCCTCCTCTCCGTGACTGAAGGTCTTGTCCCTCTGAACCCACCACCCTAATCCTGCTCTGATCACCAGCAAAGAGCTTAGCTGTGACCTTGTGACCCGCCACACTCTGTCTCAAGACAGAAAGAGAACCATTTGGAAGCTTCTAGGAAATGTTCTTTTTCTTAAATGAATATAAGCAAAATGTAGTAAAATGGCTTCTCCTCATGCCCTAGGGCAATGTTCTTACAGACACGATAGAAATTAACTTGAGTAAAATGAGCCAAGGATGTTGCAGCTGAAAGACACGATCTTTCCAGCCCATTAATTAGCTGAGGTGAAGCCAGCCCTTCTATGGATGCTTTCAGGAGATAACACAGCCTACATCAGATAAGCCACTTGGAGATAAGGTTCCTTCACTTGCTTGTGAGAGCATCCCAGTTAGTACATAAAGTAAGAGGGAGGAATAATCAAGGTTTGTCTGTTCCTGAATATTATAACTAGATGAACTGAAGAGGGGATCACAAATCACAGACTGGGCGGTGGACTAAGATACCCAGTGTCTGACTGGCCGGGGATGAGAAGGATGCTTCCGGGAATAAGGTCCTGACTTGGTGTGAGGACCTGCATCTGAAACTGCTTGTTTGGGACAGAGGTCTTTCATTTTGCTTCGCCAGAGAAGACGGGCATGTCACACTGTGCTGGCAAGCATCCCGATGTCTCCTTTCTGCTACTGTCTCTGTCACATACCTGGCTTTTCCTTGACTCCCAGCCCATGCATTGTCTTCACGTTATCCCATTGTACACTGGGAATCTAAAATGACTCACGAAAGTAATGAAAACCTAGAAATGGGTAGTGACCACGCCTGAGGCAGGTTTCCCGAGCTCGGGGGCCGATGCTCTTTAAAGTGATTGATGAGGTTTGTTTCAGTCCAGAATCATCTCTAGTCACTGTTCTGACTTGATTACTCTTCCTTTGCATAGGTCTGAATAAATGAAATGAACATCGCGTCTTTCCAAGGGTCTTGGTTCAACAGGAAGCCATGCTGTTACCATAAGTCTGTAGGGTATGTCAGCTTTCTTAGGTTAACCAAAACAATGTTTCTCCCCATGCCACTTGGTTGGGGCTGTCTTTTCCCTTCCAGTTTTCTTCCATGGTCTTTCCGTTAGTCTGCTGCTGGATTATAGCATAGGCTGCCCCCTCGTTAGCTCACACCAATTGTGAGACAGTTACGGTGACCCTCTGACATTTGCATTAACAGTTCATGGAACAGAATGAGCGACAGCTTTGTCTTTGCGGGAAAATTCCTTATTTTCTTTATTACTGTGGGAATAAAAACTAGGAATGAGTCTGAAGTGAGAGCCCCAGTTCAGTTTTACCACAGAAGACAAGTCTGACCAGTCTGACAAGGTGAGAAAGTGGGTCTTAATGAGCGGTTTCAAGAGCAAATATAGAGTAGTGCCTTGTTTAGTTCTCAAAGTGAGAAATGCTCCAGAAATGTTGGTAATAAGCTGCTGGGTTTTGTTGTTGTTAAGAGTAGAACACATTTTAAGTGTGCCAAGAGTCTTGACGATAACAAATGTCTTTGAGGGAGAACGCAATTTATCTTCTAATTCTTCGTGTACACGGTTAAGAATAACTAGAAAGCGTTGTGATTGGCCAGGAGCTTGCTGTGACCCAGCATCCAATCTCCACTTTCAGATGCTCTTAGCCTTCAGTGTTTCCCTCTTTCAGAGGATAAATTAACTTGGTGTTTGGGCTTCCTAGTCCTGTCCTGAGAAATGACCACGCACTGTGCAGTGAGATAGCTCATGAGAAATGGCCACGCACTGTGCAGTGAGATAGCTCAGCTGGTAAAGGCACTTGCCGCCAAGCCTCGTGACCTCAGTTTACCCTGGGTCCCATATGCTGAGAGAGTGAACTGACTCCCAAGGTTTTCTATGAGCTCCCCCCAAGCACTGTGGCATGTGCACGCGCGCGCGCGCGCGCGCACACACACACACACACACACACACACTCTCTCTCTCTCTCTCGCACGCGCACACACACAGAGAGAAAGAAAGAGAGAGCAAGAGAGAATAAATGTATGTAAACAAATGCTTTTTTAAACTAGAAAATACCATCCTGAGTGAGGTAACCCAAACCCAGAAGGACAAACATGGTCTGTACTCACTCATAAGTGGATATAGATATAAAGCAAAGAACAATCAGACTGCAACCCTCAGAACCAGGGAGGCTATATAGCAGGGGGGACCCTAGGATGACTGTGGCTCATAATAAGTTTTGGTTTTACTCAATCACTGGGCAAGCCTCAGTGAAACATTTCACTATTAGGATAAGAATTTGTATCAAGCTGATAATAGGAAAATAAAATTAAATTAAATTAAAAAAACAAAACAGAAAAAAAGTTCACACACATGGAGGTTTGAAGCAGTGTAAGCCTAGTCTCTCATGCGTCTGGAGGTCCGGGATCTAATACAGACCTCCCTAAAGTCAAGGCCCATGTTCCTTGTGAAGTCTCAGGAGAGTCTGTTTCTTTTCCTTCTCCGGTTTTGTGGCTTTGCTGCGTCTTCAAGGCCAAAGCCAGTGCAGCTGACTCTTTTTCTCACGGAGTTACTCTCAACTGATTCTCCTGGCTCCTCCTCTGCGCCTCCTTCTTTGGTCGGAAGGTTGAGCTCGGCCTTTACCCATGGCAGGCAGGTGCTCCACTGCTGACCAGCATCCCTGGTCCTTCCCTTCCCACTTTCTGTTTAAGGCATGCGCGTGTGCACACACAGGTTCATGCACTCGCGTGTGGAGGCCGGAGAACAGCCTTGGGTATCGTATTTAGAAATGCCATCCACCTCCTTGGAGACAGGGTTTCTTCAGGCCTGGAGCTTACCTACTGGTCTAGACTGGCCAGCCAGAAAACCCGGGGATCTTCCTGTCCACCTCCCCAATGTGGGGATAACAAGGGCGCACCACCAGGTCTGCCATTTTTACGTGGGTGCTTGGGACCAAAGTCAGGTCCTCATCTGTGAGGCAGGCACTTGGCAGCACACCTCCCCTACTTTTTATGAACATTGGGGCCACATGAGTACCCAAGGAGCAATGTTTAAAGCCGTCTGATCAGCAACCATCTTCAGCTCTGATCTCCCTTTGTCACATACTGTGCTGGTTTGAGAGAAAACGGCCCCCCAAAGGGAGTGGCACTGTTAGGAGGTGTAGCCTTGTCGAGGAAGTGTGTCACTGTGGGGTCAGGCTTTGAGGTCTCCTTTGCTCAAGCTACCCTCAATGTGACAGTCAGTGGACTTCCTGTGGCCTCTGAGTCAAGATGTAGGACTCAGCTCCAGCACCACGTCTGCCTGCACACTGCCGTGATGATAATGGACTGACCCTCGGAAACTGTAAGCCAGCCCCCTCAATTCAATGTTTTCGTTTACAAGAGCTACTGTGGTCATGGTGTCTCTTCACAGCAATGAAAACATAACTTAGACACATATCCTAACAAACTCACGGAGCCTGGGAAATAAGTTGTGGGCATAGTTGGGGTGCACTATTTTGTGTGTCAGACGAGGTAATTTCTTCCAATGTAAGTATTACGATAAACAATAGAATGCTTTTTTTATTTTTATTTATTTTTTGACATTTGAAAAGTATTTCGGCCGGGCGGTGGTGACGCACGCCTTTAATCCCAGCACTCGGGAGGCAGAGCCAGGCGGATCTCTGTGAGTTCGAGGCCAGCCTGGGCTACCAAGTGAGCTCCAGGAAAGGCGCAAAGCTACACAGAGAAACCCTGTCTCGAAAAACCAAATAAATAAATAAATAAATAAAAATAAAAAATATTTCATAATCTTTCAAATGAGGGGGCTGGTTGTGTCGGCTCCCGAGTTGAAGAAAACGGAGGCGCTCAAAGGAACCGAGCAGGAAGTGATTGCCAGTGCAGGATGCCGATGCGGGTCCTGGACCTCCGCCCAGGGATGCCTGTTCGCATTTCCATAGCGCAGGCCGCATTTCCATAGCGCAGGCCGCCGCAGGACCCCGCCCGACCTTGAAGGGCCGTTCGACCTTGAGGTCCACTTTTGCCTCAGTTACTCCCTCTGTGCAATGGGAAGATGTGCATCATCACAGGGAAGGGCGGGAGGCCAGATTGCATGGTCACCCTCCCCAACTGCCCTCCGACTCTTCCCCCACCGAACGCGCTGCAACCACTCTGGAATGCTTTTTTTTTTTAAGATTTATTTATTTATTATGTACACAGAAGAGGGCGCCAGATCTCATTACAGATGGTTGTGAGCCACCATGTGGTTGCTGGGAATTGAACTCAGGACCTCTGGAAGAGCAGTCGGTGCTCTTAACCTCTGAGCCATCTCTCCAGGCCCTCTAGAATGCTTTTTTAAATTGTGGTTTTGAAGTGTAAAAAATAATGTCCATGCAGCTAAATTATAAGAAAATAAATGGAGTGCTGTTTTACTTACGGCTATTTTGTGAAAAGAACTGTATGCACATAGTTTAAAAACCAGAAGGTAGAAGGGAAGAGGTGGAGACCTGGCTCCCATCTCCTGCTGTGTGTGTTGCATTCTGTAACTGTCCCCTCGTGTTATTTTTCCATAATACGTTCCCATAATAAATTACAACACAGCAAAAGTGTGTTCTCTCGTGATTTTATGTCAACAGGCTGATTTGCCCTCTGCAGGCTGGAGGAAAGAGCCCTTCCTTGATTCTTCCCGAGTCTTGGGGCTCTAGTTGTCTCTTGGCTCCTGTCCCTGTTGCTCCACACTAGTAAATTGCTTTTCTATAGGTCTCCGTCTCCCTTCCTGTGTGTCCTCTCTGCCACTCGTACGGATAGCAGTCATTAAATCCTACAGACGACCTCACCTGAACTAATTGCATCTTCTCATTCCTTACTCCCAAGTAGGGTCACCTTCGCAGCACAATTCAGTTGTGACACCTGTTGTTGGGGACGTGGCTGGTTTCAGTTGTTCGATGCTGGGACAGAGCTACATGTTTTCTCTGGATCTGTGCGTGTATTCTTCTGCACTGTGCACTTCATATTTTCTTCCTGTGAAATGCAAGCTTAGCCTGGCGGTGGTGGCACTCGGGAGGCAGAGGCAGGAGGATCTCTGTGAGTTCAAGTCTAACCTGGTATACAGAGTGAGTTCCAGGACAGGCTCCAAAGCTGGGATTAAAGGCGTGCGCCACTGCCACCCAGCTCAGTCCTCTCTTAATTCCTGTTTCTTTACCAGTGCTCTTAACCCCTAAGTCATCTCTCCAGCCCCACAAACTGAACTCTTGAATACAGTGAGTCTACAATTCAGAAGGGAAGTTTAAAAATACCTTGAGATTAGTGACGATGAAAACACCACACACCAGAATTTATGGGATGAATCAAAAGGCATCCTTCTACGTGATTTGTACATACACAGCAAATGCCTGTATTAAAAAAATAAGGCTGTCCAGGCTCAATGGTTCAGAGCACTGGCTGTTCTTACAGAGGGCTGGAGTTCCATTCCCAGCACACACACAGTGGCACATGACCATATGTAACTCCAGTTCCAGGGTAAGACACCCTCTTCTGGCCTCTGGGCACCAGACACACAAGGTGATAAACAGACTTACAGTCGGGCAAAAAACACATACACATAAAATAAGAATTTTAAAAAACTAAAAAGGAAAAACTTGTATAGATGTAACCAACTGTCTTATTAAATAAGAAACACAGAACCAATGCAAAGAAGAAAGCCAAGAGATCAGAGCTAAGAGCCTTACCCACCTGCTGCAGCTAGCCTCTTCAGCCAAGAGACCTCTCCGAAAGAGAGCTACTTCCAGTCTGTTTGTCTTTATATAGACTTTCTGTTGTGCCTTCTCATTGGTTATAAACCCAACCACATGACCGCCTCATTACTGTCTGTCTGTATAGACCTCCAGGTCTTCTATGGTTGGTATTGAGATTAAAGGCATGTGTCTCCAATGCTGTCTGTATCCTTGAACACACAGAGATCTACCTAGCTCTGCCTACCAAATGCTGGGATTAAAGGCGTGTGCCACGACCGCCCAGCTCTGCTATGGCTCTAATAGCTCTGACCCCTGGGCAACTTTATTTATTAACATACAATTAAAATCACATTTCACTACAAATAAAATACCACCATAAACTTGCAAATAATTTCTCTAAATTTACACCCAGAAAAAGGAGAAAGTGTCCAGAGTTGACAGAAGAAAGAAAAATAATCATTAAAGTTGAAATAAAAAGACTTACAAATTTAAGAGTTGATTCCTGAAAAGATAAAGTTAACAGAACTTTAGGTTTACTGAGGGAAAAGAGAAGATTTAGATAAAATGAGAAATGAAGGAACAGACATTACCGCTGACGTCACGGAAATAAAAAGGCTGACACTAGGTGTGCTGGCGGACCCCTGGAGTCCACAGGCGGGTCAGGACTGCTGGGTCATGACTGGCTGCACAGTGACAGAACGAATTCAAGAACAGATTTTCAAGGTCTAAAAAAATTGACACCATATCCTTCAAGGATGCCAGTGTATAAATTTCCTTTTCTTCAAATGTCTTTGTCTGATTTTGGTTCTGGGTAATCTTGGCCTCGTGAAATGAATTTGAAAGTTTTTTTTTATTTTCTTTGTGTTTCTGGAAGAGGTTAAGAAGGGTTAGCATTAGTAATTTTTTAAATATTTGGGAGCGTTCACCAGTGACATCATCTGGCTCTGATTACTAATCTTATTAACCCAATAGTTGTATTAGTTACAGCTGTTCAGATTTCCTTTTCTTTTCCTCTTTTTTTCTCTTTCTTTCTTTCTTTCTTTCTTTCTTTCTTTCTTTCTTTCTTTCTTTCTTTCTTTCTTTCTTTCTTTCTTTCTTTTGTAATTTTGGCAAAATACAGAAAAAGTGCCTGGTTTAATCCTTTAAAAAAATCATCCGCAAAGGAGTCCCAAACCGAAAACAACTGCACGTAAGGAGTCACACCCCATAACCAAGAAGAACTTCTCCCTGGGGTATCAGGGTGGCTCAACATATGAAAAATATGATAAAGAACATATATGACAAATTAACATATAATAAAGGACGAAATACCATGATCATACCAATGCGTGCAGGAAAAGCATTTGACAAAACCGGTTTTTCAAGAAGAAAAGCTTTCAAGAGGTTAAGACAATGCGGAAGTCCCAGCCCATACAGTCCACTCAGCCGTGAAAACCAGACAGGGAGCAAGGCAGGTACCACCTCGAGTTGCTCCGGTTCTAGCCTACACTGTACTGGAAGCCATTTGCTTTATTTAAGACAAGGTCACACCATACAGCCCAGGCTGACCTTGAACTTGGATATTCCTGCCTCATCCTCCTGAGTGCTAGGATTACAGACCTGGGCCACCACGGAAACTAGAACATTTTAGAGCCGTCCACACTCTGTTTGTGGCAGTATTTCTCACAGTAACCAGCACATTAAGTCTATCAGAAGACAAGGGTGTGTGATGAACACATGAAGTGGGATGTCACTCAGCCACTGAAAGAATTGGGGACCAGTGAGGTGGCTTGGAGGGTAAAGGCACCTGTCTTAGTGCCTGACAACCTGGCTCCTTACCTAGATCCCACAAGGTGGCAGGAGAGAATGGACTCCAAGGGGGTGTCTTCTGTTTCTACACATGTGCCGGCGCGCGCACGCACACACACACGTGCATGTGCATGCACACACACAAATACATTTTTTAAAAAGTTAAAACTACAATATGCAGCAACATAAATGCATCTTGTGGACCCTGCGCCAAGTGAACCAAGTCTGTCACAGAGGGTACTGTGACTCCGTTTATAAGTCTGTGAAACAGACAGATGCACTGAATCAGAGGTGCAGAGGGCTTTGTCCTCTTCTAGGGATGGTGTCTAGAGGCATGAGATGTATTCCAGTGTTCTGACAGCCATGGCTTTCCCTGCAGTACAATCTCCAACAAAACAAGGCAGTTCTAATCCCTATTAAACAAAACGAGGCAGTTCTAATCCCTGGTAGACATACAGAACTGTGGTGGTGTTGGCCTGCAATCCCAGCACCCGGGAGACGGAGTTTAGGGTGTCTAAAGAAACGCTG
Source organism: Peromyscus leucopus (assembly GCF_004664715.2). NCBI lineage: Eukaryota > Metazoa > Chordata > Mammalia > Rodentia > Cricetidae > Peromyscus > Peromyscus leucopus. Next base: position 8,575,533 of record NC_051073.1, read on the forward strand.
TTCCCCCAAAACACAGCAGAAAACCACGCTTACCTTCCTGCCAAGTTAACTCTGAATGTGTATTGTGGTGATGTATTGTGTCCCCCAATAAACTGTGTCCCCCCATAAAACTTGCCTGGAGATCAGAGGAAAAAGCCAGCCACTATATAGAAGTCAGGCAATGGTAGCACATGCCTTTAACCCTATCACTTGGGAGGCACAGATTCGTCTGGATCTCTGTGAGTTCAAGGCCACACTGGGAACAGAGCCAAGCATGGTGACACATGCCTTTAATCCCAGCACTAACCATAGAGGTCTGGAGGTCTGTACAGACAGACAGGAAGCGACAGAGCTGGGCAGGAAGAGGAAGTGATGTAGCTGGACTGAGTGAGAGAGCTAATGAGAGAACAGAACAGAAAGGCCTATAGGCGTGGGCATACAAGAAATGGATCTCTTTAGAGACTTAGGTGTCGGTGAGGTGAGGTTAGCTTGTGGCTTTCCCTATTTCCCTGGTCTCTCAGGTTTTCACCCCTATGTCTAGCTCCGTGTTTTTTATTTAATAAGACCATTTAGCAATTCGTCTACAGTGTATCACTCTTGTAAGTTTTTAGTGCCTCGCTGTGTTTATGTTAAATGTGTTTAAATACTGCTTTGGCCCCTAATTTAGGAAGGAAAGGAGAGATGTCGTCAATACTTCTCAAACCTGCATGCATAGAGTCACCCGGAGCTTGGTCAACAGTTGGCCGCAGCACACGTGGACTGTGCCAGCCGGTAGGAGAACGCTCCTCCAGCAAGCTCCAGGGATGGTGATGCCGGGCCAGGGCAGACTGTGAGCAGAGGGAGCCAAGTGAGAGGCCAGTGGCTTCCCTGCGAACAACAGCAGAATCTCAGCCCTCAAGTGGAATCCGCTTCCTCTAAGTGGTTATGTAACCTGTTGCATAACGGCTGCTGAGACCTGCCATTTGCCCCTTGCCACCAGAGAGGGTTGGAAAAGAGCCCTCCAGGCTTTCCTCCTCCCTTCCTGGGGCCACCACAGGCATGCTATGCGGAGAGGCTGCCTCGCATTTCGCCCAGCAGCTCTCTCGTGCTGGGACCCTTTGTGCTTGGCTCTAAGCCACACTCTGCATTTAACCCTCAGTATCCCCTGAAAGGCCGTTTTTTGTTTTTGTTTTTTAAGGTTTTTATTTATCATCATTATTATTATTATAACTACTCTGTGTGTGTGTATGTGTGTGTGTGTGGTGTGTAGGCCAGAGGTTGATGTCACGTATCTTCCTTAATCATTTTCTACCTTTTTTGGGGAGTGGGCAAGCACACAGAGTCTCTCAAAGAATCTAGAGCTTGCTGATTCAATTAGACTGGCCGGCCAATGAGTTCCAGGGATTTGCCTGTCTCCACATCCCCAGCTGTGGGGTTACAAGCATGCACCATCACACCCAACTTTTACATGGTGCTGGAGACCCAAACTGATGTCCTCAAGCCATAGCAAGTACTTTACCAACTGAGCCAGCTTCTCAGCCTGAGGATCACAGCTTACTTAAGTTTTGTGCGGCTGAAATTAATCTCTATATCAAATATTCATTCTTCTGGGTGTAAAACGGCATCTCGAGCAACACAGACAATCTCCCTTGACTCTACATCATCTGGGGCAGGTCACGGCTTCCTCAGTCCGTTCAAACCCAGTCTTCGCTCCTTGGGGCACATCTGTCTCCCAGCTATCTGCCTAAAGGACTGACAGTTGCAAACGTGTCTTCTGAAGCATCTCTCAAGGGCCTGAGAGCCGTTCTTAGGAAAGAAGGCCTCAGTCTCCAGGACCCTGAGAGCTCTGAGTTCTAACTTTGATAATTACTCAGCAAACAGAGCTCGCCGCCCTCTCCTTTCTTTAATTACTTATTTAAAAATTTCCGCTCTCTCTACTTCCATGTCACACATTTCACTGTTTCCTCTCCTCAGTCCTCACCTCTCACCCCATAACTTATGGCCCCTTCCTTCCTTCCTGGCCTCCACGGACATCCCATCAACTTAAACACAAAAATCTAAAAACTTGAATCTATGATCTACAATCGAGAGAGAGAGAACATACAACATTTGTCTTTTGTGCCTAGGTTACCGCACTCAGTATAATATGTCCAGTTCTGTCCATTTTCCCCGCAAATTTTATAATTTTCTTTACAGATGAATAAACCTCGGTTGTGCGTATTACCATATTTTCATTATCCATTCACCAACTGGTGAGTATCTAGGCTGATTCTGTTTCCTAGATATGGTGGGCGGCAGGAATGAACACGGTTGTGCAGGCATCTCTGTCACGGGATATGGCTTCCTTTTGGCGCATGCCCAGGAATGGTATAGCTGGGTCATGCCGTAGTTTGGGTTTTAGCTTTTTGAGCACCCTCCACACTGATTTTTCCAGGGACTGAGTCAGTTATACATCACTGACAGTGAACTCGGGTTCTCTTCCCCCGTCCTCACCCGCATCGTTGTCTGTGGTTTTCTTTATTGCTGTTCTTACTAGTGTGAGATGGAATCTCAGTGGTTTGGGTTTGTAGTCACCGGATGCTAAACACTTAAAAAAAAAAAAAAAATTAGTCATTTGTATTTCTTTTGAGGACTCCCTGTTCAAGTCCAAACAAATTGAGTTGTTTTCTTGCTATTCAGTTTTTTGTTTTGTTTGTTTTCTTTTGTTTTTTAGTTCTTTGTATATTCTAAGTATTTGTGTATCAGGTGTATGGCTGGCGAAGATTTTCTCCCATTCGGTAGGCTATCTTTTCACCTGATTGACACTTCCTTTGCCATGCAAAACCTTTTTCATTTTGTAGCCTGGACCTCGTGATCCTCCTGCGGGTGCTTCCAAAGTATTGAAAGCCCGGGCATGCCCCGCCATGCCCAGCCCAGGAGGCCGGTCTTCTTCCTGTTTGCCAGCCCTCTGTTGTGCGTGGGGCTTAAGTGTGCCGGGGGAAAAAATGCTCTGCCGCCGAGCCACATCCCAGCTGGTCTTTGGACTTCTTCCTGTTTTGACTCGGAACCCCGTGGCCCCGGCCCTGGTCACTTGCTTTTCATTGGCTTGAAAAGTCACTCATGCTGGAGTGGCGTGCTCACGTTTTCTGAGTTGCCCACTAGCTTAGCTGTAGGTGGGATCTCTGACGCGTGGTTTAGGATGGCAGTGAGGCCTGAGTGCCCTTTCAGGAACTGGAAGGACCTTTTATCGGAACTGTTGGCTTTCTTGTGTGTCTGTTCAACTACCTAATGGGTGACCTTTTGATGACAGAGACTGAAAATTCTCTCCTCAGGTTATGGTGATACTGTGACTTTCTCCTCACCCTCCCCTTTCCTTCCCACCCTTTCTTTTCTTCTTTATTTTTTAGAAATAATATTGTCTCGTGTACCCCAGGCTGGCCTCAAACTGCTGATCTTCTTGTCTCCACTTTCCCAAGGGCTGGCATGGCTGATGTGTGCCATCATGTTTGGCCCTTTTCCTGTTCCGCACCTCATGACAACCACAAAGCTCAATTACAGAATCACAGACCACTGCCCAACTCACCTTCAGGCACCTACTCCCATACCTTAAGTTGACATGCTGCTTTGCTCTGGAATATTCTAAGCTCTACCGTGAAAGCTGAAGTGAGTCTCCCTTCTAAATTTTCTACCACCTCCCAACAGCACCACCCTCTGGAGACCAGGAGTCAACACAGGAGCCTTTGTGGAGGGGCGGGGGCAGTCCAGATCCCAACTATTTTCCTTGGAAAAGTGGAGGAGAACTGAAATCCTAAAAGGGGCGGAGAGTCGGCTTAGACTTAGAGAGAAGAGAAACGTGCCGGGTCCTCCTTGGAGTCAGCCCAGCTTGTGGCAAAAGCGCACTGTAGGGTAAAGTGAGAAACACCCCCCCCACACACACACACACACACCCCCCCCGCGCTTCCTCCAGCTCTCACACTGCCCCCAGCAGTTCCTCCACTCTCGACCCCTCCTGCAAACTCTTCTCCCCTCTCCCTTTCCCAGGCTTCTGCCTGAAGTCCTGGCCTTCTGGAGGAATATACCATGTCTCTCCTGAGCTGGCAGCACTCCATATCTGCCTTCCTGCCCCGCTTCATCTCTAAGTGATGTGCCTTGGCTTCCTTCCTATTGAACTTTGTCCTAATGGTGGTGGAGTCCCTTTCTCAACTGCCAATAGCAAAGATAAAAAAGTGAGCACAGAGGTGAACCTACCCCGATCGCACAAGTTGCGAGCCAACCATGGTTGTGACATTACCTCACTGGGGATGCAGCTTGAGAGAAGAGGGTTTGGTTGGCTTTTCAGAGTCCTCACCCCCCAGCTGAACTTGCAGGTGTCCTCGGTGCAGTCAACTGGAGGACAGGACTTCAGCCAGCAACACACGGGCTTCAGCTAGCCCTCTCCTTCTGCGCTTGAAGCGTCGAGAAAAACACCGTGGGACTTCTCTATACTTTAAACTTCCTGTGATTTTTCTACACAAAGTTCACCTATGTGTTTCCCTGTGCCTCTCCTTCCCCCCCTGGCATGCTCAGTTTCTATTTCCCACTCATGTTTTGCAGTCAAACTGGATCTTCCTTTCTTAGAGTTATGTGATATAGAAACTCACGTAAATTTAATGTGATGGTCCACAGGGCATCCATCGTATCGGTGGATTGCAGAGAAAACAGATTGTGCACTAAAGGACTTTAAACCTTTGTCCTCAGCTCCTGGGAGGCCATCTCTAAACTCTTGGGACGATGGCCTGTCGGATAAGCGTGCTGTTGGCTTGAAAGGACTTGGGTAATGTCAGGTAATCTAACTCATGTTGGGAGAGTTGGACACACAGTCTCAGCTTGACCCCTGAAGTGATCACGGACTGAGGTCACCATCCGAGGAGCCAGACATTTTCACAAGACTTGTGAAAACACGAGACACTCCCTGCCTTGTGATGCATCACACTGTCACACAGTATTTCAAAAACGTATTCAGTGTCATCCAAGACTTAGCTGACAAAGGATGCCAGGAAGGTTTGCATGTGGAACTGTGTGCTTCTTCTCTTTGGATGCTGCCAGTTTTGTCCCTTTGTTGAAAAAAAAAGAAAAGGAAGGAAGGAAGGAAGGAAGGAAGGAGGGAAGGAAGGGAGGGAGGAAGAAAGGAAGGAAGGAAAATTATAAACTAATAGCTGCCATCTAGTGGACTGTTCACCTTGGAAGTATGTGAGCTGCTCTGAACTGTTAGGAGACGTGAAAGTGGTCTTGGGAGCCTTTCCCACTGAACACGTGGTCTTCGTCTTGACCCCACTCTCTGGGGAAATCTCCTGCTATCTTTGAATCTCCTTATTTCTTCCACAGTGGGGAGGCATCATCTGTGCGCCCACTGGAGAAGGGGAGCGGGGGCTGAGTCAGAAGTGGTCCTGCTCCACGCACAAGCACACTGCCTACCCTTTCATGTAGAGGCACATTTGATGACCATGACCACGAAGAGCCCATTCATAAACTTGACTGACCATTTCTCCTGTCTGGGGGGAAGAAAAGGGGGCTGAACCTGAAGAATAATCTTAAAGTCCAATAGAAAGCCAGTTCTCTGAACTAAGGCCTATAAAGACATTTTCATGGTGAATGCAAGCTCTCCACACATGATTTTAAAAAAAAATACAAACTTCAAGCCAGGCAGTATTGGCTCACACCTTTAATCCCAGCACTGGGGAGGCAGAGCCAGGCAGATCTCTGAGTTCGAGGCCAGCCTGGTCTACAGAGTTAGTTCTAGTATAGCCATGGCTACACAGAGAAACCCTGTCTTAAAATGTCTCTCAGCATTCTTTCATTGCCTGGAGTTCTCTGTCTGTGGTCAGGGCTCAGGGACATTCCCCCTCCTGTGTTAACGCGTCTGCTGGTGTCATCCTTGCTCAGGTCTTGTTTGGGCCGCCTTGTTAGTGAGACTTCGCTGGTGTAGCTTCTCTGACTTCTCTAGGAGATGAAATCTCACAGCAAAAATCCTAGTCCTCCGGCTCTTACGATCCTTCTGACCCCCCTTCCGCGATGTTCCCTGAACCTTCGGTGTAGGAGTCGTGTGGTAAATGCATTCTTTGGGGCTGAGCACCACGTGACTACTTGTTCTCTGCATTGTGATTGGTTGTGTTTTTCTGAAAGGGTCTCCCTCTGCTGCAAAGAGAAGCTGCTCCTTTTGAGGAGGCAGAACTACAGGTGTGCAGGTATAAGAATAAATATTTAGAGTGCAGTTAGGGATGGATGACGCCGGTGTAGTAAAATGTGGCTTGCAGGGCTCCTTCAGTCATGACCTCACTGGCCTCGCATGGTTGGTTAAGCTTTCAGCACGGGGCGTGATTTCCCTCATGTCCAGCAGACTTTAAGCTCAATTAACAAACTGTTGGTTACCACCAAGATCCGAGTACCATTCCTGTGCCCTTAAGGTTATCATGCCATGCTGGTCTTTGTTATAGTTTATAGGTGGTATAGCTGGGCAGGACTACTGTCGTTTCCCTTGGAAGCCTGCATGGCCCCTTCTGGTACCAGGCAAGCTAGTCCTCAAGAAGGAGGTCTTCACAGTCAGAGTCAGCTGGAATCCTTCGGGTCCTGTGCGGGGCGTTTACCCACCAACCCCACAGCTCCCCAGAGTTTTCTTGAGTGTGAGCAGCAGGAAATATTAGATAGAAGGATTTATAGCAGAGAATCTTGTGGAGATAAACAGATAGAAAATAAAGGATAGCCTCGAGAGGGCCTGGAACCTATTCCAACGGGCCCGGACTGTCTCTGGTCCAGGGTTTTTATAGAGACACCAAGGGGTGGAGCAAAAGACCTCCTCCCCCAGCACAGCCAAGTGCAGACCATCTCAGACACCTGCACTCAGGCCCGTGGTCCTGATCGTCCTCTATTCGGACCTGCTGGGTAAAGCCACGAGAAACCTGAAAATGGGCTCCCACAGGTCCCCCCTTCTTAATATATAAAAAATAACTCATTAATGGCTTACAGCAATCTCCATAGCTGTTACACCTCCCAGTATGGGAGTAGAGGATGATATAGATGGCATTTCTCTTATATCAGTCCCTTATTGCAAGCTAGCTTTTGGACTTCATTTCCCATAGTTATTTTTGGTTTTGAGAGTCAACTTCTAAGGTCTTTTTTTTTTTTTTACCAGACTTGCTTACAAATTCTTGCCCGGGAGGTTTGAACAAAGTTTTTTGCTTTTGCAATGGGAGATTTGAACAAGCATTTTACATTTTCAACTATGGGACATTGGAAGATTTCTATTCTCCCCTCACTGGCTTTAACAGGTGTTTCTTCTTCATTTGACACTGGCCCTGGATCAGAACCAGAAGTGCCTCATTAGCCAGCATTGAGGCTGGCATTTCTGATAGCAACTTTCCTCGGGGCTTGTGTTTGCCTTAGCTAGTCAGTGAAAAACAAGATCATTTACAACAGCTTTTCCATAGCTCCTTCAGAGAGATTTTCTCCCACTGATCTATCTCATTTTGCTTGTTCATTCCTTCCCCCCTAGATACAGAGCTTCAGGTATCTGTCTGCGGCTCTGTACCTCTGCTAGCTGCTTTTGGAGGTAGAGGTTTCTTTTTCTCCTCCCGAATCTGCCTCAAATTCTAGCAGCTTTTTCAAGTCATATATTTTCTGGGGAGGATTATGTCCCTTCTCTGTTTCTTCAGAGTCTTTCTCCCAGACAGTTCCCAGTTTGGTCTCAGTTTATCCCCTCTACCCCAGAAACGTTTCCCAATGCCACAGTGACAGTTTTGCTTCTGAAGATAGGGGCTTTAGTCGTTTTCTGTTTTCAGGGTCTGTGTGGTTTGCACACAGACTGAAAATCTAACAAGGGAGGTTTTTGCCATTTCTAAACTCCCATTAGGACAGGTGCTTTGCCTCATCAGGCCTTCACCTGGCCCAGTCCCCCAGAGGGTTGTGTTTGCTTGTCTGGGTGCTCAGGACAGAGCTTATGCCAGAGGCAATCACCCCTCAGGGCTACACTCCCTCATCTCAGGGAGTCAGTTGAAACAAAGCTTTTCTCAAAGAGGTGCTTTCTCTGACAGAAAAGAAAGCTTTACTCCTGGATAGTCCGGTCTTGCCCTGGCTGGGCTCTTTCCCCAGACAGCGTTCTGACTCAGCAGCACGACTGCTTCATGCACAGTTCAGCTTTACTGTTTTCCCAGAAAGGTCCTTACTCTGATAGGAAAGCTTTTCTCAGATTTCTTTTTGCAGCTGTGGACCTATCAACCCGGGACTTGTAGGAAAGCAGACAACTGTGCCGTTCCCACCGGCTTTAGCTTTGTTCATTAGCAATCTTCCCCTGGGTCTTCAACCTTTCTGCCTCAGCTCTGTGCTCAGGAAGTTTACCACTGCAGGAAACCCTAGTATCCCTGAAATGCACTCCAACTCAGAGACGCTGGCCAGTCGCCTCTGGGTTTTTGGTCAGAAGCGAGGATACAATGCTAACAGTTTGCATTGCTTCAGGGGATCTTTGCATTAGGATGGTTAGGAGCACCTTTTCATTCTGAAACCCTCACTTAGAAACAAAACCCTTGATGCCTCAGCTCGGCTGTAACTGAAAAGCTTGGATTTTTCTGCTTTTCTCAGGTAAAGTTTCCTGCCCTTTGGGGCTCTCTATAGCTCTTCACCCACACTCTCCCAAGCGTTTCCCTCAGGGTTCTCTGACCCACTGTCTTTTACTAGCTTGAAGAGACAGAGCTTAGAAGAGGTTTTTAGAACTTGTCCCTGCCTCCTTAATTGCAGGGGGCACTTTTAAAGCTTGAAATTCTGAGAGAGAATTCTGAAAGGCTTTAGTTTAAGTTTTTTTTTTTTAATTTATTTATTTATTATGTATACAGTGTTCTACCTGCACATATTCCTGCAGGCCAGAAGAGGGCACCAGATCTCATTACAGGTGGTTGTGAGCCACCATGTGGTTGCTGGGAATTGAACTCAGGACCTTTGGAAGAGCAAGCAGTGCTCTTAACCTCTGAGCCATCTCTCCAGCCCTAGTTTTTAAGTTTTTTAAGAGCTTTTGAGAAAGATTAAAGCTTTTTAGAGAGATTTTTCCCCCAAATTTTCCAAGAAAAGCTTTTTAGTTTAAGAGAAAGATTTTTCCCCCAAGAGAGAAAGACCAACTTTCCCCCAAACTTCTGAACTTTAAACTTTGACTTCTTACACCCCCGTTTTTGCCTTAGAGAGAAAACACTTTCTCCTGCCACTTGGATTTGGCATTTCAGCTATCCCCAGGTCAAAAGCTTCCATAGGAAACTTTTTCTTCCCCATAAGCTCAAAGAAGAGCTTTTTTACTACCCGTAAAGTCCAAAGAAAGATTTCCCCCCCTCAGTTTGCATTCATAGCCCCCAAAGTTAGAAAATTGAAGAGTTTTTCTGTCTAGTTGCCTTATTTTTTTCTACACAATCTTACACTTCTAAGTTTTTCCTACACTATATTACTACCCTATACCTTGTACTTATTTTTCAAAGATAGAAATTGAGAAAGGGATTGAAGATAGAAAATTTTGACAGAAGAGAATTTTGCGTTGCAGCATCAGACATCCTTCCAGTCCACTTTTCTTTTCTCTCGAGGATAAAACCCCTGCCCCTAAAATTTTCCATAACACTGGCATGCCTTTCCACTGGCAGGGCTGACCCACACTTTCGCCAAAAACTGTTAATAAAACTATTATTTTCCTTTATCTTTAGTTCCTATTACTTTGGCTTTAGTCCCTGTTCATTTGTCTTTAGTCCCCCCTTTTTTTCTTTAGTCCCTGTTCATGGCGCCATTCTGTGGGGCGTTTACCCACCAATCTCACAGCTCCCCAGAGTTTTCTTGAGTGTGAGCAGCAGGAAATATTAGATAAAAAGATTTATATTGAGGAGAATCTTGCGGAGATAAACAGATAGAAAATAAAGGATAGCCTCGAGAGGGCCTGGAACCTTTTCCAAAGGCCCCAACTGTCTCTGGCCCAGGGTTTTTATAGAGACGCCAAGGGGTGGAGCAAAAGACCTCCTCCCCCAGCACAGCCAAGTGCAGACCATCTCAGACACCTGCACTCAGGCCCGTGGTCCTAATCATCCGCTATGTGGACCTGCTGGGTAAAGCCACGAGGAACCCGAGAACGGGTTCCCACAGTCCTGTGTCCAAAGTGCATGGTGTCTTCCACAATCGGGGCTTATCTTCAACTCCTTGGAGGTAACCCATGGCAGCAGCAGTAGCCTATGTTTTGAGAGTCTCTTGAGTTTTCCTGACTGACAACAGGTAAGGGTAATCCTCATGCCTGGTTTGGGGTTTTAGAAAGGCTCATGGTTCTTGCAGAGAGCATTGCCAATCCAGGTGGAAAATTTTTGTTTAAACTATATATGTATATGTATACTTATATGTATTGTATTTAATTTTAGGTGAATAGATAATAATATGATTTCTTATGACTTTTTCAGACATTCTTATTGTTATTTTACTTTTGGTTTTTTGAGACAGGCTTTCTCTGTGTAACAGCTCTGGCTTTCCTGGAACTCACTTTGTAGACTAGGCTGACCTTGAACTCACAGAGATCTACCTGCCTCTGCCTCCTATATGCTGGGATTAAAGGCGTGCGCCACCACTGCTGGCCCTGTTATTTTACCCTCCCATCTCACTCTCCTTCTGTGGTGACTGTTTTTTTTTTCTTCCACTTTCTCCATTCCCCCCCCCTTCACATTTCTTTTACCCTGCTGTTCTCCTGCCTCCTCCACCCACCCCACTACCGTCTTTTTGACTTTCTTGGCTTCCAAGGTTGGTCCAGGTTATACACTCACATCTGAAGATTTGGAACTCGGAACCGTAGATGAGAGAGAACGTGAGACACTTGGCTTTTTGGTTGTCTTGCCTTCTCAAGATCATTCATTACCTCAGTCACTTCCTCCAAAGGCGTGGCCATCTTTCTCTCTCAAGGAAGACTGGATTCCTTATAGGTAGGAATGGAGTTTAGGCACTCTCAGGTGGATTTGTGTATCTCCTGAACTCTGCTCCTCAAAGACAGCAACCACCTGCTAATTACCTTTGGTAGCAGAGGAGGTTTGAATAGACGCACCTCCCTTCCGACTTATGAAGGTGCCCATTCATGACCTTGAGCTGATGAATGCTTCGTGACTGTTTGTCATTGCCAAGCTCAATGGAAATATAACTGCACTTAATTCATTTAAAGATACATTTATTTTATGTGTATGAGCATTTTCCCTGCATGGATGTCTGTATACCACAGGTGTTCCTTGTGCCCACAGAGGTCAGAACGGGGGTCAGATCCCCTGGAACTGGAGTTAGGGATGGTTGTGAACCACCATGTGGGTGCTGAGAATTGAACCCAGGTCCTCTGCAATAGCAACAAGTGCTCTTACCCTCTGAGCCGTCTCTCCAGCCCTAATTATACTTATTTTTAATATCTGGAAATGTACCTAGGCACTAAGAACCAAGAAGAAGAATATCAATGAAGAAAATGAGCCAATTGCAAACTTGGGCGGGTGTCAGGTCGCTTCTGTCATTCTGCTTCTGTAAGACTTCACTGTCACGATGGGTAATGTTTCTGTCTCAGACTCTGAAAACAGCCATTTTATACGTCATAACTTAAAATAGCCAGTGATCATGTTTCACGTGTCACGATTTACACGGTTCAAGAATTCTGGAGTGGGGTGGGGACCCGTGCTGTCTCGGTGTCTGTAAATGCGGACTGTGGTCGTCTCCCATCAGCTGAAGGCTCACCTGTGCCTGGAGAGCCATCTTCATAGGGCTGACCTGATGGAACTGACTGCTGGTGGGAGGTCTCCCCAGCGGGCTGCCTGTGTCCCCAAGAACCTTAGCAGTGGCTTTCCTTAGAGTGGTCCAGGAGTGCAAGGCAGAGAATGTTGAATGTCCTTTATAACCTAGTCTTGGCAACCACACACCATCACTTCTTCCACAGGCTTCTGCTGTCCACAAAGATCAGCACTAGTTTGAGTGGAAAGGGACCACACAAAGGTGGGAATGCCATGAGCTGAAGCTCATCAGAAGCCATTCCAGCAGCCAGCTGCCACAGTTCCAAGTTCATACACAAGGGCCACCAAAATTAGCTCAACCTTGATGGACCCAAAAGTACTGGAAAAACAGATTAAGGAGGCTTAAGCATGATCATTGTGGCACACACCTGAAATCCCAGCTTGAGGGAAGCTGAGGAAGAAAGGTGGAGAATTCTGGCCAGCCTTGGCTACATTGTCTCAAAAGAAAAAAACAAACAACAAAAAATCCACCATGGAAACAAAGAATAGAGGTAACAGGGCTCGTCAGGATTTCCTATTCTTTGGTGTGCACAGCCTACACTGGAAATTTTCTTTAACTTCAGAAATCAAGGCGAGGAAGAGTGAAGCTGTTTCTTGCCAGTGAATACTCACGATGAATTCTGTGCGTGATTACCTCATGCAGCAAAACATGGGGAGATGGCTGGGCTGGCAAAGGCTGCCTTTGCCAAGCCCGATGACCCGAGTTTGATCCCCAGATCCTTCCTACATGGCAGAAGGAGAGAACTGACTCCTGCAAGTTGTCCCTTGACCACCACATTGTGGTGATATATTATGCACCCCAATAAAGCTTGCCTGGGGATCAGAGGACAAAATCAGCTACCATATTAAATATAGAGGTCAGGGAGTGGTAGCACATGCCTTTAATCCTAACATTCGGGAGACAGAGATCCATCTGGATCTCTGTGAGTTCAAGGCCACAGTGGGAAGAGAGCCAGGCATGGTGGCACATGCCTTTAATCCCAGCACTAGGAAGGAAGGAAGATGGCAGGACAGAGAAAGGCATATAAGGTGTGAGTAAACAGGAAGTCTCTCTCTTGAGGCTGAGGATTTCGTAAAGGTAAGAACGTGGCTGACTTGTTCTGTTTCTCTGATCTTTTGAGCTTTCACCCCAGTATCTGGCTCCGAGTTTTTGATTGTTTGTTTGTGTTTTTGTTTTTTATTAATAAGATCTTTTGCCAGGTGGTAGTAGCACATGCCTTTAATCTCAGCACTCAGGAGGCAGAGCCAGGTGGATCTCAGATCTCTGTGAGTTCCAGGCCAGCCTGGTCTACAGAGCGAGATCCAGGACAGGCACCAAAACTACACTGAGAGAGCCTGTCTCAAAAAAAAAAAAAAAAAAAAATCTTTTAAGATTCGTGTTACATCCACATGTGCACTGTGGCTTGCATATGCCATTGTACATACACACAAATAAATAAAACAATTTTTTTTAAAGCATTGCTACATTTGTGATGTAAAATTAGTCGGTGTTATGATCTAGTGATGCAAAGGCAAGCCATTTGAACAGCACACATAGTCCCTGGAAATGTGTCTAGTCCCATCATGTTCTTCACCAGGCCGTTGCTCTGATTCGCAACTCACACCAAATCAACTACTTGTGTGTTGAGAAAGGGGCCAGAGGGAGAGAAAGAAAGACTGAACCAGAGATGCAAAGAAACAAGTTTATGCAAACGCCATGTTTTCTCTTATCCAGACTCTAGATTTAAAGGTGTGTGTGTTACACCTGCATGCAAGTATGTACGTTTCTCCTGCCTGCTACATGTGGTCTGCCACAAGCTACATCTCTGGCCTGCTGTATTTTCTCTAAAATGACTTTTCAGGCTCTCTCTCTCCATGGACAATAGCTGCCACTTTAGGACCGGAAGCTAACGTGAGGTTTGAAGACCAGGTCCCTGTGTGTCTTGATTCCCTGATGGGTCTCTGAGTTAGGGTTTCTATTGCTGTGAAGAGACACCGTGACCACGGCAGCTCTTACAAAGGAAAACATTCAATGGAGGCTGGCTTACAGTTCAGAGACTTAGTTTAGTATCATCATGGTGGGGGACATGGCGGTATGCAGGCAGACACGGTGCTGGAGAGGAGCTGAGAGTCTCCCATCTTGAGCCTCGGGCAGCAGGAGCCTGCCACAGTGGGCACAGCTTGAGCAGAGGAGACCTCAAAGGCCGTCCCCACCCACAGGGAGACACTTCCTCCAGCAAGGCCACCTCTCCTCACAGCGCCACTCCCTACGGGCCCAGCGCTCACACACGTGAGTCTATGTGGGCCATTCCTAGTCAGACCAGCACACCAGGGGAAATGCTAAGCCCCCAGAGCAGGGGCAGGGGACGGGGCAAGCCCTTCCCCCACGGCAGCTCCTGACCCAGGAGGAAAGCAAAAGCCTGTCCAGAGGCTGCAGAAGTGAGGGAACTCCGAGAGGATGCTTCCGGAGTCACACTCCCTGGAGTCATCCGAGCAGAGGAAAGAGGAAGAACATGTCTGTGAGGACCTCGGGCCCCTTCCACACCCACGTTTCGTTGTGGTAAAATTTGCTCACACGGACGATATTGACAAATAATCAAAGACAGAGAAATTGGAGCACAAGTCTGAGGCCCTTTCTAGTCCTTGTCCATGGTCAGAACTTCCCTTGTGTGACCATGGTTTTGGTTTCTCTACAGGAAAGAGTGTCCAAGGAAGACAGTGGAGGTGGCATCAGGCCGAATTAACAAAGAATTTATAATCTGGGTAGGGCTGAGTTCTACAACTAAGGACATCGAGGCCTCTAGAGACCATAACGACCAAGGAGGAAGGTGTGTGACCTGCCTGCTGAAACCAGGAGAAAGAGCCAGGGCCACAGTCAGGGCCACAGTCAGACCACAGTCAGGACCACAGTCAGGCCACAGTCAGACCACAGTCAGACCACAGTCAGACCACAGTCAGACCACAGCCAGACCACAGTCAGGACCACAGTCAGACCACAGTCAGACCACAGTCAGGGCCACAGTCAGACCACAGTCAGGACCACAGTCAGACCACAGTCACAGTCAGGACCACAGTCAGACCACAGCCAGGACCACAGTCAGACCACAGTCAGAACACACAGTCAGACCACAGTCAGACCACAGTCAGAGCAACCACAGTCAGACCACAGTCAGACCACAGTCAGGACCACAGTCAGACCACAGTCAGGACCACAGTCAGACCACAGTCAGACCACAGTCAGGACCACAGTCAGGACCAGAGTCAGGACCACAGTCAGGACCACAGTCAGACCACAGTCAGACCACAGTCAGGACCACAGTCAGACCACAGTCAGGACCACAGTCAGACCACAGTCAGACCACAGTCAGACCACAGTCAGGACCACAGTCAGGACCACAGTCAGACCACAAGTCAGACCACAGTCAGACCACAGTCAGACCATCAGCCAGGGACCACAGTCAGACCACAGTCAGGACCACAGTCAGGACCACAGTCAGGACCACAGTCAGGGCCACAGTCAGGACCACAGTCAGACCACAGTCAGGACCACAGTCAGACCACAGTCAGGACCACAGTCAGACCACAGTCAGACCACAGTCAGGACCACAGTCAGACCACAGTCAGACCACAGTCAGGACCACAGTCAGACCACAGTCAGGACCACAGTCAGGACCACAGTCAGACAACAGTCAGGACACACACAGTCAGGACCACAGAAAGTCAGGACCACAAAGTCAGTCGACCACAGTACACAGTCAGGACCAACAGTCAGACCACAGTCAGGACCACAGTCAGGACCACAGTCCAGAGACCACAGTCAGACCACAGTCAGACCACAGTCAGGACCACAGTCAGGACCACAGTCAGACCACAGTCAGGACCACAGTCAGACCACAGTCAGACCACAGTCAGACCACAGTCAGACCACAGTCAGACCACAGTCAGACAACAGGCCACAGTCAGGACCACAGTCAGACCACAGTCAGGACCACACAGTCAGGACCACAGTTCAGACCACAGTCAGGACCACAGTCAGACCACAGTCAGGACCACAGTCAGACCACAGTCAGACCACAGTCAGACCACAGTCAGACCACAGTCAGGACCACAGTCAGACCACAGTCAGGACCACAGTCAGGACCACAGTCAGACCACAGTCAGACCACAGTCAGGACCACAGTCAGGACCACAGTCAGGACCACAGTCAGACCACAGTCAGGACCACAGTCAGACCACAGTCAGACCACAGTCAGACCACAGTCAGGACCACAGTCAGACCACAGTCAGGACCACAGTCAGAACCACAGTCAGGACCACAGTCAGGACCACCACAGTCAGACCACAGTCAGACCACAGTCAGGACCAGCAGTCAGACCACAGTCAGACCCAGTCAGACCACAGTCAGGACCACAGTCAGGACCACAGTCAGGGCCACAGTCAGACCACAGTCAGACCACAGTCAGGACCACAGTCAGACCACAGTCAGACCACAGTCAGACCACAGTCAGACCACATCAGCCACGCGACCACAGTCAGGACCACAGTCAGACCACAGTCAGACCACAGCCAGACCACAGTCAGGACCACAGTCAGACCACAGTCAGACCACAGTCAGGGCCACAGTCAGACCACAGTCAGGACCACAGTCAGACCACAGTCAGGACCCACAGTCAGACCACATCAGCCAGGACCACAGTCAGACCACAGTCAGAACCACAGTCAGACCACAGTCCAGCAGACCACAGTCAGGACCACAGTCAGACCACAGTCAGACCACAGTCAGGACCACAGTCAGACCACAGTCAGGACCACAGTCAGACCACAGTCAGACCACAGTCAGGACCACAGTCAGGACCAGAGTCAGGACCACAGTCAGGACCACAGTCAGACCACAGTCAGGACCACAGTCAGAACCACAGTCAGGCAACCACAGTCAGACCACAGTCAGGACCACAGTCAGACCACAGTCAGACCACAGTCAGACCACAGTCAGGACCACAGTCAGGACCACAGTCAGACCACAGTCAGACCACAGTCAGACCACAGTCAGGGCCACAGTCAGACCACAGTCAGACCACATTCAGGACCACAGTCAGGACCACAGTCAGACCACAGTCAGGACCACAGTCAGGACCACAGTCAGGACCACAGTCAGGACCACAGTCAGGGTCACAGTCAGGACCACAGTCAGGACCACAGTCAGACCACAGTCAGACCACAGTCAGGACCACAGTCAGGGCACAGTCAGCCAGGACCACAGTCAGGACACAGTCAGGACCACAGTCAGACCACAGTCAGGACCACAGTCAGACCACAGTCAGACCACAGTCAGGCCACAGTCAGACCACAGTCAGGGCCACAGTCAGACCACAGTCAGACCACAGTCAGACCACAGTCAGGACCACAGTCAGACCACAGTCAGACCACACAGACCAAGTCAGACCACAGTCAGGACCACAGTCAGACCACAGTCAGAACCACAGTCAGGACCAACAGTCAGACCACAGTCAGGGACCACAAGTCAGTCAGGACCACAGTCAGGACCACAGTCAGAACCACAGTCAGGACCGACAAGTCACAGTCAGACCAACAGTCAGGACCACAGTCAGACCACAGTCAGGACCACAGTCAGGACCACAGTCAGGACCACAGTCAGGACCACAGTCAGGACCACAGTCAGACCACAGTCAGGCACCACAGTCAGACCACAGTCAGACCACAGTCAGGACCACAGTCAGAACCACAGTCAGACCACAGTCACGGACCACAGTCAGGACCACAGTAGACCACAGTCAGACCACAGTCAGGACCACAGTCAGACCACAACACAGCATCAGGACCACAGTCAGACCACAGTCAGACCACAGTCAGGGGACCACAGTCAGACCACAGTCAGACACAGTCAGACCACACAGTCAGGACCACAGTCAGACCACAGTCAGACCAGTCAGACCACAGTCAGACCACAGTCAGGGACCACATCAGCACAGTCAGACCACAGTCAGACCACAGTCAGGACCACAGTCAGACCACACAGTCAGGACCCCACAGTCAGACCACAGTTCAGACCACAGTCAGGACCACAGTCAGACCCACAGTCAGACCACAGTCAGGACCCACAGTCAGACCACAGTCAGGACCACAGTTCAGAACCACAGTCAGCCACAGTCAACCACAGTCAACCACAGTCAGACCACAGTCAGACCACAGTCAGGACCACAGTCAGACCACAGTCAGGACCACAGTCAGACCACAGTCAGACCACAGTCAGGCCACACGACCACAGTCAGCCACATCGACCACAGTCAGCCCAGTCAGACCACAGTCAGACCACAGTCAGACCACAGTCAGACCACAGTCAGACCACAGTCAGGACCACAGTCAGACCACAGTCAGACCACAGTCAGACCACAGTCAGGACCACAGTCAGAGCCACAGTCAGGACCACAGTCAGACCACAGTCAGGACCAACAGTCAGGACCACAGTCAGACACAGCGAACCACAGTCAGACCACAGTCAGACCACATCAGACCACAGTCAGACCACAGTCAGGACCACAGTCAGACCACAGTCAGGACCACAGTCAGGACCACAGTCAGACACTCACCAGTCAGGACCACAGTCAGGACCACAGTCAGGACCACAGTCAGGACCACAGTCAGGACCACAGTCAGACCACAGTCAGACCACAGTCAGGACCACAGTCAGACCACAGTCAGACCACAGTCAGACCACAGTCAGGACCACAGTCAGACCACAGTCAGACCACAGTCAGATCAAAAGACCACAGTTCAGGACCACAGTCAGACCACTAGCAGGGCCACAGTCAGACCACAGTCAGGACCACAGTCAGACCACAGTCAGGACCACAGTCAGGACCACAGTCAGAACCACAGTCAGACCACAGTCAGGACCACAGTCAGGACCACAGTCAGACCACAGTCAGGACCACAGTCAGACCACAGTCAGACCACAGTCAGACCACAGTCAGACCACAGTCAGGACCACAGTCAGACCACAGTCAGACCACAGTCAGACCACAGTCAGACCACAGTCAGCGGACCACAGTCAGACCACAGTCAGACAGTCAGTCAGGACCACAGTCAGACCACAGTCAGGACCCACAGTCAGACCACAGTCAGACCACAGTCAGACCACAGTCAACGAGACCACAGTCAGGACCACAGTCAGACCACAGTCAGGACCACAGTCAGGACCACAGTCAGGACCACAGTCAGGACCACAGTCAGGACCACAGTCAGGACCACAGTCAGGACCACAGTCAGACCACAGTCAGGACCACAGTCAGGACCACAGTCAGACCACAGTCAGGACCACAGTCAGACCACAGTCAGGACCACAGTCAGGACCACAGTCAGACCACAGTCAGGACCACAGTCAGGACCACAGTCAGACCACAGTCAGGGACCACAGTCAGACCACAGCAGTCAGACCACAGTCAGGAACCACACAGTCAGACCACAGTCAGGACCACAGTCAGACCACAGTCAGACCACAGTCAGACCACAGTCAGACCACAGTCAGGACCACAGTCAGACCACAGTCAGGACCACAGTCAGACCACAGTCAGGACCACAGTCAGACCACAGTCAGGACCACAGTCAGGACCACAGTCAGAACCACAGTCAGACCACAGTCAGACCACAGCGCACAGTCAGACCACAGTCAGGACCACAGTCAGGACCACAGTCAGACCACAGTCAGGACCACAGTCAGACCACAGTCAGACCACAGTCAGGACACAGTCAGGACCACAGTCAGACCACAGTCAGGGCCACAGTCAGGACCACAGTCAGGACCACAGTCAGGACCACAGTCAGGACCACAGTCAGGACCACAGTCAGACCACAGTCAGACCACAGTCAGACCACCAGTCAGGACCACAGTCAGACCACAGTCAGACCACAGTCAGGACCACAGTCAGGACCACAGTCAGACCACAGTCAGGACCACAGTCAGGACCACAGTCAGACCACAGTCAGACCACAGTCAGACCACAGTCAGACCACAGTCAGGACCACAGTCAGGACCACAGTCAGACCACAGTCAGGACCACAGTCAGGACCACAGTCAGAAGGACCACAGTCAGGACCACAGTCAGACCACAGTCAGGACCCACAGTCAGGACCACAGTCAGACCACAGTCAGACCACAGTCAGGACCACAGTCAGGACCACAGTCAGACCACAGTCAGGACCACAGTCAGGGCCACAGTCAGACCACAGTCAGGACCACAGTCAGACCACAGTCAGACCACAGTCAGGACCACAGTCAGAACCACAGTCAGACCACAGTCAGACCACAGTCAGGACCACAGTCAGGGCCACAGTCAGGGCCACAGCTGGGGTCACAGTCAGGGCCACAGTCAGACCACAGTCAGACCACAGTCAGGACCACAGTCAGACCACAGTCAGACCACAGTCAGACCACAGTCAGGCTACTGGAAGGAAACACTGACCTCTGTCCTCCCCATGTAGGAGCATCTTCTCACTGCTCTCACTGGCCAAACCCTGAGAAGCTACAGGAAAGGACCTCACTCCCAAGGCTGGAGTCAGCCCAGAACGGCAGGTGGGCACAGACTGAGTGGAGAGAACAGTCTGTGACCTCTGAACCCGTGACCCTTGCTCTATTTCCTCTTACTGCAGTCAGGAGGGTGCAGCTTTACATGACATCGAGCTCATAGGTCCCTCTGTCTTTTTTCTCAATAAAATCATTGCATGGGTTCATCTCTGTGTTGCTCAAATCCTAAATGGTCTTTAATAAATAAATAAATAAATAAATAAAAAACCGGAGCCAGATATTGAGGTAAATGCTGAAAAATCAGAGAAACAGAGGAACAAGCCATTGCCATGTTTCGCCTTGGGAATTCCCAAAATCCTCTGACTGAAGGCCTCTGAGTCCTCAGCCAAAAGGAGTCCAGCTGAAACGCCTCCGGCCAAAAAAGGGTTTCAACTGAAAAGGCTTTAGCTGAGCAAGCTTCAGCTGATAAAGTCATCCTCAGCTAAAAGAGAGCTGTCAAAAGAGAGCTAGACCGGACCGTGGTGGTGCACGCTTTTAATCCCAGCACTCGGGAGGCAGAGCCAGACAGACCTCTGTGAGTTCGAGGCCAGCCTGGGCTACAGAGTGAGTTCCAGGAAAGGCACAAAGCTACACAGAGAAACCTTGTCTCAAAGAAAAAGAGAGAGAGAGAGAGAGAGGGGTGGGGAGGGAGGGAGAGAGAGAGGGAGAGGGAGAGGGAGAGTTCAGGGTGGCTTTGAACTCACAGAGAACCGGAGGGATCTCTGCCTCCTGAGTGCTGGAATTAAAGGTGTGTGCCACCACTGCCTGGCCTCTGTGTTTAGTCTGGTGACTTGTTCTGTCCTCTGATCTTCAGGCAAAGTTCATTAGCGTACACAGTATATCACCACATTTCTATGTTTTGCATTCTATTTATTTTCATGTTTAGACGTATTGCCTTGCAGGCAAGCTTGGCTATTAGTGATTTGCTACTCTAAACTTGTAATTTGGGATTATCTTAGCAGAGTTTGAGGGGAAATGGCTAAACTAGGAGACATTAGCAGGGTAAGTGTTTTCTGTTCATCTTGTAGCTAGACTCCAGACGGCCTAAGGCACCTTTGGAATTGAACCATCAGATTTCAGTTCATACACTTGACAAGTGTAACTTTTACAAATTAGTGTTCTTAAAGGGATAGCTTGTGGGTTCAGGGGAGAGAAACTTAGTCTCTCTCTCTCTCTCTCTCTCTCTCTCTCTCTCTCTCACACACACACACACACACACACACACACACACACACACACACACACACACTCGTGGTGAACAGGGGTGACTCCCACCCTGAGGTGTGGCTGAGATGAGCGGACCACACGCAAAGGGCCTGTGGGACCTGTCAGGAACTAACTCCGTAGCTCCTCAGCAGTGCCTTTGAGTGCCTGAGGACCCAGTGTGGCTGGCAAGGGTGATGGATGACGCTGCTTTGTCCTCCTGGGATGCCCGGGAGTTGAGGCCAGCTGCATGGGCAGGGGACAGAGTTAACTTAGCAAGTACCTCCCTTCTGTTTGAAAGGTCTCGGTTGGGGGTTCAAGCGAGTCACTGAGATGGATTGTTGGGGGTATGGAGTTTCTCAGAAGAGTTATTAGTGGACAGATAGAAAGACAGTGTGGGGGAGGAGGGACTGGAAAGCAGTGGGACACCTCACTATAGACAGGTTTTTAAAGGGGAGCCAGTGGAGGTTGGGGGTGTGCTGTCTTCCTCTTACGCTGTCCATGTGCCTTTAAACACTTTGGAAAGTCTTCAAGACACTCTCCATGGTGAGCGCCTATGGTGTCTGAGGACCTAGTGAGCTGCTGTTTTAGAGCAGAGAAAAGCGAGGCTGAGAACAACGAAGTCATTGGCCAAGGCCACCCAGTCGGTGACTGTGCTGGGATTAGAACTCTGGGACACACTGGAGCACCCACTTTCTTCAACCCCTGTCTTCTTTTTTTTTTTTTCCCCCACTTAAAACTTCTTTTGAACATTTATTTATTTGTGTGTGGGGGGGGGGTGGAGAAGAGCAAACCTGTAGTTGACTCTCTCGATCTACTCTGTGTGCCCTGAGGATTGAACCCAGGTCCTCAAGCCTGGCAGCAAGCACTTCCATCACTTAGCCCTCCTGCTGGCCCAATAAATCTTTTTTTTTTCCTTTTATTTTATTTTACAATACCATTCAGTTCTGCATATCAGCCACGGGTTCCCCTGTTCTCCCCCCTCCCACCCCCTCCCTTACCCCCAGCTCACGCCCCATTCCCACCTCCTCCAGGGCAAAGCCTCCCCCTGCCCCCCCAGGACTGGGGTCAACCTGGTAGACTCAGTCCAGTCAGGTCCAGTTCAACCGCTGTCTTCTGAACGCAAGGTTTTGTTGGGTTTTCCTCGGGCCACTATGGACCAGATGTAAAATCACCGATTTGACATAAGGAATCGCCCATGTTTATTGACAGCTGCCAATAATGCTCAGATAACCGGCTGAGCATAGAAGAAAAGATCCGTCATCCAAAAACACCAGGAAAGCTAGCTCCGAGCCTCAAACGTCGCGGAACGACGGCCCAGTGGCCAGCAGGGGGCAGCAAGCCTTCACCGAGGCGGAACGACGGCCCAGTGGCCAGCAGGGGGCAGCAAGCCTTCACCGCTGGGGAGCTGTTCTTAAGGACGGAGTAAGGTGAAATGGAGCCAGCCTACTTCGCTCCGCCTCTCCCACTCCAGCCCTCTCGTCCTGTGGTCTCGGAAGTGAGGAGCCTTGATAGCTGCCTCTAAAGGTGTGGTGTCCTTGAATTTTAGATCTTTAACGCCAAAAAAAAAAATTTAGCTGTTGCTGGCTGTGGTGGCACGTGCTTTTAATATCAGCACTCAAGAGACAGCAGCAGGCAGATCTCTGAGTTCAAGGCCAGCCTTGACTACATAGTGAGTTCCAGGACAGCCAGACTCTGTAGAGAGACTCTGTCTCAAAAGCAAAGTATGTGTGTATGTGTGTGTGTGTGTGTGTGTGTGTGTGTGTGTGTGTGTCTGGATTCTGTTGTATTGTTTTTTCTTCAGTTATTGCCCAGCAAATTTCTGGGATGTTAGTGATAGATACCATTCAAGATTTTTTTTTTTTTCGGTTTTTTTTTTTTTTTTTTTTTTTTTCGAGACAGGGTTTCTCTGTGTAGCTTTGCCTTTCCTGAGTCACTTGTACCAGCTGGCCTGAACTCACGAGATCGCTGCTCTGCTCCTATGCTGGATTAGCGTGCACCACGCCGTTTTTTTTCGGTTTTTTGAGACAGGGTTTCTCTGTGTAGCTTTGTGCCTTTCCTGGATCTTGCTCTGTAGACCAGGCTAGCCTCGAACTCACAGAGATCCGCCTGCCTCTGCCTCCCAAGTGCTGGGATTAAAGGTATGCGCCACCACTGCCTGGCCCATTCAAGATTTTTTATCAGGAGCTTATTAGTGACAAAATTTTAATGGGGAAATGTAGTCTATTCTGGGTGATTAATAAAATGTGACCAACTGCAACTGATTGAGATATACACTGGACATTGTAATATATGCCTAGTATACTCAGGCATGAGTTTTGTGTCTATTATATATGTATACGTCTTGTCAGGGTGAGAGGTTTTGGCAAAACAATAGGTACCCATCCTCACCCAGTCATCTGGTCCTACACCCCCCTGCAGGCTTTAAGGAGGGGATACTTTCTCCCGTAGCACTGTGTGGTAAGAAAGGTTCCCAGGGGTGCTGGCATGGAACTCAAGGTCTCATGCATGACGGCAAGCATTACACCAACTGAACTACATCCGCAGCCCTGCCGTGATGCTTTGATTTTAATGCTGTGGTGCTTTTGATTTCCGATTTTGGCTACCCTAAGTGTCTTCCAGATAAGCTTTCTTTTGTACACTCTTGATTTCAGTTTTGCTCACAGAGACATCTTGTCTCATACTTTGTGTAACCCATGGTCTGCTAGGCTAGTAATTCTGTCAAATCAGAAATCAGATCTTTTTAAATGACAGTTCCTTACATGTATGCAGTGTATTGTGAGCTCACCCTTTACCCTCTCCTGTCCCACCGCCTGCTCTGGTAGGTCCCTGTCATCTTCCCACTTTGTCTCTCTCCTGCTTTCGTGTCTTTTTTGTACAGATCTTGTGCAAGGAGCCGTTGATGCTGCTGCGTGTCCATGACTACGTTGTCCATGTCACGACTAGAAGACTGCATTTCGCAGGACTCCTCCCCATCCTCCAACCCTGTCTTTCTGTGATGTCCCTGGGTCTTAGAGGGAGTCACAGAGCGGTCCTCACTAGGGTTACCACTCATCAGTCATTTGTCAGCCTTTTAACCAGCTGTGAGCCTTTCTATTGTGATAGTGTGCTTGGAAACTTCTCTAGTCCTGTGCCTGGCTGCACTGGTTTCGGAAATCAAATCTTTCTGGATCATGTTCTAAGTGAGGCTGTGCTAACCTCCCGAGTTATGGCTTTATTTGTAATGCTTGGACTTTGGTCAGTCTTTTTTTAAAGATTTATTTTATTATGTATACAATGTTCTGCCTACATGCCAGAAGAGGGCGCCAGATCTCATTACAGATGGTTGTGAGCCACCATGTGGGTGCTGGGAATTGAACTCAGGACCTCTGCAAGAGCAGCCAGTGCTCTTAACCTCTGAGCCATCTCTCCAGCCCCCGGAATGTCAGTTTTTTAAGATCCTAGGCTTCTTTCTCAATCATAATTCAGGTTTATAATTTCTGGAAGCCTCCATGTTTCTTTCTGGAAAATTAACACAAACTGATTATGTATATTACTTTAACTGTGTACTATAGTATACAGGCAAATGTGAAAAATATGTGCTGATAGCTGTGAGTGAGACTTCTCCGGAATTCTCTCACAATTAGTAACTTGAGCGTGGTGAGTATTCCAGAAGTCCATGGTCCCTTCCTCAGATCAGCGCGCCTCTCCCTATAGTCAGTCTGTCCCTTGACTTTTAGTGTTGTGCTAGTCAGTTTTCGGTTTTCCGGTCCCTGTGTGGAAATGTCTGAGATGGATCACCACCAGGAAGACAGGTTCAGTTTGCTCATGCTTTCCAAGTTTTCCGTCGTGGTCCGCGGCCTCCATTGCTGGGGAGGCTGGGGAGAGGAGGAAAGCTGCTTACCTCACGGCAGCCAGGGAGAAGGGAGAGGGGAGCAAACCGCGCTTTGATGTGCCAGTCACTGGCGCCCTTTCTGCTGGGGACCATCTTCCAACAAGCCCGGCCCTGAATTTCCCACATGAGCTCTTAGGGAATGTTCCAGAGCCGAGCCACAGCAGTGGTGTTTGTGACGCTCCTTTTCCTCGCATTTAAGGTCGTTTTGTGTGCAAACCCAAGTCACGTGGTTAACTGAACTTTTAGACTGGAAAGTACTGCGTGTGAAATTGGGATGAACTGCCTGACTCCGACCTTTGAGTGTGGCTTGCCCTCTCTACAGTTTCCCAGAGATTTAACAAGATGGATTCATGGTCATACCTGCAAAATCTCCCAGACAATTTTAGGCCCCAACCGCCTCAATCTTTCATTGTAGCATCGAGAGATCTCATCTGTCTTAGTCAAAATGTTATGCTTTCAGGGAATGGAAAATTGAAAGTTTAAATGTGGTTCTTATTGAACCGGACGTGGAGCTTCTTAAGTCACCTATCCAATCTAGTCTGAGAAAATGAAACAGTTGTGAACGTCATGGTCTGTGTAAACGATCATAAACAGATAAGGTGCGTGTGAAGCCCTGTTATCCACAGGGCAGGCAAAACAGTTTCCCTTCCGTCCAAGCTGTGTCTGACCCTCTACTTCTTACCCATGTCTTTGCACTTTGCAGGGAGGTTTGGTGTGTTGGAGGGCGCGTGCTTCTTAAATTGAACCATGGAGGGGTTGTGACCTCCTGACCTCTTCTGCCCATGCTGGTTCGCACTTAAGTCTCAGCTTTTCTTGCCCCCCATGTGAAGTGATGTCCCTTTCCTCCCTCCTTATGAAGATTTTCTCTTTGTTTTTTTTTTTTTGGTTTTTTGAGACAGGTTTTCTCTGTGTAGCTTTGTGCCTTTCCTGGGACTCACTTGGTAGCCCAGGCTGGCCTCGAACTCACAGGGATCCGCCTGCCTCTGCCTCCCGAGTGCTGGGATTAAAGGCGTGCGCCACCACCGCCCGGCTAGATTTTCTCTCTTTTTTTTTTTTTTTCTTCTTTGTTTAAGGCAGAGTCGCATGTGTCCCAGGTCGCCCTCAGGTTTGCTACCTGGATGAGGATGACGGTGAACTTCTGATCCTCCTGTCTCCACACCTCGAGTGGTGCTGGGGTTATAGGTGTGCACTACCACACTTAGTGTATGGGATCCCGAGAATCAAAGCTCAACATTTCCTGAGAGGTAGGTTAGCACTCTGTCAACTGAGAAAAATCCCCAGCTCTGCTTTCCTGGGTCTTTAGGTGCTGCCCTACATGGCTGGGGTAGGCAAAAGAGAGGATGAGATGCCAGCCTTGAAGGAATATTCCAGGTGGTTGAGTGGATGGAGAGTTCTGGATGGATGGTGAATTTCCACCACATTGTATGCAGTAGCCTTAAAAACAAGACAAACAAACAAAAGGAGGTATCTGTAGTCCAGACTGGCCTTGAACTTCCTATGTACCTTGAACTCCTGCTCTTCTTAAGTGTTGGGATTATAGGTCTATCACCAACCCTCTTTATGCAGTGCCGGGATTGGAGTCAGGGCTTCATTTGTGCTAGGTAAACACTCTATCAACTGATCTTCACCCCTGCTGTATGCAGGAATTTAGAGAGGGATGATCGATATTCCTTTTTTTTTTTTCTGAGACAGGTTTTCTCTGTGTAGCTTTGCACCTTTCCTGGATCTCATTCTGTAGACCGGCTGGCCTCGAACTCACAAAAATCCACCTGCCTCTGCTTCCCGAGTGTTGGGATTAAAGGCGCCCAGCAATATTCCTTTCTTGTTTCTTCGTGTGTGTGTGTGTGTGTGTGTGTGTGTGTGTGTGTGTGTGTTCATATATGAGCATGTGGAAGTCTGAGGTTGATGTCAGGTGTCCTCAATGGGCCTCCTACGTTACTTGTAAGGTCTCAGTGGAACCCAGAGCTTGCTTATATGGCGAGCATGCTAGTGTGCTTGGTTGGGAACACTGGCTGTCCGTACTGAGGCCCAAACTCTGGTCGTCACACTCGGATGGCAGGTACCGTAACTACCAAGGCTCTCCCGGCCTCTGATACTCTTTCTTTACTACAAGGCAAGACAAACTTGGTGTCTTCCCCGTTTGTTTATTCTCCGAAGCACCCGACACAGGGCCTTGTATGAAGCAGCCTGGGCTCTGATTCTAGGGTCTATGCAAATGGAAGGACTTCCTTTTTCATGTACCGGCCGCAGCAAGGCAGTGCCTGGCACCTGGAGCGTGCACAGGAGAGAGTCTGTGGAGAGCCAGTGATTGGAAGGCCTTATTCTCTATTGGGCAGAAGAAGCTGAGCACTGATTTTGTCCCTGAAAGCTTCCGTTTTTCTGTCTACAAATCCCGGAGCATCCACCTATCCCAGTGGTTGTTAGAGGGACAGAGAGGATGGTGAGCAGAGTGTGCGGCACAGGCAAGCATTTCCTAAGTACTGTCTGTGGTCAGTCAGGACCGTGTGTCGACTTGCATCACAACCGTGTGCCATTCCGGAAATGTGCTATTTACCTTTCAACCCTTTAATGAGTAAGGAGGAACCCTGGGCAGTGCCTGGAGTTTTCCTTGGCGAATTCAGTGAACATACTTGCCCAATCATGACAGACGTCTGACACTTTCTCAGGTGGCTGCCCATGTCACCGTCAGAGGAAGCTTTCTTGGCTCCTAGTCTAGGTTCAGTGGCCATGAACTGCAGTGATTCCTTTCCAGGGTTACACTTCGCTGTGGCGTCTTTTACCTTAGGTTTGGCCTTCTCGGTGACTTCCCTTGACAATTCGGTTTAGAGAGGATGAAAATCTGCACCAGACAGAGCTGTTTTACAGGTGACGCCTCATTCCAGAGACGACGTGGAAGGCAGGGAGAGGCCCTGTTACCTAATACCTGCAGGAAGGGTGGAGGACCTCTTCCTGCACCTGGAGCATGTCAGAACCCAGGGGAATGACGTCTCTGGGCAGTTGGTGGCAGGTTCCCACTGGCATGGTAAACTAAAAAGAAAAGGAGTTGCCTAGGTAAGGTATTTACACAACCAACTGAGTGTGCCAGCTTTTCCCCTTGCCTCAATCCATGGGCAGACTCTACCCGGGTTAACAGAGAGCCCGCAGAAGAATTCTAAGGTGAGCCCTAGATCAAAGTGACCGGTCTTTCAAAGTCAAGAAAATAAAGATGTGAACGAACGAACGGTCCATGGTGCCAAGCAATGGGGTGGGACTTGGCCAGGGAGCCAAGAGGGCTTGATATAACATAAAAGTGTCTTTGAGTGTGGCCTGCACACACACCCTGTACTAACCCCCACCTGCCTCTAGATGAAGGAAATGGGTGGAGCGCATGTGAGCAGAGGTTTCTTACAGTGGGGTGACTGTGGTGTCCTGAAGGGCTAGGGACAGTGGGAAGAGAGTGGAGATCATCGGGCCAAGACTAATAAGCTGGCCAATTATGATCCTTTCATTTTCATTGAAACTGTGATAGTTATTATTATTATTATTATTATTTTTGTTGTGGGAGAAACGGGGGCTTTGGTAGAATTCGTCATCTCGCCAATAAAAGAATTTAAAGACAGACTCAAAAGAAAGGCTGAGGACAATTTTATTAGAGTTTCAAAGAAAAGCTTCAGAGTAGCAAGCTATCAATCTAAACAGATGCACAGAGGAAAAAGAAAAAGTCACAGAAGTCCTGTCGTTTGAGTGAAGCTGGCTTGGGGGTCAACCACGGACAGGGTGGACCGGACGGGGTGGACAGGCAGCCCCACGTCATCGGGGAGGGATGCCTCAGAGAGAGTCCGAATGCAGGCAGGGTCTGGAGCAGCTGCCCCGAGGGCAGAGATTCCAGGAAGGAGAAGTCCACCTCCTTAAAGGGACAATTAGCCCTTATCTCTTTAGCATAGCTTGAAGTGAACTCCCCCTGCTTGAGAGGTACCTTGGCCAGGTGACGGCCAGCCCAGCTGGATTACCTCATGCTTTGGCAGTTTGCAACACTAGGTCTCCATCCAGGCCAGAGAAAGAGTTTACCCTGCTGGTCTCCACGGAGCCCTGGTCAAGGCTACCGTAACAACCTCTGAGATTTTGCTGACGGTTAAGCATCAGATTTGGTGGTTCCCTATGTCTCATCTCTGCTCCTTACACCTCTTAGAGTAGGTTTTTTTTTTTTTAATTGTATTTACCAATTTATCTATGGTTGTATAATTACCCAAACAGTAAGGCTATAAAATCACAGGGACCTTATTATGTTTGCAAATTCCCCAAGTTTGGAAGGGGCTGGTCTCCGCTCCATGATTTCTGGAGCTGTCCCTGGAGAGCCAGAATGCTGGAGAGGCCCAAGTCAGAGAGCAGAGGCCGGGCTCAGCCTCCTCCTTCTGGCAATGAAGGCCGGGTGGCTCTGGGCCCTCATCTGGGGTCATCAGAGGGCACACCTACCTGAAGCTTTTCTTGGTCGGAACTTCCTGCACGGCAAGTTCCTAGGTTCCTAGGGGTGTGGCCTAGCAACGCATGCCTTTTATGGACATGGAAGTCTGGGAGGGTCTCTCGCAAGGCAGACAAACGTATGTCCTTTTGCAAAGCTCCTCCGTTTTGGTTGAAGAAATGTCAATTCCTGAAACTAAAGTAATTTGGTTCCCAGAACTCAAGTAAATTGTTTCTCTAGATTCTTGCTCCCCATCTCCCCCCAACCCCAGTAGTGGCTGGCCTGGACAGATGTTGATCAGCCATCTGACATTCTTTTACCTACCACTCACCTCATTTCCTAAACTGCCCCTAACAACAGCCAACCACAGGCCCAAAAGGAAAATTTTAGTCCCCTCCCCTGCTTCCTTTGTTGGCCCCTTAACTACCCCAGCCTGTAAGTAGATGGCAGCTTGCTAGTTTCTTCAACTAGAGAGCGCCCCTCGGCAGCCCATCCCCCTCCCGAGTTCAGCAAGGTGCTGTCCCGGTTGCCCATTTCCTCCTCTGACTTCACAGGCCTCACTTGGAGCCTCAGATCCAGGCCCTAATGCAGGAGGGTTAATGTTTCACTGTAAGATGCATGCGCGGAGTGGAGATATTGCTAAGGTCATTTTGGGAAGATCCCTGTGCCTCAGAACTTGTCCAAATAGAACTGTCAGATTTGAGAAGGTTCATCGAGCGACTCCACAGCTTCCGCCACCTCCGTCCAAGCCTGAGCCTCTGGACTCCTCTCTCTGCACACGGCTCCACCTTGGCCCTAAGTCTCTAACGCTTTCGTTCTGACATACCCCCTTCCTCTCCCGTGGAACCGCTCTGTTATCTGACTTTTCCGGATCCCCTTGATGATCTTTGCCTCTCATTTTTACTCTACCTTCTAAACCATTTGCTCTCACACCTTACATCTGCGGAGAAACAGTGGACGTATGTGATACACTCCCTGTCCCTTCCAGGTTCCAGATTACCGTGATCACAGAATGGGGGGACTTGGGGTGTAAAATGGAGCCGTTGTTTATGCTACCCTTTTCTCTCCAACTTCCCAGAGCCCCGAAGGAACGAAAGTGGGGAGAAAAAAAAAACCATTATTGAAATAACACTTCCGTCCACGATTTTTTTTTTTTTTTTTTTTTTTTATCAAGAGCACCAGTCCCATGGCAGGGGGCAGGAGGGAGGGCAGAGAGGAGGAGGATAAATTAGAACAGAGAATAATGATGCCTACATAGAAAATAAAGAAGAAACCCATCACTTTGGGACTGGGGAAATGGCTCAGTGGGAGAATTTGTGCAAGCCTGAGGACCCAGGTCTAGATCCTGCACCCTGGTAAAAGCTTGGCATGTGCTGGTGTGTGTCTGCAGCCGCACTGCACTGTGAGGAGGGGGGGGGGGGGCACAGGTGGAGCTCCTGGACTTTCTGGCCAGCTCATACATATAGCTAAAAACAATGAGCTTTAGGCTCAGAAAGAGACCTTATCTCAAAAACCAAGGTGGACGGCTGTTATAGGTGCTCTGGCTTTTGTACCGTAAGTCAAGGTGGATTGTTATTGGAGGTGCTCTGGCTTATGTACGGTAACTAGCTGGTAAGACCTCGTTGCTGAAGGAGCCGCTCAGTTTGGTTGCAGGACGTAAAGAAATCAACCTGGAACTAACTGTGAAGCTTCCTGCAAGCTGGCTAGTCTTCATGGTGCCAAAAGGTGTTATGTGGGCTGTTGGGGAGAAAAGACATTAACGATCTTACACATGGACCCTACCTGCTCCCTTAGTGACCCGTGTAGGAATTTCCCATGGATGCAACAGTGTCAGGACTGTTATGGGGGTAACCGACTGTTTTCTGCTTAGATTTGAGGGAATTTGTGCCTTATACTGCAACCTAATCAAAAGCCGGGAAGGTCATAGACCCGTAGGGGAACCAACTACTCTTGTTTTGCTAAATGTTCATATTGTCAAACTGCCTTCTAAATATTTGTTTTATTTATTTATTTATTTATTTATTTATTTATTTATTTATTTATTTATTTTTTCTGGAGCTGAGGACCGAACCCAGGGCCTTGTGCTTGCTAAGCAAGCGCTCTACCATTGAGCTAAATCCCCAACCCCTTTGTTTTTTTTTTTTTAACATGTTGTTTTTATTGATTCTTCGGGAATTTCACATCTTGCATCCCAAACCCACTCATTTTCCAGTTCTTTTATGTCCACCCCCACCCTTGTAACCCACACACAAATAAAATAAAGTTAACAACTACAAAAAGCATCTCACCAAACCCTCTGGGCAACCACCTGCTCCTGTGTCAACCACAGCCTTCTCTCACGCCGCAGGTCACAGCTGGTTTGTTCCAGTTCCATGGCGCGTGCACCGCTCCTCCGTCTTTCCTGTCTCTCCATCTCATATCTGTTGGTCACAGTGACCTTGGAAGCTGCGGTGTGTCATGCAGTACACCCTTTTGTCCAAACAGCTTTTCTTTGGATTGTTCGTTGCAATGAGTCATTAGTCTAGTTCAAGTCCCCTAGCCTCTGCTACACCATCCGTACAGGACCCTCGCTGAGACGCCTCTTGGATATCCTGCTGCTGCCCAGAGTCAGGGAGACCCTGTGTCTATGGGTCCAGAGGACCAGTCCCTTCACACACTCTAGCAGGTCACAGATGGGGTAGATGTTGGGGTGGACCAACTCGAAGCCCAGGATCTGGGTCTGGGTGGTAGCAGCTGAGTCAGTCAGCCTGGGCCTCTGCTGGGACCCACACCGCTGCTTTCCAGCATCCAGCAGCTGGTGAGGGGAAGGGCTAGCTCTCCTGCGCCCACGCTAGGCATGGCCCTCAGACATCAACATGGCTTCAGGGCGGCAGCCCAGACCACAGACATGGCCTTCAGTGGTAACACAGGCCACAGATATCAGCACAGCCTCTGGTCATCTCTGGACCACTGACCCACGCATGGTCCTCAGCAGCTGCGTGGAGCTTGGGCCTCATTATGGCATGTCACTCACATCAGCATGCCCCACCCCCAGGCTGCAAAGTCCAAGGGCATCACCAGATCATCAGGCATCTGCACAGACAACTTACATCCACATGGAAGAGGGGACATCAAGAATGTAAGAGTTGGGGGATGGGCAGGGGTGCTGTGGAACCCCGTCTTCTGGACATGCCACGGCTGTTATGCTCCGGGATATTACTGCAGCTGTGCTTGCCTGCACATGATCAAGCCAGTCACTATTACAGTGTGGATCTGGGGGGCTCATGCAGCCCCAGCCCAACTGAGGATACTGGCGGTTGGTGGAGAGTTAGTTTTCTTCTGGGATGAAGCTGCTGGTAGGTTGCCCATGCTTCAGGAGGAATCCTACAACCGTGTGCATTTGGGCAGCACCAGCTGGACTCAGTGGTGTGTATCTGGTTGTGGTGGTGCACGCTTTTAATTCCAGTATGAGGAGGCAGAGGCAGGTGGGTCTCTGTGAATTTAAGACTAGCCTGGGGAGTCTGAAGCCAGCCAGGGATACGTAGTGAGACCCTGTCTCAAAAAAAAAAAAAAAGGTGGGGTTTAGAGATAGCTTATGGGATAAGAGCATTGACTGCTCTTCCAGAGGACCCCGGTTCAATTCCCACACGGTGGCTCATAACTGTAACTCCAGTTCCAGGGGAATCTGACCCCTTCTTCTGGCCTCCAGAGGCATTGCATACATGTGGTACACAGACATACACGTGCAGGCAAAATACCCATGTGCAAAAAAATAAATAAGAGAGCAAAGGACATGAACTTAAGAGAGGGTGTGTTGAGTGAGCGAGGGGAGTGGGAGGGGAAATGGACATGATCAAGAGCTCCTCTGTTTTCCTGGCCGTCATGAGTCCACAGCTTTGCCACTGTGGACAAATGGTGTTTTGACACTTGGGTGTGGCAGACCCACCAAGTCAACAGGGAAGTTCTCTTCTGTTCACTCCCACTGAAAACCGTCCTCTTGGTCGCTCTGTTGTTCGCCCAGCGCTCACATTTTCCTCCCTAGGAACTAAGGTCCTCTCATGTCGCGTGTCTCTAACCTCGCCCTATCGCCCATTGTAGACCAGCATTTAGCCCTCTGCCAGCAGCGAGGAGCCTGAAGTCTCTGCAGCTTCCTGGAATCAGGGAGTCTTCACTGCTTGTCTGAATCCCCCAAGGCTAAAAGCTTCTTCAGCAAGCTGTTGATGTTCTCAGGGGTAGTGGGGAGGCGGTGGCACACACCTTTAATTCCAGCACTCGGGAAGCAGAGGCGGTCTGATCTCTGAGTTCAAGGCCAGCCTAGTTTACATAGTGAGTTCCAGGATAGCCTGGCTATAAAAAGAGTTACATGTGGTTGTGAGTCACCAGATGTGGATGGTGGGAATCAAACTGGAGTCCTTTGCAACAGTAGCAAGTGCTCTTAACTGCCCCCACCCAACACATCTGGCTTTAAAATTTTTGTTTATATGTGGCACTAGGGATTGAACTCAGGGACACTGAGCTTTAGTTACAGTCTTATGTCTTAATTTCTTTTCTTTTTTTTTTTTTTTGGTTTTTCGAGACAGGGTTTCTCTGTGTAGCTTTGCGCTTTCTGGAGCTCACTGTAGCCAGGCTGGCCTCGACTCACAGAGATCCGCCTGGCTCTGCCTTCCGAGTGCTGGGATTAAAGGCGTGGGCCACAACGCCCGGCTTATGTCTTAATTTCTACAGTGCATGTCTCAAGTGCTCTCTGGCTACACATGGCCATAGCTAGCATATTGGCTTGCATACTGCAGGCTAAAGTTTCAAACATTCATTCTCCTTTCTCTGGGTATTTGCCAGGACTTGCAAGCACCATACAGAGAGGATATTTTTAGCAGCCGTTAGCAGATGAGGCTGGCTCCGTGAGGCTGAGCTGTACCGCCCCATCCCTTGACAGGAGCCTCCTTTTTCTAAGGTGTTCTAGCACTTCATTTAGCTTCTCACTTGAGGGCGGATAGCGAAAGGCTGTTTTGTTCCATCCCTCTTTTGAATTCGTGTTGCCCGTGGCAACAGGGAGGTTCCTGAAGCTAACTTTGTGCGCGCAGTTCTGCTGAGTTGAAAAGCAGGAGGAGAAGTGGGGTGTCTGTAGTGTGGAGAATGACAGCGGGGTCGCGAGGCGATTGTGCTTCGACACACACACAGAGCTTTTGGCAGGGAGACCAAGTCCCTAGCACAGAGCCGCCCGGTGCTGTACAGGAGGCATGTAGCTGTGAGCGGATAAATTCCCAGCTTACCTTACCCAGCCGGGTCCCTCTCAAAAACAGTCCTCACAATACGCACGGGGAGTGGCTTGAATGTTAGTTCTGGACAGAGACCGCTCTGTGATTCTTGGAGACACAAGATGAGACCGTTGCATCTTGGCACATGGATGTGAGAATCCTCTAAATGACACAGTGTCAGAGTCCAAACAGTTCTCCCGAGAACTGTTTTTTTTTTTTAATATGAGACCTTGGTCCTCTTGGTTTTTGTTTTGTTTTCTATGGCTTCAGTTATCTATCATCACCCACAGTCTGCAAATATTAAGTGGAAAATTCCATACATAATTCATAACAAACCCCTAATTGCACACTGTGCTGAGTAGCTTTAAGAAGTCTAGCATCACTCAGCTCTGTCCTGCTGGAATGGGAAACATCCTTTTGTGCGGCACACCTGTCTCCTCCTCGAGGCCATTTTGGTTAGTGTACTGACTTCTGTGGTACTGTGGTGTTGTGTTCACGTAAGCTTTATTTTATTCAGTAATGACCCTGCATCGGTTCCTTTTCTTATTTCTGTGACCCAATAGTTAAGGAGAAGGTTTATTTGGGCCCACAGTTGGAGCCAATCTGCCACGGTGGAGAGCCTAGGACAGCAAGAGGAGGATGTAGTGTGTCCACAGTCAGGAGGCAGGAAGAGATGCATGTCAGCACTCTGCTGGTTCTCTCCTTTTTCTTCATGCAGTCTGGAGTTCCCAATGCATGGGTGGTGTCACCCACATTCGGGGTGAGTCTTCCCTCCCAGAGAAGTGAAGCTTCCCTGGGAACATCCTCACAGACATGCCCAGGGTTTTGACTTCCAGATGATTCCAAACCCTGTCAAGGTGGCATTGAACTGTCTCTAGCTCCAGAGTGCACGGTCAGTGATGCTGACGAATTCCTGGCATGCACATCATGGATTTTGGTCATACTCCTGGCAATTTGGATATGCCGAAGAGAAGCTGTAAAATTCTTCCTCTACGTGAAAAGGACAAGTGTTTGTCACAGGCGTGTATGGGGGAAACAGTGTTTGCAGAGTGGGATATTGTCCACTGTCACTCAGCTACAGGGGCACTGTTATGAGGTGGGACTCTGTATCAGTACTCAAATGCTTGTTCAACACATGGTGACATTTATGTGCTAACATTCAATGAACAAGTATATATGTATTTTTTTTTTTTTTTTTTTTTTGAGAAGGGATCTCTCTGTGTAGTTTTGGAGCCTGTCCTGGATCTCACTCTGTAGACCAGGTTGGCCTCGAACTCACAGAGATCCGCCTGGCTCTGCTTCCCGAGTGCTGGGATTAAAGGCGTGTGCCACCGCCGCCCAGCTTTTTCAGTCTTTTATTTTAAGATTTATTTTATTCTTAATTATATGTATGTGTGGGTGTGGACACCTGGGTGGGGGTTCAGAGGAAAGCTATGGATCCCCTAGAGTCTGTGACAGGCACCATGGCAGCGGTTCTGGGAGCAGAACCCTGCTCTTTTTGGAGACTAGCGCTCACCTTACGCCCGAGCCATCTCTCCAGCCCCCCCTCTGAGGTCTTAATGAGCTCAGAGACAAATTCCTCAGATCATAGATGTAGCCACATGTGGGAAACGGTGAAGCTACATGTCAGTCTGGATTCTAATGACCCTGTGGGACAGCCAAGCCACCTCTGGATGGTTTCCTGAAGATAGAAGCAAATCTTTCTCACATTAGACTCCTGTATGGTGGAGTTTTGTCATTATATATCCAAACTGGTACCCATAGGCTAGGGATGTGGCCCAGTTGACAGAGTGCGTGCCTAGCACACGGGAAGGCCTGGGTGTGATCCCCAGCACCACATGCTCAACCCTAGCAGCCCACGGACACCTGTAATCCAGCACGTAGGAGGTGGTAGGAGAAGCTCACACAGGAGAAGCCCACGCAGTGAGCTTGAAGCTATCCTGGGCTACTTAGGAGAGCCTGACTCAAGAGACAAAATGAAAAGTGCGCCCTTGGTTTCCCATGCTAATTCTCACTAAACGTTCCAAGTGAGCTCTAAAACTCCACTGGACAGTGCCTTCCATACGAACGACTACACTGACTCGGTTATCGGTGTCCCTGTTTTCCTACTCTGTGGGGGTGGTTACTCCTTGGGCACCTGCACAAATACCTGCCACCCCTGGACTTCCCACTCCGAACCTCAGGCTTCCTCTATCCTGGTTCTTTCTGTTCCCTCCAGGATTTCACTTTGCTTTTGTCGAGGAGGAACTTAGAAAATGAAGCGCACAGGGCCGTTTAAACGCACAGCTTGCCAGTTTAACATTCACAGGTGAGTGGTAGCCAGCCAGGCCAAGATTCTGGACAAGTGCCCTCGCAGACACCATGGAGGGCATGTGTCACATGAGAAGTAGCAGTGCTCCCAGGGTGTGTCCAGTATGTGGCTACAGGAGGCCACAGGTAACTGTGAGTGTGGCGAACATAAAGTTGCAGGGTTGGTTAAAATGCAATGAGGTGTTGTTTCTTCTTTCTTGTCTGTCTTTCTTCCTCCTCTTTCTTCTTTTTGTTTTGTTTTGTTTGGGTTTTGTTTTTTTTTTTTTAAACAATTCAACCGCACAATTCTCAGACATGTGTTTCTCAATCTGGGTTCTGAGTCCACAGTTACGTTCAAGCTCTACATTTAGATGTGAGCATGATTCTGTGCATGGGGTATACTTTAATAGCTGGTATTTGAGACTTTCTGAGGCCACTAGTGCTGAATGAAATGGCTTTACTACACCTCATATTATGGTGACCCCCAACCATAAGATTATTTCATTGCTACTTCAAAACTGTAATTTTGCTACTGTTATGAATTGTAAGTATTTTTTGAAGATAGAGGTTTACCAAAGGGGTCATGACCCCCAGGTTGAGAACTACCTCTATAGGCACAGATTGAGGCTGTGGTAAACTGAACTTCTAGCTCCTTTTCACAAGACCGGCTGCTTGTGTGCCCTTGATATCCGGAAGCTGTAGATCAAATTTCAAATATTAGATTTTGCCCACTCTTCTCATGTGACAAGATCCATCCAGTCTTAGTTCAATCGCCCAGGAAAGCATTAGTTCCTCTAAGCTTCCTGACACTCAGTGAGGACAGTGACAGCTGGAAACAGACAGTGATTCAGCTGATGCGTGCATCAGCTTGAAACACCTAAGGATGAAAGGAAGGTTCCAGATGTGAGAGCCAAGTGCCAGGATCCATCCTTCCTACTCTTCTGGCTTCTGACTCAAGGATCCATTTCCTGAACCTGCTTCCCAGAGTCCATGGTCAGAAGCTGGGAATCCAGAGCAAAGCTTCAAATTCAAGTTTCTGAGGGTCCCACATAAAGTCAGCACAGCAGGAGTGTCTCCACAGACACTTGAACTCCTCTTTCTACCTACAGTGTCCACAAAGGAGACTGGATGAGTAACCTTGATTGTCGATATGATGGCATTTAGAATCACCATGGAGACACCTCTGAGCACATCTGTGAAGGAGTTTCTAGACTAGGTTAATTGAGATGGTGATAACCCACCCTAAATATGGGCAGCACCACTCCAGGGGTTGGTTGTAGAAGCATCACCCCTAGTGAGGTAGCAGGTAACCATTACATCTGCCTATGACCTTGAGGACTTGCCCCTGGGGCGTGGCCACTTGGGACCCTTAAGACCTGGGATGCACATACAGTGCTCTTCACTTCCTCATGGTTCTGGATGTTGGAACTGACCAGGCAGATCTTGGAAGAAGATCAGCGTGGGACATAGCTCGGCTTTCCCGGACCCTACAATAAATACCCATGTTATAATGAGTCATCCCCTAATAAATTCCCTTGCTCATTAAATAGACTCCGTGAATTTCTTGCATTCGGCTGGGGCACCTAACTCAATGTAAAGGAAAAAGCGAGCTGAGTACCAGCATTCATTGTACCCGGCTTACTGACTGTGGGTACAAAGTCACCAGCTGCCTCAGGCTCCGACTGCCATGACTTCCTGGCCATGAGATCCTGTACCCCAAACTGTGAACTGAAGTAAATGCTTCCTTCCTTAAATGGCTTTTATCGGCTATTTTATTGCAGTAACAAGAAAAGTAATGAATCCAAAAGATAACCAAGAAAGCAAATGAACTTCCAGGCTTACTTGGTTCTGGAACTAGGGAACAAAGCCAATGCCAGGACGAGGAGCTCCAGTTCCTTTGCCTTCCGGTGAGTGATCTCAGCCAGATGACGTCATACGTACCTGTCACCACTTCCCAAGAGACTGTGTGGCTCCAGAGTTTGGGAGAAAATGTTTGCTTCTCCTTCTCCATTCTCCCTTCTTCCTTCTCCCTCCTCCTCCTTCTCCTTCTCCTCTTCCTCTTCTTCCTCCTCATCCTCTTCTTCCTCCTGCTGCTCCTCCTCCTTTTTATTTATTTTTATTTTTTTGTTTTTCCAGACAGGGTTTCTCTGCGTAACAGTCT
Organism: Peromyscus leucopus; assembly: GCF_004664715.2. Taxonomy (NCBI): domain Eukaryota; kingdom Metazoa; phylum Chordata; class Mammalia; order Rodentia; family Cricetidae; genus Peromyscus; species Peromyscus leucopus. Next base: position 8,615,021 of record NC_051073.1, read on the forward strand.
TGGCTGTCCTGGAACTCACTCTGTAGACCAGAGTTGGTCCTGAACTCACAGAGATCCGCCTGCCTCTGCCTCCCAAGGGGATTTGGCATTAATCTGCTGGGATTAAAGGCATGCACTACCACCTTCCAGCAGCTTCTTATGTAAAAATATGTATCTTGGTGGGGCATCAAGATGGCACTTGAGACCAAGGATGATGATGTGAGTTCACTTTCTAGAACCAACTCTAATAGGAGAGAACCAAATCCCACCTGCTGTAAATAGATAGATAAATATTTCTTAAAGAAAATTCAAATAAAAGTATACAAAGGCGCCGGGCGTTGGTGGCGCACGCCTTTAATCCCAGCACTTGGGAGGCAGAGCCAGGCGGATCTCTGTGAGTTCGAGGCCAGCCTGGGCTACCAAGTGAGCTCCAGGAAAGGCGCAAAGCTACACAGAGAAACCCTGTCTCGAAAAACCAAAAAAAAAAAAAGTATACAAAGGCAAGTTACAGCTTAGAAGGCAAAATCCACTGTGATTTTAGAGCTGAAACAGGAGTCCAAGAAATGAATAGTTACTAAGTACTTGGGCAGTTTGAATCAGATTCCCCAAGCCCTGGTACTGAATATCGGCTTTCAGTTTACAGAAGAGTTTGGGGCAGAGAGATAAGCTTTCCAACAGGCCTGGTGAGTGTGCCAGCGCTGTGCTGGTGTGTCTGTGGGAGGTTGGGGAAGAACCGTCCTTGCTTCCTCCATGCTGTTAGGAGCATGAGCTGTAATTTGTAGGTGTGATCAGTACACAGATGTAAGAAAGCAGCCCCAAGAGGCTGCTGTGGGTGCCCCCATGTAATCCTCAAGCCCTGGCTTCATTCACCTAACTCCCAAGGACACCTGCAAGTCCTTGCAGTCAGATCGCCTGGTTGAAGGGCATTCCTCCTGGCTGTGGACCAACGTTATCAGCCGTCGTTAGTGGGAAGTGACTTACTCTATCACGGTCTCTTTTTGTAGGCATGCATGGATCTCTAACCAAAGGACATCCTGACGCTCTGAGCATTGTTCAGCCAAATGTTGCTATGAGACAGCGGCTATTAATTCCTCCACAATGTTTTTCTAAAGACGTACGGAGCTCTGGTGACAGCGTTTCCCCCGGCTGCACTGACTCTCTTCTTACCTCGTAGCTTAGGAAGAAGAAAATGCCCAGGGCCCTCACTCATTGTGCATGGTCGCCAGTGCACACACTAAAATACCACATGGGGAAGGAGATGCCAGAGGCCTCTGGAGGGTGGAGGTCCTTTCAACTGTGCGATTGCCGTTTTAATCTGATGCTGTGTACAGAGAACCAGAGACTGCCAAGGTCTCTCTGACTAGTGGCCAGTCAGATGCCACGTGAAAACATTTGCCTCTCGGAATAATAAAGACACGGGTGTAGAGTAAACGCGTTCTCGGCGTCCTCATCTGTCAATGCTGTTTGATGCGTGTTCCCTCCCAATGCAGGGATGTGCAGAGGACAGCGGTTGGTTTCGCCTGCTGCCATGCTTCGGATGTGAAATGCCCCCCACAAGCTCTTGTGCTTGAACATTTGGGGCTCAGTTAGCAGAGGCAGGGCCATAAGGTCATAGGATCAGGCCTACGTTTCTCTGTGTCTCCTGATCACTGATGTGTGAGCAAGCAGGCTCACACTGCACTCCCATGGCCTAGCCACACAGCTGCTGCCTCTTTCCTGACATGATGGTCCTTTCAAGCCACAGCCAGAGTAATCTTTCTTCCCCTGGCATTATTTCTTGCCCATAATCGATACCCTTGCCTCTTATTTTTCTTCATTTTAGTTGTGGCAGATCTGTTTTCTTTGGAGATGCAGTTGTCTCCAGAGAGAAGAGCTGAAATCTGAATCAACTGGAAGGAGCTGGAAACTCCTCCTGACCAATCAGACGGACGCTCATGGCAGTGTGCACACACCCGGCCTTCCTCCTGACCAATCAGACGGACGCTCGTGGCAGTGTGCACACACCCGGCCTTCTTCCTGACCAATCAGACGGACGCTCGTGGCAGTGTGCACACACCCGGCCTTCCTCCTGACCAATCAGACAGACGCTCGTGGCAGTGTGCACACACCCGGGCCTTCCACAACACGTATCCCTTCTGATGAAACTTGAACAAAATCCTGCCCTTCTTTACACAGAGGCCAAGTATACTCAGGCTGAGCCAAATAGATAATTTGTATATTGATTGGTCATCCATGAAGGGCTAAAAATTCTTGTCCTAACAGTGTTGTCCCGGAAACACCGGTTCTTGGATACCCGCTGAGCCTTGCTTCCTGTTCAGTTGGAGACCTTGTGGTGCATCTTGTATTTTCAGTCTGTAATGTGCCACCGTAGCCAATTGATTTCATCTGTGTAATGCTTTGCTTAAATAACCCACAATTCATTGCTGTTTGAAGAAAGGGATGCTGGGATCCTGCTTTAGAGAAGAAAATACGAAGGTAAAGTCTCCGTGATGGGGAAGGCTGCTTTCTCACCGTTTCCTTATGGGCTTGTAACATTTTCCTGTGAGAGGGAAAATGTGGTCAGTAGAGTAAGTAGGAAATAGGATTTCAACAAAGAACTGCTGTGTATGTGTGTGTGTGGGGGGTCACTGTGCACCATGTCAGTATGTACGAAAGGCCTGGGTCAGCTACAGTAGAGGTGCCCAGCTGTTGAGATGACTTGTGTGTGTGTGTGTGTGTGTGTGTGTGTGGGTCACTGTCCACCAGGTCAGTGTGTACGAAAGGCTTTCTTTTTTTTTTTTTTTTTGGTCAGTACAGAGGTGCCCAGCTGTTGAGATGACTTCGGCTCATTTATGTAATCACCTGCTTCCCTGGAGTCTTCCTTAAACACCTAGACACTAAATTTTGTAGTCCAGACATACCTTTCTTTCTTTTTTTTAAACATAGGTGTCATGTAGCCCAGGCTGGCCTTAGGGTTGCTATGTAGCTGAGGTTGGCCTTGAATGTCCAACTCTTCCTCCTCCTACGTCACCATTTCCAGCTAGAATTTTTCTTTTCTTTCCTTCTTAAAATTTGATTTTAATTTTGAGGCCATGTATCCATATGGTTCCTTGACTGGCCTTGAACTTGACCTCTGCTTACCAAGTGCTGGGATGACAGGTACATGCCATTGTACCCAGCTTAAACCCTAGTACATGGAGTTACAGGGAAGGTCTCATTAGAATTCAGAGTCTAGCCGACTAGAGCTGATGCACACCTTTAATCCCAATACTTGAGAGGCAGAGGCATGCAGATCTCTCTTTCTGTGAGTTCAAGGCCACCCTGGTCTGCAGAATGAGTTCAAGGACAGCCAAGGCTACACAGTGAAACACTGTCTCAAAAAAAAACAAACAAACAAACAAACAAACAAAAAAGAATTCATAGTCTAAATCTTCATTTATGTAAGATCCCAGTGGTGGTCAAGCTACTGGTCCTGAGGAGCACAAAGAGCAGGAAAACCAGGCCAAGATTTCTCAGTTTTCCATCCTGAGAGTCAAGTGCAACATCCATGTAATACCACTCCCTGCCAGCAGGTGGAAGCAGCGCACTCTGAGAGGCACATTAGGCGCTGTTCTTTTAGGACGCTGGATGTGTTTCTAAGGCGTTCATGTGGTCAGTCTCTTGAGTAGCGTTTGGTTGTTTTCTGAACCTCTGTGAGCAGAGACCACCAAGGAGCACTCCCGCCGAGTATTTTCATAGCCTTTGTCCTTTCTGATTTTAAAATCATCTGTTCACATCTTGCTGGAAATGCGGCTCTTCAGGGTTCTGTTGTTGTTCATTTGGTTTGCCCTTTTAGGCCAGGTTTCAGGCAGCCCAGGCTGGCCTTACGTCTGTTCTATAGCTGAGGATTGCCTTGAACTCCTGAGTTCTCCTGCTTCCACTTCTCACACACTGGGATTACAGGTGGGTGTCACCAAGCCAGGCCAGCGAAAGAGGCGCTCAGCACTGTCAGCCACGGTTCAGTTTTCAGATGGCATTTTCATGCACTTCCTTTTTTTGATTTTTCTTTCAGGATTTATTTGTGTGTGTGTGTGTGTGTGTGTGTGTGTGTGTGTGTGTGTGTGTGTGTGTGTGTACACACACGTGTGCACAGGCAAACATGCTTCCGCCCTCATGCACACACTTACGTTCTGATGACTGAGGAGGCCAGAGCGGAAGTTATCGGTGGGTGCCGGGGACCTAACTCAGGTCCTCTGCAAGAGCAGTAAACACTTTGAACTGCTAACCCATCTCGCCGGCCCCTCAGGCATTTTGTTACTTCCAGAGGAATCTTTATTGTTGCCATCCCTCCCATTTTACAGATGAGAAAAATAAAGATACAGACAAAGAATGTGGCGGTTTGTCTGGTACAGCAAAGCCAGTGGAGGAGAGAGAGGAGAGTCGAACTTGGGTGTTTATGCAGAAGGCCTCACTCTTTACCCATCTATAAAGAAAGAGAAACACTGCTCCAGAATTTTCCTTTGAATTAAACTTTGTTGCTATTAGCAAGACTGAAAGCTACATAAGCAGGCTGGAAACCCGGGGTTTCTGATTAAACTGCTACATAAGGCTGGTTGTGACTGGACTCCTCTGGGATACACTGTCCATCTTAGATGCAATCATTGAGAGTCAAGTGCTCTACAGACACCGTGTTTAGTTATTGTAACTAAGGAGTCTCTGTCCAGCACATGGCACCAAAGCCCTCTCGGAAAACTTCCTGGACCTGTTAGACATTGGTGAGGAGGACAACACTTTGAGTGTCCTTATGTTACACAAAGGCTTGTCTGTGCCTGGCTGTAGGGCGTCTGGGGGGCTTGATGTCCCATCTTCTAGATCCTCTCAGTTTGTGCAGCCACAGACATCTCCTGCCCCTCCCAGTTCGCCACCTCCATCAAATCTGGCACAGAGAGGCCAGTGTCACTGCGGAGACCAAACGGAGTAGACTGCTGAGCATCGGACCTCAGCGGAGGGAGGGCCGTGAATGATGGCTACTGCCTCTTCCAGCTCCAGGAATCTCAAAACCCGATGCTTGGAGTGCTTCCCACAAAGGTCCTGTGAAGTGTTAGTGTGGAGAATTAGCTAAGAAAATAGTTCTGGGGCCAAATGAATTTGAGAAAGGCTGGTTCTAACGAGGCACCACAGGTTCTCCCATTCCAGCAGGGCATCTGGGCCGTGAGTCTGCAAGGGCAGGATGGGAGCAAACTGTGTCGTCCCGTCCCGTATGAGATGAAATAACCTCCGTGCTTGGACACCTGACACAGAACACTGGAAAGTTCCGCTCAGTTTGTCTTTCCCTGCGGACTGGACAAGCTTCGGGAGCACGTGACCTGAGCTGGTGAGTTGCACAGGGTTCCACAGCCACACCCTTGGTTGAATACTAGACTGCTGCCACCCTGGATTTTTGTGTTATGGTTTGTTTTGTTGGGAGGCGGTCTCGCTATGTAGCCTACTGTGGCCTCAAACTCACAGTCTTCCTGCACTAGCCGGCATGGTGCTGGATCACAGGTGTCTGCCACTCTGCTCTAGCTGCCCACTAGAAATCTATGAAGTGTGCATGTGGGGACAGATGTTTTGTTCTGTTTTCTTGTTGTTTTGTTGTGTTTTGTTTTTGTTTTTTTGAGACAGGATTTCTGTGTGTAGCTTTGGAGCCTGTTCTGGATCTCGCTCTGTAGACCAGGCTGGCCTTGAACTAATGAGATCCACCTGCCTCCACCTCCCGAGTGCTGGGATTAAAGGTGTGTACCACCACCACCCGGCCTGAACACACGTTTTGATTCTTTTGATTCTCTACGGGTCACTGGATTTATGTAGCAGGTCCTGTCTACTGATGCTACGGAAGAACAGATGGAAGCCTAGAGGAGGGAGGGGTCCCTGGTTGTTCCTCCTTTTTCCTCAGTATCCTCTTTCCAGCTCATTCTCTCCTTTTCTGACGGTGCTTTGCTCCACTGTACCCTCTATTTTTCCTATTTCCTCCCTTCTTACCCCATCATCTCCATGTGGACATACAATCCCAGAAAGGATCGACTTGTCTATCTAAAGCAAATGTCATGGCCTAGCCTGGCCTCAGAGTTCCCAGCCACCACCCATCCTGCCTGCCCTGCTCCAGTTTTCTAAAGCACCTTCCATTTTTTTCTTAAGAGTTTGTGTGTGGGGCTGGGGAGATGGCTCAGAGGCTAAGAACACTGGCTTTTCTTCCAGAGGTCCTGAGTTCAATTCCCAGTACCCACATGGTGGCTCACAACCATCCGTAATGACATCTGACTCCCTCTTCTGGCCTGCAAGGATACATGCAAACAGAGCACTTTATACATAATAAATAAATAAATCTAAAAAAAAAAAGAGTTTGTGTGTGTGTGTGTGTGTGTGCAGTATCAGAGGCATCGGATCTCCTCTGGAGTTGTAGTTACAGGAGATTGTAAGCCACCCAGTGTGGATCCTGTGCAAGAGCACTCTATGCTCTTAAGGGCCAAGCTGTCTCTACGGCCCACCCTGTCTTTGTTAAGGGTCTTGTCCAACAACATAAATGCACTTCACACCACTGTATGGGATGTATTGATTCTTTGTAACTGGGCTGCCATAAGGATGGGTGGGAACAGTTGCAGGTAGAGCTGGATTCAGGGGTCCAAGTGATGCTTTTGGGCCTCTTTCCTCTGTGATCCCCGTTTGTCTCTGGGAAATATTATCTGGCCCGATCTTTTCACTGGAAGGCTAAGACTGTGCTATTCCTTACACAGCAAAACTGGAGGGAAAGTTCAGAATGGCCAGTTTATGTACTAACGCCTCACTCCGAGTGCCCTGGAGTGGGTCATGTGCCAGGCCATGCAGTCCAGTGATGACAGGTGGTGAGGACTCCAGCAAGATCATTTAGGTGAGCAACAGGGCTTCTAGAACTAGCACAGGCAGAATGGTCGGCCTGTGTCCTCCAGAGGAGAGCGAAGGCCCGTCCTCTTCCAAGCCGGACCCCCTTCCACACACGTGCTGTGCCATGGTCATCGATGGCCTGTGTGCGCTCTGATCACCTCCTTCTTTCCCAGGTGCACCTGGACCCTCAAGCTGAGCCCAGAGCGAATGCTCAGAGAGTCCTTAGTTTTTTTTTTTTCCCTAGACTTTCCTGAGTACTGTATTTACATAGCATCTACCCTTCTCCCCCTCTTGAAGTCATGACTTATTCTATAATTATTGTTGGTTTTTTTTCCCTCCAACACACCTGAGTTCATTCAGTGTTGTTCTTCTGGTTGAGTGTCTACAGTTGATCTCCCGGAAGTAGGTAACTTCTCAGAGGACCCACTCCTGTAGAAGACTGAGAGAAGACTCTCTCTCTCAGCAGCCATTAACTGCCTGTAGCTCTCCATCTGTGGGGGACGCTTTGTGAGATTTCCCACATCCACGTCGCAGGGCGGCTGGCATGATCTCCATGCAGGTGTTATTTAGGTGACCGTATTGTTGAGATTCCACAGGCACCGCTCTCTTGTCATACAGAGAAGACACGGCCTCCAATCTGACTTCCCGGTCCTCTGGCTCTCACAGTCTTTCTGCTCCCTCTTCCATGATACTGCCCGAGCGAGCCTGAGCAGTGGGGGCTTGCTGTAGATGTGTCCACAGATGACGATGGGTGGCCTGTGATCATTCTGACCAGTCATGGATCTCTGTAGTGGCCTCCATCTCCTGCAAAAAGAAGCTTCTTTGATGAGGGATGAGGGCTACACTTCACCGGGTGATTCCCACTCCTGCGGAAGCCAGGACGGCTCCAAGGACTTGTGGAGTCTTTCAGGGCCGATGGACACTGAAGAGGTTTTCTGAGAAAGGCAGGTCTTCTGTTGAGCTAAAGTGAGCCAGTGCTAGTCCAGCCTTTGTTTGTACAACTTTTATGGGAGACTTTGCTGGCCGAGGTCTGTTAGTTGAAAGAATCAGACAGGCACTTGAAAGGTGTTGACTGAAATGGTTCAAGGTTGTCACATGGAACCCGAGCAGCTGGGGGCCTCAGGAGAATCTGGAAGAAACCCAGATCCGAGGTGTTTTTCTGTCCTCTCTGTCTGCATGGTTTTCCTGCTTCCCACAAAGGCAGCTGTTGTCTGATTACTCATTGCTGTGTTCTGTGGGAAGCTGCTGGGCTGGCCTGGTGATGTCACCCCCTAGTTTGGGGGCCCATCACTAGGTGACATGTTCTTGGGTGTAGCACAAATTGTTAGAAGGTCTTATTAATAAAAACAAACCTGGAGTCAGGTACTGGGGTCAACGCTGGAAGATCAGAGAAGCAGAACAAGCCATAGCTACCTCACCTCGCCAATTCTCAGCTGATCCTGTTTCATCAGACTGGAAGCCTCTGAGTCCTCATTCGGAATGGATCTCAGCTGAACTGCTGCTCGAAAGCCTGAAAGCTTAACCAGCTCTAGTTCCTGGTTTTCACGCCTTATATACCTTTCTGCTTCCTGCCATCACTTCCTGGGATTAAAGGCATGAGTCACCTTGCCTTTCCAGTGTAGCTTTGAACTCACAGAGATCAGGATGGATCTCTGCTTCTGGAATGCTAGGATTAAAGGTGTGTGCTACCACTGCCTAACCTCCATGTTTAACATTATGGCTGTTCTGTTCTCTGACTCCCAGATAAGTTTATTGGGGTGCACAATATATCAACCACACTTGGGTTTTGTGAAAGAAGATGTGGTCACTAGCCAGTGAAGACACTGGCCTCCCTGCTGTGGGGAGGTCTTTCTGCGTGCTGTGAATATGCGTTGCTCCCACTGGTTAATAAATAAAGCTGCTTTGGCCTATGGTAAGGTAGGACAAGAGCCAGACGGGAAATCCAAGCAGAGAGACAGGGAGAAGAAGGGCAGAGTCAGGGCAGACACCAGCCTGCCACCCAAGGAACAAGATGTCAGCAGACTGGTAATGCCAAAGCCATGTGGCAAAATATAGATGAATAGAAATGGGTTGATTTAAGATGTAAGAGCTAGCTAGCAATAAGCCTGAGCCATAGATCAGAGTTTGTAATTTTTATTTTTTGTTTTTCGAGACAGGGTTTCTCTGTGTAGCTTTGTGCCTTTCCTGGATCTCACTCTGTAGACCAGGCTGGCCTCGAACTCACAAAGATCTGCCTGCCTCTGCCTCCTGAGTGCTGGGATTAAAGGCATGCGCCACCACCATCTGGCTAGAGTTTGTAATTAGTATTAAGGTGATTATTTTATAAACTACTGCAGGCCAGGCAGGACACAGAAAAGCTTCTGTCTACATTGATGCCAATGCAGTGCATGCACATCCTAAAAAGCTTTAAAAAAAAAAAAAAAAAAGAGGGCTTCTAGACCCACAAAAATGGGAGTGAAAGACAGCTTCTTGGTAGCCGCAATTTTTCCGATAGGCTCTGTTTACTGGTGGCTAAGAGATGCATGGCTCCTTTAAGAGACAGCTTCCTGGTTCATGCTTTTGTTTCTTCAGAAGAGGAGACACTTTGGATTCCTTCCAGGTTAATATGGATTCACCAAGGAAGACCCCAAGAGGTCTCCAATGGGATCTATGGCCCAGATGATCCAACATCCAGAACAGCTTCAAGGCAACTGGCTGAGACAATGAAGCCTCACAGACTACTACAGTCAAGACTTGACCATAATTCTAAATTTTCTCAGGATCCTTATAAGATTTCCAGGGTCCCCAATCAGCAGGAAGTAGTATGAAAAGCTATGCCCAAATTCCCAAAATATTGTTTATAAATGTTTGTTTTTATTTAAAGGGGAGTTGATTAAAAAATGGTTAACAGTCAATCTCTTTTTAAAGAAAAAGAGGGATATGATATAGAAATCATGGAAAAAAGATAGATATTAAATCTACTTTAATCCAAAAACAACTGTTACTCTCAAAATACTTTACATTAGTATGGATTTTGATTTATTAATACAAATTTAAGGTCAATTTTGTTGTAGTATATGTATATTTCTATTGTTGTTTAGGGTATTATGTTTATACAGCTCATTTAAAAATGTAATATTAAGCGGGCGGTGGTGGCGCACGCTTTAATCCAGCATCGGAGCAGAGCCAGCGGATTCTGTGAGTTCGAGGCCAGCCTTGGCTACCAAGTGAGTTCCAGGAAAGGCGCAAAGCTACACAGAGAAACCCTGTCTCGAAAAAAACAAAAAAACAAAAAAAACAAAAAAAAAAAATGTAATATATAATTAAGAAATACAGATTAATAGTCATCTATAATAACAAACTTATAGTCATGTTAGTTATGTTTTCAAGGTCATACAGAGATATATTTCAGATTCTTCAAATACTTCAAAGACCTACAGAATATGCCATTTAAAATGTTTTAAGAACTTTGACTTTTCAAACACATCTGCTCCTGGCAGCACCAATTACTTCCAAGAGGATGATGGGCACCAAAGAAACTCATTATGGAGTTTGCTTACAATGTGGGGAAGTTATCCACTTGGGCAAGAAACTGCTCTTGCCTGGACTGTTTGACAGCATGTTGTATAAACTGGACATGCAGGACCCATAAGAAAATGGTTGGTCTGGAACTCAATGTCGACCAGGTTGGTCAAACTCATAGAGATCCACCCTCTATGCCTCCCACACGCTGAGATTAAGGGATGTGCAGCACCAAGCCTGGATCTGCTTTTTATTATTTTTATTTTTTTATATTTATTTATTTATTTTGCTGTTTCAAAAGCTTTATTTTACCTTGGCCCAAGACATGGGAGGGGCTGCAGGATGGTTACTAAGCTGCCTAGTGGCTTGAGAGGTTCAGGTGGAAGTTCAGATGCAGGACTGGCTGATGCAGAGCAGGGGAGGGAGCCCTTTGGGAGGTGAGGGAACTCCTAGTGGTGCTTGAGAGTGAGCCAGCCGCTCAAAGAGATACTTGCCCAGAGATGGCTGGGGCACGCCAGTCTGTGTCGGCTGTGGCCTAGTCAGCCAATGCAGGTTGGTCAGCCCATCTTCTTGGTGGGCTTCACTTCCTCATTCAGGAAGTGGTTTTCCAAGAAGTCACAGAGATGAGGTTCTGTGTGGGCAGAACCCAGGGAATGAAGATCCAAAAGGACCTGGTTTGGGTCCTTCTCCAGGGCCGAGGCAGCTTCCATGGCCTCCTGGGTTCTACCCCACTCATCTTGAGATGGCTTCTATACATCCTGGAAGAGTGAATGGCCTCTGTGATCATTCTGCAGCTTGAGGAGTCCCTGGGCGCCTGGAACTTCTCCTCGGTCAATTCTTGGAAGAAGTGGTCTGTGCCCTCCAGACTGGCTCTACATTTTAGACAGGGTCTCATACAGCCCAGAAGGCTTGGAACTCATTGTACAACTGAGGATGACCTTGAACTCCTGATCCTCCTGCCTCTACTTCCCTAGCATTGAGATTACAGGCTTGCTTCCATCCTTAATGTAACGTATATGGTAGCAGAGATCAAATCCAGGTCTTTGTGCATGAGTGGCCACCTCTCTGCCAGATTGAGCTACATCTCAGTCCCCTCAATCACTTCATTAAAGGCCCTGTCAAATGCAGTTACATTCTTCGAGTACTTGGGGTTAGTATTTAATAAAATACGATTTACAAAGCAAAACACCTGATTTGTCCAATGGTGTCTCCATTTAAGATCAGGAAGCAACAAATACGAGCCTCAAAGTTGGCATGCTGAGCTCCATAGGCAGCAGCTGATCAGCCCTTGCTCCTCAGAGACATCAATGTCCTACCTCACTCTGTAGCCCAGGCTGTTCTTAAATTTGCCACCCTTCTGCCACGGCCTCCAGTGTGCTGTGTATACTACTGTATCCATCTTAGTAGGTTTTCTTTTTTAAAAAAGATCTTATTCAAAAGCCTCCCAGCACCACCCCCTACCCATCTCAATAAAGAGATTAGTTCACTTAGCAGTATAAGTTCATGGGAACTTGAGACTGTGATTGTCCACAGCTGGACCGTGATACCCATGACAGAGCTGTGCTTCATCCCTTGAGGGTCCTTGCACAGTGCCATCTCAGTCCATGCTCCTCTGATATGTGAAGAGTGAAGCCACCAAGAGTGTCTTTCACAGCCACGGATCTGTTTTAGGATACAGCGTTAGGTAAACTTTCTCACGGTGCAGACCGTACTGAGGCCTGTGCTCTGATGATGGCTTTATGTGCCTGAATCAAATAGATTTATAGTTCGGCACAAGTCATTGTTGGGATTCCTGGCCACTCCCCCAGCTACGTGACCACACATGCACAGTTCAGTAGTCAAGCAAGGGGCCTTACACAATGTAATCCATGCATTGTGTGATTGCGAAATTTGTGCCCAGCGTGATGACGCAATCTATGGGCATGCATGATGTAGCTAGAGTTTTCCTGCCTGGCTCATAGTCAAGACAAATCTCTCTCACCTGCCAGTCCCACAGCCGCTCAGATCCAACCAAGTAAACACAGAGACTTATATTGCTTCAAACTGTATGTCTGTGGCAGGCTTCTTGCTAACTGTTCTTATAGCTTAAATTAACCCATTTCTATAAATCTATACCTTGCCACGTGGCTCTTTGCTTACCGGCGTCTTCACATGCTTCTTGTCATGGTGGCGGCTGCAGTGTCTCTTTTCTGCCTTCCTGTTCTTTCTTTTCTCCTCTCTGTTAGTCCCGCCTATACTTCCTGCCTAGCCACTGGCCAATCAGTGTTTTATTTATTGACCAATCAGAGGAAAACATTTGACATGCAGACCATCCCACAGCAGCATGGCATAGCTACGTGAGCCCATATGTGCGTGTGCAGGGGAATCCATAAGCAGCGGATCACAGACTCCTCCCCGTTCTTCTCCTTCCCGCCCTCTCTCTCTGCACGTGTCTTCCACAGACCTGGTCACGCTCTCTTCTGCCCCTCTCTTCTCCTAATAAAGCCCTGGTAGTGGGTTTCCTCGTAGCTCGTGGCCTTTCTCGCACAGTAACGGCGCCGCTTAATGAATGACACCGCACCACTGCGTTGAAACCGACAGTCACGTGATGGTTAATTCCGTCAGCTTGACTGGATATGGAATCCAGAGGACATATCTCTGCAAAGACAGCAGTTTAGACTCACCGTGAAGTCTCTTGCGTGGGGGTCCTGAGCTGCCAAAAGGCAGAGGGAAAAGGAAGCAAACTAAACACGTGGCGCTTTACCTTCCTCGGCTTCCCGACGGGGGCTACCATTTCTGTCTCCGAGTGCCTTGTGTCCCCTCCCACCACCGCGCAGTCCTCAGTCCTCAGCATGGCCACGTACCTCCTCCTCAAACCGGAAGCCAAAGCATCCTCTCCTCCTCCCCTCCACAGCTTCTGGTCTGGTCTTTTGTCGTGGCAATGAGAAAAGTGACTAATACAGTTGTGAACACCAACAACCAGGGGATGCATCAACTCCCACTGACACTCGGCTTAGTAGCCTGGGTTTGCAGACACGATGCTTTCAATAATAATAATAATAATAATAATAATAATAATAATAATAATAATAATTTTTTTTAAAAACTGAGGACCGTACCCAGGGCCTTGCGCTTGCTAGGCATGCGCTCTACCACTGAGCTAAATCCCCAACCCCTAGAATAATGATTTTAAAATGACATTTCTCATAGTTGGTTCACCTCGATCCGCGTTAAACATGCCATTACTCCGTAAGGTGTGGCAAATGTCGCTGAGGTTGGTTTCCTCACTAAGGATGGAGTTACTTGTACCCATCAGCACCAGTTATACAGCGGTTGTGCTGGATGAGGGACATTGCGGTGGATTTGATTTCTCTTTTTTCAGATTCCTGTTTGCTATAAAATGTGTGCAATTGAGAGATTAGCTAATTGAGCATTGAATAAAAGGCTGTTGGATTTGTTGGTGTTAAAGACAAAGGAGAGTTAATTTAGAAGCCAAGCTCACATAACTGAATGTTGGATAACAGGCTTGTGCTATGTCTGATGTCCATAGCCTTCAAAGGACTTGGCTTGAATTAGCCAGATCCTTTTCCCAACTGAAAGCCCAGCTCAGCAGTTCTGTGAGAAATATGCCAGCATTGCGGTTGGATTGTGAAACGCCCCCATAGGCTTCTGTGTCTGAGTTCCTTGTCCTTAGCAGGTGATGCTCCCTGGAGAGTTCATAGAACCTTCTGGAAGTGGAGCCTTGCTGAGGTGAGTTGAGGCTTGGTAGCCTGGGCCCACTTCCTGTTTCTTTCTCTTCTTCCTGTGTATTCAGTGTGATAAATGTGGGGGGGGGCCCCAAAACAGCTTGACCATAGAGTTGCCATGACAGGCTTAGAGGTCCAGACACAGCTTCTGGCAGGCAACACCTGGACCCAGGAGAAGCCCTGAGCTGACCCCACCCAGTGGATCCTGCATCTAGAGGAGACACCTGACATTCCAAACATTCCTTATACCCAGAGACAAATGTCAGCCAATCAGGGTCCTGAACCCTGGAAATCTCCTCACCCCGACCTCTGCTATGATAGAAACCCGACCCCACCTGCGCTCAGGGCTCTCTGCTCTCACTGCTGTGTGGACAGACAGACAGACCAAGCTCAGAGCTTGAAAATAAAGGCTCTTTGCTTTTCCATGCGGGATTTGGTCTCTGTGGTGGTCTTTTGGGGGTCCCCACAATCTGGGCATAACAATAAGCTGGCCTCTCACTCCTATCCCCATGCCTTCCTGCCATGATAGTGTGCACCCCAGAACTGAAGGCCAGAATGGTCTCTTCCTGAACTGCTTCCTATCTGGCGTTTGTCACAGCGACATCGTGAACACACTCTTCCAACAAGTATTGGCATGGAAAGCTACGGAGAGCCAAGCCACCAAGAGTCTTAAGGGTGTAACTCAGCAGAGGTAAGGTAAACAGAGGTGAGCCCGGGAAGTTCAGAAGTTTGCATGGACCCCTTCAGGTGTGGCTCCTCCACTGAAGGTCAGCGGTCCCTTGAGGTCCCTTCTTCTGAAGGAGGAAGTCAGCTTTGGCATTTCCCTGGGGTGACCCGAGGTCTTTGTTCAGATCGGATGGCAGCCCACCCAGCGCCTTCCTTACCCTTATCCTTTCTGTTGGAGTGTGAATGGGGTTTGTGTTCCCCGAGGGTCCCCACGCCAGAATCTTGGTCCCCATTGTGGTGATGCTGAGAGTTGGTGGGAGGTTGAAGAGATGAGGAGTATTGGAGGGTGGAAGCTCATTGGGGGTGTTGTCCTCCGACAGAACTAAACGTTCTCACTGAGCCCTGGTGAGTTCTCACAATGGTGGGTTGTTATGAAGCAAAGCTATCCCATGAACTTGGTCTCTTGGACATATACTCGTTCTTTCCCATTTCTTTGGTGTGATATAGCCAGGGTGCTCACCAGAGACTGAATACATGAAGCCACTGGCTTGGAATTTTGGCCTCAGAACTGTATGCCAAATCAACTTCTTCTCTTCAGTCAATACCCATAGTCAGGTGTGTTATTACACAAACTGCAAATGGAATGATGACTTACCTCCTCCTGCCTGCCTTGCAAACTGACCCCAACCTGAGCTGCCTCCCTGCCTTGACATGTGGCTCTTCCCTGGGTCTCCTTCCTGTACACCAAATAAGTGGACTTCAGTGGGCAGGTCCAGTGGACTAGCAATACTGGACGGACATTTTCCTCATCATTCAAAGAAGACTTTCTTGGAGAGGCTGAGGATATGGCTTAGTTGACAGGGTGCTGGCTTAGCCATGCACGATGGGTTCCATCCCCTGCAGTGTCACCACCGTGGGATGGTGGGACACACCTGTCATCCCAGCACTCAGGAAACAGAGGTGGCAGGATCAGAAATTCAAAGTTATCTGCAGCTATGTTGTGAGCTTGAGGCCAGCCTGGGCTACATGACACTCTGCCTAAATAAATAAATAGAGATATTACTTGAGGGAGAAAACCCTTTATATACACCTATTAAAACAATCAGGTGTGGTGGCGCTTGCCTTTAGTCTAAGCACTCCGGAGGCAGAGGCAGGCAGATCTCTGTGAGTTCGAGGCCAGCCTGGACTACAAAGCCAGTTCCAAGATGGGCAAGGCTGTTACACAGAGAAACCCTGTAGCAGGTATTCGTTTCACCTATGACCTTGGGGTACCAGCCCCTGGGCATGGCCTCTTGGGCAGCTTAAGACCTGAGAAGCAGCCGGGCGGTGGTGGCGCACGCCTTTAATCCCAGCACTCAGGAGGCAGAGCCAGGCGGATCTCTGTGAGTTCGAGGCCAGCCTGGGCTACCAAGTGAGCTCCAGGAAAGGCGCAAAGCTACGCAGAGAAACCCTGTCTCGAAAAAAAAACAAAAAACAAAACAAAAGACCCGAGAAGCATGTATTCCGGCCCCTTCTTTCTCTCTCTCTCTCTCTCTCTTCTCTCTCTCTCTCTCTCTCTCTCTCTCTCGTGTTCTTGGACGGTGGTGGAGACTGACTGAGGCTGGGGATGCAGGGTAGGACTGTCTCAGCCTTCCAGGACTCTGTGTTAGTTAGTTAGTTCTCCTCAATCTAATTCCTTAATAAGTAGTTCCTCTTTCAGTTATCTGTGGACTTCCTGCATTAAAACCCTGTCTGGAAAAACCAAAAAAACAAACCAAACCAAATCAAAACAGAAACACACACACAGACTGGGGCTCCAGCTGAGTGACAGAGCGCTTGACCAGAACGGACATGGCCTGGGGTTCCACCCCCAGCCTCATCAGGGAAAAATGAAAGCAAGGCACCTTCCAGGCTGCTTGGTATCTGTTTTTCTCAGTTAGCCCCAGTGGATTGCTGTTTCTTTCTTTCTTTCTTTTTTTTTTTTTTTTTTTTTTATAGGAGGGATTTTGTCCTTGTTCGTTAGCTGATGATTAAAAATGAATTATAATAACGTTCAAGTACTGCATGTCCAGTCAAGCGCTATCTTGGAGTGATAAATAAGCATAAAGAAAAAAAAATACAGTTGCTAATGTTGTCTGTTACTGCCAGCTGCCAAGGAAATTACCCAGGAGTGGTAAGTCGGCCGTGGAGACCTGGCTGGGTGGTGTGCTTCGCTATGCTTTTCACTTATCACAATTTTGTTAGAAAATTGGGGCTTGGGCTGGAGAGATGGCTCAGGGTTAGGAGCACTGGCTGTTCTTCCAGAGGACCTGGTTCAATTCCCAGCACCCACATGGCAGCTCACAACTGTCTCTAACTCCAGTTCCAAGAGATCTGACACCTTCACACCAGTGTACATAAAATAAAAAAATAAATTATTTTAAAAAAAAAGAAAAAAGAAAGAAAATTGGTGGTTGATCCATCAGAAGAAAGCCACTTGCCATCACAAGGTCTGGGATGTGCTTCTTATGGATCATGTGTTTGGGGAGGGTAAAGGAAATGCTTGTTTCAGTGAGAAAAGAGAAAAACCAAAGGGCAAGCCTGCATGCGGACAGACTGGCGAGCAGCGCAGCTCTGAGGGCACCTGCAGGGGGCGCTGTGTCATGGGGGTGGGATACTGTGGACTGGGGAAGCCAGGGAAGGCTGCCGTCCCAGCTCAGGGGCTGTCCACTCCAGGCCCTGGGCACTGAGCTCCTGCACCCTCCACGGCCTCTCCCCAGGGATCAGAATGCACACACTTATTAGTTAGGGATGCTTGGTGTGCACACACCAGGCATGGGCTTTGTGGATTTGTTCTGACATCCTTGTCAGAATATCAGGTACGCAAAGTCCTTGCTTGCAATCACGCTCTTAAAAATCTTATTACATCTATCTGTCTATGTATCTGTCTGTCTGTCTGTCTATCTGTCTGTCTGTCTATCTATCTATCTATCTATCTATCTATCTATCTATCTATCTATCTATCTATATTTGTGCCATGGCACCTGTGTGGAAGTCAGGGTTTCCAACCATTTAGGTCCTGAGGATTGAACTCAGGTCCAGACAACCAAGTGCCTACTGAGCCATCTCACTGGCCCCCCAGCTCTCTTTTAGTTTTTTTCTACTTTGAGGCATGGTCTCACTAAATCTCCAAGGTTGTGATCTTCTCCAGCCTCCCTAGTAGCTGGGGTTTTAGGCCTGCATCACCAGGCTCAGATATTCTGCCCCTCTCCCTCTTCCTCCCCTTCCCCTCTTTGTTCCCTGCCTCTATCCTCCCTGCTCCCAGGCAGGGTCTTATTATATAGCCCTGGCTAGCCTGGATTCACTACATAAGCCAAATTGACCTTGAACTCCCAGATCCACCTACCTACATTCTAATCTTGGACCAGCCCTATGGCCTTGGGCAAGTTACCCAATGTCTTTGGCTTTATCTTTCAGCTGGACAGTGGGGAGCATATTTTGGTAAGTTGTCACACCCATGATAGGGAAGATTGAATTAGAAATCACTTAGCTGGGCGAACTGTAATTTCAGCCCTGGGGAGGCAGATGTCGGGAGACTGCAGAATGTTCTAGGCTTGCCAGAACGATTAGAGGAATTTTTCTCAAAACAAAATTAAACAAAGAACCCCAAACCAACAGAAACTGCACGGTGTACTTTGTGAGCCTCACGGTCGGGATTCCCCCTGCTGGCTTCCCTTGAGGGGTAGCTCAGTCTCTCCAAGCCCGGCTTGCTGTGCTGGCCTGGTGTGGCTGCACTCCAGCCCTGTCCACTCCGCTCTCCTTGAGTGGGGTGGTGTAACACATCCATAGAGGAGAGGATGGCCAAGTGTGCCTGAGGCAGGTGGATCTCTAGCTCACGGGTCTGCATCCCACCCACTGTAGGTCAGGGGACACTGCTTCAGCTGGCTCTCACCTGGCCAGGGGGAGGGAGAAGCTTTGTAAGCCAAGGGACACCCACCTGGAGGAAGAGCTGCCGTCACCGCGGTCAGCCCGGTCAGCCCGGCGGCCGGCCCTGTGCACTCTGGAAGGAAGGAGCCGGCTCCCTTCCTCCCCACTGATGAATTAGTAATCAGGACAGAGTGAACTGAAGCAGAAGACAAGCAAATGGGATTTCTACTGGGGACCCCTGGGTGCATTCTCAGTAATTGTTTTTTATTTTCATCTCCTTTCTGTTAAAATGCATTTTGAGACGGGGGTGTGTGGGGGGGCTGGGGTTGTCTGTCCCCTTTTGCCTCGGAGTTTCTGAAATATTCCACAGCACGGTCCCTGCCAATTCTGCAGAAGTGTTGCTGTTGCTGGGATCCTGTTCGCAGCCAAGTGGGAGAGTGTCTCCACAAAATGCCGTTCCAGTGAAAACATGCAAAATAAAATGCAATAAAGCCAATTGCAAGGAGGCACTGTTAAGTTCCTTGAGTGTGACCTTGATGGTGTGGTGTTTGTTCCTCGGTTGTGGCAATCTGCACACCTGGGCTGCTCCTGTCTTTTCTTTGTTGCCGAAGGTTGCTCACGGCTCAGAAATTTTCCTGGAGTTTAACATCTTTTCTGGGACTTCTCTCACCCCACTTCTGGTGTCTGTCCTCAGATACTAACACTGGTTAAACTAGTTTTTCCTACCAAACCCAGCACATACCTTCAGCCTTTGAACACTTACTTATGCAAACCTGGCCTCGCAGCCCAGGGTGGCCTCTTGATCCTTCTGCCCCCCAAATGTTGGGGTCACAGGTCTGCACAGCACAAGGCCAGAGCATCTACTGATTGACTTAAGCAGGTCCACAGTGCACCTGGCCACAGCATCTATTGATTGACTTAAGTAGAGTTTTTTTCTTGTTTGTTTTTTGGCCCAGAATCTCAGGTGGCCTAGGCTGACTTCAAGTTCACTGCAGAGCAGAGGGTGACCTTGAATTTTCTGTCCTCCTTCTATCTCCTGAGTGCTGGGGTACACGCCTGCACCACATCACGCCACAGTCAAGAGCAGGGAGAGAATGAATGCATGCATGCTTTGCACCCAGCTAGCTCTTTCTTTCTTTCTTTCTTTCTTTTTTTTTTAATAGAATATGTATTTTTTATTATTTTTAAAATTGTGTGTGCACTAGGGCATGTACCTGTGAGGGCAGGCACCTGTGGACGACAGACGATTTGTATCCCCTGCAGCTGGAGTTATAGGTAGCAGAGAGCATTTGACTTGGGTGCTGGAAATGGAACTTGAGTCCTCTGCAAGAGAGGTACAACTGTGAGGTAGTGATGGCATACACCTTTAAGCCTTTAATCCCAGCACTTGGGAGGCAGAGGCAGGCGGGTCTCTGAGTTCGAAGCCAGCCTGGTCTACAGAGTGAGTTCTAGGACAGGTAGGGCTACACAGAGAAACCCTGTCTCGAAAAAACAAAACAAGACAAATCAAAACAACTGCCCCCCACCAAAAAAAAAAAAACAAATCAAAAACCAAAATCTGGACAGGACAACTGCTGACCAGCCCTTCAGTCCCAGCTTCCCCTACTAGAGTCTAAGCCCGCAAACCAGGAAAAGATGCCATCCTTTCTGGCTGGGTCTTCATATCAATTCAGGCAATCAAGACAATTTACCAGAAACATCCCCACAGGCCAACGGATCCAGATAAACCCTCATTGAGACTCTGTCTCTTCCCAGTGGTTCTAGAGTCTCCTAAGCTGACAAAGAAGACTAACCATCACAAAGGTGACTTCAACAGGAAGCATTTTTATTCTTCCCAGGTCTTCAGTGGGGTGGGTGAGGCTCATTTACATTAGGGGACCCACCCAGAAAATGGGAACTCACGGGATGGGAGTGTCCATCCTTGTCTGGGGTCTTCACCGCCCCTCGGCTGACCTCGCTTATCATCCTGTATCCCTACTCAGGGCTGCTGCGCAGCTGGGAGTGCGTGGGGCCCTCATCCTCTTGGGGACGAGAGGAACCCGTAGTGTGACTTTAGCAACATCTGCACGTGGCCAGCTTCTAACGAGGAGCGAGCGGGGTGGAGGAAAAGCCGACTCGCCGCCGCCGGGTCGTGCAATAGAAATGTTCTCTCCCCTCATCCCCCTCCCTAAACCATCCCTTCACTCTGCCTTTTACGACTCTATTTTTTCCCCTTTACTGCCAATTCCATGTTCTCTTTAGATGTCAACCGTGTCCTCAGGAGACAAGATGGCCGAGGACTCTGCCAGATGGCATTTGTCTGTGTTTTTAATCAAAATGCCCCGTTCTCTCCTCCACAGTGTGAAGCAGCCACATCCTGCTCGGGTCAGACACAGACAGAAGTCCACCGTAGCTCCTCAAATCTGTGAGGTCAAAAAAAAAAAAAAAAAAAAAAATGCAACTAAGGGCCGCATAGACCCAGTTCTGTCGGCTCCCGGGCAGCCTCGGCACGGCGGGCAGTGTTCCCTGTACTCGGCTGTGGCAGGTTCACAGAGAGATGGACTGGAGCTCATACTTCAGTGCCCATCCCCCCGTGGGGAACAGACAAGTGCTGAGCGTACCTACGTTGCTTCATTCAGTCTTTCAAACACTGGCTGAAAGGCTGTCACCTGCTTTTTTTCTTTTTAAAGATTTATTTTTAATTGAGAATATTTTGTTAATCCTCCCCGGCAAGAATAAGATGACTACCACACTGTTTGAGCCAAATTTGAAACAAGCTTTGCTAAATAATGGCCAGGACAATGGACAGTGGCCAGGTCTATACCCAGGATTCCCAGAGCATGGCACCACGTTACATTACCCAGAGGCTTACGAAGGCAAACCCTACAAGGCTACATACTTCCTGCGTTCGTCCAACTGAGGCAGGTATACATCCTGACTACCTGAGATCACTCACCTACCTGTGGTCAAGCCCATCCTGGGCAGTCGGGGCAACCAAGCTTCTTCGTGAAGCAAAAGCCACTTGGCTTGTTATCGTTCACAAACCACAGCTTCCAGCAGTCCAGGAAGTTATCTGTCCTTGGGCAAGTGGATTCCAGGTTAGAGGCATTTCTGTTGTATAGTTCTCTCTCTGTCTCTCTTCTCTCTCTCTCTCTTTTGGTTTTTCAAGACAGGGTTTCTCTGAGTAGCCCTGGCTGCCTACCAGGCTGGCCTTGAACTTGGAGATCCACTTGCCTCTGCCTACCAAGTTCTGGGATTTAGCTGGGCGGCACACGCCTTTAATCCCAACACTCCAGAGGCAGAGCCAGGCAGATCTCTGTGAGTTCGAGGCCAGCCTGGGCTACCAAGTGAGTTCCAGGAAAAGGCGCAAAGCTACACAGAGAAACCCTGTCTCGAAAAACCAAAAAAAAAAAAAAAAAAAAAAAAAAAAAAAAAAAAAAAAAAGTTCTGGGATTTAAAGTGTGAGCCACCACTGTGTGGCTGTTTTACAGATCTCTTAAGCATGGTAATCTAAACTTAAAACATAAACTATCTAATTTCATGTGTCTGGGTCTTTTGCCTACATGTACCACATGCAGGCCAGAGGAGGAATGTTGAATCCCCTTGGGACTGAAGTTACAGAGGATTCTGAGCTACCACTGAGGTGCTGGGAGTCAAACCCAGGTCCTTCAGAAGAGCAGCTGGTGCTCTTAACCACAGAACCATCCCTTCCAGTCTTTATAAAATTACAAATGTGTGTGTGTGCACACGCATGTGCATGTACATGCAGGTGCCTAAGGCCAGAGGCGTTGGATCCCCCTGGAGCCAGAGTTACATGTGACTGTGAGCTGCCTGTCATGGGTACTGGGGACAGAACTCCGGTCCTTTGGACGGGCAGCAAGCTATCTTTACTGTTAAGTCATTTTTCCAGCCCAGTCTCACACTTATAGATCAGAAACTGTGGTTTGGGGGTTTCGCTAATGTAGCCAAACTTAAGCCTAACTTCTGTGAGTTGGTACTGCGCTAAATGTGGTACTTTCAACGTTCCGAACATCCCTATGGGTTAGTTGATATGCCCAGTTTAGAGGAGAGACTGAGGCTTAAGATGGATGTAGACATCTGCTCAAGACTACAGAGCTAGTGAGCTGGGTTCTTATAGTCATCTGGCCTGCCTGAATCCTGATTGTGTAAGGTGATGAGTGTGTGATATTTCTTACCACCTGTAACACTGTTACCTTCCTAGCAGGGAGGTCCAAAGACAGCAAGCTTGAAGCCTAGGTTAGAAAAGAGACCCATTGCAGGGGCTCTTGGTTTTAGCTGGGGGTTGGCTCTAGGACCCCCTGGGTATCCAGGTCTTTGGGTACTCACATCTCTTCTGTGGAATGGATATACTTACTCTATATATACCTCTATGCTTTAAAGCATCTCTACATGACTTCTGGTACTTCGTATAGTCAATGTTTCCATAGTTATTACCTCATATTGCTTAAGAATAATTTTTCCTGGTTGAATTTAAAGATGTGGAACCTGAATGTTTGGAAGATTGACTCCAATGTTTGGAAGATTGTCTTTTCGAGAAAAGTACTTAACTCAAAGTACCAAGGCTTCTACAGGCCCACTGCCTCCCTCTCCTGTGGAGGATACCATCTGGGCAAATGTTAGTTAATGCCATGTGGGAGCTATTCTGTTAAGCAGTGCTGTAGAAATTATCCATCCTTGCCTTTAATCCTAGCACTCAGGAGGCAGAGGCAGGCAGACCTCTTGAGTTCCAGGAAGCCAGGGCTACACCGAGAAACCCTATCTTGAAACAAACAAACAAACAAACAAACAAAACAAAACAACAGCAAAAAAAGAAATTATCCACCTTCAAATGCATTATCATTTCAGTAACATAGATAGGAAACTGAGGTAGGAAAGTAACCTATTCTAGGCCACAATTTGGATAGGGCTTGACTGGCAGCCTGGTTCCAATATTTGCATCTTTAACCACAGACAAACCCATTCTTGAGCAGCCTTGGGGTCGGATTCTGTACTCATATCCATTCAAATGCACACAGCACAGCCCTTTCCAAGATGGAAGCTTATGACACAGCCAACAGCTTCAATTAATTAATTCTTAATTAATTTGTAATTAATTAGAGAATCAATTCTTCACTGAGAAGCCCAGGCAGGTACTGGCTCAGATAAAGCTGGTTTTTGCGATTTCTTTTGGGAAGAAGAAACCCCAAATCTGACTGAAAACACTTGCTGTAACACTGTCATGAAACCTGGAGCACAAGTCCCTTTGAATTCTCCCTGGGCACAGGAGGCTCTCCTGTGTCTATGAGCATACCCTGCTCACCAGAAGTTCAGGAAATGCCAGCCAACCTGGGCTCTCAAGAATGTGTAGCAATTGGTCAAAGGTAGGGAGAGTGCCTGCGTCTGGGTGTTGTGACACCTTTTGAGGGGAGAGGCAATACATGTCTACTCACCCCAGGTCGGGATCTCACGACAGGCCAAATTACAGATACCACCAAAGTCCAACTTGGTGAACCAGTGGATTTTATTGGGGTTACTTACAGGAGCAGAAATAACTCAGACAACCACATCACCAAAGCCCACCCCAGTGTGAGTGACAGCTCATAAAGCTGGGAACCTGGAGCACACCATGGCACAGCCCGCAGGAAGCTCCACAACTCCGAATGTTCTTTCCAAGTGACTCAGTTGGCCTAAATCATTTCTAGTTGGCTCAGCTGGTTTCGGCCTTTTAGGAGGCTGGGCTGGTCTCATCTCACAGTCTTTACAACTTGGCTCATCTGAGAGAGACCCTCAGCTATTACTACTTACTACATCAGGGAGGGCTTATTGAATCTGGTCAGTTTCAGGGACTTCCTGAAGCCATTTTTTGTTTTGTTTTTTTGAGACAGAGTTTCTCTGTGTAGTTTTGGTGCCTGTCCTGGATCTCGAGCTGTAGACCAGGCTGGCCTCACAGAGATCCGCCTGGCTCTGCCTCCCGAGTGCTGGGATTAAAGGCATGCATGTGCCACACTGCCCGGCCTCCTGAAGCCATTTTGAGTTGTTTTCCTTTCCGCTTAAGAAGCAGAACTGCTCTGAGGGAACTTCCACAGTACTGGGCAAAGAGAAGAGGCCAGAACGGAGAGGCTGAGATCTTCCTGTTTAGAACAATCATTCTGTAAGGTGGAGACTGATTTGAGGAGGTAAGGGCGGATGGATTTCAGGTGGATGCCTTTGATGAGGGTCAGGTGAGAGGATGGGAGGCAGGACGGGTTTGGGAGGTGGAGGATACTGAAGGAAAAGGCATCAGTGGCCTTATCATTTTGAAATAGTTCTATCTGTAGTCAGGCTGGTCTTCAATTCATTATTGTCCCACTTCATCCTCCTCAACCAGCCAGCCACACCGCACACGACTTCAAGGCTGGTATACAGTACAAGATACTCCTGGGGTCTGCTTTTCCCACTCTCTGGGCAAACTGGCTTAGCTCTAAAGTGAGGGGAAGGCCCTGGACTGGATTAGGGAAGCGGATTTTGCTAGTAGCTCTAACGCAGGTGAGTCTGTTTATGGCTCACAACACCTTGAGACAGGCAACCTGCAACACCTGCTGGGATTTTAGAGAGATCTGAAGCATGTGCAGACCTGGTCAGAGTCACTGTACAATGTCCAGGTGAACGGGAACCCCAACGAGTCCTGGACTGTCCAATACTTGCCTAAGACCACAGTGCCTACTTGGTCTAGTGTACGACATCCTCCGGTTCCCGTGGGTATTGCGTTGGGATTTTCTCTCACCTAAGTAAGTTCCCGTTTCTCCCTAGAGCCAGCCAAACTAGACCACGTGTCGCAGGTAAAGGTTTTTGGCTCTTCGCCTCCCCCATTCTTTCCCCCCCCTTCCTCTCTGCCTTAGGTAGCAGGAAAATCCTTTACCTCTGACCAATCCCACGACCGCCGAGCCGCGCGCGCGCGCCAACCCCAGCTCATTCGTGCACGTCATTGGCCACCTCCACCTATGCATGGTGACAGGCAGCCTCACGGACCTATTGGAGGAGGAGGCGGAGGCCAGCCGGCCCTCCCGAAGCTGCTTTGTTAAGGGCTCCCTCGCTGTGGCCCGTGCAGGCACGCTTCGCCATCCTTGGCGCGGTTTCTCCGGGCTGCACCGCCAGGGCCTCGTGTCCAGGCATCCGGGAGCGAGCCACGCCAGCATCCCGCCGGCCATAGGGTCCAGCCGGGGCCGGAGGCCGCTCAGGTATCCAGCGTGCGCCTGTTGTCACTCTCCAGCCCAACTCCGAACGCCCCGCTCCTGGGTTCTCCGCCTCCGATTGGCTGGCCGGAGGCGGAGCGATTGTCCGCGGCTCCAATCGGAGTTCGGTTTCCCACGGGCTCCCGAGGCCCCGCCCCCGAGGCCGCCGGCCCAGGAGCCCTGACAGTTCCCATTGGCAGACCGAGAGCGGGCCGAAGGGCTGAGCAGCGCCGCTGCCGTCGGGCGCGCAGCTCTGCAGCGCGGCGAACGCTTCGGCGCCCGCACCCCCAGGGGCCCAGCGGCCCCGCATTGTGCCGGGCCGGGTCATCGAGATCCTGGATGAACGTCGCCGGTGAGTACCGCGGGCCTAAGGGGGGCGGGCCGGCTGGCCAGAGGCTCCACGAGGGATGGCGATGAGAAAGAATGCTTGGAGCCGCGGTGCCCGTGGCGGGCACGTCCTGACTCCCATCTCTCGCATACTGGGGCTCCCGGTGGGTCCTAGCTCCCCCAGATCGGGCTTTGCTTGTATTGTTTTCGTGTGCACACACTTGGGAGGTGTGGTGATCTGGGGAGGGAAGGCACACCTCTATCGTGCAAAGGAGCGTCCGGGAACCAGGCGAGACAGCGGAGCCCGGGAGCTGGCGCCGAATGCAAGTGACAGCGTCCAGACGTTGGCATTCGATCTTCCTGGCAGCAGGAGGTCAGCGTTGACCTGCGGCGGCCTCGTCTCTATGTATTTATCGGCTGATTTTTAATCAACTTCGGGGAGGGCGTGCGTGTGTGTGTCTGGGTCTATCTCTCTGTGTGTGTGTCTAGGTCCCCGACTTGGGCACTTATGGGCCTGGCCCTTCGCCAACGCTGCCGGGTGTTCACCTTGGCCATCCGTGCTGCGCTCCGGGTCGGGCACACCGCGGGAGAGCCGTGGGGGCGGGCACACAGGGTGAAGGACCTGCGGTGGGCTAGGGAGGGGGCATTTAAAGCAGCATCCTACGTGTGGGCAGACAATGACTGGTCCAGGTGGTGGGGCTGTGCTTTGCGTCCGCTCTTCGGACCCCATCCGGGTCTGGCCCTCTCCTCCGGCTCTGCTTCTCCGATGCCTGTGCACCGAGAGGCTGGCCACCCGGCTGGGGACCCGCGTGGGGCCGGCTTTTGTTTACAGACCTCGCCATTGGACGAGAGGTACGCTCTCAAGGTAGGGCCACTGCCGCTTGCCCACTACGAGTCAGAAGTTGATGTGTGTCTTCAGGTGACGCCCCCTCCCCGGGTCTCAGGCCCGAAGCTTCAGGGAAAAGACCCGACTCTGCTCCTTCGCACCAGCCCCGCCCCGCCCGGCTCACTCAGATCTGCACCTAGAGGCGCTGATGTCTTTGGCCCAGCTGGGTCAAGATGGGCTGTCCAGGCGCGGACCTCGCCACGCACATCCCTTTCTAGTCGCATCCTCTGGCCATCCTCCAGGGTCAGATAGACTTAGATAGAATCTAATCAGTCTTTTTCCTGCCTGGTGGCTGACAGGTTTTGAAGGACGCGCGGGGAGCCCTTGGGAACACCGCAATCCTTGTCTGCTTCCGTGGTACCCATGCAGTCCCGTGCAGCAGCTGGGCGGCATCCAGGTGTCGGAGCGTCTGGGTTCGGGTGTCCGTTCGGTGCACGCTGACTTGGCGTACACTTTGAAAGCTGCAGCAGAGGTTGAGAGGTCTGAGGTCATAAGCGTCGGGGCTTCCAGTTCCGGCTGATGATCAGTTTACCAACTGGGTGATTTCCTGGCAGAGCTACTTAATCTCTTAGAGCCTCAGTTTGTGCGTCTGTACAGTGGAGATGCGGTTCCTTTTGAGGGCGGGTGGTGGTGATGAGATGAGGATGTCAATGAACTGCATGATACAGAGACAACCACACGGGGAACATGGAAGTTATGTGGCGTGTTTGTTAGGGGAAATCTGTTCCACACACAGAGTAGCTCCCTCTCTCCTTCCATTTTGTGGATTCTCCTCTCTCCCATTGCATTATACGAGGCACAAGGACTCCTCTTTTCAAATCCAACAGGACTTGTTTTTAACTTGGTCTTAGATTTAATTATTCTTACCTAATCTCGCGCGCGCGGTGCCTTTTTATGTGTGTGAATTTTCACTGCGTCCGAGTTGTTTCTTCTTGCTGCTTCTTTAAGGCTGGAAAAAGCCATCCAGGTGGGAAACCTTTGCTGTTGAACTAATAGCAGTTTACTAGGCAGTGAGTGCTGGGAGCTAGAGGGCCCGTTGAACAAAGGGCTGTCTGGAGAGAGGAAGGAGTACTTCCTAGTAGAGGTGAAATTGAAATTATGTCTTGTAGCTGTAAAAGTTTGGAACACCACTAGCTTCTAGAAAAGGCTCTTGTACAGAGCTGCAAGGATTGGAGACTGAGTGGTCAACACTGAAGTTGCTAAGTAATTATCTTTGAATGGGGGGGAGTAAAGGCAGGGGGTGGGGTGGGGTGCTGTCTAAGCAGGGGAGGTGGAAGAGGAGAATTATTTCACTGAATATTTCCGAGCGCTGTCCCTGTGTTTTGACTTGGGTTTCCTGTTCTCCTGGCCTTTCACCAGTGATTTACTCTAGGCAAACATGAGAAGCCAGTTTCATGTTGGAAAAAAAAAAAAATGCAAATCAAAGAGCAAGTCATAATCACACAGTTAAAAAAAAATCCCAGGACTCTTGGCAGACTACGGTATCACTGAAGAAATGCTTCTTTGGTGCAAGTTATTGAGGGAGGTGCCACATTGTATCCTTTGAATGGAGACCCCAGAGGCCTCTGCTATCCCAAAGCCAGCAAGCAAACAAAAACCAGGCCAGAGACTTGCAGTCTGCCCAAAGGTTGCAGGAGTTCCTACCCATAATTGTACACCACCCCCCCATCCCCCTCTGCCGCCCCAACCCCGATGTCCAATTTCCTGGTCCCGTGTCTGTTAACCTAAATGGAGAATGGCTGCCCCCAGCCCGCATGTGCCATTGAAGTGAACAGAGCAGTAGCATTATTACTAGACACCTATTAGTTAACGTGATAACCTGCTTAAACTTCTACTCCCTGCAAGAATTCCAGCCCATTCTGAACTCTCCTGAGAATTCTGTAGCTCTCTGGGATGAAGAAGCCCTCTACCCCAGCCCCCTGCTGTTGTTCAGGGATCGAATCAGTTGGGGGTCTAAACTTAAAAGGGGAGCCAGGTTAGGAAATCTCATTAGCTGACAGTTTAACTACACACCAATGCTCCTCCAAAGCCCTAGGGCAAAGACTTCTCCTGGCCCTCTGCATTCTCCCCGCCCCCCCCCAGCTTCATCTAAGCCAAGTGGAAAAGTTGGGTAGGTCCTAACTTCTCACCCCCAAATTTCTGAGGTTGGTGAGAACCCTAAACTTTCTGGACGCCTAGACAGACACAAACACACACACACACACACACACACACACACACACACACACACACACAGTTGCTTTTCTAAATCGAGGGAACAGGTACAGGGTATATGGTGTTTTTGCCTTTTTGTTTTGTTTGTGGTTTTATTCATTGTCAATAAAAGATCCATAAAATTGAATCTACAAGGCCACCACGGCTGTCTTTTCCTCCCATCCTAATTACCTTCTCTCTCTCAGCATGCTATTTTATGTAACTCTGTGCCACAGGAGAAAAAAGGGCCTTTTAGCATCATAGTAGGCCACATCACTTACTTGAGAATATTAAAGAAAAATAAAAGAGGCACTCAGAAATTAAACGGTCCCCAGCAAAGAGCAGACCAAGAAGGGAAGCAGTGTTCCAGTGTAAACGTGTACAAGACATTGATAGTTAGGCACAGCTTCCCGCTCTGTACCCTTCCCAACCTCTGGCACCTTCTTCCACACCCATCTAGCATAAGACTTTCTCTGTTCCCTTGGTCTTCGGGGACCTCATTAAGCAATTCACAAGGGCCTGGGCTGCAAGTATGGGCAGTGGGAGAGATTCCTCCAGGGCTGGTAGATCCTTCTAGAAGTCCTCACAGGTCTTTTGTTAGCTAGAGAAGTTCCTCTCCCAGTTGCCAAGAGATCATGCACTCGGATGTAAGGCAGCGGAGTAGAGGGCTCCCTGGCAGACAGTGTAGACGTTGAGCGCTAGGAATCGGGGACCGTGCTGGCTGCGCATGAGAAGAAGGTGGGTTACCGGAGCAGATGCGTTGTCTGCGTTTGGAGGAGGTTAAACAAAGGGGTTGGTGATTCATGGAGAAGTGGTGGGAGGTTCTGGCAGCTGAGCAGATCCTTCGCTTCAGAGTAGGCCAAGGTCTTTTGGGGCTGGGTCCCGCCACAAGCCTTTCTTTCTATAAAGTGGGACAGTTTGAGGTGGGAGGCGTGGCGGGTATCGCAACATTTTTGAAACCTAGGAAAACTGAAGTATGATATGAAAAGTGCCTGGTGTTTTCTGCTGGGGACATTTTAAGTTGGGAAGTAGAAATAAAGGGGGGGGGTGTTTAAACAAAACAAAACGGAATACTTCCTCCAAACAACCACCATTTACTTGTTCCTTTTCTGCCAGCATGGAGCATGGCGTTATTGAGGGCAGGGACTGGTGTTGTTCCTTTATCTACAGTTTTGCTTCCCACACTTTCAATTACTCTCTGCTAATTATGGTCCCAAAACATGGAGTATCAGATTCTAGAAACTGTGTAAAGTTATTACTGTTATTACTTTATTGCTGTTATTAGTATTTTGAGATGTGCTTTTGCAGTGTGCCAGGCTGCCTTTGAACCCATTCATTCTCTCACCATGCTCCTGCCTCAGCCTCCCGAATGCTGGGGTTTCAGGTATGTACTGTCAGACCTGGGCAAAGTCTCAGGTTTTAACTAACCTTCGTTAAAGTCTGCAGTTGTGGTTATTCTATCTATTTATTGGAGTGCTTGGGTTCTAACCCAAGGCCTCGCATACACTGAGTTCTCCCATTCAGCCATACCCCTGGGCGAACTATATGAGTTACTGTGGTTTCTCCCTGCCCTTTCTCTGAGTCAGGATCTCACTCTGAAGCCCCAGCTGTCCTGGAACTCACTCTGTAGACTACATTGGACTCAAACTCACAGAGATCTGTCTGTCTCTGCCGTCTGAGTGCTGCTGGGATGAAAGGCGAGCTTTGGCCGGGTGTGTGACGGTGCACACCTTTGATGTCAGCACAATCTATTGTGAATTTCCTACTGTGTCTGTTTACAGTTACATTTAGCATTGGTCTGCAGATGTTGGAACAGACATTGTGTGTGGTGTGTGTGTGTGTGTGTGGGATGTGTGGTGTGTGTGTGTATGTGTTATGTGTATGGGGTGTGTGGTGGTGTGTGTGTGTGATTTGTGGTGTATGTGTGTGTTATGTGGGGTGTGTGTGTGATTTATGGTGTGTGTGTGTGTTATGTGTGGTGTGTGTGTGGTATGTGTGTGATGTGTGGTGTGTGTGTGATGTGTGTGTGTGGTGGGGTGTGTGTTGTGTGTGTGATGTGGTGTGTGTGTTATGTATGTGATGGTGTGTGTGGTGTGTGTGTGTGATGTGTGTATGGTGTGTGTGTGATGTATGTGTGTGTTATGTGTGTGGTGTGTGATATGTGTGTGTGTGTGGTTGTATCATGGAGCTATCTATTGGTCAGTCTGGTTTGGAACTGACCTTGTGCAGGAGGTCTTGGGGCTAGTTTGTCCTGCAGGTGTGCTGTGTCTGGGGGTGCTGCAGGACTGGAGTAGGCCTGAGCCTCCTCCTGGCTTGGGATGGGTATGGAGTAGACGGGCTACTAGGCTAAGGACGTTCACTTGCTTTTCCTTAAAAGCCCCAGACACACGTCTGTGGCCATGTGGGAAGACAGGATGTCCTGCAGGAACTGGCTGCCTTTGTAAAGACTGCCACCCCTGGGGTCTCTCACCTCCCCCTGCCACTTTCCCGTCTTCCTTAGAGCCCTGAACCTCGTAAACACAGATCCAGCCTACTTCCTGCTCCAGGTTTCCTGTGCCAGCTCTGCAGAGGTGATAATGGCCCCAGAAACCTGGCAGGGCAGCCCAGGGAGGTGGAAAGCCTGTCAGGATGAGGCCCCGTCTAGGGATGTTCCCTGTGGAGGTCTGGGGGGAGGAGAGCCGGAGGTGGAGATGTGTGTTTGGACTCGTGTGTCAGTGGTCCCCAGGGAAGGAGGCTTGGATGCCTTGCAGGCTGCTCCTGTCCTCCTACTTATTGGAAGGCTCCAGGCTCTGTGGGAGGGATCTCAAGCCTGGCCTGTCTTCAAAACTCACAACCTAGTCTCTGTGATTTGTTATATTCCCAGCCCTGGTTTGTTTTTTTTTAAAAAGACATTCTTGCTCTGTAGCCCAGGCTGACCTTGAATTTGAGATCCTCCTGACTCAGCCTCCCGAGAGCTGGAATTACAGGCGTGTGCACCACACTGGGCCCAGGGTCTCTTCGTCCACCCGTCAGCACCTGGGCTGGATGGAATGTGTGTGATTGGTTACATTCCGGAGGTGATGATTGCCAGTGGGAATGGTCTCTGGGGACTCCTGGGGTGGCTCACATTCACTTTTCAGGGACACTGACCACATGCTGTATAGCACAGGCTTTCTTTCTTTCTTCCTTCCTTTCTTTCTTTCTTTCTTTCTTTCTTTCTTTCTTTCTTTCTTTCTTTCTTTCTTTCTTTCTTTCTTTCTTTCTTTCTTTTCTTTCTTTCTTTCTGTCTTCCTTCCTTCCTTCCTTCCTTCCTTCCTTCCTTCCTTCTTCCTTCCTTCCTTCCTTCCTTTTTTTTTGCTTTTTTCAAGACAGGGTTTCTCTGTGTAGTTTTGGTGCCTGTCCTGGATCTCACTCTGTAGCCCAGTCTTGCCTCGAACTCACAGAGATCCTCTTGGCTCTGCCTCCCGAGTGCTGGGATTAAAGGCGTGCTCCACCACCGCCTGGCACAGGCTGCCTTTGAACTCACCTCAGCCTCTCTAGTGCTGGGGTCACACACGTGTGCCACTGTGCGTACACGGGTTGGCATAATTTTTCTTGCATTTGTATACGTGTGCTGCATCTGTATGTGTATGTATGCCTGTGTGTATGTGTGTGCATGCCTGTGTGTGTGTGTGTATGCCTGTGTGTATGTGTGTGCATGCCTGTGTGTGTGTGTGCATACCTGTGTGTATGGGTGTACATGCCTGTGTGTGTGTGCATGCCTGTGTGTATGTGTGTGCATGCCTGTGTATATGTGTGTGCATGCCTGTGTGTAAGTGTGTACATGCCTGTGTGTATGTGTGTGCATGTCTGTGTGTATGTGTGTGCATGCCTGTGTGTAAGTGTGTACATGCCTGTTTGTATGGGTGTGCATGCCAGTGTGTATGGGTGTGCATGCCTGTGTGTATGGGTGTGCATGCCTGTGTGTATGGGTGTGCATGCCTGTGTGTATGGGTGCGCATGCCTGTGTGTATGTGCATGGGTGGGCTCATGAGTATTTACCTGTGCCTGAGTGTGTGAGGAGCTCAGAGGCTGACCCTTGAGTGTCTGTTATCCCTTTATTTATAACCAAGGCCTAGTCTCTTTTGAGCCTGGAGCTTGCTTTGGGTTGTCCAGCTAGCCAGCCTGCCCTGGGGAATCCTTTATCTTCCCTCTTCTCTCCATTGAGCACCGGGATTACAGGTCAGCTGCACAGGTGGGCTTTTATGTGAGTGCCAGGGGCCCAACAACGGTCCTTACACTTGTGTGGCAAGTACTTGATCGGCTGTGGTGTCTCTTGAACCCCAGCATATGGTGCTTGAAGCAGCATTCTTGTGGCAGTATGTATCGGTAATCCGTCCGTTTCTATGGATGGATCATATGCACTGGTTGGATAGAGTGTGTTTTGTGTATTTTCAGCTGGTGGCCTTCGGGCCCACTCCCACCTTTCTGCTGCTGGGAATGGTTGTGGCTGTACAGTAGTGTACTATTTGCCTGACTTTTTTTTTTTTTTTTTTAAGCTGAGGATCGAACCCAGGGCCTTAGGCTTGCTAGGCAAGCACTCTACCACTGAGCTAAGTCCCCAACCCTTTGCCTGACTTTTAAATAAAAGCCTGAGAGGGGAGCTGGCCTGCCGTCTGATAATTCTGTTTACCTCTCTGAGGGCACCCCAGGTGATTTCCACAGGGGTGGCACTCGCCTCCCTTACCAACAGCAGGGTCTGAGATTTTGATTTCTCCACACCCTTGATGTCCTGTTGATTAAAGGTAGTCTAGAGATGGAGAGTGGCTCCTCCCGGCTTTGATTTGCATTTCTCTGATGATAATGCAGAGTATGTTTTTGGTGTTTGGTGGCTAATTATGTATTTTCTTTCAGAAACATCTATTCAGACCTTTGCTGCTTCCTCACCTTGATCTTGGTCTTTTAAGTGGTTGTAAAAATTCTTTAGGGTTCATTTGTTCATTGGTTTGCTCCGCCGAGTCTGGGTGAGCTCCTTCCTCACACCCTGGCCCGCCTTTGTGTGATGTGGGCATGAGCCCTCGGTCTGATGTGATTTTCTCCATTCTGTGAATGATGGTTTAATTTTCTTGACGATATCCTTTGCACATTGTTCTCTTTCAAGACTGACAATCCATAGAAACATGTTCAAAAACAAACAAAACAAAGCAAAAGCCGGGCTGCGGTGGTGGCACATGCCTTTAATCCTGGCACTTGGGAGGCAGAGGCAACCAGAGCTCTGTGAGATCGAGGCCAGCATGGTCTACAAAGTGAGTTTCAGGATAGCCAGGGCTGTTACACAGAGTAACCCTGTCTCAAAAAAACTAAAAACCAAAACAAAAAAACCATGTTTCCTTGGTCATAATTCTGTCAAAACTTCCTCCGCGGTGGGGTGGATCGCTGCATTTATGGTTTTTCCTTTGAGTTTTGTGACTAAGTTAAAGGTTGTGTCAAGGCGCATAGAAAACATTTTATTTTAAAATATTCGTTCACTGGCTGGAGAGGTGGCTCAGTGGTTAAGCACTGGCTGCTCTTCCAGAGCACCCTAGTCCTGTTCCCAACACCCACGTGGCTCACAACCGTCTGTGGCTACAGTTCCAGGGGATCTGACGCCCTCTCGTGGCCTCTGAGGGTACCAGGCCTGCGTGTGGTGAACAGAAGTGCGTGCTGGCAGACGCTCATATATGTAAAATAATAAAGTTAAATAAAAACCCTACAGACTTCATACTTTAAAAGGAGCAGTGCTTTATTTTGAAAGATGGTTCAGGGGCTGGGGAGATGGCTCAGTGGGTAGAGCACTTGCCATGCTCATGGGAGGACCTGAGTTAGCATCCCCAAGAACCCGATAAAGCCCTGTCTCAGACAAGGAGGGAGGTGTAGACCAAAACGCAAGGTTGTCTCCTGACATCCTCCACACATGTGCCGTGCTGTGTGCGTGCTCGTGTGTGTGTGTGTGTGTGTGTGTGTGTGTGTGTGTGTGTGTACTCGTGTGTCTCTGTGTGTGTGCACGCCAGATTCTTACAAGCAGGCACACACACCTACATACACATACGTGTCATACATAGACACACAAAGATTAAAAAAAAAAATCTTCCATGAATTGAAGGAAATAGACTGTCTTTGAGGGTCCGCTGTTGGCTGTTAGATTTATCTATCTATCTATCTATCTATCTATCTATCTATCTATCTATCTATCTATCTATCTATCCATCCATCTCCATCCATCCATTTATTTATATGTATGAGTGTTTTGCTTGCATGTCTGTCTGTATACCACGTGTATCTAATGCCCACAGAGGCAAGAGGAGGGCATCAGATTCCATGGAACTGGAGATGCAGACAGTTATCAACCACCAAGTGGGTGCTGGAATTGAACCCGGGTCCTCTAGAAGAGCGTTCTTTAAGTGTTCTTAGCCACTGAGCCGTCTCTCCAGTCCTGGCTGTTAGGTTTTTGTGTGTTTGATGTCGGGACAGGGACAGGGATTTTTAGCCATGGCCGGTTTGCTTCTGGGGGCATTTGACAACAGGGTTTGGTTGACTCTACTAGAAGGTTGTCTAGCGAGCCGAAGGGAAAAAAAAAAAAACAAAATGAAAAAAAAAAAAAACATGCTTCTAAGTGGCCTGCGGTACCCAGAAAAGTCCACACAACAAAGAACCATGTGACTTATGGATGGTCGTGCCGAGGCGAGAGCTCTGCTTGTGGAGGGGACATGCTACAGTGTGTGTGTGTGTGTGTGTGTGTGTGTGTGTGTGCTGTGTGGTGCGTTGTGCGTGGTGTGTGTGTGTGTTTGTTGCATGCATGAGCTCCTATGCTGGGACCCTGGGCCTCATAGATGCAAGCTCTCTGCCATGGTTTTGTGCCCTACTCCGGCTCCACAGGTATTATCTGCAGTCACAGTAACATGTTGAAATTATGTAGGGATGGAGTATATTGTATTTTCTTCATATTTGCAATTGATTGCTTTTTTTTTTTTTTTTTTTTTTTAAGATAGGGTCTCAACATGTAGCCCTGGCTGGCCTAGAACTGGCTATGTAGACCAGGCTGGCCTCGAACTCTGCCTCTCGGGTGGTGCTGGTCCCAGGTGAGCTCTCTTGGTACATTTCCTTTGGCTTATTATTGTTTTGTCTTGAGTTATGTGAGTATGGCTTTTTTTTTTTTTTTTTAAATGGTGGAAAGTTCTTGAAAATAAGGCCGTCGTTTTCAGTGTTCTGGACTTCCCTGAGTTCATGGCTACAGGATACTGCTGTGTCATGGGAAGCTCGCCACTGGCCTGCCTGTCTGCTGCGCTTAGCACCAAGGAGGAGGAGAAATCCTGCCTGCCCCCTGCGTTCCCACGGCACCCTCCCCTGGGCAGTTCATTGAGCAGTGGAAATATTTCCAGGGAAATGTTCTGGGTGCCACTCAAAGGTCTACTGTGACATTTTAGAAAAGTTCTATGAATATTAGAGTAATTATCTCATCTTGAATTCCGTGATTAGAAATTATAATTTGAATGCCACAATTATATCCATTGAACTTTCACATTTCATTGTAATTTTAAAAAATTAAGACTGCGTGACTATGGTTTTCACTTAACTAAGCAATTTAACAAATTAATTATTTAAAAATAGATTTAAAAAAAATTGTCCGTGTTGTTTCCCTTCGTTTCCCCCCTTTGGCAGTTAATTGCTTTAATTTGGGGGTTGCATCTTCTCGCAGCCTTGGCTCTGATTCCTCACCAATTGTATCGAACAATTTCAGGTAGCCTTAAAGGGTGT
This sequence comes from Peromyscus leucopus, assembly GCF_004664715.2. Classification (NCBI taxonomy): domain Eukaryota; kingdom Metazoa; phylum Chordata; class Mammalia; order Rodentia; family Cricetidae; genus Peromyscus; species Peromyscus leucopus. The sequence goes on from NC_051073.1 coordinate 8,651,983, forward strand.
GAGGCAGCCTGTGCTACATTCTAGCTTCCTTCAGGTGAGACCTTTCACCAATGGGGTCCAAGCTAGATGGGGATCTGTCACGGAGGTGCGGCTTAGTATCAGGGACTTGGAATTGTAATGCAGAAGACCAGACATCCTAGGTAAGCCTGTTTTGTATACCGAGAGCAGTTCATGGAGCTCTTTGGAGGGAGAGGATCGGGAGGGATCCCTCACCAGCAGCCTCCCAATTTAAATCGCCTGGTACGCAGCCCTGTGACTCCCATCCACAGCAGAAGTGAGTTTATGGGCCTCTGCAGGCTGCTGGAGTGCCTGGGTCTGCTCATCTTTTCAGCACAGGGAGCCAACGCCGCCAGGATCCCTGGGCACAGCCCCACAGCCCCACGGGGAGGCTCACAGGCCTCCAGGAGCCTGGATTCTGCGGCTGGTTGTGTTTGCCAGTGCATTCTTGTTTTGGGCTCTTGAGATGTGGACCCTCAGTACAGCTCAGGCTAGTCTGAAACTCACTCAGTGTCCCAGGCTGATCTGATCTTGAGTGTTTGATTCTCTCGCTGTCATTTCCCAGGTGCTGAGGTTATAGGCATGCACCACCCAGGTCAGGCCACCTTATTCTTTGTAGTTTTCGGTGGTACTGGGAATTGAACCCATGGCCTCACGCAGGCTGAATGAGCGCTCTTCCTTTGAGCACTCTGACAACTTTAATTAATTGGGGGGCGGGAGGGGGCTTGTAAATCACTCAAGCAATAGTGAGGTATGTTTCTTTTCAGCTTGGAGAAGGCCTTTTGTGGGATTCTGAAAGGCAGCTTCATTGGCCGTGGTTGAAGCTTGTTTTTTATTCCCCTGGCCTGTAGTTACAGAGCGCCGTCTTTGCGTTTGCGCCTTTGGTGTGAGTGGAAGCTTTCTGATGGCTAGCAGGTTATCGGGTCCCTGGCTTTGATCTTCTGTCTCCCCTTTCTCCTCTGTGTTGTGTGTTCATTTGCTGTTTTCTTCTTTTCTCTTTGTCCAGGAGAGCCTTCCAGAAACATTCTATCAGTGTTTTCCAGCCTCATTGTAATTATGTTTAATCACTACGGTTTCTCTGTGTTATGTCAGATGGGAAGACACTCACTGTAAATATTTTTTAAATTATGTTTGAAGTATTGAAGCGTGGTACTTATTTTTTTTCCCCTCTTGCTATATTTATAAAGACTAAAGCAAATGGGACTTTGATCATCAGAAAAGTCACAGTGTGGAATGTGCGTGTCCATCATCTGAGGGTGGAAGCTATCAGAAACCTCCCTAATTGTGCTTTCCATTGCAGTCCATTTACACGTGGGGATTAATGGCCCAGCTCCTCTCAACAACAAGAGGCTCTGGGAAGACAGAGGGTGCTGGGTGGGGGCGGCTGAAGGGCCTAGTGATTACATCTAAATGGAGGATTAGCCCCACCAATGGACCTTTTCAGATCGGCTTGCACTGAGGTCCTTGACCGTGGCATGTGCCGACCTCACAGCTTCGATAACTGCCTTTCTTTCTCTAGGTCAGTCTCCATAGCCACTGATCTGTTGTTCATGGTTCCAGGCACACTTAGGTTCTGTGATCTCAGCTTTTCCCTAGAATTGCCTTCTGGTTTGTGAACTGCCCTTTCTTAGCTGTTGGTAAGCAGCCTACAGCCCGCGTAAATGAGATGCTGGAGCCCCGAGTCGGGCAGCCTGTAGATCTGAGAGGGGAGTGTGGGATAGTCAAGCATCCAGGCAAATAAGCAGGGAAGACACACACACACACACACACACACACACACACACACACACACACGAAGAGAAGAAGAAGAAGAAGAAGAAGAAGAAGAAGAAGAAGAAGAAGAAGAAGAAGAAGAACAAAGACAAAAATCAAAAACCAACCAACAAACAAAAACTCAAGGGTGCTGGATCACCACACCTTTGAACCAGCTGACTACGACTTTCTTCACCATGGTTGCTTGGGACCTTAAAGCCCAAGACCAACCTGCAGATGGATGGCTGCAGGAAACCTAGGTACTAAGTTAATGGTAGGAATAATGGGGTGTCATGAGAGTGGCCTTGTGGGGTGGGGACAGGGGGAGCAGAAGTCACATTGCCTGGAGGGCATCCCCCAGCAGGCGGAGGATGGCAGAGGCTTGTTTCCGTGTGTACCCATGTGTGGGCTGTGGGAGAATGGTTCTCGTGCCGGGATGAAGGCGACTGAGGGTGGGAAGTGAATGAGTCTCAGCGAGGTCTCCAAGGCTCCCTTCCTTCCAGTATTCCCAGTCTGTTTCTGTGGACCTAGGTCAGCAGGGGTTTCTGGACAAGCCCGTGGGCTCTAAGGTACTCTGTTGTACGTGTGGGTCAGCCTGCTCTTTGAAAACGTTTCTGACAATGGCATGAATTAGTAAGAACAATAAAGAACGTTAAATGCTGGGCGGCGGCGGCCCACGCCTTTAATCCGAGCACTCGGGAGGCAGAGCCAGACGGATCTCTGTGAGTTCGAGGCCAGCCTGGGCTACAGAGTTCCAGGAAAGGCACAAAGCTACATGGAGAAACCCTGACTTGAAAAAAAAAAGAACGTCTACATTCCTACTGGAGGAACGTGGTGATTGCCCATTGAGTTCTTTTTATTTTTCCTTATCTTTTTTTTTTTTCCAACTTCTTACTGATTGCAACTTCACAGAGGCAGCTTTGTGTTTTGTCGCTTTTCATGGAACACAGTATTATCCCCCTCTAATGCAGTCATTTTCTCCTCCCATCCACCATTTTCAATCAGCTCACATTCCTCTGAGCTGGTCATTCACTGACTGATCCAGTCTACTAAAACTCAAATTTTATCTTGTATTTTTCAAATTTTATTTCATGTGCATTGATGTTTGCCTGCATGTCTGTCTATATGAGGGTGTCAGATCCCCTGGAACTGGAGTTATAGACAGTTGTGAGCTGACATGTCGGTGCTGGGAATTGAACCCAGGTCCTCTGGAAGAGCAGCCAGTGCTCCTATCTGCTGAGCCATCTCTCCAGAATTCACACCCCCTCCATGTGCTGTCTGTGTGATTGGCTCTTCCTGCTGCCAGCACTGGGAAGTGAGTTCACAACCTCACAGATGCTTCATGAGGCTCCACCATTGAGCTTGTCCCGTCTCCTAAGCTGACCTTGATTTCAACAGTCACAACTGCCTTCCAAACCTCTTGCCAGTGTAGGGGTGTGTCAGAACTCGAGAGCTGTGACGGATGCTGGAGAAAGCAGTGTAACGGAGCAACGGTTGGCTTTGGCTCATGGTTTTAAGAGGTTTCAACCCTGGCCGGCTCCATTGCTCAGGCCCTCAGATGAAGCAGGACTCCTTGGTGGTGCTAGGGTGTGGAGATGAACCGCTGCCTCCTGAGTTTGAAGTTTGTGGGAGGGCAGGTGGGCATTCTCGGTTGAGCTGAATGAGATGTTCAAATAAAATGGTTCCTTTCATTTTCTTCTTTGTTTTGGGCAAAGAGTGAGGAATCCTTTCTTCAAGGAAGTAATGGATACATCAACAGGGGTCTGCATGTGAATGCTTTTCAGAGTAGCTGCTTTTATCCATTGAACATCTCCATTCTTGTGGGCCTTTGGATACTTTGTATATGCCGTAATTAAAATCCTCCAGGGACGGAGAAATTGTTAAGTAATTAAGAGCACTTCCTGCTCCAGGGGATCCAAAGCTTTCTTCTGGCATGAGGCAGTTGCACACACATGCCATACACTTGTGCTCACACATAAGTAAAAATAAATCTTTGAAAACATCTTCAGGAAGTGTCCATTTCGCAGATGAGACTGTAGAGAACAGGGAGTCTTGGTGGTGTGCGGAAGGTCACAGAACTTAGATGTGATCATATACATGCTCATCCTCGGATGACACCATGTGGGTGGACACGGGGCTGGGATGGATTGTCCCTAAAGTTCCACACTGTCCCTGTCCAGGCCACTTCGTTCCCCATTCCTTCTCATCTGTGTTTTGTCCTGCTGGGCAGCCCTGCGTGGCCATGTGACAGCACTGTGCCAAGCAGACTTTATTATAGAAGAAGGGGCTCGTTCTTTTTCTCTTCATTTAACACAACGGAATAGCTCAGAGTGGTCTGTCAAAGGTATTTTATTTAGGCGAGACCACTTAAGAATGGGAGAAATTTCCTGTTGAGAGGTTTTATATATGGGGTGTGTGTGTGCTCTCAGAGGCAAATGGATGCTTAAGTGTGTGTGAGGTGAAGTGGAGCAGGCCCTGCGAGTCTGGGGACCACTTAAATCTGTAACCCCCCCCCTCCCGCCAGCTGTCTAGCTCTTCATTTCCCATTTGTGGGGCCCCCGGCCTGCTCTGACACCTGTTTAAATCTGCTGTTTCCATGACAGGACAGCATAGTAGGTGGCTGGAACGAGCAATCTCTCTGGGATGTTGACAGCCTGCCCCTCCTCCACCCACTGCTTCTGGAAAACCCATTTTTGGCCTTTTGGTTTCAGCTATAAACACAGAGCCCTATTTTCAGGGACCTCTCTCCTTGCTTGCAGTTGAGGGTTCAGCCTTGGGCAGGGTACCAAGTCTCTTGCACCCTAGGACAGCACTCGTGAAAGCTTGGCTGTTACTCACACTGAGGGGAAACCAGAGCTCTTTGCAAGCATTTCATGTAGACTTTTCCATGAAGTCACATGGTGTTCAACTTGCTTGATGACAGTGATTGATATCCCCAGACAGGACATGCACTCTGAACAGGGGCAGTATTATCTCTCCACTAGACAGGCAGGAGGCTATAAATCAATATTGATTCATACATTGTTTAGCTTTTACAATTTATTAATTAAAATTTTTATTTTATGGATATGAGTGCCTGCCTGCATTTATGGATGTATACCGTATGCATGCCTGGTGCCTGCGGAGGTCAGAAGGGGGTGTCAGAACCCCTGGAACTGGAGTTACAGTTTTGAGCCACCATGTGGATGTTGGAAATGGAACTTAGGTTCTCTGCAAGAGCAGCTAGTGCTGTTAATTAAAGATCCATCTTTTCAACTCCTAATTAATTGCTTTTCATTAGCATAGAAAGTGTTAGGTTTTAGTTTTGTGTTTTATTTTATGCCATTTTAAAACAAAATTTGTTTTTGATTCTCCTTGCCCTTCCCTGTTTTCTGTACCCCCCACTCTTCCACCTCTGAAACCCCTTGATTTGTGTCATGTGATATATCATGTGTCTCTTGTCAACCCCACCCCTTCCTCAGTGTCCCCTCCCCTCCTCTTCCCCCTTTGTCTCGCTAGATTCTCTCGTTTCATAGTCTAAGCCCACATTCACACCCACATACGTGCAAACATTGAAATCTAGGGTCCTCACGCAAGAGAGAACAAGGGATATGTTTCTGAGTCTGGATCACTCCCATTTGTATAGCATTTCAGAGTCATCCATTTTCCTGCAGACTTTACAACTTCGTGTTTCTTTACCGCCTAATAAAATTCAACTGCAGCACTTTTAATATCTCTTCATCTGTTGGTAGATGGCTAAGTTGGTTCCATTTCTGTGCCATAGTGAATTACGTGTTTTTTCTTCCAGACAGGGTTTCTCTGTGTAGCCCTGGCTGTCCTAGAACTCCCTCTGTGCGTCAGGCTGGCCTCGAACTCCGAGATCCACCTGCCTCTGCCTCCTGAGTGCTGGGATTGAAGGCCTGCCCCACCACCAGGTTTGCTTGCTTAATTTTTAAAGAAAAATATTGAAACTAAGTATAACGCACATCTAGAAAAGTGTACAATTTTAAGTGTGCAGCGGATGGAATTTTACAAGTGGAACACACCTGTGGAGCCAGCACTTAGATCCGGAGACATGTCTCAGCCTCAGAAATGCCCATCAGTACTGTCTCAATGACAAGTCCCAAGTCAGTGGATAGCGCCTTAGATTTGTTTTTGTCCTTGATAATAAGGGAATCACACAGAATATATATAGTCATGTGTCGCATAAGAATAGAGAGATGTGCTGAACCATGTTCCTGACCTTCAGTGAACGTTGTAGAGTCCTTGGCCCAGATTCGGATGGCTGGGATGTTGCTAGGTGCTAGACTCTTGTGGGGCTGCAGTAGAGTGTGAGGTATGTATGTGTGAGGTCTGTCTGCTTCCCACACTTCATTCCCACATGCCTGCACTTGTTCGTGTTTGGCTTCTTTGGCTCGTGACTATTGTGAGACTCACCCACCTGTAATTCTCACCTCTAAAGCCTGTCCTGCTAATTTTTCTCTGGAAAAATTTAACAGTAGATGACTCAGCAGTTAAGAGCACTGGCTGCTCTTCCAGAGGACCTGGTTGCAATTCCCAGCACCCATGTGGTGGCTCACAACCATCTGTCAGTCCAGTCCCAGGGGATCCAACCCCTTCTTCTGGCCTCTGAGGGCACCAAGAACACATGTGATATGCAGACACACATGTAAACAAAACCCCAATACACATAAAATAATTTAAATAAGTTACATAGTGACGTGCACACAGGAGATTTTGCACTCATCATTGTGAACCTCTTTCTTGTGTCTTTGTACACTCTCTTGTGTCTTGTTTTCCTCTAAATCTGTTGTTCACACACATTCGAGTGTGCATTCTGTCTTGGATTTCTGCTTTCAGAAGGTAGGGCACGCCCCGTAAGGGCCCGAACTGGCTCTGTTTCTCCTTCCTGCTCTTCTCTCAGGCTGATGGTTTTCTTCATTTTTCCAGGCCCATGTAGTAGACACTGAGCAATGTCCCTTACAAAACCAAAACCAAAACCAAGAAAAACCCAAAAACCCTCATGCTACCAAATGTCTGAATGTGGCATTATTTGAACATTGGGTCTTTATAAATGTATTAGTTAAGAGAAAACTACTGGGAAATGGTACGCTCTAAATCCAAAGACAGACAGTCTCTCTCTCTCTTTCTTTCTCTCTCTCTCTCTCTCTCTCTCTCTCTTTCATACATGCATGCATGCATGCATGCATGCATGCACACACTTGGAAAGAAGTGTGAAGTTGGAGGCCAAATGGAGTGGTAGTGTCCACCAGAAGCCACCGGAAGCTGAAGGAGAATAGCCTTTTGCCTGTGGCCTCTGGAGGGAGCGCAGCCCTGGTGTCAGGAATGTGAGAGACTTCGTGTTTCATTTTGTTTTGTTATGTTTATACATTGTCTCGCTATGTAGCTCAGGCTGGCCTCAAACTTGTGATCTTCCAGCCTCAGGCTCCCCTGTGTGCTTGACCACACCCAGGTCCAGCTGGAGGAAACTAGTTCATTTGCTTGTCCTCTTTCCTGGACTTGTGTGGCAAGTCCTCTGTGACGCTTTGCTCTGACCCCCTGAGGACGTCCTCTCTGCAGAGGCCAGCCCTGTGTCTAAACCACGTCTGAGGTGTCATTCTGGGTCAGAGTTTGCTAGAGCTTCCGAGCAGTGATCCTGTTGCCACATCCCTTCCTCTGCTCCTTCCGCCCTCACCTCTTGCTCACTTAGCTCCAGAGCGGCCGATTTCTGAACATGGCTGTGCTGGGCTTGGAGAGTCCTGGGGAAGCCTTTGAGGCTTTCATGGCTCCCCCCTGTCTGGAGGGCTCCTTGCTTTTGGCTTCTGGCATTTCGATGGATTGCTGGCCTCCGGGGTGGGTCGAGTACTGTGTGTGCTTGATGTTTGCCAACACAACACGCTCTCGTGTTCAGGCACAATCACACGAAGTGACAAAGGGCAGTCGTTGGACAGAGGGGGACCTCAGACCTGTGATCAAGGCAGCCTGAGTTTGTGCTGTTTGGCCTCCTGGGCCGAGCATTCGTTTATCCGGGTCTCACATTGCACACTTTCAGTTACCTGTGTAGGTTGGCCGTGGTCTGAGGATGATGGTTGTCTTGGCTCGTTGGACAGAAGCAGAGAACACCGTCATGGAACTTTTATGATTGTAGTGTATTGTATTCGCTCCATTTCCTACTATCACTTCCTGTGTCTAACTTAGGCCCCGGTTGATATGGACAGGAAAAACAACCCGTGTTACATAAAGGCTCACAGGGGTCTGCTGAAGGTCTTGGACAAGGAATGAACTTGTATCACTTAGGACCTTGCCCAGGGGCCCAGTTTCCTTATCCCACATGGGGATGGGCAGCTACTCCTCAGGACTGCTGCGAGACTAAAGGAGCCCTATCAGGCAGGCATGGTGTGTGGTGGGGGCCCAGGAAGTCCCCAGTCCCCAGTCTGTAGTCTCTTCTTGCCTGTGTAGTAAGGCTCAACACAGCCCTATCATTGGGGATCTACTCTGCCAGCGAACCGTCTTGGAGAGTGTCTGAACTCTGAGGACAAAACTGGACAGAGGAACGGCATGGGCCCCCCCCCCCAAGGCACCCAGCAGCACGCAGTTCAAGGTGCTCAGAGCTTTGCGGTGTTTTTAGTGGCGCCATTTTTTCATGTAGCTCTGTGAGACTCTTGCCCGTATGCTTCCTGAATGCCCAAACGTCCACGCTCACCTGCCTATGCTTTAGACTTACGGATGGCGTGGTGGTTCATCATTGTCCACCTGATGGCATTTAGAGTTACCATGGGAACGTATCTCTGGCTGAGGAAAGACCCACCCTGCATATGGGCACCAGCTCATGGGCTGAGGTTCCTGGACTCAAGGAAAAGGAGAAAGCAAGCATGCGTTCTGCTCCCTGACTGAATGCGGTGTGACTGGCCACCTCACACTACCGCCACCATGCCTTGCCTTCCAGGATGTGCTGCGCCCTCAAACTCTGAGACGGAGTAGACGCTTCCTCCCTGAAGTCGCGTTTGCCAGGCGTCTGGGTCAGAACAACCAGAAAATCACCAATATAGATGATACAAGGACACTGGGGTGGGGAGGCGGTGTGGTATCACGGACACTGAGGAACTCGCCCAGAGGCTCCAACTCAAACAGCAGTTACCCTTCCAGAATTCTTGGCGGGCTTGAGACTTCAAATGGACGGAAGTTTTGACCGGGTAGCGATAAATTAAGTTTCAGAAATGCCTGCTGTGGACTCTTCTCTGATTTTCGTTGGAAAGGGGCAAAGCCCAGACCGTTAATCCAGGGAGCTTAGATTCCTGCCCAGTACGGTTGTTCCCTCAGTGAAAAGCAGTACGTTTAAGGACTCGTTAGTGAGAAGTGGCGTGGTAGTGAAACAGTGTCCCTCCAGCCAGTGTCTGAGGCAGAGTGATGTGTGTGGTATCACTTCCTGGTGTGGCCTCTCACACTGGGAGGTGATGTCTCTTTCTCCTCCATTTCTGTCTCTTCCTTATGTTTTCCATGACATGAAACGTGTTCAATGTTTGGAGCTGGAACTCACCTTTGCAGTGATTCTCCCGATTCCAGGCAGCTGTTTCAGGTAGACCCAAGGTCTGTTTGTCTCCTTAGGGCAAGGTCATGACCCCTTTGGGGGTCCAACGGCCCTTTCCCACGGATCACCTATGATCATTGGGAAACACAGGTATTTACATTATGATTTATAATGTAGCAAAGTTAGTTATGAAGTAGCAACGAAAACAGTGTTATGGCTGGGGGTCAGCACAGCGTGAGGAAGGAACTGTCTTCGAGGGTCACAGCATCAGGGAGGCTGGGAGCCACTGCCTTAGAAAAGCCTAACATTTTCTGCATTGGACACGTAGATCAGAGTCCCTCGACCTGAGGGAATTGGTTGTCTGATGTCCTGACTACACTCTGTAGCTCTGGCTGCTGTGGTCACCAGTCTGAGGGCCAACTACAGACTGAGTTTCCAAGTTCATGGTTCCCTTCAGTTGTAAGCCCGACACACCTGGGAAGAAGCAGCCTCAATAGAGGAGTCTCCCCCTGGGGTTGGCTGTGGGACATTTGCTTATTGCTGATTGATGGAGGAGGGCCCATCCCACGGTGAGCAATGCCGTCCCTGGGCAGGTGGTCTCGGGGTGTATAAGACAGGTAGCTGAGCAAGCCAGAGGCAGTGAGCCAGCCAGTAAGCTGTGTTCCTTTGTGGCCTCTGCTTCAGTTCCTGCCTCAGTTTCTCTTGATGATGGCCTGTAGTGTATAAGCCAGATAAGCCTCCTTCTCCCCCCAGGTGCTGTTGGTCCATGTTGTATCTCAGCAATGGAAACTAAACTAGGACATCTAGTAAGAAAGGGAAGAATGTGGGACCCATTATTGCCGACTCTAGTATTGACCATGTGCTGGTGTGATACCGCTTAGCATTCACTATGATATAAAGTAGATTATTCAATTCCACTTAATCTTTTAATATTCTAAATGGGGCTAGTAGACAATTTAAAATTATGTGCTTGTTGGACAGCCTTGGTCTAGAGAAAGCCTTTCTTGGTAGAGTGTGGAAGGATGTTGCTATGGTTTGGGTGATAAAGTGTCCCTCAAAGGCATGTCTTAAAGGTTGAGTCTCAAGAGTAGCCTGTTGAGATGGGGTGGGACCCTTAAGAGGCATCCCTAGTGAGAAGTTTTTGGGTGATAGGTGTGTGTCCTTGCAGAGGATCAATACACGTCTGCCCTCTTCGCTTTCATGGTCTTTTTGTTTTCTTCCTTCCTTCCTTCCTTCCTTCCTTCCTCCCTCCCTCCCTCCCTCCCTCCCTTCCTTCCTCCCTTCCTTTTTAAGATTTATTTATTTATTATCTATACACAGTGTTCTGCTTGCTTGCATGTACTTGAACACCAGAAGAGGGCACCAGATCTAATTACAGATGGTTGTGAGCCACCATGTGGTTGCTGGGAATTGAACTCAGGACCTCTGGAAGAACAGCCAGTGCTCTTAACCTCTGAGCCATCTCTCCAGCCCATCTTTTTGTTTTCTTCTTGGCTATGAGGTGAGCAGTTTTTCTCTTTCATGGGCACTTACCATGCTCAGAATGCTGTCTGGCCACAGGCCCAAAGGAGTAGGGCCACTGACCATGGGCAAGAACTCCAGAAATAGCCCAAGTGAATCCTCTGTTTTCCTGTGTGTCTTTGTTTCTCTTTTGCTTTATTAAGACAACACTATTCTACTAGGTAGCCCAAGCCCACCTTGAACTCAGGGTCTTCCTCCTTCAACTTCTAGAACGCTGGGATCACAAAGGTGTCCATCACAGCTGGCTTATTAGTCAGCTGGTCACAGTGACCAAGGGCCGGCTGACATAGACAGCCCCATTGTTCTTATTTTGGGAATCCCTCAGTTCTGACGCTCTCCCGACCTGACATGTTTGTTTGGAGCCTGGGTGTGGGAGGACCAATTAGAAGAATAAGCAGCTTCTAATGAGTGTGTTTTCATAGCCAGCTGCTTGGAAATAGGAATTTTTTTTTCTGAAGCAAAATTAATTTGGCAAATTTTGAAGACTAGTAGGGCATGATCTCGGGGGCTTCCCTGAGTAATAACAGTGCCACACACTTAATTACCTGAGACCCCGTTAAATACTTAAGAATAAAGATGCCAGAGTAATCAAAAACCCCAAAATAGTTGGGGAAAATTAGTCACAGTCTGAAAGCCAGTGGTACAGCATGTGTGCATATGCTGCGCGCGCGCGTGCACACACTCACTCACACAGACACACACAGAGGTCAATATATATACACATAGATACACACACAGGTCAATATGTATACATATAGATACACACACAGACACACACACAGGTCAATATATATACATATAGATACACATACACAGACACACACACACACACTCACTCACTCAGACACACACACACACACAGGTTAATATGTATACATATAGATACACACACACAGGTGCACACACACACTCACACACACACACACACACACACACACTCGGCACAGCACGGGTATTTGTAGGTTTCCCCTCATAGGTACATGGGTGCTGGAGTGATTTCTGCTCTGTGGTCTATGTGGTCTCCACCGGTCTCCATGGTCAGAATGAACTGTCACCTCATTGAGAGGCTCCGTGCACAAGGATCACGTGGCTGTCTTGTTTGCTGCTGCCTTCCTGTTTGTTTTCTTCCCTGTGGCCGCTGGTTTATTTCCCTCATAGAGGTTCAAATCCTTGTAAGGACACAGATTTTGTGTATGTCTGTGTGTGTCGGTGTGTGTCTATATGTGTATGTATTGACATGTGTGTCTGTATATATACATATCGACGTGTGTATGTCTGTGTCTGTGTGTCTACATGTATATATATTAACGTGTGTGTATGCAGGTGCACATGCACATAGGTGTGCTTGCATGTGGAGGCCAAATGTTGAGTTAGGTGTCTCCCTGGGTCTCATTTTTTGAGGTGAGGTCTCTCACTGAATCTGGGGCTCACTGATTTGCCCTGACTGGCTGTTCCAGGGACCTTCCGGTCTCTGCCTGTGCCATGATTCAGTGAGAGGCACAAGCTTCTTTTTTGACCGTTTATGCCGGGGACCTGAACTTAGGGGCTCTGCCTACGTGATCAGCGCTTACCGACCGAGCCATACTCCCTAGAGATCTTCCGTTTTTTAACTCCTAGACTGGAGGACAGAGCATGGATATGGATATTCAGTAGTATTTTTAATACAGTCAGTTAGTAGTTGATAAAACAGTGGATCGTTTATCTGCTATCCTGCCCCTTCTTCCTCTTGTCCATTTTGTCTTGTTGTTTTTTAGTCCCCCCCACTTCCATTTTCTCCCCCTTCCCCATTTTTTTCTGATATGGAGGACATAGAGAAGTCCCGACAAGATCCTGCTACTTTGTCCGATGCCTTTTCTTTCGCTCCTGAGGTCTTAGCTTATTGTGTGTGTCCTTTTATTTTTTTATTTGCTTGTTCTGTCTCTCTTGTACAGTCTCCTCTCACCAGGCGATCCAGGGGTTGGAGCGCCTGTGCCTTGTGCGGCCTCCCAGGGCTGGCTCCCAGCATGGTCCTGCCTTGGCCCAGGGCCAGCTTAGATGTACAGGAGGGGGAGCTGGGCAAACGCTCTCTTCTACTGGTGAGGGAGTTGATTGGGCAGTGGAGCAGGGTGCAGTCCTCACAGGCTTGGTGGAGGCCTGGTTCTGCTTAAGAGAAGGAGGCAGTCAACAGTCTGCTAATGAAATCCGTAGGTGGCAGTGAATTCAGAGGTGTTGTAAAGCTCTGGGCACACAGAGCACAGACGGAGAGGATTCTGGGAAAACGTAAAGAGCGGGAGGAAGGTAAGGCTAGGCTCTGGGAGATGGTATGCTGCCTGGAAAAATACAAACCGCCATCTGGAGCGAAACTGGCCGGGGCTGCTGCCCTGCGGGGTACAAATCAGAGCGGAGCCAGAACTGAGAAGCCCTGTTCCTTGTTCTTGAGAATTAATAGGGATTGTTTATTATTTTAACTCCTGGATTCATTGCTCGGGAGCGGAGCCAGCCAGCCCCGCCGTCACCTGGGTATGTGAGGCTCCCTGCCTTCCAGGTGAACAGAAAGGAGGTCTCCTGCGGTCTGTGCGTTTCCAGGCAGGGCCCAGGGGCCTGGAGGTTAGTTCTGGGGACAGGCCATGGGGCTGAACAGCTGCTGGAGGCAGCTGGCTGCTCACCGTGGACTGGAAGGGGCCCGTGGTCCAGCAGTCTGTCCACCACGAGGCTGGTTGTTGGGTTGCCCCGTGGTTTGGGGCTCTGTAGGTGTTTGCTGGCCTTCTCCAAGCTCTGTGTTTTAGACACTCCCCAGCCACACGGTGTTCCTGAGTACTCACTGCTCTCATTTGTTGGTTGATAATCTGCACTCTCACGATGGGAGACGGAACAGCCTCAAGTGAAGAAGGGGCGTTTTGGGGTTAGAGTTGCTGGCAATGTTGACCAAGTTGTTTAATTTTGTCTGTAAAATGGCCTTTCCTGGAACTCGCTTTGTAGCCCAGGCTGGCCTCGAACTCACAGAGATCCATCTGCCTCTCCCTCCTGAGTGCTGGGATTAAAGACGTGCACCACCACCACCTGGCTCCAGCTTGGGTTTATAATGGCTGTGATGAGCAAAGGCTGAGGCAAAGAGGTGGCCTGGTCAATGATGACCAGCCACGGGGTACATCCCCGGGCAGGCCAGAGCAGAGTGGATCCCTTCTGTGTGAGCAGCAGTTTGCATGGCGTCCCCTGTGTCGCCCTGAGTGGGAAGGGGCGGGGAGTTGGCAATGTCCCCAGGAGTTAGAGGAGAGGCGACGCTAAGTTTCCAAACACCTGTCAGTGCGGCCACCTTGTGGTGACTTTGGCTTCACATTTGAGGAGGATCTATTTTAGGGAGGAGAAACATGGCCTGATTTGTGTCCTTTATTATTTATTCCTCCTGGGCCTGAACTGGGCACGTAGCCCTGACCCACAAGGTCTTAAATTCCCCCAAAGGAAATTCTGATAAAGCAGACTTCTTCCGAGATAGATGTGGGAGTGTGTGCCTGCCGCCTCCCTCTCTGCCTTCCACGGGCCGGGAGTGTGTGCCCGCCGCCTCCTTCTCTGCCCTCCTTGTTCCTGGATGAGCCTGCTGCCTCCTTCAGAACCTTAGTCCTGAGAGCGGCAAGCGGACCACGGTCATGTGGGCTGTTGACTTCAGATTGTTCATTCTGCGTCCGGTTTCTCTCCTTAGCCCCGTGAGGATGGGGCTCCTTGCTGTCTCTCTGCTTCCCACCATCACTGGACTTGAGCATCTGTTTGAAAGGTTATTGGGGGATTTCCCCTCCATGTGTTTCCTAAAAGGGCATGCTGACTAGAGCTGAATTTTCACCCGGGATGTTTTAACTGGAGGTGAGCTGCTTCGTGCGTGGCTGTGGCTCCCTGTTCCTTGGAATATCTTGCTTGTTTAACGCTCCCACGTCCGTCTTCAGGCTTCCCCCGTATCCATTTCTCTTTCTGAGTTGATGTTGATGCTGAGGTTTCATTTACCTCCTTGTGTGGTTGGAGCATAGATCTCTACTCTGAACATCCTTTCTCATCTCAGGTGTGCCAACCCTGTGATGTTCATCTTGAAAATAGCCCGTCAGTCCACTGGACTCAACAGACATGGTGCCTACTCTCTGGTCCTGTTATTAAGGAGAACTTTCTTTGGGAGAAAAATTACCTCCAGAGAGCAGTGCTTTTGACCTTGGAGAAACTGAGTAGATCAGGAAGGTGGAGATTGGGAGAAGGTAGGAGAGTCCATTATTGGGTTTGACTTGGCCACCTCTATGAGCTTCCTTCCATCTTTGGATTTTGTGATGAGTGGTTGAGATATGGAGGGGACAGGTAGCTATTGACTGGATGGTATTAGCCCTGTACTTTTCCTCTGGAAGTACCTTGCCCCAGAAGTACCTTGAGAAACCTTGAGAAATCCTCTCTGAACTGTGCAATTCACCAAGGCACAAAGGGAGCCTGCAAAAAAAAAAAAAAAAAAAAAAAAAAAAAGCCTGCTAGGTCTGTATCAGCAAGTGTCTTACTCATCTTCATTGCCATCAGAGTAGGTAACCAGGAAGTGCTTATTGTTTCAACAGCTGATTAGCTGTAGTTTGAATTGCTTTTGCCTGAAGCCAGACTTTGGAGTTCGTTAGGTGTCTTAGTTACTTACTACAAGGGTTATTACTGCCTGATGGAACACCATGACCAAAATCAAGTTGGGAGGAAAGGTTTATAGGCTTATACTTCACATTGCTGTTCACTACTAAGGAAGTCAGGACAGGAACTCAAAACAGGGCAGGAACCTAGAGGCAGGAGTTGATACAGAGGCCATGGAAGGGAGCTACTTACTGGCTTCCTTCCCATGGCTTGCTCAGCCTGTTTTCTTCTTCTTCTTCTTCTTCTTCTTCTTCTTCTTCTTCTTCTTCTTCTTCTTCTTCTTCTTCTTCTTCTTCTTCTTCTTCTTCTTCTTCTCTCTTTCCTCTTTTTTTTTTTTCTTCTTTTTTTTCTTTTTCTTTTTTTTTTTTTTTTTTCTTCTTCTTTTCTTCTTTTCTTCTTCTTCTTCTTTCTTCTTCTTCTTCTTCTTCTTCTTCTTCTTCTTCTTCTTCTTCTTCTTCTTCCTCTCTTCCTCTTCCTCTTCCTCTTTCTTCCTCTTCCTCTTCCTCTCTCTCTTCTTCTTTTGTGTTTTTTGAGACAAGGTTTCTCTGTGTAGCTTTGGATCCTTTCCTGAAACTCGCTCTGTAGCCCAGGCTGGTCTTGAACTCACAGATCTGCCTGGCTCTGCCTCCTGAGTGCTGGGATTAGAGGTGTGCGCCACCACCACCCAGCTCAGCCTGTTTTCTTATAGAATCCAGGACCACCAGCCTAGGGATGACACCATCCACAATGTCTGGGCCCTTCCTCATCAATCACCAATTAAGAAAATGCCCTACAGGCCTGCTTATAGCCTGATCTTTTTTTTTTTTTTTTTTTTGGTTTTTCGAGACAGGGTTTCTGTGTGTAACTTTGCGCCTTTTCCTGGAACTCATTGGTAGTCCAGGCTGGCCTCGAACTCACAGAGATCCACTGCTCTGCTCCGAGTGCTGGGGTTAAAGGCGTGCGCCACCACCGCCTGGCTTAAATGTGTATCCCAGGCTGGCCTCGAACTCCAGATCCAACTGCTCTGCCTCCTTCAGCAAATCCTACCGGCCTGCGCCACCAGAACCGGCTAGCCTGATCTTATGGAGGCATTTTCTCAACTGAGGCTCCCTCCTCCTCTCAGATGCCTATAGCTTGTGTCAAGTTGACATAAAACTATTCAGCACATTAGTGTGTGGAATATTTGCAGAGATGTTTCCAGTACAGTTTTTCTAATCCCACCAAATGCTCTGCAGTCCACACTCACAAAGTTGTAGGTATATGTCTATCTATCTATAGTTAAAAAAATCTAATTAAAATGTAATTTATATTATCTCCTCTTCCTCTTCTCCCTAAGGTGTTCTTTTAAGATTTATTTTTATTTTTAATTAAGTATATGCAGGTGTGTCTATGTAGGGTTGTGTGTGTGTGTGTGTGTGTGTGTGTGTGTGTGTGTGTGTGTGCGTGCGCGGCGCATGTGAGTGTGGTTGCCCATGGAGGCCAGAAGAGGGCATCAGATCTCCTGGAGCTGGAGTTATAGGAAGTTGTGAGCTATGTGTTCTGGGAACTGAACCAGAGTCCTCTGCAAAGAGCATTCAGTCCTCTTAACTGCTGAGCCATCTCTCCAGCCCTGGAGGAGATTTCCAGTATCAGATTTTCAGAGTAGGGGTGCTCAGTCTGTGTCACTGAGATGTGGGGAGGAGTAAGTGACTTGTGTGTGTGATGCTGGATGTTCACCCCGATGGGGCAGCTACAGAGGCGTTCACGATAGTCACTGCTGACATCTGGGCACCAAGGTGTTGCAGAGCTCTAGCTCTCGGGCAGGCTCTGATTGGTCCTGATGGTCTGTTTCCCTCCTCAGAGTTCTCAGAAGTGAAGTCCTTCCTGCTGCAAAGACTTGTTGCTGTCCAGCAAGGACATAGACTGTTGGCTCCTGCTTCTGGGGTTCACTAGTGGGTGCTAGGTCTGGAATTCAACTTACTTATTTGTATTTTTTTTTTTTAAATCTCGGTCATGGGAATTATGATACTTGGAGGGTGGGCTGAGAATGTGATTATCTCTGCTTTATTGATGAACAAACTCATGTCCCAGAAAGACACTGGTGCAAGATCATACAATAGCGTACACCAACTGGAGCCTCCAAGCTCCTGGCCATGTGTTCGAGGCTGGAGTGTCCTGTGCTGTCACTCTGAGATGAGATAACCTGTGCTTCTCAGTTTCCAAGTCCAAGTATCTTTAAGTCGTCCCTGGGTGGTGCAGACACCTTACTCTTAGCTGACGATTGCTGATTGCTGCTGTTTCCAGAAGGACATCCCTTCTCCCAGCCTCTCCGAGATCGCACTGCATGGGGCTTCTTGGTGACGGCAGCGAACCAGTTAACGGTTCACTTCAGTAGGTTATTTTTAGTGAAAACTGCACCCAGGAAAGGTTCAAGCTGTGCCTTTTTATGTCTTATTGCTATAGCTCTGCTTGTTGACGCCATTTGTAAAGAGAGAGATAAATATAGCTTATGTATTAGGTTTGATTTCTCTCTCCTTGCAGGTAAGAATCTTGTCTTGCACAGGAGTTAAAACATGCTGTTGGAGCTGGGCATAGGGACTCATGTGTGTAATCCCCACACCTGGGAGGCTGACGCAGGAGGATGGCCGTGAGTTCAAGGCCAGTATGGGCTACAGAGTGAAATCCTATTTCAGTAAGTAAAGACACTTGCTGTCAAGTCTAATGGCTTGAGTTTGGTTCCCAAGATCCATGTGGTGGAAAGAGAACCAACTCCTGCAAGTTCTCCTCTGACTTCACACAAGTGTGTGTGGGGGGGTCTGGACACACACACACACACACACACACACACACACACACACACACACAAATACATAAATAGATAGAATGGGAAAGAATTCAAAAACCAAAAAACCCAACCCAGCCAACTAAAAACCCTACCCCAGACTTAGAACCAATCAATCCACCCCGTTCCCCAGCAACACCGACACAGCACCGCACCGTAGTGTTGGGAACAGAGACAATGGTACCTAAAGCTTTACGTGATGATTGTCCCTTCAGATTGTGCCGAAATTTATTTTACAACTGGATGCTAAAGTATGACTTCTCTAAAGTTTAATGGCAGATTTAGCGGCGGATGGCAGAGGCCTAAATCCCAGCACTCAGGAGGTGTGGGTAGATGAACTTCAACGTCACTCTCTTTATACAGTGAGTTCAAGGCCAGCTCCGGCTGCGTGAAACTGTGTCTCAAAAACTAAACCAAACCAAACCAAATAAAAATAAAAAAATCCTCCTCAAACCCAGACCAAAGATAAATGATAGAATTTGTGGTTGTAGCTTGAAAACTTGTCACCATGAAATTCTGGGGCATGTCACCAGGAGCGGAAAGAGACATTCTGACTTGTTATTTAAACTGGTGAAATTAAAAGACACTTTCTGGTCGGCACTGTGTTCAGTGTTGTCTGTGATTGATTGCCAGTGATCTCATATGCCCCAAACTATTTTTCACAAGACTCCTTTGGGGGGAAAAGCCTTCCAGGTGTTGTTGCACATCTGTGCAGGTGTTGTTGCACATCTGTGCAGGTAGCGTCCTTTAGAGAACTCACGAATCGCTCATACTGAAGACGAGCCTGATGTCCAGGCTCCGCTTGGGCAAGGGCCTCTCCGTCGCACACAAGCGCGCTTAATGGCTTCGTGGTGGTGGTGGTGTTGGCGGCGGCGGCGGCGGCACGGTGAGTCGTTTCTTCACAGTTAGAACTCCTGGGGAGGCCCCGTGGTGCACGTCTGTATTTGTGCCGTGAGAGCCAGAGCTCAGAGAGCCTGAGCAATTGACTCAGGGCTTTATAGCTTAGATTTTCGGGATCTCTGGAAGGATGGTTAGGGAAAACTGGAGAGACCTCATTTTGAATTTCAGTGCCACTTACTAGGTGGCACTTGGCCAGCCCTTCAACGGTTTCCAGCTCCCTGATCATAAAGTAGAAAAGCCAACTTCACTGAGAACTTTAGGGACCGAGCGTGGCTGGAGAGGTGGCTCGGTGGATGAGAGCACTTGCTGTTCTTGCAGAGGGTCTGGGTTTGGTTCCCAGGACCCACATCAGGCAGGTGACGACAGCCTTCTGTAACTCTTGCTGTGGGGGATCCTCAGGCTTCTGCTGGCACCTACACTCATGTGGATATACCCATAGACAGACAGACAGACAGACAGAGACACACCTACACAATTTAAAGAAGAATTTTATCATGAAGCGTTTGTTTTAAAGAAAGTGGCAGAGTTGTGGTAATGCAGTGTAAACCTTGCACTGGGGTGGTGGTTTGCCTGGCATTCATGAATTCAACATTCAGCCTTGGATAAACTGGCTGTGGTAGCACACACCCGTAATGCCAGTACTGGGGAGGGGGTAGGCAAGAGGATCTGGTGTTTAAGGGTGTTCTTGGCTACATGAGTTCTAGACCAGCCTAGACTACACAAGTCTCCATCTAGTAAAACACAAGAAAGAAAGAAACCGAGGGCTAGGTGTGGGGCAGTAAACAGTGTGGCTGGTGTGGGTGAGCTTGTGGGTGTTACCTCTAGCCCACAGATGGGAGAGATAACAGCCATCTCTTGTAAAGAAGTTTTGGGCTCTGCACATAGAAAGCCATTGCTGTAAGAGTGTGCTGTGGGTGAGAGGCAGCAGGGGGGTGTTTGGCGTGCACCTGCTCTGGGCCAGGCTGTGCTGTTCATGCTCACAGTGCCTAAGCCCCGACACATTGAAGGCCCAGGTCTGTTCCAGGATTTATGGTTATCTTATGAGGCAGGTGTTTCTTCGCCATTTAGAGGAGGTGGCAGAGGCCCAGGGAGTTTTTAATTGGCCCAGTGCTGGGAACTGGAGAGTAAAGCCAGTTGGATTCGGCTTCGGAGTTCAAGGCCTGTGGCCACCGCTTACATTACATAATGCTTCTTTATGTTAATAAGCAATATAAAATCTCTAGTAAGGTGGCTGCGAAGGGCGTCGGCAGCCCATGTTGTTTCAGCTGTCTGAAAGGAATGGCTTTCATAAACAGGGAATGGGTACTGGATTTTCACTTTGTGATAATTCATATTGCAGGAGTGGGAAATGCCATTACCACAGGAGTCCCAGGAATCCCTCTGGCTGTGGACCCTAAATGAGCTGGCCCGCCTCAGACAGGCAGTTTTCCTTTTGGGTACCCGATGACATGTGTGCTTAAAAGAGAAATTTCATGAATGGATTTTTTTTTTTTTTTTTTAGACAGGGTTTCTCTGTGTAGCCCTGGCTGTCATGGAACTCACTCTGTAGACCAGACTGGCCTTGAACTCACAGCAATCCACCTGCCTCTGCCTCCCAAGTGCTGGGATTAAAGGCGTGCACCACCCTTGCCCGGCTCATGAATGGAAATTTAAATCGGGTACTTTCCCCCTGTTTGGGGTACTGGCCATCAAATGCA
The DNA here is from genome assembly GCF_004664715.2 of Peromyscus leucopus. NCBI lineage: Eukaryota > Metazoa > Chordata > Mammalia > Rodentia > Cricetidae > Peromyscus > Peromyscus leucopus. The sequence goes on from NC_051073.1 coordinate 8,672,774, forward strand.
GGGCCCTGAACATCTAGACTGGCTCTGTACTACTGAGCTGTGTCCCCAGCTCCTGTGAATGGAAATTTAAGACTCAAAAGTAATCAGGAGCAAAACCTCACCCATTATTTTCCTTGCATGCCCGTGTGTGTGTGTGTGTGTGTGTGTGTGTGTGTGTGTTTGTTGATGTGGACTGAACCCAGATATGTGGTTTAGCTATGTGCTCTACCACCTAGCCACACAATCTTTTAAATACCTGTTGTTCTATTTCAGAATTTTTATTGTGGTTAACCATGTCTGAGATACAGTGTCATCATTTAAATCACTTTTCATGTCTGGTTCCCTGTCACTAAGTACATCTACAAAGTAGCCATCACCACCCATTTCCAGAACTTTCTCCTTCCCGTTGGAAACTTGGCATCCCTGCAGCATTAACTCCATTTCTCTTTCCTCCACTTAGTCCCTGGACACCATCTTTCTCTATCTCAGGGTTTGACTATGGAGACTGTATCACAGAGCTAGACTTATATAATATTTGGCTTTTGCTCCTGGCTCATTTTATTTGGCATCAGTGTCTTCCGGTTTCATCGACATTGCAGTGTGTGTCAGAATTACCTTCCATTTTGAGGATAGGCTACCTTTTCTTTTTCTGGTCATCCTTTACATGGACACATAGTTGCTTCCATCCTAAAAAAAAAAAAAAAAAAGATTTATTAGCTGAATGTGGTGGTGCATGCCTTTAATCCCAGGACTTGGGAGGCAAAGGCAGATGGATTTCTTTGACTTCCAAGGCCAGCCTAGTCTACAAAGCGAGTTCCAGGACAGCCAGGACTACACAGAGAAACCCTACCTTGAAAAACAAAACTAAAGCAAAACAACAACAAAAAGATTTATTGTGGTGATATTTTGTTTGTGCTCTAATAAATAAAGCTGGTCTGAGTTCGGAGCTAGCCACTAGTTTACCATAGAAGCCAGGCAGTGGTGGCACACACCTTTAATCCCAGCACTTGGCATCTCATGCCTTTGATCCCAGTACTTGGGAGGCACATGCCTTTAATTCCAGCACTAGGGAGGTGGAGATAGGAAGTGGGCAGAGAGAGGAATGTAAGGTGGGAGGAGACAAGAGCTCAGCCCCTTTCAGGCTGAGGAGTTGGCGAGGTGAGGTGGCTGTGACTTGTTCCTTTGTCTCTGATCTTTCAGCATTTACCCTGGTATCTGGCTCTGGGTTTTTATTATTAAGACCAATTAGGATTCGAGCTACAATTTAGTTATTTTTTATTATGTGTGTGAGAGTATGTGCACAGGAATGTAGATACGTTCAGAAGTCGGAAGAGGACACTGGATTCCCCGGAGCTAGAGTTATAGGTGGTTGTTAGCTGTCCAGTGTGGGTGCTGGGAACCAAATCCAGGTCCTCTGCAGGAGCAGTCATGGTCCTTAGCCACTGAGCCATCTCTCCAGACATCCTTCCAGCTGTTGACGGCTGTGACTAGGGCTTCTGTCACTCAGAAAGTTCCCTCTTTCAGGTCTTCACCCAGAGTTGGGATTGCTGGATTGTAGTGGAATTCTATATTGAATTTCTTGATGCTGTTTCCGGCATACCACAAGGGCTCCGATTTCTCCAAATCCCCGCCACACATTTTTCCCCCCCCCCCCCCCCCCCCCCGTGCTTTGATGATGACCGTCTAAGTGGATGTGGAATGATGTCACGTTGTAGCTTGATCTGCATGTCCCTTGTGACCATAGATGTTGAGTATCATTTCATGTGCTTGTGTGATTATTCCACAGGCTACTATGTCCTTCTGGTAGCTGTACCTACATCCTTTCCCAGCCCTGGCTAGAATCATGATCTTCACACTAGCTCAACAGATGATATTTCATACATTCCACCAATAGTTATAGGAACCAACCAATAGGGTTGGTGTTCTAGGGACGTGTGAAGGTATATTTCAGACTTGAATGGTGAGTGATGTCGTGAGACTCTTCACTACCCATAATCCTCCATGGCTGGGATCCGCAGCAGCCTGTCATGAGCACCCCAGGGCCACACACATAACGCACACTCCTGGATTCTGAGCAGCAGTTCTGGGCCTATTATGACATGAGAGAAGTCTCAGGGAGGGCCATCCTCGGCTTTTCTTTGCCCAGCTCTGTGAGCTCCTCTGTCATTTCAGTCATCAATGAGATCATGTGAGGCGGTTTAGAAGATGCTTGTTGAAGGAGACGGGGTGGGGATGGCGTGGTGGTGGGGATGGCGTGGTGGTGGTGATGGCGTGACGGTGGGGATGGCGTGGGGGGGGGGTGGGGGGGGGGGGGTGGTGGGGATGGCGTGGTGGTGGGATGGCGTGGTGGTGGGCAGCTCTGTGGCAGCGAGAGCTGGTGGCAGCTGCTTGCTCATCCCCCGGCAGTTCAGGAGCAGAGAGGTTGATGTGAACCCTCACAGCCTGGTCAGTGACCCATGCCCCTCAGCCTGGCCCTGTCTTTCAAAGGTTCCATAACCTCCCAAAACAGTGCCACAAGGTGGGGACTATGGATCCAAAGTCGTGAACCTAAAGATGTCATACACCAAAACCACAAGAGCATCAGTGCCTGAAAAGAGGGTAGAGAGGCAGTGATGGGTGATTGTTACTTGGGGCCTTTCAACAGAGGGTCCAATAGTGTGTCTTTGATCTTTGAATGTTAACCAGCGTCATTGGGATCGCCTCATCCATGCTCTTCTGATGGATGGTGTTCTGAACTTACTTTGGCTCTTTTCTTGAAATTGGAGTTTGTTTGTTTTTGGTCCCCCCCCCCCAAAAAATAAAAATGATGTTACTGAGGCCGTTGTTTCCCAGGTTATTCCTGAAGGCCAGCAGCCCACATGTCGGCTCACTGAAGCCAGGAAGGCGTTTTGAGAAGGTGGCATGGATGTGTCTGTAGCTGGCTCCGCCCCATCCATGCCTGTGGCTTTGAGCATGTTGCCCCACCCAGGAGTCCGGTCCGCTTTGTTCACACAACGGCGATAATCCAGGCTCGTGCACATTGCTTTTGAGAAAAATGAAGGGAGTGACTAATGAGGGTATTAGCTCCCTAAGCCGTAATCCGGTGGTCAAAAACTGTACTAACATTCTTTCCTAGGTCTGAGGCCAGATGTCCAGAATCGATGTTCGCATCAAGGTGTTGGCAAGAAAGCGTGTGCTTTCCCAAGGTTTTAAGGGGGCAGGGATCCAATCTTGGCTTCTCCCAGCTGCCTGTTGTAAGAGGCAGACATCTTTTTCCTCTTTGTGTCTTAGAATGTCTGCTGAGGGTCCCTGACGTACTGTCAAGACAGATTGGAAGGTGGAGAGTCGATCGGTTTCGTTTACCAATCTTGACATGTATACAAACTCTTGTGAGAAATCCGAAGGTTGGACGAGGTGGTGAATGACGAAAGCCCCGGTGGGTGCGGTGGGCACACACTCTATGCTGAGTGGCATCTCCCAACTGGAAATGGGTACATTCTGAGAAGTGCATTGGAATTGTGGCCTCTAACCACAGCGTTGTGCCGTGTACGGCCTGGCAGAAAGCCTGGCTGAGGGAGAATCCTAGGACCTATTGTCTGAGAGTTGCAAGTATCCTGTGCTTTTGTCTGTTTATGTCTTCAATGGGTCAAGCTGTGTAGTACTAATATAGTGTGTTGTTCTTTTTTTAAAAATGTATTTGTTTTCTGTGTATGTGTACTTCTCTCTGTCTCTGTCTCTCTGTCTCTGTCTTCCTCTCTCTCTCTCTCTCTCTCTCTCTCTCTCTCTCTCTCTCTCTGTGTGTGTGTGTGTGTGTGTGTGTGTGTGTGTGTGTGTGTGAGTGAGTGAGATGTCAGATGACAACTTGGGGGAGTTGTTGGTTCTCTCTTTCAAACATGTGGGTCCCCGGGATTGAACTCGGGTCGTCAGTGTTGGCAGCAAGCGCCTTCCCTGCTGAGCCAGCTCCCCAGCTTGTGTGTTGAGTTTGGCAAGGCTGGGATTTGAGGTAGTGACTCTGATGAGGCAGGAAGACATCTCTCCAGATGTTCAGTTAATTACCCTTAGGGAACTGCCTGTCTGGTGATTCTGGGGAGTGGTTCAGTTCCACTGTCCCCATCGAGCGGCCAAAGACACCCACTAGGATCACCCCCAGCACACAGCTAGCATTTGGGAACGACTTCAAATAACGGCCACGAATGGGAGCCATGTGCTCACGGTTGTCAAGGGACATGCTCCGTGGAAATTCTGGTCTCAGTCTGCAGAATTCCTGGGCCTTTCTCTGGGGTGTGCCAGATGTGGAGGTGGAAGGCTGGTGGCTGGTACACTTGCTCATTTCACATGTCCTTTTCCGGATCTGGAACAGATTCGTTATATAAATCTACACGTGCGTGTTTGCAAGGGGTCTTGAGGTGTTAGTCTCTTGGGGACTTGCTCTCCTAAGGGACGAAGTAGGCCTTACGTATTCAGTATGTCTGTTGAGTGTGACCAGAGTTGCCCATCTGGTCAACACTCGTGAGACAGAGGTTGGTGAATGGAAATAGGATTATTCAAAAGCAAGACATGCCTGAAGTTTCAGGAGTTCTCAGGATGCAAAGAGGTATTCTTTGTTAAAAAAAAAAATATGTGTTTATTTATTTACATTCATTGTGTGTGTGCCCATGCATGTGCACTGGCGTGTGTGTGTGTGTGTGTGTGTGTGTGTGTGTGTGTGTGTATCAGGACAGCTTGCAGGAGTCTCTCTTTCACCATGTGGGTCCTGGGGAGTTAACTCTTGTCCTTAGGGTTGGGGGCAAACACCTTTACCCACTGAGTTATCTCACCAGCCTGAGAAGTCGTCTTAGGGAAAGGGGGAGCTACAGGGGGCCGCGGAGTGAAGTCCACGCACTGGGTGACGTCACCCTCATCTTGGCTTGCGTCTTTTCCCTCTCTTTTCTGAGAGGAACCTCACAATGGACTTCCATCTATTGCAAGTTTAACCAAAACCCCGGAAGAGCTTTTTCTCTTCAAGCAGACACTTAAGGAAGGCTGGAAGGTGGAAGGGAGGGGTCAGGGCACATTTTTAAAGAACCCCAGTTCTGTAATGGGGATCAAGGAGGAGCACTCTCAGGACCCCTTCTGGGCATTTTGGAAAAGCACAGACGTCATTGAGCAGGTTTCAGGTGGGCTGTGACAGTTTTGGAATTGATGCTGCTGATCCAGGCACCACACTCTGAGCGTCCCTGTGCACTGGGATCATGGTGGAGAGGGTAACTCATCCCAGAGGGTAGAAAGGGGGGGTTCTCAGTAGGGTTCAGAGAATTGGAATTCTCCTAACCAGGCAAACACAGGGTGGGCCTTCCAGGCAAACTGAAAGGTTGATTGGTAGGGCTCACTTCTGGAGACCTGAGCACTGGCTAGATGGTGAAGAAAAGGGGAAACTCAGGAGTAGAGTTTCAGAGAGAGCTTTGGTCTAGGTTCAGGTGGGCCCAACCTTTGACATCATGACTTGTCGTTCTCATCCACTGAGCTCACACTGGAAAATGATGTCATCGGGGCCAGCAAGATGGCTCAGTGGTTAAGGTACTTTACTACCGGGTTTGACAACCATCCCTGAGACCACGTGGTGGAAAGAGAGCACTGACTCCTAAGGTTGACCTCTGACCTCCACATGAGTGCTGTGAAAACCAGAAAAATGTTCAGTGGACTTGCACACACAGAAACACACGCGTGTACACACACACACACACACACACACACACACACACACACACACACACTCTCATGTTTTAAATAAGTGTATGAGTCTGCGTTGGACCACATTCATAACTCTTCTGAGCTGCATGCAGGTGAGACTTGGACATACACGCAGGGCAGAGCCATCTTGTGTAGATGTCTATGACAGTACAGACATTTCTCTGCAAGCTACTAGTGTTCTTTATCCCAGTCTTGAAAACGGATCCTTGACTTTCCTGCAGCTTTTGGGTCAGAGCCTCAAAAGTGGGTTTGGAAGTTGTGTGGTAGGTAGAACCATCGAGAATCGGAAGGAAGGAATGAGGTGATTGTCTCATCTCACTGTCTCCCAACTCCTAACAGGAGCTTTCTGGAACGTACTGGGACTTATGCTATGGTTCCAGCCATATGCAGGCCCCAGGAAGCTTGCTTCTGGCAGAGGGCATTGTAGCTGTTTCTACAGCAGTGGTTCTCAATCTGTGGGTCGCCACCCCTTTCGCAAACCTCTGTCTCCAAAAATATTTACATTATGATTCATACCAGTGGCAAAATTACAGTTGTGATGTAACAACAGAAATAATTTATGGTTGAGGTCACCACAACATCAGGGACTGTATTAAAGGGTCACAGCACTAGAAAGGTCGAGACCCACTGCTCTACAGGGACACCAGGTTCCAGGCTCTCCATCCTCTGCTTCCAACCATCCTGGAGAATTTGAGGACTCAGGTGTTAAAATTCATATCAAAATCGCAGCACTTGGGAGGAAGAAGTAGGTGGATCTCCAAGTTAGAGACCAGCCTGGTCTACACAGTGAGTTTCAGGCTAGCAAGAGATTCCATACAAAGTGAGATTCCATCTCAAAGGAAAAAAAAAAATAATTGTAACAAAAAGTCTTGTTCTTCTGCTCAGTTGCATTCTCGGCCCGAGGAGTTGGTTGCTCACCTTCAGGATCCTAAGAGCAGAAGCCTGGAGTTCGCAGGCTCTCTAGCTGAACCGGTTTGACTGCACAGTTTTACTTTCTCAGCTGAGAACAGCTTGAACTTTTAAGTCCTGGCTTTGCATTCCCTTTGGGTACAGCGGTCTTTGATGCAACATCTAGATAGCCTGGTCTCAATCTCCAGCCTTAGATCCTGACATGGAAGGGGAGGGGTGGAGGAAGAGCTTTTGAAACAGGGATTCCCCCACCTAGAGGCCCCTCTTGAAGTTCTTTCATTGGAACTCTGGTTTTGTAAGTAGGGTGGGTTGGATAGTAATGGAGTCTACCAAGAGGCGGCATTCATACATAGAGACTCCTTTAGAACAAATGGAGGTGTTTGCTCTCCACAAACTGTCTGGACTTCTAGAGGCCCAATTTCTTTTTGATTTATACTTATTTATTTTTCAATTAAAAAAGATAGAATGTAAAATACTGGGCTTAGTAAGGTGTTTGTCTGTAGCTAGAGTTTTCCTGCCTTGCCCACAGTCAGGACAAATCTCTGTCATCCGCCAGTCCCACAGCTGCTCAGACCCAACCAAGTAAACACAGAGACTTATATTGCTTACAAACTGTATGGCCATGGCAGGCTTCTTGCTAACTGTTCATATAGCTTAAATTAATCCATTTCTATAAATCTATACCTTGCCACGTGGCTTGTGGCTTACCGGCATCTTCACATGCTGTTTGTCATGGCGGCGGCTGGCAGTGACTCCTTCCGCCTTCCTGTTTTTTCTTTTCTTCTCTCTGTTAGTCCCGCCTATACTTCCTGCCTAGCCACTGGCCAATCAGTGTTTTATTTATTGACCAATCAGAGCAACAGATTTGACATACAGACCATCCCACAGCATTTGTCATTTGCTTTGTTCTTGCAGTTATAGTTACAGCTTAGTATATATAATATCTTAGATAGAACATATTAAGTATTAGATTCAGGTTCTTTAGGATAGGACACCTTTGAATGATCTTTATAACATGCCATTTACCTAGGCTTTATACTTCTCTGGATTTTAGTATGTGTTTCTTGCTTGATATTGTTTGCATTGGTTGTAGTTACATCTTATCTAGGTCATTATCCCTCATTATTCCTGGACAATATTTGATAACCATTCCTTTGTATATAGTCCTGTATTAGTTTAGAACTTTCTTATTTAGACAAAAAGGGGGAGATGTAGTGGGTAGCCATTCCAGCTTGGATCTGGAAGTTCCAACTCCCATTGAGACTCTGGCAACTGTCATGCCTACGAGGCGGGGCCAGGGGAGGCGCCGGGAGACCCGAGAGCGGGATGGGACAGTGCTCTCTCTGTGCGCTCTCTCTGTGCCGGGACCCTGAGCCGTGGAGGTGGATCGAGCAGAGCTCCAGAGAACACTGCTGGACTGCGTTACACCTTCCCCAGACCCTGAGACCTACCTATCACTTAATTTGTGAGTTACGCCATTAAATAAATATCCTTTTAACTACGTGGAGTGGCCAAAATAACTTCACCAACAGTCCGCCCCTCTCTTCTTGTTGCCCCCTCCTGCTCCAAACGGTCCCCACTTCTCTTATGGCACGTGTTTTCCATTTCTGCCTCTTTCCTTCTCTCCCCATGCTTCGTCTTCTCATGTCATGGTTGCCTTTCTCCCCTCACCACACACATGTGCATGTACACACACACACACACACACACACACACACACACACACACACACACACTGAGATCTTGGGGCTGTATGTGAGAGATGGGGATGAGAATTCCTAGAAAAGCTGTGACTGCCATGGCTGGTGGACAGACTAGAACCTCAGGGGTGCAGAGAGGTTGGAATGTTGCAAGTCTAGCCCCAAACTAAGTGGGAGCGTCTCAGCCTGGGAATGGCCATTCATTGCCCTCTGTGTGTGACCTAACGTCTTTGCAAGGTAAGTCCTTTGGAAGGTGTGCACAGACCTTTAGTTTCCACCAATGAAGGGCTAAGGATGCCGAGACAGCATCGAACGCTTACAGCTGAACTGTCCCTACTTAGCGGTAAGCCTCCTACCTGCTGGACCCACCAATGTATTTGTAACGTGTGTTGTCTTATGACTTTTTTGTTGCGTTATTCTAAAAACTTCTCCAGACTGCTACATCATTGGAACATGTTATTTGGGAAAACCTAAAATCTGTGTCCTGGGCCATGGTCACTCAGATTTGGCTTCAGACTAAACCATCTCTCTCTTAAAAAAAAGATTTTAATTATGTGTATGTGTGTGTGGGTATGTATGTGTGTGTGTGTACATATGAGTGCAGGTGCCCAGGGAGGCCAGAAGAGGGCATCAGATCCCCTGAAGCTGGCGTTATAGGCTGTTTGTGAGCCATTGGACATGGGTGCTGCTGGGAATTGAACTCAGGTCCTCTGGAAGAGCACTGTGGGCTCTTTTTTTTTTTTTTGTTTTTCAAGGCAGGGTTTCTTTGTGTAGCTTTGGAGCCTGTCCTGAATCTCACTCTGTAGACCAGGCTGGCCTTGAACTCACAGAGATCCACCTACCTCTGCCTCCCGAGTGCTAGGATTAAGGTGTGTGTCACCACCGCCCGGCGCACTGTGGGCTCTTAACCTTTAAGCCATCTCTCCAGTTCATACACTGTCTCTTTTGCTCCATTGAGGTATGAGATCTATCTCATTAGTCAATGGGGAAAATTTGTTATTTGTCTTCCCGATCCTGGCATATTTCATATAAATGTATGAACACACACACACACACACACACACACACACACACACACACACACACGAGAATGATGATTGCCAGTTACATCCACGTTCCTACAAAGATCCCATCGTGTGTATTTGTATATACTGTTTTCTTGATCCATACATCAACAGACGGACATTTTGGCTGGTTCTGTTTGTGTTTAAGCTACTGTGAACACAGCAGCAACAAACATGGGTGTACAAGCTTCTCTCTGGTGACTGAGGGTACGACGACTCTGTGCTAGCTGTGGGAGGCATGTGACTCACCGCAGTGAGCCTGAGGTCCCCCTCCTGAGTGCTGTGGGTGGTCATGAAGTATCTACATTTCAACATGGTAGCATCGGCACGTGGGAGGGAATCTGCCTGAGGCGGATCTCTGTGAGTTCTTGAGTGAGAGTGAAACCCTGTCTATAAAAAGGATATCTGCCTAGCTGTGAGTGTAGGGGTCAGAGAGCAGGAGACACGAAGTCTCAGGAGAGCCCAGTGGGGTTCGTACATGCAGCTCAGGTGCTGGGTCTTGACTTCCAGCTCTCGGCTTTGGACCAAGCTTCTCTGAGTCTTGGTGTCCTCACCTGTAAAATGGGCATAATATAGAAAGTTTATTTTATAGAGTTACTGTGAGGATTAAAGCTCCTGTTCACCAACTGTTGAAAATAACCTCAGATGCATAGAACGTTTATATGTATGGTATGTGCGTGCATGCACACATGTGTGTGCGTGGTATATGTATATATACATATGTGTGTAATCACATGTATAAATCCAGACTAAATAAAATAAAGTGCTTCTATTAAGAGTTAAGAATGATGTTTTGAAAGAGTGGATGTAAACCTTGCTGATAATATAGGACAAGCTGGGTCAGCCCTCTGGAGACACTGTTTGCTCATTGTTTGTTCATGGAGACAGGGTCGCGTGTAGTGTGTAGCCCCGGCTGGGTTCAGACTAGGCATGGTGCAGAGCATGGTTTTCAACTTCTGCTCCTTCTCCTCAGCCTACCGAGTGCTGGGTTCCAGGCACGGGCTGCCATGCCTGCTCTGTTCCCTTTTTTCCTTTTGAAACCCCTCTAGTCTGATGTAGCTTAGTCTAGAACATTTTAGCTTCCCCTGTTGTGGTGGATGATAGAACTTGGTGGATCTAGAGTCACCTGGGAGACAGCCTGTGTGCATGCCTGCGGGAAGTTTCTGGACGGGGTTATTTGAGGTGGGGAGGCTGTTGCAGCCAGGAGAAGAGTCGCTAATGGCAGCACAGAATGTAAACCACCACCATGTTGAGAGAAGACCGCCTGCGGGAAATAGGCTCTGTTCATTTTCTTCAGAATTTGGTTGTAGTGAAATATTTTGGAAACGGAAAGCAGGCAGGGTCTCACAGAGGCAAAGCCTGCGCTTTTCTTTCTTTTTTTTTTTTTTGGTTTTTCGAGACAGGGTTTCTCTGTGTAGCTTTGCCTTTCTGAACTCACTGGTAGCCCAGGCTGCCTCGAACTCACAGAGATCCGCCTGGCTCTGCTCCGAGTGCTGGGAATAAAGGCGTGCGCCACCACCGCCCGGCTTACCTGCGCTTTTCAAAGTGCGAGCCACTTGGCATTTGTTGGTTTCTTTAGTGTTGAGCTGGTCTTAGAAAACTGTGGTGGGGGCCGAGGAGGTCAGTGGGTAGCGCGTGTTTGATCTCTAGAACCCGTGTGAAGAAGACAAGTGATTTGGCATGCACTTACTGTCCCAGCACTGACAGAGGGATGGATCCCTGCGGCTTCCTGGCTGTCCAGCCTAGCCTGATGGGTGAGCTCTTGGCCAATGAGAGACCTCCTTCTCAAAGATAAGGATGAGGGGTGAGCTGGGGTAGCTGGTTCACAGCTCTTTCTGTCTCACAACCTTTTCTGTTGATGTTGTTAAATATCTGCCTCAGGGTTTCTACTGCTGTGAAGAGACACCATGACCACAGTAACTCCGAGAAAGAAAACATTTAATTGGGGTGGCTCGCTTACCGTTTCAGAGGTTCAGTCCATTATCATCATGAAGGGGAGCATGGCGGCGTGCAGGCAGATGTGTTGGAGCTGAGAGTGCTACGTCTTGCAGGCAACAGGAAGTCGACTGGCTGTCACAGTGAGGGAAGCTTGAGCAAAAGAGACCTCAAAGCCTGCTACCATAATGACACACTTCCTCCAACAAGGCCGCACCCCCTAATAGTGCCGCTCCATTTGGGGGCCATTCTCTTTCAAACCACCACAATATCCCAACAAAAGCAGCTTAAAAGAGAAAGAATTAGATTGTGGCTCACAGTTCAAGGGCGCAGCCTATCATGGCAGTGAAAGACTTTGGTAGGAACCTTAGGCAGCTGGTCATGTTGCATCCAAGCCAGGAAGCGGATATGATGAATGCTGAGCTCAGCTGCTTTCTCCTTTGCATACTGTCCACGATCCTAGCCCAGGGAATGGTGTCATCCACAGTGAGGAGTCTTCCACTTCAGTGACGTCAATCTAGACACCCCTCCCTGCACCCCCAGCATCTCATTGAGCTGACAACTGACATGAACTATCACACTGTGCAAGCAGGAGCTGAATTAGAATCCTCACCATCTATGTTAAAAAAAAAAAAGCTGGGCGGGCCTATAATCCTAGTATTACTTGGTAGAGACAGGCAGCTTCCGTGAGCTTGCCAGCGAGCCAGCCAGCCTACCTACCTGAAATCGTGATCAGCGAGACAATGAGGTAGGGAGTGAGAGAAGAAGAAATCTGACGTCTCCTTCACATGCTCACATGGATGTGTACACCTGCATACTCATTATATATACCACATGCATACAGAAACGCACAAGCAAGTTCAATGACATTCTGAGTAATGATACCTGCATTTATCTTCTTGCCTCCATATACGTGTGAACACGTGTGCACCCCCCCACGTAAACCTCCCACACTCACATGCATGCATATGCATGATGACTTGTACACACACACACACACACACACACACACACACACACACACACACACAGAGTTGTAAGCCTGGTATGGTAGCAGTCACCTGTAGTCCCAGCATGTGTCAAGTAGAGGCAGGAGATCGGGAGTTTAAGGCTAGCCTGGGCTACATAATGAGACCCCCCCCATCTCTAACAAACAAATCAGAGTTATGCAGCAACACCAAAACCCTCCAAACCAAACTGAAGCCCTTCAGCCACTCAGCCAAAGGACTGCGATGGTGGCAGAGAAGATTCCACCAGGCAAACCATATAAAAGCAATGTCTCAGAAAGCATTGTCTTCGTCATATACCCTGGTGCGCCTATCAGGTAAATCTCCACGGTCGGTGGCTGCCCCTGGACCACAATGCAATCCTCCTGTGTACTTCTGACCAGGGATAGAGTCTCTTCTGTGTTTCTTGCCGCTTCACGTGGATTCTCCAATTAGATTTTCTTAAAACTCTTCTTCCCTTCTCCTAGCAACCAGGTTGAAGCTTGGGTTTTTAATAATTTAAGATTATTTTCTTGGCATTATTAAATCTTTTTTCCCCCTGCTCTTTTATTCTTGGGACTCTGGAGAATTCCAGAGTCCAGGATTTGGAGGGATGTCACCATCTGATGGAGACGAGCATGCCTTGGTAACATAACCCTTGGTTAGGACTGATAACAACTTGGTTTAGCTTGGAGTCTGTGGCAGGCATTCAGTACTTCATTAATATTACTTTGTGTGGGTTTTCCTAGTTGATGAGTCAATGTGGTCACCGTGCACTTTTCACAGATGAGGGCAACGGAGGCACTGAGGTCGTGATTTGGCCCAGGTTGGGTTGCTGGGAGGTGGAGGAAAGACTCTTGTTGGCCTTGAACTTCAGACTTCCACTATCCGGGACCGTTCTTGGTGTTCGGTTTGCTTCCCTTACCACACCAGCCTGTCACAGTTCTAGGAGTTCTAGGAGTTAGGACTTGAGTGCACCTTTTGTGGAGGGGACACACTTCACCTCCAGCCCCAGGTTGGATGCCTGTGGTGATGGAGCCTCCTGAAGATGCTGGGTCTGGCCTGAGAGTTCCTGGAAGAGGGGTCACTTTTTACTCTTTTCCTGCCTTGCCACCAATCTCCATGTCTGGGGCAGGGGAAGGCTGGAGAGTGGGGAGTCATTTATGGGCGGACTCATCCAGTTTTGACAGGCTCTGCAGGCACCCTAGGAACTGGCTGGGAGAAGGAACTGTTAGTGCAGGTGGCCGGGCTGCCCGGGGGAGAGGAACACATAATTCTGGCTTCTCACGAGGAAGGGGCTCTGACTTTAGTAACAGCATAGACAAGGCACAGGATGGACCTGTTGCCCACTGTCTCCTCCCTCCTCATCTCCCTCCAGGTGCCTCCAGAGGTGTGGGAGGGCGGCGAGCTCGGGGAGGGATGAGGTATGAGGCATACCGTGAGGCGCCTGGTTATTTTTGCTTCCTGCCTGGGTGTGGGTGTTTGTGTTGACAGTGGCGGGGGAGGCAGTGATGGGTGCTGGAACACTTGGGTGCCCGTGGAGTGGGTAGGAGGTGGTGCCTGTGCCAGGCAGGTGACTTAGTGCTCACGTGGCCCTTAGGTGGGCCCCGGGGGCTTTGCAAGGCTGGGAGAGAGCTGGGTTTGCTCCTTGGTGCTGGGAAGTATCTGCTTTACACTACACGCCCAGGGCTTTTCAGTCCCCAAGAGGTGAGGCATTCACCTGCAGTGGCCGATCTTGTCGGTGGGTGATTCTGTCCTGGGTGACCCCGATCTTAGCGGGCCAGGCTTAGGTAATGGTGGTGAGAGTTCTTTATCTCCCTTCAGCTCCACCACGGAAATGTTCAGACTTGCATCTCAAGACATAGGAGAGTGCTCACTCTGTGTCTCCGGCTTGCTCCACTGCCAATACGCTGAGGCATTTATACCTAGGTGGAGCGTGGGGGGACTGAGTTTCCACTATTTAGCCCAGCTTGGGAAACATCCTGCAGTGTGTCCCAAATACTTAGAGTGCCCCGGTTGTCCACCCACAGGGATAATTGAGAACTGCCCCTGGTGCGTTCATTTATAAAGGAAATAACCCTTGAGGATATCGAGACCCAGATCCTGTCACTGTTGGGATGTGAGTGTAGCTGAGGGATGTGCTATTACTCGGTTTCAAATTGAAGGCTTCCTCACCAGGTCATTAAGGTAAGGGCCAGTTGGATAGAAATTTCAAGGTGGAACTGGGGTCCAGAATTGAGACTCTTCACTCTGCGTTCTGAGACGAGACAGGCCCTCATCTGTAGTAGGGTAGTTCTCTTGCAGTGGGCAGCATCCTCAGCACCGTATTTAACACGATACGTCACCTTAAAAGTTAAACAGAGTTGGCGAGGTGGCTTATTAGGTAAGACGGTTGTCACACAGGTACGGGGACATGAGTTTGGATGACTCATGAGCAAAGTGAGCCACACACACAATGACATATAATCGCTCTGCCCGGAGAAGGGATGAGGTTCTCACAGTGTTTCAGTGCGGACAGCTTTGACGACGTTCTGCTAAGTTACAGACACAGGACACAAAAAGAGAAAGACTGTATGGTCCCACGTATGTGAGGAGTCTTCAGTAGCCAAGTTCAAGGGAGTTAGTCCTGGATGGATTCAGGATTGATGAAGAGTTCCCAAGATGATGCTCATGATGTTTGCACGTCTATGCGAATGAACTTCATCCCACCAACTGTTCTCTTTTCTGGTTATTGGTTATTGGATGTGTGTGTGTGTGTGTGTGTGTGTGTGTGTGTGTGTGTGTGTACAGCTAGAGATCATTAGCTGTCTTCTTGTATCACATTCCACCGTACTTTTTTTTTTTAAATGCCAAATGCCATTTATTGAGGGAGGGAGGAGGTCTTAAATACAGGCTTACAGCACAATGGGAGAACCCTGGAGGGCAGAAGTTTGCTACTGATGTTTTAAATCTTGCATTTAAGCTGTTAATGCCCAGTATGCAGGATACACAGACAAGGAACTTCCCTTAAGCATTCAGAAGGGTGGAACCCGGCGGGGTATTAGCATATGGAGGATATCCAGGTCAAGGTCAGCAAGCAAGACAACAGTTACCCAAAATGGGAGCCAGGGCCCTACAGGTGATCTTCTGACTTAGGTTGCGTGGGATGTCAGCAGGTCACCTTACCTGTCATGGAGACACCTGCCCAGGCCACACAGGTGCTCTGTCTTAGGTTGGTCAGCGCCCCCCAGGCATTACCCATCTCTGAATACTCATTATCATACAGGCTCAATCGGTCCACCTTACTTTTTGAGACAGGGTCTCTCTGAACCTGGAGTGGAGCTCACTGATTGTCCAGATTGGCTGGCTGGTTAGTCACTACGGCCCCCTGTCCCCACCTCTCAGTGCTGGGAACGAGTGTGGCAGGTATGCCTGGCTTCTTGTGTGGTTGCTGGAACCCAGGGCCTCAGGTCTGCGCCACAAACTTTTACCTACAGAGTCATTCCCTTAGTCTCTTGTTTGTTTAAAGTATTTTTTTAGATTTATTTTCTGTGTACGGATGTTTTCTTTGCATGTATATGTGTGTACCATGTATGTGCTTGGTGCTCACAGAGTTCAGAAGAAGGCATTGGGATCCCCTAGAACTGGATTTCCAAATGGTTGTGAGCTGTGATGTGGATGTTGTGAATTGAACCCTGGTCCTCTGGAAGAGCAGTGAGTGCTCTTAACCATTGAGCCATTGCTCTAGTCCCCCTTTTTTGTTTTTGAAACAGGATGCTGCTATATTGCCCTGCCTGGTACTTCATATGTAGTCCAGGCTGTTCTCAAACTTGACATCCTCCTGCCTCAGCCTCTTGAATGCTGTACTATCAGGCATTGAAAAAAGGTTGAAATGATGAATTTTATGCTGTCAGCATGTTCTCACAAGGTGTTAAAAGAGTGTGTGTGTGTATGTGTGTGTGTGTGTGTGTGTGTGTGTGTGTGTGTGTGTGTGTGTGTGTGTGAGAGAGAGAGAGAGAGAGAGAGAGAGAGAGAGAGAGAGAGAGAGAGAGAGAGCGAGAGCACAAGAACGAGTTTGGAGAGAGTGCCAGGGGGAAGGGGAGTGAGTTCTGAACCGGAAGGCAGACTGAGCCCTGGCTGCTGCCTGCTGTGAAGGGAGATAGTTGGACAGGGCAGGAACCTTGAACTTGGCTGTCACCGTCAGTGCCTGGGCTGGACTGTAATCAGAGCTCTGTCTGCAGCAGGCTGTGCGGCTGAGAGCAGATCCGTCCTTTTCCTTTGTGGTCCCCGAAGATCTTCGTGGCTCAGAAAGCTTAAGTTTAAACATCTGACGAGGTAATGCTGATGCTCTGACTGCTTTCTTCTTTATAAAATCTCCACTCAGCTTGTGCTGCCCTCATTCTGAGGCTTCCAGAATGGATTTGATTGAAAGCAATCATGTTAGGTCAAGAATTCCCCGGGTTTGAGAATGGCCCCAATTCATCTGTCCTCAGAAGATATGTTTTTCTTCATCCCTCTTTACTCCGTTAGTTCTCCAATTGCCAGGCCGTCTAGTTTTAAAATTTAGTCGTTCCTTTGTTTCTTTCTTTTGCCGTTTATGCTGGTCTTGGGTTCCAATCTTCATGCTGATGTTGTCCTTTGCCTATAGCTATTTCGTGGATATCGTTGCTCTGTATGTTAACACTGCAAAGTGGATTCCAGGATCTATTTTATAGACAAGGAAATTGTTTTAAACACTGGGGGTGGACCCTGGGGTCTCGGCTTTCCTTCTGAGCTAGCTCCCAGCCACAGACAAGAGGAGAGCGGTTCAGTGGCGGGGATTTCACTTGGTTCACTCTCAGTTTTGAACCCGAGGCTGCAGTTTTCAGCCTGCAGACTCTTCCAGCCTTCTGCATCTCATCTCCCCTGGTGATGGGGATCCCCTCTTGATCGTTAGTGCTTCTGAGGTCCGGGGCAGGGCTGCGGGCTGCGGGAGGCGGATACACACTTGCAGCCGCTTGTTAATTTCTTTAACAGGGCCCCTTCCAGTCTTGCTGTGTCGGGGAGGAAGATCTACTGTTCCAGAGAGACGACAACAGCAGTCCAGGGCTCGGCTGCTGGGGAGAGGTCAGGCTCTTCTATACCTTTTTCTGTAATTCTGAACTGAGGAGTTATTAGTGAGTACCAAAGCTGCAACAATTGAGGCTAACCCGGACTGCTTTGACGTCCAGAGGAGAAAGGAATGGCATGGGAGCAGAGCCTAGAAAAAACAAGCTGGGTTTTTGCATTGTTCCTTTCTTGTGGGAGTCATCGGCCGCTGTGTACTCGGGGACACTCCCGTGGGGAACTCGCCCTCTCCTACCCCTCCAGTCAGCTGCCAGTGTGGGAGGTTTTGTGGCCACGGAAGTGTTCCAGTTGCAGTTATTTTCAAAGCTGGTAGATCCCAGGGCTAGAGAATAGCTAAGTGGTGAAGAGCACTGTCTACTCTTCCAGAGGACTGGGGTTTGATTCCCAGCATCCACAGGCTGGCTCATGGCTGTCTGTAACTCCAGTTTTAGGAGATCTGAAGCCTTTCTCAGGTCTCTTTGGGCACCACATGCCTGCAAAATGCCATACACACAAAATAGCAAATCTTAAAAATAAACCAAGCTGATAGATGCTGGCACTCTGTAGACTAAGGCTGATGAGTTAGAGGACAGTCTCTGCCACATTGTAGGAGTAGAGTAGGAGCTTTAGTTCCAGTGTGTGTGCACCTGCGTGTATGTGTGTGTACCTGTGTGTGTGAGACTGTGCACCTATGTGTGTGTGTGTGTCCAACTGTGTATATTTGTGTGCACCTGTGTGTATGTGTGCACCTGTGTGTGCACATACCTGTATGTGTGTGCACCTGTGTGTATGTGTGCGAACACCTGTGTGCATGCACCTGTATGTGTGTGCACCTGTGTATGTGTATGTACACCTGTTTGTATATACACATGTGCACCTGTGTGTATGTCTGTGTATGCACAGGCTCACATATCTGGAAGCCAGAGGAAGATATGGAGTGTCCTTTGGCACGTGTTTCCATGGCCAGATTTTACTTGGGTGCTTGGGATCTGAATCATGTCCTCAAGCTTGCCCAGCCAACATTATTATCCACCGAACCATCTCCTAGCTCCCAGCTTTTGTATTTTAAGCTGGCCCTTGTGAGCTGAGAGGAACGGGCATTGCTTTCAGGGTGGCCTCTGTAATGGCCCAGTGGAGAACTGAACGTCTCCTAGCCTCCTTAGATAGCATTACAGAATGAGTCACTCCAAGGATTGGATTCCTTGCCTCAGTGGACATATGCACTCTCCTGGCTCTGCGAAGCTGAAATCAGACCTTCTTTGCCTACAGGTGTAGCCTGTAGTGGGCTTTGGTTCACCATAGTCCTGGTTGCTCCACTGTGCATTTGTAGGCAAGGAAGAACCTGTGACGCCCTTCGCAAGTCAGGACAGCTGACACACTGATTGTCAGTTCACACCGACGTGTCTTGGAGAGGTGCCGTGCTTCCTCTGGAAGAGTCGGGTTTCTGCTCACAGTACATTGTGGAGGGGTTGAGAGGAGAGAGCTATCTTTTTTTTATTCTTCTGAAACTGATAACTGTTAGATATCAGACATCCGCTGTGAGAAGGGACATGGGCTGGTCCCAAGCCTTCCACTGGGCAATCTGGAATGCTCAGCCTAGTGAATCAATCCTAGGATTTTAGAATTGGAATGGGCCTTAGTTCATCCCTCATATTTGAAAGTTAAAAAACAAAAAACAAAAAACAAAAAAAACAAACCAAAAAACTGCTTGTCTGGTATTCTGGGCCAAGTAAGTTCTTCCATGAAGGGGTCTGTGGCCAAGCTCTGTCTGTGCATTCTGGAAGCTGTGTGTCTTGGGCTCTGAGCTTCCTGGACTGGTGTCTCTTAATGAGGCCTTGAAGAAACTTGGCATGAGAGAGACAGGGAAGAGGTATGCTCACAACATTCCAATAATGTGGGAAGTGCTGCGTGCAAAGTCTCCACACAGATGACATTTGTGAAGGGACGGACTTCTGGCTCAGCAGATCCCACTTTCTCAGGGACAGATCCCTTTATTGTGAATCGTGGAGTTGATCCTTCAGAGGGTGTGTTCATGCCACCCGAACTCGTCAGAATAGATACAAGCAGGAAGCCTGGATGTGTACCTGCCCCCCTGGCATGAGCTCTGGGGAAACAGGGTTCATCTCTCTGGGGGAAAGTAGGAATTGGGTATTCTCTCGCTTTCAAAGGTGAGTGGTAAAACTTTCAACGTAGTTTGCATTCCTCCTAGAATGCAATTGTCGAGACCTCGCTGTTGTCCCCACGTGGGCCACAGACAGCGAGGCCCTTGTCACTCTTCATTTTGTGTCTGAAGACTCCTGTCCTACCTGTGTGTCCACCACAGACATGTGGGGGTGGCGTAAGGAGTGCCTTCCCGGGGACAGGAAGCCAGATGGAAACTGGTTTTGTGACTTTGGGTCACTTCCGGTGCTCAGCTCTTGTCCGTGGAATAAGCATAAAACTGAGGAGACCTCACCAGTGAGATCTGTCAAGACTCCTGAGCTCCGCTGACTGACGTCTGTGTGTGTGTGTGCGCTGTATGCTCGGGTGCGCATGTGGAGACTACAGAGGTGGACGCTGGGTTTCTCCCCTCTCCCCCTCTACCCCGCTTTATGGTGACGGGGTTTGTGGCTGAACCTGAAGCTCGTCCATTGGGCTAGTCTGGTTGGCCAACAGACTCCAAGGGCCAGCCCCTCCCCAGTGATTCACAGATGGGCGCTGCTGTGCCCGGCCTTTAGGTGAGCGGCAAAGCGTTGAACTCAGGGCGCCACGCTTGTACAACAAGCCCTTCACTGAACCATCTACTCAGTCTGTTTGTTTTTTTCTTTCCCTCCTCCATCAGCTTGGTTTGGTTCCAATTTAAGGCAAATCCTAATCCTAACTCGCATGAGAGGCTTGCACGTGGAGGCTCCTTGGCCCCACTGACCGCCATTGAACTTCCTCCGCTCTCTCTGACCTGTTGTTGGTGCTCCTAGACAGAGGAATGGCATCAGCCAGGCCTGGAGTCCGGACACCTGGAGTAGCAGCCCCTGAACAATTCCGATCTCAGTAGAAGGGGCAGCTGTGCCCTGGAGTGCAGCTGGGACAGCAGGGTGAACCAGGGAACTGCAGCTGGAAGGTCTGGGTCCAGGCACCTCAGGCCAGCTTCCTGACTGAGACAGCAGGTTCTGTCACGTGACCGGTGCTCTCACACCGTGGTCTCCTCTCTAGCCCCAATCCCACCCAAAGTCTGTCTTCCTCATGTTTGTTTGCCCTAGATTTGGGGGTGGTGGGTAAGGGGGGTGCGGAGGCAGCCGTCCGCCTTGTCCCTGAGGAGACTGTGGCAGCTGGTATTTCCCCCTTTGCTGTTTTCTGAGGTATGTCACCCGGCAGACTGGTTTGGTAGCCTTCAGTAGAACTGGGGCTATTGAGTCATCAATTTCACATTTGAATTCCTTGACCCTGGAACTTTCCTCTGAGCTCTCCGATCTGGTAGGTGAAACTGGGATTGGTGGGAGGGAGGGGGAAGGGGAGGGGAGAGGAGAATAAATAAGATGGCGGCCATGCCTTCCGTCCTATTCCAGCTGCCCAGGGACGGGTGCTGTGCAGTCTGCGGGCCCCACGGGGCCAAGTAAATACATTTTTTTTTTTTTTTTTTCCTGATCAGAGGTGAGCCATGGCTTTGATTGAACCTAATAACCCTTCAGCTCTGTGTTGATGGGAGATGCCAGGCAGAGGTGGAAGATCACAGGGCTCTGGTTGACTAGTTCAGAACCAAGAATCCTTTCTTTTCCTCCTGTCTGCACAGAGAAGAGCGAGCAAAGCAAGTTCCTCCCCTTTTCCTTCCATCCTGATTGACCTGTGGTGTGCAGAGAGCAGATGGATCAAAATCCTAGCCTCCCTTTCTCCTGGTCCTCTTCAACAAGAGATGGCCACCAGTGTTTGAGGGGACCGTGTGGGTGCACATCCTCTTGAATGTGTGTGTGTGTACATGCATGTGTTCATGCACATATGTAAGGGGGTGGTTCTGACCTTCGTTTGTATTCCAGACATTCTTTAGCTGTGTCTTCGTCCATGACTAATTCAGAGTGGTAGCTGTCTCCCCACGGTCCTGTTTTCCCTTCTTCTGCAAAGGCTTGCTGCTGAAGATAGGCTTTTTCCTGGGATGTTTCTTGTTCGCTATCCTTGTAAAAGTTTCACTTCCTGAAGCCAGTCAGGAAGTTTCCCAAGAGGTAGAGCGGGAAAGGAAGGGGCATCTGTCTCTTGTACTGCTGTTAGCACGTGCCACAGACCGGGAAGCTTAAACCAGATGTTTGTTGATACAGTGCTGGAGGCTGGTTGGTCCAGCACCCAAATATTAGCCACGCTGGTTCTTTCTTGGGCTCTGCAGGACTCCTTTTATGTTATTTGCAACCTGAGATAGCTTCCTTGCAGCCTTGGTGTGTGGCTGCATCATTCCGGTCTGTTCCCTTCCTCACAGAGCTGCTGTCTCCCCTTAAGTCTGTTTGTCCTGTATGTTTTAAGGACACCAATGCAGCTGGACCATCTGATGGCCCAGCCTGCTCCAGTGCAGACCCTTCTGAGTTGGATGATCCCAGCAGAGACTCTTTCTAGATAAGATCACATTCTCGGGGAGGTTGGCTGTTAGGCCAGAAACAGACCAGGCTGGGGATGCAGTTGAGTAAGTGTTAGGACTGGAGTTTAGATCTCTAGCCCCCAGGGGATCCTGGGACAGGTGTGCTGGCTGGTGGAGAGTGACGGGTAGGGAAGTACCTGACATTATTCTTTGGCTTCCACACACAAGTATGAACACTCATCCACATGGATGCACACACACTCACACATACACACATCACATACATATGCAAAGAAAAAAGTGCTTCGATATACCAATTTTGGGGATGCAGTTCAACTAACACATTTTAAAATAGAAATTCAGGGGTTTTTTTTCTAAGATTTTTTTAAAATTTTATTTCATCCGGATGAGTATTGTGCCTGCATGTGTATCTGTTCATCATGGGCATGTTCAGGAGAGGGTGTCAGATCCCCTACAACTGAAGGTACTGATGGTTGAGAGCCACCATGTGTGCGGGGAACCCGGGTCCTCTGTAAGAGCATCCGTACGTTAGCCCACCGATAGCCCACGGATAGCCCACTGGTAGCCCACCGATAGCCCACCGATAGCCCACCGTTAGCCCACCGAGCCGCCTCTTCAGACCCCCTAACACAGTATTTATGCTGCGGGTCTGGTGCACACTGGTGGAGGAGCCCAGACTTTGGGGCCGAGGGCCTGCCTGTGCCAGGTGCTGTGTGGGGCACTTTCGACTTTGACCTCCTCAGGTAGGTTTCATTACTTCCCTGCCACAGGTAAGAAACTGGGTCCCAGAAGTTGTGATCGGCCCAGTTCTGCGGAGAGCTGGCCTGAAGTCCAGGTTTCTTGTGATGGTGTGGTTTTTCTCTTTCTTCTTTGCCCTGTCTGTCCAGCCTTGTTGAAGTGGATCTCCCACGTGCCACCCTCTCTCAAGTGTGCTTTGGCCACTGCAGATACACCGCAGGGGGATGGGGCGAGCCAGCCCCACCACAGTTCTCTGTGGTGTTTTCCTCCCTCGCTGGACCACACGCTGTCTGCCGGGCCTTGACAGACATACTTTCCTGACACGCAGGGCTCAGTGTATTTTGCTTCGTAGATTATTTTGAAGTTCTAGGGGTGACAGATCCTCTGTTGTCAGCCAGTGCCCTGCCCTTTCATTCTCTGCTTGCCCCCTTTCAAGCAGAAACACCAGTTATGTGTCTGATACCTGGTGCTTGTGGCCGCTTTCAGGCACAACATCCACTGTGTGCCCAGGGGAGCATTGCAGAAAACACTGGAGGCTGTGGGTGGAGCCACGGTGGAGGCTGAGTGTGGCTGTGGGTGGAGCCACGGTGGAGGCTGAGTGTGGCTGTGGGTGGAGCCACGGTGGGGGCTGAGTGTGGCTGTGGGTGGAGCCACGGTGGAGGCTGAGTGTGGCTGTCTGTGGTGGGCCACGGTGGAGGCTGAGTGTGGCTGTGGGTGGAGCCACGGTGGGGGCTGAGTGTGGCTGTGGGTGGAGCCTCGGTGGGGGCTGAGTGTGGCTGTGGGTGGAGCCTCGGTGGAGGCTGAGTGTGGCTGTGGGTGGAGCCGTGGTGGAGGCTGAGTGTGGGTGTGGGTGGAGCCACGGTGGAGTCATGGTGGAGGCTGAGTGTGGCTGTGGGTGGAGTCATGGTGGAGGCTGAGTGTGGCTGTGGGTGGAGCCCCGGTGGAGGCTGAGTGTGGCTGTGGGTGGAGCCCCGGTGGAGGCTGAGTGTGGCTGTGGGTGGAGCCTCGGTGGAGGCTGAGTGTGGCTGTGGGTTTGTGGGTGAGGCAGAGAGGGAGGGGGGAAGGGAGGAGGAGGAAGAGGACAAGGGACGGGGGCAGGTGCACAGAGAGATGGCAAGCGGCAGAGACACATGGAGAGAGATGCTTGGGGTTGCCCTGCCTGGGACTCTGACTACTGGAAAGTCAGATGATCTCTCCACCACTGTCTGGTTTCCTGGGTTCTCAAGGCAGCAGCGTCTGTCTGTCTGTCTGTCTGTCGTGTGCAGGGGACTGAACTCAGCACCTTGCACATGGTAGACAAGTGCTATGCCTCTGAGCTACTACCTCTGCCCTTCTTGTCTTTCTGTTGTCATCATCGCAGGTCGGGTGCCACACCCATGAAGTTCAACAAGGAGCTTTGGGGTGGGCAGTTTCTGGAGTGGTTGTTGGCATTGCCTTTGATCTCCCTTGAGCGCTCTTTGCAATGCTGCTTAGAGTTAACCGACTCTCTTCAGTGGCTTCTCCACGGAGAGACTTGTGGGTCAGTCTCTTCAGGGTGGGTGGCTGCTCCCGGGAGAGCTTAGGGCTGCTGCCGTCCAGCCTTTCCTGTGGAGGAGGGGTTTCCAACAACCTTCAGGCTCTCCCAGCAGCAGGTGTGGCCGTCAGATGGAGGACGGATGAACCAGGTGTCACCTGATTAAGTCTTAGAAGTGGAGATCCCTCTTGGGGACCAAGGCTGTGGGGAATCATCTGTTGTGAGGAAATTACATAATTTATTTTATGAGTGAATTCTACCCAATTATGCAGAAACTTGATAGAACATGCCTTTCCAAGCCCATAGCTTTACGTGTCTGGAAGGAAGCCTTCCTAAACAACTCGCTCTCCCAGCGCGGTGACGGGGTCACATGCGGACAACACCCTACCTACCAGGTGGCGTTTATCCTGCTTCTTGTGTCTCTTGGGTTGAAGCAACCCCCAAACGCCTTCTTGCGCTATAGTTTTCAATGGATTTCAAGGTAGTTTTGTTTATTTATACTTCAACTAGGCAATATGGTCACGTGGTTCAAAGTGTAAACATGTAAGAGAAGGTCTCTCTGTCACTCAGCTACCCCATTCTCCCAGGGTCAGCTCAGGTTACAGTTTCTCATGGGGCACTGGCTGTGCTTCCTACGAACATCTGCATCTCTCTGCCAGTGGCTGTCTGCCATTGACGGCTTATACATAAAGGTCTTTTCATGTGTATGGACACCTTGTTAGTGTGACTGTGTGTGGGTGTGGGGGGGCAGGGCACACACCACATGTGTGTGGAGGTTAGAACCTCTCTTGCGGGGATCAGTTCTCTCCTTCCCACGATGTGGGTTCCAGGGATCGACTCAAGTAGTTGAGCTTAAAGGGATCGATTCACTAGCCTGCAGCGTGCCAAACAGGCTCGGCTGGCCAGCCGGTGAGCGAGCATCCAGGATCCTCCTGTCTCCGCTTCCCCAGCACTGGGATCCGAAGGGCGTATGACTGACCCAGCTGTCTTCCCGGCCCAGTCACAGGTGTCTGCCTTACTCGTCACTGTTTGTGTTATCATCGTTTTAAATTTACAGACGAGTTACGTGGATGGTGTAAAGCTCCCTTACGTGGCTGTGGTTTTTGAGTGCCCCCCGCCCCATTGTTCAGTGTTGACCTTGTGATGGACGTGGGCTATGAGAGCTGGTAACTCACGACGGCTGCTGTGCTGGGAATGGGGTCAAGTTCACAGCACTCAGCGCTCCTGCCCTTCTGTATCCTGCCGGGGACATCATGTTCTTCCCTGTGGGAGATGCAGAACACTGAGTATTCTGGTGCCTTGATATTGGATTTACCCTAGAGTCTCCCGAACTATGAGACAATAGGTTCTGTTCTTGAGAAGTTACTTAGCCTCTGATATTTTATTAGATAAGACATATACTATCCACCTTAATCTATCAGTGTTTGCATTTTCTCTATGTTTTATACTTTTCTCTCCATGTATATAAATATATTCCCACACACATCTGCACCTGACACATTTATCCTCGCTCGCACACATTTATATATATATATATATATATATATATATATATATATATATGCGCACGCTCACACACATAGACATACTTCTGAGTGTTCCTTGGCCACCTACGCGCTTCTGTGTGTTGTCCCCAAGAACAGGGCCCCTCAGCACCTCTGATGACAGTGTGTGGGGCGTGGACTTTGCCCACATCTCACTCTGTTTTATGTGGGTATGAAGCAATAAGACTGTGAATACCACAACTCGTGTATAATGACTTTCTCCTCATTGGAGCAGAGATGGAGACGTGGCTTGGCCTCTCGTTGGCCAGTCCTAAGGTGCTTTTGGCATTCTGGCCCTGTGGTGGGCCTCCGAACATCTGCACTTTCCTGGTGTTGGTTCTGAGGATAGAACTTTGTTCACCAGGAGTGGGAGGTTTTCCTGCTCTTTGATGCCTCATCTCTCCGCTTCTTAGACAGGTCACTCATAAAAGAAGGATCAGGAAGAGGAGCCATGCAGGTGTCTGGTGTGTGCGTGTGTGCAGAGCTTAAATTAGCCGTGAGAAAGAACTGGATCCAGTCTTGTCCACAAGATGGATGTGTCTGCCTATGGGCATCCATTCTGTCTTCTGCCCTGGGTAAAAGCAGAAGTAGATGCCCCTTTGCTACAGATATGCCACCCACTGTTGGGGGATTCAGGTTTTTTTTTTTTTTTTTTTTTTTTTTTGTTGTGACACTGTTAGTCCAGGCTAGCCTTGAATCCTAGCCTTGATCCTTCTGTCTTAGCCTCTGAATGCTGGGATTACAGGTGGGTACCATCACTCCTGGATAAAATGAATGATTTTAAACCTAAGTTCCTTGTGTTAATCTTAGATTCATTGTCCATCTCCCTCAGCTCCTAATATTGGAATATAGGAATCTAGCCCGGCACAGAAGCTCATTATTAAAGACTGATGTTCCTTTGGTAGAGTGCTTGCCCAGCATGTGCAAGGTCCTGAGTTCAGTCTCTAACATTATAAAGCAGGCATGGTGGAGTTCACCTGTAATTCCAGGATTTGGGAAGTGGGAGCTGGAGGATCAGTTCAGGGTTACTTGTTGAGAGCTTTGGGGAGAGACCTGGTCTCAAAACAAAAACGCAGTCCAGCCAGCCAGCAACCACCCCCCAAACCTCGCATGCACGTAGCCTAGTCATTGTCCCTGCCGTTTGTTGACGTCAGCTTTGTGAATGGAGAGTCCCACATGAATTCCTGCAGCTGATTTATGGACTGACTTCTCTGCTGCCTGTGTGCGTCCCCTCCTGTACTGGGTGGCCTTATGTCAATTGACACAAGCTAGACTCCTTCAGGGAGAGGAGCTCTCCGTGGGAACAATGCTTCCGTAAGACTGGCCCACAGTCGAGTCTGTTGAGCGTGTGTTGACTAACGGTTTGGTCTGGGAGGAGCCCTGTCCACGGTGGGTGGTGCCGTCTTTGGCAGATGGTCGGTCCTGAGTTGTGGAAGAAAGCAGGCTGAGTAAGCCGCGAAGTGAGCAGCCAGTGAGCAGCTTCATGGCTTCTGCCTAGTTCCGGCTTCCCGGCTCCCGCTCTGACTCCCCTCAGTGATGGAGTGCGAGCCGAGAGTTGGAAGCTGAATAAACCTTTCCTTCCCTCAAGTTGCTTTTGGTCATGGTGTTTTTTATCACAGCAACAGAAACCTCACCAGGACACCCACAGACTGCCATTTATTGAAGAAAAGACGGCTTTCGAGGATTTCATAGATCCATCAACTGACTTTGGAAGTCTGAGTTTGGGGATGACTTTTAGCAGTTGATGGTCTTTGAAGTGCTGAAAGGAGATGATGGTTAGGGTCCCCTCTCCACTCCTCTGCTCCCTGGAGGCCATCAGGCAGCCACCCTTTCCCATTGCTCCTGTATGCTTCCAGCAGATCAGTTGCTTAGCTGGCTGTGGCTGAGTTCCAGGCAGGGTGTGAAGGCGGGGGAGTTGAGAAGCCAGCACCAAGGTTTTACTCACCTGTCCTTCCCCTGCTTGCTAGGGATCCGGCTCAGACAGTCTGACACCTCTGCTATCAATTTTACTTTAAGAGGTTGGAAGATCCTCGGGGGGGGGGGGGGGGGGGGGAGAGTTAGTCTAGCACTCTTCTCTTTTGAGATAGGATATCACGTATCCAGAGCCGGAACCGCCGGCCTTGAGCTTGCTTTGTAGCTGAGGATGACCTTGAACTTCAGACCCCTGCCTCTACTTGAGTGTTGCAACAACAGGCATGCCCCACCGCTCCTGCTTTACACAAGGGTGGGGACCCAACAGCTGTTTATGCAACTGAGTTATATCCCTGCCCTTGGTCTAAGCTTCTACCAGATAGGACAGGTTTGGTTGCTGGAAACAAGACTCAACTAAGAATCCCTTAAACACTGGGGGTTTAGCATTGAACGGGACGCATCCAAAGCCAACGGAAGCAGTAGTGAAGACATCAGATCAGTTCTTCCTCTTCTCTTTCTTTTCTCTTTCATCGATCCTGGGGCATGTATCTGTTGAGTTCCAAGGATAATGGCTAGATTTAGGAGAACCACAGTAGATGCCCAGCCGCTGACCCAAATATTTCCTCCTGGCTTACCCGTTTTTATCTGAGAACATTTTCTATAAACTGCTCAGCCTACTTCCAGTCTTAATTTATTGGGTCACATGGCCATGTTGGATCCAGTCACAGGGAAGGGGAAATGTAGTGTTCTGTGTGGTTTACTTTGGAATTCTTTCTGCTGAAGGGGTATAAGTGTGGTTTTTTATTATTATTATTATTTTATTATTTTTTTTTATTATTATTATTATTGATAGGCTCCCTTGTATCCCTTGCTGGCTTCAAGCCCACTGTGTGCCTTAGGATATCTGTCTGGCTGATCTTTGTCCCATTGCCTTCAGCTCTGATACTGAGATACAGGCGTGTATCACCATGTTTAGTTTAGGCAGTTCTGGGAATCAAACCCAGGGCTTTGTGTGAGCTAAGCACGTCCTCTGCCACCTGGGCTGTCCCCAGACTCTGAGTCTCACGGGGCCTGAGATGTGAGCTTGACAACAAAGAAACAAGAGGGATGTCCAGGGTGTCTCTGGAAAGCAGCCAGAGGTTTGGAATTGTGTCTGTGCGGTTTGTTGTTGTTTAGTTTTAAGGATAAGTCTAGACCTACTGGTGATCTCAAAGAAAGTTCTTTTATTCCCTGTCTTACCTAGTAGGAACTTGGGTGTTTTGAATCTTCATTCTTAGGTGTAATATCTGAATCTTAGTGATTCTGAAACATTAGGATACCTGTACCGGTTATTTTATTAATTTTTAATTAAGTGTATGTGTGTCTGTTTTGTGGGTATGTGCACTTGTAAGTACAGGTGCCTTTGAAGTCCAGAAGAGGGCGTCGGGTCCCCTGGAGCTGGGGTACCCGGTGCTTTCCAGCCACGTGATTTGATGATGGAACTCAGGTCATCGGCAAGAGCATCAGGCACTCTTAGCTATTGAACCATCTTTTCAGTTTCACGTTTCTTTAAAGGTTTATTGTTACTTGTGCATGTGTGTGCGTGCGTGCATGTGTGTGTGTGTGTGTGTGTGTGTGTGTGTGTGTGCGCGCGCACTCATGAGTGCGCATAGGCCCTTGTGCAGGTGTCTAGAGGAACCACAAGAGAGTGTTAGATCCCTTGGAACTGGAATTACAGGCGTTTATGAGGCACCCGATGTGGGGCCCGGGAACCGAACTTGGATCCTCCGGAAGAGCAGCAGTGTGCTTAACTACTGAGTCCCCTCTTTGGCTATGGAGCTACTCAAGCATTTCCACCAGGTCGAGTTACAGAAGGCCCCCGTCCTGCATGGCCATGGCCATCTCTCAGTAACTAAAGAGTGACAGGACAATCCACCAATAACAGACAGCCCTGCAGCCGTAGGCTTTGCTGAGACTGTGGAATACTGCAAATACAAATGCTGTGGGAAAAACTCAAAAAGCAAGCTTTCTAGGGGATTCTACCCCTCCCTCCATTTAGACATAAGTTTTCACATTAGACCTGGGATTAAAAAAAATTCTTTTTTATCTCTTCTGTGAGTAATACAACTGCCAAGAGAAATTTGGAAAAATATGTTTATTTTTAATTTATTTGATGTGCATGGGTGTTTTAACTGTGGAGAAGAAGGTATCTCGTCCTCTGGAACAGGAGCCAGTGAGGCGGGGCTGACCTCCATTTTGTCAGCCCTGTCCTGTCCCTGCTCCCTGTCCTGTCCCTGCTCCTTGGGTTGTCCCTGCTCCCTGTCCTATCCCTGCTCCCTGTCCTGTCCCTGCTCCCTGTCCTGTCCCTGCTCTCCTGTCCTGTCCCTGCTCCCTGTCCTGTCCGCTGTCCCTGCTCCCTGTCCTGTGCCTGCTCCCTGTCCTGTACCTGCAGGGGAACTCGGGGCAGAGTCCTTCCTCAAGAGCAGCATCTCGCAGATGTGCTGTGAGCCGAGTCTCTAGCATCTCATCTGTCTTTCTTGCTGTCGTTTTTCTTATACAGATCTGTTCCCTTTCCTCCTTCATCTTCCCTCCTCTCCTCTCCCCTTCCCTCCTCTTCTCTTCCCCTTCTCCCACCTTCCTCCTCCCACTCCCTCCATCCCGCTTTCTTTACCTCCTTCTTTCCTTTTCCTCCTGTACTAGAGATGGAACTCAGAGCCAAACCCAGAGCCCTGCATGTGGCAGGCGCACTCCAGCCTTTGGTTGACTTCTCAGTGTGTCACATGGACCTCACAGAACGTAGGTGTCACTTCCTGGTTCCCGCCCGGGGACCACACTACAGTGTGGATTCAGATCCCAGCCGCCCGGCGTTTCCGGTGCAGTGGACATTCCATGAAATCTAGGGTGACTCACAGTGCACACACAGAAGGATATGTAGCATGCACACAAAGTTCCATGTTCCACAGGGCTTGAGCACCCGCAGGTTTTGGTATTGAGGGAGGTTCTGGGAATGCTTCTGAGCAGTGACCCCCCTAGTCCCCTGCCCAGCATCAACAGTCCCTGTTGGCAGGAAATCTCCTGGGTCTGGGTGACCGACTCTGACACGGGTCCTCCCTGTGTCCCGTTTTTTGGCGGAAGGGAACAGGGTGCCGTGAGTAGCTTTGACCAGTTTGTCAACCTTGCTGATAAGGGTTGGCCTTTTGGGCTAGATGGTTCTTTCTTCGTCAAGCTGTCTTGTTCGTTGCGGGACTGTGCCCCCAGATGACAGTAGTAGCTCCTTGTCAAATGTTCACCTGGGAGGCAAAGTTTCCCGAGGTTTCAGTCCTCTGGGTTGGGCCTGCCTGGCTTTGTCACAGGGGGCTTTCCACAGCCATCTGGGACAACACTATTGGTGACTAGGTGGATAAGCATCCCTTTGGGACAGGCACAGCTCCAGCCACCCCCAGTCTCTCTGGCTGTGCCGTGGATTTAACTTGAAGGATCATAGGTTGGCCAACTCCAGGGACTATCTGTCCTAGGATTCAGGGAATGATCTGCCCGTTGCAGCAGGTCTGCTGTGGTACGGACCTGTTTCTTGATCTGTAGCTGATGCAGTCCCTTCCTGTCCTCGTGAAGTTGTTTGTAGTAGAGTATTTTAAGATGTGTTACTTTTGGGAGGAAGGAGTTAAGCCAGAGAAGGAGGAGGACTCCAGGGGCCAGACACCCAGCAACACAGTGAGCCATGGAGTAAGAGTAAGATTTATAGAAGTAAGAGAACCGGAAAAGCCCAGAGACAAAAGGGAGTCGGAATAAGTTAAGGAAAGCTGGCAAGAAACTAAGCCAAGCTAAGGCTGGGCATTCATAAGTAAGAATAAGCCTCTGTGTGTGATTTATTTGGGAGCTGGGTGGCAGGCCCCCCCAAAAAGAGTAAAAACCACCAACAATATGAAGTAGCCCTTTGGTGTCTAATTTCAGTTTTTTTTTTTTTGTTTCCCCCCCCCCCCCGTTGTTTTGGGATAAAATACCCAAAAGCAACTTGAAATGAGAAAGTTTATTGGTTCATATTTCCAATGTACAGTCCTTCACCGCATGGGAATTAAGGGGGCAGGAACTGGAAGCAGCTGGCCATATCTCTTCAGCAGACAAGAGCCTTGCATGAGTCCATGCATGCTAGGATTCCGGTTGGTTTGATTTTTCCACTCTTTAATTCATTCCAGGAGCCCCTCCCCAGAGCATGGCGCCACCTGCAGTGTGTGGTCTGCCTACCTCAACTTATTGTATAGTCCCCTAATGGGCCGTCTGATCTAAAAAGCACATCGCTGAGATTCCTTTTGCAGGAGATTCTAGCTTCTGTCGAGGTATCGGAACCAATAATTATGGGGCACTGACCGCTCAGAGCCTCCTGGCTTATTCTCTTGGTAGTGGTTTGAACATGGTTTGAGCCCTCTCCTCACCTTCCTGCCTTTACCCCCTGAGTGTCGGGATTACAGGCACACACTACCACCCCCGATTTACCAAAGACTCCATTTTTCATATCATTTTGAGCGGTAGGGATTCACAGTGGATTTTGGGGGAAACGCAAAACGTTTTGATTTTCGCACAGTCTGTAGCATGGAGTCTTAGATGTGAGAAGATGCCCGTGACTCTGGAGGGTCCTAGACAGTCTGTAGGCTCCCACCCTGAACGGACAGGACTGAGGTTTCAGGGCAGCAGTGCCACAGACCCGGAGGAGCCGTTCAGTGGCCGAGCTCGGAAGCGGTGGGGAAGGGTTCGGAACCCGTTGTATCTTGTCTTTCAGGATTCCCCAGATTTTTTGTTTTTGGCAGTGATTGGAGCTGCTGTTTTGGTCAGGTCCTTCCCCAGGAGGGGTGTCAGGTTTGGAGGCTGCCCACCGTGCTGACTCTGTGGTCAATTCAGTCAGCAGGGACACATGGGGTGCTGCATTCACTCCTGCAGGTCTGTGTACCATCTGTGCCTTGTGGCCTCTTCGCAGAAGGGAGGACATGAGGCATGACCGGTGTCCGGGAACGTGGTCCTCTAGGTTCTCAGTCTATTCAGGTTGTGTGTCGGACAGCTTTTTTTTCTGCTTTCAA
The DNA here is from genome assembly GCF_004664715.2 of Peromyscus leucopus. Classification (NCBI taxonomy): domain Eukaryota; kingdom Metazoa; phylum Chordata; class Mammalia; order Rodentia; family Cricetidae; genus Peromyscus; species Peromyscus leucopus. Next base: position 8,705,429 of record NC_051073.1, read on the forward strand.
AAACACCTGGTAGACATTTAAAGAAGGACGGAGTTACCCCGGCTCCTGGTGTCAGATCCATTGCTATGGCTCATGGCTGAGAGGCCTGACAGGAAATGTACCCATCTCATAGCAGCCAGGAAGCAGAGGTATGCACCAGGTGCCTACTTCCTCCAACCAGGTCCCACCTTCCAATAGCCTTTCCGTTCTGAAGTCACCCATACACAGGCCACCAGTGAGGTCCCACTCGTGTTCTGACCACCTCTTAATAGTACCACCATCTTGCCCAAACAGTGCCACACTTCATGCCCAAACCACTACAGGCTGATGGAGCAGATAGACCATAGACTGGAATCTTGTAAGTCACACAGTTTGGAGGCTGAGAAGTGTAAGGGCAGGTTCTGGCACATGCACAGTCATTGGGGCCTGCCTTCCTGTTCATAGACCGCCATCTTTTCCTGTGTCCTTACATGGTACACAAGGAGACGGCGTTCTCTGGACTCTCTCACAAGACACCAACTGTATGTATGAAAACTGTACCTGTATGACCTAATCCCTCTCCAAAGACCCCCTCTTCACTTGTGGGGAGGCTTTTGATATATCCTTGGGGGACACAAGCACCCAGACCATAGCAGGGTGTTTCCCGATTCCTTTCTGATCAATGATCAGGTCTGTAACATCCTGGGTTGCGTCCTTTCCCCAAGGTTTCCTTGGATGGCCTTGGAGTCCTGCTGAGCTCTGTTGTCCTACCAGATGGAACAGGGCCATCATGTCTCCTCCTGTCGATTTCTGAGACTCCTGTTAGCAGATGTGCAGAACCCACCAGGAGGAAGTGCCTGCTGCAGTCTCGTCAGGGTTTACCACAGTCTCCTCTTAGTGCTTTCTGATTCTCTTCAATATTTTGCAGACTTCTCCCCTGCCCTGCATATGAAGCACATCTTTGCAGATTCTCTGGTGGTTCCGAAGTGAATGGGAGAGGCCGTCCCTGCAAATAGCTCCGCCTCCTCTTAGAAAGCCACAGAGCAAGCCATGAGGCTCCCCATGCTGAAGCTGCGACATGTGTATGAAAATAAAGTTTTAATTAGAAGGAGCATTTCTCAGCCTCAACCTGGCGCTGGCTGTCTTAACACTGAGATGAAAATAAACTGGCGCTGGCTTCTTGGCACATGACCCGCTCACTCTGTCTTTTACACACTGAGTCTCGTGGGTTGAAGCGTGGGGTGCAGTTGCCTGTGTGGCGTTCCAGAGCCTCTGGCTTCCTACAACCGAGAGGGGAGAGTTTGATCCCATTGTAATGGGTACAGCCATGCCATCTGCTTTAGGGCCCATTGATTTTTTAGCCTGCTGTGGTTCAGGAAAACAACAACAACAACAACAACCACCCATTTCTAAACATAAATCAGAGGATGTGTGGGAGGGTGGCATGATGTAGTGTGACCCAAGACGATGTCCTCCATCATTCACAGCTGTGTGGCCTGAGGCAGGTCCCTTAGTGCCTATGTTTTTGTGCCTTCATCTGTGAAATAAGTCCACCATTGTCATTACCATTTTCATAATGGTGATTGTAAATGATGCATATGTAGCGCCTGGCACAGGCCTGTTCAATGACTTGATACTTATTTTTATTATAATTGAATGGTTCCTACCAGTCCTTGTCTTGGGTCACTGCCAAGGTCTCCCACAATGTTTTCGGTGTAGGGTGGCCTTGACTAGCTGTGGCTTTGCGAGGGCTGGCAAAGCTTCCAGGTGCCTTCACCAGATGCACATGGGTGGCAGGTGGGAGTGTCCCTGGATGTCAGCTTGTGTGTGGCACTGCCTTCTGCCTCACTGTGGTTCCCATTTCTTCCCCTCCCACCCCGGCCATCACCACACACAACAAAAGGAGCAGGCACAGCCTCTGACAAAGGCGTAGGCCTGTCTGCATTTCATCATGCCAGGCTGCTTCACCAGGTGACATGAAGGTCAGATCTTTAGATTTGTGTGTGAGCGGAATTTCTCACGATGTGTGTCATAAGCAGTACAGATTTGGCCTTTGTTCCTGGCTTAGAGTTGCTAGAATGTTCTTTGTCTTGTATGCTAATGAGATGATTGGCTTGGTTGGCTTCAGGATGAGGTTGGTCTCCAGAGAGTCCGAAGGTGTTCAGAGGCTAAAACTGTCAGCTCCATCCTCCCGTCCAGGGAGGGGAGAGAGGCCGGAAGTGGAGCGAATGACAGTGGCTGGTGACTTAGTTATGATGGGGCCTCTGAAAGGTCATTGGACAGTGACGGTTCTGGGTTGATGTTGGGAGGGTGATGTGCTGGAGAAGGCATGGAGCCCTGGCATCCTTTCCTCTTCCTTTCCTCCTGTACATTATCACCTCACCGTCCTTGAGTTAGACCCTTTATACTAACCCTGTGGCAAATTATTGAACCTGAGGACAGGTTCGTGATTGCCCTTGGACTTGTAGTTGGATAAGCAGAGGCATGGGTGCCCACCGCACTCTTGTGTCTGAGGCGGCACTGAGCTCTTGCCTTCTGAGGTCTGAGGCTGAGGTCTTTAACACTGTCCCGCCCATCCCCTCTGGTGAGTCCTTGGAAAACCTCTCACATTTGGTATCAAGACTGTTACGAGCACAACCAGTTTGTAAATGTGAGTAGCATCAGATCCCCTAAGGAAGGAAGGTTCAAGGCAGAGTATTGACCGGATTAGATTTTATTGTTGAGCTGGAAAGGACATGCATGGATGGTGGTCTTCATACCATTTTTTCCTTTTTGTATTTTAAGTGTGTGAGTGTGTGTGTGCACACATATGTAGGTGTGTGTATGTGTGTGCATGTGTAGGTATGTGCCACATGAGTGCAATGTTCACAGAAGCCACAAGTGAAGGATTTCTGTGGAGCAGGAGAACCCAGCATGAGTACTGAGGACTGAACTCGGGACCCTGAGAGCAGTGTTTGCTCTTAACCACGGGGTCATCTCTCTAGCCCTATCCCTGTCTTATTAATGCTCCGACATTAAGATATTCTAGACTCCTGGGTGTCCGCTGCATACAGCCAGGTATCAAAATTACAGAGTAGCTGCTTTCTATGTTGGGGGACACCTCTAATGTCAAGGTTCCGTGACTTCAGCAGTTGACTTAAGAGCGCCCGAGTGCCCTCCGAAGGCTACTGTCTTCTCTTTCCTCCTCACCCCAACTCTGACGCTTCTTCAACTCTTGTGTCTGGACGCTGTCTTCAGCCACACAGGATCCTCGCCCCACCCCCTTCTCCTGGAATGCTGCTCTTCGGGTTGTCAGAGGCCTCCTTGAAACGGACCTGACTTCCGAAAGCTGGTCCCTTTAGTCCAGCTGTGTGTGGACCATCAGCCTCCCGCTTTCTAGATGCATCCGAGCATGAGTTTTCCTCTGGGCAGCCGTCCCTGTGGGCTCTGTGGCCAGTGAGTCAGAGGATTTGGAACCACTTTCTTGTGTGTTTTGTGTGTGGTTGCTTCTATTTCAGCTCGTGTGCTGTACAAGTTTCTGTTGATCTGTCACACTAACTTCTGCCACCTCCTCTGTCAGGGAGGTGAGAGAGTCGCCAGCTCTGCTTCCTCTGTCCCGTTGCTTGGACTCAGGCATGAGTCCAAGCAACATGCTATTCTCTCCAGCTCTGAAGTCACGCATAGCTGGCCGTGCCCATCAAGTCTATTGGGGTAAAAGGAAAGAAGAGAAGAGTGGGAGAAGAAATGGGGTGAGTAGAGAGCAGTGTGTTTACACTATGTGCACCCCGTCCCCGCCCCCTGCAGTGGCAGCTTGAAGTCTACAGGCCAGCAGACATTGTCCGCACCCAAGTGGCTGCTGACCGAGTAGGGGCTATACTTGAATTAGTCCACAATACTCAGTTTCTCCCCAGCATAGTGAACTTGTTCCTCTTGGCTCCTTTGATGTGTGACTGACCTCCTGTCTTAGTTAGGGTCTCGATTGCTTCGAGAAACACCGTGACCAAAAAGCAAGTTGGGGAGGAGAGGGTTTGTTTGGCTCACACTTCAGCATTGCTGTTCATCACTGAAGGAGGTCAGGGCAGGAACTCAAACAGGGCAGGATCCCGGAGGCAGGAACTGATGGCAGAGGCCGTGGAGGGGAGCTGCTGACTGACTTGCTTCCTATGGCTTGCTCAGCCCACCTTCTATAAAGAACCCAAGACCAGCAGGCCAGGGATGGCACCACCTACCATGGGCTGGGCCCTCCCCATTGACCACTAATGAGAAAATGCCTTACAGCTGGATCTCAAGGAGGCACTTCCTTAGCGGAGGCTCCTTCCTCTCTGATGACTCTGTGTCAAGTTGACACACAGTACCACCTAGTACCCTCCATCTGGCTTGGAAAGCTCAGGTCCACCCTAGCCCAGATGGTTGTCACCAGCAGGGAACCCGACTTTCTCCTCGTAGACCCTTCCCTGAGACACCACCCTTCCCCGACTTCTTGTGCAGTGGACTTGTGTTCCTAGGGGAGCACCATGACTGTACTCATTTGTTTATTATTTTTATGTGTGCATCTGGGGGTTGTGCAAGTGTGTGTCAAGATGCAAGGGCACATTTGTGAGCGTGTGTGTAGAGGCCAGGGGTAAACCTGGATGTCATTCCTTAGGAGCTGTCCATCTTGGTTTTTCAAGTCAGGGTTTCTCCGTATAGCCCTGGCTGTCCTAGATCTGGCTCTGTAGCCCAGGCTAGCCTCAAACTCACAGAGATCCTCCTGCTTCTGTCTCCCGAGTGCTGGGATTAAAAGTGTGCAGTACCACTGCCCGGCTCATCTTGGTTTTTAAGGTAGGGTCTCTTTTTAGGACCTGGGGATCACCTAGTGGGCTGTTCTTGCTGGCCAACAAGCCCAAGGATCCTTCTGTTTCTTTTCCTCCTTCCTAAAGTCCTGGAATTACACATGTGTGCTCCCACACCTGACTTTTTTATGTGGATTCTGGGGATTGAACTCAGGCTTCTAGCACATTACTAATGCAATCATCTCCCAGCTTTGGGCTTTATTGAAGCAGTAAAGGATTTTCTGCTTAGAATACCTTGATTGGACTCTTGTTTCTCCAGATTAATAGGCCTTTGTGGATAGCCAGGTGTCTTAGTGTATTTTATGTTGTTATAGCGAAATGTATGACAGCAGGTAATTTATAAAGAACAGAAATGTATCATGGTTCGGGAGGTTGGGAGGTCTAAGAACACAGGCTGGCATTGTAGGAGACCTTGGTGACCTCGGAGATCCTAATTACTTTGCAAAGATATCACACATAGGTGTCATATGTATTTGAGAAATGAGTTTCCAACATTTGAAGTTTTGGGGATGCAGTTACACCCTAGCTTCGGGAGACAAATGTCTTGCATATGGGATGGGCCTTGTGAGGCTGAGACTGCGTGAATGGAGATCACTGTGGGGGTGTGAGTGGTGATAATTAATTGCCTCCTTGTCCTCCTAGAGTTTGGAGCCAACTGATGAATTTAACATGAAATTCAGACAGATGGAGGTCAAGATATTGAGATTATTATGGTCCAGCTAGCTGGAGAACAGGCTTAGAAGTGAGGGCCAGATGGGGTTGTCTGCCAGCCTCCCCATGTGCAGGGCTGCCAGCTCTCGGGCTGGGGTGGGCCAGAGAAGAGGTAAGGCCCAGAGATGGTGTGTTCCCGAAGACAGGACCGGAAGATGCTGGCCTGGGCAACATGCACTTGGTATCTTTTCCCAAGGTCACCAACCATGTCAGTCCTACCCACCCTGGGCTGCAGAAACAAAGTAATGACCTGTGTGGCTCCAGCAGCAGCAGGGATGGTCTTATTCTCGTGGAGTCTTAAAGTCCAACCGCGACCATGGTATTATCATAGGACAGGGTTAGCTTTTCCGAGGGCCTTGCATGAGGATCCGTTGTGTGTCTCTCTCTTAGCTTCCAGTACTTGCTTGCACCCTTCCTTGGTTTATAGATGCATTGCCCCAATTTCTGCCTTTCTCTTTGTATGACATCCTCCCTGTGTGCCCATGTCCAGATTCCCCTTCTATATAAGGGTACCAGTTGTATTGCATTGGGGGGCACCCTACTCCAGGATGACCTCCTTTTAAGTATGTCTAAAATAACTCCATTTTCAAACAAGGCCACATCTGAGGTATGCTGGGGATTAGGACTTCAGTGTGAGTTTGTAGGGGGTGGGCGTACTTAAGCCTGTAGCAGAAGTTTAGGGTTTTTCACTCACACACATTTCTTTTCCTGAGTATGTGGGGGAAAATCTTTCCCTCCGTAGTGTCTGAGGAGTTAGGTATTAGATTTATGAGTGAGTACTCAGTGGATCCCAGTAGGGACGGTGTCCTTCTAAAGAGAGGGCTCATCCATAGCCTTTCCTCCTGTGAAGTGTGAGCAGAGGAATGGCTGTGGGTGAATGGAGGGAGAAGGTGACCGTAAGTCAACAGGAAAAGACCTGCCTAGAAGCCAATCCAGACAGCAGTTGAACATGGCATTCCTGGCATCCAAGACTGTTGGAAAACAAGGTTCTCTTCTATGCCAGTTACTTTTCTTATTGCTGCAGCAAAATGTTTGACCAAGTCAACTTAAGGGAGAGTTTCTTATTGGCCCAGAGTTTGAAGTTCTAGTAGCCTATGGCAGCAGGAGCAGCAGCGGCCACATTGTGTCCACAACCAGGAAGCTGGGAATGCTGGGCTCAGCACACCCCCTTTTAGTTAGCCCGGGACCGGCTCTCTCAGAATGGTGCCACACACGGTCAGGGTAGGTCTTCCTACCTCAATCAGTTTAATTTAGGAAAGTGGACATGCTCAGAGCTTTGTGTCCTCGGGTGTTGTAAATCCTGTCAAGTTGACTATCATGTCAACCATCACATCTTGTTTCAGCCATGTGATTTGTGTTGTATTGTGATGATGACGGTGGTGATGGTGATGATGATGGTGATGACGATGATGATGGTGATGATGATGGTGATGATGACGATGATGATGATGATGGTGATGATGATGATGATGATGATGGTGATGATGATGTTGATGATGATGTTGACGATGACGATGACGATGAAAGCCCCGTGTGGCTCCATCTGACTTCGGTACAGAGCGGGCAGTGGCTTCCTGCCAGTGTTCTCCCTCATCTCGTGCCCTCATTTAATGGACTGGGTAGTCTATGGAACAGAAAGCTGGGGCGGTTTGCTCCAAGCCACTTCTGTGGATTAGGCAATGGAACCTGCGGGTGAATCCTAATGCGTTTCAAGCTCACTTGAGTAAATCCAGGGCAAATATATTTAATTCCTTAGTTAAAATGCAACTCATAGTGACATGTGAATGTCATTGACTGGCAAAGGAACGAAGCAAAGTGGGTCAGTGACACACTGCACTGTTTTGTGACAAATGTAGGTTAACTGATTTAATGGAAAACTGCAATCTAGGGGTAAGCCCTCAAAATCTCCTTTGCAGCAATGCCTGGGACAGAATACTGCACTCCAGGCTGAACCTTTCATGAGCAAATGTTTTTGCCCTACTTAGTTAAAATCCACTGCTTTAATTCAAAGTATACCAAACACCAGGAGCCAAGATGAACTGTAGCTGTTCCGAGTCAGCTGGCCATTGAGCAGGGTCAGCTGCATGGACAGTGGCCCCGTGGAATTGTAAGCCATTACCTAAGAGATTTGAGAGGCAATTAGAGCATGTTGTGAGAATAGTTGGAGCATCCTACAGAGAGGGAAGGGGCATCATGGATGGCTTCTCTGAAAGTTGTGTGTATCTGAGCAGTGAGTTCCTCCTCAGGTGATAACTTGGGCAGACAAAATACTAATTTGCATGGATGTGGGGTGTGGGGCAATCTCCCTCTTGGACATGGGGTGTGGGGCGATCTCCCTCTTGGACATGGGGTGTGGGGTGATCTCCCTCTTGGATGTGGGGCATGGGGCGATCTCCCTCTTGCACATGGGGCATGGGGTGATCTCTGTAGCTAGCTGGAGTTTTCTCCAGTCCTGCCCGGGCCACAGCCAGCTCAGACCCAAGTAAACACATAGAGGCTTATATTAATTAAAACTGTATGGCCTAATGGCTCAGGCTTCTTGCTAGCTAGGTCTTGCATCTTAAATTAACCCATTTCTATAAATCTATACCTTGCCACGAGGCTTGTGGCTTACCGGTATCTTTACATCTTGCTTCTCATAGCGGCGGCTCCTGACTCAGCCTTCCTGTTCCCAGAATTCTCTTCTCTGCTTATCCCACCTATACTATGCTTCCTGCCCGGCTACTGGCCAATCAGCGTTTTATTTATCAACCAAACCAGAGCATCACACATTCACAGGATACAGAAAGACATCCCCAGTAGATCTCCCTCTTGGACATGGGGCATGGGGTGATCTCCCTCTTGGACATGGGGTGATCTCCCTCTTGGACATGGGGTGATCTCCCTCTTGGATATGGGGTATGGGGTGATCTCCCTCTTGGACATGGGGTGATCTCCCTCTTGGATATGGGGTATGGGGTGATCTCCCTCTTGGACATGGGGTATGGGGTGATCTCCCTCTTGGACATGGGGTGATCTCCCTCTTGGATATGGGGTGTGGGGTGATCTCACTCGTGGACGCGGGGTGTGGGACAGTCTCTCTTTTGGAAGACTTCATCCTTCCTCGTGCTGTTTCTTGTCCCTTTCTTCTTTTCCATCAGTACAGTTCAGTGTGCGATATGAGTCAAGGATGCACAGCTTCTCACTGTCATCCACGTCGGCCTCAGGAGTTCCCTGAGAGTTTTGGGGATCTTGACTCAGGCCAAACCAACATTTCTGGATTTGATACTGAAAAGATTCTCAGTACCAGCCAGTTATGAAGCAGAGTTGGAGATTTTATTAAAGATATTTTAACACAGGCTCACACGAGAGGGGCAGGGAAAGAGAGGCACTCAGAAGGAAATGAGACATACCCAGATGTGGGTTTGGGCTCCTCAAGGGCAGGATACAGCCCAGGGTTTTGACGATGGTCATATACAGGATTTTGGTGGGGATTGTGGTTCCTGGGGCACCTAGCGGGATTACAAGATAAGGTAAGAGTCCTGCCTACAGGGGGACACAGTGTTCTTACTGTAGACAGTTGTCTTTGTGTGTTCACCCCCTCCCTTGTCCCCAGACATGGTTTCTCTGTGTAGTCGTGGCTTCCCTGGAACTAGCTCTCTGCAGACCATGCTAGCCTTGAACTCAGAGAGATCCTTCTGTCTCTGCGTCCCGAGTGGCGCGCTGGGATTAAGGGTTTGCGCCACCGTCGTCCAGCATATGAACAGTTTTGAGATTCTCAATGTCCGAGTAATGAATGGGAGCCTGCTCAAGGTCATGTACATTGAGGCGTTGAGCCCACGTTACCGCTGTTTTGACATAGAAAGGAATACTGATCCTGTCTCAGCCTTTGCCGCAGGAACTCTTGCTTCGCTTCTTGGCTGTCGAGAGGCTCCAGTTAGACTCCAGGATGACAGGCTCCCTTCCTTCTCATGTCCACATTATTTCTCTGCCTTCTTATCCTGCCTCAGCATGGTAGTAAACTGGCTTTGCTGAATGAGTGAAAAGGCCCAATTGTGGTGTTTGGGATTTCCATGTTGTCAATTTTCCTCACTTTCAACATGACAGCAACTAGTCTACTAAGATATTAAAACCATAATACTGCATCACAAGCCTCTGTAGCACTATATCAGTAGGATACTGCCTCCTACCATCCATCCATCCATCCATCCATCCATCCATCCATCCATCCATCCATCCACCCATCCACCCATCCACCCATCCACCCATCCACCCATCCACCCATCCACCCATCCACCCATCCACCCATCCATCCATCCACCCACCCCCCCCCCCCCCATCCATCCACCCACCCACCACCCACCCACCACCCATCCCTGCCTGCTTCCTTTCCCACTTATTTCCTACCCCTCCCCCACTCACATAGTTTTAACCAAAGTCATGGAAATAAATTGCATTATAGACTTTAAAATTTTGTGAGTCAATTTCTTTCATATTCTGGATAAGAAAACTGTTCTCAACAAAGGGGAACAACAGTCTTATAGTTTCTTTGTTCTTTTTTTGGTGACCCTGGGCATGGAACCTGGGAATTCACATACTAGGCAAATGCTTTGCCATTGAGCAAAACCCCCAGCCTCTGAGAAGATGCTTCCCAAGCTGGGAACTGCACGGCCTCTAGAACCCAAGTGGGAAGCTGCCCGCCTTACACCGTGGAAGCGCAGTTCTAATACGGCGTGGTACGTTGTGCTTTGGAGCAGCATGGAATCTACCTGCACACATCACTCGGCTGCCAGCCCCACGCCTGGTGTCTGGGCTTTGCTTGTTCTCTGACATGGGTTCACTGTGTCCCTGCGAGTGGATTCACTGCAGCTGTAGACGTCGTGGAAGGTGACGATTCCCAGAAGTGCACAGCTGCCTTCACAGCTGGTTCACCACGTCCTTGGGGAAGTCACAGTCTTCTTCTCTCAGTGTGAAGTGGTGAGCTGCTGAGTGTAACTGAGAAGTTGGCACTTGGTGTTTACTTAGTCTTTGTCATTTCTGCATTTCATTTATTCATTGTGTGCTTATGGGATGTAGATGTCGTTCCTATGGGATTCCATTGGAAGCCTCCAAGTTTTGGTACCAACTAGCAGTGTTTGCCCTGGGCTGTATGTCCTCAGACATACTTATGGGTTGGAATTTGTCTTTTCTCATTCTTGGGCTTCTGGCAGAGTACATGGGAACTGTTGAGGGAGACAAATAGTGGATCGTTCTGTTTGTAGTCTTCAAGTCTTTGTGAGCACAGAGGGTGGGAGGTGACTTTCTATGCAGTTTATTTGGGAACTGTGGAAAATGAATGGTGACTATGGAATGGTCCAGAGAACTCCACTTAAAGGTCGCTTCTGTGCCAGGCAGTGGTGGCACACACCTTTGTTAATCCCAGTACTCGGAGGCAGAGGCGGGTGGATCTTCAAGGCTAGCCTGGTCTTCAGAACTTAAAGCAGGCCCGTATAAACATTCTGTTACTTTCTTTAGACAGTTTCTCATTTGCCCAATGTCATGTTTGCTATGTCTGATCTGTGCATTGTACTTCATGGTCCTAGGTGCTTCTGGTCACTAGAAAACTGTGTTTGCACAGTGCACAGTGTATGAGTTACCCGTCTGCTGCTGTGATAACACCCTGTAAGAACACCTTAAGGAAGAAGGATTATTTTGGCCAATGGCTCCAGAGAGATAGAATCCACCACAGTGGGAAAGGCGTGGCATGGTTAGGGAAGAATCCCCCACAGTGGGGAAGGCATGGCATGGTTAGAGAAGAATCCACCATAGCAGGGAAGGTGTGGCATGGTTAGAGAAGAATCCACCATAGCAGGGAAGGCGTGGCATGGTTAGAGAAGAATCCCCCACAGTGGGGAAGGTGTGGCATGGTTAGGGAAGAATCCTCCACAGTGGGAAAGGCATGGCATGGTTAGGGAAGAATCCCCCACAGTGGGGAAGGCGTGGCATGGTTAGGGAAGAATCCCCCACAGTGGGGAAGGCGTGGCATGGTTATGGAAGTGTGGTGGCTGGAGCAGAAGAAGCCAGCTGGTCACATTTTCATCCACACACACACAAGAAATAGAACAGGAAGTGGGGAAACCTCATAGCTACTTCCTAGTGAGTTACTTCCTCCAGCAAGGCTGAACCTCCTAAAGGTTCCATATGGTTCCTCAACAGCGCCACCAGCTGGGGATCCAGTGTTCAAACACCTAAGCCTGTGGGGGACACACCACAGCACTTAGACACCCAAATTTGGGCGGCCAGGGCAGAGGTCTTAACTTTAAACCTTGCTCAGAGTTTTCACTTTCACCTGATAACTTTTACCAATTCTGTTTTTAATTTAATTTTACGTTTATCGTGCATGCGTGTGTGTCTGTGTATGCATGTACGCATGCATATGTGTCCCATTGAAGTCAGGAGGTGTTTTTCTCCTTGTACATGGTGGTCATGGGGCTCAAACTCAGGTTGTCAGGGTTTGGCAGCAAGTTACTTTGCTTGCTGAAACATTGTGCTGGCCCAACATTTCTTGTTTTTTTTGTTTTGTTTTGTTTTGTTTTGTTTTTTGTTTTTTCAAGACAGGGTTTCTCTGTGTAGCTCTTGGGGTCTGTCCTGGAACTGGCTTTGTAGACCAGGCTGGCCTTGAACTCACAGAGATTCACCTGCCTCTGCCTCCCCAGTGCTGGGATTATAGGTGTGGGACACCGCCTGGCCAACATTTCTTTCTTAATGAGGTTATTCACCTTTCCCCCAGGCATTCCCTGAGCTGATCCTTACTCAGTACTCACTGTCCCCCAGGAATCCCCTGAGCTGATCCTTACTCAGTACTCACTGTCCCCCAGGCATTCCCTGAGCTGGCCCTTACTCAGTACTTACTGTCCCCGGGCATTCCCTGAGCTGATCCTTACTCAGTACTCACTGTCCCCCCCGGGCATTCCCTGAGCTGGCCCTTACTCAGTACTTCCCTGATCCCAGGCATTCCCTGAGCTGGTCCTTACTCAGTACTTCCCTGACCCCATGCATTCCCTGAGCTGGTCCTTACTCAGTACTCACTGTCCCCCGGGCATTCCCTGAGCTGGTCCTTACTCAGTACTCACTGTCCCCAGGCATTCCCTGAGCTGGTCCTTACTCAGTACTCACTGTCCCCAGGCATTCCCTGAGCTGGCCCTTACTCAGTACTCACTGTCCCCAGGCATTCCCTGAGCTGGTCCTTACTCAGTACTCACTGACCCCCAGGCATTCCCTGAGCTGGCCCTTACTCAGTACTCACTGACCCCCAGGCATTCCCTGAGCTGGCCCTTACTCAGTACTCATTGTCCCCAGGCATTCCCTGAGCTGGCCCTTACTCAGTACTCACTGTCCCCAGGCATTCCCTGAGCTGGCCCTTAGTACTCACAGTAGCCAATGTGAAGGCTTCCTGGGGATCCTGAGAACAAACACAAGCCATTAGGTAGCCTTAGCATAAATTCCCTGAGGCAAGCTGGGCTTCTTGGATGTGGACATGAAGAGTCATTAGATTTCACTTTCTTCCCAGGAATGACATTGTGTTCCGTGACACCAGTCACCCGCCTTCCCTACGATTTCCTGGTAAATGACTTTTTTCATGGACTTGGCTGTTCTGTCCCCCATCTTCCCGATGTTCCCTGGTGTTCCTGATCTTAAATTAGGAACAATAAAATTAACTTCGGTTCCCCGTGGCTCTGCCGATTTGAAAAGGCAGGGCCTGTGTAGATATTGTCCAAGCAACAGTAAAATCAGCTTGTGATCATCTTAAGTAGGAAAGTGCATGTGACTTCTTACTTGGGCATTTAGAAGTAGGTTATGTTTCCCAGCTGATGAGCGGACTAAGTAAATGAGATGTTTGTGATGCAAAGCACGGTTGTGATTTTGAAGAAAGCAATTCCTCCGTTGCATAGTCTTTGGACCCCTCTGGCTCTCAAGTTGTCTGGGTTATACCAAAAGGGCAATTGCATCCAATTGAACCGAAGACAGCTTATTGGCTCAGTTGTAAGACATGGAGAAGTACACGTTTGCATTAGGCTGGAGTATGAAGTAAATACGCCGTAAGGATGCTGGGCATCCTTCATTTATTCGGACCTGTCACTAATGGTTAGTGTTTACTTCCTGGACACTTGCTTGTTGTCTGACTTGCTTTCAAAAACAATCTAGAGCAAAATGGGTTGCCTAGCAACATGTTCCGGCCCAGGAGGTTGGAGATGGGTCAGTGATTAACAATTATGTATAATCAAGTTTAAAAATGTGTAGCAGCCTTGCAACGTCCATGCCCCGACCACCAGCAAGCACTGGCATTCTACTGCCTCCCTTTTTGTGGCGGTTATGAGTGAATTTATTGCCATTGTAGACTTGACCTTGTGGCAGCAATTAGAGGAAAACTTTATTTGGAGCTGCAATAGGCTTCCGGTGCCCTTTCATGCACTGATGGAGTACGTAGTAGCTTCAGAAAGCCGTCACTTGGTTGGGCTGCTTGTTCTCTTGGAAAAGTAAAAGAGAAAATGAAATGTCTGGGTGTTTGTAAGCGTTGCCATCCTCACAGATTGGCTGCTCTTAGTGACCACTGTCGTCTACTAAAGAGCTGGTCCCATGCAGCCGCCAGCGGGTCCCTCCTTCAACCCAAATTGTTCTCCCAGGAATTATGCGTGCGGCAATGCCTGCCCCCTCCCCAGACCTCCTTCTCCCTCTTCCCTCCGTTCCATCACAGAAAAGAAGGATTTTGCATAACGCAACCTTACTTTATCTTTTGTGTCAGCACAAATTTCCGTGGTTGTTTGGATCCCGAGCCTGGATGCAAGCTCGCTGGGAGACAGTTTATAACGCCAGCGGAGTGAGTGAGCCATGCGCACTTCCTCATCAAGAATCATGGAGTTTAATCGGCTAATCAATTTTTAGGCCCTTTCCCTTTGTATTTTGTTTAATCAACAAAAATAAATTGCCCCGCCACCCTTGAAAACTCCGAGTCGGAGGACGGTGACGAATCCGTCGCTGGTCCTGCCAAGAGAGCTTTTCGACAGAAATGTCTTAATTGAAGATGATCTGCATCCAAAGTGCTGTTTCATCGTTTGTCTGAGGAAGGAAACAGCTGTGTAAGCAAGCTGTCCCCCCCCCTCCTGGCCCGTGCAGGCACTGTGTTTGACATTTACCCACACTCCGTATCCATCACACGCTTACAGCCAGACAACCTGCCCTAGCCTTTCTTGCTGATGACTCAAACACCTCCTTACGAAGTCGCTGTCCAAAAATTCCCATGACCTATGGGGAGACCGTGTGGGCTGGCAAGGACCACGGATCCTAGGTCTTTCTTTTCCTTTCCCCGGGGTTTGGCTGGCTGGCACTTGCTCTCTGGGCTTTGGGTAGAAGGTGAACAAAAGCATAGTGTTGAAAGATGTGACCAGGCCCCCGTGACTCGGATGTTTGTCTTAGTGGAAGGCATCACTGGTCACGTCTGGCTGGGTGGCTTTCGTGCTTGTGAGTGATACACTTTCCTGAGAGTGGCAAGGATCTAGTTTTTTTTTTGCTTCTGTTGTCCCTTTTTGACGCCAGGGAAGGCAGAGCCATGCAGAAAACTCAGATGATGTCCAGCCATGGGATGGGTTTTGGTTTCTCAGTGTAACTGTGTGCAGTGAGTAGCTGGGGAGGATGACGAGGCTCAGAGAACACAGGCCTGGCTCCTGTGGGGTGGGGGTGACGCTCGGTGGTGGAGAGTGTGGCTAGCGTTCTTGGGCTTTGCTTCCCAGAACCTCAAGAGGAAAAGGTATTGAAGGACACCCATCTCTGTGACACAGTCTACGTGTGGCATGTCTGTGACCTGTCTTCTGTCTGTCTCACCACTTGTCTTCCCATTTCACTGTCTGCTTGGAGACTAGAACCCCCCCACCCCCCACAGCTCCCAATCCCCATTTCAAGGGCTTCTGGGGCTCAGCTGATGTCTTATAGAGATGGCTCAAGGTTCCTGCAGGTCTGTGTGCCTGGCATGTTGACAGTTCTTTAGGAGCATCCATTGCCTGAATCCTCACTCCTGTTAACCGCCATTGCCCTCATTTTACAGCGTAGTGTGGGGAATTGACTCAAGGTCACATGCCTCACTGTAGGAGATCGGGGTTTGTGTCCGGCAATCTGACCTAGGGCCCATGCTCTCAGATGACTGGTGTTTTGGTTGTCCCCTTGTTTGGTTAGAAGTCCTCCAGTCTTCAGGGCACCCAGGAAGCAGTGATGATGAGAAAGGGAAGGAGAAGACCGCACATCTAAATCCAAACTGTCCAAAAGTTGAAACTTGGTCAGTATTGAACTAACTCTCCGACTACGTATGTAAGGTATACCCATGCTTAGACTTGGGTCTCATCCCCAAGATAGCTATCTCAACATGGATATGAAAATGTTCCCAGAGCTGGGGAAAAAAAAATAAAGGTAAATTCCAAAAGCTGAATACTGAAGACTAGAAGTTTGGCATTTCTCATATCAAACATTTTGGCCAGGACTACTCAGCTGGTAGTGATTTTTATGTCTTCCCCAGAGTCTGTAGATAAAGGAGGCCACCAATGCACTCAGTGTTTCAGTTTTGCTCTTTTGTAATTATTCTCTGAGGTATTCGGGTGCATTTTTTTCTTTTTAAATGCTAGGTACCGAACCCAGGGCTTGGCTTCCTAGGCAAGTCCCTG
Organism: Peromyscus leucopus; assembly: GCF_004664715.2. Classification (NCBI taxonomy): domain Eukaryota; kingdom Metazoa; phylum Chordata; class Mammalia; order Rodentia; family Cricetidae; genus Peromyscus; species Peromyscus leucopus. The sequence continues at coordinate 8,721,576 of NC_051073.1, forward strand.
CTACTGAGCTGAATCCCCAAGCCCCTCAGATACGTTTATTGATACCTTTTCTCCATGTTGGGTTGGTTTCTCTTGTGCCTCTGCTGAATGGTTTTTAATTTCAATTTTTTCCAGTTCTGCTTATTTTATGCACATGCGTGTTTTGCTTGCTTGTGTGTATGTGCATCTTTGGACATCAGAAGAGGGATTCCTCTGAGAATAGGTGAGCCAGGCAGTTGTGAGCAGTCACGTAGGTGGTGGGAATGGAACCTGTGTCCTCTACAAGTGCAGAAGATGTTCTTAACCACCGAACCATTTCTCCGGCCCCTCTGCTAAAGCTTTATCTCCATGGGGCTTTCTCAGATTGATAGGAGAACATCTGTTCCTATAGGGGCCACCAAAAAGCCAACCCGATGACATGCAGATTATTTCACACACACACAAAAGAATCAACCTTGAATGAACTTGGATACAACATGGTGCAACTCAGTAACTTCTAAAGAATGTTCTGTTAGTCAGTGGTTCAAGATGCCAGCAGAACAGGGAAATTCTAGCAAATGCCTAACATTTACAGCATCTTTTTGTATCCAAGGCTTTGGCCAGCATCTTTGTTTTAGAGTGGAGGGTGGCTTTGGGTTAGGTGAGAGTGAGGAAGAATCCCCACATTTGATCAGAGGGGAACGTGTGTGTGTGGATTAGAGCCATACTGCTCACAATGGTGGACAGAATCACAGAAAAACAATTTCTGCATACTCCAGAGCAAGCCCTTTGGAGAACATTTTGCATACATTGGGGTTTTTGTTTTGGTCCTCTGCGACATTAGCTTGATATACTATTGTCCCCATTTAACAGGCAGCATGATATATGGTAAATTCAGTGCCCGCTGTCATTTTAGAAACATTAGAATACACGGCACATCTCAGGATCGAGGACATGTAGCTGGCTTGCGGGCTGGTGGTGCCAGTATTTGGTAGTTCTCTGCACCACAGCTGCTGCTTTGTCACAGGGCTCTTCAGAACCAGCTGAAATCCACGGGTACGACAGCTTGCCCGTGGTTATTTCTGCTCTCTGGGCATTGTTCTAAGAACTTGGTGTGATTTCAGTCGTCAGAAAGGATCGGTCCTGGGACTGGTTGTCAGGTGAGGAGACCGAGTTTCAGAGTAATACCTTGACTCGTGCAGGGCCACCTCGCAGTCCATTCCGAAGCCTTGGTGCCAACCAAGGCTCCAGAGCAAGGCTCTTGGCCGCAATGTCCTTCTGCCTCTGGGCTGAGGACAGCAGCATGGGCGAAGGAGGGAATCACGGGGCTCCATGTGGGTTAGAGGCTCTGGCCCCCCTCAGGGGCTGTCGCCCAGATGGCTTGTCACTGCCTTTTGGCATCAACCTTAGTGTCAGTTCCTAAGTCTCTTGTCACCTTCTGTTGCTTTGTGTCAGACCACCCTTGTTGTGAAGGACACAGAGACCGTAAAACAGACCTCAGGCTGGGCAAGGGGCGTCTCAGCGACCCTACCGCAGCCCTGGGAGTTTTGTGCGGTATAGAGTCTCCGTGTAACCAGGGGTGAGCTAGAGACTAGACTCACAGGGTGAGTCACACAGGCTTGGTCACAGGGCAGGCAGGCAGAGGGTTGGGAGCACATGTTTGTTTTACACACACACACACACACACACACACAACGCACGCATGTGTGCATGTACACACATACATGTACATACACATGCATGTGTGCATGTACATGCACACACACACACACACACACACACACACACACACACACACACACACACACCTTCCCTTTCCCACCTAGGCATTCGGACCGCTTGTCTGTGATGTTCCGCTATCTCCAGTGTATTTTTCCTCTCCTGGTTTTCTGTCCCACACTCTCGCAGCAGCCTGGGGGATTTTTTTTCAGAGCAGGAGACGTTTCTTTTTTTCCTCAGGCCCGGAACTGTTTTTCTATTGCTTGTACATCTGAACACCTGCTGGGCTGATGAGCTTTGCAAATGTCACTTGATTATTGGGAGGGAGCTGTGAGTGATGCGCAGGAACACACCGCCCCAGCTGCCTCGCAGGGTGGGTGGGGGAGGGCCCTCCAGCCCCAGCCCCCTCAGTGAGGGATGCGGTTCTGCTCCCTCCCGGGGGCTGACATAGGTGTGTGCTCTCTGCCGTCCACCTTTCTCCCTTTCCTCCCTGAGGAGACAGCGGCCGCGCCTGTGCTGGTCGGCTCCTGCAGCGGTACCTCAGCTTTCGAGGCTCCAATGACAAATGTGACCTTTTCCTTTTTGGATTTCTCTTCTCAGGAAAAAACCACACGTGTATGCAAAATTTGGGTAGACTTTCAAGATACCCGTAAATTTAGAGCCTCCTCGGACACCTGCCACTTCTGTCCAAATCTCATGTGCCCCATGAAATGTGCCTTAGAAATAGGACTCTTTATTTTTCTTTTTTCTTCCTTCTTTTTTTCCTTCGTTCCTTCCCTACCTCCTTCGTTCCTTCATTCCTTCCTTCCTTCCTTTTTTCCCTCCCTCCCCCCTCCCTCCCTCCCTCCCTCCCTCCCTCCCTCCTTCCTTCCTTCCTTCCTTCCTTTTTTTCCTCCCTCCTCCCTCCTTTCTCCTCCCTCCTTCCTTCCTTCCTTTTTCTTCCTTCTTCCTCCCTCCCTCCCTCCCTCCCTCCCTCCTTTCTTCCTTCCTTCCTTTCCCCTCCCTCCCTCCCTTCCTTTCTTGTCTGTCTGTCTGTCTTTCCTCCTATGGTTGAGAGCACATATGGAAATTTGAATTTCAGATTCTCTGCCTTCTGTCTGTCCGTGTTCCTGTCAGACTGGACAGGAAACTATATAGCATACTGAAAGAGGTGACTAGATGATTGGATGAAGGTGGCCATAGAGTTATGAAGGGCAAGAAGGGGAACGAGGGACATGGGGCTTGTAAGAAGAAGTCCCTTCTTCATCCGCTGTAACTGACACAGAGGGACATGTGGCTTGAGAGAAACCATATGATGTCAGACCCCGGGTGACCCAGCAGGAAGGAAGCAGGATCAGCTTCCTGCCTTGCCTATCATGGCTTCTTCTGGGCTTGCACAGGGCCCAGGGAGGGAGGGCTGCCTTGGGAACAGATCATTGCTGACAGAGATAAGAGAGAATATTTAGCACATTTGCGCTTGTAGAATTTTTTTTTTTTCTCTTTTAAAGACAGGCTCTCACTATGTAGCCCTAGCTGGTCTGGAACTCACAGAGATCCGCCTGCCTCTACCTCCTGAGTGCTGGGACTAAAGGTGCGCGCCACCACACCCTTGTCGATCTTCGATAACCTGTGTGTATGTCACACTTGAGGATGCAAGGAGGGCATTTTGTCCATCTGTTAAATGGGGTCTGGCTGGTGTGGAAATTGCTTAGGCTGTGTGCTAGGGGAGTTTTGTAATTCTGACAATGATCGAAAGCTTCTTGGATTTTTTGGGATGTTTTAGATCCAGGCATTAAATTTTGATTTTTTTCTTCTCAGTGTTGGTTGGTTACTCTTGGGCTGCTGTGTTAAAACACCAAGGTATCTTCTAGAATGTGGGAAGCATGGAGGTCCTTGTGCTCACAGATAAACACCAGGGGACTTGGAATGTTGAGCACACAGAGTTCTTCCTTTGAGGGAAGGAACGCTATACCTCTAGTCTGTCCAGAAATCTGGGAGCAGATAGGTTTACTAGTCTGGGGCTTTGGCTCTCTCTGGGCGGATAGAGACTTTTCCAGAACCTTTTTCTGGGGCATCTTCCCCCAGACTTCTAATGTAAATTTGTTTTCTAGTTAGTCTATAGAACCTATCTTTATGGATAGGTTGAAGTGGTCACATCTGATCTGTATTTGGCTTACTTTGTTCCTCAGAGAGATTCATGTACGATTTTTGTGCACACTGGATTGAGTTAATTATCACCAGAATAATGTTCACCAAATTGTACTGTTCTTGAATATACCTAAAATAAACTACCCAGGGTCAGACTCCAGAAGTTTGAACCAATACCAGATACTAAACCTTGTTGAATTGAACTACCTTCTCACCAAGATCGTCTCTCTGCAGGCCTGTGAAGGTGGCAGAGCCCCTCTGGAATCCCTCTGGAGTCAGGGTCTCTGCTTAAGCTGTTCTTGATAGAGATTCTATATCTTAAGTCAGGCTCTTTTGAACATTTTAAAAATTAGGCCTCAACTTACCCTTGGTTTGCTGTGCAGTTTTAGCACAGCCCTGCTAAATCAATTCCTGAGATCCCCCCCCAGGTTATAACTGATCACCTTCGGCATCTGAGGAGTTATCCTTTCCCCCTCCTTTGTCTAGGTTCCTGGGCCTGCCTCCAGCACGAAGCTGTCTGACATTGATGTTCCCCCTGTAGTTTTCCGCCCGCTGACCTCCCACCCCACTCTTTCCACCCCCCCCAGCTGTCCTCCCCGTTCTCAGCTGAGCCCTGTCCATCCCCTTCTTCTAGAGAGTTAATATCTGTCCATTGCTGTCCTCCTGGATAAAGTCGGCCTGCCCTAACCATCTAAGAAACATGTCCAAACAATATTTTTTAAAATGTTATCCATTGGCAATCATGTCTGGTCCAGCCTGACCCAATACTGAGAGCAATGTGAAGTTCATTACTCACCACAGCGGCCTGTCAACCTTTGCGGCCTGATTCTCATCGGAAAGCAGCCTGGCCTTGGTCTTCTTCAGTGTGAAATCTCACTTTACTTGGACTGATTTGTCTCAATTCTCTCTCTTTGCTATTTGTTCCCTTCCTTTTTAAGAGATCATACATTTGCTTTGAAATTTCCAGTCATCTGAATAAAAATGCACATGTATTACCCTCTTGCCTTTTATTTTATTATTTAAGTGTTGGGTCTTGAGCTCTGTTGCCTAGTGACCCCGAACTCCTGGACTAACGTGACCTCCCTGCTTCGGTCTCTTGACTAGCTGAGACTCCAGGCCTGTAACACCATGCCTGGCCTTTTCTTGCTCTCTTTAGTAGGACTGCGAGCCTGGTGATGCACGTGACTGACTCCAGGATGCTGTTCCTCCGGCAGGTGGAACTGGGGTGACGTCTTTAGGGTGGGTACTCTGTGACTGGCTTTGTGGAGAGCTCTAGATGACTTGTCTCCACTCCTAAGCCCCCGGCATCCTCCCCATCATGGCTGCTGCCCTGCTGTGGTGGCCTTATAGATTCCTCGACTGATACAGTACTGGGCCGCTATGTCCTTTTCTTTCCTTTTTTTTGCTTATGTGCACGGGCTTGAGGCAGCCGTTGGTCACTCAGAGCCTTTTCTTGTGAACTTCTAGGTTGACAGCTGCATTCTGGGTGTTGACACTTTCCGAAGCTTGAGCTCCTACAGCATTCTGGACATTCACACTTTTCAAAGCTTGAACTCCGAATGGTGAGTAGTTATGTTCTCCTGCATGCTGGCCCTGTGCCTTGAAGGATTTCCTAGGGGCACTGTGAGTATACAGAAACATTTAGAAAGCCCCCAGTTAATGTTTGTGTTAATTAGCTCTCACCCTACTCTTCCTTCTAGACATTGTTTTTTTTTTTTTGTTTTTTTTTTTTTTTTTTTTCGAGACAGGGTTTCTCTGTGTAGCTTTGCACCTTTCCTGGGACTCACTTGGTAGTCCAGGCCGGCCTCAAACTCACAGAGATCCGCCTGGCTCTGCCTCCCGAGTGCTGGGATTAAAGGCGTGCGTCACCACTGCCCGGCTAGACGTTGTTCTTAAGGGTATTAAAACAACAACAACAACAATAGAGATTCTGTGTGGTCAGGACAGCTGCAGTCATTTGTACAGTTTCCGGAAGAACAATACAGAGAGGACTGAAGGACTGAAATCAGTTTTAGGTATAAATATGTCTCCAAAGTGATCCGGCTTCTTTTGCTTCAACATCATCATAATCCTGTTGTCATATAAATGAGCAAGACTTCATTTTTCAGTGTCTGCTCGTTGGTGTCTCAGAACTGTTTTCAGTTGGTAAAAATATCTAAGCACAATCCAAGACCCTAAACATTCACACTGCATGGGGTTGATCTCACATGCCCTTCTCTCTATGACAGTGATTCTCAACCCGTGGGGTGTAAGCACTTTGGGGGTTCCAATGCGGCCTTCACAGGGGTTGTGTATCAGATATTGTGCATATCAGATATTTGCATTATGATTCCTAACAGTAGCAAAATTACAGCTATGAAGTAGCAATGGAATAATTTTTATAGATTGGGGGGGGTCACCGCAACACGAGGAACTGTATCGAAGGGTCGCAGCGTCAGGAAGGTTGAGGACCACTGTTCTAAGACAAGGTCTCTCTGTGTAGCTCAGGCTGGTTTAGAACTCACTTCTTCTGCTTCCAGATCCCTGGTGTGGGACTACGGGAGTGCTCGCTGTGAGGTCTTGACTTACATTTCGGAGTCTGGCTCCTCCTTCCTTGTCCTCCTGCCCCTCCCCTCGCGCAGTGCGTTTGTCCCGCAGTGTCTCCACAGAGTGGATTGCATCGCTGCTGTTGTCGATCGGTGCCCTCGCACGCTTCCCTTGTCCTCCGATGTCTTTTGTAAAGACATGGTCAGATTCAGTTCCAAACTGGGGGCCAACAGCCGGGCGTGGTGACACATACTGAGTTCCAGTGACTCAGGAAGCGGAAATGGGAGGATTGCTTGAGCCCAGGAGTTCAAGGAGAGTCTGGGAAACAAGTGTGCAACTATGTTGAATGCATGAATAAAACTTGGAACAAGAATGTTGCATAGACTGTGGTGGAATGCCCCTTTTTAATTGTTAGTACTGGTAGATACTGACCGTCCATCCATCCATCACTAGAACCGTATCAGCTTTTCTCTACACCACTGTAAAGCCATTGATGACCTGGGATTGATGATAGGTGTGATCTTTCCTTCAGAGTAGCAAACAGATGGTATTTGGATTCTGCCATTTGCCCTGCATTGTTAACTGGTTCTCTAAAGAAGAACTAATATCAGTTTTTCTTTATTTGTGTGTGTGTGTGTGTGTGTGTGTGTGTGTGTGTGTGTGTGTGTGTGTTTGCTTGCAAGTGTGTATCTGTGGTAGTCACAGGTCAACTTGCAGGATTTGCAAGAAAGGAGCAGAATCGGGGAGAGCAAGTAGGAACTGACATGACGAGGATGCAGGTGATGGATGGGGTGAGAAGCAGACAGACTCTGGGTTCATTTTGAAGGTGGATTTTGAGGATTTGCTCTGCATGGGGCAGAGCGGACCTGGGCCCTTTCTGGCCAGTCAGCAGGTAGAAATTCAAGGCTGAGGGTGGGAGTGATCGTTAAGTTGTAGGTTGGAATTTTCCCTGGTGGACCAGTGTGCTGGCTAGCTTTCTGTCAACTTGACATAAGGCATAATCATCGTCTGAGAGGAGGGAGCCTCCACTGAGAAAATGCCTCCAGAAGATCAAGCTGCACGTAAGCTTGTGGAGCATTTTCTTAATTAGCGATTGGTGAGGAAGGGCCCCTCCCTATTGTGGGTGGGGCCATCCCTTGGCTGGTGGACCTGGGTTCTATAAGAAAGTAGGTTGAGGAAGCCATGGGAAGCAAGCCAGTAAGCAGCATCCCTCCGTGTCCTCAGCATCAGCTCCTGCCTCTAGGATCCTGCCCTGCTTGAGTTCCTGTCCTGACTTCCTCAGTGATGGACAATAATGTGGAAGTGTAAGCCAAATAAACCCTTTCCTCCCCACGTTGCATTTGCTCACGGTGTTTCATCACAGCGGTAGTGACCCCGACTAAGTCGACTCGTCACTTCTTCGGCTTGGTGACTTCAGCCTACACCAGCACCTCTAGGGGACTGCCAGGTCCTAAAAGGTCCTTTGCTCTAGGCCATTGAGAGAGACACTGCTACAGAACCTCGTGTGGGTACCCACTCTGAAGACGGACCCCATTTTAGAGTGGAAGCTGTTTCTGCGGGGAAGAAACACTTGCCTTTCAAGAACAGTGGTTAGTGAGAAATGTCATCTCCCTGGGGCGTCTGTTTTGTTTGCTTGCATTTGGTTTTTGAGAAAAAGACTTGCTGTATATAGTGTGTAGCCCAGGCTGCCTTTGAATTTGAGATCCTTCTCCTCAGACTCCTGAGCACTAGGATTTCACACCCAGCTTAGGTCTGGGTTTTTTAATTTTTAATTTTTAATTTTTTTAGATTTAAGGAATTTGTGTGTGTGTGTGTGTGTGTGTGTGTGTGTGTGTGTGTATTTTGCCTGTGTGTATTTATGCATACCACATACATGCAGTGCCCTCAGAGGCCAGAAGAGGGCCTCATCTCCCCTGGAGCTGGAGTTACAGACACTTGTAAGCTACCAGGTAGATGCTGGGAACTTAACCCTGATCCTTTGTGAAACTGTAAGTGCTGTTAACCACCGAGCCCTTTCTCTAGCTCCTACCTCTTGATTTTAACATCTGACAGTCCTCTGTGTGCTGGGCTCTGCTCAGTGTCTGCTGGCTGAATTGAGACTAATGTGACAATATTGCCTGTTTCTGCTGTGTTTTTTAACAGGAGGGTCCTCAGAGTCCCTCACCTGGCCTTCCTAGCCTTCTAAGGAACAGTTAGCACATTACTGTAGCTGAAGGTTTATCTGTGTCCTGCCTGGCCCGTAGTTGGGACAAATCTCTCCCACTGGCGTCCCCCAAGTAAACACACAGAGGCTTCTATTAATTAAAACTGCTTGGCCATTAGCTCAGGCCTACCACTGACTAGCTCTTGCACTTAAACTCAGCCCATTTCTGTTAATCTATATGTTGCCACATGTTCTGTGGGCTTTACCTGTGTGCCATTACATGCTGCTCCCTGGACAGTGGGCTGGCCTTTCCTGACTCAGCCTTCCTCTCCCAGAATTCTCCTTGTCAGCTTATCCCACCTATCTTCATGCCTGGTTACTGGCCAATCAGTGTTTTACTTATCAACCAACTAGAGCTACACATTCACAGCACACAGAGCAACATCACCCATCACATTACATCCACTTGTTCAATCAGTAAGGTTTTAGTGGCACAGCCATACTCATTGGTTTATTACCTATGGTAACCTCCTTGTAGCAGTCGTTGGTGGTGGTGCGTGTGTGCTCATCACCTATGTGCACATGCCTGCGTGGGTGGGTGTAAGTGTGAATGCATGCGTGCATGCTCATGTGTGTGCGCGTGTGCGTGTGCACTCACGTGTGCCCTTGTTCTATGAATATGGAATTTGTGGCGTACACACTATTGTAACTATTAAAGTAATTGAATTTTCTTGTTTGTGTTTCTATGTTAGATGACATTGTGCTTAAGTTGTACATTAGTGTCTGTGGAATATCGGTTTCAGGATCTCCCCATACACATCGAAGTGTGAGGCTGCTCAAATCTCCTGTATGAAAAGCCATCATTTTTACATAAAATCCTACAGACATTTTCTGACATACTTTAAACTCATCTGTAAACCCAGTATGGGACTCAAGCTCATAATCATAATCGGAGAGGGAGCAGGAAGATCGGGAGTTTAAGACCAGCCTCAGTTACATAGCAGTGTTGAGACCAGTGCTGGCCATGAGACCACTCTGCTTTAAACGATGGTAACAAACAACCCATCTCCAGAATGCACCTCATACAGTGCAAAGGCTTTGGAAGTGATGGTCACATGGGACAGGACAGCAGTCTAGAAGAGGCATTTGGGGGACTAGCTGTGTTTCAATCAGTGTCTGGTTGTTGAGCCCTTGGGTATGGAGGGCCAACCGTAGCTCAAAGGAAATACAGATCAGCGAGCCCAGGTTCATGTGAAATAGTGATGTCCTTTGAACTCTGTGGATGGCTGAAGCTAACAGTCCTGACAGTCTACATCATGAGTGCGGGGCATTTACCCACCAACCCCACAGTTCCCCAGAGTTTTCTTGAGTGATAGCAGCAGGAAATATTTGATAGAAGGATTTAGATTATGGAGATAAACAGATAGAAAATAAAGGACAGCCTCGAGAGGGCCTGGAACCTATTCCAACAAGCCCTGACTGTCTCTGCCCTAAGGTATTTATAGAAACACCAAGGGGTGGAGCAAAAGACACCCCCTCCGCCCCGCCCCCAGCACAGTCAAGTGCAGGCCATCTCAGACACCTGCACTCAGGCCTGTGGTCCTAATCATCCTCTCTGCCGACCTGCTGGGCAAAGCCACCAGGAACCTGAAAATGGGCTTCCGCACATGAGATCTTGTCACACCTTCTCCTCAGGACAGAACTTTCTCTCCTCTTCCACATGAATGTGCACTAATGTGTGGCTTATTTTTACCTTTGATCAGGAGTCTCTGCCTTTTATTGTTATGTGCGAAGGGCTTTCAGAATCAACAGCCTTGCATTTTCCCTCCACGACGGTGCTCAGCTCATGTTCTCTGGGATAGTCTATCTTCTCACTATATTGTTGAATTATTATGGATGGCTGCGGAATACTTTATGTAAGAAAAATGAAATAGATTTAAAATATTAAAGACTTTTCTTTCTTAATTGCCTCTTAACGCAATAAAAAAACCATAGTGATTATTAAAAGATGGCAGAAGGAAAGAATTAAAATAGTAGAATTGCTTAGCAAAGATTCTGTTTCATAATGCATTTCGATATAATTGGTATCATAATGTGTAATTAACAGTCTTTCTTCGAAGAATGAAGCTTAAGTTTGGGCGGAGCGGGGCCCTCCTAGGACCTGGTGATGTCTGAATTCATTCCTATGGCGGCACTTTAGAATCTGCACAGGCTGTAGGCGGTTGCCACAGTCCTTGGAAGCCACAGAAGCGTGGACAAGGCATCCTTCAGCATTTGTATAGCCACCACAGGCGCCCCTGGTTTGTCAGGGGAGAGGGCGAAGACAGACTTCCTCTGCCTGTGTGCCCACTCATGAGCTGGGCAGTCCTGGGACTTGTCAATCCTAACCTGCTTGGGAGTCTCTTTGGGTCATTTTCTGGACTCACCCCCATCCTGACTCTGTGGGCCTTGTGAAGATGGGGAGCAAGAGTCCAAGGAAAACACTGTGGGGGAGAGGGATGGATCCCTGTGTAGAGGTGGGAGCCCCATCTCCCACGTCTCACTCTGACTCAGTTGGCTTCTTAATCCTGGGAGACCAGAGCAGGCCTGAGAACACACGTGCTGATCGAGAACAAAGCAGGCAGAAGCGGCCTGGTGGGCGGCCATTTCTTTTCGGTATTCCTTTCAGTCACCATTCAGTCCGCGCAGGCTCCTTCTTGGGAGAGGTGGTGGTGAAGAGATGGCAGTGGTTGGGTGGGTGCTCTTTGTCACCCCCGTGGTCGTCATGTGCCCCAGTGCCAGCCCACGGGGAAGTTGCCGCCGAGTGAAGAAGTGGATGCCGCAACCAGCCCACTGGAGCCCCGTAGCAGGGGTGAGGAAAACCATTCCTACCTCAGAATCCAAGGGCTCTTCTTTGGAAATGGAATTTAATAGCCCCAGTTCTCCTTTAAATCATCTCTAAATTCATCAAAGACAGTTCTTCTTCTTTGGGTGCTTTGGATGTTTGGTCTTCCTGCCTCCGCTCCTCGGGTGCTGGTATTACATTATGCTCTGCCACGCTTCTTTATTTTAATGGTGATGGAACTGAGGCTGGAGCAGTAGTTCAGCAGCTAATAATAACACTTGCTCGCACAGAGGCTTGAGGTTCAGTCCCCAGCACCCCCATGGTAACTCACAACCGTTTGTAACCCCAGGTCTCCAGCTCCGGGGAACCCGATGCCCTCCTCTGGCCTCCTTGGCAACGATAGCCATGTGGTACACATGCATGCATGCAGGCCGACACTCGTAAACATACAATAAAAAGAAATAAATCTTAAAGGATGACGGAACCTAACCGTGGTGCATCTGAGTTATGCTAAGTGTTGGAGCAGGGGTTGGCAGGTGTCTGTGGAGGTTATCTGTCCTTCTGTTTTCTGTGAAGGGTGATGGTGTGAGAGCTCTCTGTCTTTTCCATCTGCCCCTTGCTGGAGTCTCAGTAGGAAGAGCTGGTATTTCAGGCTTACAAAGGGTTTGCTAGCAACAGTACTAAAATTGCATTTTATTTATTTATTTGCACATGAGTGGAAGTCAGTGCCAACTTGCTGGAGTCTGTTCTCTCTCTTTTTTGGTCTTTCGAGACAGGGTTTCTCTGTGTAGCTTTGGAGCCTGTGCTGGAACTCGCTCTGTAGACCAGGCTGGCCTTGAACTCACAGAGATCTGCCTCCCAAGTGCTGGTATTAAAGGTGTGCACCACCGCCACCCAGCATGTTCTCTGTTCAAGACAGGGTGTATATAGCTCTGGCTGTCTTGGAATTCACTGTGTTGACCAGGCTGGCCTCAAACTCACAAAGATCCGCTTGCCTCTGCCTCCCAAGTACTGGGATTAAAGGTGGTGCACCACTTTGCCTGGCTTTGAAGTCTGTACTCTTATTTTAGCTGGGTCCTGGAGATCAAACTCAGACCATCAGTGGGCTAACAGACACCTTTACCTCCTAAGACATTTCACCAGCCTCAATCACAACAAAGACTTACGAAATGATTTCAGAGTGTGTGTGTGTGTGTGTGTGTGTGTGTGTGTGTGTGTGTGTGTGTATGTGCGCGCGTGCAGGTGCCTATAAATTCCAGAAGAGGGCGACAGATACCCTGAAGCTGGACTCATGGGCAGTTGTGAGCTGCTGGATGTGGGTTCTGGGAACAAACATGGGCCCTTTGCAAAGAGCAGTGTTCACTCTTGACCACTCACCCACCTCTCTGGCCCACCCTGAAAACCTGTTTTTAAAAAGTGATGGAAGGGAAAAGGACAAGAGAGATGCTTTAATCTGATGAAGCCGGAGAAGAGGAATTTCAGGAGCAATATTGTAGTGGGAGTGAATGGGAGGGAGGGCGGGATCTCCGGACAAAGGATCCCAGAGTGGAGTTAAGCGAATATGGCGTTGGATCCCGTTAGGACTCTAACTTGATAAAGGGAGGGAGGGTGTCGAAAGAGAGAGGGAACCGGCATCAGTGCCATGTTGGGATTCTGTGTGTGCAAAGATTGTCTCTGATAGCGCCACCCACTGACATGTTTATGATGACACAATGGGATGCGTGAGATAGTCTTCGGAGTACCAATGCCGTGGGGGAGTTCGGGAACAGCGAACTGCTACTGGTTTGTATGTACATGCTGATTGTGTACCCACCGTACAAGCCTTTCCGAAGAACTGGGAAACCAGCCCGGGCTGCAAAGAGCAAGGCTGTGTCTTAACAAATGGAGCAAAACAAGACATTTCCACAGGACAAGGTTTTCAGAAGCTGAAAGCCAGTCACGTGGAATAAACCATGATCTTTGAAGTTTAAAGAAGCAGCAAGAGGGCTGGGCTGTGGTGGTGCAGAGGCAGGCGGATCTCTGTGAGTTCGAGGCCAGCCTGGTCTACAGATCGAGATCCAGGACAGCCTGGGCTACACAGAGAAACCCTGTCTCGGGGAAAACAAACAAACAAACAAACAAACATGGAAGCAGCAAGAGGAATCTGCCAACCTCTCACAAGAGATTCTTCCAAGCCCAGCAGATGCTTCTCCATTTCCCTGGTGAAGTCCCTTTGTCCTGAGTGACACACTCCAGTGTTAAGTATTCCCCAGAACATGGCCTTGGCTTTGTTGGCTTGTCTTTTCCTTTGGGCCAGGTTGCAGTCCAGCATCTCTGCCCCTCCACGTCTGTCCTCAACTACATCTCTTCTTGCTCCCATGCCTCTGTGGTTCTCCTTTCTCTGGATTCCAGGTGCTGGCCAACTTAGACCTAGGGATATTCTTCATGATCGAGTCCTCAAGGTCACAGGAATTGGATTATCCAGCCATGTGGAGACTTGGCTAACTTCTGTATGCGTCATATATTGCACAGATATATTTATAAACATACATTGAAGTTCAGGTCTTAAAAATTTATGATAAAATGATGTTCTAAATCAGAAGTGTGTCACTGTGACCTTAGTCCTAAACTCCTCCTCTCTAGGTGCCAACCATGCCTGTGGCTAGGTACCCCGGATGGGAGCAGGCTTGATGGATGGCCAGCACTGTGGTGGCTGTGGCCTGCTTGAATGGCTATGCCTGCTGCTCTGGGCCTGATTTATTCTCACCTCACAGCTACAAATCACTCCTGGAATGATGCTGGTGCTGGGGCCTGCCTCAAGTGGGGATGCTCAGCCGCGACCATCCTGAGTTAACTGGTTTTCCTCCGGCTTTCCCATTCCGCTGCTTAGTGAAATTGACTGCTGGATGGCTTAGGTGCTGTGTGTATTCTCCGAGTTCTACAGGGACTGTTTTGGTGGATGCTTAACGAGGGAAGGGTCCCCCCGGCTCCTCTGTGGGTCAACGTTGGTTTTCTTTTATACCCTGCTGGGCATCAACCAAAGGCCTTGCCTATGCTAGGCAAGCTCTACCACTGAGCTGCACCCTCAGTTTTTTTAAGTTTTGAGATGGTCTCATTAGGTTGCCCAGGCTAGTTTAGAGCTTACGTTGTAGCCCAGGCAGGCTTTCAAACCATGACTTTGTCTTATGTTCCCGAGTATCTGGGACATAAGCCTGTCCCTTGAGGCCTGACTAGGTCTTTCTAATGCCCCCTGTGCTTATTCTGCGTAGAGAAGCTTAGGTATGGGTAGGAGGCAGGCTCGGGAGAAAGCTGTAGGAGTGACTGTGGCCGAGGACTTGCTTTCTGCAGAAAGCCGGGTGGGACATTCCCAGGAAGTGCCTTGGACTATGTTTATGATGGAGGTTTTAGGGTGGGTGGTTCCTTGGAAACAGAGGGCTGTGTGGGGGTCCCAGCTATGTCAAGATAAAGAAGTGTTTTATATTTATGTTCTAGAGGGGTAGGCTATCGAATCTTGACTCTGTCTAGCAGACACCAGTGGGCAGCGGTGTTCTTGGAAGCAAGGCAGCCCCGTTCCCCATCTGCACACTGTTCATGAGCAGCTGCTTCCGTTACCCCTCGAGGTCCACGCTGCCGCCCTCTCCACCTCTCAGCAGCTGTAGTTACCTGCGGGAGACGCACACAAGCCTGGGTCTGTTAATCGTCCCTTGTGGAAGGGATCCAGGCTGTGAGCAGTTGGTGGGGGAGGCTCATAAGGCCCCTTCTTCCCAAGCATAGATGTTAGTGCTTGCTGGGGGAGGGCTCCTAAGGCCCAGCCCTCCCAGAGGATAGTTAACAATTGCTGGGGTACCTCCTCCCTCAGCGTCGGTGCCATTCAGAGTTCTTGGCAGAGTTATTTTCTTCAGTGGTGTACCCACTTGTAAGTCGCCCATGCCCCAGTAAGGAACCTAATTAAATTCATTTGTCCACCTGAATTGGGTGGGATCACTTGTCTGTCTGTCTGTCTGTCTGTCTGTCCTGGTGCCTTGTCTAGGGTCAGTAGACATTTGTCTTCCCAGGAAAAGTTCACACCACCGGGAAGCAGGTACCAGGCCAGCCATCCTGTGACTCCCAGCAGCCCTGACTTTCTGTCTTCTGAGCCTTCCAGGCACTAGCCTTTCTGACTCTCTGATGCCTGGCTGTGAAATGTTTGCATCGGTTTGGTGACTGCAGGGAACTCTCGTCTACACGGTGAAGTGCCTCGCTCCAAACCTGGTCTCACCCCAGAAAGAGGAGGGAGTTGTGGCAGTTGGCAGGCAGGTTTTTGCAGTGAGAACATCCAGTCTTTTTCTTAGTGGAGACCTGGCAGAGGTGACCAGCAGCCAGTTCAAAACCAAAGCAGGACAAAGTGAAGATAGCTACCGTTTGGAGCATCTGCATGTGCCTGGCTTTGTGATACTTCCCTGTGTCTGTCATAGTTAAATTCTGTGAACTTGACACAGTCCTAAGCAAACCTGGGAAGAGGGGATACCAGTTAAGGAATTGCCTCCATCAGGTTTGTCTGTGGGCATTTTCTTGATTGTGGATTGATGAGGAAGGACCTAGGTCACTGTGGGCAGTGCTACCCCTAGGCAGGTCGGCCTGGGCTGGATAAGAAAGGCAGTTATGCAAGTCAGGGGAAACAAGCCAGTCAACAGTGATCCTCTGTGGTTTCTGCTTCAGTTCTGGCCTTGTGTTCCTGCCTCAGCTTCTCTTCCTAATGGACTAAAAGCCAAATGGTGGTGGTTCGCAATGTTTCTCTTAGGGAGTGGCACTCTTAGGAGGTGTGGCCTTGTTGGAGGAGGTGTGGCCTTTTTGGAGGAAGTGTGTCACTGTGGGGGTGGGCTTTGTGGTCTTCTGTGCTCAGCTATGCCCAGTGTGACACACAGTTCACTTCCTGTTGCCTGCGGATCAAGATGTAGAACTCAGCTCCTTCTCCAGAGGAACTGTCACGATGATAGTGGACAAAACCTCTGAATTGTAAGCCACCACAATGAAATGTTTTCCTTTATCAGAGTTGCTGTGGTCATGGTGTCTCTTCATACCAATAGAAATCCTAAGACACAAATAAACTCTTTTCTCCTCAGTGTTTTATCACAGCAATAGAAATCAAACTACTATAGTACCCCACTGTGTCATTTAGTCCTCAGAGATAGCCTAGTTATTATAACAGTGCTTTGGTTGTGCTTGCTATTTCAAGGAGGACACTGGAGTGGTCATGGAGAAGACCCCTCAGAAGTGGAGGCCCGGTACTCAGGTTCGTAGACCTGGACCCTGACTCCACTACTCCTGTGGAGAATTTGAGGATGTGCCAGCCTGTTTGGTAGAGGTCCTCCATGCCTTCTGAGAGCTTCCATCTCTGAATGTGGAGGTG
This sequence comes from Peromyscus leucopus, assembly GCF_004664715.2. Lineage (NCBI taxonomy): Eukaryota > Metazoa > Chordata > Mammalia > Rodentia > Cricetidae > Peromyscus > Peromyscus leucopus. The sequence continues at coordinate 8,738,241 of NC_051073.1, forward strand.
AGTGACAGGGAATTTGTAGCCGTGGGTCTGTGTGGTGTCAGGAGTGCATGTTTACAGGACAGCTCCGTACGGGCCCGTTCCTTTCTTAGGCCAGTGTGGATGTTGTAGGTGTGGCTGCTGTATCTCACATGCTTTCAGTGGGACCTGTTACACGCTGAGAGCTGTGAGAGTTAACTTTATGTGTCCACTTGCCGGGCCACGGGATGCCCAGATGTTTGACCGACCATTCTGGGTCTTCTCCAAGAAGGTTTCTGGATTTCACAGAGGGGAGAGAGTTAGTAGATTGCTCTCTATAGTACGGAAGGCCCATGCAATCATTTGGAGGCCTGAACAAAACCACACCCCCTCAGTGGGGCCAGAGTCTCCAGCTTGAGTGCCTTTGGCCTTGGACTGGCATTAGCATGGCTCTCCTGGATCTGCAGCTTGCTCAGTGCAGATCTTCAGACATGTCAGACTATGTGGTATCATGAACTAATTCCTTGTCGTAAGTCTCTTCACGTACGCTGATGTCCATGTGCTGTGGGGGTGTGTTTGTGTGTAGGTGGCAGGTCCTGTTCCTCTTGAGCACCCTGATGGTGCCCATTCTGGGTGCCTGCACATCTGCCCAGGCTGGCAGCTGTCTGACCAGTGTTCCTGTGGGTACCGCAGGGATTTCCATCGGCTTTCACTGTTCAGGCAACTGCGAGCTCACATTCTCCTCCTCCGGTTCTAATTCTTGTTCAGTGATGTTAGGAAGATTTCTTAGTATTTCTCTACTTTATTCACGTCCCCCCCCTTTTCTTATTTTATTTCGGATTCAAAGTATTCCTAATAATCATGGTTGCATAAATGTAGGAGTGGGAATGGAAAAATGGCTCCGTGGACAGAATGCTTGTTTTTTAAGCAGGAAGACCTGGGTGTGGATCCCCAGTGTCTGTGTGAAAAGCCAGGTGTGGAAGGAAGTATGTACTTGCCACACCAGGAGGCAGAGACAGGAGGATCCTGGGGGGTTTGCTGATTAGAAAGTCTGGCTGAATTGATGAGCTGAGTTTTAGCGAGACCTTGTTTCAAAAAAATTGATGTGGCAAGCTAATCGAGGGAGACACCTGACGTCAAACTCTAGGCTTTGCACATGCGTGCACAGGTGCACACACGTATAACACTCCTGTATACATGTCCATCTCCGAAACAACACTCATTAAATGTAAAGATAACATTGATATCCTTAATCTTTACATACAATTTTAGCAAAATGGCCATAGCTCTCACAAACCCACTTCAGAATCTCCAGTCAGAGGATTTTCTCACAATTAAATAAATTTTTAACTGCCAGTTACATACACACACACACACACACACACACACACACACACACACACACACACGGACACGGACACGGACATGGACTATATATATATATATATTTATACATATTCATATATATGTATATTACGTTTTTTGAGACAGGGTTTCTCTGTATAACATCCCTGGCTGTCCTGGAACTCTTTGTAGACCAGGATGTCCTTGAGCTCAGGGATCCCCCTGCGTCTGCCTCCCGAGTGCTGAGATTAAAGGCATGCGCCCCGCCCCCACCCTCCAGCCATGTATGTCTTTCTTGTTTCTTTGGCTCCTCTTTTTCTTTCTCTTCACATTTACTCATCGCCTGGTTTTCACTCGGAAATGCCCATAATTACTGCTTTTGTTTACCTAGTCCGTGGTGAAACGATTAGGAAGGGTTTCGTGTGGAGGCTCAGCCTTCTTTCTCCCTGGAAGGGGTCACTAGCTAATCTGCTCCCAGGACAGATGTGGCTGGGCTGCCTGTGTCTCGAGTGGCTGTCTGAGTCAGGAGGCCCCTTTAACCAGAACTTAGCTGACTGCCCTGGACAGCAGCCGGAGGGTTCGTTTCTTTTTTCAGCTACAGGAATTTCAGTGAATGGTGGGGTTAAACAACCACATAAAACCATGAAATCAACATCCAATAAACCCGAGCCCCAGATGGAAGTGATGAAGGCCCATTTGCTGTCCTTTTTTTCTTGTGTGCACTCATTTCTCCGGATCGGAGAGACCAGCTATTAGAATTCAGCAGACACATGTCAACTCAGAAGTAAGGGATGGTGCTCTTAAATCGCTCTTTGGATGTTACAAGCAATTAGGATATTCTAGGCTTCTTTAAGGTCTTTGGGTGATGCCAAGATGGCTGAGATTTTGGCCAGATGGACTGTGGTGGGAGCAGCATTTTGCTATGATGAAATTTTATGCAGTCACTAAATGTGTGTCCCTTGTGTCGGAATTACAGACAACATTAAGGATAGGTAAGGGATGCCTAAAACTTTCCAGATTTGCCAGATTATCTACCACAAAGTTGTACTGACATGAAGGAGCCCTTTGGAGTGAACCCTGCTCCCTCTTCAGCTAAATGAAGGGGAGTGTAATAGTAGTAAAAATTAAAGAACATTCCAGAAGTTGGGTGGTGGTGGTGGTGGTGGTGGTGGTGGTGGTGGTGGTCCACGCATTTAATCCCAGCACTCAGGAAGCAGAGTCAGGTGGATCTCTGTGAGTTCAAGGCCAGCCTGGTCTACAGAGCCAGTTCCAGGACAGCCAAGGCCAACGCAAAGAAACCCTGTCTCAGAAAAGCGTGTGTGCATGCATACAAAAAGAGCATTCTGGAATACTCTCCACTAAACAGTCTACAGAATGCTAAAGCCAATAGCGGCATAGTAATAAAGTGATTCCAGATTCTTTTTATAGAAAACAAGTACACAACAAATAATTACCCATCCCTCACTAAGACAGAAGTTAGGGCTTGGAGTTTCAATATCTTGGTTGAGATTGACTGATCGATGCAGACCTTTCTTATTAGCTCGTGACGCTTGAGGTCTCCTTCCTGCCGTTGGTGACGTTTCCCACAGGAACATGCCCTACTCCTTGCTGATCTTGAAGTTGCCCAGAGCAGGAGTGGCTGGCCGAGCATTTCCTTGCTCTGTAGAGAGGAGGCTGAGTTGGAGGTAGTGTGGGTTGGGCTGACTCCCCGTCACTGTTTGCTGACGTGACACAGAGCCCAGGGTCACTGTCCTTGGGCTGACAGATAGTGAGAGATAAAGTATGAAAACTAATATTATAGTCATTAGTCATTTTTACCGTATTTTTTTTTCCTGTTAAATCTCCAGGGCACCAGTATGGAATTTGTCCGATGAGGAACTTTAGACTTTTAAGCCATCATGTTTCTTGAGATACGCCATCCTTTCTTTGAGATATAATGCAATAAGAATGTGTGGAAAATCTTCGTGGAACGGAACAGATGTATTTTAAAGCAGGAAGTTGTGTCCTCTGGTTGCTGTTTCCCGGTGTGGATGCAGACTCATTCAGTGCTACGTTGTCCACAACAGCAACGCTCGAGTAAATGAAACGTTCTTAGTACCGCCACTTCAGAGTGTACTAAAAGTGTGGCTGGCTGCTGTTGTGACTTCCATGGGACAGCTTATCTTTAGTGCTGTTCATATAAACACAGGTCTGGTTGCGAGGAGCAGCAGAGGTTAGAGCTGATTTTCGTGAAGTTTTTCATGTAATGAAATCTCATCAATTTTGATTCTTCTGGCTGTTTTCACTGGAGACCGAGGAGGGTCCAAGGATGAACAGCTTAGAGAGCGTGTGGTTTGGCCTTGGCTTCTTTCTGGCTTGTGGGAGGCCGCATCCCGTGAGGTCCAGCCTTTATGAAATCTGTTCTAAATGACTTGAATGGGAGCCAGTGCTGTCTGGTGTTTTCTATTATGGAACCAGTCAGATTTATGTTGCATACAATGAATTTCAAATCCCAGTTTTTAGGGGATTTCGGAGAGGGTTAGGGATACTCTTAGCTTCCTGGGGAATGAACATTTGGAAAGCCACTATGGTTCGAGGCTCATTTTAGAAACCACAGCTATAAAATATGATTGTTTGAAAACTGATGGACCACAGGAGTCTGCTCTCTGGGGGTGCCTGGTGCAGCAGTATGTGATGGTGGGTCAAGTGACTTCTCTCTTTTTTTTTTTTTTTGTTTCATGTGTTTATTATGGTATATATGTGTGTGTACATGTGTGTACATGTGTGTGTACATGTGTGTGTACATGTGTGTACATACATATATACTAGTGCATACAGTGGGCAACATACAGAATTCACAGATCAACTTTCAGGAGTCAGTTTTCTCCTTCCAGGATGTGGGATTGATCATCAGGTTTAACAGAAGCACCTTTTCCCACTTAATCATTTCTTCAGCTTGAATGTGATTTCTTCTTTTTAAAAATTATTTATTTATTGTGCTGGTGTTTCACCTGTGTAAGGGTTTTGGGTCCCCTGGTACTGTAGTTACAGACAGATGTAAGCCGCAATGTGGGTGCTGGGACTTGAACCCGGGTCATCTGGGAGAACAGTCAGTGCTCTTAACTGCTGAGCCATCTCTCCAGGCCCCTGAATGTGATTTCTAATGACAGTATTTAAACTGGTCCTTCCAGTTGGCGGGATGGCACAGTGGGTAACGGTGCTTCCCATGCAAGCCAGCTGACCTGAGTTGGGCTCCTGGAACCCATGTGAAGGGGGAAGGAGAGAATCGATTCCACAGCACTGTCCTCTGACTTCCACGTGCACGCTTTAGCTCATGCTCCACCCCCTACTACTAAATTTTAAAATAGTATTTGAAAAACACAACCCTAAATCACAGTGATGAGGATGTACTGGCCTGTAGAGGCAGCAGCCAGTTCTAAAGAGCTCTGTGTACCTTGGCGTATCTTTGGCTCTCCAAAGTAACTGCTCTGAGATTAGTTCTCCCCATTTTTCCTGGTTTCATAGTCTGTGGAGCAGGCCCTGAAATCCTGTTCATTGTCTCCTGCTTGTCACGAGGCGGCCTGATTATTCATTCCTAATGACATAGTAGTTAGGGGCTATCCAGACCTGACCATGTCCTTCATAGCCCCTGTGGTAATCCATTCTTCTCCAGCTTTTCTTCCTTTTCAGTTAGAGCTGTGGGATGAAAGTGTCCATGTCTTCTACTTCTTAGGCAATTTTGACTTCTGTTGTCACTGTTGCAAAGTGATTAAACTGTGACTGTTTCTCTTTCTTTCTTTCTTTTTTTTTTTTTTTTTTTTTTTTTTTTTTTTTTTTTTTTTTTTTTTTTTTTTTTCTCTTCTTTCTTCTTTTTTTTTTTCTTTCTCTTCTCTCTCTCTCTCTCTCTCTCTCTCTCTCTCTCTCTCTCTTTCTTCTTTTTTAATCGAGACAGAGTTTCTCTGTGTAGTTTTGGTGCTTGTCCTGGATTTTGTTCTGTAGACCAGGTTGGCCTTGAACTCACAGAGATCCACCTGGCTCTGCCTCCTGAGTGCTGGGATTAAAGGTGTGCACCACCACTGCCTGGTTTAACTGTAATTTTTAATCCTGATGATCAGGTATGTCTGAGATGTTTGAAGATTCTCAGGGTCCATCTTCACAAAGACTCTGTCCTTGACCACACTGGAATCAGGCTCTATTTGCCTCTTTGCCAGTAGGCCTTGGCCTTGACCCAGGCCTCTCGTTGCCTGTCCTGTCCCAATCTTAGCAAAGAATACTGCAATGTTGTCCACTCTACTCTCCTTGATAGCTGATCAACTTGCTCATCCCTCATCTTTGACCTTTAAGCACAAGCGGTTTTTAGCCATTCCTAATAAAAATTAGGTCACTTGAGCAAGAGTCCTTGTCTTACTTAGGGTGTTCATTGCTGTGAAGAGACACCATGACCACAGTAACTCTTACAAAGAAAACATTTAATTGGGGTGGCTTGCTTACAGTTTCAGAGGTTCAGTCCGTTATCATCATGATGGTGAGCATATGGTGTGTGGGTAGATGTGGTGCTGGACCTACATCTTGCAGGCAACAGGAAATCAACTGACTGTCACACTGATGGAAGTTTGAGCAAGATAGTCCTCAAAGTCTGTCCTCCCAGTGACACACTTCCTCTAATAAGACCACACCTCTTAATAGTACCACTCCATTTGGGGACCATTTTCTTTCAAACTACCACAGTCCTCTGACTCTTGAAGTTTCCTTTTAGTAATTCCCTGTTCCCTGTTCGTCTGTAAATCCACACTCTTTCTAGATTCAGGACTGAGCTAATCCCAACCTCCCAGTCACAATACTTGTATTTTACTTTTCTTTAATTATATCTTTCAGAATAATTTTTTTTAAAGGAAAATCCATGTTCTTCCTTGGTATGACCAAAGTAACACCTTGTGCGTTTATTAGGAAAGACTGACTCCTAAATCAAATTCCAAAATATATTGGCTTAACTGAACAGAAGGTTATTTCTTTTCTATATCAAGTTGTCTCCTAAATGGTGATTTTTGGAACCCAGGCTCTTTCCACATTGTGGCTCTGCCATCTCTAAACTGTGCTTTCCAAGTTCACCATATACATTTTTTTCTATGCATGTTCCGTTAGCAAGAGATTAGCTGCAGGAACATGTTTCTGTTCTCTAGTGACTGGGAAGTATAGGCTAGAGTGCTGTACATTATTTTGTGAACCTTGCATTTTAAACAAGTGTCATATATGCTTGCGATGCTTACTTAATACTTAATACCTTGGTCAGTCTTTTGTGTCTTGTTTGCCAAGTGTCCCTTCAATTGTCATGTTCCATGTACATGAGATGCTGTTTGTTTTTTTTAAACCCTGAAAAAATTGAGCAGCTCCTTCTATACAGAAAAGAGAAGTCAAACAAAGACATCACATCTGATTTTCTGTCCTTATCCTGAATTTGCAAAACATGGTGACTTGTGCAGGGTGCTGATTTGGCGGTCAGTGGTACCATGGTCACCATGTTGCAATGTTTCTGCTTTGGTAGTACAGTGATTGTCTTGTTGATCTTTAACAGAATCTTGATGGCCTTATGGTGCTTCATCCCTTGAGGTTCCTGGAATCGGAGCACGGATCATAAGAGCATCCGTGTCTCTTTCCTTAGTTCCAGCCACAGTGGACAACGGGCAGTTTCATCTGTCTCTTGTAGCCCGTTGAAAACATAAGGCTTCTCTTAAGTTCCTCTGCTTCAAATCGTTCACCTGGGACCAGGCAGCTCTGATGGCATCTGTTACTCATTGCCCCCTCCCCCAACAGGGTTTCTCTGTAACCCTGGCTATCTTGGAACTTGCTGTGTAGACCAGGCTATCCTTTGAACTCACAGAGATCCACCTGCCTCTGCCTCTTGAGTGCTGGGATTAAAAGTGTACACTGCCATGCCTGGTCTATTACTCACTTTCAAATTTAGTTGATTAGTTTGATTATTGATTGATTGATTGATTGATTTGAATGTGTGTGTTGTGTGTGTGTGTGTGTGTGTGTGTGTGTGTGTTTTGCTGCGAGCATGCGCAGATCCATGCATGCCACTGTGTGTGTGGAGTTCAGAGGACAACTCCAGGAGCTGGTTCTTTCCTGCTCCATTGTGGGATGTGGACTTGAACTTAGGCCATCAGTCTGGGCAAGTACCTCAGCTCACTGAGCCCTCTCACAGGTCCAGTTGTTTACTTTGAAAGCAAGGATTGGGTTGATTTGGTTTCAAGAATGGGGCTGTATGCAGACATGTGGAACGGGGATGGGGGAGACCAGTGATGTGCTCCTCCATTTTTCCTTGTTTCCATAGACAGGACATAGAATAGTTTGGACCTACTGCACATAGGATTTGAGCAAATTGCAGGGAAAGGGAAAACAATCCTGGACTGTGAATACTTAGCCTTTGCACGAGACTTTTGTTAAGCTTCTGACTCAACACTGTCTGTTGCTAAGCTACGGACACATACGGCGCAGGCTGGTGGGTGCGACATTGAACATGGCTTCGATAGTAAGCAATGATGGTTGCGGAATACTTACGGTGTATGGTTTCTGTTACCGACTCATCTCTTCCTCTTAATGACATTAGGAGGTATGGATGCTGTTTTATCTCCATTTTATCCAGTGAGGGAAACTGAGGTACAGAGAAGTCTGGTAGCTGGAGGAGTATGTTGCATGTGGTCACCTCCCCGTTGGCAGTCTGAGTGATGCAGGTCTGATTGGTTCTGGTTTAGCCGTTGCTTTCTCGGACAAGTCGTACTTCAGGGAGAGAGGCACCCCACTCTCTCCTTACACGTGGATTACATGTCTTAGAGGAAACTGCTTCTGCTTTCCTGCGTGGTAATTATGGTTTCTGGGTTAGCACTCTGTTGCCAGCTTTGTGAGGATGTGGGTAAAGTCAGCTCTCTTTCTTAGTTCCCTTTGATGGTGTAGTGCGCACGCAGATAAAATAGGGAGCTTATGCATATTGATGACTTGTGAACTGCAGTTTCTTTGGGGGATCTTTTCATGGGCTCTTACCAGTCAGAAGTATCTTAAATAATTGAATGCTTTGAAAGTTTGTATACTCTGTGTACTTCTGAGGTCAAGAGAAGATGATGTTGGATATCACTGAGGCAAAGTCATGATGCCAACGCCTTTTTTCTGACCATCTGTTTCTTAGAAGTTAATGGAGACAGAAGATGACTTGGGTGGATGTTGTTTGTTCTGTAGTGGTTCATGCAGCGAGAACTTGGTTCCACAGTGGTGGTTTGGGAAGGTAATGTGTGACCTGTAAGTCAGAGGTGGTCTTTAGGTTGATTGGGGCATACCTGTGAATTATGTCATATTATATACACTATAATTTCTGGATTGAATTGTGGTTACTTCCTCATGTCAAGGTTCTTTGATTATCAAGGACCAAACCAATGGGGCTCCCATATCTTGGTCTCCAAAACAATAGAACTGTGAGCTAAATAAGCCTTTTTCTTTCCCCCCTAATTTCTGTTTTCCCTTTTGTTGGTGTGTACCTGCATGAAACTCAGGGCCTGATCCATGGTAGGCAAGTGTTTGACCACTGAGCCAACCTGAAACTTCTTTACCTTATAAAACTAGCCTGACTGGCTATCTCAAGTCCGACTGTTATTTTACTCATCTCCAAATCATGGCAGACAACACCATCCACCACAGCACTTTTCCTTGGACAGGGCATCAGATGAGTTATCAGACTGGTTCAAAATTAATTTTCTTAGTTAACTGTGTTTTTGTCCTTTTATAAAAGAAGTGAGCAATCTGGATCAGAGATCTCAACTGGAGATAGACATTGCTATTATGGAGCTGTTCCTCTACGAACTGGCTGGACACTGGAAGGAGAGGCTTCACCACCTACTCCATGTTCTCGGACCCTCATGGGTTATTCTCCATGAAGGACATCGTCACTAAAGTGCATCTACTTGGTCTGCTCAGGTTCATCTACATGTGAAGAGTGAGTGAATTCAGAAAACAAGCTTTGTTCTTTGAGCCGGGACACTTTGTTCATTTACCAATTATAGATGCTCATGGTCTTTGATGGTTCTGTGTTAGCAATATTTATTTAATTAGTTTATTTATTTATATTTTTTTGCTTAGTGATAGTCAACAAATGATAGAAATCCAGTAGAAATTACACTGGGGGCTTTGAATCTGCTTCTTTTCCTGAGCTGACAATACACCATCTGAATTTCTCTCTCGATGCTGAGCAGTGGCAGTGAGCTGCAGTTTCCAGTTAGGCCCGCAGTCACGAGAGGAAACAGCTGGTACTCTGCAGCATGTTGTGTTGCTAAGCGACACTATCTGGTAGATGGGGGAATCAAGAGCATTTTCAACTTAATATGTTTTTGACTCATTACATTGTAAAGTTTTTTATTTATTTTGTGGGCGCATGTGTGAGTCTGTAGCTGAGCACCTGCCATGGTGTGGATGTGGTCAGAGGACAGGTGTGGGGGTCGGTTCTCTCCTTCCACCTTGTGGAGCCCAGGGATCAGAACTCAGGTCATCCGCTTGGGCACCAAGCCCCTTTACCGGCAGATCCATCTCTCTTGCTGGCCCAGGGTATTTTGGACTTATGATTGGTATTGCAATATCTAACCACAGTATAATTTGAGGAAACTCTGTAATTAATTCAGTGGTTCTTCACTGTGTGCTTACTGTGTGCCAGGATAGAAGCCGCTTGTTAAGGAAGCTCTCTTCCCTGGAACATGGCAGAGAATCGGGAAGGGCCATCTGTTAACCTGGAAGTCACAGCAGTGCCCGCTCCGTGTCTTGTCTGGAGAGTCCTGGCGGTTGTCACCTAGAGCCCGTCCACACGATGCTGGTGCTGTTAGGAGAGGCTATGGGGGAGATGTCACGGACTCTCGCTGGGTGAACTACTGCTGTCGTTAGGTGAACACTAACTAAGAAGCAAGGAAATCAGATCCATCAACAGAACGTCGAATTCCAAGAGTTTCCATTTGGGTTCCAATAGGTGGCCGTGTTTGGAGCTCTCTTCGGCACGCTGCTGTCACATGCAGGGCGGTGAGCCGTTGATTTTAGATCCAGCTATGTGACTGGACCACCACAGGGTCCTGCCTGGGTGTCCCTTCTCACCTCTCAGTCCCGAGTCCTGGCGATGAGGACACGGGCTCAATTGCAGCTTACCCCCTTTGTTTCCGGTCTGCCAGGGACCACTATCCCGAGCTACAGGTTGTTCGGTGTCCGAAAGACATTCTGTCCTGTCCTGTGTCCGGTCTTAGCCATCTCCTCCAGGACTGTGTATCTCACCCTTACTTATCCTGGCTGAATATGGAAGTTCTATAAAATATTTTACAGAACTTCATTAATGTTAAACAATTTTAGGAAAAAAATGTGAAAAGGTTTGGACAGTTAGAAACACAAAGCGCCAGTCTGTACCCCCCCCCCCCCCCCCACCCCACCCCCGTGATTTCACATCCGAGGAACAGAACACCCCCTGCCAGGTTCATCAGTCACCACATCTGTCAATTCGGAATATGAGTCAATTATCACCTTCGTCGTCAAGCGTAATTGAAGTCTCTCTTCTCAGCCGTCAGGGGATCAGCTCGCTCCTTATTTATTTATTTATTAATTATTTGCTGCCTGTTCTTGTGTTCTGAGAAACTGTTCTGAAGCAAGAGGCTGGGTTTTTCAGAGTTTGGTATTTGGTTTGCCCTGTCTCCTCAGGGTAAGAATAGACCGTAAAACACAATTGTAGCTGATGTAGCAATCAACCAGCTCGGTCTATTTTCAGAGGCTGTCTTTGCCAGCGGTGGAAGAGACACACTTGTCTTCTTTCTCCGTACACTGTCTGCACCCTCCACTGGCTTGGGTGTTAATTTGGGACTACAGCACATTTCCGAAGGTTTTGGTTTGAAAGAGCAAAGTAAATTTAGTTCTTATGTAAAGCCTCTAATGAGACCAATAACTACAACGGATGGCATTCTTCCTGATAAAGGTTTTCTTGTTTTCTAGAGGCCAAGGTCAGAGCTGAAAGACTTGTGGGCTGTCTGGGTAATTTCTCCAGCAGGTACAACTTCCGTTGCTAATTTACCTACCTTATGCCCTTTGAGAATGTGGGCAGAAGAGAATCAGAAGGGAAGGATGAAGGGCCTTAATTCAATGCTGGATGAAGCCGTACTCACATAGATGTTAGCTCGTGATCTGTGCTTCCGGGAAGCCTCAGCTGGCATTCTTTATCAGTGAGGCAGAGGTAGCCGGTCAGATCACTGTCACTCCTCAGTGACAGGAGGAACTGAGACAAATTAGAATCGGATCAGGTGATAGACCATTTAAAGCTTAACTCCATATTCCTTCCCAGCCACGTCACCCGTCATGCCTTGGATTTTGGCTGTCAGGAAGAAATATGTTGCAGGGATGTGGGTATGCCCCTTATTTCATAGACTCTTCCCACTGTTCAGCAGAGACGACGTCTCCTTCCTCTCTCAAGCCGTTCATGTTGGGACGCCTTCCCAACTAGACAGGTGGAGTGGCTTCTTTTTTGCCTCTGTCCTTCAAGCTTTCTCACAAGCTGGTTGGAGGGGGTGTCTGGAAAGGCAGAGCTCACTGTTATGGGAAGGTCATTTACACACTGACGCTCTTTGCTTGTGGAAGGAGAAGAGAGGGACAGAATAGAGAATATAAAAGTGGATTTGGGGAAGGGATTCTGGCTTTTACCAGACAGAAGTTGGGAACGAAATACTAGCCCCGTCTTCTCTATTTTCTTCTTTTTTGCCTTTATATGGCTTAGCCTGGAGCAACAGAGAATGTTTGATGGTTCTATGTAATGTGAAGAGCTGTCGTAAAGATCCCATATGAAAAAAGGGGGTATCAGGTCCATGACATTTTTATTCTGTGTTTACTGGGGGTCCCTGATTTCACAGGGGTCTGGCCAAGGAAAAGAGTGTGCTTATTCAACTGTGGTCCATTTAAGAGATAGATGCAAACTGTCCCACCATTGTGAGCTGTGTGTTCATTTTAGTAAGTGCAATAAAAACAGCTTAAGAAACGACTCAATTAGCCCTGACAACCCTGAGCTCGGGGTATGCACTGGTCCTGGCCTGAGGGATGAAGGCCTCTCCTCTAAGAGTCTCAGGTCCAGTTTAGGGTGTCTTGCAGCATGTCCGCATCAGCATCCGACAGCCTGCTGAAAGTACGCATGCTGGTCCCCCGTCGCAGACCCTCTGAGGGAGCACATCCCCACTGCAGACCCTCTGAGGAGCACGGCCCACTGCAGACCTCTGAGGGAGCACGGCCCCACTGCAGACCCTCTGAGGGAGCACGGCCCACTGCAGACCCTCTGAGGGAGCACGGCCCCACTGCAGACCCTCTGAGGGAGCACAGCCCCACTGCAGACCCTCTGAGGAGCAGGCCCCACCCCTGAGCACATCCCCACTGCAGACCCTCTGAGGGAGCACGGCCCCACTGCAGACCCTCTGAGGGAGCACGGCCCCACTGCAGACCCTCTGAGGAGCCGCCCCACTGCGACCCTCTGAGGAGCACATCCCCACTGCAGACCCTCTGAGGGAGCACGGCCCCACTGCAGACCCTCTGAGGGAGCACGGCCCCACTGCAGACCCTCTGAGGGAGCACGGCCCCACTGCAGACCCTCTGAGGGAGCGCGGCTCCATTGCAGACCCTCTGAGGGAGCACATCCCCACTGCAGACCCTCTGAGGGAGCACAGCCCCATTGTAGACCCTCTGAGGGAGCACGGCCCCACTGTAGACCCTCTGAGGGAGAACGGCCCCACTGCAGACCCTCTGAGGGAGAACGGCCCCACTGCAAACCCTCTGAGGGAGCACGGCCCCATTCCAGACTCTCTGAGGGAGCACAACCCCACTGCAGACCCTCTGAGGGAGCACATCCCCACTGCAGACCCTCTGAGGGAGCACATCCCCACTGCAGACCCTCTGAGGGAGCACGGCTCCACTGCAGACCCTCTGAGGGAGCACGGCCCCACTGCAGACCCTCTGAGGGAGCACAGCCCCATTGTAGACCCTCTGAGGGAGCACAGCCCCATTGTAGACCCTCTGAGGGAGCACAGCCCCACTGCAGACCCTCTGAGGGAGCACGGCTCCACTGCAGACCCTCTGAGGGAGCACAGCTCCATTTCATACCCTCTGAGGGAGAACAGCTCCATTGCAGACCCTCTGCATGAGAAGCTCCAGGGCGAGGCCCAGTGACCGGGATCCTTTCTCTTTGTTCAGTGAGTAATCTAAGTCTTAAACCTCCAACCAAAGAGAGGTGCCCTCCATATATCTTGGTAAGACCTGTGGAAAGTGTGCCTGTACATCAGGGTCTTTGGGGTAACTGGGGAAATGACGTTCTGGGCTGTAGAGAGTGAGGTAGGCTAAGGGAGAGTTAGGTCTTCAATGGTGAGTTATTCCTGCTCAGATGGGTAAGATGGGGGAGGAGGGAGAAGGAATGTATTTTGGGTTAAGGGAACATGCTAACGTATCAAGCAATGGTAGGACTTGCTCACTCAGGATCACAGAGGTTGCTTGTATCCTTACTACCGCCATCCCTATGATGAGCGGAGCCGGCAGGACCGTGACGGACCAGGTCATCCTGAGACATTCGCCTTTGCTCCTGGAAAATCACCAGAGGACGTCTGTTGTTTGGTTGAATATACAAAAACCACAGGATGCTCTTTAGATCAGGGGAAAAGGATTTTGTGATATCTTAAAAAAATCTACGGTGAGGCTGAATGAGTGGAGAGCGCTTTACAACACAAATGTAGAATTTAATTCTTAGAAGTTTCTGATAATTCTTAGGGAATTTTTAATTTGTCAAAATTAAATGCGTATACAAAAATCCAGAGGAAAAAAAACTGAAGAATCGAGAAAATGGAGGCAACCAAAGCAAGCACT